>NC_083522.1:7623571-8887500 GCF_032362555.1 Amyelois transitella | reverse complement strand
GAATTGAAATATATAATTTTATTTTTTATTTATCAGAAACAACAAAAGCTATTCTTAAAAACAAAATTACAAGACAATTTACAAGACATAGCCAACAGTCTTGAAGAGACTAAAAGGCCACGTTCAGCTGTTTGGCTTAATGATAGAATTGAGTTTCAAATAGTGACAGGTTGCTAGCCAATCGCCTACAAGAAGAATTCCAAGTTTATAAGCCTATCCCTTAGTCGCCTTTTACGACATCCATGGGAACGAGGTTGAGTGGTCGTATTCTTTTTTTTTTCATTGGTGCCGGGAACCACACGGCACATGGTATTAGTATGTATAAGGATGGATAAATAGCCTGAATCATGCAGTACGGAACCATCTTCAGGAACCTTTAATGTGGTTGGATCAAAGTATAATGTGTGTTATCATTTGTTTCAGGTTTATACCGAAAGAGAGCAAAAGAGCAACGCTTTGACGACCTAAATCGAGTGAGCACTTTTAATTTGATTTCAAATACGATTTTTTTCTTGTAATTATGTAGTAAAATTTTGACATTGTAAAGAATATGTTAATTTGAAACATTGAGAGTGTTAGTAGAGTACAACAAGTATATAAAAACAATACACATTTTCACTATATACATATATTACGTCTTTATACTATGCCGTGTGGTTCCCGGCACCAATATAAAAAATAATAGGACCACTCCATCTCTTTCCCATGGAGGTCGTAAAAGGAGACTAAGGGATAGGCTTGTAAACTTGGGATTATTCTTTTAGGCAGGGATATAGATGTACTTAGTCTCTGCCTACCTTTTGGAGAATAGGTAATTTATGAACTTTCTTAAGTGCATCCGCCAATTGCGACATCATAATTTTTCAGATTCAAACATTCAAATACACATACATAAAATCACGCTTTTTTCCGGAGGGGTAGGCAGAGACCACATCCTTCCAATTGCCACATTCTCTGCATTCTTGTTTCGCTTCATCTACATATACATTTAAATACAAAAATAACAAAAGCCTTGAAACAAAAATTATTATCACGTAACAAGTACATATACAATACTAACTTTTGAATAGTTTATGTAATAAGGCTTAAGGGGGTTATCAGAGGGTCCATGTTTTGCATATACCGGTCCCGGCCAATTGGTCCATAGTCGGCTGTAATCCGTATTTATCTTTTGTTTTGCGATTTAGTTTTATTAATAGGTAGGTAAGGGTTGTAACCTTGTGGTTTATCTATTGTTATTTTATTAACTACGTAGATTGCATTATCAGATAGGAATTTTATGGGATTGTACTGATAAAATTTAAGATAATACAATTCACTGAGATTTTTTTTTGTGAATAGTTTTATTTTTAACATTCGCGACTTCTACTGAGTGGAATAGTTATATTGGGCATCATTGAAGCCCTCAAGGATGAATAATTTCCCCCGTTTTTTTCACATTTTCCATTATTTCTTTGCTCCTAATAGTTGCAGCGTGATGTTATATAGCCTAAAGCCTTCCTCGATTAAAGGTCTACATACATACATACATATGGTCACGTCTATAATAGTCAAAATTTTTCAGATTCATTTTTCATTCCATTTTTCAAGTAGTGACAGCATTTCGTTTAAAATTAAACCCTCTGCGATACGTCTCTTATAGTTTACTCACACGCACAATAAACTAGTATTTATAGATAATAACCATAGTCAAATGGAGGTTGCCGACCGTTTTATGTAAAGCATTTGCCCTCCTATACCCATGGGTCTTGTTACGTGCCGTTCGATAGTGTATCAAAATAGTTAGGCTTCGGTTACACGACTTATACAGCAAGCGTTCTACGGAGCTCTAATTTACTTGGTAAAAGTTTTGAACCCTAAATATGAGTATCAAAGTAATCAAAGTATTAAATAATACTCAATTTCATTACTTAGCCATCCATCTGAACGTGACCTTCGAGTATTTTGCCTATCGGCTCAATCGAGATCTTGAAGAAAGAAGATACATATGTTTGTGTGTGTTTATTTATAATTAGTGTAGTTATTTAACTTTATAAAACGTCACACGGATCAGCCAATCACATTGAGAATTTGACGCGCTCAACCAATAGCAGGGAAGAGTCTATGGCGACATCTCAAACGTCATACACCACCCGCCTATCACAGCGCGTATGCTAAATTGCAAAATAAGGTTTTCATGGTTGGAGCGTAAATACAACCTCAGACTCGACATCGTCTCTCATGCAGTTCCCCAGGCATCACAAGATCTTTCCCTTGTGGCGGTTGACCACGAATTATCGCTCTCGCTTCAATTAGCTTTTGGCCTTTCATATCCGCTTTCGCTCAGTACAATGCAAACTGGCAATATAATAAGCCCTCTTATCATTGATTTATAGCCCAGAACAGAAATTTCACCGTGACTTTGTTTAACGTCAAGCGAGGTTATCAAACAATTTACTCGTTCAATGGAACCCAAATTGCTTTCAGTGAATGAATTAGTGGAAATAACAATTTTCGATAAGAATTGGCTGGTGTAATTATATTGTTGAATTTTGTTATAAATTATACAGGAGTTCGTTTTGTTTTTGATCAAGTTTTTAATTATATAGTTTGGATTTTTTTTTGTGAAATAATAACATTAGATAGTGGCAATCAATATTAGGAAATGTGATGCCAAGATAACTCAATTGATAACTTTTAGGGTAACTTTTTGTTTTAATCAGACGACTGCCACGTTTGAAACATCGAGTGAATAATGTTGATGTGAGAAATGTAAAGAGAGGTTCAAATTAAAGTATATTTCGATAAGGCGGTTCAGAAATATTTGGAGGAGGACAATATGGAAGGGAATAAAAAGAATGCAATTATAAAGCAGACTAAAATTAGCTAGCAGCTTTCAATAGCAGTAAGTAAAGATAAATCGTACATCTTTATTATCGCGCCAAAAGTACTGGCCGGATTCCAATTATAATTTTACATTATTTCAGTTTATACACACAATAAGGTAATAACATCAAGTTTTTAATCATAAAAAACTTACCTTCGGGCAAAAGCTAGTGTTTAAAATCATAACAATATACATCGCAATGTTATTCCAATTTCTATGATCATAACCTATTTTGGGAAATGTCAAACTCAATACTTTAAGGCTTTTCAGAATAGATTTATTATAATATCTAACGACAATGCTTTGAAGTATTTATTAGTTTGACAGCCGATTACAATACCTCTATTTATCTTAAAATATTACTTGCCGAACTATGGCTATAAATTTATAAATTTTGCTCCATCTGGCTGTTCATTTTAACATTAAACTTGTCACCTTTCTAACGTCAAACCCATATCACAAAATAACTAAAAGCGTAAAGGTACAATATCCTGTGTTCAGTTTAAATTCATCTTAATTACGATGGATCTAAGTTGGGTATTCAATGGTAAGAATACATAGAATATTATTGGAAAAGACGAAAAACGTCATTATGATGACACAGCTGTTTGTCGTGGAAATTTGGGACTGTCCTTTTATTAATAAACTTCCCTTATTTTGGGTTGGGCTTTTGTCGAGCTAGAAAAGGTCATGGATCCATATTCGTACCTACCTGTAAATTTTCTTTGTCTATTTATGTTTCTGTCATCAGCAGTTCAAGGAGGTTGATAATCTAGATACAAATGATATTACAAATCACCTTAATTCCTAAAAAATGTATTAAGATAATAATTTATTCTCATTGTAAAGTTTTATTGATAACTTATAGATGACTAGAAGAGATCACCTTTAGTGATAAGGTCGTCTATTACTACAATGTTTTATATACATGTGAATTTGCTGTAATATACTGTGTGCAATAAAGATTTATTGTATTGTAATACTGCAATATTTTGGTCTAATGCAATGAAAACTAATAAGTATAATTGATTTTATAATTAGCATAATTTAAATGATACATTATTTGATTTATATCGTCATTAGAGATAATTTTAACGTGCTTGGAACACATGTTACAAACATAATGGCTGTTAAAAGGAAAGCATAATTTTATTTAGTCAAGTTAATATCCATACCCACTCTTATAAAGGCACTTTTTAGCTTTCTTTCCCGCTAAAGTACCGAACTTTTCATATTATGAGGAACATCTACTTAACTTAAACTCGTTTAAGGGGTAGTCCCCTTTTCAAATGGAGGTTTTTCTTCTAAAACGTTGTACTTAGGTGGAAAAACAACTGGGGCTAAATCCTTTTCAATATTAAATGTGAATAGGTCTGGATTGCGAGGAGTGTCGTTAATTAGATCAGAATTTAAAACAAAAGTTCTCGAGAGTTTTGGGTCTGGGATTCTGAATGTCCTCAATAGGACAGTGGCTTTAGGAAATTAGTTTGTAGTAGATTGAGGACGAAAATTAATTAGAAATTTGAAACATATGCATTATTAATAACTCTTTAGTCTCACTGTGGAAATATAGGTATGTATAATAATAAATATAGGTATGTATAATAATTAACACGACAAACTAAAACAAAATTTAAAGTTACAACTTTCAATTTTTTTTAGTTTGTTGTGTTAATCGCAAGTTTATAAATAATATAATTTAATTTTCACCACGCCGCTTTGGCTCCTGAACGCCTATTTATACGTAATGTAATATACGATGTTTTAAGAACCATATTAATTTTAGTCTAAATATTATCAAAATACCACATAAAAGTAGTATTCAAAAATAATAAACCAAGTTATGAAAAAATTCAACGTGTCCATACCTTTCCAAAAATCTGCCCCATCATTCTATCTAATGCTTACAACACTGTCAACTACCCCTTTTCATCAATATTATCCCTTTTGCCCCGTACCCATCGCTTGGTCAGTCTAAAATTCTGAAATATTATGCGTACAAGCCTCGGCAAGAGCCTTACACACTCCATTAGGACCTGATTTATTGCTATCCACTAAAAGGGTCCCTCAAGGAACGATCCTTGGTCCCTTTCGGTGTATCACTTACATTAGCTGTATGGAAATTTTGCCTTGAAATATTATTTCCTTTGATCGTGTCTATATATTGCTTTCTAGATTTACCGATTGAAATGGTGCTTTTGTCGGTGTTCATTCGTGTATGTGTAAATTTTATACCTGTGAAACAAGATTTTGTCAATGCTGTGGTCATATTCAATAAATCTTTTTAAGCCTTTGTTATCATATTCTATCTCAGCTCCAAAATCTAGAATTAATTTCACTGGATTCAACCATCTGTAAAAAGATATTATCAGTATCAGTAACTATTTTGTGAATGGATGGAGTACTAATAATTTATTTCTTTTGGCATGACATGGTAACGACGAAAAACCATAAGACTTTGCCAGCTTCTTTAAAGAAATCTCAATTCCATTGTTATTTATGATAAAAAAAAGTGCCGGGTGGTTCCCGGCGCTTAAGAATGGGAACCGCTCTATAACTTTTTCATGGATATCGTAAAAGGCGAGTAAAGAAAATACTTGATTCCTGAGATGAGATGAGGTTCTTCTTTTAGGCGATATCGCTGGCGGCATTTATCCATGCAGCTGAACTTGGCCTTTCAGTGTTATTCCAGATTGTTGGCTCTATCTACCGCCCAAAAAGTGACTATTATTATGATAAAAGTTACAAATTTCAAGCAATTCATGACACACATTACTGGCAGTAGAATGCAAAACTTGCAAACTAGAATGCCTGCAGATATTCGCGTAATTGTCTCAATAGGTATGTGAAACTTCGTATCTTCATGTTCATTAGTAAACTTATGCAACTCGTATAGTTAGTCCACTAAACTCATAATTGGCGATACGTTTATATAATCTGCTTGTAAGATTTAATTAATTTGAGCCATGTTAGTTATTTTATAATATGAAATAGACTAAAAGCTTCATTCACTCTCGTTAAAGTTTTCAGAAATAAAAGAAGCCTCCCGAAAATCAAATCCTTTAAATATCCTTGGAATTATTATTTTGCTTGCATCCTGTCACTATTTGAATCTCAACCTTTTCGTTAAACCATATAACTGAACATGGCCTACTTTCAGTCTGTTAAAGATAAAGACGTGTTTGTCTATAAATGTCTGTGTATACAAAAATTGCGGTGACCTACCATCTATCTACCTCTCAAAAAAAAAAATTAAAGCTCTCACAGAATTCATTTGGGAAATTAAGTGAGCTTCGATTAATTCCAGGGCTAATAATAATTTTCAGATGGATATTGGAATTCGAATTTAGGATGGAATATTAACATTTGTACGAAAATTATCATAAAAAAAAAAAACAATTTTATGATAATATGTATAAGGTTTATAAATGTCAGTAACTTTATGTTATTGATTATGTAAACATGCCTTCTTTCCGTTTTCTGTGGGACTACTGGAAGAAATTTCTCTGGGAATAAGTGTAAAATCTTTAGTTTAAATTCTATTCTTATTATTTTCCTTGATGTATATAAATAAATGATTTAATTATTAGTCCTGTGGTCGCTAGCTTAACGAATTAATATGTATGTAAACACCAATATTGATGTAAGTCTTATTGTAAAATTATTTTCCATTCATCGGTTTTTATGGCATCCTCGAGGAGAGAAAAATTGACCACACAGCTGATTTTCAACAAAATAACTAACTGTTGGGGAGGGATGGGCTTATAAACTTGTGATTCCTCTTGTAGACGATGGGCTAACAACCTGTCACTATTTGAATCTCAATTACATCATGAAGCCATACAGCTGAACGTGGCCTTTCAGTACTTTCAAGACTGTTGTCTACCCCGCAAGGGATACAGACGTGACTATATGTATGTATGTATCTAGGAGAAGTAAAAACTTTTTTTTCTATCTGTATGATCGTTAAATAAGCTATTAAAGGAAAATAAAGCTTCATAGAATTTCTGAGCCGCTAAGGCAGCCAAGTCATTACAGTTTTTCTTGGTTTTCGTTCGCTGTGAGCGTATTAATTTTCTTTTTTGATTTATCTGTATACGATTCTTCTAATACTCGATAAAACATGTAAGCATCGGCTTTGTTTATAAAAATGTTCGTGGAATTTTCTTTGAAAATATTGCATTTGCAAGTAACAGTGCATTTAATTATGAAGTTCTCCATCGTTACGAACAATCTTTAATTTTGTTTAATTAAAATATTATTTTGTAATATATTTTTAAATGAATGAATGTATAAATAAATAACAAATATAAGTATACACGAAAGAAATTACACTGATTGAGTTAGCCTCGAAGTAAGTTCGAGACTTGTGTTACGAGATAGTAACTCAACGATGCTATATTTTATAAGAAATACTTATATTGATAAAAATCCAAGACCTAAGCCAATCAGAAAGTGTTCTTTTCTCATCATGCCCTGACCGGGATTCGAACCGAATCACAACTTCGTTTTTTTCAACATACAAGTACCATACTCAAACATTTTTGCATAGTAATGTTCACTTTTAACTAAATTTTAGAGTTACCTATGTCAAAAATATTTATGACCTAGTGAAAAACTAAACGTTTGTTTTAACTAGAAGCACTCGATACACTTAGACATATAGACAGATCGACATACTTAAAAGAATAAGTTTGACAGACTTTTTGTGAGAAAAATTGAAAAAAATATACCATAAGCAGAAGAATGCATTTAACATAATAAAAAAAAAAATACAAAATTCAAGAGTTTCCTTAAAATACATTAAAAAATGTGTCAGTGAAACGCCAATCTTAAAAGACATTTCAGAAATTCGGATTTGTCCTTCAAGATTAAAAATAATAGCATAAAAATGGTTCAGTAAGCCAATTTCCTTGTTGTCTTTGAAATTATATTAATCTCGACTGGGAAGCTTGACGTCATCCATATAATTCAACTTAATAAACGCCTACAAATCAGGACTGTTAAAGGTCCGTAAATTACGCTGTCAAGTTACCCACTGGCTAACGAAGAGATAAAATACTTGAATGGATTTAGAATTTATGCGGCTCGCTGTGACTTTATGGTATAGGAATGATGAGGTTCAGGATTTTTTTTTTCTTTATTATGAGCGGGAACGCAGAGCGCTGTCGGTTAGGGCGAACATCTAGGCTCGTAGGTTCTCACGTTGTTCATTACCTGTAAAGACTACGTTCTTTCGTTGTTTCGTGGGGCACCAATACAAAAAAGAATAAGACCACTCCATCTCTTTCCCGTGGATGTCGTAAAAGGCGACTAAGGGATAGGCTTACAAACTTGGGATTCATTTCTAGGCGATGGGCTAGAAACCTGTCACGATTTGAATCTCAATTCTATCATTAAGCCAAATAGCTGAACGTGACCATTCAGTCTTTGCAAGACTGTTGGCTCTGTCTACCCCGCAAGGGATATAGACGTGACTTACGTACTTTTTACACTTGTAGCTTATGGGTTAATTGTTCGCGCGCTTCGTATGACACCCTTAGAGTCCAGTTTAACAACGCTTTCAGGGTCTTGACGGGGCCGCCCAGGTACTGTAGCGCATCGGGAATGTTTGCTAAGGCGAGGGTAGATTGCTTCTACGCAACTATGCGGAAACGCAGGTTGCGGGACAGCTCCAACGCCATCATAGTCATGATAGCAAGCAGGCTGGACTGTAAGATTTCAAAATTATTGTTGCACAACCTCGGCAGGAGTTGTGCGAACTTAACTGTCGTGTGCTTAAAATATTATTACTTTCTAATTTAGGATAAGTTTATTGTTACTAACAAAAATGAGTCAATGGTCACTTGCATAAATAAATTTATTATTATTATTATTTTATGTTAAATAATAACATTTTCAATTTAGCAGGTTGACTATACAAGGAGAGTGTGGAAGGAAAAAGAGTAGGAAGGCCTAGACGAACGTACCTTGAGAAAATTAAGGAAGTCCTGGCAAAGGGTCAGGTTAAGAGTAGGCACCCGAAACCGCCGAGCTTGCATGACGAGGGTTTTGAATGTGGATGAAGCGAAAGAAGAATGCAGAGATCGTAGCAAGTGGAAAGATGTAGTCTCAGCCTTCCCCTCCGGGAAAAAGGCGTGATTTTATGTATGGATTTATGTATGTTTATTAAATCATCTGTCGATCTTTTACCACACAAGTATAGACGTGACCATACGTATGTATGTTATTCAAAGTCTTTTTGAGAATACTGATTATGTCTACTCCGTAAAGGATAAATATATAATATTCGTATGTATTTATTTCAAAACTCCAGAGGTACGGACCAAGTTAAAAATAAGTACCAAGCAAAATTGAGAACCTCTTTTTTAAGCGGGTAGACATGACAGTTTTTCAAACGTATTACACATTTTTCCCAGCGACTGCGCGAACACTTTCATAGCGCAACGCTCCGCTGGGAATTCTAGAATATTCTGAAATAATAGCCCCAAAACTTTGCCTAGATATTTTTCAGGCTATATTTTAAGCGATATTCAAATTGCGCTGTAATTTCTAGAAAACTTGTTTTAAGCTTCTCTACTTGGAAGTTGCACCGCGTATAATGTGATGGGTTAACCGCTGAAGAAAAATTTGCCATACATTTTTCTTTATTTTTCGTAAACCAAAAATCTGTTTTTTTTTAACTGTCCTTTATTGTCTTTATTCCCAATGGGATAGATAGAGGCCCAGATTAGTTTAAGAAGAATCTACATTTTCCGAGTTTTTGATCGGTGAGTGTATTTTTCTATCTCTTACTCTGTCTTTTTCCGAAGCCTAATGACAAGAGCGGAGTGTATAATGCTTCGTTATGTCCATCTGTTGTATGTATGTATGTAACTTAATAATATTAGGAAATTATAAGAACCGCAAACAAAATCTGCAGTGAAAAATTCAAAATTCAAAATTTTTTATTCATTACTATAGGATACTATATGTATATCGCTTAATTCGTTGTTGTTGGTACCGGCGTCTCGTACGGGACTGCTGCGGAGCGCCCCGCTGACTCGGGCACTGGCCACTCTCAACGAAATAGCTGGGAGAATAGATATTTTCCATTGTTCTCTGAACGAGTTTACAAGAACTACGATATTTGTTCTATGTTATAATTGTTAATATTGTGTAAGAATTTAATGTATAAGTTGCTTTGTCTATCGCATTGGTTTTTATGACTGTAATGATAGGATAAGTTTTGATGAAATAAATAAATAAATAAATAAATTAAATAAATTAATAATTGTCAAAACTTATGGTTTTACAACATTGGTTGACGTCAAATAAATTACTTAAAACTAAGTTAACTGCCGCTTCCAAGGCGTCAGTGCAGAAGAAGCGGTAACAAACTGCACTGCAGCATTTTCTTCAACGTCAACTTCACAATATTAATTAAAACATAGAATAGATTGTTTAGAATAGTGTGATTAAAATATAGTTATTATATAGTTACCTAATACGTAAGAACGTGGACATTGGCGGACCCTGGGTCCCTATCCTGTGAGTGACGCAACCGGGTTTAAATCCAGGACAATAAAAACTTATTAATTTTTCTAAATTATAAAATAACTTATAACACAAAAACTTATAACAAAGATAAATTAATAGGACCACTCCATCTCTATCCCACGGATGACGTAAAAGGCGATTAAGGGATAGGCTTATATAATTGAGATTCCTCTTTTAGGCGATGGGCTAGCTACCTGTCACTATTATTATCTCAATTCTATCATTAAGCTAAACAGCTGAACGTGCCCTTTCAGTTTTTCAATGACTGTTGGCTTTGTCTACCTCGTAAGGGACATAGACGTTTCTGTAAACTTAAATAAGTTAAATCATCGGCAAAGTTACTGAAAGTGGGGGTTAAGTGATGTATATCCAAGTTTTCCATTTGCCCTTGTTAAGACTCAAGTTGAAGGAAATTAAATTTTATTCCCGCCGACGACGGGTAACCAAATTATAGCTTGCTGGAGCTCCAATGCCTAATTCTATAAAGTACTAAACTCACACACTTGGTACTGTCACTACCTTCTTTATAGAGTTTGAAACTGCTTCTTCTTCCTCCTGGCTTTAGTCCTGGTTGCATCCTCTCTGGAGAGGAGCTAGGGTTATGCCTTTGACCATGGCTCCCAGATTGGTAAAGTCAGATTACTACACAAAGCGACTCTCGCCAGACCTCCGCAACCTTTGCAGGGGAACCTAACCCGTATTGGACGGGTCATGTTTCCACATATTATAATATACATAATGTAGTACATAATATAGTACCCGAAACCGCCGAGCTTGCATGAAGAGAGTTATGAATGTGGATGAAACGAAGGAAGTATGCAGAGATCGTGGCAAGTGGAAAGAGGTAGTCTCTGCCTACCCCTCCGGGAAAGAGGCGTGATGTTATGTATGTATGTTTCCACATCCAGTTACCTGAATGTGCAGGTTTCCTCACGATAATATCCCGCACCGTTAGAGCATGGGTTAGTACTCAAACTAATGAACATAAATTCGAAAATAGTCATTGGTACATGGCCGTGGGATTCGAACCTGTGCCTTTTTGCACCACACGCATTATAACCGAACTCCTTACCTAGCATAGCATGTAGCATATAGTTTACAGCCAGCATTATGCTGAGGGGGTACCCTTTCGGGAGCACCATACTACATGTTTATTTTTGTACATATTTTTGTTTCCTTTTTGTCTTTTTGTTATGGTGTTCTTTGAATAAATTCTTTTTACTTTTACTTTACTTTTTACCTATTCGAACAATCTTTGGAGTTTGAAACTGCATTCAGACGGTTTTCTTTCTTTCTATAAACTGTTTCTTCTTCTTCCACCTGGTATTAGTTCCAGAAGCAACGTGGTCCCGGCAATTAGAAAAGGACCACTCCATCTCTTACTCAGGGATGTCGTTAAAGGAGACCAAGGGTTTAGTTGTGCATCTCTATCTATCAAGGTGCCACATCAGCCGATGACATCGATTCTAAATCGATTGTTTAGTGTTGTAGCGGGAGCGATGAATCGGCTCGACCGCCACCAAAGGGAAGATCTTCCGCCAGGCTGGTGTGATGCTTGGGGAACCGCGCGACAGACGATGTTGTGTCGGAGGTTGTATATATAGCTCCAATCCGTGAAATCTTTGCTGACGCGATTTAGGTTTTTTGGCTGTTTATGACTGATAGCGTCGCGTGATTCTATTTTTTATTTTTGTGACTTGTGACGCAGAGATTTCGCCACAGTGTTATCGATAGTATAGTCCGCCTATTGTGTTTTACATCAGTATTTTATGCACAAGTTTAAATGAATATATAATAAATAAAATCTGTATACATTAAGTTACCTATATTTCACCGAAATATTACGTTATCCCATTGGAATATTCTTTTTTTTTATCGTAAATTTCAACTCGCGCATAGATAAAGATTTTCGCTTCGTAACCGTAATCTTGTTATGTACATTTATTATTCCGGTTTCATAACAAATGTGATTGTCAAATGAGGTTGTGCGCTCGCCTGAGTGTAGGTTTTCGGATGTCTAAATAAATCATAATATTCCTTCGGTTGTAATGGAAGAAATATTATATACGAGTATTTTTCCTATTCAGGTTTACGGGACCCTTGAAAAGGTGGGTTTCTAAGAGTAAGGGAAGCGATATATGTCTTTACCCAAAAGGGTGCCTATTCAGATCTGTAAAGATAATCATCCGGGACGTCTGACATGAGTCGCTTCGTGTAAAAACATGATTTACGTAGTAGATTAATTTGGCTATGTTCTTAGTCGCCTTCTACTACAATGGAAGGAAACTTAAGATGATTTATTCCACTTTGATCACCTGGGAGCACCTGGCAGTGCCGTGTGGTTCCCGGCACCAATACAAAAAAGAATGGGACCACTCCATCTCTTTCCCGTGGATATCGTAAAGGCGACTAAGGGATAGGCTTACAAACTTGGGATTCTTTTTTAGGCGATGGGCTAGCAACCTGTCACTAGTTGAATCTCAATTCTATCGTTAAGCCAAATAGCTGAACGTGGCCATTCAGTCTTTTCAAGACTGTTGGCTCTGTCTACCCCGCAAGGGATATAGACGTGACGGTATGTATGTATGTATGTAGAGCGCGGGTCAGAATTTAAACATGATTTAAAGTTCTATTTTCTGAAATTAAAAATAAGGGAGATGTAAGATATAATCTAACAAGGTAAAAAGTAATATTTTTTTTATATTACGTATCCATTTGACGGCCTCTGTGGCGCAGCGGTAATACGCTTGTCTGTGACACCGGGGGTCCCGGGTTCGAATCCCGGCCAGGGCATGATGAGAAAAGAACTTTTTCTGATTGGCCTGGGTCTTGGATGTTTATCTATATAAGTATTTATTATATAATATAGTATCGTTGAGTTAGTATCTCGTAACACAAGTCCCGAACTTACTTCGACGCTAAATCAATCAGTGTAATTTGTCCCGAATAAAAAAAAATAATAAATAAAAACAAAATAAAAAAAATTTTTAAATCATAGATCAAGAGCTTAGTAGCGTTCTATTTACTGATACTCACTCTAAGGAAAGTGGCACTTACATAATTAGGCGGGGAGCTAATTCTCTAACTTTTCATGACATAATTAAGGAAAAATTATTCTAGAGTTTCTTTTGCAGAGCGTTAATGAGATATATGAAGACTTTTTATAGGGTACTAATTTTTTCCTATTGCTTTGTCTGCATTAGTTACGTCTGCAGATGTCGTAAAAGGCGATTACAGAGCAAAAACATAAAAGCCATTGCGCTTAAATCTTTTTAGGTGTACATATTTAACCAAGTTTTGGCTAAATGATGCAGTCTTTCAATACTGCCGGCTCTGTCTACCCCGCAAATTAAATTATAATTAATGATAATTCATATAATCAAATCTATAATTTGATTATTTTATTCATTCATTCATAAAATGTAGGTATAATTTGATTATATGAATAAATGAATTAATGAAAATAATTCAAACTCTTTTCCCGTGGAAATTGTAAAAGGCCATCAAGGGAACGAGTTGGTGGTGATGGAGGTTGTATTTGGTGCGATTGGTCGGTGGAGTGTGACGTCGCCCCAGTAAATTAACTTAGACTTACTGAGACAGGTTGCTAGCCCATTGCTTAAAAGAAGAATCACAAGTTTATAAGCCTATCCCTTATTCGCCTTTTACGACATCCATGGGAATGGATTGGGTTGGGCAAGCAATCTGTCACCATTTGATTGTCGATTCCGTTACTAAGCCGTACAGTTAAATAAGACTCTGGTTCCGGGCAAAAACTTATTTAAAAATAGAATATTACCATCCAGTGTGTTGCAATATTTGAAAAAAAAGAATAACTCAAATTTTCTCATCCCATCGGCCAATAAAATTTCTATCGCTGGAACTAGAATTTCATCATAGAGTTATAGGCAATCAAGAATCGCAAATTTTCTTTGATAATAGTATTTTTTCGAGCTTAAAGTTCGAAATATAATTGAAAAACATTTCCGATTGAAGAGTTTCTGTTGACCTACTTTTTATTTATTGCTGGGAATAAATTTACTTGCATTTCTTTGGTTTTCGCTTTGCATAATGGGTTAATGATGACATGCCATGTCGGGAATAAAAAAGAAATAATATAAAAACAGTTTTTGTTGATTAATTTTAATTCTTATCTGAATAATATTATCATAAAAGTCCTTGTTGAATGCCGTGTGGTTTTCGTCATTTTATTATAGAACCAATATCAATACCCATGGATGTCGAATCTATCATTAAGTCAAATAGCTGAACGTGGCCATTCAGTCTATTCGAGACTGTTGGCTCTGTCTACCCCGCAAGGGATATAGACGTGACCATATGTATATATGTATGTATTTTATAAACTCGGGATTCTTCTTGTAGACTATGGGCTAGCAACCTGTCACTATTTTAATCTCAATCCCATCAATAAACCATACAGTTAAACGTGGCCTTTTAGTCTTTTGGAGACTGTTGGCTCTGTTTACTCCGCAAGGGATATAGACGTGACTATATGTAGGTATGTATGTATATAGAAGGTTTGTTGGTATCTTTAATTTTTTTTCTTACCAAAATTCGAACCTATCATTTCGTCTGTAGCTACTTTTTCATAAACTATTTTAGACGAGACAAGTTTTACGTGTTCAACCTTTAATCTAAAAAACGGTAATGATAAGAAATTCCATTTACACTATCAATAGCTACCATCCCTTGTTTGTATCGCTAAGACAAAAGCTTCAAAACAGTGGTTGATAGTTGAGTAGTTAATCAAAATAATGTCCAAGCTTATATAACCTTTAATACAGAAGACATTAAGCCTATTGTAGCTTGCGACAAAGGGGACTTTGATGCGGAGCTAACACAAAAGTTAAACAGAACATCCTAATCTCGAAATTGACCGTTGTAAGTATAGTTTGTTTTGTAACAATATACTTAAGAGTTACTGTACTTGTGTGCCGTGTGGTTCCCGGCACCAATACAAAAAATAATAGGACCACTCCATCTCTTTCCCATGGATGTCGTAAAAGGCGACTAAGGGATAGGCTTATAAACTTGGGATTCTTTTTTAGTCGATGGGCTATAAACCTGTCACTTTTATGTATGTATATATGACATGACACATTCGCACTATACACCTCCACTTTTTAATGCTAACTCTTTGGTTTGAAGAGTTTGCAAAAAAGTGATGAATGCGGATGGTGCGAGTGCCTTGTGGTTCCCGGCTCCATACACAAAAAAAATGTATTAAAGATCACCTACACATTGGTCTATTTTTTTTTAATTTTATCAAAAGACAACAGACTCTTAAGTTATAATTCATCGTATAGTATATATGAACGACGAAAAACAGACTTAAGAAAATTTTAAGTGAATATAAAAAAAATTCGAAGTCAATAATGCCGAAAGTTGGTACGTACGCCTTTTCACTAATTTGCTTTCCAAACTGTCCTGTTGTGAGTTTAAAAAGTTTTAAATTGATCTCATTCTATTACAATCGCAGACGAGGTGTCGTGTCGTTCATAGCTCTATGGGATAGGATAACTTTATCTTTATTTCCCGCGACTTAGTTCGCCGTAAAACGAAATATGTGCGATTCACACCATCTACAGTCGGGACCCATTCATTTTAACCAATCCGAAGCCCCGTATAATTTCAATGGGTCCCGATTGTGATATTTATATTCTGCGCTTGTCATGTCCTATACTTATCCTATTGGTACCGGGATTGAATTATAAACTTGGGATTCTACCTTTAGGCGACAGGCTAACAACCTGTCACTATTTAAATGTCAATTCCATCATAAAGCCAAACAGCTGAACGTGGCCTGTCAGTCTCTTCAGGACTGTTAGCCCTGACTTCCCCGCAAGGGATATAGACGTGATTATATGTATGTATGTATGTATGTATGTAAAATATATAATAAATAAATAAATATATTCCATCATTCCTTGCGGGGTTGACAGAGCCAACGGTCTTGAAGAAGAAAAAACAGGCACCTTCAGCTGTAGGATGGCTTTTATGATTTAACTAGGTGTGCCCGCGACTTCGTCCGCGTGGAATATGTAGTTATTTTCGGGCATCATTGAAGCCCTCAAGGATGAATAATTTTCCAAATACTAGCAGGAATCACGTTCATAGTAAAATTATAATAATTCCTCGCAATATAAATCGAATCTGTAACAGTTTATTCAACTCAAAGTTTTTGTCGTTTTTTCCGTGATGCATCGCAATTTATCTCAGAAACTATTGGTAGGTACTACGACAAACTTATGACCGCGAAAACTTATACCGTATATATTATATGGCAGCTATAAATTTCATTTATTATATTCCACCCACTTTGTTGGATTGGAGGGATCCGACGATATATTTGTGGGCAGATTCCAAACAATATATGTTTTTTTTTGTGAAAGTTGTTAGCGTTGTTAGCGAAGTTGTTAGGCTTAGAAACTTGGGATTCCTTTTTAGGCGATGGGCTAGCAACCTGTCACTATTTGAATCTCAATTCTATCATTAAGCCAAATAGCTGAACGTGGCCATTCAGTCTTTTCAAGACCATTGGCTCGGTCTACCCTGCAAGGGATATAGACGTGACCATATGTATGTATGTAAGTTGTTAGCGCCGTTTACTTACGAGTTATAACTTAAGTTCCTTACTAATATATTAAAATGTACTTAACGATTTGGGGTATTTCATACGTTAAATTCATCATAAAAATACGCCATTTTCTTGGAGGGGTAGGCAGAGACAACATTTTTCCACTTACCACGATCTCTGCATACTTCTTTCGCTTCAACTTCATTCATTTCCTTTCTTTAAGCAAACTCGGCGGTTTCGGGTACTCCTGACCTGACCTTTTACCAGGGCGTCCTTAATTTGATCAATATATGTTAGTCTAAGCCTTCCCACTCCGACATTTCCCTCCACACTCTCCTCATATATTTGTTTAGTCAACTTGCTTTCATTTATTTTGGGTAATATGTATAGTATATTTTAATCCGACTGCGCGACGCAAGAGAGGGTAATGTTTTCATGATTTAATATAAGTACATGTGTTTGTTATTTTAAGGCATTTAAACACATATATTTTGAAGATGTTTTTTAAAGACTTTACAAACATTACCACCCTTTTTTCGGTAGTCGGTTATAAATAAGACAAGGATATTTACCGCCTACAGTTTGCTTAATGAATACAAGAAAAAGGTTTTACGTAAAACTCTCGTTAGCATTAAAATTGGGTTGATATAAAATAATTAGGACGGAATAAAATTACCAATTCAAATTAATCTACTTTTAAAATGATGTTTTTTAAAAGCTTTTTACTCGTATTGTGAAATTAACAAAACGTTTTGAATGTATGTCATTAATGGCGACTAAGGGATTATAAGCTTATAAACTTGGTATTCCTTTTGTAGGTGATTTGCTAGCAACCTGTCACTATTGAATCGCAATCCCATTTGTAGCCATATTGTTGGCTCTGTCTACCCCACAAGGTATATAGATTATGTCTATATGAATGTATGTATGTTTTTTAAAATTGTTCATGTATTTGATTTACACAATAAGTGAATGTTACATATTGAAATTGAATTCTTACTCATTAACGTATTTATAATACGAGTAGCATTCATTATTCTCTCATGGATGTCGTAAATAGCGACTAAGGGAAAGGCTAATAAACTTAGGATTCTTCTTACAGGCGATGGGCTAGCAGCCTTTCACTATTTTAATATCAATTCCATCATTTATCCACGTGATTTATTTTTAAACCAGTATTTTTGAGACTATCGGCTCTGTCCACTTCGCAAGGGATAATATACATGATAATATGCCGTGTGGTTCCCGGCACCATTACAAAAAAGGATAGGACCACTCCATCTCTTTCCCATGGATGTCGTAAAAGGCGACTAAGGGAAAGGCTTATAAACTTGGGATTCTTCTTTGAGGCGATGGGCTAGCAACCTGTCACTATTTGAATCTCAATTCTATAATTAAGCCAAATAGCTGAACGTGGCCATTCAGTCTTTTCAAGACTGTTGGCTCTGTCTACCCCGCAAGGGATATAGACGTGACCATGTGTATGTGTGTATGTATATGTATGTATGTATTCATGAAAACCTCGAACTTCTTTATAACCTGTCGTATTATAATATCACGTATTTTTTCTTTTGCACATTCGACGGATAATGAGGTATCAAACGAAATATCTACCTCGTATTTTTAGTATTTTATTACGGACCCTTATCGGAGCCGTGAAATAATTTCGTTACATCCAGCCCTTTGGTAGGTAGCCGATGTGCCTAAATAAATATACATACGTCGAATTTTACTATGTGCCAAAGTACATACATACATAAAATCACGCCTATTTCCCGGAGGGGTAGGCAGAGAGATCTCTGCATACTTCCTTTGCTTCATCCACATTCATAACTCTCTTCATGCAAGCTCGGCGGTTTCGGGTACTCTTGACCCTTGACCTTGATCCCTTAGTCGTTTTTAACGATACCAATGAAGAGATACACAGTGGGTCTATTCTAAAGTGCCGTAAACCACACGGCTCTCTAATTTCTCAACAGAGTATTATTAAAAAGTACCAATGAATTATGAGCAACAACAAGCTTCATCTAAAAATTACAGACACTTATTCAGAACATGTTTCGTCCGAAGTAATTTATTTTGTAATTACAGTTTGATCTTCGGCCATCGTTATAAAAGGCTTTGACGAGCCCTTTTGGTGGTCTTTGTAAAGAAAACCGATCCACTTCGAGCTTCTAAACTCGTCTTAAACAGCTAAGTAAGGCATTAAGATTAATAGCTCCCGGACATTTCAATACAAAAATCGAGAGAAAATTCAATTCATGTCCATTCATTGTATGGAAAAGAAAATTGGAATACTATTGACGGGTAAATTTAATCGAATAGTTGGAGTGTCGGGCGCAATCAGAAGACTAGGTTCCGTTCAAATGTCTAGCCTTTTATCTAGGTCTTACAAGAGTTTGAGGAAATATCGAGTATTCTTCGATTAAATGGTTATTCGATTAAATATAAAAGCTCTGACGCTATTAGAATTTGACGAACGATTATTTAAAAAGAAGGTTTATAGAACACGCCTTTTTTAAATCCTGCCCCAGTAGAAACTATCTCTGTCCCGTTTTCAGTCATAATAAAAACAAAACATACATACGAACATTTAATGACTTATATATCCCTTGCGGGGTAGACGCAGCCAACATTCTTAAAGAGACTGAACGGCCCCATTTAGCTGTTTGGCTTAATGATAGAATTGAGATGCAAATTGCGACAGGTCATCTCTTTCCAATGGATGTCGTAAAAGGCGACTAAGGGATAGCCTTATAAACATGTATTTCTTTTATAGGCGATGGGCTAGCAACCTGTCACTATTTGAATCTCAATTCTATTATTAAGCCACACAGCTGAGCGTGGCGCTAACTTTGTTTCATTTTGTTGATGACGCTTAATTCGATGCTTTTTGTAAGTTGTGCTAAATTCCTCGTTTTTTTTTTGTTAGATTTCGTTTCAATTTTTTTTTTAATAATTTCACTCGAGCGTAGCCACGGTTTAAAGTTAGTTCCAAAAAAAACAAATGCATTCACTAACAAATCAGATTCGTCATAGCTTGTAGAAATACAATAGGAACTAGTCTATACGAGTGCCAAAGACCCAATTCCGCTGTAGCGATCAGAAACAGCGTCTTTCTACAAAGGCGGACAAGTTTTATTGGAAAATGTCGACTTTGAGCCGTCTCATTGTTTAATCAAGATATCTAGCTGCCAAAGTACCGGCTTGCGAGGTCGCAATGATGAATCCATTGTTTTGTGCTACGTGGCTATGATTTGTTGATAATGAGTTTCAAAACTGCTGTGCCGTGTGGTTTCCGGCACCAATAGAAAAAGAGTAGGACCACTCCATCTCTTCTTCTTTTAGGCGATGGGGTAGTAACCCGGCACTATTTGAATCTCAATTCTATCATTAAGCCAAATAGCTGAACGTGGCCTATCAGACTTTCCGAGACCATTGGTTCTGTTGACCCCGCTAGGGATGTAGACGTGACTATATTTATGTATCTTGGCGTCTGGGTAAGTCACGTTTAGTACGGAGCGATTCGTTATAGCGACGAGTTTAGTTTTAATTGCATCTTAAAAGTCAGAATAGAAAATAAGTCTGTACCTTTAGAACTACAATTTAAGTAAATTCTATCGCAACTAAATTTAGTCAGGAAAAACCACAGTAAATAACAAATATAAAAAAAAAAACTAAAGACTTGTTCGATTTTATGTTAGCGCAAACGAATTGCCCGATGTCAAAACACAACGAAATTGATTCAAAGAAATTCTTCCAACATTTCAAAGCCCTATTTTCCGAAGAGTACAACATGCTATAAGTGCGCCCCGCTATTTCACTTACATGAAAGTTTTTAACCCATCAACAGAGTTCAAGCTGGAAGGCAGCCAAGGGGTCAATATAAGTTCATTAAGTAAACTACAATATCATTGACCTGCATATACTTACAATACTGGATCAGCTGGTTTTTTTTTTTGCTGCAAATATAGTGTGTGCCGGCTGCTTCGAGTCTCGTGCAGATTTTAAGAGTCAATCAAAGGAAAAGTTAATTAACTTGGGGTTTTACTTTTAGGCGATGTGCAAGCAACCTGTCACTATTTGAATCTCAAAGCTAAACGTGGCCTTTTAGTATTTTGGATACTGTTTGCTCTGTTTACTCCGCACGGGATTAAAACGTGATAAAGATCAAAACATACATAGGTACATATATGTATTTGTTTTTTGATCTTAAATGGAAGTAAAATGTCTAAACTGTGAAGTTGTAGCAGAGTACAATAAGACCACTCCTTACTTATATAATGTCAGGAGTTGACTAAAGAAAAACACTGCCTTGTTTTCAGTATTGCCATCAACGGGCGTGTTATTTTCCTAAAACCTAACTTTTTCGATCTATCCTGAACCTGTTAGAGGCGATGTGATCAAAAATTAGTTGCCTAAATAAGGTCTCTTGCTACAAAGCATAACACCACTAAAAATAAAGAAGCAGAGAGGAACTAAACTTATTTTGAAGAGTACTTAAGCATTCTTCTGGCATTTATGAGCTTTGGCCGTTAAGTGAAAGTGCTTATTACTTAGCCGCCTCTTTCATATCCTCGGGGAAAGTTGAGCTGTTCTTAAACTAGTTTAAAACCACAAGGCAAAATAGTATTTTTCCTTTCTGCCGGCCGTGGTGGTTTATGCCGTGTGAATCCCGGCACCAATTAAAAAAAAAAGAATAGCTTCTTCTCTTTCCTCATGGATAGGTATCATAAAAGGCGACTAAGGGTTTATAAACTTAGGATTCTTCTTTTAGGCGATGGGCTAGCAACCTGTCACTATTTGAATCTCAATTCTATCATAGAGCCAAAAAACTGTACGAGGCCTATCAGTCTTTTCAAGACTGTTGACTCTGTCTACCCCGCAAGGGATACAGCAGTGACTATATGTATGTATATATTTGCAGGTCTTATATTTTTATACACGAAGCGACTCCCACATGGCCTTTATAAGGGAACCTAAATCCGTACATGGTTACACATCTACATACATACATACATACATAAAATCACGCCTCTTTCCCGGAGGCAGAGACTACCTCTTTCCACTTGCCACGATCTCTGCATACTTCCTTCGCTTCATCCACATTCATAACTCTCTTAATGCAAGCTCGGCGGTTTCGGGTACTTTTGACCTGACCCTTTTTGGTTACACATCTAGTTGCCTGCAAAATTGTTTAATCTAGTACTTTTGTGCGTAAAAGTCTATGTGACCCACATAAACGATGGGCAGACCAAACGGTCTTGTAAGATGGGATCCTGATATTTATCACAATAATTGCGTAACTTGTCCTATGATTTATGTTCTAGATCGGACTAACGATGATAATTCGTCAAGTCTCAGATTAATGTTGCGAGCCCAAGGTCCTGATGAGTTGGGAGTTCTTGATTAATTTGGCAACTGGAAAAAACATTCGCTTCAAATTAGTTTACCCGAGTTTACAGAAAGGTTCTTAGGTATTCTGTTCAAGGTCAAATTACTTGTTAAATTGTAAATTTTGGACTTAGTTCAACTTATTTAAGTTAACCAAGATGTACAAAATCAATAGAAATTCGTTTTTTTAATACATTGTGAAAAACGGAGGTTTATATTTAAAGATTTAGTGTTTTAAATTAATGTATTAAGTTCCATTTTCGAATGGTCTTATTATTATCTTTTCTCTCTTCGTAACGCTCATAAATTTATTCTTCCTATAGTATGTAAAACTGAACCCTAACAACACCTAATAAATAATATTAGAGAAATCTTTTTATTTTGTACGAGTATGTACAGTTAACTGCATAAAAATTACCCAGTATAGAACTCCATGACGCGATAATAGAGGCGAACTTTGAACAGTGAATTTGGTTGGGTTGATGTGCTGTTGACTGTACTGTTTTCCATAACTCAATTTCCATGAAATTTAATACCGAGATAACCTATACTTACAAGGGACTATTTCTGGAAATTTTCATTCTAATGATGCCCAGGAAAAGTAATATAACAATATGTAGCGGGAGCGATAGTTTGGGCCCGACCTCCACAAAGGAAAGATCTTCCGACAAGATGGTGTTTGTAAAACCGCGATTCAGACGATGTTTTCATTCATTCATTCATGTTTTTTAATGTAGACAATGTGCATTCGTCCACGGTTAAGATTTAAGAGATCTATATTTGTAAATTTGATTCCCATTATTATGCTGCAGTGTAGTTTGTTCCGCCGCTTCTTCTACACATTGTCATGTGCTTTGGAAGCGGTAGTAGTTATGATTATATTTAAGTGATGTGTCGTCAATAAGTGATATCTTGTATCCAATTTTATAAATAAATCTATTCTTTTCTATTCTATATTCATTCTAAATTGTAAACCTAGTTAATGGAAGAGCAGGGTTTTCTGACATAGGCGTAAAGCTTAAAAGAAGGCTCCAATCAACTACAATGATGTAATATTTGTTTTTGGAATAAATAAATATTTAAAAGAAAAATAAAAATTCTTCATTCCGTGAAATCAATGATATCGCGATTTAGCATACGACCTCTGATTAGCTAGTGGCCATATAACGTTCGAGAAGTCGCGACAGACTTTGCGCTGCTATTGGATGAGCACGTCGTCTATACATATGTTATTCTCGCTCTGATTGGTTGATGTCGTGTGACGTTTGTTAAGGATGTGATTAGCTTGCACAAGTTCAGGCAGACCATTGTACGTAACAAAGCATCTGATACAAAAGATAGTTAATTGCATTGGTAATTGCCAGTTTCGTGATTTAGGTAATTGGACCGCAAATACCTAGGTAGGACCATGCATTTTGATTGCCTAGATTGTCTGTTATGTAGATTGACCCTATAATTTTTTTTTCAATACAAGGTTGACTTAAAACCCTTCATTCTTTGCGAGACTGTCGGCTCTACCCCGTACGGGATAAGGACGTGAGGTTTTCGGAATGTTAGAATATAACCAATCCATATCTTTTCCATGGATGTCGTAAAAGACGACTAAGGAACAGGCTTATAAACTTGTGATTCCTCTTGTAGGAGATAGGCTAGCAACTTGCCACTTGAATCTTAAATCCATCATGAAGCCTTGCAGCTGAACGTGGCCTTTCAGTCTTTACAAAACTGTTCGTTCTGTCTCTCCTCCGCAAGGAATATAAATGTGACTATATGTATGTATGTGTGTGTGATGATTTCGCTAAAATGTTTACATCTATTGTCCCCAGATGAAGCTGATGAGCGGACTATGCTGGGCATGAAGTAGCTATGTCTGTCGCGTTGCTGTTTAGTGCACTCGGCGCCCTGGCACTGGTCAGCCGCACAGGTATGTTTCTTCTATAGTACATACGCACAGGTATGTTTCTTCTATAGTACATACATATGTATGTGGCGACATCTCTACGCCACTCGTCACAACATCCAATCAAACAACTACGGTCAATCATCGCGAAGAAATTGACGCGCTCAACCAATAGCACCGAAGAATCTAAATCGCGATTTCAAAGATTTCATGGATTGGAGCATATATACAACCTCCGACACAACATCGTCGCAGCCGCGGTTACCCAGGCATAACACCAGCCTGGCGGAAGATCTTCCCTTTGGTAGCGGTCGAGCCGAATCATCGCTCCCGCTACACATACATACATACATATGGGATTCAAATAGTGACAAGTTGCTAGCCCATCGCCTAAAGAAGAATCCCAAGTTTGTAAGCCTATCCCTTAGTCGCCTTTTACGACATCCATGGGAAAGAGATGGAGTGTCCTATTCTTTTTTGTATTGGTGCGCGGGAACCACACGGCACCAATACAAAAAATCTTCTATAGTCATCGAAATAATATAAGACAACTTGTGACGACTTAAAAAAGTGTCTAATTTTTTTTTCTGGAACAAGAGACGACGGCATTCCCTAGTCTTATAGATATATAAAATTCTCGTGTCACAATGTTCGTGCCCGTACTCCTCCGAGACGGCTTGACCGATTCTCATAAAATTTTGTGAGCATATTGAGTAGGTCTGAGAATCGGCCAACATCTATTTTTCATCCCACTTAGTGATAAGGGTTGTCCACCCTTAACGGTTTTTTTTAACTAGAAATTATTTATATGGCAAAACAACTTTTGGCAGGACAGCTAGTATATATTTATATTATTTTAATATATATTATGAAGAGAGTTATGAATGTGGACGAAGCGAAAGAAGTATGCAGAGATCGTGGCAAGTGGAAAGAGGTAGTCTCTGCCTACCCCTCCGGGAAAGAGGCGTGATTTTATGTATGTATGTATGTATATTATATGATCGGAGAATCAGCATTGCCATTCAAAATGGCAATGCTGCCAGCCTTCTGGGCACACTCCCGCATGTTGATACTATAAGAGACTGTAAAATTTGTAAATTTTATTTTAGTTAGTAATCATCTGTTTTTTTATAAAAACCAACCAATTTTTAAACATAAGCAAAATTAAAACTAAAACGTTTTAATTTTGCTCCTATGTTTAAAAATAGCTTAAAATATAATTCAAATTAATAGATTAAGTATTTTAATATTATTTCCTTTGATAAATTAAATAACTGACACCAGCACAATACTGGCAACAAAAAAAAATTGAATTCGTTAAAAATTGTTTTAATACACAGTGGAATTTTTATGTAACACGATTTTTCTGCGTAGAATTAATACTTGAGACTAAGCCCTAAATACTGCGGCGTAGATGTCTATATATATCTGTATGTTCAAATCCCCTAAATTACGGTCCACTTTAATCAAAGCTGCTTACATTAACTTTCACCCGCGGATTTTCTGTGTTTGATGAAAAAGTATCAGGATAAAGCTGCATTCACAGAATCTTAAAAAAGACCCTTAATATTTCAGCTCTTTTCTCATGTAAAATCATATTTGATGGAGGAATGGAGTGAATACGAATAATGGATTCTAAAAAGAATTTTAGAATACGAGATGTTATGGAAAGTAATATCTTTTAACGTAAGTTCTACCGAATCAAACTAATATTAACGATAGGTAATAAAAAAATTGTTAACATATTTTTGTTTACTGCTTATTTTTGCGTGGAGTCTATAATCCCATGGAAATTTCCAGAAAAACTAGCCTTCGAAACTGCGGAAAGTTTTGCCTGTCTCTGTGCCAAATATTATCAGAATCTGTGCAGTAGATTTTAAAATCTATTTTTTACAAATGAACTAAAACTAATATTTTCTATCGTATTCTGAAATGAAAAAAATTAAAGCAAATAAATATTTTATTTATTTATTTATTAATATACACAAAATTATAAACAGGAGCATTTATTACAGTAAGTCTAGTACAAAGGTGCTACTTATTTCAAAAGCAATCTCTTCCAGTAGACCCATGAGAGGAAAGATGAATTTTGGAGCGGTATGGCGAGTGCATAAATAACGTTTAACATATTTAACTAAACACACTATTTTATTAGAAAAAAAGGCTCTCCATAGCTATCCAAAGAGGGAATGCGGCAAGTTTAATGGGTACTTTTGAGCCGGGTGCAGTCCGGGGTGGTATTTTTGATTAAATGTATTTGTTTGTTTGGTGATTGTTTCTATTTTGTATTACCTTGATGTTGACGAAGCTGTTGTGAATATTTTGTAATATTTGGATAAATAAATCCAAATTTTATTAGAATAATGTTATATTCTCCACACGGCTTTATGTCAATATGTCGTGTATTGTTGTAGGGTAGGGCCATTGTGATGCGCGTAGCGACAAGCGAAGCGGAAATGGCGCCGTACAATACAATCATAGAAATTTCAACACGGACATTGACTAAATAAATTTTATGAAGAATGTATTGAAAATTAAAGGCTATGTACATTAGTTTGCTAACTAACCGATGTTCTTACGGCGAGGGAAAACATCGTGAGGAAACCTGCACATTCAGGCAACTAGATGTGTAATCATATGATCCTATACGGGTTACTTCTGGGATTTATTACGGCTTAGGTTCCTCTGCAAAGGTTACGGAGGTCAGATGGGAGTAGCTTTGTGTAAAAACCTAAATAAACTAAATAAATGAAAGTAACAAAATGAAATACAATATGTAAAAGCTACATACTTTTTACACTGTGGTAAAAGCTAAAGCACAATTAATACCTGATCAAGCGAGTGTCTGTGCACTTCCTTCCCTCTTCTTAATTTAAAGATATTATAAATCTGACAGTATGTTTCACATTTATAATTGTTTGTACGTTCGTGTTTCACGTCAAAACTGCTGAACGATATCCATGAAACTTTTCATTAAAGTAAAAAAAAACCTAGTTAATATTGCCTAAATGCGAAATTTTAGTATATGACTTGTCAAAAATAAATATAAGGGAAGTGGGAAGGCCTAGGCGAAAGTACCTTGATCAAATCGGAGACGTTCTAGCAAAAGGTCTGGTCAAGAGTACCCGAAACTGACGAACTTGCATGAATGTGGATGAAGCGAAGGAAGTATGCAGAGATCGTGGCGAGTGGAAAGATGTGGTCTCTGCATAGCCCTCCGGGAAAGAGTCGTGATTTATGCATGTATGAATTAGTCGCTGAATAATTTGAAAAATATTCAGTGCATTTCGCCTCCCGGATCTAATTCAATCGAAAATATTGGTATTCACATCAAATACTCTTGCGCTTCATTGTTTTATTAGAAATATTTCATATCCGTTGTATTTTTTTATTTCCATTTTTGAACGTACCACGTTTCAGTCGCCGCTCTGAATAAAAATCTATGAAATGTAGGTACGGTTTATCGCAACAAAATGTCATTTTGATTTGTATTGTGATATACATTTGAATCTCAATTCTATCATCAAGCCAAACAGCTGAACGTGGCCTATCAGTCTTTACAAGACTGTTGGCTCTGTCTACCCCGCAAGGGATATGGACGTGACTATATGTATATACCTATATATGTATGGTTTCTACGAAATTTGGCACAAAGAACAGACCTTCACAGATTACTTTTTTCTGGAATTTAAAAGCAAGTGTTGGAATCACTACATAGTATAAAACAAAGTCGCTATTTTAGTCTGTTTGTCTGTATGCTTAAATCTTTTAAAATTACGCAACGGATTTTGATGCGGTTTTTTGTAACAGGTAGAGTGATTCAAGAGGAAGGTTTTTATGTATAATAACATTTATAATTTTGCACCCGTGCGAAGCCGGGGCGGGTCGCTAGTAAAATATATAATATTGTCTTTTATTTTTAGGTTGCACAGATAACACAAACGGCCTCGGGGCTGATGCCGTACCGGAGATAGACTACTCCGACGTCGACCTCGGCCTGACGCAGAGGGGGCCACACTTCGATGTGGCGTACTCCAAGAACATCACGGCGCTGGTGGGGAAGACCGCTCAGCTGAACTGCAGAGTCCATGATCTCGGGAACAGAACGGTGAGTATTATATTTTATTTTATTTTATTTTATTTATTTATAAGGCAACACAACAGACAGTAAGTAATAAGATAGGTACGTACATACTTACATAAAATGAAGCCTCTTTCCCGGAAGGATAGGCAGAGACTACCTCTTTCCATAAGATACAAGGTGTTCACATTCATAAAGTCACGCCTTTTTTAAAGTGGGGTGTGGTTTTCATCACTTTTGAATAGGACCACTCTATATATTTCCCATGGATGTCGTAAAAGGCGACTGAGGGAAAGGCTTGAATAAACTTGGGATTATTCTTGTACGCGATTTGCTAGTAACCTGTCGCTATTTGAATCTCAATTCCATCTTAAACCAAGCAGCTAGACGCGGCTTTTCTCTTTTTTCTTATCAATGTTGGCTGTAGGTTAAGAGGAGGTTACATTCATTTGAGAACGGAAAAAGTGGGATTTAAATTTTGACGCAGATGTATGTATGGATATATATAATTAAGATCAGTTCATAATAAATTACAGAGTAATCGCTTGTAAACATAGAGACGAATTGAAAATCTTATCTGATTTTTATGCTGAAATATATTCGGAGAGTAAAACATAAAATACTTTTCTTTTAATAAAATAAAAGCAGGCATTAGTTATTATTTTATCAACATTCCTTAAATTTGATTCCACCCTCAATTAATCTGTAATCGGATACTAATTAATTTAGCTAGAAATCTTACAAAAGAATTCATAATAATTAAAACCGTAATCTAAGAAACTCCCAAATATTTAGGCTTCTGCTGATTTGCTTTAGTATAAATGGTGTATTTAATATCTTAAACAAAAGCTGTATCAATTCGGGAATTCTTGAAACAGGAATTTGTAGCACGTGAATTCTGAATTAAATGAAAATTATTTATAGGGAAGAGTTATTTTGTACCGTACTATGTGAGTTTAAGAATAGATATTTATACTATTTATAACCGTGTAGTTCCTGGCACCAATAAAAAAGAACAGGTCCACTCCGTTTCATTCCCATGGATGTCGTAATAGGCGACTAAGGGATAGGCTTATAAACTAGAGATTCTTCTTTTAGGCGATGGGCTAGCAACCTGTCACTATTTGAATCTCAATTCTATCATAAAGCCAAACAGCTGAACGTGGCCCATCAGTCTTTTTAAGATTGTTGGCTCTGACTACCTCGCTATCTTTGTCTCTATTTGGATCTCAATTCCATCAGTAAGCCTAACAGCTGAACGTGGCCTTTCAGCCTTTGTGAAACTATTGGCTCTGTCAACCCTAAAAGGGATAAAGACGTGATTATTATGTATGTATCAATAATGTGCCGTGTGGTTCCCGGCACCAATACAAAAAAGAATAGGACCACTCCATCTCTTTTCCTTGGATGTCGTAAAAGGCGACTAAGGGATATGCTTACAAACTTGGGATTCTTTTTTAGGCGATGGGCTAGCAACCTGTCACTATTTGAATCTCAATTCTATCATTAAGCCAAATAGCTGAACGTGGCCATTCAGTCCTTTCAAGACTGTTGGCTCTGTCTACCCCGCAAGGGATATAGACGTGAACATATGTATGTATGTATCAATAATCTGACTTTTCACTAAACATTTCGTTCGTCAAGTCATTCTGTCATCTACATCTGAAACCTCCACAGAGCAAACAAAGAAGGCTTCGCTTCGATCTGAGCTCTGTGGACAATCCTATCCAATCTCCGGCTCATTCACAGGAGCCGCATTGTAATCCATATTCCATCATCTATTCAGTATGCCCCAGGCAGCATAAGCGACATGTTCAAAAGAAATTGAAAATGCGGTCATTTCTTGTTGTCCTACTTATAAAATTAATCTGTGTATTTTTTGTGACAGCTGTAACGTTTTATTTATATAAACTTTATTGTACAAAATACAAATGTACGAGTATAATAGCACAACTGGCGGTCTTAATGGTAGAAGTATAGTTATCTGTCATAAGTTTAACCCCACATATAGTTCTCTGTCAGACCCAATGATTGACTTATAGATTATCTATAAGTCAATCATTGGGTCTGACAGAGAACTATATGTGGGGTTAAACTAAATAAATATACCTATTCATGCATACATATGTATCTACACATAATCATGCCTATTTTTCTTGCGGGGTAAAGACTTCAACTATGAGGAGCAAAGAAATAATGGAAAATGTGAAAAAAAAAAACGGGGAAAATTATTCATCCTTGAGGGCTTCAATGATGACCACAATAATTATTCCACGCGAACGGAGTCGCGGGCACAGCTAGTATTATATAAAACGTGACGGTTATTTAAAGCATCTTGTCGCAAAATATATGACAGATTGACTATAACCTGTTTCACCACGTCCAACGTATTAAGTGCTCCATCAATTCCGTTGCACTTTGAGCTTTTAGTGCCAACGAGAAAAATATAGGTTCTATTAATATTCAGGGCTTTGAAGTTTAAAATGGACCTTTCGCATTTTATTATGTTATATTATATCATCTTAGCGAGACAATTGGTCACTAGTCAAAGTGGGGTCCTATTTACAAAAAAAAGATATCTTTGCCATGGGTGTCGTAAAAGGCGACTAAGGGATAGGCTTATAAATTTGGGATTCGTCTTTTAGGTGACGGGTTAGCAACCTGTCACTATTTGAATCACAATTCTATCAAAAAGCCAAACAGCTGATCGTGGCCTGTCAGTCTTTTCATCACTGTTGGCACTGTCAATCCCGTATAGGATATAGACGTGATGATATGTATCTGTATGTATGTATGAATGTGTATGTATGTGTATGTATGTATGAATGTGTATGTATGTGTATGTATGTATGTGTATGTAGGTATGTATGTATGGAGGAGACCAAGGTGCACCTATGACCCCAATCCTGGACTGGTAAGTTTGATAACACGAAGCAATTTCCGTCTGACCTCGGCAACCTTTGCAGGGGAACCTGACCCTAATTGCATAACGGTCACATTCAGTCGCCTGAATGTGTACGTTTCATTACGATGTTTGAAGTTTCTTACCGTTAAAGCATCGGTTAGTAATCACACCAATATGCAAATATGTATAAGTAAGTTTTGAATCTGGGACATCATGTTTTTTATTCGGTCATCTTTACCTACGACAATCAAAGCTCAGTTTTAGATATAACTATACATACATATGATCACGTCTATATCCCACACGGACGAAGTCGCGGGCGGCCTCTAGTATAACTATATTGAGAACATAATCCGTACCCGAGCGTAAAAACAGACTATGAAATATGTAGGTAAATAAAGATTTTTCGTATGAACTTTTGTATATACATACATACTTATGATCACGTCTATATCCCTTGTGGAGTAGACAGAGCTTACAGTCTTGAAAAGACTGATAGACCACGTTCAGCTGTTTGGCTTGATGATAGAATCGACATACAAATAGTGACAGATTTATAAGCCTATCCCTTAGTCGCCTTTTACGACATCCATGGGAACGAGATGGAGCGGTCCTATTCTTTTAATTATTGGTGCCGGGAACCACACGGCATCGATGACTAGATATAACTATATTGAAAACATAATCCGTACCGGAGCGCAAAAACAGACTGTGAAAGATGTAGGTAGGTAAATAAGATATTTCGTATGAACTTTTGTAAACATACGTGCGTAAAGGTTGTCTATTGTTACGCGTAAGCCGCTTCAATGTCCTTCTGCGTAATGTTGCGTACAACTGTTATTTTATCTCGGCTCACCGTGTTTTACAGATGAGAAATAACAGAAGGATATCTTCAATTGTTTGTAGTGACAATATTTATTTACATACATATAGCCACGTCTATATCTCGCGGGGTGGACAGCGCCAACAGTCTTGGGAGGACTGAAACGTTCACGTTTAACTGTATGGTTGAATGATGGCTATATATACCAATGGATGTCGTAAAAGGCGACTTAAATAAAACAGCTAATTAATTTTGGATTGTTTTTGTAGGTGATCAATTCCATCTATTTATTCATAAAATTTATTATTTATTTTTACCCTCCGCTTAGCCCACGTTAAAATTCAATAACAGTTTTTCCTGTTACAGTAGTAATAACCAAAAAAATGTGAGTACCTATTTAATTTTAATTGCTACGCATATCCTTTGCGCATGCGTCGCAGTTGTAAACAAAGTTGGCTTAGTGATTTTCGACGAAAAAAAATAATTGAATTACAAACTCACCACCCAAATTACAATCACACTTTGGTCTTAAGGTTCGACTGGTAGAGCCTAATGACGTTAATAATAAATAAATAAATAATAATAATTATATACAGGACAAATTACACTGATTGAGTTAGCCTCGATGTAAGTTCGAGACATGTGTTACAAGATACTAACTCAAAGATACTATATTTTATAATAAATACTTATATAGATAAACTTCCAAGACACAGGCCAATCAGAAAAAGTTATTTCTTCATCATGCCCTGGCTGGGATTCAAACCCGGGACCTCCGATGTCACAGACAAGCGTTCTACCGCTGCGCCACAGAGGCCGTCAATTTAAGTTCACCTATTTTTATATATTTATTCATGTATAATAAATTTTAAATGAGTAAATAAAGTTATTGGTCGTGTATGTTAAAAGAACCAGACCACGCGACCTATCACCTATGCGCTGGACTGACCAAATAAAATCTGCAGAGGAAATGCGCGTTTCGGAATGCGCGGCGCATTCGGCAACAAAGAAAAATGGCGGGAGATTGTGAAGAAAGTTAGTCTTATTACGACCACTACCGTTCTGCCAAGAGCGAAACGACATAGGCGGAGAATCGGAAAAAAGTTAACCGTAATATCTTTGTTATATCTTTTGATGTTTTACAGGACCTGAGGTTTAATAGCATAATATATATATAATAATATATAATCGAATATGTTTAGATATCTGTCTCGGGAAGCTTAATCACAAATAATTTTGTTTACTATTTTTCTACCTTTCATATCAAGATATTGCAAATTTTAAATTTAAAAAGAATAAGAATGATAAGAAACGTGTATTTTGAACCTGTGTGATTGATAAATGATAATGGTAAATATAAAAACTATTATAATTAGTACCCCACGTAGTGGACATACTGTTTAGTTATAGTTTACTGTGGCGTTGCTGAAGTGGCGTTGGGAAAAATCGTAAATTGGAAACTAATCCTGTAAGCATCTTTTTTATTACAAAAAGGGTTTTTGTATAACGTTTACTTTCGGAGTTTATTTATTGTACGCGCGCCATATTCTTGTCGGAATGAATTATTAAAATTGATGAAAAATACTTACTTTGTATAAAAGTTTGTGTTTATAATTGGTTTAGGACCAACGTACACATAACACATGTGTTTTTCCAACAAGACTAGGAACCGGTACCAAAATACCGGTTCAGTTCCTTTACTATACCTTAAAGTACCGGTACCTAATTAAAGTACCTACACCTAGGCCTACTAAGTACCTACTAGTACCTACACCTGTGTGTGTACTTTAATAGGTACACCATTTCTAGGTACTTTAGTTGCTCATTTTTGTTAATGATAACAATATAACAAAATCACTTTTATTTTTCATGTTGACCTCGAAATGCATGCATGACACGTGTTATAGAAAGTTTAGTGGAAAAATACATACATACATACATATGGTCACGTCTATTATTCTGATATAATACCGATACCAGATAAAAAGGGAAGACGAATCCCAAGTTTGTAAGCCTATCCCTTAGTAGCCTTTTACGACATCCATGGGAAAGAGATGGGGTGGTCCTATTCTTTTTTGTATTGGTGCCGGGAACCGGTGTGAAGAATAATAAATAAATTAATATAAATAAAGAAGGCCTTCACGAGTCAAAGACGTCGTTTGAGTTTAGCGAATAACTTTGCGCGGTTGCTACTGTATTATACTGACCGCAAACAAGTGTTACTACATCTGGTTTTGGTATCAAAGGAATCGGTTGCCAAAATTATTAAAAGCCTAGGTTTTGCAACTGTGGAATACACTATATTTGATACTCGAAGGCATTTCTTTCTTAAAGCGATGTGCTAGTGCCGTGTGGTTCCCGGCACTATTACAAAAAAGAATAGGACCACTCCATCTCTTTCCCATGGATGTCGTAAAAGGCGACTAAGGGATAGGCTTATAAACTTAGGATTCCTCTTTTAGGCGATGGGCTAGCAACCTGTCACTATTTGAATCTCGGTTCTATCATTAAATAAATAATAAATAAATAAATAATAATAAAAATAAATAATAAGGCTCTGTCTACCCCGCAAGGGATATAGACGTGATCATATGTATGTATGTATGTAGCGATGTGCTAGCAACCTGTCACGATTTGAATCTCAATTCCATCATCAATTCAAACAGCTGAACGTGGCCTATCAGTATTTTCAATACTGATAGGCTTTGTCTACCCTATAAGATAGAAGATAAACGTCTTTATTGCACCATTAGAGTAAAATATACAAAAAAAGCACAAAACACATAGAAATGGTACAAGGGCGGACTTGTCGCTAATGCAATCTCTTCCAGTCTACGACATACAGGGTGACTTTTAATTCAACTGCATAAATTTAACTGTTAAGTGTACTCATCTAAAGAATAGTTAAAAACGTTAAAAGAAAAATATCATATTTCAGAAAGTACGAAATAAAATAAAAGTATCAAAATCCACGATCCTAAATACGTAATATCACCTCGGCCGGCGGAAAAGCGACGCGTAAGATTCAGAGGTCAACGACACAATTCATTCAGCTGAGCGATCTCGACAACTCTATTCTTTACTTGATCTTGATACTAAAAAAAATAATTTATTTTTCAGACATTTATTTACATGTTTAGTTTTAATTTATTTTTGTAGTATTGGTCTGTATTAAAGCGTGGGACGTAGTTTTTGAGGGTTTTTTAAATGTGAAAATGATGACATTTAATTTAAATAAAAATAGGCTTAAACGGCTCAGAAGCATGGGTATAGTCTATGTTTAAAAGGATGCAGTTGTTTTAAATGTCACCCTGTATGCAAGACTTTATGTATGTATGTACATATATATAATTATATTTTACTGTTGTCCCCAGGTATCGTGGATCAGGCACCGAGACATACACCTGCTGACGTCCGGCCGGATGACTTACACCTCCGACCAGAGGTTCATCAGCGTCCACAATCCTCACACTGAGGATTGGATTTTAAAAGTAAGCATTCGTATACGTTGCGTCGGGCTTTACATCAATGTATTATACCACTCGACGCTCGAAATAGTGACCGCTCGACAAATAGTTATATTTTAGTTGAGGGTAACCGCACCGAATATGATACGCAAATCTGTACGCGCATACCTCTAGATTGATGTTAATTAGATATAATTTAGTGCTATTCTCATGTGAAGTGAATTTTGTAATTCTTAATGAGAACGAAGATCTTAAACCTAAACCTATAAATTAGACTTAATCTTGATTTTAAGATTTGAATATTACAAATACTGATAACCGTAAGGGAATCGATTCAGGACGTACATCAATCCTTTTATCGACTTGATGCACGTCATGCCACTATTTTTTTTTTCACTTGGGTTGCGAGCTCTTTTTAATTAAAAACTCAAGGCCGCCCGCGACTTCGTCCGCATGGAAACCCTATCAATCCCGCGGGAACTCCGGGATAAAAAGTAGCCAATATGTTAATCTGGGTCAATATTTTAATCTCAATTCCATCATGAAGCTGAAAGTAGCCTTTCAGTATTTTTGAGACAGTTGGCTGTATCGACCCCGCAAGAGATTTAGACGTGATTATTTTGTATGCATTTAAATCTATTTGATTCAGAATTTAATTGATACGATTTGTTTCAGATAAGATTTCCGCAGAGGCGCGACTCAGGCGTGTACGAATGCCAAGTCGGGACAACGCCACCTATCGGACATCGAATGTACCTCTCCGTCGTCGGTAAATTATTTTATTTCCTCATTAACACAATATTATACCTATCTATTTCATTATATGTGAATATAACGACGTGGCAAGTGAATTAGGCTATATAAACGTCGAAAAAATCATCTTACTCCCACAAAACAACATGTAATATAAGAACTACCCGCTTTATCGTTATTTGACGGCACTGTCATAAATGTATACCCACTATTTGCCAACAAGTGAAATCTGTACTAATATTATAAAGCTGAAGAGTTTTTTTGTTTGTTTGAACGCGCTAATCTCATGAAATATTTAAAAAATATTTTTGCGTTGAATAGACCATTTATCAAGGAAGGCTTTAGACTATATAACATCACGCTGCAAGTATAAGGAGCAAAAAAAATAATGGAAAATGTGAAAAAAAAAACAGGGAAAATAATTTGTCCTTGAGGGCTTTAATAATGCCCAAAATAACTATTCCACGCGGACGAAGGCGTGACTTCGTACTTCGCACAGCTAGTATATAATAATCGTTTACGTTAAAAGATTTCAGTATACATGTTATATAAACTTTGAATTACAAAATATTTTCTTAGTATTCCTGATTTATGTAGAACCACTAAAGGCGCAGAATTATTAATAGTCCCTACTACTTAAAGAAAAAGGCACTTAACCCAAAACTGGTACACACTCCATCGCTTGTAACAAATATATCCCTTCGATCAAATCTGGTCATTGATCTTTTGAAAGCGGAAAAACATTATTACTCACATACATAATTGTCGTGTGGTTTCTGGCACTCCGGAACAGAACCATGTCTTTCCCATGAATGTCGTAACTGGCAACTAAATATGGGCTTATAAACTTAGTATTCCTTTATTAGGCGATGGGCTAGCAACTTTTTTTTTTTTTCTGGGACAAATTACACAGATTGATTTAGCCTCGAAGTAAGTTCGAGACTTGTGTTACGAGATACTAACTCAACGATACTTTATTTTATAATACTTATATAGATAAACATCCAAGACCCAGGCGAATCAGAGAAAGTTCTTTTCTCCTCATGCCCTGGCCGGGATTTGAACCCGGGACCTCCTGTGTTACAGACAGTGCGTACTACCGCTGCGCCACAGAGGCCGTCAAACTTGCCACTATTTTTTTTTTTTGTTTTTTTTTTTTTTGTTTTTTTTTTTTTTTTTTTTTTTGGACAAATTACACTGATTGAGTTAGCCTCGAAGTAAGTTCGAGACTTGTGTTACGAGATACTAACTCAACGATACTATATTTTATAATAAATACTTATATAGATAAACATCCAAGACCCAGGCCAATCAGAAAAAGTTCTTTTCTCATCATGCCCTGGCCGGGATTCGAACCCGGGACCTCCGGTGTCACAGACAAGCGTACTACCGCTGAGCCACAGAGGCCGTCATTATTTGAATCCAAATAAAGCCACACAGCTGAACGTAGCGTTTCAATCTTTCAAGACTGTTGGCTCTGTCTACCCCGCAAGGGCTATAACCGTAATTTATGTATGTATACATGCACATATGACAAAGATATGTATCTTGATCAAATTAAGGACGTCCTGGTAAAGGGTCAGGTCAAAAGTACCCGAAACCGCCGAAGAATGCATGAAGAGAGTTATGAATGTGGATGAAGCGAAGGAAGTATGCAGAGATCGTGGCAAGTGGAAAGAGGTAGTCTCTGCCTACCCCTCCGGGAAAGAGGCGTGATTTTATGTATGTATGTATGTATGACAAAGATAACTTACTTGGTCATTGTCAGTATTCCCAAAAACAGACTTTAGCCGTAAATCTCATAGAATCAGCTTCTCAAAAGGCCCATTGACGTCATGGGGTTTACAAAGTTTGTTCTGTCCTAATGAATAGAAACTAATCTAGTCAAAGTTTTGGCATATTCAGTTGAATATAATAATGCATAAATTTATTAAAATTTCTCATAAACCAATTTATTATAACAATGTATTATCGCGTGCTAACAAAGTATTATGTCGTGTGATTCCCGCCACCAATAGAAAAATAAAATAAAATAGGAACACTCTATTTCTTTCCCAGGGATGTCGTAAAATGCGACTAAGGGGTAGGTTTATAAACTTGGGTTTCTTCTTTTAGGCGATGGGCTAGCAACCCGTCACTATTTGAATCTCAATTCTATCTTAAAGCCAAATAGCTGAACGTGACGTATCAGTCTTTTCAAGACTGCTGCTTTATATTCTAAGTTTGGATAATTGTGAAGTTGAAGTTATTGAAGAAAATGCTGCAGTGCTGTTTGTTACAGCTTCTTCCGCACTGACGGTATTAAACTTGGTTATACATTATTTATTTGACGTCAACCAATGTTGTTGAATCAAAAGGGAAAATATATGACAATTATTAATTGATGTTGAAATTTCTCAGAAACATGAATAAAAATTATGAATTTGAATTTGCTATATATAGTTATAATAATTTTTTTTAGTTTGTTTTGCTAAAATATAAAGTCATACTTTTAACCTTAGAGAACACTCTATCAGGTGGCATTTCTTTGATTAAGCTTGTGCAATATTTATGAGACTGTAGTTTCTGTCTACCGCATAAGGGATAAACACGTGCTGTTTTGAATGTGTGTATGACTTGCAAACATTGACCTGTCCTATTTCTGCTCTTCCTAAAATATTTACAGAATATACAAATTACCTCGTACATAAAAGTAGCTATTCGCGGGTACATTGATCCAAACTGGGTTCAAAGTAGCGGTGTTTATTGACCTTTTTATAACTCACGTGAACCACAAGGCATAAATGTATGCTAACTTCAAAGACAATATGCAAAAGAGCCATGTTATTTATTCCCTTACCTCTGTACTTGTAAATTATATGGATGACAACGCAACAGAATATATAAATGGCTATTTCGAGATAAAAACAAAAACAAGTTAAAGTCATCACAAGTGACGTGTGGTTGTCGCCAATTTAGAATAGGATTACTTTATTTCTTTCCCATGGATGTCGTAAAAGGCGACTAAGGGATAGGCTGCAAACTTGGGATTCTTGTTTTAGACTATGGGCTAGCAACCTGTCAATATTGAATCTCAATTCTATCGTTAAGCCAAATAGCTGAACGTGGCCATTCAGTCTTTTCAAGACTTTTGGCTCTGTCTACCCCGCAAGGGATATAGACGTGACGTGAATTCGATTCCATATTTTGTTATGTGCCCACAATCTAAAAAATACTGGAATGCTACTTGCATTCCACTATTTTTGAGATTGTGGGCTCTGTCTATCCTGTAAAGAATGAAGATGTGAATTTCAGAAGAATGTTGATACACACATACAATCATGTCTTTTTCCCTTACGGGGTAAAAAGAGCCAAAAGTCTTAAAAAAAACTTAAATGTTACTATCATCGAAACTCAAATGGTGACAGGTCGCTCGCCCTTCGTCTAAGATAAGAATCCCGAGTTATAAGTCTTTCCTTTGATTGACTTCTACAAACCGGAAAAGAAGCAAATTGAAATTCACAATTTTTATTCATTATTATGGGACACTTCATATCGCTTAATAATTGTCATATCTTTTGGTTTCACAACATTGCTTGACGTCAAATAAATTACATGCAACTAAGTTAACTGCCGCTTCCAAAACGTCAGTGCGGAAGAAACGGTAACTGTTATTCAACTGATGTACTTTACTATGTGCAATAAAGATTTTGAATTGAATTGACAAACTGCACTGCAGCATATTCTTCAACAACATCATTTCTAGCATTTGGCTCACTCTATGTTGGCACTCACTACTCTTATATATTTCCTTAGCTATCAATCTAATTATATTTTACTAGAGGCCGCCCGCGACTTCGTCTGCGTGGAATCATTCCCGCGGGGACTCCGGTATACATACATACATACATAAACTCACGCCTCTTTCCCGGAGGGGTAGGCAGAGACTACCTCTTTCCACTTGCCACGATCTCTGCATATTTCCTTCGCTTCATCCACATTCATAACTCTCATGCAAGCTCGGCGGTTTCGGGTACTCTCGACCTGACCCTTTACCAGGACGTCCTTAATTTGATCAAGATATGTTCGTCTAGGTCTTCCCACTCCGACCTTTCCCTCCACACTCTCCATGTATATCTGCTTAGTCAACCTATTTTATTTATCGTTAAACTCTAACCTTACCTTCCTGTTTAAGCAGAGCCCCTGACGACGATACTCGGCGGGCCGGAGTTGTTCATCAACACAGGAAGCACCATCAACCTCACGTGCGTGGTTCAACACTCGCCAGAGCCCCCGCCGACCATAAGGTGGACCCATAATGATGAGGTGAGTCCTTCTTCTTCAGATAAAGTCCAGGGTTTGTATAGCAGATGGTGTGTGATGAAGGATGTGAACTTCTTGGATGTTTCTATGAACATATATGTATATAGTCACGTCTATATCCCTTACGGGGTAGACAGAGCCAATAGTCCCGAAAAGACTGAATGGCCACATTCAGCTGCTCTGAATTGAGATCCAAATAGTGACAGGTTGCTAGCCCATCGCCTAAAAAAAGAATCGCAAGTATGTAAGCCTTAGTCGCCTTTTACGACATCCATGGGAAAGAAATGGAGTGGTCCTATTCTTTTTTGTATTGCCGGCACCAATACAAAAAAGAATAAGACCACATAGAAAGTGCACTTTCTATGAAATACTGGCTTTTTACAGGAACTTAAGCTCTTCGCAGGACTTCAATGTCATATATAGATTAAACACATTATTGTTAACTAGTTAGTAAGAACATTTTTGTGAAGAGCATATAAACGTTAATCGCAGCTTTGTCCGTGTGAATTTAGCGCTACTTATACGCGCTAATATAGCGCTACTTAGAAAAGAATACAGGTTTTTATCGGGATGAAGACATCTCTAGTTCTTTTCCAGACTCTTAATTATTTATACGCAAAAATTCAAGAAAATTGGTTCAAGAGATAACGCGTGAAGAAGAGGAACAAACATACAAAAAAACTCACTTTCAAATTTATAACATTACTTCGTATTTAATTCAATTTTTCGCTTCGATTACTTTATAAAAACTATTAGGTACTTTTTAAATTATTTTATCACATTTGTGAACTAATGAGTAAAACAAAATTAGCTTTGAGGTTAATAGATGTATCCATTTCACATAATAACCATTCAAAAAACAATATAAATTACCTACCAACAATATTTGAATTAAATTACACGAACCAAAATCGTGAATTAATTAAAATTATAGTAACAAAGTATGTATATCCGTATGGATTGCGGTGGATTAATGACAAATTTTACGCTGAATCGAATCCATTAACCTATTGTTATATGATACAGATTAAAATTACCAATGTTATGAGTTCAATCAGTTACATGACATACATTGTGCCGTGTGGTTCCCGACACTTAAGCGTAGGACCACTCTATATCTTTCCCATGTGTACCGTAAAAGACGAGTAAGGAAATGACTAATAAACTTGGGATTTTCTTATAGACGATGGGCTAGCAACCTGTCACCATTTGAATCTCAATTCCATCATTCATACAGCTGAATCTTGCCTTTCAGTCTTTCAAGACTGTTGCCTCTGTCTACCCCGTAAGGGATGTAGATGTGGATATGTGTGTATATATCTTAATCCCTTACGAGGTAGACAGAGCCAACAGTCTAAAAAGCGCTGAAATGCCTGCATTGCAGGGATCGTGGCTTTGTAAATATGAAGGCTTTCCTTACCTTGATGTATGAACTGTATTTTATGCATGTGTGTATGTGTACTAAGAACTCAGAAACAGTTATATTAAGTTTTCATTTAAATCCAAAGTACAACAAAATTTAAGTTAACTCATAGAACTAACAGCATTCAATCTGCAAACAAAACTACCTTAGCGCAGTTAAATAAATAAAGAAGACACAAAACTATACCGACCAACTTATAAAGGTCACAAGCCAAACGGTTAAACTTTAAACAACCCAATAAAGTAGAAACGCATACAGAAACAAAAGCCGGGTACATGGGGCCTTTCCAAATAAGTCGTTTAACATTCAGCGTCAGCATGGGAGAGAAGCAAATATGTAACCGAAATTTGGCTGGATTGTACAAGGCAAGTTTTTTAAGGCTAATATCACATACGTTTAGTCACTACATAGTATGAAGCGTAGTCGCTTCCCGCGTCTGTCTTTATGTTTGTATGTATGTATGCTTATATCTTTAAGACTTTACAAAGGATTTTGATGAAGTTTTTTTTAACAGATAGAGTGATTCAAGAGGAAGGTTTTTATGTATAAATGCTATCCGTGCGAAACCGTAGCGGGTCGCTAGTTAAGTAATAAAAAGTTAAAGAAAAAGGAAGTATAATCTACATTTTATAAAGAATGACTGTCGTGAAAAATGGTAGAAACTGAAAGCTACGATACGTACTATAAAGGTGGGTTTTAGTCGATTTCTATTGTAGTATATACTATATGCAACTCAATTTGGATATATCTTATTATATAGTATACATAGTTCGTCGATAAATATGTTAAAAAAGAAAAAAAAAATTTGAACATATTAAATTAAAAAAAATATTTTTAATTTTTTTTGTGGTTTTCATAATATTCATCAAAAAAGTGGCATGCCATTTATGCAATTCAAGGGGCACTTCAAATTTGTTTTACGTTCGATTATTAATGAGTAACTATTTGTTCGGCTAGCATATGCGTAGCATAGCAAAAGGCTTGTTTCTGTAAGACTATATAAGCTTCGGTTTCAATTCCGCAGTACACAGTGTTTTTACTGTACGTACGTACGTACGTACGTACGTACAATAACAGTAAAAATACTAAGAATTATTTTTAACTAGCAATCCGCCCCTTCGCGACTTCGCACGGGTGCAAAATTCGAAAAAAATTAAACATAAAAACCTTCCTCTTGAATCACTGTACCTGTTACAAAAAACCGCATCAAAATCCGTTGCGTAATTTTAAAGATTTAAGCATACAGACAAACAGACTAAAATAGCGACTTAGTTTTATACTATGTAGTGATGATTTTATTTTTTTTGAAATTTAGTTGCGATTCAATTGTTCGGTGTAAAAATGGCCTTTCAAGATTTGAACCGCTGCCAGCGACAGGCCGCCCCAATGGTGAGCCAACGAATAAAACCGCTCTTCCTATTGTCGAGAGTGTCCTAGTTTAGAAGTTACCAATCGAATCTAAAGATAACTGGAGGGTACGTTGAAAAATATGTTTCTTGGAAATAGGTTGAGGCTGCGCTGAGAAGTTCCAAAGAATTAAGTGGAAGTTGAAGTATTTTATTACAATTGCGTTAAGATTTTTTTTTTTCGTTTTAATATTTATATACATACATAATATGGTAACGTCTATATCCCTTGCGGGGTAGACAGAGCCAACAGTCTTGAAAAGACTGAATGGCCACGTTCAGCTGTTTGGCTTAATGATAGAATTGAGATTCAAATAGTGACAGGTTGCTAGCCCATCGCATAAAAGAAGAATCCCAAGTTTAAGCCTATCCCTTAGTCGCCTATTACGACATCCATGGGAACGAGATGGAGTGGTCCTTTTCTTTTTTTTTATTATTCGTGCCGGTAACCACACGGCACTAATATCTTTATTGCATAGTAATTTACACAGTAACAAGAAAATAGAAAGGAACAAATTACTTGCGAAATAAACAAATAGTCATTAGCATGTGGCCAAGTCGGGGTGTGCAGGCGCAGCGCTTCACGCAATTTGACCGGGAACCTTGTCGATTCAACCACAGACGCTCTTAAGTCGTATTCTCAAACAAATGAAGGCAATGTGGTTCCCGGCACTATTACAAAAAAGAATAGGACCACTCCATCTCTTTCCCACGGATGTCGTAAAAGGCGACTAAGGGATAGGCTTATAAACTTGGGATTCCTCTTTTAGGCGATGGGCTAGCAACCTGTCACTATTTGAATCTCAATTCTATCACTAAGCCAAACAGCTGAGTGTGGCCTATCAGTCTTTTCAAGACTGGTGGCTCTGTCAACCCCGCTAGGGATATAGACGTGATCATATGTATGTATGAAGGCAATCTTTTCAAAGATGTGCCTTTTTCTTTTGTTTCCGTTTAAAAATGGAACATAAGAAAAAGGCGCCATCTTTGCTCAGCAACGATTGCTGATTAAGCTTCGCGTAACTGTTTTTTTTTTTGTTGTCCGATTTAATGTGTATTTGCTTTATGCTCGTAGAAGTGGACAAGTTTTATTGTATTTTTAGTATTTTTCTAAGCAAGATGTTGAATACATTTGATTTAAACATACTTAGATAGAAAGATTCTTTTTTAATTTTGACGTCTCAACTGTCGGTCTGTAATTAATTCACATCGTCATACTTAGTTTCTTATCATATAACCTATATATAAATGCCTAAATCAATATTAAAATTTATAAAATAAAATTAAAAATTCAAGTGCCATGTGGTGCCAGACACCAATAAAAAAAAGAATAGGACCACTCTTTCTCTTTCCCATGGATGTCGTAAAAGGCGACTAATGAATAGGCTTATAAACTTGGGATTCTTCTTATAGACGACGGGCTGGCAATCTGTCACTATTTGAATCTCAATTCAAACATTAAGCCAAAAAGCTGAACGTGGCCCATCAGTCTTTTTGACAAGACTGTAGGTTCTGTCTGCCCCGCAGAGGATAAAGACGTGACTATATGTAAGTATGTATGTAATAAAAAAAATAACTGTACACCCGAAGGAAATGAATCAGATGTTTTAACCAGACTGTAATGTCTGTTCATCCACAGCATCAGTAAATCACAATGATCTCATCTACATTTTTGGAGTGGTTCCAAATGAATAAATCCGCGGAGATTTCATTAACTTACCCCGATGGATTCGACCGTTTGCTTGGTACACTTGAGTGAATACACTCGACTAGAGGAACGGGAAGCCACTTGATTAATTGAAATGTAAAATTATTAATTTCTAATAGAAAATACAAACTTAAGAGTTCCTAAACGAGATTTTTGTTTGGATAAGGCAATATGAGTAATATTTTTGGTAAAATATAATGTGGTCGGTGAAAAAAAGTTTGTCCATACCAAACTCTCTTGACTTTCAAATAAGAGCAAATATTGACTTGACTGAAAAGTTTCAAACAGATATTTAAAAGATGAGTTTAGAGTACAAAAAAGTTAATGCTCTAAAATGTAAGAAAGTTTACTGTAATTAACGCTTATATTTATGCCTTGACGTGTAATGTGTGGCATGTGTAAGAATACAGATATGTTGCGAAAATCCTTTTTTTTTTATCGTAAAACTAATTTCCATAATTAAGGAGAACTAAATTTATATAACGTATGCAAAACCAGAGCAAGTTGTTGCTTAAATATTTGTCTTGCATAAATTTTGCAAGTAAATATTTCTCTTTTATAAAGTGCACGCTCTGTAATTAATATTTACTCATGTGTCATGTGAGTAAATTAAATACGAGTATTTATTATTCAATTGACGTGACCGTTTCTTTGAAATGAAAACTTGATGCCAGTGCTATTTTCTTCTTTTTCTCATACTACATACATACATATAATCACGTCTATATCCCTTGCGGGGTAGACAGAGCCTACAGCCTTGTAAAGACTGATAGGTCACGTTCAGCTATTTAGCTTTAAGATAGGATTGAAATTCAAATAGTGACAGGTTGCTAGCCCATCGCCTAAAAGAAGAATCCCAAGTTTATAAGCCAACTCCTTAGTCGCCTTTTACGACATCCATGGGAAAGAGATGGAGTAGTCCTATTCTTTTTTGTTTTAGCGCCGGGAACCACACGGCACCATACCTATAACAATAGTGATAAAATACTTTTTCATAATATATCTATTAATTTTTATAGCATTGATCCCTTTTTGGAGAGAAGCCAGGTGTTTGTGCTATGATAATTTTTCTAGAGGTCAAAAGTTTCGGAGGTCAGACGACTTGACTTTCACAATCCATCATCGTGGTCAGAGTCACTCACCCAGGCTCTTCTCCATAGAAATGAGGACGTAACCAGTACTAATTCCATTAGAAATGATTTCCCTTATTTCGCCAGTGTTACCAACTAGTACAACCAAATCATACCAAATTAACAGCATTTTCACTGCCGAGTTCAAATTAGTTCATTCAAAGGCTAGATCGGTGTTCAGTTCTGGAATAAAGAGCTGCCTAACATCCAATCAACCTTGTTTATCGATCTGTGAATGATAGTTAAAAATTTAAACTATTGTTAACATATAATGATGTCTTTTGTTTGTTTGTTTGTAATATCTTTATTGCATAGTTTACACAGTAACAAGAAAATAGTAAGTACATAGTTATAAAAGAAACTAATCACTTGCAATGGCGGACTTATCCCTTGAAGGAATCTTCCAGTCAACCGGCAAACAAAAAAGTCTATGATTACAAATAAATATAAATTTGATGTCTTTATTTATCCTAATTGGAAAAGTGATACGCAGGAAGGCACACATTCAAATCATTACTTGGCCATTTACTGTGAAGGTACTTTAGTTTCAGTGCTAACCAATACTATGGTGAGGCAAAACATCCCGAAGTAACCTTGGTCCCATATGAAATGCGTTCCACTTAAAAAGACATACCCGTTCTAGGGTTCAAATCCTACCGTGATATGTACCAATGATTATTTTCTAAGGTATTTATGTATAGTCCCTTAATTTCTTTACATTAACAACATTCCCTAATCTTCTTTGTCGTTACCTTTTCCCACTTTCTACGTGGAGTCGGCATAGTATGTTAGTTTTTTCCAATTACCTCTGTCACTTGCCATCTCACTGGTCACTCCCTTTCTCCTCATACTATCCTTTACGCCGTCCATCCATCTCTTTTTCGATCTTCCCCTATTTCTTAAACCTCTCACTTCCATATTCAAGGCTGTTGCGTTATTTTAGGCTTATTTAAGGTAGTGGCCTGTGGTTCCAGGCACCAATACAAAAAAGAATAGGATCACTCAATCTCTTTTCAATTGATGTCGTAAAAGGCGACTAAGGGATAGGCTTTTAAACTTGGGATACTTCTTATAAGCGATGAGCTGGCTATATCTCTAAGGCAAATAGCTGAACGTGGCCTATCAGTCTTTACAAGACTGTTGGCTCTGTCTACCCCGCAAGGGATATAGACGTGATTATATGTATGTTTAAGCCTGTTTTAGTAACATTATCTTCACAATGAAATGCTGTATCGAATCGAAATGCAATCCCCACCGCACATCCATTTACTTATTTCTTTTAAAGAAGACTTTATTAGCAACGGTACTAATGCGCTAACCAATCTATTACGTTCCGATACCATCGTCTGTACTAATTACGAGCAGTACTGTTCAAATTGGTATAGTAACAGAATAATGTGAGGACAGAAAATAACTTTTATACAGGGTGTCTGGTAAATCGCGTTACATATTGAAAAAGGAAAGGCTTATAAACTTGGGATTCTTCTTTTAGGCGATGGGCTAGCAACCCGTCACTATTTGAATCTCAATTCTATCATTAAGCCAAAAAGCTGAACGTGGCCCTGGCCATTCAGTCTTTTCAAGACTGTTGGCTCTGTCTACCCCACAAGGGATATAGACGTGACCATATGTATGTATGTATTTATCTGTACTCGTAGTATTTTGTACTTCATGAAGTGATCGATAACAGCTAGTTAGGATTTGTTGCGCTTTTCTACCTTTTAAATCGGGACTGGGCGTTAATTCTAGAAAAAAAATTAGTTAGGTACACCGAAAGTTTATCTGAATTGAGAGGCTCTCTGTGGAATACGATTAGTTTTTGATATATGGTGGTCTGTACCAATAGTTATAATACATCTACACTAACTACTGATATTGACAGCTGAAAAGTTAGTTTGTTTGAACGCGCTAATCTCAGGAACTACTGGTTCGAATTGAAATTTTTTTTTGTTTAATGGACCATTTTTCGAGGAAGGCTTTAGGCTATATAACATCACGCTGCAACTATAAGGAGGAAAGATATAATGAAAACGGTGAAAAAAAAAACGGGGAAATTTATTTAACCTTGAGGGCTTCAATGATGACCAAAATAACTTTTCCACGCGGACGAAGTCGCGGGCACAGTAATGATACATATATATAGTAGTAATACATATACTATATAATAGATCACGTATTTATCCTTTACGATTCAGCTGTATGGCTGAATGATGAAATTGAGATTCTAATAGGTAGTGGCTAGCCGGTTGGCCAAAAGATCCTGAATTATCCTAAGTTTGCAGGGAAACCTAATCCATATTGGACCATGATAAAAACTGCACAAAATAAATGTGCCTATGCCCTTATTCGCTTTTATGGCATCCATAGGAAAGTTCCCGGCAATTATAAAAAAAATATGGCCACTCCATCTTTTTCCGATAAATGTCGTAAAAGGCGACTAAGGGATAGGCTTATAAGCACGGGATTTTTCCTTTAGGCAATGGGTTAACAACCTGTCACTATTTGAATCTTAATTCTATCATTAAGCCGAACAGCTGAACGCGGCCTATCAATCTTTTCAAGACTGCTGCCTATGTCTACCCCGCAAGGGATATAGACGTGATTATATGGGTATGTGTATAGAAAAGAGATGGAACGGTCCTAATTATTAAGTATCCAAACAGAGGCAGTTACCTATACTAAATCAGATTTCTTTTCGCAGGAGATCAACTATGACTCCCCCAGAGGTGGGGTCTCAGTGATTACTGAGAAGGGGGAGACTACCACCTCCCACCTCCTGGTCCAGAGGGCCAGGGCGCCTGACTCCGGCCGGTACACCTGTGGCCCTGCCAATGCTAATCCAAAGTCTGTTCTCGTCCATGTTTTGAGTGGTAAGTTAAAAAAACTGGTTATTTACTCTTGCTTTTTTATAACAACGTCGCGATTGAGTGTGTGAACTGTGTGAACCGGCCCTTATTTAATATTTTAATCCCAGCTTTTGGCTTAATGATAGAATTGAGATTCAACTAGTGACAGGTTGCTAGCCCATCGCCTAATAGAAGAATCCCAAGTTTACAAGCCATCCATGGGAAAGAGATGGGGTGGTCATATTATTTTATTCTTGGTGCCGGGAACCACACGGCATTTAGATCTTAGCAGAAATAATTGGGAATCCGCCTGCCTGGCTCAGTTGTACTAGTTTAAAGTTGGTACCTATGGGACGCAAAACTATCAGGATTAACTAGATTGTGTCCGAACGAAAGGTGAAACTCACTTCCGACCTTGCTTCCAAGAACTAGCTTTAAGTAGACTTTGCAAAGAGTTAGGTTAACGTAAAACTACTCACATTATTTATGTGATTGTCTCGAAGTGATTTAAAAATCAAATGGTGATGTAGAAACATGGAATTGATTGTACTATTGACTTGGTTCATGACTCTAAATTAAAAAAAAAACAAACAAACATACATACAATGTCGTTTATATCCCTTGCGGGGTAGACATAGCCAACAGTCTTGAAAAGACTAATAGGCCACGTTCAGCTGTTTGGCTTAATGTAAGAATTGAGATTTAAATAGTGACAGGTTGCTAGCCCATCGCCTAAAAGACGAATCCCAAGTTTGTAAGCCTATACCTTAGTCGCCTTTTACGACATCCATGGAAAAGAGATGGAGTGATCCAATTCATTTTTGTATCGGTGCCGGGAACCACACGGCACATATATATAAAAATCATACTCAAAGAGACACGATCTTGTAGATTAGAATAGAATAGATTTATTTCAAAATTGGATACAAGGTATCACTTATTGACGTCACATCACTTAAATCGTGACTATATGTATGTCTATGTGTGTATGTATTTTTATATATAATTTCTCTTTCAGGTGAGCACCCAGCAGCCATGCAGCATGGCGGTCAGCTCCGACTCCAATATCCACTATCCTCGGCCCTCCTCAGCCTCATCGTGACCCTGATGGGCTGCTAGTAACAGCTAGAAGTTTAGGAGCTAAGACGTTTTAAAACAATATACGATTAAGACTACAATAGCCATAGAAATTGGAATACCTAACATACAAACATACATATATAAAATCACGCCTTTTAACCCGGAGGGGTAGGCGGAGATCTAACGAGAATCTGTAATCAGTTTCCTCGGATAATGCAGTGAAGGAAATAACGATACGTGTTTTTGGTTGGTAGACTGTGGCGGTTCTATAAGTCATACAAATATTTAATCACTTCTATCTATATCCCTTGAAGGGTAGACAGAGCCGAGCCAACAGTCTTGAAAAGACTAACATGTAGAGCTGTTTGGCTTGATGATAGAATTGAGATTCAAATAGCGATAGGTTGATGCACATCGCCTGAAAGAGGAATTCCAAGTTTACAAACCTATCCCTAAGTCGCCTTTTACGAAATCCATGGGAAAGAAATAAATAGGTCGTATTCTTTTTTATATCAGTGCCGGGAACCACACGGCAGTACCGTGTGGTTCCCGGCACTGATACATACTATATGGATGTATAGCTCGCATAAAACAGAATAAATGTCGTCACATTCTGACATAGAGTGCGTTTGACATTTCACATCGTTATATTGAGTGAATGTGGTCTAATAAATTTTAACTCAACGGGACAATGTGTCAATGAGACGTCTATTTATTATGATTTTATGATAGTGTTGCCATATAGAGATTAATCAATTCGCAGTATAAATCATTTGTGAATAAAGTTTTAATCAAATTATTGGAAATATGTTAAACGAAACGGAAGCAAAGCAACTGGAATACTTTCGCGGTATGATTTTCACTTTATTGTCAGATTTTAATCAATTACTTATAATTATCGTTGGTGTTACCAGGAAATTGTTGAAAAATAAAAAAATAAAAAATATACGTTACTGACTAACTGATGTTAACAGTCAAAAATACTTGCCGTCAGTTGAACATACACACATATATAGTGACGTCTATAACCCTTGCGGGGTAAAGAGAGCCAACAGTTTTAAAAAGGCCACTTTCAGCTTTTCAAATAGTTGGTCAGCCTGTCGAATCCCAAGTAATAAACTTTCCGACATTTCCCTTAGTCGCCTTTTACGATATTCGTGGGAAAGATAGGTGTAGTCGTATTATAAAAGTATTCTAAAGCGCATGGCACTGAAGCTGAAATTTGTATAGAATTTAATATTTCAATAGAACCAACTCAAGTGGCTTTTCAATATTTTTAAGACTATTAACTCTGTCTATCCCATAAGGCATAGAGATGTGGTTGTATGTAGGTATGTGTCTAAAAACATTTTAACAAATCCGCCACGACTCCAGATTTTATCGGCAGAATTTTATTGAGAGATCCAGAAAATATTGACAATCCTGTCTAAACCCACTCTGTGTGATCGCCGCTTTGTGTGAAAGTAGGCCAAGGGCACATAATATTGTGAACCACAAAATATTGCGTGTGTAACGTACCTTATAAATTATTTATGTCTATAGTTCAATGATAGGGTGGAAATATTGAATCGTGAACTGAACGTGACCAGGCGATTTAGGGGCGATTTAAAAAAAAGGAGAAAGATTTAGCCGTGTGGTTCCCGGCACCAATCGAAAAAAGAATCTGACCACTCCATTGTCTCTCCCATGGATGTCGTAAAAGGCGACTAAGTGGTATGCTTATAAACTTAGGATTCTTCTTTTAGGCTATGGGCTAGCAACCTGTCACTATTTGAATCTCAATTCTATCGTTAAACTTAATAGCTGAACGTGGCCTATCAATCTTTTCAAGACTGGTGGCTCTGTCTACCCCGCAAGGGATATAGACGGGATTATATGTATGTATGTATGAGAAAGATTCAGTCACTACCTACCCGGGAATTATGTGGAAATTCTATATTTTTATGTATTTTGACACATGTTAATTTCGTAAACTTATATTGAGGGGTAGGCAGAGACTGCATCTTTCTAATTGTCACGGTCATTTCACAATTCCTTTGCTTCATTTCATCCACATTCATCATTCACGCAAACTTGAAGATGGAGGGTACTTCTGACAACTTTGACTTGATCTTGGGATTAAATCAAGAAATGTTTCCTAAGGTAGCAACACACGCTTTTTTATTAATATCATACACAAATACATGTAGTCATGTCTTTATGCGGGGTAGGCAGAGCCAACAGTCTTAAAAAGACTGATATAGAGTCTTAAAAATTATTTCCGCAATTTGGATCTATGATAGAATTGAGATTCAAATAGTGATAGGTTGCTAGCCCATCGCCTAAAAGAAGAATCCCAAGTTTATTAGCTTATACCTCAGTCACCTTTAACAACATCCATGGAAAAGGGATGAAGTGGTCCTACTCTTTGTTTCTTATTGGTGTCGGGAACCACACGGTACCTTAAATTTATCAATAGGTACAATTTGGTGTCCATAGTACGTATATAATTTTATAAAAAAAAAAACAAATTCACTTTAATTTTTCATATTTAATTACAATAAAATGTTTCCTTATTTGACAAAAAAAAAGTTACAATTAAAAAATCCAGGCCTCGTAGCGTAGCGCTGACGACAGCAACAAAATATTGCAAAATCAATTTACGTTACATAAAAAAATATACCTACAATAAAAATTGTTTGAAGAATCGCTTTATCATCCCAGTTCCGAGCCAAAATTTAAATTTCATTTTTATAGTTAAGTAAATGCATTAAAGTTTCGATACTGGGTCATATTTTTACAATGTTTTCCTGCGTGCCAGTTTGCCGTTAACATTTTTTTTTGGTTTTCAAATTGATTTATAAAAAACGCTACATTGAAACATGATGTGAATTTTTAATACTGAGAACTAATGAACGGTTTTATTCAATTTATAGGGTACAAAAATTTGTCACGGATTTTTATATCATATGACCTATAAAAGTAAAAATTAAAAAATGAAACTTGTAATTTTTATTTATTAATGTTTACTGTATTATCTACAGAAAGTGTTTGTCGAAATTAATTAAGAACATTTATACCTTTTGCGATATAAGGTTATGTAATCAATAAAATTGATTAAATAAATATTATTTGAAAAATCTAAAAACACAGTTTCTTTTAATGTACATATATAAAAAATTTTGGTCAGAATGTTAAATCTACTCGTAATTAACAATATGATTATTAAAAATAATTAAAATTATGACGCTAATAATTTCGTCCTATAAAACAATAATATTAATTTTCGCAATTATCTTGTGTACAAATATTATTATTTTATCTCTATAGTTTTGTCTTACTTTTGCACCCGGCTTTGGACGACTTAAATATAAAATTTCTATATACCAGGAATCCTCTTATTACAGTCAAGTAACTAAAACTAACTGTGCCGTGTGGTCGCCGGCACTTAAATAGAATAGGATCACTCCATCTCTTATCCGTAGATGTCGTAAAAGAAGACTAAGGGAATGGCTAATAAACTTGGGATATATCTTGAAGGCGATAGGCTATTAAAGCTGAACGTAGCAGTCCAGTTTTTTCAAGATTGATCTCTCTGTCTAGCCCGCAGTGGATATAGACGTGGTCATACGTATGTAAGTAAATGAATAGTTTCCTGAAATTTCCAAGAGACCCTTTGAATTCCCCAGAAAGTTACTCTAACTTAAGTTCTTAGACCAGACTATATACACAATGAAACGGGAATAAGGAGAGATAAAAAAAATTACTTTTTATACCAGCCTGTTCTCAAATGCGAAAACTTTAACTTAACTATATAAAGTTAATGTTATGTCCATAAGTACCACGATAATGGCTTAGATGTTGAAAAGTCATTGACTGTTGTCCATTAAAAAAAAATATATATAACCAGTTGAACGATTTCATTGTATAATTGGGTCTACTTAGGCCCAGTAATTCAGCGAGTTCTTACTCGCTACTCGGACGGCCGAGATCACTGGAACAATTTGAAATATCCTTGTAAGTTGATAAAAATTGTAAATACAATTGTAATATTATAGAAAAAAAAAAAACACATTTATTTCTGTTATTTTAAATGCATTTAAAATTTAATACTATTAGATTAGTCTACGAATAAACTTTGAACTAATGGTTATGAATTTGAAAAGTATAAATTGTAATAGGTAAATGTAATATAGAGAATATGACATAAGAGTTTACATAAGTTGTATAATTATTGTAATGAATTTGTTTTGAATTAGTTTATAATTAAATGATACGGTTGTGTATATAGGTAAAATGTTATTTAAGAAAATAAATAAACTTATTGATCGTCGACATTGTTTCATTTGTTTGATTTTTATTAAATTTAAGTAAACCCTTTTCTTAAAGACACTGTCTGTTATAAAATACTAGCTGTGCCCGCGACTTCGTCTGCGTGGAAAAGTTATTTTGGGCATCATTGAAGACCTCAAGGATGAATAATTTTCCCCGTTTTTTTCACATAGGTACCTATTCCATTATTACTTTGCACTTTGTAGTTGCAGCGTGATGTTATATAGACTAAAGCCTTCCTCGATAAATGGTCTACTCAATGCAAAAATAATTTTTCAATTCGAACCAGTAGTTCCTGAGATAAGCGAGTTGAAACAAACAAACAAACTCTTCAGCTTTATAATATTAGTATAGATGACAATTCTCGTAGAGGTTTCGATTTCTCACTATATTTTTCTTGATATTAAAACTAGTGGTGAACCGAAAACCCTACAAGTACGAAACTACATTTAATATATAACTACATTCTACATATTTCAGTGTTCAAAATGATGAAATTCCTAGAACGGGAACCTAATTAAAATTACCAGTAACGAGTACTTGGAAATGGTCATATTTAATTCACAGTTTAAGTGCAAGATGAGTTTCATTTATCTAGTTTACTGAGTCGTATTATTTTTTTTATTGGTGCCGTGTGGTTCCCCGCACGACGTATCCCTCGCGGGGTGGACAGAGACAACAGTCTTGAAAGACTGATAGGCCACGTTCATTTAGGCTTAATGATAGAATTGAGATTCAAATAGCAACAGGTTGCTAGCCTATCGCCTAAAAGATTAATCCCAAGTATATAAGCCTATCTCGTCGCATTTTACGACACCCATGGGAAAGAGATGGAGTGGTTATATTCTTTTTAATTGGTACCAGGAACCACACGGCACACTGACTCTGTTTGTTGTCTTCTTCACAATGTGTATGTTTTTACATTAGATGGAAATTCTTACTCTATATTCTTACAACAACTAGGAGAATGAATCGTACTCCAAAGTTACATACATACATACAATCACGTATATATCTCTTACGGGATAGACAGAGCCAACACTTTTGAAATGGCTGTTTTCTTTAATTATAGTATTGAGATTTAAATAGTAAAAGGTTGCTAGCCCATCGCCTAAAAAATCCGAAGTTTATAAGTCTATCCCTTAGATACCTCTTACGACATATATATGCGAAAGAGATGGAGTGGTCGTATTCTTTTTTCTAATGGTACCAGAAACCACACGGCTATCTAAAGTTAAAACCAAAGTGATCAGGCAAAAATTGTTACAACCAAATAATATTTTTTTTTTTTGTAATCTTTTGTTATGCATCATGCATACCCATGAATGCGCTCCATCAGATATAGAATTTCATTTCATTCGGTTATTCGGTATGCAATTCCGCCATATCGACAATCAAAATATGTCACGCGAAATAATGCTAGATTGCATGCATTTTAGTTTCAGAATTGTTCACATCGGATAGAGTAATCGTTGAAGGTTCTAGAATAACCTAGTTCTAAATTTGCCGTGTAATTTTCCTTCACCTCTTTTCCACGGATGTCTTGAAAGGCGTTAGTCACCTAGTCAAATAGAATCACTCCATATCCCATGAACGTCGTAAAAGGCGATTAAAGGCTTATAGACTTGGGATTCTTCTTTTAGGTTAGCAACCTCGCAAATCAATATTTGAATCTCAATTTAATCATAGGCAAACAGCTGAATGTGGCCAATCAGTTTTTTCTGCATCAAAAAGACTGAAAGGCCACGTTCAGCTGTTTGGCTCGATGATAGAATTGAAATTCAAATAGTGACAGCTTGCAGCCCATCGCCTACAAGAGGAATCCCAAGTTTATAAGCATATCCCTTAGTCGCCTTTTACGACGTTCATGGGATATGGAGTGGCTCTATTCTGAAGTGCTGGAAATCATACGGAATGTATGAAAACTAAACATCATCCAGGTAACGTATCCAGTTGCCTGAATGTGCAGGTTTCCCAACGTTATTATCCCTTTGAGAGCGTTGGTGGTTGAATCGGTAAGGTGCCCGGTTATAATGCGTAATGCGCAGAAAGGCACAGGTTCAAATCCTACCCCGGCCATGTATCAACGATTCTTTTCAAAGTTATGTACATTAGTTTGAATACTAAGCGATGCTCTTACGGTGAGGGGAAATATCGTTATGAAACCTGCACATTCAGGCAACTAGATGTATAACCATTGATCTAATACGAGCTAGATTTACCTGCAAAGAATGGAGTCGCTTCGTGTGAACCTGACCCGCCCAATCTAGGATCTATATTCAAAAGCATACCCCAGGCTTCACTCCAGAGAAGTGAGTCTGCAACCGGGACTAAATCTAGGAGGAAGATAATCCCTCACTGCAGGAACATCGATCGTCAACAGATGCGACTAAATCGTGTGAACGCGTTAAACATGACGCATCATTTTCAAGTCATCAATCTTTCATTTTCAAAGCGCTATAATATGACCTCTGTCATTCGCACACATAAGCAATTCTCTGGTCAAATTAATAGTATTAGGATGTGTACCGACGTATTCATACATACAGTTCAAATTCAAATTTTTATTTGCATAATATGAGTAGAACAAGGTCTAAAAATTTATATGTATCTGTACTAGATCTTCATACTTACCCTTGGATGTTGCAAACATTTATTATGTATTAGTACATAGACATATGTGTTTATACATAAAGGCACCTACTTAGTATCACATTATAATTTTAAATCTAATTGGAAATGTTTAAACCTAGTATTGCACAATTTATATTTATCTATTAAAAGGTGCTTATTTAATATTGTAAATATTTATAAATATTTATTATGTTCTAATTAATTCTAACAGTTCTGTGACGTCATACATACATATAATCACGTCTATATCTCTTGCGAGGTAGACAGAGCCGTCAGTCCTGAAAAGACTGGAGAGGCCACGTGTATGTTTGGCTTGATGATGAGATTGAGATTCAAATTAGGACATCTTTCCACTTGCCACGATCTCTGCAAAGATCTATCGATCCAAAAAAATTTGTGAAGTAGACAGATTACATAAATCTAGTATGATTAATTTTTAACATAATAAATATTAAATAAATATATACGGGACAGATTACACTGATTGAGTTAGCCTCGAAGTAAGTTCGAAACTTGAGTAACAAGATACTAACTCAACGATTCTATATTTCATTAAAAATACAGATAAACATGAGTTGATACGATGTCTCTTTCTTGCCTCGAAGAACTGTGTCAAGAGCTGGAGCTGCAGTGAAAGGAAGATACCAATACATACATACCCTTGCGGGGTAGACAGAGCCTTCATTCCTGAAAAGACTGGAAAGGCCACGCGCAGCTGTTTGGCTTAATGATAAAATTAAGATCCAAATAGTGACAGGTTACTAAACCATCGCCTAAAAGAAGAATCCCAAGTACCTATATAAGTCTGTCAAGTAGGTACAACTGAATAATATCATAATATATGTAGTTCATAACATTGTTCATTTGCAGAGCGCTATATGACCGCTGTCATACGCACGCATAGCTCCGGTAAAATTTATAGTTTACGATGTGTATGGATGGACGTACTCATACATACAGTTTTAGTGACGTTATTTAAATATTACCTTTCTTTACGGTCTTGGCGTTATATAAGTAGTGGGGTTAAGAAATTGCTCAGGATTGTCTACATCTAAAAATGAGAAGTATAAAAGGTTTGTTTGTTTGTTTGTAATAACTTTATTGTATATACGAAAGAACCCAAAAATACAGTAAATTTGTAAGACAAAATATACAAAGGCGGACTTATCCCATTAAGGGATCACTTCCAGTCAGGTTACGGTTAAGGTTACGACCCAGGGGTAAAAAGCAAGTAGAGCGAGTAAATTCTGTCTAACATCATTTAGTGAGGATGAATTACATATAGTTACGTCTTAATCTCTTACGGGGTAGACAGAGCTTAGAGTCTCGCAAAGACTGAAAGGCCACATTCAGCTGTATGGAATTGACATTTAAATAGTGACAGGTTGCTAGCCCATCGCCTAAAATTCCAAGTTTATTAGCCTATCCCGTAGTCGCCTTTTACGACATCAATGGGAAACAGATAGAGTGGTCCTATTCTAATGTACCGGGAACCACACAGCCGAGGCGTATCGCTAGTTGTGAATAAAATCAAGCTTGTTACATTGAATCTAACAAATATTATATACTAGAGGCCGTCCGCGACTTCGTCCGCGTGGAATCAATACCGCGGGAACTCCGGGATAAAAAGTAGCCTGTGTGTTATTCTGGGTCTTCAACTACATACATTTAATCGTAATTGGTATTTTGTGCAATGAAGTTTAAATAAATAAATAAAACAAAAATATCCTAATTTATAATTCTCGAGCATTATATAATTTAAAATAATAGGCCCTTGTTTCCAAATTAGCGCCCTCTCGTATCTCAACGTTAAACTACTGCCACTTATCTTAATTAAGGTTTAGTTAGAGTTATAAAGGGCATCGCGATAGCCCTGATAAGCTGGTAAATGGTCACTAATGATCTTCTGTAGTATAGTGGTCTAGGTTTTAGTTTAGTAGACCGTATGTGGGTTCAAATCCAATACAGAAAATTGGTGTTTGTTAATGTAAAATTTCGAAAAATATATATGAATTAAGACAATTTTTTTTTACTTTTGCCGTGTGGGTACCATTAGAAAAATAAATAGGACCACTCCATCTCTTTCTCATTGATTTCGTAAAAGGCGACTAAGGGATATGCTTATAAACTTGGGATTCACTTGTAGGCTTGTTTGACATAATGATAGAATTGAGATTCAAATAGTGACAGGTTGCTAGCCCATCGCCTAAAATAAGAATCCCAAGTTAATATCTCCATATCTTAGTCGGCTTTTACGACATTCATAATTGGAGATGAAGTGGTTCTATTCTTTTTTTATTGGTGCCGGGAACCACACGGCACATGATTATTGCGCTAGTAAAAGTGCCTTGCAAAACCTCGCCTCTTACAAAACCAAAGATAAAGTGATGGAATATTCACCAACATTTACAATCAAAGCATAAACCCAAAAGCAATTAAAAAGATGGCCGGATAAACATAATTTTTAATGTAATTACATACCTATTTAATGTATTAAAATTTACTGTTAGGTACAATTTTCATTAATTAACTAAATTCTGTCTTCGTTGGTAGGGATAATGTCCATTATTTTACGAAACAAGTTGAATAATGCCGTCCTAATTTTGTTAGTGAAAATAACAGGAAAGAGTCCATTGGCCTCGGTTAGCTAAGTGAGAGTTTTGGCCGATAGAAGGGTTAGCTAGGGTGACCATATGTGGCTTGCAAAAATATATGCCGTGCGGTACCCGGCACCAATACAAAAAAGAATAGAACCACTCCATCTCTTTCCCATGGATGTCGTGAAAGGCGACTAAGGGATAGGCTTACAAATTTGGGATTCTTTTTTAGGCGATGGACTTGCAACTTGTTACTATTTGAATCTCAATTCTATCATTAAGCCAAATAGCTGAACTTGGCCATTCAGTCTTTTCAAGAATTTTGGCTCTGTCTACCCCGCAAGAGATATAGACGTGACAATATGTATGTATGTATGTAAAAAAATTTTGATATTTAAAAAAATAACATGTTATTATATTTTTATTTTATCTTTATTTATTTGACGAAATATTCGTATTGAAATCATCAGTTATACATTCATTCATGTTTATTAACGTAGACAATGTGCATTTATCCACGATTTAGATTTAAGAGATTATGTATATATTTGTAAATTGACGTCCGGTGAAAATGCTGCAGTGTAGTTGAAGTATGAAGCGGTAGTAGTTATAATTAGATTTAAGTGATGTGACGTCAATAAGTGATACCTTGTATCCAATTTTGAAAATAAATCTATTGTAATCTATTATATTCTTTTGCAACTCTTATTCTTTTTGGGTTTGTCTCTGGTCCCGTTTGGTTTGGTCTCGTTGGGTATAAGGAGCAAAGAAATAATGGAATAGATGAAAAAATCGGGGAAAATTATTCATCCCTGAGGACTTCAATAATACCCATTTTTTTATCAGAATCATTCAAAATTCAAAAATTCAAAATTTTTATACATTATTATAGGATACCTTCATATCGCTTAATAATTGTCAAAACGTATGGTTTAAAAACATTGGTTGACGTCAAATAAATTACTTAAAACTAAGTTTACTGCCGCTTCCAAGGCGTCAGTGCAGAAGAAGCGGTAACAAACTGCACTGCAGCATTTTCTTCATTAGTGCTTGAGATTAGCGCGCTCAAGCAAACAAACAAACAAACTGTTCAGCTTTATAATATTAGTATAGATTGTAACAATTTCAATTAGTATAAAAGGTGGACATAATGCTAATAGCATTGACAGTCTACCTTTGCATTAAGCAGAGAATCTTGATGTGGATAATATTAAATCATGTATAATAAACACATTTACTATATTTTCTATACTATAAAACTACACTAAACGTATACACACCTACAAACCTATATACATACACTTATATATATTTACAGCAATTTCTAATATAATTGTTTTAAAACCCATTTTTAACTAAATATTTTTTCACATTGTTAGCTAAATCGTGGTCACCACACAAACTCATTTGGATCCCATTGACCGCAGAGAGGGTGAGGGCGGTTTTTAAATAAAATGATGTAGCCGTGGGCTTAAAAGGCCCAGCTTAATGTTAACCGTGGCAGGTTTGAGGTATGAAGTTACGGAATTGAAAATAACAGATAGTGCTTTGGTTTCGGAGTGAAAGTTGGGTGTGGCAAAAGAAGCACGAAAGTAGAATAAATGCAGTGGAAATGAGAGAGTTAAGGAGTATGATCGGTGTGAAATTGAGTGACCGTATAAGGAACAGCGTGATAAGGGAATGTTGTGATGTGAAAGAAGATGTAGTTACAGGAATAGAAAGGGTATGTTAAGATGGTTCGGTCATGTGGAGAGGATGAATGAAAACAGGTTGACTAAGCAGATATACACGGAGAGTGTGGAGGGAAAGGCCGAAGTGGAAACGCCTAGTCGAACGTATCTTGATCAAATTAAGGACGTCCTGGCAAAACGATCAGGTCAAGAGTACCCGAAGCCGCAGAGCTTGCATGAAGAGAGTTATGAATGTGGCTGAAGCGAAAGAAGTATGCAGAGATCGTGGCGAGTGGAAGATGTAGTCTGACTAAGAAACCTACGGAAAAAGGCGTGATTTTATGTATGTAAGTATATGTTTGATTTAAGAATGCCTTGAGAGTTTTTTTTAATAACTACGTTGTATGTATATGTGCCGTGTGGTTCCCGGCACCAATACAAAAAAGAATAGGGCCACTCCATCTCTTTCCCATGGATGTCGTTAAAGGCGACTAACGGATTGGCTTACAAACTTGGGATTCTTTTTTAGGCGATGGGCTAGCAACCTGTCACTATTTGAATCTCAATTCTATCATTAAGCCAAATAGCTAAACGTGGCCATTCAGTCTTTTCAAGGCTGTTGGCTCTGTCTACCCCGCAAGGGATATAGACGTGACCATATGTATGTATGTACGTTGTATGTTTAATATTCCTGACATGGATAACTGTTGCATGCTTGTCGATCAAAAGCAATATCCGATCTGAATTATTCAAAACAAAATAACCGGTTTTTGGAATGATAAAAAAACCGTTCAAATAACATTCAAACATTATTACGTCTTAGTCCCTTACGAGGAAGACAGAGCTCTATCTACACTATGATGAGTCACGTCGTTTTAAGGCAATGTTAAAAATGTGTCAAGGACATAAAAGCAAGCTTTTTTAAAAAAAATATCGTTTTTTATAAAAAAGATCTAAAAATAAAAAAAGAAACACTGGAACAAAAAAGAAATACTAAAAAAAAGGACTCGTAATATTATTTTACCAAAAATAAATAGTATTTAAAACTGAAACAAAAAATAAATTCTCGCGGCCAAATCCTTTGCTAAAAGCTAGTACACATACATACATATCATCACGTCTATATCCCTTACGGGCTAGACAGAGCCAACAGTCTTTTCAAGACGGAAAGGCCACGTTTTGCTGTTTGGCTATTTGATACGAGTAGAATTGAGATTCAAATAGTGATAGGTTGCTAGCCTATCGCCTAAAAGAAGAATCTGAAATTTATAAACCAATCCCTTAGTCGCCTTTAACGACATCCGTGGGAAAGAGATGGAGTAGTCCTATTATTTTTTCTATTGGTGCTAGGAACCACACGGCAAAGCTAGTTTTAATAATAAAATTAAACCCTTAAACTCATAAATTCCACTCGCACTATTTCCGCGCCTATAATATGCTCACCGGAATGAGATAAATATTTTAAGCCCAATTCAAACCATAATAATCCCGTAATCTGCTCCCAAATTAACGTTTTCCTTGTAACTCAACTCTAAAGCCTCATTCACACCGAGGTATCACGCGGTGGTACCACATGACATAGTTATGTACTAACCTAACATATCCAGAACAAGAACGAGAGAAAAAAAGATTGATTTATTTTGGTTGACTGGAAGAAATCCCAATTGGGATAAGTCTGCCATCGTACATATTCTTTAAAATCAATTGATTGTTTTGTAATTTGTCATTTTAATGTGCAATAAAGAGTCTCGTAGTACTTATATATCAGCGTGTTTAACGCAGTAGCTATATTCTTTTCTTTGGCGCTACATATAAATACGTCTTTATTGTTTACGGAGCAGACAGAGGCAACAATATCGAAAAGACTGCTTGCCACGTTCAGCTGTATGGTTCAATGATAGAATTGAGGATCAAATAGTGACAGGTTGCTAGCCAATTGCCTAAAATAAGAATCCCAAGTTTATAAGCCCATCCCTTAGTCGCCTTAAACGACATCCGTGGGAAGGAGATTTTTTTATTGGTGCCGGGAACCACACGGCACAATGCACAGTTGTAACAATCTGATGCTCGAAATGTCCCACAATAATGATTTTGATCTGATTTGGCGTTTTGTCTTAGTGTATATATAGCTTTATACTCTAAAACAGCGGAGGTCCACATAAATATTAAGCCCGTTAAAGAATTCATGAGTGCTAAGGCTTAAAAGGTGCCCGATTAGGCCGGACATTCACGATTTATGCGTTATGATTTTTATGACATCGGGGGCATAGGGTAACATTTATTATTTATTTTATGTGGTTGTAACTTATTGATAAAGTAAATGATATTTTATTTAACTTTTTAAACTCTTTAAAAAAAAGGCCGTTCTCAGTTTGACCTGTTTCATCTTGAGTTTGCTGAACCGATTTTAATGTTCTTTCAGAAAAGTGTTTCTTACACGAAAAAGAAGGTTTTATAAGTTTGACAGACTTCAAAAAAACAGGTTTCCGATTTGAGGCGATTCCCTATTTTATTCCAAACGTTATTACTTTATTACTTAGGTACACACTAAAAAGAAATTAACTAATTATACGTATGGTATATAAGTATATAAAAATTTACATTAACTTAGTTTACATTCCCGTTGTAATTTTGAAATTTTATAAAAATCTGTCGAGTATTATTGAGTTTATAAATTCTTTAAAAACAACATTGCAAATGATTTCTGTTCATAATTTTAAAGTGTAGAGTAAAAATAAATTACTATAGTGTAAACAAGGCCTTACAACCTACACATGAAATGCACTCAATCGGATTAGGGGATTATAACATAATCTTCAATCACATAAAGTACAGAATATGGTGCCTTTATAACTAGCTGCTTCCCGGAGCGTCACTCCCGTGCGAATTTCGGGATAAAAAGTATTTAATATGTCAGGTTATATTTTACTAGTGTATTAGAATTGACCAAAATCCGTACAGAAGATTTTGAATGAAATTTTAGACGACGTCTTTACAAAAGTTGTTCAACCTAATGAGAATTTCTGTTGGCATAAAAAAATCGAAAATCTGGAACCATATACCAGCTAAATCAACCGAATTGTGGAAAATAAATATTGTTACTGACAATTTATAATGTTTCAAGGTGCCATTTGAACTAAGTAACTGACTGACTAACTAACTAACTGATATCTAAGAATTACAATAGCCGTATCTTCAAACACGAAAATCAGCAAGAAATATTAAACAAGAGGGAGCAAAATAAAACATTCAATAATTAAAATTAGTAAATTTTATTGAATAAGTTTACCTATAGTTTTGTTTACATATTGATGATTATATAAAGGTATACATACAGCATATTACACTAATTTACTTCTCATTTACTTATCTCCTGTTATTAAGGTTACAGCTTAATTATTCGTTTTCATAAAGAAAAGATATTGAAGCTGACCTTAAAATACTATCTAAGCAGTAGTTTTAATATAAACTGGCAGAACCTTTCCCGCACTATATGGACTCGATGCACAGGGTAGTTGTCTTGCACAAATGATATTGTTGGCATATCATCAATCGGATAAATACACCGCACAGTTGGTAACATGGTTTCTTCCAGCACTTGCACATAATGAGCAGCTGTAGCGCGTCCTGCTATCCACACCTGTTCTCCAGGTCCAGCAGCACTCATCTAGCCCCACATATTTACAGATATGCGTCCAGACTCCATATTTGGCGCAATATTTTTTTCTTCATACCGAGTTGCATTTCTTCGCAATAAGTGAAGCCTACCGTGTTGCGATGACGTAAACGAACTTTTCGTCCGTAAATATTGCTTTGTTCCAGTCAAAATCCAAATACTGCCGAGCAAATTCTAAATGTTTTTGCTTATTTATTTCGGATAAATACGGCTTTCTTGTTGGCTGTCTGTGGAATAGTCCCTCACGGTGCAAACTCGACGAACAGTAACCACTGATGTGTCGAACTGTTCCGCAAATATTCTGGTCGGTATGAAGCCATTATTTTCGTACTGTTCCACCATGGATCTCCGCTGTGTGGCGTGTCGCTGTGTTGATTAGCGGACGACGGCTGCTGCGCGGTCGACTTTTTACACTACCCTCTTCTTGATGGCGCGTTACCCAACGTTTCACCGCTTGTTGTTTATTGTGTTATTTGTGTGAATGTGTGAGTGACAGCGGTGAGTGCAAGCTATAAATTTTTGCGAACTATGACTGCAGTTATGAACGCGACCGTACATAAATCACGCCTCTTTCCCGGAGGGGTAGGCAGAGACCACATCTTTCCACTTGCCACGATCCCTGCATACTTCTTTCGCTTCATCCAGATTCATAACTCTCTTCATGCAAGCTCGTCGGTTTCGGGTACTATATTTGATGTCGACTTATTAGTTTTTCGTTCTGCCTACCCCTCCGAGAAAGAGGCGTGATTTTATGTATGTATGTAATTTTTCATTATGGCTTAACGTGAGAATCGAACTCGACATATTACTAGCCCATCGTCGCTATAAGAATATTGTTTCCTTTGACTGGCTTTTACAAATTGGGCGGGAAGTTAAAAGTTATTAATAGGTACACCTACATAATGCTATTAAAAACAAAACCATGGCAGGCCGAAGATCAAAGATTATTTTAATTAATATGTTATCCTCGCTTGAATTTAAATGAAGTTAATTAAAGCTTGCGAAGTAGGTAAGGTTGATTGTGTAAATACATAAATACTTTATCCCTTACGGGGAAGACAGAGCCAACAGTTTTGAAAACATTGTTAGGTCACGTTCAACTGTATAATTTTTAAGTACCTATGCAATTAAATAGTGACAGGTTGCTAGCCCATCGCCTAAAAGTCATAAAAAGGTTCTATTGATTCTTCTTCCTCCTAGCTTTAGTCCCGGTTGCATCCTCACCACTCTGGAGTGGAACCTGGGGTATACCTTTGACCATGTACCCTGGATTGAGTGAGTGAGATTTTTACAAGAAGCCCGTATGGAGAAGCCCGTATGGAGAAGCCCGTATGGAGAAGCCCGTGGATCGATCATGGTTAAACATCCAGTTTCCTGAATGCGCAGGTTTCCTCACGATGTTTTCCCTCACCGTAAGTGTAAGTTTTTTGTTGATTGACTTTTAAATTCTGTATAGGAAGAAAAGAAGCTGGCAAATAATTTGCGTTTACTCTTCATTTGATTCATTATTGGTTTTCCATCCCAAGTTTATAAGCCTTTCCCTTAGTCGCCTTTTACGACATCCGTGAGAAGAGTTGGAGTGGTCCTGTTCTATTTTATTTTGATGCCAGGAACCACACGGCAGTTAAACAGAGTAAAGCGGTGAGAATCGAACTGATGACCTCAGCATTAATTCTATTCACCTGTTGCAATTCCAGAAGATGTTGGTAATAATGTTTTTTTAAATAAATTTATACGGGACAAATTACACAGATTGAGTTAGCCTCGAAGTAAGTTCGAGACTTGTGTTACGAGATACTAACTCAACGATACTATATTTTATAATAAATACTTATATAGATAAACATCCAAAACCCATGCCAATAAAAAAGTTCGTTTCTCATAATGCCCTGGCCGGGATTCGAACCCGGGACCTCCGGTGTCACAGACAAGCGTACTACCGCTGCGCCACAGAGGCCGTCAAGTTTCAAGTCAAGTTGATTAATAAGAAAGCAAATCTGTGAGACCACGCTGCTTGTAAGCTGTTCAATTAACGGTCTTCGATATTAACGCTTAAATACAGCAATAAATTTCACCGAACTAAATAAAACTGTTGAGAATGTTAAAAATTTTAGTTTGAGAACAATACATACACATAATAACGTCTATATCCTTTGCGGGGTGGAAAAAGACAACAATTTTGAAACGACTGATCGGCCATGTTCAGTTGTTATAGAATTGAGATTAAAGTGAAAAAAATGAAAAAAAGATTCAAATTCAAATTCAAAATTTTTATTCATTATTGTAGTATACTTCATATCCCTTAACAATTGTCAAAACGTATGGTTTAACAACATTGGTTGACGTCAAATAAATTACTTAAAACTAAGTTTACTGCCGCTTCCAAGGCGTCAGTGCAGAAGAAGCGGTAACAAACTGCACTGCAGCATTTTCTTCAACAATGTCAACTTCACATTTTTATATTGGGAGGTGGACTGGAGCTTATACTAGGTTAGACCTGTATTTCAGGCCTCCAGGTCACCCGCCCGTGGCAAGAGAGGTTTACACAATATATTAGTGTTCGAAGTTTACAGTTAAAGTTGTGACAGGTTGCTTGCCCATCGCCTAATACGTCACACACAAATTTATTTTCATAAAAAATAAAGTTATTTCTCAATCAATAGGATTCATAAAAATATGTATTTCGCTGTAAGTGTGTAGAAAAAATATTGCAGAAACGAATAAAATAAGACAATCTCAACAAACCAATTCTGTTTAGGACATAAAAGTTCTACTTTTATTTCGTCTGATTGTACCTCGATTGTACGAGTATTTGATGGCGGAAGTGACAAGAAGTTAGCGATTTCACTTTTTAATGCTGTTTTTAACTATAGTTAAATAACTTAGCATATAAGTATAAAATATTAACTTTTTTTTACATATCTTTTTTACGTACTCCTGGTACGTAAAATAATAGTTTAAAAAAAACTAAAAAACTACGCTTTATTGCTAATCAAACTAAAAAATAGAAAATAAAATTTAAAGACAAAGGAATTATAAAACAGTAGTAGCAAGTCGAACAATCGGTTATAGTCAATTACCTCCGATTAAAATTATAACAAAATTAAATTTAAAGTAAAAAGCGTGGGGTGCCTGATGTAGTAAATATTAAAATCATTCTATTAGCATATATTTATGACAAGAGAGTTATGAAAATGAAGTAAAATGCACCCCACGCTTTTTACTCTGATTTAAATTGTTTTGTTTATAAATTTAATTTTGTTATAATTTTAATCGGAGGTAATTGACTATAACCGATTGTTCGACTTGCTACTACTGTTTTATAATTCCTTTGTCTTTAAATTTTATTTTCTATTTTTTAGTTTGATTAGCAATAAAGCGTAGTTTTTTAGTTTTTTTTAAACTATTATTTATTTTCTATTTTTTAGTTTGATTAGCAATAAAACGCCTAGTTTTTTAGTTTTTTTATACAATTATTTTTTGGTAGAAGTGTTAACTTCCTACTACTTCTACTACGCTGTATAACTATCTTACTAGAAATGACTTTCGCAACGCGCCCATCGCCGGAGGTTTTCACAACTAACTTTCTTAAAGTTATATGTGGCCTGATTGGATTAAATCTCATAATATTCTCATCATCATGATTCTTTTTTAGGCGATGGGCTAGCAACCTGTCACTATTTGAATCTCAATTCTATCTTAAAGCCCAATAGCTGAAGGTGGCCTATCAGTCTTTACAAGACTGTTGGCTCTGTCTACCCCGCAAGGGATATAGACGTGATTATATGTATGCATGTATGTATGATGATTGTTAAACCCAGTTGAAAAGAATTTTATAGTGATAAATCACTGTTAATAATATTTTTGACTATCCAGCAAACATAACAATTTTCGATTGTGGCCTTGCCAGGAATCAAACCACAAGATTAAGAGGCAGATTGATACAGGAACAAAAATATTTCAAACATACCTCCACTGCCTTTACAACCAGGAACGCAACAAAGTTTATCTGAAGACATCGTGGCACTTTTGTAGTAAAATCTGTCTTTCACAAAAACAAACACAAACTTGGGACTCCTATCTCAAATAATCAGGTACTTTTTACAGGAGTCCTATCTCAAAATATCTGCACAACACAGTGAACACAGTCAGAGTCCAATCTCAGATGATAAAATCACACGAATATCCGGAAGAACAAAGCTCGACTCAACGGAAGATTCCAAACTCCAAATAACGACAAGTTATCAGCACAAAACAAAGTGCAAATAGGTAAATACACAGGCACCGGTAAAAAAACAGAAAGAAAGTTTACAGGTGTTAGAATCGAATTCAAAACTTACTGCAAAACTTATTTTACGTAAATAAACAAACTGTCACTCATTTTCCAAGCGAGTATTACAGTGTTGCTATTATAAATATGCAAAAGTTACATAATGTTAATTCAAGAATCGCATTAATATGTTAAATACGTATTAAATATCGCAAAGTTCTGTAGGTAGTAACTTTATTCTTGTATTGTTGTAAATTTAGTTGTTCAATTTTCATTTATTACTTTTGTTTTATTACTTATATATTTTTTATTGTTTTAAAATATTCTACTAATTCTACTATTGTTTCTAATGGTAATTCTAAATGGAGCGATGCGATGAAATAAAAAAGCCTCAGGTTAATAGTAACATTATATGGAAATATATTACATCTCTTTTTGGACTCCTTATACGTCAGAACTTCTTGGTTTCTTGTATGGAGATTACTGGCACTGGTGCTATCTCTGTCTCTCTTACTCTCATACGAAGGATCTAAAAATGAATTTATTAATCCTGGCAGTTTTAATAAGGATAATGAGAAACTCTTATCAAAATATTGCATTGTCATCGGTCCTTGATAGGTGTGCAAAGTTTCAAGTTGATCAGACGTTTAGAAATCAGTGAAAATTAAGCTCAAAGATTCCGTTACATACATACATACATACATACATACATACATACAACCCAAGCTAATAAAAGCGTAGTAAAAAAGAAAGGTAAAAAAAAAGTAAACTTTCTTTTGAAATTATTACTTAATGAGGTAACTAAAAATTCACGAACATGTTTCTAATTTTTTAATCACGTTCTCCCAATTAACTTATGATTTGCACCACACCACATTTGACGGCCTCTGTGGCGCAGCGGTAGTACGCTTGTTTGTGACACCGGAGGTCCCGGGTTCGAATCCCGGTCAGGGCATGATGAGAAAAGAACTTTTTCTGATTGGCCTGGGTCTTGGATGTTTATCTATATAAGTATTTGTTATAAAATATAGTATCGTTGAGTTAGTATCTCGTAACACAAGTTTCGAACTTACTTCGAGGCTAACTCAATCAGTGTAATTTGTCCTTTGTATTTATTATTTATTATTATTTATTACATAGCAAACCTACTCGTATAGTTTCTGACAAGACATCCCATCGTCCAGCGACCAATGGTTTTTGACAAATGTGTTTCAAAATTTTATGATCGCTATCTTCCGATGCGCTTATGATTTGAACCACACCATATTGCAAACCTACTCGTATAGCTTATGTTAAGACACCCAGTTAGAGATTACGCCACGACCAATGGTGTTTGACAAATGTGTTTCTAAATTTTATCATCACTATCTTCCGATGCGCTTATGAATTGAACCACACCACATAGCAAACCTACTCGTATAGTTTCTGACAATTCACCCAGTTAGAGATTACGCCACGACCAATGGTTTTTGACAAATGTGTTTCTAAATTTTATAATCGCCACACGCGATGCGCTTATGATTTGGACCACACCACATAGCCAACCTACTCGTATAGTTTCTGACAAGACATCCCGTCGTCTCACGACCCTTATCATTCCGATGTTATTTAATTATACCAAAGGGCGATCTCCTATCAACATGATTTATTTTATATCAATCGAGCCTGTCAGTCGCAATTCGTAATGATATAGAATGTTCATATGAGGACTCTTTATTTGTGTTGATTGCTTTGATAATCTGTATTTGATAAAATATAGTGTCATGTGGCTGCGCATAGGCATGGAAACGATTGCTCAATTTTTTCCCATTTTTACTACGCTTTTATATTAGCTTGGGTTGTATGTATGTATGTATGTATGTATGTATGTATGTATGTATGTATGTATGTATGTAACGGAATCTTTGAGCTTAATTTTCACTGATTTCTAAACGTCTGATCAACTTGGAACTTTGCACACGTATCAAGGACCGATGACAATGCAATATTTTGATAAGAGTTTCTCATTATCCTTATTAAAACTGCCAGGATTAATAAATTCATTTTTAGATCCTTCGTATGAGAGTAAGAGAGACAGAGATAGCACCAGTGCCAGTAATCTCCATACAAGAAACCAAGAAGTTCTGACGTATAATGAGTCAAAAAGAGATGTAATATATTTCCATATAATGTTACTATTAACCTGAGGCTTCTTTATTTCATCGCATTGCTCCATTTAGAATTACCATTAGAAACCATAGTAGAATTAGTAGAATATTTTAAAACAATAAAAAATATATAAGTAATAAAACAAAAGTAATAAATGAAAATTGAACAACTAAATTTACAAAAATACAAGAATAAAGTTACTACCTACAGAACTTTGCGATATTTAATACGTATTTAACATATTAATGCAATTCTTGAATTAACATTAGGTATCTTTTGCCTATTTATAATAGCAACACTGTAATACTCGTTTGGAAAATGAGTGACAGTTTTTTATGTCAAATAAGTTTTGCAGTAAGTTTTGATTGAATTCGATTCGAACACCTGTAAACTTTCTTTCTGTTGTTTTTTACCGGTGCCTGTGTATTTACCTATTTGCACTTTGTTTTGTGCTGATAACTTGTCGTTATTTGGAGTTTGGAATCTTCCGTTGAGTCGAGCTTTGTTCTTCCGGATATTCGTGTGATTTTATCATCTGAGATTGGACTCTGACTGTGTTTACTGTGTTGTGCAGATATTTTGAGATAGGACTCCTGTAAAAAGTACCTTATTATTTGAGATAGGAGTCCCAAGTTTGTGTTTGTTTTTGTGAAAGACAGATTTTACAACAAAAGTGCCACGATGTCTTCAGATAAACTTTGTTGCGTTCCTGGTTGTAAAGGCAGTGGAGGTATGTTTGAAATATTTTTGTTCCTGTATCAATCTGCCTCTTAATCTTGTGGTTTGATTCCTGGCAAGGCCACAATCGAAAATTATTACGTTTGCTGGATAGTCAAAAATATTATTAACAGTGATTTATCACTATAAAATTCTTTTCAACTGGGTTTAACAATCATCATACATACATATAATCACGTCTATATCCCTTGCGGGGTAGACAGAGCCAACAGTCTTGTAAAGACTGATAGGCCATGTTCAGCTATTTGGCTTTAAGATAGAATTGAGATTCAAATAGTGACAGGTTGCAAGCCCATCGCCTTAAAAAGAATCATGATGATGAGAATATTATGAGATTTAATCCAATCAGGCCACATATAACTTTAAGAAAGTTAGTTGTGAAAACCTCCGGCGATGGGCGCTTGGTTGCGAAAGTCTTTTCTAGTAAGATTATACCAGAAGTGTTAACTTCCAAAAAATAATTGTATAAAAAAACTAAAAAACTACCCGTTTTATTGCAAATCGAACTAAAAAATAGAAAATAAATAATAGTTTAAAAAAAAACTAAAAAACTACGCTTTTATTGCTAATCAAACTAAAAAATAGAAAATAAAAATTAATGACAAAGGAATTCAGTAGTAGCAAGTCGAACAATCAGTTATAGTCAGTTGTAGTAGTAATTACCTCGGATTAAAATTATAACAAAATTAAATTTATAAACAAAACAATTTAAATCAGAGTAAAAAGCGTGGGGTGCATTTTACTTCATTTTCATAACTCTCTTGTCATAAATATATGCTAATAGAATGATTTTAATATTTACTACATCAGGCACCCCACGCTTTTTACTCTGATTTAAATTGTTTTGTTTATAAATTTAATTTTGTTATAATTTTAATCCGAGGTAATTACTACTTCAACTGACTATAACTGATTGTTCGACTTGCTACTACTGAATTCCTTTGTCATTAATTTTTATTTTCTATTTTTTAGTTTGATTAGCAATAAAAGCGTAGTTTTTTAGTTTTTTTTTAATTTTTTTTTGTTGGCATGTCTGTTTAGACATCACACAAAAACTACTGCGTATTTTTGTTGCTTTGTATAGCCTCTTAATCGAGTGTCGATTATCATTTAAAGTATGTAAGCTCAAAAAAAGAATCATTGTTATAATTGGCCACGTAGAAAATTAGTGACGTATGGTTCATGGCACCAATAAAAAAACACGAATAGGAGCACTCCTTCTCTTTCCCATGGATGTCGTAAAAGGCGACTAAAGGATTGGCTTTTAAAATTGAGATTATTCTTTATGGCGATGGGCTAGCAACCTGTCACTATTTGAATCTCAATATTATCAATAAGCTAAACATGGCTTATCAGTCTTTTCAAGACTGTTGGCTCTGTCTTACCCGCAAGAGATATTGACGTGACTGTATGTATATATGTAGAAAATTAGCTCACATATACCACCATCGATACGTGTATGATCCAAAAGTATGTCACTTTTCTATGTAAACCACAGTACGTAAAATCTAACAGTCAATGTACGCTAACTCACTTTACAAGTGTTGCAAACAAAACTTCCATCTTGGAAATAGAGATTTCTCAGTATTTTTCGTTTATATTCCATTCAAATTTACACAAAAACATCGTCATTCCCCTGTTGTCTCGCGACGCCGCAGTGACAAACGAAATAATTAGAGACTTATTTGTACAAACAAACAAGACGAGTTAGCGTTCAGTTCCACGCCACGCGACAAAACTTAATCGACACGCAAGTTTTGAGATAATTTGAAAAAGTAGGTTAGTTAGTAATGTTATTTTCTTCTTTTATATAGACATCTTTTTAATTATATGAAACGCAAGACAAAAATGATAAAAAAAAAGCAAACGAAAAATAAATTGTATATTTTGTTAAACATCAACATTTATGTCTTAAAAGAAATGTGTTAATTTCCGTCTCAACTGTATTTGCTTTAAATAATATTTTTCTAAGGAATATTGACCATTTATATTATTAAAATTGTAGCAATAAATGCCATGTAGTTCCCGGCACCAGTACAAAAAAGAATGGGACCACTCCATCTCTTTCCCATGTATGTCGTAGAAAGCGACTAAGGGATAGGCTTACAAACTAACACACAATTAAAATATATATACAATTACAAAATAGGGATTCTTTTTGTAGGCGATGGGCTACCAACCTGTCACCATTTGAATCTCAATTCTATCATTAAGGCAAATAGCTGAACGTGGCCTATCAGTCTTTTCAAGACTGTTGGTTCTGTCTACCCCACAAGGGATATTGACGTGACCATATGTATGTGTATGTATTTCTAGGGAATATTGAGTATTAATATTATTAAAATGGTAGCAATAAATAATATAATTATGGGACTTATTTGAACAATCAGACGAGACGAGTTAGCGTTCAGTTTCACGGCACGTGACGCAACTAAATCGACACGTAGGTTTAATATCCCTTTTTTTTAATCCATACTTATATTATAAAGCTGAAGACTTTGTTTGTTTGTTTGTTTATTTGAACGCGTTAATCTCAGGAACTACTAGTTCGAATTGAAAAATGAATTTTTGCGTTGAATAGACATTTATTAAGGAAGGCTTTAGGCTGCATAACATCACGCTGCAACTATAAGTAGCGAAGAAATAATGGAAAATGTGAAAAAAAACGGGGAAAATTATTCACCCTTGAGGGCTTCAATGATGCCCAAAATAACTATTCCACGCGGACGAAGTCGTGGGCACAGCCAGTATCAAAATACTTTCTCTGACTGACAGTAGTCAGTGCAGACAACTTGCCTGCTTACGTTGTAATTTTACTTATGGTGACAGATTGCCATATTGCAAGGAGAGTTGACAATTTGGAACGTCTGATGGTGGCGGGAAAAGTGGAGGGGAAAAGGCCTAGAGGCCATAGTCCAAAGCGATCGTCGGATCAGATCTTTGAGAGGTTGGAATCCGATCCGCGCCGCGCTACACCAAGCGACGGATCGCAGCCAGTGGAAACTGTGGGTTGTCAGAGTCAGGAGTCACGATACTCAGTAATGATTAACCGATTAAGAAGAGAAGAGAAGAAGAGAGACAGATTGCTAGCCCAACACCTTAAGAAGACTGCAGAAGACTGCCATGTCCATAAACTTAGTCAGAGACTTAATTTTTTTTTAAAGTATTATGTAATCAATAGTTTGAAATTAGGAGAAATTCCATTAATTGAATTTCCAGATTCAAAAGGGTTGATACCACGTATCCTTAGTTACCAATGCTAAGTTACTGCTCATCGGCCTATGTGTAAACTTTATATATATATATATAAACAGTTTGGGATGCACGGACGGACCGGACAAAACGTGACCGCAATATTAATTGTACAGCCTCCCTGACAAACACATTTGTTGCTTGTTAGCAGATTATAAGTGTCCCGACGAGGTATTTAATTAAATAAGGTTTTATGGGATTAACGTTCTAAAGATGTTTCGAAAGAAAACATTTTGGTAATGTTGAACGTACAAGTGCCGTATGGTTCCCGGCACGGATGTCGTAAAAGGCGACTAAGGGATAGGCTTATAAACTTGGGATTCCTCTTTTAGGCGATGGGCTAGCAACCTGTCACTATTTGAATCTCAATTCTATCACTAAGCCAAACAGCTGAGCGTGGCCTATCAGTCTTTTCAAGACTGGTGGCTCTGTATATCCCGCTAGGGATATAGACGTGATCATATGTATGTATGTATGTTGAACGTACATAATATATATATAGTCAAGTCTATATAGTTTTATGAGATATATATAGATAGAATTTAGTTGCAAATAGTGACAGGTTGCTAGCCCATCGCCTAAACGAAGAATTCAAAGTTTATAAGCCTATCCCTAAGTCTTTCACATAATCCATGGGAAAAAGATGGGAGTGCGAATTCAATAATCTTATAATAAGAGTTCAATAATCTTGTCATACTAAAAGTATTAATTTGTATTGCCTCCATTTATGAAGTCGGTTAAATAAAACGAAATTAACCTCTGTCACTAAACAGAACGCACAAAAGAGGGCGTCAGATAAACCAATCGTTAAATTTTTCCCGTCTGAAGACATGGTAATTTCCGGATGGGGCGGGTCGAGCATCGGGTCTATTTAGGAGGGCTGCATTTACACCGAAACGAATATAACATACATACATACATATGGTCACGCCTATATCCCTTGCGGGGTAAACAGAGCCAAGAGTCTTGTAAAGACTGAATGGCCGCGTTCAGCTGTTTGGCTTAATGATAGTATTGTGATTCATATAAAGTGACAGGTAGCTAGCCCGTCGCCTAAAAGAAGAATCCCAAGTTTGTAAGCCTATCCCTTAGTCGCCTTTTACGACATTCATGAGAAAGAGATGGAGCGGTCCTCGATGCTTTTCTATCATTTAGTTGTTTAATAATTTTGAACTTGATTTTTCATATTATATCTGATCAGCTAAGTGAGAAGTCAAAAATAAAGAAAATTGATATTTCTACAAAAATCCGTCTAAACACAAAAACTCAAAAATTCAAAATTTTAATTCATTATTATAGGATACTATATATCGCTTAATAATTGTCAAAACGTATGGTTTAACAACATTGGTTGACGTCAAATAAATTACTTAAAAACTAAGTTTACTGCCGCTTCCAAGGCGTCAGTGAAGAAGAAGCGGTAACAAACTGCACTGCAGCATTTTCTTCAACAACGTCAACTTTACATTATTATTACACGATACCTACAATAAAGAAAATAAATTAAACCTCACATTAGTTAATAAATTGAACCTCACATTAGTTTTTAGTCGACCAATTTTCAATGGGTATCTACCCAAATTTAAATTGGATTAATCTGGTTACACTATTTCGAAATATCTAACGGCTAATTACTAATCCTGGTTTAATTTAGAGAGGATTATAGACTCAAAGTTAAATTAAAGCTGATAGCTTTATACTGTGAAATCGTTCATGGAAATATAATGATGTCATTTAAAATACCGTGCCGTGTGGTTCCCGGCACTAATAGAAAAAAATATGGGACCACTCCATCCCTTTCCCAAGGATGTCGTTAAAGGTAACTAAAGGATAGGCTTATAAACTTGGGATTCCTCTTTTTATCGATGGGCTAGCAAAATGTAACTATTTGAGTCTCAATTCTATCATTAAGGCCAAATAGCCGAACGTGGCCTATCAATCTTTTCAAGATTCTTGGCTCTGTCTTCCCCGCCAGAGTTATGGACGTGACTATATGTATGTTTTTATGTACGGCATTCACAAACCAAAGGATATGTAATTACCAAATAGGCTTGATTTCTTTTTAACTCATATAACTTTTTAGTAACTTGTTAAGATGGTTGTAAGATACTATCGATACTAAAATTATAAATGCGAAAATTTGTTTGTCTGTCTGTTACGCTTTCAAGCCTAAATTTCACTTCAGATTTTAAAGGAAATTTTGTGAATATAGTTAATTATCTCAGATCCATTTTTACTAAAATTATAATTTATGCATATAGGCGTAGTCAATTATATACTCTTATTTTCGTTCCTGCGGGAATCACTATGAGCTCTAAGAAAGGATTCTCGCGGGAACAGAAATTACCGGGCTCTTTCGTTTTACGCGGATGGAGCCGTGAACGAATATTGAAACTTTATAAAAATGTATATAGAATATTTACAAAGATGACAGTGAGCGACGGTGGTCGAATGGTTAAGGTGCCCGGTTTAATATGCATGTTGCGCAGAAAGGCACAGGTTCGAACCCCACCTCGGCTATATAATACCAATGACAATTTTCAAAATTATGTACATTATTTTCAATACTAACAGATGTTCTCACGGTGAGGGTAAACATCGTGAGGAAACCTGCACATTCAGGCAACTGAATGTGATGGATCATGAACCATGGATTCAATACGAAACGAAAATTACGGTCTCCGTGGCGCAGCGGTGGTACGCTTGTCTGTGACACCGGAGGTCCCGGGTTCGAATCCCGGCCAGGGCATGATGAGAAAAGAACTTTTTCTGATTGGCCTGGGTCTTGGATGTTTATCTATATAAGTATATTATAAAATAGAGTTACGTTGAGTAAGTATCTCGTAACACAAATCTCGAACTTACTTCGAGGCTAACTCAATCAGTGTAATTTGTCACGTATGTATATATTTATTTATTTATATATAATACGGGTCAGGTTTACCAGCAAAGGTTGCGGAGGTCAGATAGGAATCGCTTCGTGTAAAAACCTGACTCACCCAATCCAGGATCCATGGTCAAAGGCATACCCCTGGCTCTTCTCCAGAGTGGTGAGGATGCAACCGGGACTTAAGCCAGGAGGAACATGTACAAAGGTGACAGTGTAAATGCGGCCATCATCCATAGTATGCTTCAACTGCGTAAGATCCCCAGGGATAATAGTTCCAGAATGTTATCCCAACCCTCCCATGTAATGTTTGTAGTTACACAGTCTTTTTGAATATTTCCGTACTACTTAAATGAATAGTTTTATATCATCATCTTTTTTGTTTTTGTCCCGAAACTTCGTATTAAGGAATTCCCAGAAAAAAAACTACTCTTTTATAATGACTTAAACATAAGTATACATACATCTAATCACGTCTACAAAACCTTGCGGGGTAGACAGAGACAACAGTCTTGAAAGACTGATAGGCTACGTTCAGCTGTTTGGTTTAATGATAGAAATGAGATTCAAATAATGATAAGCTGCTAGCCCATCGACTCCAAGAATCCCAAGTTTATAAGCCTATCCCTTAGTCTCCTTTTACGACATCCATAGAAAAGAGACGAAGTGGTCCTATTCTTTTTTCTATTAGTGCCGGAAACTACACGGCAACGGCGACAATTATGTTGTTGTCATTATGCGATTCATTTTTCTGAAAATAAGTCTATTTTACAACAAGTATTAACGCCGACATAGTCACCATGAAAGTAGGTCGGTGTTCCACTGGTAGATATAAATCGCTAAGGCGTAAATCAGATAATACGTCCTGACCAACACACATGATGTATGCGATATGCAATCTGCTGGCCGAGTTGCGAAGTGCGAAGTTGTACATACGTTTTAAACATATATACATACATACAACTTGCCGTATGTTTCCCGGCACCAATAAAAAAAGAATAGGACCACTCCATCTCGTTCCCATGGATGATGTAGGCTTATAAACTTTTGATTCTTCTTTTAGGCGATGGGCTAGCAACCTGTCACTATTTGAATCCTATCTTAAAGCCAAATAGCTGAACGTGGCCTATCAGTCTTTAAAAGACTGTAGGCTCTGTCTACCCCGCAAGGGATATAGACGTGATTATATGTATGTAAGTATGTATGTATGTCATAATTTACCTGTAACTTGTTCCACTTAGTTCCTCTCTGACCCTGGGTCAAACTGGACCTGATACGGTCTACCAGCTTGTAATATACTTTAACTTAGCTTTGCCTGCGCGAATTTAGCGCACCCACAAAAGAATAAAGGTTTTTCGCGAATCCCAAGGGAACTATACTTTTACCGGGATGTCCTCGTCCAGACTTTTAATAATATATACGCGAAATTTCAAGATCTTTGGTTTGGTTTGGTTGTTTGTTACCTCTTCACACCAACGCGTAACAAACAAACAAATTAATTTTCATATTGATAATATTAGTTGGAAATTGGTGGTCATAGGTCATAAAAGAACCCTAGGCAAAGCCTGGCTTCATCCTCATATTAACAAGACTAAACTCGTATCTAATATATTATGATCAAAGAAAACAAAAGTAAAAACTGTTAACTTTTAGATACCCTAAAACAAGTTCAAAAAGATTTTTCACATTAACTCCATTACTTGAACATCGACCTTATTAAAAGCAGTATAAGGTTGACAATCGATATAATAATTTACCTAATTAGACTTTCACATAGATTTTTTTGTTTTCTTCACGTCTAGCTAGTTAGGCAGTTTGAACGCGGAAAGTTAAAATTGGTGGAGTTTTGAACTACACTTATAGACGTTAGCTTGCATTAGTTGAACTAATTCGCGTAGTTTATTATCACTAACTAAGCGAATTAGTTCCTATCTTACTAAGGAATTAGAAGAATAACGAAGGTTCGTAACTAAGGGATAAATAGGCTTTTAAACTTGAGATTTTAGGCGACGGGCTAGCAACCTGTCATTAACCTCAATTCTATCATTAAACCAAACAGCTGAACGCGGCCTAACAGTATTTTCAAGACTGCTGGCTTTATCTACGCCGCAAGGAATATAGACGTGATTATATGTATGTATGAACCGAAATTTCCCTTGTACTGATATATTTTTTGTGTATTTTTATTTAATATTACCTTTACATCTGCAACCCGTATATTATTTCCTTGTTAAACATACGAACGGTTCAGTTTACGCTCGCCAAATACAGAAACATTAAAAATCCCGTACTGAAAGGAATAGCAAATATTTGCCTTGTTTTATGGTGAAATTAATTTTTGCGTTCTGTGTTTATTTTTACTTCAATTAAAAATTTTTTATCGAGGATCATGATTCTATTGATATTATACTTGGAATAAAATTATTTAATTAATTATTATTATTGTGAGGAAATCTCTCGTCTTCTCTGACAGCAAGAGTCGTCTCTCGTCTCATCTCAAATCAAATTGAAAGCCACCTTGTTTGATTGGCCAACTTCACATTTGTAAGTATAGATTAAAATAGTCGTGTAGTCCCCGGCACTAATATAAAAAAGAATAGGACCACTCCATCTTTTCCCCATGGATGTCGTAAAAGGCGACTAAAGGATAAGCTTATAAACTTGGGATTCTTCTTTTAGGCGATGGGCTAGCAATCTGTCACTATTTGAATCCCAATTCTATCATTAAGCCCTAACAGTTGAACGTGGCCTGTCAGCCTTTCAAGACATTTAGCTAACCCGCTAGGGACATAGACGTGATTGTTATGAAATGAATATTCCGATATTTTTTGAGATGTGTTTAGTTTGATTCAACTTAAAAACTGTTTTATTTAAATTTCATCTTTCACCCCTCTATGGGGATTATTCGCTTGTATTTAGTTCACGAAGTCGCGGTCATCACTTCTTCAACGACTTCAAATCGTCATGAAATCAACAGCTAGTACTTATATAAAATTATTAATTGATAAATAGAAATTGACAACAACATCCAATTTTCAGTCAATCGTCAACCAATACTTTTTCTCTGGGGAATGCCAAAAGGCGGCCATTTTGGATTGAAATTTTAATTCAGAATCTCGTCAAATCCTTTTCCGCAACGGATTTACCGCAAAGGCAATGCAAATTCGGGATTCTTGAATTAAAAGGAGCCTTTTAATTAGAATTCCAATTAATGTCGATCCTTTGTGAATCGGGCGTGACCATTCTCGATAATTACTACTATAGGCACGCCACGTGACCTGCTTTAGATAATTTTCGAGTAAACGTTTGTTATCCGGGTCAAATATATAGGTATTTATATTTCTACGAACTTGATAATAATAAAGAAGCGATCGAAAAAATATATAAGAAAAATTCGTTTTATTATTTCTGTCACTATTTGTATCTCAAGTTTATTAGTAATACTATACAGAGTATACAGCTGAATGTGGCATTTCAGTCTTGAAAGATTGTTGGCTTTGTTGAAAGTATATATTTAAATGCTAAGTGGTTCCAGGCAATATAAAAAAACCCTTGATTGACTGACTAGACTTTTTTTTTACAAAATTTTACAGATATTTAAATTTTTTTACATAACATGACTTATATAACATAAAGTCACGTTTATGCGTATATATATCCATGCAGGGTAGACACAGCCAACAGTCATCAAAAGACTGGCCACATTTTTTTTTAAATTTTTACAGACAAAATAATTTCAAATGTAAATTTAAGAACGCGATAATGAACGGAAAAGTCAATACGTCGCGGATGTCACCAGATCTCGGCGCCATCTTTTCACTTTCTCATGTCTCAACTTCTTATCACTTGGAGATTAATTAATGAGATAAATATTGCGTTAGCTCGACATTTTCTTAACGGTATTATATGGTTTATTTCGTTTTTCCATCATCCTCATTAATAAAATAAATTAATTTATAACGTCGTCGTGTAGATACGTCGAAAAAATTAATGGATGAATGAATTTTCCGCGATATTTCTGACACAAATTTGATTGAACAGCCAAGCTGACCTGATTTCTGAAGCAATATAATTTTTTTTCATCAACTTGTTTTCAAAACTGACGTCGATTTAAGAAAACAGTATGTAATATTGTAAAAAAGTGAAGAAGAAGTACCTATTTACATGACAAAAAAAAGATTATTGTGTTTACAAAATGGGTCCAAACTTCGACTGTTTTGTGTTTTACTTAAACGACTAAGGGATAGGCTTACAAACTTGGGATTCTTCTTTATGCGATGGGCTAGCAACCTGTCACTATTTGAATCTCAATTCTATCAAACAGCCAAACAGCTGAACGTTGCCTATCAGTCTTTTCAAGTCTGTTGGCTCTGTTTACCCCGCAAGGGATAAAGACGTGCTCATATGTATGTATGTATTATTACCAACGTAACCTCATGGCTCTTGTCACCACGTAAAATCCTTGATATATGTAACTGTTCTTCTGTCATTACAGAAATATTCAGTAAGGAACTTGAAAAAACAATCGTTTACCGTCCCGAGCACGTCCGCCAACTTATATCGACGTAAATTCCGGAGCCCCAAGAGAAATTTGTTTTAGGTTTCAGACCAAACTTGTGGAAATCACTAGAGCTGGCTATTATTCCGTTGCTAGGTAGTTGCAGGTAGGGATGCGTGGTGGTGCTAATATCGATAATTTTATCGAATTGATTTTAATATCAATAACGGATAAGACGAACGTACCTCGATCAAATCGGAGAAGTTCTAGCAAAAGGTCAGGTTAAGAGTACCCGAATACGAGGAGCTCGCATGAAGAGACTTTTGAATGTGGATGAAGCGGAAGAAGTATGCATAGATCGTGGCAAGTGGAAGAATGTGGTTACAGTTGAGTTATAACTTAATTCACATATTTTAAATGTATAAATATGTGCTACCTATATGCTGTAAATCTTCAATTCCCTATCTAAAAACCTGAACGATCAAAAAAATTTCATCCACTGTTAAGATTATCTTTATTCTTAAAATTGCCCTTAAACACTTGCAGATATTATTATGCTTAACGATAATATTGTGAAATATCGCTACAGTTATCGATATTTGAGCTGCGATGTTATCGATACTATCGAATTATCGATATATCGTTGCAACCCTAGCCGCAGGTTCAGCCCAAAATTTAGTGACCCAAGGGTTTGCTAATTAATCTAACTCATGATTTGGATTTGGCATGTGTTTTAGTGCGGTTTTAGTACTGGCTCGTTTGGGTCCACTTCTGTGGTGATGTGGTCATGTGCCATTGTCACAAAGACCCAGGTTCAATCGCCCGACAAAATAGAAAATTAAATTTTAAGCTGATATTTATTAATGTATTTTAATATTAATGCGTTAGCAATAATTCTTACAGTTACACATTCAAATTTATTTTCATTCAGAAAAAGTTCAATGCCAGTGTTTTTCATAAAACAAGTCAACTGTATTTCTTGTTTAATCCAACACGGATTTAACAAGGAATACTGTTGACTTCGTATATATGTATAAAAAAAACTATAATTATAAATGTATAAATAGTCAAAACTTCACAAAGTTAAAATTTGGTTTTAATACCAAAATAAACCTTACAACAGCACGTGAAACCAACGCATTGAAACCTCGTCGAATTTTAAAGTCTACTGAAATATTTATATCCCACCAATCCACTAAAACCAACACGAAGTAAACGTTCGAATTCAAAAGTAAGAACTTAAAGCGAAATGTCCGATAAAACTTTAGCAGTTCCCGAAACCGTATCGTGCTTTGAGGAGCTCACTACTTTGGTAACCGAGCACATAGATTTAACGACGCAGTAGAAACGTTGCAAAACTACTAATCTTGTTTCGTTTTATGCGCGCCGGTAGTAGGGACGTAAACATGTTTTAATCTTCACTCTGTGTGAGTGTGTGTGAGTCTGCTTCCCAATGCAGTGAGCGTATATTTATGTATTGAGTTTGGTATTTTCAAGTAAAGAAGGAATATTTATTAATTCATTTTAGGGTTCACTTGCTTAAAAAGATAAATAACCTTAGATATCTACCCATCCATTCGACTCTTTCTTTGTATATCCGTCCAAGTATGTATGACAGACAAAACCATGGCTTGTTTTGAGTAAACTCACTAAATTAATGCATTTAGTAATTTGGTAACCTAAAACATAGATTTAACAATGGAGTAGAAACGTCGCAAAACTACTAATCTTGTTTCGTTTTATGCGCAACGGTAGTAGGGACGTAAACATGTTTTAATCCTCACTCTTAGAGTCTGCTTCGTAATGCAGTACGGAATGCGCGCGTATATTTATGTATTGAGTTTGGTATTTTCAAGTAAAAAAGGAATATTTATTATTTCATTTTAGGGTTCAGTTGTTAAAAAGCTATAATGACCCATGTATAGAATCACTTTTAGTCACACCAATCCGTCTGTCCCTTTGCCTGTCTATGCATCTTTGTGTCAAAGTAGTCCAGTGTCTTGAAGATTAACTCACTATATTACGTGTTCTTTTTCTTTTCTATTCTTTCTTAATATATTGAATTAATTTTGATGTTAATTGAATTTCTAGATTATAAAATATTTCCAAAATAAGTGAATTTACTACTATGGTAACCAAGCACACAGACTTAACGATGGAGCTTAATAATACTTATCTTGTTTCATTTAATGCGGACCGGTAGTAGGGACTTAAATATGTTTTTATCTTCAATCTTAAGATATGGTTCCCTTTGCAGTGCAAAATGTGTGCGCATGAATATGAAGTTTAGTATTTTTAAGTTATGTAGGAAGTATATTTATTTATTCTTCATTGTAACATTTACCATTTGTAAAGTACAATAGGCGGACTTCATGCTAATAAAAGCATTATCTAATAGTCTACGGTTGGGTTAAGCAGATTATATTTATTAATACTCTTAAAAATGTATTAAAAATAACTTCAATTTTTGCTTTTTTTATAAATACCAAAATCAATACCTAGTTATAAATAATACAAGTATTAAGCGTAAACGTACCTTTGGATGTTAATGTTGGAAGCCGCCTCTAACAGAGCGAAGTGGAAGTTTTTAGTGGAGGCCATGTGCAGCAGTGGATGTCCTACGATTGATATGATGATGATCATTCGATTGATTGACTTAATGTGGCCGTCTACCCCGTAAAGTACACTGCATAAGCGATAAGTCCGCCTTTATACCATCTCTATCTGTTTTGTGCTGTTTTGTATGTTTTACTCTTATGGTGCAATAAAGAGCTTTATCTTCAATCTAAAGTACTAGTATGTGATACATGTATACTTATAATTCTTATTCTTATAATAGTTTAGAAAACGTAGTATTCTAAATAGGTACACACAAATTTACCTATATCTCAATTTCCATCCATCATTTAGCCATGCTATGATAGAAAGTTGTATTTCAGTATTTTTAAGACTGTTGGCTCTGTCTACCCCGCAAGGGATATAGACGTGATTATGTGTATGTATAACAAAAAATATGTACAGAACCACGCATCCGTTTACTAATTTCAACATGACCGACTTCCGACATGGATAGGTACGTAAAGTTTGTGTTTTCATTAAATTTAATGCTGTTAAGGAGATCTGAACTCAAACTTCATGCCATCAGATGTATTGAATTTGTTATCATTGTAACTTTGTTTTTAGTTTCATGCGCTTATTGCAAATTTCTAGCATATATATTTTTTTTTAATTCTTTTTAAGTTTGCCGTGTGGTTTCCGGCACATTAGAATAGGACCACTCCATGTCATTCCCATGGATGTCATGAGACTAAGGAATAAGCTTATGATTCCCGTCTTTATCGCTTGCGGGGTAGACAGAGCCAACAGTCTTGAAAAGACAGATAGGGCCACGTTCATCTGTTTGGCTTTATGATAAAATTCAGATTCAAACAGTGACAGGTTGCTAACCCATCGCCTAAAAAGAATCCCAAGTTAATAAGCCTATCTCTTAGTCACCTTTTTACGACATCCATGGGAAAGAGATGAAGTTGTCCTATTAGTGGCGGGAACCACACGGCACAATATTGTTCAAATTTGTACGCTCGAGTGTAACGTACCTAAACAACAGGAAAATTAGTTATGTTATCAAATGATTTAAAACTAACAAACTAACCGAAGTACGTTGGCAACGAGCCTGCTTCGCGATATTCATATGAAATTATACTAAGCCTAATAAAGACTGCATTCGAGCCTTTTGGGATGCGGCCAAAGCCACCTTGCATTTGGTTAATATCATGAAAGTGCAGCGCGGTTTTTTTTTTCTTGTACACTCTTTAACGGATACAGACATACATACATTCAGACATAGATGCATTCATATGTATAGTCACGTCTGTGACCTTCGTGAGGAAGACAGAGCCTTGAAACAGTTTTAAAACACTGAAAGGCCACGTTCAGCCTTTACTTCAGTCTCCTTTTACGATATTCATAGAAAAGATAATATTAATGCTAGGAATCACACAGCGGTAGATGTATCGGATAAAATAGGGCAACAAATAAAAGTATAAACTTACATATTTTATGATTAATTCGGACTTATACTTGCATTTGGATGACCGTCTTTGTTGGTAGTAACTGATTTTACTTACTAAACTACAAAAGCACTAAAATTATGATTTATCAAAAATTCACAAAGCGGTCGGTTTTAGGGAGCTATCCGGAAAAGCTTTGCTAAATTTTAAAGCCATCATGTTGTATATATACATACAGGATGACTGCTAAATCTCTTCGCAAATTAAAAGGGGGCACTCAGTATATAATTCTCTTTAAAAAAAATTGAGTGTTAAAATTTTACCATAACCTCTCGTCAGTCGGCGGCCATTTTGATTTTATAGGTACTTATGTTTGTTGAGGTGTCGAATTTCACCCGGGTACATCCGGGTACTTTAAAATTACGATAATTACTATCATTTAAATTAAAGTCTGGTAAACCACGCGGACGGCGGGAATTAAAACGACGATACGACAGCACGACTGAATAAGCGCGGGCCATCGTCTCCCTGAATGCGCGAGCGCATGGTTTTCACATTTTGAGACTTTGTGTACTGTTTGTTTGTTTATAAATTCTTTATTGCAAAACAAAAATAAACACTGTTTTGATTATTATTATTTTATTTTTATATTATCAGTTTTTGACGTCGTGAGGAGCTACCTATTTATGACATAAATATAGTCACGTCAATAACCCTAGCAAGGGAGACAGAGCCAGCAGTCTTGAAAAGGCTGATATGCCACGTCCAGCTGTATCGCTTTAAGACGGAATTGAGATTCAAATAGTGACAGGTTGCTAGCCCATCGCCTGAAAGAAGAATCCCATATTTATAAGCCAACGAAACTTGACACGGCACGGCACACGGAAATAAAAAATTGCATGCATAAATCCGCTATGACGATGAAGGGAAATGTAGAAATATTACAGAGTGGAGACACGCCTGGCCAGCTCAGTGCGACGGATGAAAAATCCATATTTGCAAATCAACTTTCAGCGCATCCAGCCGCGTCTGGGATTCCGAAATTTTAATGTAACTGGATGTGCTTGATGGGAAATGAAATTTACGTTCCGTAGATATTTTTTCTTGGCAAATGTGTTTAAAAAAGAATTGTGAAACAACATATGTTAACTTTGTAGATTTCTCCTGAATTCCCCTGGTTAAGAAACCAGGATTTGGATTAGATATAGTCACACCAAGGACTCCTACCGACAGAGAATTGCTGAGAAGCTGATACGTTTTGTATTAACTGACCATCCCCCTGGCTTTAGTCCCGGTTGCATCCTCAACACTCTGGAGAGGAGCCCGGGGTATGCCTTTTACCATGGATCCTGGATTGGGTGAATCAGGTTCTTACACGAAGCGATTCCTATCTGACCTCCACAACCTTTATAGGAGAATCTAACCCGTATTGGTTACATATCCAGTTGCCTGAATGTGCAGGTTTCATCACGATACATGCATGTAATTATAATAATTTCAAAACAACTTTCCCTGTGGTACTGAAAATGTTAAGCGTGTCCCTTTTGTATTTATTAAATCCACTATAGAATAAAAACGTTTGTTTGTTTGTTTGTTTCAACGTGTTAATCTCAGGAACTACTGGTTCGAATCGAAACATTCTTTTTTACGTTTAATACACCATTTATCGAGGAAAGCTTTAGGCTATATAACATCACACTGCAACTGTAAGGAGCAAAGAAATAATGGAAAATGTGAAAAAAATGGGAGAAAATTATTCATCATTGACAGCTTCAATGATGCCGAAAATAACTACACCACGCGGACGAAGTCGCGGGCACAGCTAGTAAAGCATATAAAACTATACCAATCATAACAACATGGAGGTCGTTAAAAACTTACGCTGCGAAACTGTTCAGTATTCCCGCTCCATTTCGTAATGAAAATACTTCAACCCTTGAGGAAACGACGAGGGATCCAACTCTTATCCCACAGCGATAAATCAAAAAACTTCCCGCCAACTCAGGCCCGCGTGAAACTAGCATTTTTTTTTTTATTCGTAGCCTGTGATTTGAATACACATCCGGGAATCTATGTCAGTTGACAACGATCTGTTTGTATGGCACGCGCGCTGTAGATTTAGAAAACTTTTTCACGTATCGATACATTTTGTTCGGCGCGTTCAGAGAGATGGATTTGACTAGATACTGCGTAGTTTCAAATGTGGGTAAAGTTGGCTGTAAAGGTTATGAGTGATAAATTTAGCTAGATGCTGGCCAGTTATCAAATGTAGCTTAGATTAGCTGAAGAGGTTGCGGAGGTCTGACGAGAATTGCTTCGTGTGAAATACTGAATACCCAATACGGACGGTATATTTTGAAAAGGTGATATTGCCAGTTCAAAATCACCAATCTAAAAGATAATCTAGCATTTCTATTTTTTCTGTCTATTTTTGAAGTGAACAGGAAGCTTTATCTCCTGACTAACTTTGTTATAATCTCAATTTTATCATCAGCTGAGCGTGGCCTTTCAGTCTTTGGCGAGAATTTAAGCACTGTCTACCCCGTAATGGATAAAGATGTGATTAATGTATTTACTGATTGTCACATCATTGAATTTTTTTATGTCAATTGGTATTTATATAAATAATTCAAGAAGAGGTTAATTTGTTACATTTTTTTTTAAAGCAGGTTAACTAAGCAGATATACAAGGAGAGTGTGGAGGGAAAGGTCGGAGTCGGAGACCTAGACGAACGTATCTTGATCAAATTAACGTCCTGGTAAAGGGTCAGGTCAAAAGTACCCGAAACCGCCAAGCTTGCATGAAGAGAGTTATGAATGTGGATGAAGCGAAGGAAGTATGCAGAGATCGTGGCAAGTGGAAAGAGGTAGTCTCAAACTACCCCTCCGGGAAAGAGGCGTGATTTTATGTATGTATGTTGTTACATTTTTGTTGCGCTATTTGGCACGTAATATAATTTACACTCGCATGGTCTAGTTAGATCTATGTCAATGGGTGAGTTACATGGTCAGATGAATTTGCATACTACGCTGGTAAGCCTCTTAGCCATTCTTGGTAGCAATTTTTTAACAGAAGTTACTGTCGAATGATGTTAGCCTTAACACATATAAGGTACTAGCTGTGCCCGCGACTTCATCCGCGTGGAATAGTTATTTTGGGCATCATAAAACCCCTTAAAGATGAATAATTTTTCCCGTTTTTTTTTCACATATTCCAGTATTTCTTTGCTCCTTATTGTTGCAGCGTGATGTTATATAGCCTAAAGCCTTTTTCGATAAATGGTCTATTCTACGCAAAAAGAATTTTTCGATTCGAACCAGTAGTTCCTGAGATTAGCGCTTTCAAACAAACAAACTCTTCAGCTTTATAATATTAGTATAGATATTAAGTTTTGTAAGAAGAGATCCGCCTCCAATCGACATCCTCTTTTTTGAAGTCGGTTAATTTAGTTAAGTGTAACAAACACTTTCCTAAAAACTACATTAAAATCATTTCAACGAAACGCGAGATAATTACAGACAAACATATGTACATACAGAACCATTTTAATTGGAGTCGGTTAAAAAATCGTGGTGACATGTCAATTTTCGATTTATATCCGCATTCGAAAAAGGAATTGTGAAATATCTACACTAATATGTAACGTACTATTTCAAATCGCATTTTAGATTCCCGATATGAAGTAAACCGCATTACGTCGGTTATTCCCCGGGTTAAACAGGGAACCGGGTTTACTTGGCGACGGCCCAGGTATTTCTGGAGTATGTTATCCCGCGGGCTGTGTTTTATTGGGAACATATAGGAAGGGTTAAAGATTTTATATCAACATCTTGAAGAATTGAAAAAGTGCCGTGTGGTTCCCGGCACCATTATAAAATATAAAACGATCATCCCATCTCTTTCCCATGGATGTCGTAAAAGGAGACTAATGGATAGGCTTAAAAACTTGGGATTCTTTTCTAGGCGATGGGCTAGCAACCTGTCACTATTTGAATCTCAATTCTATCATTAAGCCAAATAGCTAAACGTGGCCGTTCAGTCTTTTCAAGACTGTTGGCTCTGTCTACCCCGTAAGGGATATAGACGTGACTATATGTATGTATGTTTGTAATTTCCTTGCACTCAGCTGGTAATGTAATTGACACGTCTTGTGTTTATTTTTTTATTTATTAACAATCCTTGTAAGTATACACATATTTTAAAGAAATAAATGAATTTGAATTTGAATAATACTTTATTTAAAATTGCAGATGAGAGTCTTGTTTGGACATCGGACGAACACGGTCGTGTCCAGCACAATAGACTGCAACATCTGTTGGCCACTTGCAGTGCCGATTGCAATGAGGCTACTTTGGCGGGAAATTACAAACCTTATAATATTCTATAAAAGTTTGCATAAACTGTATTGTGAAGTGTTGTGTTATGATGTGTGAGATTAGCTGATTATACGTGCGTTCGTGTGGCAGAAAACCCGGTGAGATCTTTCCTTTTTCCATTGGCTTTGTCGTACAAAGCAGCCAAAAACAAGCGTCAGATGTTAACAATATCTAAAATTCATCTATAACTGCATAAAGCCAAAAATAATATCACCACTTGATATCGCTTAAGTAATTCTATTCAAGGACGTATAAGAAATATTTTTTCTATACGTAAGTATATGCTTCTATTTTCTATCTTGAAGACACTTAACGGGTATATTTATTACTAAGACTAACTAGGTTGTTTAAAAACAATTCTGTATGTCCAATTCCCTGATACCGTTACCACGTGGGCTTCATAAACCTAAAATCTACATATTAAAAATCATAACTAAATCCAAACAATACTAAAATACAAGGCCGCTTGGGCAATTCGTCAAATAGAAAGTTCTCCTATCCCATTCCAGCTACCTGCTCCACAATGCCAAGGGACGAAAAATTCACATCTGGCAAAAACAATAGAAGCTGGGATCATAAAAAAAAATCGGCTCTTAGACCGTTCACTACATTGCGTTTTGCTTTTTAAATTGCACAAGATTAATAATACTAATGCATTTATATTTCCAGACAACTTTCCTTCCACAGATCTTACCAACCCTTAAAGAACACATTATATAAAATAAAACCAACAACGCACACACAACATCATCACCGATTGTAAAATAATAAAATTAATCTGAACCATCTGCTGCATGGAACCTTTATATAAATTCAAAACCAACGTTCGCCCCGTAGCGGATGGAAACATGACATACCTACCATACATAGTATATAATATTGAATATGATGATAAAACAAATGAAATAGAGAACAAATATTAAGAAAAACAAAAAAAAGATAACGGCGTATCAAAACGGTTAGGTATAATCCTAGCAAAACACGACAGTAAACACAAAAAGGCGTCAATCTCACTGATAACCTCAGATTATAATAATACAAACACAATGCAATAGAAAAGAACCACCTCACAAAAATACGGCCTCTGTTGCCGAGCTGGAGCTAGAAGACATGACTAACTCTCATAATATTGTATATTAGTATTGGAAGCCATGCCGCAAGCCCACGCAGCAAGCAAAAGTAGGGCGAATTGAAGAAAATCAACACATCAAAATCAATGCTGGAATCTGGAGGAATTACGACAGGAATCAAAATTGAAAAAAAAAATTTAGGAAAAATGGAGTATTGAAATCAGTGCTAAGAACTGGAGAAGTCAGATTGGAATCAACGCTATGATCTATGATCTGGAGGAAATACTGAAAACCGATGTATTTGAACGAATGCTGCGAACTTCAGAAAACAAGACTTATTAAATCAATGCCGCGAATTTAAGAAAACACGACGTATTGGAATCAAGGCTGTGAATTCGAGAAATAATCATGTATTATTATTAATGCTACGAACTGATAGAGGTATTGGAGTCAATGCTGCGAACCTGAGGGTACACAACGTATTGGTATCAAGACAACGAATTCGAGAAAAATGAGGTATTGGAACTAATGCTGTAAACTGATAGAGGTCATATTGGAATCAATGCTGCGAACCTGAGGACATACAACGTATTGGTATCAAGACTACGAATTCGAGAAAAATTATGTACTGGAACGTATGTTGTAAACTGATAGAAGGCATATTGGAATCAATGCTGCGAACGTGAGGAAACATGACTTATTGGAATTAATGCTGCGAACTGATGGAGGTTATATTGGAATCAATGCTGCGAACCTGAGGACATACAACATATTGGTATCAAGACTACGAATTCGAGAAAAATTATGTACTGGAACGTATGTTGTAAACTGATAGAGGTCATATTGGAATCAATGCTGCGAACGCGAGGAAACATGATGTAAGTATTAGAAGTAATGCTGCGAACTGATGGAGGTCATATTGGAGTCAATGCTGCGAACCTGAGGACACATGACTTATTGGAATTAATGCTGCGAACTGATAGAGGTCATATTGGAATCAATAAACCGAAACCGAACCTGAGAAAACGCAACGTAGGTACGGAAATCAAAAGATTGAATCCGAGGAAACACGATATATTGGAATCAATGAAGCGAACCGATGGAAATTATATTGGAAGCAATACTGCAAATCTGAGGAATCATGACGTATTGGAATCAAGACTGCGAATTCGAAAAAACATTATGTATTGGAATCAATGCTGCGAACTAATAGAGGTCATTTTGTAATTAATGCTGCAAACCTGAGGACACACAACGAATTGGAATCAAGAGCATGAATTCGAGAAAACATGATGTACTAGAGTTAATACTGCGAACTGATGGATATCCTACTGGAACCTGAGGAAACACGGGCATTGGAAGCGAAAATGAAATCTGGAAAATACGGTAGGAGAATATACGGACGGCATTGAAACTAGGGCGGTAAACTAGAGGAAATAACATCGGAATCAATGCTACTAATTGGAGAAACACGACGCATAGGGTACAGTGCTGCAACAGGAAGTGCACATACAAGAGACACGACACATTAGAAACAACACTACAAGCTGAATCAACACCTCAAACTGGAAGAACTCATAATGGACACAACGCGGCCAACTTGAGAGAAAGCCACAGGCAAATTTGGATGACAAGAATAAAGGCTTGAAGATGGCGCAAGAAATGATTTGGCGAGTGCAGATCTGAAACAGCCGACCGAAGCGAACCACAAAAACTATCAAAACGGGGATAATACTCCTACATAATTTATTAAAAAGGCCTCATGAAATCCTACACTACATATTCTTCAGAATGGGCAGACATCGCGACAAATAACAAAATTCATCACAGCAGCATGAGATTTCTACGAAATAAATGAAACTGACAACGAACCATTAAAAGAAGAATTAGAAAATAAGAAAGAAGGAAAGACGCAACACATCAACGCTCTCCTCCGTCGCAATACCCGTCTTCCTCAATTCCTATATTGGCTATAGGCTGTATAGTCAGTCGATTGCGGTCGACTGGTTGCGGCTGGTCGGCCTTCCTCTCCCGTCCCTGAGCGTGTCACTCCCTATAAAATCTGTGCCCCCTGGTGTATCCAGCTAGACTGGGTCAGGCTTTGCTTGGCTGGGTGTGGTACCAATGTTCATGTTCATGTTCATGTACTTTATTTAAAATTGCAGATGGTAAATTACTGACAAAGTGATTAGTAATAATTCTACATCTTTGCCATTATATTACCTCAAGACCTCATCAGTACTTACTCAAACTTCCAGAATATAATAAATAATAATAAATATGTACGGGACAAATTACACAGATTGTGTTAGCCTCGAAGTAAGTTCGAGACTTTTGTTACGAGATACTAACTCAAAGATACTATATTTTATATGGGCCTGGCCTGGGCCAATCAGAGGAAGTTCGTTTCTCATCATGCCCTGACCGGGATTCGAACCCGGGACCTTCGGTGTCACAGACAAGCGCACTAGCGCTGCGCCACAGAGGCCGTCGTATACAGATACAAAAGTATCAATTAATAAAAAAAGTACTTAAACCAATTTCAGACATAATCAGTTCTACATTCATTCATGTTTTTTCAAAGTAGACAATGTGCATTCGTCCACGATTTAGATTTAAGTGATCTATATTTGTAAATTGACGTCCGATGAAAATGCTGCAGTGTCGTTTGTTCCGCCGCTTCTTCTACACATGCGCGTTGGAAGCTTTAGTAGTTATAATTAGATTTAAGTTATGTGACGTCAATAAGTGATACCTTGTTTCCAATTTTGAAAATATTTCTATTCTATTCTATTCTAGATGGAGACTGAAGACTGAAAAAGGCAAAACGTGGACGTAAACCGTAAAAATTCTACCAGCAAAATACATTAGTATACAGCAAACGCCCACCCATCATCCCAATTCCAGACTATAAATCACTTAACAAACAATATTCATACGAAAGAAAAAATCTCAGTCCAGTAAGGCCTGTTCGAAACCCATTCATACATATATTCATGAATTTTCACGATTGGTACTATTGTCATCGACTTTAACAAAGTATAAAACACAACTACAATACATTTTATTGCGATGAAATAGAACTTAGAATCCTTTGATATAACTGCAAAATAAAGTTGTTGATCCTTAAAGTTACCAATGTATTTGCTTTCTGAAAATCTCTATTTCGAATACGATAAAGTTTAATTTTCATAATTTTGAATGTTGGTATATTTAGTGGTCATTTAGTAAGTAGTTGGTCAAAGTTTGTATTGGTTTTAGAAGAGGAACTGTTTGTTTTTCCGAAAGTGTATCATTGTTTCACTAATTATAAGGAAATTCCCTCTAGAAGGTAGATAAGGTCTGTCTATATGTGCTTAACTCGGAAAGTTGTGAATGGATTTTTGAAATATTGGAAACAGGTTTTTCTGAGGAAGGTTTTTATCCATGAATTAACAATGTACGCATGCGAAGCCGGGGCGGGTCGCTAGTATTGAACATTTAACTAGCAATCTTACGTTTTGACAAAGTTTATGTGAAATGTCAAACCTATTGTGAGAGTTATTCGAATTTATGTTTCCCAGAACTATAATAGTCTGACTCAAATGTGCTAAAGCCGAGAGAATTTAGAAATTGGAACTCACAAACGATACCCCCAATACGAAGGTTAGTAAACGCTGCAAGATAGAAGATGAAGAAGATGATAATCTTCTTCTTCTTCGTCGTTACCTTTTTCCACTTTCTACGCGGGGTCGGCACAGTATGTTAGTTTTTTCCAATTACTTCTGTCAATTGCTATCTCACTGGTTACTCCCTTTCTCCTTTACGCAAGATGTATCATATTATACTGTTCTTATTATATGTATGAATCCTGGAATTTGCACAAAAATAATGGTGGTGAGATGTGAAAGGCCACGTTCAGCTGTTTGGTTTAATTATAGAATTGAGATTGAAATAGTGACAGATTGCTAGACCATCGGTTAAAAGAAGAATCCCAAATTTATCCCTTAGTCGCCTTTTACGACATCCATGGGAAAGAAATGGGGTAGTCCAATTCTTTTTTCTATTGGTGCCGCGGCGGAACAAACTACACTGCAGCATTTTTTACTGGACGTCAATTTACAGTAAATCTAAATCGTAAACAAATGCACACTGATTGTTTAAAAAAAATAGTAATAGTACAAATTATGTTAATACCATGTCAAAGGAAAGTATGAGTAAAAAGGAGTGACTGAGTACGAGTACTAAGTGACAGAGACAGTTGAAAAAAAAAAACTAACGTACCGTACCACGTGAAGAGTAGGAAAAGGTTAGGTACTCCAAAGAAGAAGTATATTGTTACTCAAATTCTCGAAAATTAAACATCGTATCTTCAAACAGTACCTATAGGACACAAAGCGGCGTACATATTGGAGCTATTACTCTCGCATACATGCACATACTTCAGGCGTTGGGAACACACTCAATTGGCACTATCAATTTATAGCCCGGACTATTAGACAAGATGGTGTAGATAGATGTTGGTTTATTAGAAGCGCTATTTACGTGTGGTTCCCGGCACCAATAAAAAAAAAGAATAGGGCCACTCCATCTCGTTCCCATGGATGTCGTAAAAGGCGACTACTGGCTCTGTCTACCCCGCAAGGGATAAAGACGTGATTATGTGTATGTGTGTGTGTGTATTTACAAATAACATACATACATACATACAGTCGCGTCAACCTATATCCCTAGCGGTAGACAGAGCTAACAGTCTTGAAAAGACTGATAGGCAACGTTCAGCTGTTCGGCATAATGATAGAAATAAGATTCAAATAGAGACAGGTAGCTAGCACATCGCCTAAAAAAAGAATCCCAAGTATATAAGCCAACGACACTTGACACGGCACGGCACACAGTAATCGAAAATTGTAAGCAAAAATCTACTATGACGTGAATGGGAAACGTAGAAATATTCATTCATTCATTCATTCACGTCACATCCCTTTCGGGGTGGTCCTATTCTTTTTTTTTATTAGTGCCGAGAACCACACGGCACAAATAAAGTTTTTCTTAAATATCACGTTTTACTAAAATACCACAGTGGCGCCCAACGTGGGGCCAATGTGACATTTTAGTGGGAATCTTCTTTTAGGCGATGGGTTAGCAACCTGTCACTATCAGAATCTCAATTCCATTACTGTTAAACAAGGCCTTCGAGTTTAAAAAAGTTATATATGTTATTTTCAATTTTTTAATCATCTCTCACTCGTTATCGGCGACGGACGTTTTACTAAAACGCCACAGTGGCGCCCAACGTGGGGCCAATGTTACATTTTAGTGGGAATCTTCTTTTAGGCCATGGGTTAGCATCTTGTCACTATCAGAATCTCAATTCCATAGTTGTTGAACAAGGCCTTTGAGTTTTATTTAAAGTGATATACCTATGTTATTTTGTACAGCTGTTCTGCAAACAAAGACGAGTGTCGTTATTTTTGTTCACTCGAGTGCATATTTTCGATACGGGATCTAGATATTTTTACAACCCTCGGTTTAAATGGAAGGGTGTGAAAACAATTATAAGTAATTAAATTGAGAGCACATTCAAATAAGATACATGTGACATTTGTCAGTAATTCAGCACATTCAGATAAGAGGCATGTGTCATGATTCACCTGGAGTTATTCCTGGGTGCGTCCTCACCTCACTGGAAACGAGCCCGGGGCGCGCTTTGACCATGATCCTAGATTGGGTGAGCCAGGCTTTACACAAATTTGACTTAGAATACTGAAAGCAGTTGAGATTTAATGGTACCTGTACTACATATCATTATAGCTTGAGCCTACAGTCTTGAAAAGACTGAAAGGTCCACCGATAGCATTGAATATTTAAATTATAACAAATTGCTAGCCCATCGCTTTCAAGGGGAATCCTAAGTTTATAAGCCCCTCCCTTAGTCGCTTTTTACGACATCAACGAGAATGATACATACATACATATGGTCACATCTATATCCTTTGCGGGGTAGACAGAGCCAACAGTCTTGTAAAGACGTGGCCATTCGCCACGTTCAGCTATTTGGCTTAACGATAGAACAAGAATGATAGAGTGCTTCTATTCATAACCCATCGTATAAAAGAAGAATCCCAAGTTTCCTAGTCTTTCCCTTCATTAACTTTTAGTCTGTACGGGAAAAGAAGCAGCTGACACAGAATATGATATAACATTTTCTCAATATAAGTCAGCTGCTATATAGCGCGGACATATGTGCATTTGTATCGATGCGCATGTTCACAACGTAATAGAGTGCAGTTTGTTACAGGAGCATAGACATAGATCGAGCTAGATACCGCCAGCGTCTAGCGTCTGTGGTCGAATCGGTACGGCGCCACACATTCCAATCCCACCTTGGCCATATACCAAAGACTATTTTCGAAATTATGTACTGTGTTTTCAATGCTCTTACGATGAGGATAAACATCGTGAGGAAACCTGCATGATCAGACAACTGAACAAAATAATCAGGATGTGTTATCATGATCGACCCAATACGGGTAAGGTTTACCTGCAAAGGTTGCGTAGGTCAGATATGAATAACTCTCACGTTACTGAATGACTGATTAACATTATACAGATACACTCAAAAATTTTACTAGTATTCGATTGGAATCAAAGTATATTGGTTAATTTATTAGTTAATAGAAAATTTACGGCTAAGGCTAAGTCCTTTATTTTGACCATATTTTTTTGTAGATACATTTTACTTACACGTTATCATATTTTTACACTTCAACTAATGGCGATAACAATAAAAAAAATTCGTGAAGAGGTCTATTGGGGATTTGGTAAAGTCCTGTCAACTGAAAAGAAACTTTCTCTCCTATGGTTAAAATTATTATAATACTAAATATTAAACGTACTTTTTCCCTCCAGCCAACCGTACCTACGTTAGCGTGGTCTTCCTAGATCTATGTCTGTGTACGCGACGCTGTGATACACCCCGCGCGTGACTTGCATTTGACATGCAATGCTGCGAATATACTGGAAAGCACGAAATATTCGATTTAAATTCTGGTTAGGTACTAAACTTCTATCTAAGTATGTGAGTATGTAATTTATCTTTGCCTTACTATAACTCTCAAACCTATGATTTGTTTTCGATAAATTTGTCTTTTTGAGAAACTATAGTGCAATATTCGAGTTCATCAAGTAAGATAGAGCGAAAAGTTTGTAAATAAAAAAAATCTAAGGTACTTACACCGGGCCGTGTGGTTCCTGGTACTTCAGCATAGGACGATTCCATTCCTTACCCATTAATTTCATTACGGGCGACACAGGGATAGACTGATAAAACTTGGGATTCTTCTTCAAGACGACGGGCTTTGCGATGTTTTTGACTCTCTCTCTCTATCCCGTAAGGGATTAGGACATGATTATATGTATGTATGTACGTACATTAAATACAACGTAAATGCTTAAAGTGTGCTAAACACGCCTCTCCCGTTATGCAAACGAAAGAATTACAGCAACCCTTCACAAGTTACCGAAAAATATAAAAAAAAGTCGCAAAAAGTCTAAATAATAAATAACCAAGATTAATTTCAAGCGGATAACCTGACGAAGTTTCGGTTGTCTCAGAATAAAACCGTGAAATCTTTTGAATTTCACTCGTAACAATGAAATACCCTTTTTGCTTAGGGGCACCCGTCTATTTAATCTTCTTTGAAATTTCCTCAAAAACAATCCTTCATCCTTGATTGCTCCGTCTTTGTTTTTTTTAATACGAGTTTTAATCTAAATAGGGAAATTTATATTTCATTGGAAAACGATGACTTGAAGAATCATCCTTTTATGTTTCAGTCACCGTCTTTTGAGGGGAGAGCTTATTATATCGATCATGGGAGGTCAAGTTATTAATAATAATAAATAAATATATACGGGGCAAATTACACAAATTGAGTTTGCCTCGACGTAAGTTCAAGACTTGTGTTACGAGATATTTACTCAATGATACTATATTTTATTATATATACTTATATAGATAAACATCCAAGATCCCAGAACAATCAGAAAAGTTCTTTTCTCATCATGCGCTGGCCGGGATTCGAACCCGGGACCCCCGGTGTCAAAGTATAGCGTACTACCGCTGCGCCACAGAGGCCGTTAATGTCCGTCGATTGCAGTGAGTGATTATAAACCTGTGATCTCTGTAAAATCTAAACACTACCTTTCGAAAATACTATTCTATGTGTATATGTATACTTTCATTATTGTTGTTTATTTTGTAATTGTAAAAAAATAATTTGTTTAATACTTTTTTACTAAGTTGGTAACACTTTTGCCACTGTGGTTTCTCAATGACTCCTAAAAGACACGTAAAACAAAATCACTAATTTAATTAACGCTATTTGTAGTAACTTAATAAATATCCCCTTAATACACGAGAAGTGTGGATGGGTACGTATTTCTTCAGGGAAATAATATAAATACGTTTAAGACAAATACAACTATTTATTTTATAATTTGAATAATGTACACGATGCAAATCAAATGATTTTACAAAGCGGAAGGAAAAAAGTGTTGCCACAAACAAAATTATTATGTTTAAGTTTCTAATTTAACCTTATTTTAGGCAGGTAGTAAAAATTATAGCATTTAAAGATGTACATTTTTCACACAAAAACCTGCTTTCTCTCTCTATTTTACTTTTTCCAACATTTTAAACAGGCTCAAAATCTGACCACTACATACTTTCAGAGATTATAACTATAAACAGACAAATATAATAGAGCAATTCTTTTAGGTGATAAATTAGCCACCTATCATTATCAGAAACTTAACGTAGCCTTTCTATACTTGGCTCTGTTTACCCCGTTAAGAACGAGGACGTGCTACATAGTGATTTTCTCCAAATGTCATCAAATTTAAAGAAATTTGATGAAATATGGAGAAATTTCAAAAAGTTGAAGATCATAAAGTGTAATCTGTCTCATTCGAGTTTCTAACTTAGATAAGCCGCGTTTTAATGCAAATAAGAATATTTCTAACCAAATGCGAGTATAATTTTAATGGAGTAAGACTAAATATTTAATTAAGTCGTTGGCAAACCTGAATTAGAGACGGTCCGAAAATTAAGCGAGTTTAAGGACCAAAATTGTTACAGAGTAGATTAAGAACAGAGTGCCGTATGGTTCCCGGCACGAATAGAAAATATCCCTAAGGACAGAGCCAACAGTCTTAAAGAGACCGATAGGCCGGATTCAGCTTTTTGGCTTGATGATATAGAATTGAGAATTAAATATTGACAGGGTGCTAAAAGAAGAATCCCAAGTTTATAACCTTTTCCCTTAGTCGCCTTTTACGACATCCATAAAAAAGAGATGGAGTGGTGCTATTCTTTTTTCTATTGGTGCCGGAAACCACACGGTATTTGCATACATAAATAATAATAAATCAATTTGAATCTAACTGAGGTATCAATGGTCAGTCTAAACATCTAAGCATTGATACATCACCGCTTGGATAATGCTTTTTATAATACCTCATTTATATAAATAAATAAATATATACGGGACAAATTACACTGGTTGAGTTAGCCTCGAAGTAAGTTCGAGACTTGTGTTACGAGATACTAACTCACGGATACTACATTTTATAATAAATACTTACATAGATAAACATCAAAGACCCAGGCCAATCAGAAAAAGTTCTTTTCTCATTATACCCTGGCCGGGATTCAAACTTCGGTGTCACAGACAAGCGTACTACCGTTGCGCCGCAGAGGCCGTCATTTGAATAAATAGAAGCTTGGTCTTCATTGTGTTTCTCCTCTGCAATCTGAGCCACAAACTACATATTTGTGTTTTAATTACTTCCGCACTGTTCGTTTTAAGTCTTTATTAAATGTAACTGGAGCCGAAATGATGAAATCTGGGGTTTCCAAGGTATTTTCATTTTGTGTTATATTCACTATGAAATACCTCGCGTTCACTTTCATACGCTACTTTCAATTAATTAACAGTATGATGAAACATTGCCTTGCGGTTCCCCGTACCAATAGAAAAAAAGAATAAAACCACTCCATTCCTTCCCCGTGGATGTCGTAAAAGGTGAGTAAGGGATATGGTTATAAACTTATGATTCTTCTTTTAGGCGACGGGCTAGCAACCTGTCACTATTTGAATCTTGATTACTATCATTAAGGCAAACAGCTGAACGTGGCCTTGCAGTCTTGTCAAGACTTCTGACGCTGACTACCCCGTAAGGGATATAGACATGATTATATGTATGTTTGTATTTTTGTAACTAATAAATGCCAAACATCTGAACGTGGCCTATCAGTATTTTCAAAACTGTTGGCTGTGTCTACCCCACAAGGAATTTAGACGTGATAACATGTATTAATGGTACGCGCGATGCCGTTTTTATCGCGCGATAAGCTATCGCTGTCCCGATACACGTCATAATTAAAAGTGAAACACAAACAAAGTAACGCATGCTAAGCTAATGCTACTGGAGCCAATTCCTATTCAATATTAGTAAATTTTAAGCTTGAAATACTCAATATTCTCGTTGACTGTACAAAATAAATGTGAACGATTCTATTTAAACAACTCTCTTAAACTTATTCTCAAAACATCGAGCTGAAGACAGCTGAAACGGCTCACAGGGTAATTCAGTTAGCTGGGCACGTACAGAAAACTGCATCCCCCTAAGTTCCAGCTAATTATATTACGCGGATTCAGCGCAGAATCACCCTGGGGACAGTGAGCTTGGATTAGCGAATGTTCTTTAGTTATGGAAAAAGGTTTTCATTACTTTAAGTTTTAATAAAAGAAAGTATGAAGAGTATTTATTTAGTTAACTTACTAAGTAGAGGTATTTATTTTAAGGATGTATAAAATGTAGTATTTTATAAGTAATTTGCACTTCATTTTATCTTGTTAATTATATTTTACTTCAAATATTTTTTTTCCTGTAGTTTATGCTTCCATGATTATTGAAAAATTAAAGAAGGAAAAATAAGCAATTATATAATACTTTATAACATCATTTTGTTTATGGAATTATATTAGATTCATTTTTATATATTTATTATAGTTTATGCAACGCGAAATTTTCAAAGTGTGTAAATATTGATTAAAAAAACAATTAAGTTAGATCAATTTCAAGTGCCGTGTGGTTCCAGGCACCAATAGACAAAATAATAGCACCACTTCATCACTTTCCCACGGATGTCATAAAATGCGACTAAGGGATAGGCTAATAAACTTGGGATTCTTCTTTTAGGCGATGGGCTAGCAACATGTCACAATAAGAATCTCATTTCTATCACTAAATCAAACAGCTCAACGTGGCCTATTAGTCTTTTTAAGGCTATTGGGTCTGTCTACCCCACAAGGGATACAGACGTGACTAAGGGATAGGTAGAATAGAATAAAATAGAATAGAATAAAAAAGAATAGAATAGATTTATTTTCAAAATTGGATACAAGGTATCACTTATTGACGTCACATCACTTAAATGTAATTATAACTACTACCGCTTCCAAAGCGCATGTGTAGAAGAAGCGGCGGAACAATCTACACTGCAGCATTTTAATCTGACGTCAATATACAAATATAGGTAGATCTCTTAAATCTAAATCATGGACGAATGCACATTGTCTACATTAAAAAACATGAATGAATATAAAACTAGTAGATAGATAGAACTTGTAGATAGGTAGAAGGGATATGTACCTACGTATGTATGCAATTTCAAGGAGGCAAAGGCACACCAAAATCGCTTACCATGTCAAAAATGTTATCTTCAATAGCGCACGCCGAACCGCGCTGAATATTAAGCGCTCACTTCGTATGGATTTGAGAGAGGATCATTCTCGTAGTAACCGAGGTGAAAAATCAACAAGACCTAAGAAATATTACTGTTGAGATAGATTGAGTGCCGTATGGTTCCCGGCACCAATAAAATAAAAAGAATAGGACCAGTCCATCTCTTTCCCATGGGTGTCGTAAAAGGCGACTAAGGGATAGGCTTACAAACTTGCGATTCTTCTTTTAGGCGATGGGCTAGCAACCCGTCACTATTTGAATCTCAATTCTATCATTAAGCCAAACAGCTGAATGTGGTCTATCAGTCTTAAAGACTGTTGGCTCTGTCTACCCCACAAGGGATATAGACGTGACCATTATGTATGTATGTATGTATAAGATATACAGTGGGTTGCCAAATTAATAGGGACAGTCACATTTTTTATCATATTTTTTCTTCAGGCGCGTTTGACTGCTATTTCAAGTGGTGTAAGTGGTCCTGGAATGTATTTTTATGTTCACAGCACCTCTACAGATCAACTTGAAAGTAAATTTCAAGTGTTATGGGATTTGTTTATTTTGTAAAAATATTTTATTATCGGGAGAGACGCGTAGTCCTTCACACGTGTAAAAGTAAAATAAGTAACTAATTATTTTAAAAAGTTATTTTGTGATTTTGTGAAATTATTATTGACTGCAAGTAAGTATTACTTTATTTTTATTAAATCTTAAGTATTTTGGGGCTGATTTTAGGACGAAATTAATTAATTTTTTATTTTTACAGCTTTCACTATGGGTCGAGGGGTAGATTTGTCTCCAAGAAAAAAATCTGAGGTTAAAACCCTTCTTTTGCACACAAGTCATTCTCAGAGGAAGATAGCAGAACTGGCTGGTGTTTCTAAGTCGGTAGTAAATAAAATAAAAATAAATCTGGATCAAGATCAGCCACTTTTGCCCAAAAGAAAAGGCAAATGCGGAAGAAAACGGATTACGACACCACGGTCCGATAGGAAAATCAGGGATATGTGTTTGCAAAACAGGAAGAAAAGTGCTGGATTGTTAACCCAGATGGTACAGGAGTCTGGAATACAAGTTTCGAAGAGAACTGTACAGCGTAGGTTGGCAGAGGAAGGCCTGACCGGACATCGCCCAGCTAAAAAACCGCGACTGACAGAGGCGATGAAGAAGAAACGACTTGCTTGGGCTCGTGAACACCGGCTGATGAGTGTTGAAGACTGGAGCAAGGTCAGTTTTAATGTCAATTGATAATTTATATTAATATTATGGTATATTATCTAAAAAGATTTTCATATAAGTTATAAATATTTTTTTTCAGGTGTGTTTCTCAGACGAATCAACATTTGAGATTCTTGCCGACAAAAGCAACTTTGTCAGGCGGCGCCCAGGCGAGAAATTTCACCCTGACTGCATTGTGGAACGCGTTAAACACCCTGTTAAAATAATGGTATGGTCTGTCATAAGTGCTAAAGGGGTTGGGCGTCTCTACATTGTCCAGGGAACCATGAGACAGGACCAATACAGGCAGGTCCTAGAAACTCGCTTGTTGCCGCAACTCCGGGAATGGTTCTCAGAGGGGGAGGAATTCATGTTCATGCATGACTCAGCACCATGCCATAAAGCAAGGAGTGTAACAAAATTTTTAGCAGACCACAATATACCAGTTTTACCTTGGCCTGGCAATTCTCCAGACATGAACCCCATCGAAAACTTATGGGAAATTACCAAGGCGGAAATTGCCAAGGAAGTGATAACCACCAAGGTAAAACTGATCGAAAAATTAATAAATGTGTGGCACCACAACCCTAAAATAAAGGAAAGTGCCAAACAGTGCATAGAAAGTATGCCGAGGCGGATCGAAGCACTCATTCAGGCTAAAGGAAATGTGACAAAATATTAGCAATATCTCATTGCCATTTTCGTAATACCTGCTAATATTTTCTAATTACCCAAAGACTGTTATTTTTTTGTTTAAACTACTTGTAAGATGTGTGTCTAATATTATTAAATATAATTATAACTCAAAACAACGTTTTTAATTAGTTATGGACCAATAAAGTGTAAAAAAACAATATTTTTCGACTGTCCCTATTAATTTGGCAACCCACTGTATATGTACATGTGAAAATTTCGTGAGAATTGTGTAGAAAATTAAATATATGTAGGAAAAATGTACGTAAAACGTGGAATAATTGAATACTTAGTTACATTGACTTGTGTAATGGATGTCGTGTGGTTTTCGGCACTTAAGAATAGTAACACTTCATATCTCTCTCATAGATGTCGTAAAAGGCGATTAAGAGATAGTCTTATTTCGCTTATTCATACATGGTATTCACATTATCTCAGTATTCGAATCTCAATACGTTGGCGTTTCGGTCTTATCTATTAGTCGCCTTTTACGACATCTGTAGGAAAGAAATGAATTGGTCTTATCCTTTTTTATAATGCCAAGCTAAGTTGTTAATAAATCAGTTTAAGCCATGCTTGAGTCAGAGCAAACGACGCGCCAAATGAAATAAAACTTAAATTCCATCATATTGTGTCACTCATCTTTACGACTAACAATAACGTTTATTTTGCAGAACTAAACTTAGTTTAAACCACTGTTTATGGAGTACCGGCGAGGCATCCTTTATACTTAATTAGACATAATCCGTCGAGACTTGGAAGTATTTTATTAGGAATAAAACGAAATGAGCGGCGCCAGAGGCCAAGTTAATAATGCGGTGATACACACAGTTAATATGTTCGACAAACAATGTGTCGCAGGTTCGAATCCTACCGCACAAACTTATCTGAGTACGGTGTTTCGGAAACCTGTATATCCAGGCAAGTTCTGCTTTCTCCTGGCTTTAGTCCCGGTTGCATCCTCACTTCTCTGGAGAAGAGCCCGGGATATGCTTTAACCATGGATCCTGGATTGGGTGTGTCAAGTTTTTACACGAAGCGACTCTAATTTGACCTCTGCAACCTATGCAGGTAAACCTAACCCGTATTGGAGCCATGGTTACACATCCAGTTGCATGTGAATGTGCAGGTTTCCTCACGATGTTTTCACTTACTGTAAGAGTATAAGTAAGTACTCAAACTAATGTACGTAACTCCAGGCAAGTTGTGCAACATTAAGCCAATATAAGCTAAGAGCCATGTACATATTTGTAGTAGTCAGATCAGAGTCACCTGACTTACCTTATCCAGGATTCCTTGATCCTCCTAAGTGCTGAAGGTATAACCGCTGAAAATATATTTTTATAATTATACGAAGTCTAATAAGCAATAGGTTAATAAGCCTATGGGATTCTTCTTGTAGGCGATTGGCTAGCGACCTGTCACTATTTTAATCTCAATTCCATCACGAAGCCATACAGCTGAACGTGACCTTTCAGTCTGTGCAAAACTATTGGCTCTGTCTACCCCGCAAAGAATGACGTGACTATAAGCATGCATGTATATGTCCCTATAAAATGTCGTTTATTTTCATCAGCAGTATGTCACAAATATAAAATTTATTCTTAGACAACATCAGATCTATCGCCCTTTTAGAGTGTGTAGTACATTCCAGGAACTCCCTCCCGGCTATATATAGAGAACAATACGATAGTTTTGTTTGTGTCGCAATGTCATTTTGCGTATCGGACGGCACATCTGTCTGTCTGTAATAGCAATTATAAATAAATATTGGCTTTGATCGTAGGTTTACTCCGAGGCATATAAAATAAAGAAATAGAAGTATTACTTCTCCTAAGGTTAGAGTTAATCTCTTTTTGGCATTAATATTGTTCTATCAGTATTTTCACGTTTGGGAAAAAAAGATGATAATTAATCAATCATTTATTTATCAATTTATTTATAAAATATGGATATGGAGTAAATTATGAATATAGATAACTAAATACGGATTAGTATATGAAAAAGGATAATCAGTATGAAATTTATTGTCCCTAAACAAAATTGCACACAGATCATAACGCAATTCTTTATTGTTAATAGCATCAAAAAAATTTGTTGGTAAATTCTCAGGCGGAAAATAAAGTTTAAATTAATTTTGGGCACGCTATCAAATTTTGAAGAATGTCTCACTAAAAGGCCACGTTCAGCTGCTCGGATTAATGATAGAATTGAAATTCAATAACAGGTTGCTAGCCCATCGCCTAAAAGAAGAATAATAATTATAGGCTTATAAACTTGGGATTCTTCTTTTAGGCGACCTGTCATTATTTGAATCTCAATTCTATCATTAAGCCAAACAGCTAAACGTGGCCTTTCAGTCTTCAACACTATTGGCTCTGAGTAGTCATACTACAAGGGACATAGACTTAACAATATGTATGTATAGATAGACACGACACCCGCATTTTATGTGAATATTTGTGCAGTCCGTCGAACCGAGCCGGATTTATTGCTTCTGCTGTCACGCCGTATATCTGCTTTTTTGCAATTTCACAAAGCTGCGTTCTTAATTGATAAACGAAGTTCATTTTATACATACATACATGCGGGGTAGACAGAGCCAACAGTCTTGAAAAGACTGAATGGCCCCGTTCAGCTATTTGGCTTAACGATAGAATTGAGATTCAACTAGTGACAGGTTGCTAGCCCATCGCCTAAAAAAGAATCCCAAGTTTGTAAGCCTATCCCTTAGTCGCCTTTTACGACATCCATGGGAAAGAGATGGAGTGGTCCTATTCTTTTATCTATTGGTGCCGGGAACCACACGGCACATTTTATATCTATTTGCTATTCAGTTTTTGTAGCGGAAAAATCAACGCGCTTTAACGCGATACGCGTAGCTTTATTCTGACCCAGAGGTAATATAAATTTAACAGAATAAGTTACTATACTTACATACGTACATTGACGGCCTCTGTGGCGCAGCGGTAGTGTGCATGTCTGTGTCACAGTTGGTCCGAGGTTCGAATCCCGGCCTGTGTGCATGATGAGAAACGAACTTTCTCTGATTGGCTTGGGTCATGGATGTTTATCTATATAAGTAGGTATTTATTATAAAATATAGTATCGTTGAGTTAGTATCTCGTAACACAAGTTTCGAACTTACTTCGAGGCTAACTCAATTTGTCCCGTATATATTTATTTTATTTTATACATATAATCACGTTTATATCCCTTGCAGAGTAGGCAGAGTCAACAGTCTTAAGAAGAGTGATAGTAACAATGTACTGACCATGGCTGAAGAAATTACATTCCCGAATTAATCAAGTTCAATCAATTGAAGACGTCCTTCACTTGTTCATATAATCACGTCTTTATCCCTTGCGGGGTAGACAGAGCCAACAGTCTTAAAAAGACTAATAGGCCACGTTCAGCTGTTTGGCTTAATGATATAGTTGAGATTTAAATAGTGACAAGTAGTTAGCCCGTCGCCTAAAAGAAGAATTCCAAATTTATAAGCCTACTAGAGGCTACCCGCGACTTCGTCCGCATGGAAACCCTATCAATCCCGCTAGAACTCCGGGATAAAAAGTAACCAATATGTTATTCTGGGTCTTCAGCTACTTACATACCAAATTTCATCCTATTCGTTTCAGTAGTTTTTGCGTGAAAAAAAAACAAACATCCATACTGACATCCTGACATACAAACTTTCGTATTTATAATATTAGTAGGATACTCGTAGTGTAAGGTAGGTATTAAACATATTTTAACTTCTACACATCATAATTCGGTTTATCCCTCTCATTGTGCGCCAAAAGGGAACATTAAAGGGGGGATAAATTGATAATTAGATCCAACCCGTGGGTGCGTAGCGTGAAGATATGGCTTAACGGATTTATAATGTGTCTGTCATCGATTAGGGTTATTCATGGAAATGTAACCTGACCAAAGAAATTAAAAAAATAACCATGAAAAATTTACGTTTACATTTTTTTTAATTGCAATTGGACGGGCCGTGTGGTTTCAGAACCAATAGAAAAAAGAAAAAGGGTCAAACCATCTCATTCCAATGGATGTCGTAAGAGGCGACTAACATATAGGCTTATATAATTGGGATTCCTGTTTTAGGCGATGAGTTAGCAACCTGTCACTATTTGAATCTCAATTCTATCATTAAGACAAACAGCTGAACGTGGCATTTCAGTATTTTGACGACTGTCGGCTCTGTCTTCCCCGCAAGGGATAAAGATGATGATGAATTGATGATATATATTAAATTCATTAAAATATTGACCCTGAAACCTTATAAGATAGTTATGAGAGCGGTATTTCACAGGTCAATAAATCATTTTACGACAATTTTTATGACCTTTGGGCTGGGCTTGTTATTACGTATATATATATATATATATATATATATATATATATATATATATATATATATATATAATTATATATAAATAATTTAATTTTTATATATATATAAATTACGCCTCTTTCCCGGAGAGGTAGGCAGAGACTACATCTTCATATTGCCACGATCCCTGCATGTATACCTACTTATTTTACTCCAAAGAGGCGTAATTTTATATGTAGTGTTATGTATATGTTAAATAGCGTTATTTTATTATACGAAAGTATGCAGGGATCGTGGCAAGTGGAAAGAGGTTGTCTCTGCCTACCCCTCCGGGAAAGAGGCTTGATCTTATGTATGTATGTATTAAGGCGTAATTTTATGTATGTAGGTATACGTAATAACAAGCTCAACCCAAAGGTCATAAATATTGTCGTAAAATGTGGTTTATTGGCCTTTGAAACCCGCGCCGCTTCCCATTGTCATTCAAGTACCTTGTTTGTTTAGTTTATAGAGTAAGTTCTTTATGGGAACAAATATGTTACTACTATATGAAACCCTCCCGAAATACTTCATTGCATACTTATAATCCACGCATGTTATAAAATTGAAACTGACCATTTGTACTTGAAATATATTAGCAAAAAAAATTGATAGGTATGATTGAATCTGTTTATAAAAACGACAGAAGCCAGAAATGCGATTTTTTTTTTAATTTTGTTTGTGTGTAATACCTTTATTGTTGAGATGGAGTCGTCCTATTCTTTTTTCTATTAAATAAATATATACGGAACAAATTACACTGATTGAGTAAGCCTCGAAGTAAGTTCGAGACTTGTGTTACGAGATACGAGAACTCAATGATACTACCTATATTTTATAAAAAACACTTATATAGATATGTGTATATACGCCAATTATAATTAATTCTTATATATATAAACAACCAAGACTTTCTCATCATGCCCTGACCGGGATTCGAACCCGGGACCTCCGGTGTCACAGACAGGCGTACTACCGCTGCGCCACAGAGGCCGTCCAAAAAGTCCGTGAGTTTAATTCGTTGCCTTTTGTAAGTGGCACTTATTTCGTCGCATTTTTGTTAGACGCTGTTATATTTGTATACGTCGCCTTTTGTATACAGCGTGTAAAACCCAGATATTTGTAGAATTAATAAAAAAAACTTATTACAGCAATAAAAAACTTATAACTGCAATAAAAATTTCAATTCCAAACAAGTTTCATTGTTAATTTTATAGAAACAGGGATCGTTTAATTGCTCCCAATGAAGTTTTCCTACACAGACAGACAACGACTCCGCTTTATTATTATTATTATTACTAGCTGTTACCCGCTGTTTCGCCTGCGCGAATATACCGCCACAGATACCCGCGAATTAGAGATTGGAGAGACACACACGCGCGAATTTAGCGCCACCTTCAAAAGTGCCGTGTGGTTCCCGGTTATAATACAAAAAAAATAGGACCACTCCATCTCTTTCCCATGAACGTCGTAAAAGGCGACTAAAGGATAGGCTTACAAACTTGGGATTATTTTTGTAAGCGATTGGCTTCCAACCTGTCACTATTTGAATCTCAATTCCATCATCAAGCCAAATAGCTGAACGTGGCCTATCAGTCTTTTCAAGACTGTTGGCTCCGTCTACCACACAAGGGATATAGACGTGACCTTATGTATGTAATGTATGTATAAACAAAAGAATACAGGTTTTTCGCAAATCCCACGGGAACTATTGTTTTTATCGAATGTCAAAAATATTATAACGTAGGGTAAAATTACCCTACATCCTATTCCAGAGCAAGAATTCAAGAAGATTGCTTATCAGTAGAAAAACACGCGAATAAACAAACAAACAAACAAACTTACTTTCGCATTTTATATTAGTTGGGATTCTCTTCGCTTCTAGAATCGCTGTGTAAACCAATTCTGCTAGACTGCATCGGGAAATTAAAAAATGAGATTTGTTTGTAATTAAAAATCGATATGTTTGTTTTTCACAACACTATACTTACTGTTTTCATAGTAATTTATTATTCACTTGTTTATGCTAACTTAAGCTCATAAATACAACTATACTCTAATCTATAACATACATACATACATAAAATCACGCCTCTTTCCCGGAGGGGTAGGCAGAGACTACCTCTTTCCACTTGCCACGATCTCTGCATACTTCCTTCGCTTCATCTACATTCATAACTTTCTTCATGCAAGCTCGGCGGTTTCGGGTACTTTTGACCTGACCCTTTACCAGGACGTCACATGTATACATAGAATTACGTCTATATATGTTATGGGGTCGACAGAGCCAACAGTCTTGCAAATGATGAAAGAATTGAGATTCAAATTGTGGAAGGTTGCTAGCCCATCGTCTACGAGAAAAAATCCCAAGTTTATTAGCCTTTCAACAACCTTGCAACATAAATGGAGTGGTCCTATTCTAAACGGCCGGTAACCACACGACACACAGCACGGAATTTACGGATACATATCATATACATAGTTTTCATCACCGAAATTCTCACGGGAGCGAAGTCCTGGGACGGAGCCAGTATATGGATGAATTTGTTACAGAAGCTTGTTATAATTTCTTACAATATCCTCGATTTAGGAGATAGTCCAACTCGTTTCGTATTAAATGGACTAATGTCGCTGCAATTTCATTACCAAGGCGCCGGATGAGAGGTACTCCCGTTACGACTATTGCATTAGATACAATATACATACGTCACGTCTATATCCCTTGTGGGGTAGACAGAGTCAACAGTCTTGAAAAGACTGATAGGCTACGCTCAGCTATTTGGCTTAATGATAGAATTGAGATTCAAAGGCTCCTTACCAATTCGACCACTTGTAATAAATATATACGGGAAATATTACATACATAGATTGAGTTAGCATCGAAGTAAGTTTGAGAATTGTGTTACGAGATACTAACTCAACGATACCACATTTTCATAATAAACTGGAGTCCGCCCGCGACTTCGTCCGCATGGAAACCCTATCAATCCCACGGGAACATCGGGATAAATAGTAGCCTATATGTTATTCTGGGTCTTCAGCTACCTACATACCAAATTTGATCATAATCGGTTCAGTAGATTTTGCATGAAAGAGTAACAAACATCCATACTGACATCCTGACATACTTACAAACTTTCGCATTTATAATATTACTAAGATAGGATACTTATGTAAATAAACATCCAAGACCCAAGCCAATCAGAAAAAGTTATTTTCTCACCATGCCCTGGCCGGGATTCGAACCCGAAATGATAACGATGAGACAAAAAGGTGTATCAAACACGCCGCCCTTACAGAAACACCCGAAGGCAAAAAGGAGACTGTAGCTTATCTCCACAATAAAAACACAATTCTGCACGAATACACCCTTTGCATGCAAATGGCAATCCCTTGCAAAAACCCGTGTATCTGAGACTATATTTGCCGTTTCATTTTACTTGGTTGAGGCTTTTGATTCGGGTAAGTCAATTGTGTGTGACCATGATAATTTTACATACATACATATACATACATACATACATACATAAAATCACGCCTCTTTCCCGGAGGGGTAGGCAGAGACTACCTCTTTCCACTTGCCACGATCTCTGCATACTTCTTTCGCTTCGTCCACATTCATAACTCTCTTCATACATATAATCACGTCTATATCCCTTTCGGGGTAAACAGAGCCGAACAGTCTTGAAAAGACTGATAAGCCACGTTCAGCTGTTTGGCTATATGATAGAATTGAGATTCAAATAGTGACAGATTGCTAGCCTGTCGCCTAAAAGAAGAATCCCAAGTTTGTAAGCTTATCCCTTAGTTGCCTTTTACGACATCCATGGGAAAGAGATGGAGTGGTCCTATTATTTTTTGTACTGGTGCCGGGAACCACACGGCACATCATCACATGCCATTCAAACGTTAGCTGATTTTAAATACTTACCTACCTAAAATCAGGCAAATAACAAAATAAACTTTTTATTAATATTTTTTTTAAATCATTTTACAACCATCAAAAATATTTAAGCCGTAACAGCAATAAATCATAATGATGTTTATCTAAGCGCGGTGACAAGTTTGTTGTTTTTTTTTTTTTATCTCATCCCTTATCTAAAAGGCAGGGTAATGACTCATAAACCGACCTGATATGAAATGGGGTGTGATATGACGGGGTTAGTGGTGTCCCGGGGTATAAATGGCCGGGGTGATAAGAACTTTTTTGGACCGACTTTCTTGTTAGACTCTACCTATGTATCTATATACATACATACGTCACGTCTATATCCCTTGCGGGGTAGACAGAGTCAACAGTCTTGAAGAGACTGATAGGCCACGTTCAGCTATTTTGCTTAATGATTAAGGCCTCACGACTCCGACCTTTCCCTCCACACTCTCCTTGTATATTTGTTTAGTCAACCTGCTTTCGTTCATACTCTCCAAATGACCATCTTAACATACCCAAAGCTGTCAGAATTTCTGTGCAATAAAGATATTACAAACAAACAAAAAAAGCAACTAAAAATAGTTAGTTATAGGATAGTTAGTTCTAGATAATTATTGTACTGTATTAAGATAGATGCCGTGTGGTTCCCGGCACCAATACAAAAAAGAATGGGACCACTCCATCTCTTTCCCATGGATGTTGTAAAAGGCGACTAAGGGATAGGCTTACATACTTGGGATTCTTTTTTTAGGGCGATGGGCTAGCAACCTGTCACTATTTGAATCTCAATTCTATCTTAAAGCCAAATAACTGAACGTGGCCTATCAGTCCTCACAAGACTGTTGGCTCTGTCTACCCCACAAGGGATATAGACGTGATTATATGTATGTATTTAAGATAGCTAAAAGTGTTTCCACTTGAATACTTCGCTCAACTTGTTTTTGTATAAGTTTAAATGGATCTCGTTTAGGTGCTTCGCAAAGTTAAATTATTACAGTTACAGTCTACGTAGTTAACTGAAATACCACATTATTCTTATTTTGGTTGCTAGGTAGTTAACACACATACATATAATCACACCTATATCCTTTGCGGGGTAAACAGAGTCAACAGTCTCAAAAAGACCATTAGGCCACGGCTTGCGGTTTAGGTTAACAATAGAATTGAGATGAGAAACTGTCAAGAAAGTACTTATAGCATAAAATATAGGCATTTATTTCAAAGTTGAACTTGTTACCGTCTCACTGTTTTTATTCAAAGCTCAGCTTCCAGTAAGCAGATTTGCCGTTTCATTTCTCAGAAGATGAGCATTGTTATCCCGAGGAAATTCAGACAGCGTTTCTTCAGCTTTACCCAAGTAATATTTTAGTAACTAGTTATTTAACGTTTGCAAGCAATGCTAGTTTAAATTGCTTTTAACGAGTTTGGCTTGCGTGAGAATTTCCTGAAAATTATCCTAGGTTTATCACTCATATTAACTTCAATTTTTTTTTCTTTTTTACTTTGTGGATGAAGCAAAAAACTAATTTAAAGATCATGCCAAGTACAAAGTCGTTTGGAATGTCGACGTGCTAGTCACTTCTGCCCATCCCTCCGAGAAAGACGCGTGATCGTATTTATGTAAGTAAGAACGGGTGTAACGTTTAGGTGAAACGTCGCAGGTAAGAGAGATGAGAGATAATTAAAGGATCCATAGAATAACTGCAATCATTATAGTGAACTAGCTGTGCCCACGACTTCGTCCGCGTGAAATAGTTATTTTGGGCATCATTGAAGACCTCAAGTATGAATAATTTTCCCCGTTTTTTTTTCACATTTTCCTTCATTTCTTCGCTCCCAAAAGTTGCAGCGTGATGTTTTATAGCCTAAAGCCTTCCTCGATAAATATTCTATTCAACAGAAAAAGAATTCAAACAAACAAACTCTTCAGATTTATAATATTAGTATAGATTATGAAGAGTACTATGGCGGACTAGTTTAACAATTTTAAAGAGGGCGTGGGTTTAGCTAAAGACAAGAGATCCAGCAAGTAGCTGCCAGAGGATAGCGAGCTACTTAGTGAGCGCTGTAGTGGTCCAAAGGCGTAGGTCCAGGAGTTTCACTTCAACTATAAGAACATAGTTTGCCTCAAGGGTATTTACTGTAAGAGCGGGACAGTTTTAGACGAGAGCTTGACGTTCCTCCCACAACCTTTTCGGCAAAAGCTTCCAGTTGGGACGAACCTTGACCTTGGTTGGACCTTACCTTTTAGCAATGCAAATCATCTCATTACCTCGGGGTTCTGCTATGACGGTGTCGGCGTGAAGCGCCATGGTACATTGCGGTGTCTGGTAAACAAGCTCCTGTTCTTTACTTCTACGAGCCCAGATCCAGTGGGTGCGATGATGGAAGGGCTAGTGGCGTCATCTATACGCCACAAGTCACAAATATAAAAAAAATTAAAAAAATCACGCAACGCTATCAGTCAAAAAGAGCGAAAAACCTAAATCGCGCAAGCAAAGATTTCACGGATTGGAGCATATATACAACCTCCGACACCACATCGTCGGGGCCGCGATTCCCCAGGCGTCACACCTAGCCTGGCGGAAGATCTTCCCTTTGGTGGCGGTCGAGCCGAATCATCGCTCCCGCTACAGTCTCCTAAGCTGTGAATAGGGACCCAGTGACGTCACACGGCTAAGGCAAATGAATTAGAGTTTTATTCATACCGTCCTCTCTTGTAAACGTGATAAGTATTAATACGGCGACCCTAATTCGTACAAATGTTGTCACGTTTCAGCTTTGTTCAGGAGATTAGACTTGCCACGTAGCAATGCTTTCGTGACGATTTACAAAGGGTTTATAAAGTACCAGTTTATGTTTGTAGCTTTGCCCGCGTATAAGAAAATAAACCGTGTTATCTATTCTGTGGGAATTTCCGGAAATTCCCTACATTTTCCAATAAACAAACGTGTCAAATTTCAGATTCCCACGCTTAGAGGTTTCCACTTGTATATTGTGTGTACCGCAATCTTCCTTTTTAATATATAAGTATATTCATTGACTAATGATGCCTCTATATTACAGGAGTATGCCTCAAAAGTGAAGTAACCGCGGGAATTTTGGGAAATTCATTTAATGCATTACTAGGCAACTTAATGAAGTTGTCTCTTAAATTTGATATTATTCAAATGCTAAGTTTAAAATTTCCAGACAGGTCTGACTTTGACTTGAAATTTGACATATGGGGTCCCTAAGTATTTGACATATAGGGTGCACTAAGTGATGACTTCTAGAGTTCCCGTGAAATCGGGAATTGAAGGGATTTCTCGCTATACACATGCGAAATTGTGGGCATCGTCTAGTTATGTTAAATTCGTGGTGTTCACTGTTATCCCTTATTTTATTTTTTACACGTTAACGCATTTTATCTATAACTTAACTATGCAAGTACTGTACAATTTGTTATTTTAATTTCAGTTTCTAATCATATTTTTTTTTTATTAATAGTTTTAATTAGTTACCAATAAATAATTAGATATTTTATTATAATTAACGTAACTAATATTCCTTTCGTATTTTATATTTGAGTGACTTTTTAAACTTTAATGCTTACAAATTCTTGCGTCTCTTTAAAAATTCTATGTTTGCAGCAAGACAATGGCACTCCTTACTTCACCCCCATAAAGTTGGCGTATAATCGCCGGAACCCCTTTATCACGGCTTAGACTCGGATGAATACTAAATTATGTTGAAAATTGTCGTTTCTGGTAATCTCTCCTGTGTTTCAGCCGGATTATTTGGTGATTTTGACCTTTTCAAATTTTCCTAAAAAAATTTTTTTTACTGAGCAAAATGATAAATTTTTAAGAAACACCATTACTTATATTACTTACATTTATTTTCCAAATAAAAAGTGAATCTAAACCATTTGCTAACTAAACATATGCCATCATATATAGATGCTATCGTAAGTTTATTGGGTATGCCTATATATGGATATATATATGTATGTATATTTTGCCTGTGGTTTTATTATTTGTCTCTTACCTACCCATTATGAATAGGTTTAAATTAATGATTAATGTCTACGCCGCAAGGGATATAGACGTGACTTTCTATCTGTATGTATGTATGTATTGTATACTTCATCAAAGACTTTTTTGAAACAGAAAAAGATCTTTCATTTCAAAGGCAAGAAGGCCTATATCTTTACGGCAGTAAAAATTATTCCCCAAGCACATATGTTTTAAAACTTTTCGCAAGTTTTGGGCAAATTTTATGAATAACATTATTTATTACATCATACAAGAGCATTTTTATCCAATATGGCGTCTCAAAATGGCGCCACGACTCGTCTGAACTGCAAAACTTCCGTTATTAAGATATGACCAAGTATATTCAATATCAGAAGTGCTTTATAACTTGAAAGTATTATAAGTATTCTTTGTAAGTTCTTAATAAAATTGTATTAGAAAGTGGCATGAAAGGTAACTCTGTAAAAATGTCTTCAAAAGTATTAAAAACGGGTATAGTTGAGTCTGTTTTTCAATCAATCATTATATCTCTTAGTGCCGTATGGTTCCCGGCACCAATACAAAAAAGAATAGAACCACTCCGTCTCTTTCCCATGGATGTCGTGAAAGGCGACTAAGGGATAGGCTTACAAACTTTGATTCTTTTTTAGGCGATGGGCTAGCAACCTGCCACTATTTGAATCTCAATTCTATCATTAAGCCAAATAGCTGAACGTGACCATTCAGTCTTTTCAAGACTGGTGGCTCTGTCTACCCCGCAAGGGATATAGACGTGACCATATGTATGTATGCATGTATTATATCGCTTAATTTGGTATTGTTTTTTTTGAGTCTGTCACATTCCATTTCCTAAATTTCTGAAATTCCATCATTTCCCAATACAAAAAAGGCAATACAACAGACGATAAGTAATAATATTACATTAATAATTAACTTAGCATCCTGAGGGTGAATGCAAAATTGCTTTAGTAAAGTATTAATGACTTAAAAAAAATATTTAAATTTTTGCATATAAATAATTAATTTGACGGCCTCTGTGGCGCAGCGGTAGTACGCTGGCTGTGACACCGGAGGGCCTAGATTCGAATCCTGGCCAAGGCATGATGAGAAAAGAAGTTTTTCTGACTGGCCTGGGTCTTGGATGTTTATCTATATAAGTATTTATTGTAAAATTATCGTTCAGTTAGTATCTCGTAACACAAGTCTCGAACTTACTTCGAGGCTAACTCAATCAGTGTAATTTGTCCCGTATATATTTATTTATTTTATTTATTTATAATTAGAAGCCTCTGCCTTGATTAACTTTACAATTTGGACGAGTAAAGAAGCATCTGTCACAACACATAGTTTTTTATTCACTACTAAATGAGCAAGAGAGTCTGTTAATTATACCTTTCGTTGTAAATATTCCAAAATATTATGAACGTAATATCGAGACCTTGTTATAACATTTCATAAGTAGGTCACGGGTTAATCTTGTGTAAACAACCGTGACTGAAAATAACAGTTATTCGTTAATAACCGTTATTTGTCAACGTTAAACGCTTGCTGTAATAATCGTTATAATTATTACGTTACATTGTTATCGCGATTAGAGGGCGGCTTAATTGAGCGGTTCATTGTTTTGTTTGAATGCAATTCAGATTATGAATGAATGCAAATCAAATTCACGGATTTAAGGATTAATTGTTAATTCATTCATTCATGTAGGTAATTACGTCTATATCCCTTGCGGGGTAGACAGAGCTAGCAGTCATGAAAGATTGATACCTAAGCACCGTTCAGCCGTTAGGCTTAATGATAGAATTGTGATTTAAATAATGACAGGTTGGAATCCAAAGTTTATAATATGTATGTATGTAGGTATGTATTACTTACATCAAGCTAAAAGTCTGGTTAAACTTATTGAAACACGTTTGCAGTTGCAAACACAATACATATCTAGTTTTGCAATGTTTTGTCAGTTGTACAGTTAGAGTTAGACTAATCTACATGCTACAATAATAGTTTCCGAGTAAAATCAACAAGTGCAACGTAACGGGAGTCCAAATATGTGTGTGTTTTTATACGTCATAATATCATCGCTTAACTTCTGTATTAAATGGAAATAAACATAACATATAATCACGTCTATATCCCCTGCGGGGTAGACAGAGCCAACAGACATCGGAAAACTGAAAGGGCTACGTTCAACTGTTTGGCCCAATGATAGAATTTCAGAGTACAAATACAGGTTGCTAGCCCATCGCCTAAAAGAAGAATTCAATTCAAGTTCATAAGCCGATACCTTAGTCGCCTTTTACGACACCCATGGAAAAAAGATAGAGTAGGTAGTCCTATTCTTTTTCTATTGCATACATACTTGCCGTATGGTTCCCGGGAAGTATGTATTTATGTATCGCATTTCTGACTAGCGTTAGTTAATTTTTACCTCTCCAGAGTAGTTCTCAGTTCGGATAAGAAAATTTACAATTCAAACTACATTCTCATCGACGCGTCCATTGACCCCTCTGTCTGGCCATTTTCCACAAGCGAATGTGGCGTTTTTTCCCCCTGAACCCTGAACCCTGAACCCCTAGAGCACACTTCATTACCGCCGCTTGTTACTGGCTTAGGATCCGACTGATCTATCGCCGTATGAATTATGCTAATATCCGCGCTCTATAAAATTAATGTTCTTTTTCTGTGATTTTTTTTTGTATTGGTTTTTGATTTTATCAAATTACTAGAGTACGATAGCGGCTTCATACATAAAGTCACGTCTATATCCCTTGCGGGGTTGTAGAGCCGACAGTCTTGTAAAGACTGAATGGCCATGTTCAGCTGTAAGGCTTAATGATAGAATTGAGATTCAAATTGTGAAAGGTTGATAGCCCATCGTTTTTAAGAAGAATGCCAAGTTTATTAACCTTTTCTTTGGTCGCGTCTTACGATATCCATGGGCAAGAGATGGAATGGTCCTAGTCTTTTTTTATATTGGTTCCGGGAAAACATACATACATACATATGGTCACGCCTATATCCCTTGTAGAGTAGACAGTTGAAAATACTGAAAGGCCACGTTCAGCTATTTGGCTTAATGATAGAAATATAAAAGAATCCCAAGTTTGTAAGCCCATCCCTTAGTCGCCTTTTACGACATCGATTCTTTTTTGTACTGGTGCCGGGAATCATGTACTTATATCAGGTTATTTAATTTCCCAGTTTGAAAAGCCCTAACAATGCCGACAAAATAAATGTAATGGTCCCTCCACATAAATTGGACGTGTTTTACCTACTTTTATCATTTTGATTAACTTCCGTATCAAAGGGACCTTTTTGAAGGAGTATGACAATATCCGCAATATCGCTATACTGGGAATTTTATTATAGCACACGTGGCGTTTTATTAAATTCAACATTTCACCTTGTTACATCTATTTGATATGATTCTACGGCGAAATGTGCCGTGTGGTTTGTGCAATAAAAAATAGAATAAAATCACGCTCACATCACGGAAGGATGTGGTCTCTGCCTACTCCTCCGAGAAAGAGATTTATGTATGCATGTATGTGATATAAAAGTTTGGATGGACAAAAATTATAATGTAATTTTTTGTTTTTAATAAAAAAAAACATAAAAATTAGGTACACAAAAAAGGCGAAACAGATAACATCGCTATAAAAAAAAACCTTCTGACGAATTGAAAAGATGAATTATGTAATTAATTTTGAGCGTCCGTTATCAGTTTTGACATAAACGGCATGAAAAGAAGTTCGGACGATACGATAATTAGTCAAAGTCTGAATATTTGAGTTGAAAAGATGATTGAAAGGGTTAACTGATGGCGCTTTATCGTATTTTTTGCTTCAGGGCGCCAATACATACAAACATACATAAAATCACGCCTTTTTCCCGGAAGGGTAGACAGAGAATACATCTTTTCACTTGCCACGATCTCTGCATACTTCTTTCGCTTCATCCACATTTATAACTCTTTTCATGCAAGCTCGGCGGTTTCGGGTACTAAATACGGCGCCAATGTAAGTCAGCTTTAAATTGACATTTTCTAAGTATTTTTTTTTCCTATTCGTGCCGGGATCCACACGGCTCCCAATAATAACATACATATATATAATCACGTCTATATCTCTTGCGGGGTAGACAGAGCCAACAGTCTTGAGCGGACTGATAAGCCACGTTCATCTATTTGGATTTAAGATAGAATTGAGATTCAAATAGTGACAGGTTGCTAGCCCATCGCCTAAAAAAAGAATCTCAAATTTGTAAGCCTATCCCTTAGTCGCCTTTTACGAAATCCATGGGAAAGAGATGGAGTGGTCCTATTCTTTTTTGTATTGGTGCCGGGAACCACACGGCAACCAATTATAATTCACTCGTAAATAGAGTTCTCCAAAATAATATCTGTTTATATCTTGAAAACAATGCAAATGACGTAAATCAATGATATGTGTGGGCGCTGACAGAGGCTATTCCCAAAAGACCATAGAAATAAGGCCCGCGACACACTTCCCGTTCAATACCGGTACGGTTCGCTAACGTTTTTTTTTTTTTGGTACATTGTCAGTGTTAACTTCATATGAGCAAATATTTTATTTTTTTAAATTAGATAATTGGATTTTTTTGTCAAATTACTTTCTTTTTATCAAAAATCCTGATCGCGATTATACAACTTATGAAAAAGCAATTTAGGGACGAATTAATTAGTCATTGTTACACGTGTGAATTTAGCTAATGATATAGCCCATGGGCAAGTAACATGACTCTCCTCACTTCTCATGATGTGTCCGTACCAATCTAATACTATTCACCTTTTCATTTATTGCTCCAACTTTGCATTAGAAGTATAAATAAAAACTATTGTTACATTTGTAGGGTAGTCCATAAACATCAGCCACCAACCATTCAATGAGCACACGTCGAGACATACATACATACATATAATCACGTTTATATCCCTTGCGGGGTAGACAGAGCCAACAGTCTTGAAAAGACTGATAGGCCACGTTCAGCTGTTTGGCTTTATGCTGGAATTGAGATTCAAATAGTGACAGGTTGCTAGCCCATCGCCTAAAAGAAGAATCCCATGTTTATAAGCCTATCCCTTAGTCGCCTTTTACGACATCCATGGGAACGAGACTGAGTGGTCCTGTTCTTTTTTTTTATTGGTGCCGGGAACCACACGGCACTCGAGACATTGAAACCGGCAAACGTGTACGCGGCCTTAGTTTAATAGCTGAGCAAATGCATTATCCGGTTCTGGGTTAGATGCAATGCCCAACAAGCATTTGGGCTGCATGCCAGTTCATATAAATATCAGATAAAATCATGCTTACTCGCGTAGTGGGGCCAGAGAACGGGGCTTTTTAATGACAGTCTTAACCGAAGGGAATAGAATTTTCAGTGAAGTTAGAACCGTAACACAATACGGATTTGGTTTCATCAGCTGCAGTGTAGTTTGTTACGCCGCTTCTTCTACACGTGCGCTTTGGAAGCGGTAGTAGTTATAGTTAGATTTAAGTGATGTGACGTCAATAAGTGATACCTTGTATTCAATTTTGGAAATAAATCTATTCTATTCTTTTGCGACGGGTTTGTCTCGGGTCCCGTTTGAGTCCCGGCACTAAAGAATAGGACCACTCCATATCTTTTCCGTGGATGTCGTAAAATGTGACTAAGGGATAGTCTAAAACATGGGATTCTCTTGTAGGCTATGTGCTAGTAAAGTCACTTTGAATCTCAATTCCATGAGAAAGCCATACATTTGAACATGGCCTTTCAGTCTTTTGAAGACAGTTGGCTTTGTCTATCCAGCAAGGGATATAGACGTGATAATATGTACGTTGTATCTGGTTGTTACTTACACTACTTATAAATATTACTGGCATTAAACGTGCACATTATAAAACTTACCTTCATATATTTCAATTCGAAGGTTACAAATCATATAATGAAGCGTCCGAAAACCAGCCGGCTACTGCTCCGGCTGCACGGCAGAATGTTCTTCCACCGGCAACATACATACATATGGTCACGTCTATATCCCTTGCGGGGTAGACAGAGCCAATAGTCTTGAGAAGACTGAATGGCCACGTTCAGCTATTTCTCTTAATGATAGAATTGAGATTCAAATAGTGACAGGTGACTAGCCTATCGCCTAAAAAAGAATCCCAAGTTTGTAAACCTATCCCTTAGTCGCCTTTTACGACATCCATGTGAAAGAGATGGAGTGGTCCTATTCTTTTTTGTATTGGTGCCGGGAAAGTTTTTATAAATAGTAAGTACAATGCAACACGAAAGTTTTGAATCGGTTTTAGTACAAACTCGTTGTCGTGAAATCATTTTTCTCACTCAGTCAGTCATTCAAATGAAATCTGCGCTCACATATCTCCAGGTAAGTCCCTGTAAAGCCATTCAGATCGCTCTATTTGACTTTTATGGCGATGCGATAGCTATAAATTCACTTGTACGGGCGACAAATGACTCTCGAGAGTTGCACTGTTGAAGACACAGATTATATACCGCCGATAATGCTTCTTCTCTTTGTGTCGCGGTTGAAGATAATTTTTATGACGTACATACATACATGTAATCACGTCTATTTACTGATATGGTAATTGGTTTGTGATATGTTTATATTTTGCGTCAATTAATTCCGGGAGTATATCTATTTTATTTCAAAATATATATAAAATATAAAACGGGACTAAGGTACTTATAAACTTGGCTAGCAACCTGTCACTATTTGAATCACAATTCTATCATTAAGCCAAAAAGCTGAACGTGGCTTATTAGTCTTTTGAAGATTGTTGGCTCTGTCTACCCCGTAAGGGATTGTGGCAAGTGGAAACGTGTAGTCATTTTCTACTTATACGGAATAGTTCATATAGATATGTAATTATTTGATAAATTCATTATTAATTAATTTAATTCGCCAGTTTCATGAATCTAAAATGAGGAACTGTTAGTGTAATCAGCGCAAAAAATCTCTTTTCCATTTTAAGAGTCACTTAACAGCGATAACTTTGTATAAGCGTGAGATGCATTTAATGCAGTGCTCAAAGTTACTACTGAGTACTTATAACACGAGTTACAACTGAAACATTTAAATTTTAAAGTTTCACTTTAGGCTTTGGAGCTGAGTGGGCATTTTAATTAAACAGTTAGTTTCTCTTTTATAGAAGCGTCAGTGGTGTAGTGGTTAAGGAAACCGATTGGAAAGCATAACTTTCAATGCCGGCCTCTGTGGCGCAGTGGTAGTGCGCTTGTCTGTGACACCGAAGGTCCCGGGTTCGAATCCCGGCCAGGGCATGATGAGAAACGAACTTTCTCTGATTGGCTTGGGTCTTGGATGTTTATGTATATAAGTATTTATTGTAAAATATAGTATCGTTGAGTTAGTATCTCGTAACACAAGTCTCGAACTTACTTCTAGGCTAACTCAATCAGTGTAATTCGTCTCGTATATATTTATATTTATTTATAACATAAGCTTACAAGCTCATTTCATCCCACCTTTCCTGTTAATATTTCCTGGATCATGGTAATTGGCAGAAACTTGGTTTTCCCCAGGGAAGGCGTAGCCGGAAGAAAAACTGGCGTTTTTCCTTCCCACGGGAATACTAGGACCCATCCATCCTAACAAACTTATTTCCATCGTGATAAGCATTTTTCCTGATATTCTATAGGCCTTCAGGGAAATTACCAGGCACCATAAAAATATAACAGTTTACATCAAATAATGTCGGAAAATGCATTTGTAAAAATAGATGTGTGTTCTATTATTTTCTCGCAGTTAGTAAATTGAAAAAATGTGGAGTAGTTTTGAAATTTAGTTTCAGTTTAACACCAAAATGCTAGTTACAAATCTAAACTTATTCATAACATAACATATAATCACGTCTATATCACCTGCGGGGCAGACAGAGCCAATAATCATCAAAAGACTGAACGGCCACACTCAGCTGCTTAACTTATTTTACTTAAGGAAGAAGAAGAAAAAGAAGAGTAAGGGAAGTGAAAACTCGGTCAAAATGTGAAGACCTAAAATGGGATCGGCGCAATATCTGCACGAGTTCTCCAGTATTGAACTTTTCATTAGTATCAGAATCGTCGAGATCTGTTCTGCAGCGTTATTCCTTTTGCAACTTTACCTTTTTCACCGCCATTAGATGCCGGGTGCCGTGTGGTTCCCGGCATTAATACAAAACTCAATAGTATCACTGCATCTCTTCCTTGTGAATGGCGAAAAAGGCGACTAAGGGATAGGCTCATAAACTTGATGGCGATGGGCTAGCTAACCTGTCACTATTTGAATTTCAATTCTATCATTCTGCCATACAGCTGAGCGTGGCCTATCAGTCTTTTCAAGACTGTTGGCTGTGTCTACTTCTACCTCCTGCTGTTAGTCCCGTTCACATCTTCACATTTCTGGAAAGGAGCAAAGGGTGCGCCTTTAACTAAGAACCAAGATTGAGGTTTTCATGTAATGACACTGATGATCTGATCTCCGCAACCTTTGCAGGGGACCCTAGTTACGGATGTAAAAGTTAAAAACCTTGCTTATCAGTATATAGCCACAATATTTTTTGCCGTGTGGTTTCCGGCACCAATACAAAAAAGATTAGGAGCACTCCATCTCTTTCCCATGGATGTCGTAAAAGGCGACTAAGGGATAGGCTAACAATCTTGGGGTTCTTTTTTAGGCCATCGCCGCAGTGACAGGTTGCTAGCCGATGGGCTAGCAACCTGTCACTATTTGAATCTCAATTTATCATTAAGCCAAATAGCTGAACGTGGGCATTCAGTCTTTTCAAGACTGTTGGCTCTGCCTGCTCCGCAAGGGGTATAGACGTGAAAATGTGTATGAAGAATTCTACAAGTGTCTGAGCATTGTTTACAGATGGAATCCCAAGTTCATATGACTATACCTTAGTCGCCTTTTAAAGGATATAGACGTGACCATATATATTATGTATGTATGTTTTTTGCGTAAATAGGAAATTGATCAAAAAAATACGGTATCAGCATCTAATCTCAACTTTTTCACTGGATACCTTGCAACAAATTTTATTAGAAGCAAAAGTACCAATAGAACTCCTGAGTGGGAGTCTCTGGATAATATGGGCACGTCAAACTTTCTTGATTGATTGTTGTTTATGTGTTGGCATTGGATGTATGTGGACCAAGAAGCTTGATTTCAATGGAGTTCGCAATGTTTAATCTGTAGCGAGAGTGACAATTCGGACTCGACCGCCACCAAAGGGAAGATGTTCCACCAGGCTGGGTTTTATGACTAGGGAACCGCGGCTTGAGATGGAACGATGTTGAGTCGGAAGTTCTATTTATGCTCCAATCTAATGATAATGCTGAATGTCTATTGAAAGTTTTAACACGAATTTTTAGGTTAAATTTCAGGTCTATACATACTTACATATAATACACCTCTATATACCTTGCGGGGTAAACAGAGCCAACAGTCTTTTAAAGACTGATAGGCCACGTTCAGCTATTAAGCTTAATGATAGACTTGAGATTCATATAGTGACAGGTTATAGGCCTATCGCCTAAAAGAAGAAACTCAAGTTTATAAGCCTATCCCTTAGTCGCATTTTACGACACCCATAGGAAAGAGAGTGGTCCTTTTTTATATTGGTGCCGGGAACCATATGAGCACCATATGTTGAACTCCATATGTTTAAAATTCCTTGGAAAAGACATACTCGTGTGTTTTTTTCCATGTCGACTGAAGATTGGAGAAAGTTATTTATATTTTATGCTGAAAAATAACCTTTATCGATACCTTAAGTTATGGTGACGATATTTCAGATTAAGGAAAAGCAGAAAAAAAGTTTAGTACTCGTTACTCGTGTAACACAGTTAAACGTGGCCTTGTAGTCTTGTACCTAATGGCTCTGTCTACCCCGTAAGGGATAAAGAGGTGATATGTTTGTGGGTGTGAAGTATCACGAGCTGTGTTTCATACATTTCGCGTCTGAGTACCAAATTAATATTCTATTCTTTTCAAAGATCTAGGTTCGTATCCCGGGCGGGCATACAATGTAAAAGCAATTTCTAATTGGCCTGGCTTTTGAGTCTATTTATCATTGCTTTTAATATCTCCATTTCTGTCTTTCTTTAAAAGAGAGGTAAGTTTTAAAATGTGGATACCAATAAAAAAAAAATTACCTAACTAATTGTTATTTGTATCTAAAACTTAAGCTTTAAACTGCTTTTTGCCAGCTCAATAGCGATTTCTTGCGATAATTATAAACAAGCTGTGCCCGCGATTCGTCCGCGTGGAAAAGTTATTTTGGGCGTCATTGAAGCCCTCAAGGATGAATAATTTTCCCCGTTTTTTTCACATTTTCGATTATTTCTTCGCTCCTAATAGTTGCAGTGTGATGTTATACAGCCTAAAGCCTTCCTCGATATATCGTCTATTCAACAACAAAAAATATTTTTTCAATTCGAAACAGTAGTTTCTGAGATTAGCGCGTTCAAACAAACAAACTCTTCAGTTTTATAATATTAGTATAGACATATTTTTATAACTTCTTGCCGTGCCGTGTGGTTTTCGGCAGTGTACGGCACTGCCGAAAACCACACGGTTTCCGGCACATTAGAATCGAACCACTCCATATCTTTTGCATAGATGTCATAATTACTTAAAAACTTGGGATTCCTCTTATAGGCGATGGGCTGTCACTATTTGAATCTTAATTCCATCATTAAGCCATACAACTGAACGTGGCCTGACTTTCTTTTCAAGACTGTCAGCTCTGTCTACCCCGCATGTGATATAGTCGTGACTATTTGTATGTATGTATAATTTCAATAGCCCCCACTATACAGACGCAAGTGGAACCAACTTCTTCATGGAGTTATTAATTAATTTTCCACTCAACAAAACCTCGTAACGAGTCGGCGTCGAATTATTGAATCATTATTGCGAATCGAAATGAATTTTACAAATCCTGGTTATTATTATTGAGTTGAGTATTATTAATGGTTACCTAGTTAAGATAATATTATGCCGTTTTTTGTATAAAGTGCCGTGTGGTCCCCGGCACCAATGAAAAAAAGAATAGGACCACTCCATCTCTTTCCCATGGATGTCGTAAAAGTTGGCTCTGTCTACCCCGCAAGGGATATAGACGTGGCCATATGTATGTATGTTGAAAATAATGTAGATAATTATATAGAAGCAATATTGTTATTTTAACAATTAAACTATTTCATTTAATTTGAATATAGATTTTTGCATACATAATGTCTCGTCTATATCTCCTGCGGGGTAGACAGAGCCAATAGTCTTGATAATACTGAAAGATCACGTTCAGCCGTTTGACTTAATGAAAGAATTGAGATTCAAATAGTGACAGGTTGCTAGCCCATCGCCTAAAAGAGAAATCCTAAGTATATAAAGCCTTAGTCGCCTTTTACGAAATCCATGGGATTGAAGTGGTCCTATCCTTTCAAGAACATTTGCGATTAAATAGTATTTGTTTTATCAGTATCCTATAGGTACACTAAGTGGTTAATAAACTCGTAAGCACGAGAGTGTCTTCAATTCCGTTGCTACAAAAAGTTAATTTTCAATCACGATTTGACCGGGAAATTTTACCCCACGACTTCTGGCTCATTAAAAAGATAAACGCCACCGTGCCATAAGAGTATAATAATAATATTTTCAGGTAGCTAAGTACTTAAAATTAACCATAGTTATTAAGTTATAATGATAAGCTCACCCGGACGCTAACCTAATACCCCTAAACGGGACCCAGAAACGATTCTAATCCAAATAAACACTTGTACATAAAAACTAGTTCAAACCCCCTTTATTTGGTCATATTCGGGTTATTTGCGCTTTTATGGTTATGGTCGAAAAATAAAAATAGTGCAGATGCGCATCAACTTAGGAATGTTCAGTTGGTCGGAATAATTGTTATACATACATAGTGACACGTCTATAGCCCTTGCGGGGTAGACAGAACAAACAGTCTGATAGGCCACTTTCGCTGTATGGCTTACCTACATGATGGAATTGAGATTCATAGAATTCAAGTAGAGTAGATATATTTTCAATACATAATATAATCACGTCTTTATCCCTTTCGGGGCCACAGAGCCACCGGTTTTGAAAAGACTGATAGGTCTTGTTCAGCTGTTTGGCTTATTGATAGAATTCATTTTCAATATTGAAAACAAGATATCACTTATTGACGTCACATCACTTCAATCTAATTAAATCTACTGCGATACGCTTTCAAAGCGCATGTGTAGAAGAAGCGGCGGAACAAACTACACTGCAGCGTTTTCACCGGATGTCAATTTACAAATATAGACCTCTTAAATCTTAATCGTGGATAAATGTAAATTGGATACTAACTTAACGAAATATGAGATGCGTCTTTTATGTACGCTCTTTATTTTGTAGTTATGGTCGCAGGGAGTTTTGCCAGACTATTGTTTTCAAGGGCCCTTGTCACACTTTTTGCTGGAGAAATGCGAAAATGGTCGCATTAGGGACCTTTTGTTATAGTTTTTGAACGCTTTGTATACTAACTGCTGTAGTTTATACGAGAATTAACATGTTTGCTGTTCGCTAAATCATCCATACTAAATTAGTATTTCAATTTACTAATAAACCATACTAATATTTTGATACGAAAGTCCTTCTGTTAAGATTTAAAGGTTAAACTGCTGGACTAATTGTTAAGAAATTTTGTTATTTCCCCTGCGGGGTAGACAGAGCTAACAGTCTTGAAAAGACTGATAGGCCACGTTCAGCTGCTTGGCTTAATGATAGAATTGGGATTCAAATAGTGACAGGTTGCTAGCCCATCCGTAGTATGTAAGCCTATACCTTAGTCGCCTTTTAATCATCTTTTTTATTCTTTTCTATTCTATTCTTTTCCAATTATATCCCTATCGACCTTGGTTACAAAAATTACAATATAGGTACTTACTAAGTATATTTAAAAATTATACTCAAATATTTATAAAAACATTATGTCCAGGAACCTTAGACAAATCAATTCAATAGGCAGTATAGAAACTTTGTAGAGATTTCTGTTCCCGTCATCTAGGTACCTAGACAAGGCTACCATACAAACAACTTCAAAGAATCATCAAAATCGGATCATAGATCTTCAAAATCGGATCATAAATTACCGAGTAATCGCGCAACAAACAGTCAAATCAACAACCACCTCCGTTTCCGAAGTCGGTTAACTACGAACCGACACAAAATTTCTAAACCACTTAGTCGTGTGCCGCATGACGGGCCGCATCGATTTGCCGACGCTTCAAATGAAGGTCACAACACTTTCCTAGAGCGAGACAGAACATATGCAACGCTGCGAACAGACAGAGACAGATAAACACTGGCACGACTAAACACGACGGTCGGCATCGACAATAATCGGTTAGTTGTCGGCGAGCGTTCGCCCCGCGCGCGCGTTTGTAAACAAAGATGGCGAAATTGGATTTTTCATTGACAAAACTAATTGAAGAGGTTCAAAAAAGGAGATTGTTGTATGACACATTGGATCCTCAGTACAGGGTGAAGCAGGCAAAAGAACGCGAGTGGATAGATGTGTGTCGCGAGGTGTGCAAAACTAACAACGAAATAAATGACTGGGACGAACTGAGTCCGATAGAGAAAACCGATTTCAGTGAGTTCATTTTGTTGTTGCGTCTTTTTCTAACCGACTTGTGTTTTGTTAACGGAGTGTTATCATAATTTAATGCATCGTTTTATTAAATCTATATGCATTTTGTACGCACGGTAGATCTCTTACAAACCAATAAACCACACTAATAAACAAACATATAATATATATCCCTTACGGGGTAGACAGAGCCAACTGCCTTTAAAAGACTGTTTATAAGTCAAATATTATGTAAATTAATGATAATTAGATTAAAAATCGGTGAAAATTAATATGTTTGTTGTTTTAATAAAACAGGCGAGCTTTCACTAACGTAATTAAGATATATGGATTAAGTGCCGTGTGGTTTCAGGCACTTGAAAATAGAACCACTACATAGGTATCTTTCTAATGGATGTCGTAGAAGGTGACTAAGGGACTGGCTTGTAAACTTGGTATTTCTCTTGTAGGTAAAGGAACTATTTGAACTTTTTAATACGTGGCCTTTCAGTATTTTCAAGACTGTTGGCTCTGTCTCCCTGCAAGGGATAAAAACGTGATATTTATGTGTGTCTTATAACTTATTTAAACTGAGTTTAACCTTATATTCCTTGCTGAGATACTGATATATAAAGAGAAGGGTTGATGACTGATTCTCAAACTTACATAGAGTAGTTTTTATTTACAGAAGATGTGATTGTACATTTTTTTTATATGTACACTAAGGAACGGATATTACGTAGAATCAATTTGCAATTATGTATTAGAACGTTTTCACTTAAAGTAGAGAATTTGCATTTATATAGTCACGTCTACATCCCTTGTTGGGTAGACAAATCCAACATGTTAGAAAAGAATTGGGATTAAAATAGTGAAAGGTTGCTAGCCCATCACCTGAAAAAGGATCTTAAGTTTATATTAGTGGTTCTATTCTGAAGAAACCACTGCCATAAACCACACGGCTTCGAGAATTTATGTTGCCAAAGTCAAATCATTATGACTTTTTATAATTGACTTACAGCCTTAGGTATAGGCAAACGATATATCATATCTTTATTGCTTACGGGGTAGACAGAGCAAATAATCTCGAATAGACTGAAATGCACCGTGTAGTTATGAAGCTTCAAATTTAGATAGGGTCAGGTTCCTTATCTGTTCAGAATAAACGATAAAATATAACATTTATTATTTGTAAATATATAAAAATATGTAATATAAAATTTTGCTAAGCACCTTAATATACTTTATAGAACTTATGTAAATTTAGAATTTAAATTATTTCTTTTCGCCTTTTTACAGTGATAGAAGTAAAGAAAAAATGGGGTTCACTCCGCGATTGTTTCAAACGTGAGCTGAGATTGTACAAGAAAAATTCACACAACAAGAAGAAATATCTCTTCTTTGACGCCCTACTATTCCTGGAACCCTTCTGCCAATTCCGCGCTGAACGCGATGGCAGTGAGAATATAAGTATTCTAGAAGAACAATATAAAAGCGAAATGGATGGCAATAATGATGTAACAGACGCTCATAATAAATTAATTAAAGAAGAAATTTTCATTACCGATGACAATATAAAACAAGAGAGCGTCAGCAATGATTCAGATAGATTTCACGAAATACCCATTACAGAACCTGAAATTGAATGCAGAGTTGATATGAATAATAGAATCAAAGTAATGTCACCAGAGGAATTGTCAACTGGTGAAACAAGTCGGAACACGTACTTTGTTATAGATGGTAACAGTGTTAATTCAACATATACACGTACTTTTCAACGAAAAAGGAAAAGGGATGTAGATAATACTAGTGATTTGTATGAAAAAAATATAAAGAGAAAAGAATATACAGAAGAAATGAATGAAGATAATGAATCTATAGAGAATGTGCAAAGTATTGATGATGATCAAGCGTTTTTGAATTCACTTCTGCCGACTTTTAAAGCTATGACCACAGAACAGAAGTTCCGTCTAAGAATTGATATTATGCATACTATATTAAAATTTAAAAAAGAAAATAAGATTACAAAGTGATTGATAAAATGTAGGATTCTATTAGAAGTACAATTTCTAATTTAGTTTACACAAAGTTGAAGAAATTATTTAAGCATAATAAAATTTTACGTTATAATCGAATGACAAAACAGAATTTCTTTAATCTATTTTTGTTCACTCGATTAAAAGGTCTTTGCTTTTCTAAATTTAAATTTTATTCGATAAAAAATTCTTAATTATTATAAATATAATAATTCTTCGCTTTTTGATTCTATAATAACAAGCAACTTAAATTGTATATGTAAAATATATACATATATGTAAATAATATAAATATATATATATAATTTTCTATGAAAATGAGGCAATTAATAAAAATAAAATTAATTTACTCAATAACGCGTGTATAGGTGCATCTTACACATTACTTGTGTAAAAAAAAAACTAAAATACAGATCTTTATATACAGTCTACAGTTTTCTTTATGTTTAAACTGCGTCTTCACTCCCGTAAGAATTTTCAGACAAAAATATGTAACCAATGCTACTCCTGAAGGTTTTATATATCTCTGCGCCAAATATATAATACATAGATACTTACTTAAAAATAGTCTTTTAAGTTTATTCGTTACAACGTCATTAATTTCTGATAAGATTTTTTATGACTACTCATTGTTGACTGTACCCAATTTCAGTAAATATCTAATATTACATACATACAATCACGTCTATAACCCTTGCGGGGTAGACAGAGCCAACAGTCTTGAAAACACTAATAGTCCACGATCAACTGTATTCTATGATAGAATTAAGTTTCAAATAGTGACAGGTTGCTAGCCCATGCCGAGTGGTAACCGGCACCAACAAAAAGACCACTCCATGTCGTACCCATGAATGCTGTAAAAGGCGACTAAGGGACAGGCTTAAAAAGCTTGAGATTTTCTTTAAGGCAATGGGCTAACAAACTGCCACTATTTAAGTCTCAATTCTATCAGAAAGCCAAACAGCTGAACGTGGCCGTATCAGTATTTTCAAGACTGTTAACTCTGTCTGCCCCGCAATGGATATAGACGTGATTATATGTATGTATGTTCATCATGTCTTTATCACTTGCGGGGTGTTTTACAAATTTTAAGAGGGCGCTGGTTTAGCTATACACACGAGATTCAGCAAGTAGCCGCTAGACCAAAGTCAAAGGCCCGGGGCGCTAGGGGGTCCCATAGGGCCCTGGGATGGAAAGGGCGGCCAGCAACTTACTGGTCGCCCATAACAGCAAGATTCCCGGCACAGACGCGCCGGGCAGCCAGAAAGCATCGTGGTGAAATGCCTGTGTAGCGGGAGCAATGATTCGGCTCGACCGCCACCAAAGGGAAGATCTTCCGCCAGGCTAGGTGTTATGCCTGGGGAACCGCGGCTCCAACGATGCTGTGTCGGAGGTTGTATATATAGCTCCAATCCGTGAAATCTTTGCTTGCGCGATTTAGGTTTTTTTTTTCGCTGTTTATGTCTGATAGCGTCGCGTGATTCTATTTTTATCTTTGTGACTTGTGGCGTATAGATTTCGCCACACCTGCGATCCCATGATGCCCTCAAAATGGCAAGAAGGGCGCACGGAGGGGTTTTAGTGGGTAGGCTGGTATACTCGTACTTGCTAGGAGTCCCACACTCTCCCGGGTGAAAACCCGGGGGGTTGTCCGTAAAAAGGATTTCCACTTCGATAACAAAAAAAGGGGTCCTATAGGGCTCCCGGGCTGAGAGGAGGGGCGCAGGGCAGACCGCAGCTGTGCGAGACGTCATAAGCATGGATAAATAACCTCGTAAGTAAATTACTTGGCATAAAATGACGTTATCGCCCACTTTATGACCCATCAAAGTCATTTACCTTTTATGTTACACTCACTAGGTTTGTAAACGGCATTCGTTCTCAGTGAGTCTGTTTACATAGAAACATACATACTACATATTATACAAGGAGAGTGTGGCGGGAAAGGTCGGAGTGGGAAGACCTAGACGAACGTATCTTGATCAAATTAAGGACGTCCTGGTAAAGGGTCAGGTCAAGAGTACCCGAAACCGCCGAGCTTGCATGAAGAGAGTTATGAATGTGGATGAAGCGAAGGAAGTGTGCAGAGATCGTGGCATGTGGAAAGAGGTAGTCTCTGCCTACCCCTCCGGGAAAGAGGTGTGATTTTATGTATGTATATATGTACATACTACATAATATATATATATCTTTTATTCATATTTATATTATAATTTCTTTTTCAGTTATCGCACCTGTACATCCATATCAGTTTGGTCCAAAGGTTCGACTGGTTCGTGGAATCGATCCCGCGGGAACACCGGGATAAAAAGTAGCCTATATGTTATTCTGGGTCTTCAGCTACCCACATACCAAATTTCATCGTAATCGGTTCAGTAGTTTTTGCGTAAAAGAGTAACAAACATCCTTACTCACAAACTATCGCATTTATAATATTAGTAGGTAGGATGTATAATTGTATAATTTTCAAGTTCTCGCTTCATTTGCAATCAGAACTAGGTACATCGTTTACTTTGTTGTATAAAATGTATTTTGTATCAGTTCTAGCGTTCATTTCGGAACTAATCCTGTTCGCTAAGGAACATTGTTGTGTTATAAACTTTGTAAGGCTCGGTTTACATGATCGGATTTCTTTAACACATACGTCTTCTACTATCGCTTCCAAAGCGCGAGTTTAGAAAAAAACGGCGAACAAATTACACTGCAGCATTTTGTGAAACTGAAATTTACGTGAGCAGAGCCGCGGGCGTAGTCTTGTTTATTATGACACGGTCGAATTGAGAACTTCTTCCCTTTTTGAGGTAGGTAAATAAAAATGTACTAACGTAAAAGCTATTTTTTGTTTAGTGTCTATACTAATATTATAAATCTGAAGAGTTTGTTTGTTTGTCGAATTAAAAAAATCTTTTTGCGTTGAATAGACCATTAATCGAGGAAGGTTTAAGGCTATAAAACATCACGCTGCAACTATTAGGAGCGAAGAAATAATGGAACATGTGGAAAAAGCGGAGAAAATTATTCATCCTTGAGGGCTTCAATGATGCCCAAAATGACTATTCCACGCGGACGAAGTTGCGGGCACAGCTATTGTAAGTAAGTATATACCATCATATGCGCACGCCCTAAATACCCAGCCTTATTTTAGGGATACAACGTAGGTACCTTTTTCCATTAGATTAGTTTTCTTGTAAAATCTCTCGTTTCCTGTTTCAGTATGTTCTTGTGGAACACTAAATTATCTTGACCGATTTTCACAGAAATATTACCTCAGTTAAGTGTTAAGTCAGATTTTATTCTGTATCTGTGGAGCGCGAGATGTTTATTAACATAACATAATATGTAATCACGTCTATATCCTTTGTGGGGTAGACAGAGCCAACAGTCTTGAAAAGACTGAATGGCCACGTTCAGCTATTTGGCTTAATGATAGAATTGAGATTCAAATAGTGACAGGTTGCAAGCCCATCTCTAGTATGTAAGCCTATACCTCAGTCGCCTTTTACGACATCCATGAGAAAGAGATGGAGTGGTACTATTCTTTTACGCCGGGAACCACACGGCGCTAGGCGGCACGGCACATCCCCAAATAGGATCAGCTTAAAACCTTTGCTATTTCTCAGACAATTGTATGTTTACTCCAGTTCCATATAAAGGTAGGTATTAAGGTGACTTTTGTCAGTATTTTATAGTCGATAAAAAGTAGCGAACGGACCATGAATTCAACAAATGTATGTAAATGACGTAATAAAATGGAGTCTGCGAACTGTATGTAGGCGCTTTGGGATGAAATCGGCGGGGTTTCGGAATATTTAGGCATAAAAATATACATACATATATATATACACATACATACATAAAATCACGCCTCTTTCCCGGAGGGGTAGACAGAGGCTACCTCTTTCCACTTGCCACGATCTCTGCATACTTCGTTCGCTTCATCCACATTCATATATATTATACATATACATATATAATCACATTTATTTCTCTTGCGGGTGCGATAGAGCCATTAGTTTTGAAATTACTGATAGGGCACGTTCAGCTGTTTTGATAGAATTGAGATTCATATAGTGACAGGTTGCTAGCACATCGCCTTAAAGAAGAATCCCAAGTTTATAAGCCTATCCCTTAGTCGTCTTTTACGACATCCCTAGGATATATGTAGAGTGGTCCAATTCTAAAGTACCGTGAACCACACAGCAATAAATTACCTTTCATTTTCAATCATTTTCAAGATCGCTTAAATGAGGTTCGCTGAAAAGGATAGTTGCATTCTCTTTGAGTTATTCGGTCGCTATATTTTCCGACTCCAATATATCTACACCCGACACCTCTGATCCCCTTTTGACCTCTCCAGTGAAGAATTCAAGTTTGCACTCATAGACATAGACATGACATGGATAGACCCCGCAAGTGTTTGTAAGTCAATCGCGGCATTGGCAAAATTTGAGAAGGTAGGTGCAAAAATCTTTGTTTTTTTTTCGAGACTATGTCTTTATTAATAATTTGTTGTTTAAGTTAATTATAAATAGCTATTTTATAAATCAGTGATTTTTCAACTCATCAGTATGTATGTTTTTAATAATATATATCGGTTAATTTGCCGAGTGACCGAGTCATACATAAAAAAAAATTACAGACACATAAAGTTACATTTATAACCTTTTTTAAGTTGGTAGAAAATTGATGATGTTATAACTAATACATTACAAATACTTATAAATAAACATATAGTCACGTCTATATCCCTAGCGGAAAAGACAGAGTCAACAGCCTTAAAAATTATGTAAGGTCACATTCAGTTGTACTTCTTTATGATAGAACTAGAGGCCGCCCGCGACTTCGTCCGCATGGAAACCCTATCAATCCCGCGGGAATTCTGGGATAAAAAGTAGCCTATGTGTTATTCTGGGTCTTCAGCTACCTACATACCAAATTTCATGGTAATCGGTTCAGTAGTTTTTGCGTGAAAGAGTAACAAACATCCATACATCCATACAAACTTTCGCCTTTATAATAGTAGTAGGAAGTAGGATGAAATTCAAATAGTGACAGGTTGTTACAACAGGAATACCAAGTTTATAAATCTATGTCTTAATCGCTTTTTACGACATCCATGGGTAAAATAAGGAGTGGTTCTAATCTAAAGTGCTACGGAACCCACACGGCACACAACTTGATTTTACCTTTTAACGCCCTAACTTTTTAGTAAGCCGAAAGCAACTTATTATTATGCTTGTTTTGTATTTCGTACAGATGTTACTAGCTGTATCTATTTACATCTATGTCTGTGTGCGTACTTCTCTTCAAAATAAGTACATGTGCAGTGCATCGCTCTTCGATTTTCCACGCTTTGCATTTTATTTGGACAAAATTCTGCTGCTGGTAAGTATTGACTAAGCTGTCGAAAGCAGACTAGATTTTACGATATCCTGACTTCCCTCTTCTTTTTTAGGATAGTGTGTTGCAATTGCCGTGTGGTTCCTGGCACCAATACAAAAAAGAGTAGAACCACACCATCTCTTTCCCATGGATGTCGTAAAAGGCGACTAAGGGGTAGGGCTTATAAACTTGGGATTCTTTCTTTTAGGCGATGGGCTAGCAACCCGTCACTATTTGAATCTCAATTCTATCATTAAGCCAAACAGCTGAACGTGGCCTATCAGTCTTTTCAAGACTGTTGGCTCTGTCTACCCCGCATGGGATATATACGTGATTATATGTAATAGAATAGGACCACTCCATCTCGTTCTCATGGATGTCGTAAAAGGTGACTAAGGCAGAGGCTTATTTTGGGATTCTTCTTTTAGGCGATGGGCTAGCAACCCGTCACTATTTGAATCTCAATTCTATCATTAAGCCAGACAGCTGAACGTGGCCTATTAGTCTTTTCAAGACTGTTGGCTCTGTCTACCCCGTAAAGGATAAAGACGTGATCATATGTATGTATGTATGTATGAAGTTGCCGGACCCAGGTGGAAGGGGCAGGCCGAGAAGATCACTGCTGAACGTCGCAAAATATGATATGCGAGCCAATGGACCGAAATCCGAGGACGCCGAGAACCGGACCAAGTGGAGGGAGGAAAGTCAGAAGGCGGACCCCGGGCCCCGAAACACTTCTGTGGAGGGTGCAACTGGGAGCAGTGAAGGAGTTGCAAACCTTAGGCCTAACTGACTACTACCTAACCTAAACCAACTATCATAAGTCATTTGTGACTCCTAAACAAATAAAGCAGTGGCCAACTGGTTTGAAATGCATCAAATGGCAAACAAACCAGAAGGCTACTTCAATAATTTAAATAAAGATAATTCAACTAAATTTACTATAAAATAAATAATATAATAAATATTTATGAATACAGAATAAACCATTAGCGTCTTCTGAATAAGTGAAACAATGGCCAACTAGTTTGATTTGTATCAAATTGCAAACAAACTAGAAAGTCTTTTAAAGACTTAAAAACATATGTGACACAATAACCTAGAGTTTAAACAAACAAAATTAATAAAAAAAAAACCTAAACCTACCTACCTAACTGACTAACTTTGGCAAACTACTGTTGATGAACGGTTTCTGACCCAGTATATCAAAGCGCTCCATACTCAACGTATTGGATTCAGTCAACCACGATGAGTTTTGTGGTCAATGGACTGAAAGTGACAGGAGGAAAATGTTTCAGGAAAACTATTTAAGCTATAATTTTGTTCCTTGGCATTTGGTCGTTTTGCAATTGGATTCCGGCACTAGAGAATACCACCGCTACTACCATATCTTGCCCATGGATGTCGTAAAAGGCGACTAAGGGATATGCTAATAAACTTGGGATTCTTCTTGTAGGCGATGGGATAGCAACCTGTCATTATTTGAATGTCAATTCCATCATTAAGCCGTAGCGTTTCTGTCTTTTTAAAACTTGGCTCTGTCTACTCTGTATGGGATGTAGACGTGACTATATGTATTTATGTGTTTTATATAAACATCGGGATATTACGGAACACGCGGACGGAGCCGCGCGCTAACACTAGCAAATACAAATATTTAATTGAAACCTTAATAGCAAAAAGACGACGCTATAAAATCCGTTCAGAATTTTTGAACGTAAGAAACTTTTAAAGTGGAATTTTTAAAACTCCCAAACGTGCGATTGCGAGAGAATATGCCGGAGTCTATTTGTATGGAAAATCGAATTTTGCCCCTTCACTGAAATACTGCATTTTGTTGACGCATTAGAAGTTACCGTCCCAAGGCGCTTGTTACGGACTTTTACATATATTTTGAGCAGTTTTTCGTTAAAGACGCTATTTAAATTTAGTTATATACCTGACATTGAACCTAAAAATGGCACGAACCCTAATTTACCTATTCAGGTGCGTACAGATTACATACATTAAGTCACGTCTATATCCCTTGCGGGGTAGACAGAGCCAACAGTCTTGTAAAGACTCCGATAGGCCACGTTCAGCTATTTGGCTTTAAGATAGAATTGAGATTCAAATAGTGACAGGTTGTAAGCCCATCGCCTAAAAGAAGTATCCCAAGTATAGAAACCTATCCCTTAGTCGCCTAGAGATTATTTAACAATATTATTATAACACATTTTCTAACATTGTTTGACAACTTTGCAACATATAACAATAGTGTACACGTTAGAATCATCATCATAGACAACAATATTATATAACATTTAATTGTAACAATAATAACCTTTTATATGTACAACATAATACTTAACATGTTATATGTAGGTATATATAATTTGTACGCACCTTAACACAATATTTGTATCGTAATCAGTACTGTTTCTCCAAAACAAAACAAAACGATCACACAATACAAGATAATAATTTCGTTCCGACGGTATGAGAGCACGAGATATGATCAATAAAAAAGATGAACGATCCTTGTATAGAGCATTTCCTTCCATTTATCAAGTATCAAGTATTAATTGTTGAGTATTTGTAATAGAAGCTATGAGTTTTCTGCGCAATAATATATTATCAAGATTTATACATACATATAAACACGTCTATTACCCTTGCGGGGTAGACAGAGCCTGGAGTCTTGGAAAGACTGATAGCGTTCAGCTGTTTGGTTTTTCATGACTGTTGGCTCTGTCTACCCCGCAAGGGATATAGACGTGATTAAATGTATGTATGTTATTGTTTACAAACATAGAAAAAAATTAAAGCAAAATGTTTAAAATGAGAGAACGTATTGAAGTTATATAGAAAAAGCCACTCGAAACCAATCAAGAAGTCGATATAACGATAAAAAAGTCAATAAATTAAAGGAAAAATAAATCTTTCAATATTTTTTCAGCAAATTTTTCTTTATCAGAAATCTCGTTGAGTTTTGCTAATGGATCTTCGAAATTACAATTAGACCTAATAATGTTTTTCTTGTATCATTCTAATCCTCTTGGTGTTAGTATCGAGGAAAAAGACGACCAAAGGAGATATTTTTTGATCAATTGGTTTCGTGAAAAACATGAAATTTAGACTTAATCAATACTTATTTTATAAATGCTGAAATAAGTTTATTAGTTTGTTTTTTTATTCACTTCACACGTTATCCACTAAATTGGTCTTGTTAAATTTTTGCGTATAAATTATACAAATAAGAGTTTGGAGAGAGAAAGGACATTTCATCCCGTTAAAAACTTTAGTACCAGTTACTATTTTCAAAGTTATGTACATAAGTTTGAGTACTAACCCATGTTCTTACGGTACGGGAAATCGTCTTGAGGAAACCTGCACATTTAGGCTACTGAATGTGTAACCATGGATCCGGTGGTTTTTATAAAGTGTTTGTTACACTAAGAAGAACGTTTTAGTCATTTAACCGACTTCATAGAAGGAGGATGTCGATTCGAGGCGGTTCTCTTATACATACATATAATCACGTCTATATCTGTTGCGGGATAGACAGAGCCAACAGTCTTGTAAAGACTGATAGGCCACGTTCAGCTATTTGGCTTTGAGATTCAAATAGTGACAGGTTGCTAGCCCATCGCCTAAAAGATGAATCCCAAGTTTATAAGCCTACCCCTTAGTCGCCTTTTACGATATCCATGGGAGAGAGATGGAGTGGTCCTATTCTTTTTTCTATTGGTGCCGGGAACCACACGGCACTTACAAGGTTTAAGAAAAACTTAATTTTGGAAGAGGAGAACGTCTTAGAAATTTAACCGACTTCATAGAAGGCGGATGTCGATTCGAGGCGGTTCTCTTTTTACAAAAGTTATATGAGGCATAAGATTTGTAACGAATAAATAGACTTATTCAGTAGACTTTAATATCCTTTTCTGTCGTTTCGTTATAATAGTACCTAAGTAGATATTTAAAGTCCCTCTTCCATAAAATTTCCAGATTAAGTTCTTCACCCTGAAGCCTCAGCCTTAAAGTGATCTGTATTGTACAAGGTTCGGATTTAAGTAAATTAAGGCTTTGAGGAATTTAGGTCAGACCGCGCCCTACATAGACAAAGAAATTCTAAGTGAGCCATGTTCCGAATTATTCTCTCTTTTCAGAACGAATTCCAATTAATCTTGAATGTTTTCCACCGAAATCAGTATTTTAATTCAATTTTATTCTCGGCACTTTAGAATGGAACCACTCCATATTTTTGAATGTCGTAAAAGGCGATTAAGGGATAGGCTTATAAATATGGCATTCTTCCATTATTCGACCGAAATCAGTATTTTAATTCTATTTCATTCTCGGCACTTAAATATAGAACCACTCTATATCTTTGGAAGTCGTAAAAGGCGATTAAGGGATAGGCTTATAAACAGGGCATTTTACCTTTATTTAGGATTCTTTAGTGACGTGTGGCACCAATACAAAATAGAATATCTTTTCCCATGGATTTAGTAACAGGCGACTGAGGTAGATATAGCTTATAAACTTAGTCTTTGTCATTGTCACTATTTGAATCTCAATTCTATCACTAAACCAAACAGCTGAACGTGGCTCTCAAGACTGTTGGCTCTGTCTTCTCCGCAAGGGACATAGACGTGATTAGTATGAATGTATTTATAGCATTTTTTTATGTGTCTTTCAATCTTGGACCACGCAATTCTGTATCTCGAAATGACCATAATTCTGATTGTACGTAAAATTGGATTGATGTAATATCTCCCTTATATCCTTACTGTTCCCGGAATGGCGAACAAAGTCTTCTTATTATGATAGATATACTATATTTTTGTAGCCGTAAAGTCGTGTGTCTAGCTTCGTTTGTTTTTTTTTATTTGATACATTCATTCATTTACATGAACGCCTGAATCCCTTGCGGGGAAGACAGATTATATTATATGTAGGTATGTATATTAAAATTTTATATTAACAGGTACCTGTCAAATATTAAATTAAATCAAAGTATGTGAACTGTTTATATAATGTAGGTATAATTCAATGGTAAGGGTCAGGTCAAAAGTACCCGAAACCGCCGAGCTTGTATGAAGAGAGTTATGAATGTGGATGAAGCGAAGGAAGTATGCAGAGATCGTGGCAAGTGGAAAGAGGTAGTCTCTGCCTACCCCTCCGGGAAATAGGCGTGATTTTATGTATGTATGTATGTATAATTCAATGCTATAAGATTGTGTAGTATTATTTTTATTTGTGATTTAATTACTCTCAACATGATCTTACCATCAAGTCGACTTGTTGACCTAGCGGATTTGCGAGAAACCCGTAATCTTTTGTAAGTGTCGCTAATTTCGGCGCCTTTTTTGTGGGTGGCGTTTAATTTGTTGCTTTTTGTAGGTGGCGCTAATTTCATCACTTTTGTATAGATGGCGCTATATACGTCACTTTGGCACTAAATTCACGCGGGCAAAGCTGCGGGTAAGGGCTAGTTATTTCAAATTTTCGAAAAGTAAAGTATAAAAGACAGTGTATTCTTATCATTGCACAAGGCGGGAGAGCCTTTCAGTCATTCCGAGCCTCTGTCTACCCTGTAAGTCTTAAAAATATAACTCTGTGTGAGTATAAAAGTGTGAAAGACAGCTTTAACCCTATTATTGCACCCCTGACGACGATGTGTCATGCCTCAGCGGCACTTGACGACCCAAGGCCGGCCACAAGGAGCTTATAACTGTTTGGAGTAACCTTCGATAGTATAGATAGAAGTTATAATTAGATTTAAGTGATGTGACGTCAATAAGTGATACCTTGTATCCAATTTTGAAAATAAATCTATTCTATTCTATTCTTTCCAAATTCAAATTCAAAATTTTTATTTTTTACTAAGTGACATTTCAACATCACTTAACTGTAATATCTTTTGGTTTCACAACATTGGTTGATATCAAATAAATAAGTGAAAACTAAGTTTACTGCCGCTTTCAAAGCGTCAGTGCAGAAGAAGCGGTAACTGCACTGCAGCATTTTATTCAATAATTCCCGATTGCCTTTTGCTGCCGGCTCCAACGGTCGGGGTTCGTTGAACTGCAAACTTAAAACATGCAAACAAACAACTGACCGTTTTTGATGAAATAAGACACAGATATAATTTTAATTATTTCGAAAGATATACATACATTATAGTAACGTCTTTATTGCTTGCGGGGTAGATATAACCGACAGTCCTGAAAAGACTGTCAGGGCATATGCCACGTTCACTGTTTGGCTTCATGATAGTATTGAGACTCAAATAGTGAGCGGTTGCTACCCCAACGCCTAAAAGGAGATTCCCAATTTTATATAAACCTATAAATATCGATTAGTATAAATAAGAGCGCTTAAATTAAAAAAATATATTTATTAAATAATTTACTCAAACGTTTCGTGAATTCACTTCTCGAATCGTTATAACTCGACGTGGTTCTTCATTCCTTGGACACTACTAAGGTAAAAGCACCTATTACGGAGGTATTTCGCAACATTTGAAAGTAAGAAGCAAAAATAAGCATAAGTAAGTATTTTTAAAGGTTCCAAACAAAATTATTATCTAAAATGGAATTTAAATATTGTATTGCTGTTGAGTCTAAGTATCCTTTCATGCGATTTCTTATTTAAAAAAAATATTTAAAAAGGCAGGTCGATTTTCCCTAATACGGAGGTATGATTTTGGTCAGAGCCTATTACTGCGGTAGACGGCTCCTAATACGGAGGGTCAGGAAGTACATTAATTTAGGTTCCGTACAAATAATATGTATAACAATAATAGAAATGTGTAAGTACCTTTATTGTAAGTTTTTCGTTCATTAACTATTTAATTACATTATTTCACTTTAATGAAATTAAAGACGACTTTGAATTTAAAGTATATTATTTATTTAAAGTATATATATGTATATATTATTATTTAGTGTTTTCTACACGCGTGTGTACAGCTTTCACGGATTAAACAATATAAAAAAATGCAGGTTCATTTAGGAATTAAGTTTTATTTTTATTACAATTAGTTACTTTGGCTAAGAAATAATGACGAACAATAACAATCATCTAAAATCTTTCAAAAATCAACACTTCGTAGAGGAACAAAAAGTAACAATAATGAAATATTTATAACATCAGTCTTTCAAAAACTAACACTCCGCAGAGGATAGTAAACTGTAACTAAAAGTTTTACATATTAAAAAATAATCACTTTAGTAATGGGAAGTGAACTTAATATAAGATACCTAAGTAAAGTTTAGGGTCAATTCAGGCTGCAGTTACAGTGGTCGACAGCAGCCCGAAGAGCATTTACAGCTTCGGAAGAATTTTAAACGTTCGCTACTAGACTAGCTTCGCTTCAAAACTGCTGGCTGTCGTCAGCAACCGACGCCGCATCAGCCACCAACAGTTTTATTTTTTCGAGCGATTACTGGTCTATAAAAGAATGAAAATAAAGTTTAAAACTCTTTTAAAACTTGCGTCAATGCTGCCCGCTGCCACTGCTGCCTGAATTGAGCTATGAAAAAATGAAAAGAACAATTACGTAGATTGCATTAATTGATATTAAAATATTTAATTATTTCAATGTTTTTGATTTTACAAAAAAAAAAAAAACATTTATAAAAAATAAGAATCAGAAAAAAGACGATTTTTTTATTTATTTACGAAACCCTAAAATCTTGTGATTTTCTGTTTAATTAATAAAGCCATAATAGGAAACCATATTACCTAATACAGAGTTACCTGGAAATAACTACCACCGTATTAGGAAAACTACTCGTGTTTTTAATAATCCTAATTCTGACCCATCAAAATTCCGATTAACAAAAGAGTGTAAATTTTTAATCAAACTACAACTATTTTGTGGCTAAGATGTGTAAAACTGAAGTAACAGTTATACACAGGATATTATTTGTGATAAATTAAAACACACCTCTCAATTTTTACCCCTCCTAAGAAACTAACATTTTGTACTCAACAGTTTTATTATTTAACTAGATTTCTAATTGAGAACACATACCTCAGAATATGGTTATTAATTTATGAGATTAATAATTATTTCAATTGAACTTTTAACTAATTCAAAAACTTAATAATTTGAAAGTTATAAACAATTAAATTTTATCAGTATTTTTCCTATTACGGAGTTATACCACCGAGTTAGGATTAGTCTATAAAATTCGTATCCTATTACGGCGGTATTTTATTTCTTATTTTTTGGGTAAAAACTGAGTTACAAACGTGAAACAAGCTATTTAATTTAAAAATTTAAAAGTAGGGAAATGCTATAAGTTATTCATAAACAAACTTGAACGGCCTATTAATACGAAAAATTGCCTTTGTAAATATTAGTGTGCTTACTTTTGTTGTTCCGCGTTTGTATGAAAACACCTGTTCCGTCGATGCCGTGACACAAACTGATTGATTTTGTTGTGTTGCCAATGTGTTGTAGTTGCAAATGTCGGTTAAGTCGTGCCGTAATAAATTTAGAATAACACATTTGCGTTATGATGTACTTACACTGAATAGAACAGGAATAAAACTAAGAAATATAAATACCACCGTAATTGGAAGCGATTTTGACTACCGCCGTATTAGGAGCTTTTACCTTACCTTTAGGTCTAAGAATAGACTTGTCACAACATGAGACAGAACAAACAACTGTCTTTATAGATATGTCTTGTATATTTACAAATCGTTTTCAATGGTGGTAGTGCCGTGTAGTTTCCGGTACCAATAGAAGAAAAATTGGACGTAAAAGGCGACTAAGTCATATGCTTGTAAACTTGGGATAGTATTATTGGCAATGCTAGCAACCTGTTTCTATTTGAATCTCGGTTCAAGCACCTGAGCATGGCTTGTCAATCTTTTCAAGAGATAAATAGGTACTATTAGTATAGTATAGTACGGGAATATTATGTATGTATTGTATGTACCTACTTAAATTTTGATTTGAAGTTTTTATTAAATTCTATTACCCTTACATAATTATTCGGAGACGTTCTAGCAAAAGGTCAGGTCAAGCGTACCCGAAACCGCTGAGCTTGCATGAAGAGATGAATGTGGATGAGGCGAAAGAAGCATGCAGGAATCGTAGCAAGCGGAAAGATGAGGTCTCTGCCTGCCCCTCCGGGAAAGATAAGCGTGGTTTATGTATGTATGTAGGTCATTTACCCAATATCTTTCACAATTTTTTTTTCTGTTTATTTGAAATATAATATAACCTCCTATTTTTTTAAAAAATGGCGGCGACAAGCGGACAAGACGAAGCTTCAGGTTTTATATATAAGCCACTTGGCTCCGGAACTCTAAAAGGTCTCAAAAAATGCTGACCCAATTCTGAATAATCAAAGCTCGTATTTTAAAAGTCGTAATGTACTCAATAACCTAATTCGTTTAAGCGGAAAACCGGCAGAAACAAACTTACACATGATTGCTTTTAACTTTGAGCAAGTAATCGAGACTCGTGAAAGTTCTCAATTCGGTCTGTGAACGAATTACAATCCGTGTTCAACTTTTGAGGAGTGAATTTGTTGAACTTTTTTTTATTTATTTATTTATTAGCTTTTGCCCCGGGCTTTGCTGCCATGAGAATTTATAGAAAAAGGAAACAGGATAGGAAGGAACAAGTGGAAAACATTATGAATGTTTGATCTCTGAGATAATATTCATACAGTTCTTTTTTATTTTCTAGAACTTTTCCAGTAACAGTTAACAGACAGATGGAGACTTTTAATTATCCAACATTTCTGTAATTTATTCTTTGTGAAATGTGATCGCTATCAGTTTCTACTAAACAAAGAATAGCTATATTTCCAAAAAAAAATTAACGAAATGCGTAAAACTAATTATCTTATTTTAAATTAAGATGAACAGAGCTGAGAGATAAAAACTAGATCCAAATAAGCGAATATATGTGTGTGTTATATACACATTGTCATCAGTTTACTGTACAATTTTAACACTCCATCTCTTTCTAATGGATGTCGTAAGAGACTGAAGAATAAAACATTATTAACTCATAAAAAAACCTACTTTATCCATCGACAGTTTCCAGTCAAAGCTAAGCATGAAATAACTCTTCCTCTCAATAATAACATACCTCTTACCTCCCCAAAGACACCTCGGCTGGTATTAGGCTGCGTTCCCACCAAAGATGAGCGACGATGTGTAGCGAAAATCAAAAACATATCCAATGTTTTAGATTTTATGAAAAAAAAAAAATTTATTCATTAATATTTTTTTTAATTCATTACGAGTATTATAGGATACTTCATATCTCTTAATAATTAATAGTCAAATCTTTTGATTTCACAACATTGATTGACGTCAAATAAATAACTTAAACCTAAGTTTACTGCCGCTTCCAAGGCGTCAGTGCAGAAGAAGCGGTAACAAACTGCACTGCAGCATTTTCTTCAACAAATGAACCAATAGAATAGTTTCATTTACCTAGCCTTGATTAACCCAGTACTGAGAACGTCGATGGTCGAATCGATTTGGTGCCCAGTTAAAATGCAAGATACGCCTTAAAATCCCACATGTCAAAATCCCACCTTTACCATGAATACTGTCGAAGTTATGTACATTAGTTTGGATATTAACCGTCTTGCGATGAGGCAAAACATCCAAGTTCCCCTGCAAATATAGGGAAAAAAATGATAGAATTGAGATTCAACTAGTGACAGGTTGCTAGCCCATCGCCTAAAAAAGAATGCCAACTTTGAAAGCCTATCCCTTAGTCGCCTTTTACGACATCCATGGGAAAGAGATGGAGTGGTCCTATTCTTTTTTGTATTGGTGCCGGGAACCACACGGCACATCTTTCATCGCACATCTTTTGTGGAAACGCAGCCTTACGCCCGGGTTGTATTATACCCGGGCACTGTTTACCCAGTTAATTGCTTAGACGGGTTCTTTTCAACCGGAAAATTGAGAATCCGGATGGAATGAACGTGTGCAAAGGCTTAGTGCACATTCGTGTGGACATTGAAAATAACAAAAAAGTTTTTAACCCACCACGGTGGGAGAGAGGGTTTTAGATTCAGGGTCACTTGTGCGGTCTTACAATTTTTTTTTTTTATCTTGACTTTCGAAGTTAACTGAATTTAGGGGCGTCGGATTTTTTTTTTAATAAGCAATGTGTGTACTTTAAAATTAAATTGTCAAATAAGCAGTGATAATAATTGAGAGAATTATATATTTGTCAAATTATCAAGTACCTATAAAAAAAAATAAAGAAATAAATAAAAACATCGTATTACATACATGAATGTAATCGATGTCTTTTCTGGAAGGATAGGCAGAACTACAATGCATTTTCATTCGTGCATCCTTTTTTCGCTTAACAATTTTATTTCCATTCATACATTTTTTATTTAAGTACATTTAATTTTAATTTCTATTGACATTTTGACATAAGCTTTTACGCTTGTCGCGACATTATATATGTATTTAGAGAATATATATACATGTTTGTCGTAAAAATGAACGAGTAATTTCTATTTTATTGTAAAGAGACTGCCGAGAGTTATTGAATGTTACTTTCTGAATGAACGCTTCCCTGTTACTTTCCCTAAATGCCGTTTTGAATAAGAAATTCATTAGTAAGAGTCTTATTTTCATGTTTTGTCATACATACATGAATACTTTTCTTAGACTCATTTCGTTTTATCAAAGCAAAACAGTGATTCTGTGAATTCTAAGGGCCGGTAATATAACCAGTAAGTGATACTTTATCACTATCTCTATATAAATATACATACATACATACATACATATATTTACGTCTGTATCCCGTGCGGGCTATCTTCAACTAGCTGTACCCGCTACTTCGTCCGCGTGGAATAGTTATTTTGGGCATCATTGAAGCCCTCAAGGATGAATCATTTTCCCCTTTTCTTTCATATTTTCCATCATTTCTTTGCTCCTAATAGTTGCAGCGTGATGTTATATAGCCTAAAGCCTCGATAAATGGGCTATTCAACGCAAAAAGATTTTTTCAATTCAAACCAGTAGTTTCTAAGATTAGCGCGTTCAAACAAACAAACTCTTCAGCTTTATAATATTAGTAAAGATAAAGAAGAGACTAAATTCCTAAACGCTTTATTAGTCTTGAAACATAAGTATCATAGGTATTTAAACATAAGCATCATAATATTTGTGTCAAGTCTTACAACAGAGTCCATTAAGAACCTTCATTCAACCCTAATGTCTGACAGCCACTTAGTACTAAAACCCAGCTTAGTGTGTCTAAACTAAGCATACACATTGCTCATTACCCGTTTGTGTCGTGTAGTTTTCGGCATTTCGGCATAGAACCAATTCATATCTTTCCCATGGATTTCGTAAAAGGCGACTGAGGGATAGGCATATAAACCTGGGATTCCATTTGTAATCAATGCTCAAACACTTGTAGAATTCTTCATACACATTTTCACGTCTATACTCCTTGCGGGGCGGGCAGAGCTAACAGTATTGAAAAGACTGATAGGTTTCTAGCCCATCGCCTAAACGAAGAATCTCATATTTACAAGCCTATCCCTTAGTCGCCTTTTACGACATCCATGGCAACGACATGGTGTGGTCCCATTCTTTTTTTTTACTGGTGCCGGGAACCACACGGCTATATATCTATTGCGATCAACAAAAAACAAGTTACAGATACTAGTAACGTGTATGTATATAATATGATTTCTAAGGCCCAATAAGATTTCTTTTAGAAACGACTTTTTACCCGGACGGAGGGCCGATCTTATTTGTTTCATCCCCTGTTTATCCGGACGAGATAACCGGATTCCGTATATCTCTGACGATATAGCAGTGAGTAAATAAGGTTATGTACGACAAAGAATTGAGGCACGCATCATATTTTTATTCTGTTTCATTTTTTTCTTACGATATAGATACGTAAAATGAGGAATGCTGTTGAGATGTAAAGGTCGTATTGAAAAGAGTGCCGTGTGGTTTCTTGCACTTTAGCCTAAGACCACCACGTAAAAGGCGACTAAGGTAGAGGCTATAAACTAGGGATTCATCTTGTAAGCGATGGGCTAGCAACCTGTTATTATTTATCTCAATTCCATCATAAAACCATTACAGTTGAACGTAGCCTTTCAGTTTTCAAGACCGCTAGCTCTGTCTACCCCACAAGGGATATAGACGTGACGTGACGGGATATGTTCGTATGTATGTAAAAAGGGGAATGCTATTGACTTACACTTGTATTTCGTATTTTGTGCAATGAAGTTTAAATAAATGAATAAATAACAAAGTCAAAGCTGCAACTGCAATGCGCATATTCCCTTAGTCACCTTTTGCGACACTAATGGAAATATGGTCCTAAAATTCCGCGGGAGTCACACGGCAAAGTAAAGTAACTACATACATACATACATATGATCACGTATTTATCCCTTACGGGGTAGACAGAGCCAACAGTCTTTAAAAGACTGATTGGCCACGTTCAGCTGTTTGGCTTAATGATATAATTGAGATTCAAATAGTGACGGGTTGCTAGCCCATCGCCCTTAGTCGCCTTTTACGACATCCATGGGAACGAGATGGAGTGGTCCTATTGTTTTTCTATTGGTGCCGGGAACCACACGGTAAAGAAACAAAGACATAGAAATTAAGAAATTTTATGCCAATCCAAAGTTCATGGAAATCCCCAGTGTTCCCCACGGGCCAAATTTACCATCATGATAAACAGCCTATACATTGCGTAAATAAATGGATGTTAAAAGGAAAATAAGCGTATAACGTATATCCTTATTTATCGTAGTAAGCAAAAACGAAGGATGTCGTAGGCGTATCTTTTTTCTCCCTGTCGTTTGTACTTAAAGTGTTTGCGCTCGTCGGGTGGGCGCGTGGCATGAGATGAAGCGGTTTTAGAAACATAATTTACAAATCAAATTAGAAACTTTTATTCTTTATAGGGGATATGTCAATATCAGTGAAAACTCTACTACACTCTGTCCCACTCCATCCCATTCTATCCCACTCAGTCCTACTCTATCCCACTCTTTCACACTCTATCACACTCTATCCCACTCTGTCACACTCTATCTCACTCTATCACACTCTATCACACTCTGTCACACTCTATCTCACTCTATCTCACTCTATCACACTCTATCTCACTCTATCTCACTCTATCTCACTCTATCTCACTCTATCTTACTCTATCTCACTCTATCTCACTATATCTCACTCTATCTCACTCTATCTCACTCTGTCACACTCTATCCAACTCTATCACACTCAATCCCACTCTATCTCACTTAATCACACTCTATCACACTCTAGCGATAAAAACTCAGTGGGAACTGAGTCCCACCATATCCTACTCAGTCTTACTCTGCTCACTCTTTTCCATTCCATTAAATTGTCCGCACGAGTTCAGTCCGCTCGCTGAGCATGAAATTAGAAATCAAATCGCCACCGCTCATAAAACGGGCGGCAGTTTAATTGCGCGTCGCGTCTGGACGTTATTTTTGCCGCAACCATCTAATGAGCGAATCCGTCAAGTAAATAAAGAGTTAGCCGCGTAAAAATTAGACGCTTCGCGGTTATAGCGGTGTCATGTTTATACGACAGTTTTGCAAGACTTTGAGATGATTTAAAGTTGTTGTCATAGTTTTCTGACAAGGGACAGCATGTCGTCTATCGCTTCGCTTTCAAATACATTAAGTTTTTAGGGCAATATCTGAAAAAAAAGCACGCTTTGCCTGAACTCGGAATCAAACCCCTGTTCTGGCAGAGAGACGCGATAAGTAGCTCATCACTTAGCCACAGAGGTCCACACCCACCTATAAGATAAAACTTCCGACATAATCATTACTTCACAAGTTCATTTCCACACATTTCCGGGTGCCCCTAACCCTTTAAACTCTTAAACACCTACCATGGCTTTATAACAGCCCTTAACTGTGATCACAGAAAAAAAGAGATGTGGCAAGTTCTAAAAATAAATTAGAACTTTAAAAAAACTTTCTTGTTTTATAAGCAACTAGCTTTAACCCGCGGCTTCGCCCGCGTGGCATCCCATGGAAACAGTTTTTTCTCCATATTAGAATGGGATTGGGATAACTTGTTATGAGAGTATAAAATTGGTTGTTCCGTGTGGTTCCCGGCACCAATACAAAAAATAATAGGACCACTCCATCTCTTTCCTATGGATGTCGTAAAAGGCGACTAAAGGATAGCCTTATAAACTTGGGACTCTTTTTAAGGCGATGGGCTAGCGACCTGTCACTATTTGAATCTCAATTCTATCATTAAGCTAAATAGCTGAACGTGACCATTCAATCTTTTCAAAACTGTTGGCTCTGTCTACCCCGCAAGGGATATAGACGTGACCATATGTATGTATGTAATTTGTGAATTATTTCAGTACGCTGCTATACACAACATTGTTTGTTCTTCCATTTGGTGCCAAAATAAACAAATTTTTTGGGCTGGATACACGCGAACAGGCTACATATAGCTGCCCATGGGAAAAACATGGCTTTTCCAGATGCACTCCCGCAACTTGCAATGATTGCCCTTGGGCTTTGTTAATGGTTATGGTGAAACTTAGCTTTATGGGAATCTGTACCCTTTTAAATTGAGGCAAATCAGTAGGGATTATTGGAATTCGAGATATCATTACACTTTCCCCTTTACCTACACCTGTTAAAATAGTGGCGCCAATTATATTTTGCCCTAATTGAATTACCATAAGCCTAGTTCTATTGCATAAACGGGGAGCATCTAAATTTCGCATCAGCATGATAGGTACACCTACCTTTAAATTTATCTTATGCGATGGAACACCTGAAAGTTCAAGCGAGTTCAAAAACTCAGCTGGGTACGACGTGCTCTGTTCTGGGTCGATGATTGTGTCAATGGACAAATATAGTTTCGATTCACTTTTAATCTCATTTAAGATATTGACATTGACTATGTTCACAGTGTCGTTTGTTGTCGCAAGAATAGCTGTTGCACATAGCCCGGCATCGTCAAGTAAATTCTGTTGCAGATCCGGATAAACTTTGGCAATGAGCTCCTCCACATTTTCTACCAAACTGCAGAAATCCTGAGTGAGCGAAATGTAACCTTCACCTGTCTGTATGCATGAGTCCATCGCCAAGTTTTATTAGATTATCTGCATAATGTCTCGCATCTGCGTCATTATAGAGGTGTACTCTCATATTCGTTGTAATACTGAATTTTTTAACTGCTGGCCATAATCTGAACGATTTTAGATATACTTTGATTTCGTCTGCCGGTGTACCGCTTTGGATCACTGGCAAAGTCTGCCTAAAGTCGCCTGCAAGCAAAACTACCATTCCTCCAATAATATCTGTACTGTCTCTCAAATCCTGAAGAGTCCTGTTTAAGGCCTCTACAGCTTTTTATTTGCCGTCGTGCTTTCATCCCACACTAATAGCTTGCATTGTTTCAGCATTACACCGCGTGAGCTGTTTTTGCTGAAATTGTAGATAGGGGATTCTTCTTGTGCAAGATTTAAAGGCAAATTTAATACAGAATGTGCAGTGCGGCTGCCATTAAGTAATGTGGCGGCGATGCCAGAAGAAGCAACAGCAACAGCAATTTTTTGGTCTTTTCTAATGGACGCTAATATAAGATTTAATAAAAAGGTTTTTCCAGTGCCTCCTGGAGCATCGAGAAAAAAGACTGCACCATTTCCTGATTCGATTTGATTTAACACTCGTTGATAAATTTGACTCTGTTCTAGAAGTAGTTGAGGGACTAACTCGTTGACTTGCTGTTGTAATACTGTAATATCATAGTTTAATTCCCGAACTATATCATCGTCTAAGTCTTTTTCATATACTCTTTGTGGGCTTACCATTCCAAAATCTTGTAGTTTTTTTCCCGACATTGCTATAACCTTGTTTTCAATTTTAATCAGTGCTTCATTATAATCTGTATGTGTCTGCTGTAATCGTCTTAAAGCAGGTGCCATCTAGTGATTATGTTGCAAAGTTATAAATTCTTAGCACACGTCTCCAAGTCGTAATCTGACATTCTGCCAAATTGTACATCCATTGATTCAAAATTCACTCCGCGCATTTAGCGCCATCTAGTGATTATGTTGCAAAGTTATAAATTCTAAGCAGACATCTCCAAGTCATTATCTGACATTCTGCCAAATTGTATCTCCATTGATTCAAAATTCACTCCGCGCATTTAGCGCCACCTATGTAAGAGAGCACAGGTTTTTCGCTAATCCCACGGGAACGATAGTTTTTTCAGAATGAAAGGTACCCTATGTCCTTCTCCATACTCTGAACTATATATATCCGAAATTTCAAGAAGATTGGTTGTGTAGATAACGCGTGAAAAGAAAACAAACAAACAAACAAACAAACTTACTTTCGCATTTATAATATTAGTATGATATAATATTAGTATGATTTATCAAAAATTTACAAATTGCAAGAATTTTAATGGTAATTATTCACAGAATACATTTTTTTTATGGAGTTTTAAGCAGATTCTGACCTTCGAAACGGAAAGATAGATAGATTTCAGTGATATTTTTAAAAAGCTGTTCCTTTGGGCATCAATTATTTAGTACCTACGACTAATCTTATAATATTTTTCAAAACTAATTTAAAAACCTACGTTTGCAAAATATAATCAAGAGGTTATAATGAAGATAAAGACCAAAAATGTATTTGAGAAAGCAATTGTCAGACAAGCAAAGCAGTTCTATGAAGGTTTTTTAGAAAAAAAAAAATCTAAATTTAAAAATAATATTTATAATTACGCATACTTAGCTCGCATTTTCTCCTCTCCAGTAACTTTCTTTTCATAACTTCTTGATTATCTAGATTAAACAAATACAACATTTCCTTGTTTCCATAACCTGCGACCCTTAATGACCCCAGTGCCTTATCATGGAGTACAATGCATCATGACGCGATTGGGAGTTGCCATTAAAATTGCATTAGTGCATTACTTGCAGGCTGACCGACTTGATCCAACTTATCTGATGGACGGGTAATGGTTTCAGATATAGAATTGTGGTTTCAACTGTACCTACTTAGTATTGTGTGTTTATCATGTACTAGCTGTGATTTTTAGTTATTTTGGGCATCATTGAAGCCCTCAAGGATGAATAATTTTCCTCGTTTTTTTTTCACATTTTCCATTATTTTTTCGCTCCTTAAAGTTGCAGCTTGATGTTATATAGTCTAAAGCCTTCCTCGATAAATGGTCTATTCGAACTCGAAGAATTTTTCAATTCGAACAAGTAGTTCCTGAGATTAGCGCGTTCAAACAAACAAACTCTTCAGCTTTATAATATTAGTACAGATATCTTTGCGAGTTTACAATTTTACTCTCTATCTCTCCCTATCCCTTCGTCGCCTTTTACGTCTTCTATGGGGAAGAGATTGAGTGTTTGAGCCTATTCTTTTTTTTATTGGTGCCGGGAACCACATGGCATACGGTCAAATTTTAACTGCAAGTATTATCGGATACGTTGTTGTCTACGAGTATATTTGTCAGTCAGTTATGCAAGACTTTATATACCGTCGTCATAAAATCGACGTCATAAAAATGTGCCGTGTGGGTCCCGGCAACAATACAAAAAAAAATAGGACAACTCCATCTCTTTCCCATGGATGTCGTAAAAAACGACTAAGGGATAGGCTTACAAAATTGGGATTCTTTTTTAGGCGATGGGCTAGCAACCTGTCACTAGTTGGATCTCAATTCTATCGTTAAGCCAAATAGCTGAACGTGGCCATTCAGTCTTTTCAAGACTGTTGACTCTGTCTACCCCGCAAGGGATATAGACATGACCATATGTATGTAAAATCGACAAATCGCGAAATAATATCGCATTTTGAATTGATCGCGAACAGGTTAATTTTGGACGAAATACAATTGGATATATAAATATGGAATACTATAGAGTATGCCGTGTGTTTCCCGGCACCAATACAAAAAAGAATAGGACCACTCCATCTCTTTCCCATGGATGTCGTAAAAGGCAACTAAGGGATAGGCTTATGAAATTGCGATCCTTTTTTTAGGCGATGGGCTAGCAAGCTGTCACTATTTGGATCTCAATTCCATCATTAAGCCGAGCAGCTGAACGTGGCCATTCAGTCTTTTCGGGACTATTGGCTCTGTCTACCCCGTAAGGGATATAGACGTGACTGTATGTATGTATGTATAGAGTAAACGTCAGAACAAATTATGGTTTAAATAAATTAAATAAAATAACTTTTAAAATCGTTCCGCCCGTATTAAAGGAATCCAGGCGGTCAAACTATAAGCTGTACCTATACTGAGTCGACTATTGACGTTCCATTTCACCTATTTTCTATACGGATAAAAGTGGTGGATAAACTTTGGAGAATCCATTTCAAAATCGGCTTACACTCTGGACTCAATTGCAAAACTTTTTAGTTGTCTGTGTTGAAAATATTTGTAGTATCGGCGAATTTTTATTTAAGATGTTTCTTTTAATCCATAGAATTAATAATTCGTACAATAATATCATCACGTCTATATCCCTTGCGGGGTAGACAGATCTAGCAAACTGTCACTATTTGAATCTCAATTTTATCAGCTAACCATGGCCTATTGATCGCTCCGAGCCTGCCGGCTCTGCCTACCCCGCAAGGGATATGGACGTGATTATCCTACTAATATTATAAATACAAAAGTTTGTGAGTATGTCAGTATGGATGTTTGTTATTCTTTCACGCAAAAACTACTGAACCGATTATGAAAAAAGTTTATATGTATGTAGCTGAAGACCCAGAATAACATATAGGCTACTTTTTATCCCGGAGTTCCCGCGAGATTGATAGGGTTTCCATGCGGACGAAGTCGCGGGCGGCCTCTAGTTTGTATATACATACATACATACCTATAATCACGTCTATATCCCTTGCGGGGTAGACAGAGCCAACAGTCCTGTAAAGACTGGCAGGTCACGTTCAGCTATTTGCTGAAAGTTTGTATATATGCACGTCATATACGAGATTTTCCTCTTAAACATTAGAAAATACGGTACCTATATTATCGAATGTCCGTGCTATTTTGTGAACTCGATGTGTATGGTGCCGACATTATTCTATTGTTTCAGCTCATCATTTACACGTGTCATCATTCACACAATGTGCAATGTCGATACGTCTCGTTTGCCGCATGATCATGATGATGTTTAATAATGCAGTAAAATTGGTGTGTGTGGTTCCCGTGTGGTTCCCGGCACCAATACAAAAAGAATAGGACCACTCATTCTCTTTCCCATGGATGTCGTAAAAGGCGACTAAGGGATAGGCTTACAAACTTAGGATTCTTATTTAGGCGATGGGCTAGCAACCTGTCACTTTTTGAATCTCAATTCTATCATGAAGCCAAATAGCTGAACGTGGCCATTCAGTCTTTTCAAGACTGTTGGCTCTGTCTACCCCGCAAGGGATGTAGACGTGACCATATGTATGTATGTGTGTAAAATTGGATATATCCCTACTTACCTATATTGCGCTTTAACGTCTAAACCACTGAACCGATTTTGATAAAATTATGTAAAGAAGAACACAAGTTTTTTTTGTTGACAATATATGTGAAGAAGGGTTTAAGAGACGGATGGACAGCTTGTTTACGATATAGTCGTGTTATTTTTTATACGGGTAGACAATGCTTCCAGCATTAAGACCTCCAATTATGCTATACATTTGTATTTTTTGAATAAGGTTTCAATAAATAAATAAAAAATTACGTACTCATGAATTCTGGAAAACAAAAGATCGACAAATTCTGATACGCTAAAATAGCTGCACATAGTCATAGCCTCTTCAAAAGACTGTTGGCTCTGTCTACCCCCTAAGACGTGATTATCTATACTAATATTATAAAGCTGAAGAGTTTGTTTGTTTGTTTGAACGCGCTTATCTCAGGAAGTACTGGTTCGAATTGAAAAATTCTTTTTGCGTTGAATAGACTATTTATTGTGGAAGGTTTTAAGCTATATAACATCACGCCGCAACTATAAGGAGCGAAGTAATAATGGAAAATGTGAAAAAAAACGGGGAAAATTATTCACCCTGAGGGCTTCAATGATGCCCAAAATAACTATTCCACGCGAACAAAGTCGCGGGCACGCTATATGTTTATATGTATGCAGTAATATAATAGTATTGTACGTCCGGTTATGCTATTGTTCCATCTCATCATATCCACGTGTCCTGGTTCAGACAATGAGCTTATGCCGATACGAGATTAGCATTATGCGAGGCGCTATGTATGCCTAAAGATGACTGATTTTAAACTTTCACTTCGCATTTGATTATTTATAATTAATACAGGTAGATATTAAATGCGCACGTAACGTACCTTTATTTAATCTCGGCTAGGGATAGGCTTACAAACTCAGGATTCTTTTTTAGGCGATGGAATAGCAACCTGTCACTATTTGAATCTCAATTCTATCATTAAGCCAAATAGCTGAACATGGCCATTCAGTCCTTTCAAGACTGTTGGCTCTGTCTGCCCCGCAAGGGATATAGACGTGACTATATGTATGTATGTATTTAATCTCGGACATTTCCAATCATGTATGTATATCATGAACGTGAACATGATTCGAAACATTCTTGATAAAATTTAATACATGCCTGTTTTATTTATAAATGCTTATTAATGCAGTTAATTTTTACATACATCGTGTCACCAAGTCACAAGGAAATATGCACACAAAGCTTATAGCTTCTTGATGGAAATTGAAATGGAATTGAGAATCTGAAATGGCATCACTTAAAAGTGAAGTCGACAGTTTATTTGACTCTAAGGATAATACAAGTAAGTTTACTGATTTCACATTAAATTTTGTTATAATGTATCTGAAATTTAAAGAAAGAATGTAGTTAAAAATAATATTGATTTCACGGAGCGTGCCTTTATTATTCAGGCATACAATTTGTGGTTTAACTGTAATACGGTCAACCGCTCACAGAAAACGCAATTTGTTTATTATTTATAATTTAATGAAAGAGGTGAAAAAAAACGAGAATAAAGTAAATTATAGTTTCTAATTTATTAAAACCCAGCTACGCCCGGGGGCTTCACTCCCTTTAAAATTTCGTTATAAATGTACTTAAAGTGTTAAATCTAGGTTGTATTTTATCAGTTTGTCAAATTTCATCAAAATCCGTCCATTAGATTTTACGTTACAGTGTAACAAACACACATTCTAACAGCCTTTCGTATATATAATATTAGTATGTGTAGCCGTGTGGTTCCCGGCACCATTAGAAAAATGAACAGGACCACTCTGTCTCTTTCCTACGGATGTCGCAAAAAGCGAATAAGGGATAGGCTTATAAACTTGGGATTCTTCTTTTAGGCAATGGGCTAGCAACCTGTCACTATTTGAATCTCAATTCTATCACAAAGCCAAACAGCTGAGCGTGGTCTATCAGTCTTTTCAAGACTGGTGGCTCTGTCTACCCCGCTAGGGATATAGACGTGATTATATGTATGTAAATGTGTTTAGAAGGAAGGAAGTTAGCTTGCTGTAAAGCAAATCGCATCAATCTTAAAATTAAAAATATAATTGATAAAATTGGGTCTAAAAATGTTATCAATTTTTTTTAAATAACCAGCGGCTATTCAAATTTGTTTACGTACCTAGAAAGCAATTTATCAGGTTTGCCAGCAGCCGGTAAAAACCGGTATCGATCAACCTGTCTGTGCCGGGAACAGGATATGTTAGCATGACGCGCGTCGCTCACTCGCCGTGTGCCCTAATCGCTACACCCGAAGTGTGGCAACGAAATATAAATGTGTTTAACTTTTGAACAAAAGAGTTGATACCAAATAGCTGAACGTGGCCATTCAGTCTTTTCAAGACTATTGGCTCTTTCTACCCCGCAAGGGATATAGAATAGTATGTATGCAAAAGAGAACCGCCTCAAAACTGATATCATCTCTTTCTTTTCTTTCTTCCTTCATCTCTTTTCTCTGTTATTTTTTGGTATGTTATAACGCTTACTTTTCACTTTATTTGATCAAAATATTTTACTATTGGTCTTCCTCTCTTTCCATTAATTTTTTCTTCTACTATAATTTTGAAAAAATCGTCATGCCGGATTAAATGGCCTATCATTGCAATTCATCAGGTTTGCCGGGAACCGGTAAAAACCGGTATCGATCAACCTGTCTGTGCCGGGAACAGGATATGTTAGCATGACGCGCGTCGCTCACTCCCGTGTGCCCTAATCGCTACACCCGAAGTGTGGCCACGAAATACAGGCTGAAATTTAAAACAACTGCATCCTTTTAAACATACACTCTACCCATGCTTCTGAGCTGTTTTAGCCTATTTTTATTTAAATTAAACGTCATCATTTTCACATTTAAAAAACCCTCAAAAACTACGTCACACGCTTTATTAAAGACCAATACTACAAAAAGAAATTAAAACGAAACATGTAAATAAATGGCTGAAAAAAAAATATTTTTCTAGTATCAAGATCAAGTAAAGTACAGAGTTGTCGAGATCGCTCAGATGAAATAATTGTGTCGTTGGCCTCTGAATCTTACGCGTCGCTTTTCCGCCGGCCGGGGTGATATGACGTATTTAGGATCGTGGATTTTGATACTTTTATTTTTTTTCGTACTTTCTGAAATATGAACCGATATTTTTCTTTTAACGTTTTTAAATATCCTTTAGATGAGTACACTTAACAGTTAAATTTATGCAGTTGAATTAAAAGTCACCCTGTATAAATGTGTAAAAGAAGACTTAATTGCGAGTATACCAATTCATTCAACGGCCTCTGTGGCGCAGCGGCAGTACGCTTGTCTGTGACACCGGAGGTCCCGGGTTCGAATCCCGGCCAGGGCATGATGAGAAAAGAACTTTTTTCTGATTGGCCTGGGTCTTGGATGTTTATCTATATACATACATATGGTCACGTCTATATCCCTTGCGGGGTAGACAGAGCCAACTGTATTATCTATATAAGTATTCATTATAAAATATGGTATCGTTGAGTTAGTATCTCATAACACAAGTCTCGAACTTAATTCGAGGCTAACTCGATCTGTGTTATTTGTAAAAAAAAATCTAGTCACTTTCATGGCCCGACCTTCGATTGTATTGTTTCCCGTTGGAGTGGGCAGTAATTAAGGTAAATCCCTTACATTGTCTATCTCAATGGTTCGGCCTGTTCGCGCCCACATACATACACACACAAATAGATATTGTGCCTTTGTATTAATATATGAAAGAAAAAGGCGGGTGAAACAATTTGTCAATGAAGAGCTGACAATACTGAACGGATTTTGTTATCCTACTCATTTATAAATGCGAAAGTTTGTGACTATGTCAGTATGGATGTTTGTTACTCTTTCACGTAAAAACTACTGAACCGATTACGATGAAATTTGGTATGTAGGTAGCTATTTAGGCAAGACCCAGAAAAACATATACTACTTTTTATCCTGACCTAAACATACCATTTTATATGATTATACGCGGACGAAGTCGCGGGCTGCTTCTAGTTTATTATACATCTTCGTTCTGGTTTTGGTCCCGGTTGCATCCTCACCGCTCTGGAGAGGAGCCCGAGGTATGCCCTTGACCATTCATCATGAATGAAAACGTTTTTACACCAAGCAGGATTCAAATTCAAATACGTGGTGCGTGTATTCCCTTAGTCGCCTTTTACAATATTCATGGGGAAAAGATGGAGTGGTCTTATCTTGAAGTGCCAGAAACTACACAGTTTGCCGTGATATATGTAAGTATCTATACTAATATTATAAAGCTAAAGAGTTTGTTTGTTTGCAGGTGCTAATCTCAGGAACAACTGCTTCGAATTGGAAAATTCTTTTTGCGTTGAATAGACCATTTATCCAGGAAGGCTTTAGGCTATAAAACATCACGTTGCAACCATTAGGAGCAAAGAAATAATGGAAAAAGTGAAAAAAAAAAACGGGGGCAATTATTCATCCTTGAGGGCTTCAATGATGCCCTAAATAACTATTCCACGCGGATGAAGTCGCGGGCACAGCTAGTGTATGCATAAAATAGGTTATGATGCATTAACCAGGTGAGAATGTCAACAAAAACCTCACACCTAATTGAACTCCATTGTAATGTCATAGCCACACCCAGAACGAATTATTAATTAGGAAAGTTCCCGACCAACGTCGCGGAATGCCTTTCCATTTTCTGAGCGAACAAACATTGTAAAATGTAGTAAGTGCAGATATAAAGTTCTTAGATGTCTCTGCTTACCTCTCCGGAAAAATGACGTGATTATATGTAATAAGCATATGTAAGTACGTATAAAGTTATTGCATTATTTTAAGGCATTGAATTTCAATAAAATTCTAGAAACATTGTCTAAAATTCATTTATTAGGTAGGTATTGTGTGTTGTTCTATTACTTTAATTCCAGCAGAAATTTGGGAATTCCTTTGTGGTAACATCTATACAACACAAGTCACAACAACCACATCACCGGGCATAACCTAGCCTGGTGGAAGATCTTCCCTTTGGTGGCGGTCATTTATGTTCACTCCATGACTTTCAGTCTCTCAGGAGATAGAAAATATTAAATAACTAGATACTATCACAAAAAAATCTGCTATTTCAAGTGATTTATTTCTTATAAAACTGTGTACTTTTTCTTGTGCAATAAAGATTTTACAAACAAACAAACTAAAATCTGTCCTGAGGTTCAGCCGTAAAAGTGTAACATACAGACACAGAAACTATTTCACAAATGTTTTATTTTTTTACTCTCACTGTTTCATAACAAACGTGGAGTTTCTTACTTTTGTTTGAATAAACAATGTGATTTATTTAAAAAAATGATTTGTTGCTATACTTAATTCGGGAACTCATTCCGCTTTGTTTTTTGGGGGGGCGGACACGGGTTTAAAGAAATATTGGCTGACTTTAGTACCGTTGATTTATCTTATTGGATTTCCTTTTACCAACAGGTAAATGGGAATTTTAATTTGATTTTATGTATTTCTGATTATTTGTGTAGGTACAGTCGATGAGTTACATGATCTACAGACGGCCTCTGTGGCGCAGCGGTAGTACGCTTGTCTGTGACACCGGAGGTCCCGGGTTCGAATCTCGGCCAGGACATGATGAGAAAAATAACTTTTTCTGATTGGCCTGGGTCTTGGATGTTTTCTTTATAAGTTTTTATTATAAAATATTCGTTGAGTAAGTGTCTCGTAACACAAGTCTCGAACTTGCTTCGAGGCTAACTCAATCTGTGTAATTTGTCCCGTATACATATATTTATTTACATACAATCATGCCTGTTTGCCATTGGGGTAGGCAGAAACAATAAATTGCTACTTGCGGCAATTCTCACTGACACCTCCTACTTTCTACATACATACACACATATAAAAAGAATAGGACCACTCCATCTCATTCCCATGGATGTCGTTAAAGGCGACTAAGGGATAGGCTTATAAACTTGGGATTGTCCTGTCAGTCTTTTCAAGACTGTTGGCTCTGTCTAGCCCGCAAGGGATATAGACGTGAGTATATGTAATACACACATATAGTCACGTCTTTATCTCTTGCGGTCTATACAGTCCCAACACCAGACTGATAGACCACGCTCAGCTGTATGGCTATTAGGATTTGTATGGTGACAGATTGCTAGCCTATCGCCTAATAGAAAAATCCGAAGTTTATTAGCCTATCCCTTAGTCGCCTTTTGCGACATCTATTGGAAAGAGAAGGAGTAGTCCTATTCTTAAGTCCTCGGAAAAACGCGGGGAACCTTGTACTTCCTCCTAGCTTTAGTCCCGGTTGCATCCTCACCACTCTGGAGAGGAGCCCGGGGTATGCCTTTGACCGTGGATCCTGGATTGGGTGAGTCAGGTTTTTACACGAAGCGATTCGTATGATCTCCGTAACCTTTTCAGGTAAATCTAACCCGTATTGGATCATATGGTTACACATTCAGTTTCCTGAATGTGCAGGTTTCCTCACGATGTTGCGATGTTGTTATTGTAATCACACGCTGTACCTTTTAGATAAATGAAAAATAAATAAATAAATATAAAATCAATTTGGTCTCAATTATTATCTCCTTATATTAGGGGTAAAGAGGTGATATGTTTTGAAGTATTTGTTTTTAACTAGAAATGATACAAAGTATTCTTGGAAAATATTTTATTCGAACTTAAACAATTAATCACAGAAAATCAACTATACTTGCACCCAATCAAAAAGAAAATCAAAGTCATTATGACTGACTGAATGACTATATTTCCAATAACTTAGACATTACAGGACATAAGTATTGAATTTGGAGAACAATCTTCGTACCAATTCATCGGTGGTCAAACCGTTAAGGTGGCCGTATAAAATATCGTGATGCATAAAGGCAAAGGTTCATATCCGACCTTAACCGTATACCAATGTAGTAGTAATGAATGAGTAATACAGTCAACCGTATATCAGGACCTTGTATAGAATTCTATGAGGCTTATTTGAAGTTATATAAGTTGATGTGCTTTTGACTGTACATTAGTTTAAGTGTCAACCGATGCTCTCACGGTGAGGGAAAACATCGTGGGGTAACCTGCACATTTAGGAAACTGGATGCAACCATGATGCCACAAGGATTAGGTTCCTTACAAAGGTCACGGAGGTCAGACGGGCGTCGATTCGTGTAAGAAACTGACCGAATCAAGAATAATGGTCATCATCATCATCAAACACGTGCCCAGGACTCCTCTCCAGGGAGATGAAGATGTAATCAGGACTAAAGACACCATCAAGTTGTTCTCCTTCATCGCAACATATATACTACATACATACATACATATAATCACATCTATATCCCTTGCGGAGTAGACAGAGCCAACAAAGCCTTGTAAAGACTGATAGGCCACGTTCAGCTATTTGGCTTTAAGATAGAATTGAGATTCAAATAGTGACTAGCCCATCACCTAAAAGAGGAATCTCAAGTTTATAAGCCTATCCCTTAGTCGCCTCTTACGACATCCATGGGAAAGAGATGGAGTGGTCCTATTATTTTTTGTATTGGTGCCGGGAACCACACGGCACGGCAATATAATGTATTTATCCCATACGGGGTAGACAGAACCAACAGCGTCGATAAGACTCGAAGGCGACATTCAGCCGAATAGATTATTAATGGAATTGAGATTGAGATACGTGACAGATTGCTAGCCCTTCGCCTAAAAGAAGAATCTCTAATTTATAAAACGCTTAAGGGTTGAAAATCCGTAAAAAACCAATGTCCCAAAATGTCCAAGCAATAATAATATAATTATTTGATCTACAATTGTATAACTACCCTACAATACAAGTCTTAGAGTTCATATTTGTTCTTCAAATCTGCTATCTCTTCGTCGGTGGCGGCCTCATTAACCACACAGTGATGTAGTAGCTTTTCGATGTCTGAAACAAGTTAACAAAATAAACGATTATTGTATGTATGTTTGTAAATAAGTACTCTTATATTATTATAATATATTATATAAATATAATCACGCCTATAACCCTTACGGGGAAGACAGAGCCAACTGTCTTGCAAAGACTGACAGGACACGTTCAGCTGTATGGCTTTATGGAATAGAGATTCAAAAAGTGACAGGTTGCTAGCCCATCGTCTAAAAGAGGATTCCCAAGTTCAGTAGCCTACCTCTTAGTCGACTTTTACGACATAAATGGTAAAGATATGGGGTGGTTCTATTCTAAAGTGCCGATAACCACACGGCCAATAAAATAATTAGTCTAAAATATACTTACGCTCTCTATCATTGTTGGACAAGAACATGGCCAGAGCGGAAAATCTTTTCACCCTGCAAATATTTTTCAAATACTCCTTCACAGTCTTCTCCTTATATTTCTCCGTATAATTCGTTAGTACGCGCAGAAGATCCGATAGTATGTCACTTTCTAGAGCGTTCTCGAAGATGGACGGGATTTTAGATGGTTCTATAATCTGGAAGCGAAGAAATAAATAATTAAACTCAAACTCTTAGATGGTAAGCGCCCGTACTACCGAGACACTAGGATTTGAACGAAAAATGAAGCGCACGACTTGTTTCAGAATTTGATGAAAATATAGGAATATTTGCTTTGAAGTGAATAAATACTTTTGTACAGTCAAAGCTAGATATGTATTGAATATTATAACACCATATTATATGAAATGAATTCATTTCATTTTACTTTACTGGACCTTTAGTTACAACATTCAACAAAAAACACTCGCGCGATCTACAGTTGTCATTATTTCAAAATAAAAAAAACTAAAAAACTACGCTTTTATTGCTAATCAAACTAAAAAATAGAAAATAAAAATTAATGACAAAGGAATTATAAAACAGTAGTAGCAAGTCGAACAATCAGTTATAGTCAATTACCTCCGATTAAAATTATAACAAAATGAAATTTATAAACAAAACAATTTAAATCTGAGTAAAAAGCGTGGGGTGCCTGATGTAGTAAATATTAAAATCATTCTATTAGCATATATTTATGACAAGAGAGTTATGAAAATGAAGTAAAATGCACCCCACGCTTTTTATTCTGATTTAAATTGTTTTGTTTATAAATTTAATTTTGTTATAATTTTAATCGGAGGTAATTGACTATAACTGATTGTTCGACTTGCTACTACTGTTTTATAATTCCTTTGTCATTAATTTTTATTTTCTATTTTTTAGTTTGATTAGCAATAAAAGCGTAGTTTTTTAGTTTTTTTTAAACTATTATTTATTTTCTATTTATTAGTTCGATTAGCAATAAAACGCGTAGTTTTTTTGTTTTTTTATACAATTATTTTTTGGAAGTTAACACTTCTAGTATAACTATCTTACTAGAAAAGACTTTCGCAACCATGCACCCATCGCCGGAGGTTTTCACAACTAACTTTCTTAAAGTTATATGTGGCCTGACTGGATTAAATCTCTTAATATTCTCATCATCATGATTCTTTTTTAGGCGATGGGCTTGCAACCTGCCACTATTTGAATCTCAATTCTATCTTAAAGCCAAATAGCTGAACGTGGCCTATAAGTCTTTACAAGACTGTTGGCTCTGTCTACCCCGCAAGGGATATAGACGTGATTATATGTATGTATGATGATTGTTAAACCCAGTTGAAAAGAATTTTATAGTGATAAATCACTGTTACTAATATTTTTGACTATCCAGCAAACATAATAATTTTCGATTGTGGCCTTGCCAGGAATCAACCACAAGATTAAGAGGCAGATTGATACAGGAACAAAAATATTTCAAACATACCTCCACTGCCTTTACAACCAGGAACGCAACAATGTTTATCTGAAGACATTGTGGCACTTTTGTTGTAAAATCTGTCTTTCACAAAAACAAACACAAACTTGGGAGTCCTATCTCAAATAATCAGGTACTTTTTACAGGAGTCCTATCTCAAAATATCTGCACAACACAGTGAACACAGTCAGAGTCCAATCTCAGATGATAAAATCACACGAATATTCGGAAGAACAAAGCTCGACTCAACGGAAGATTCCAAACTCCAAATAACGACAAGTTATCAGCACAAAACAAAGTGCAAATAGGTAAATACACAGGCACCGGTAAGAAAGAAAGAAAGTTTACAGGTGATCGAATCGAATTCAAAACTTACTGCAAAACTTATTTGTCATAAATAAACTGTCACTCATTTTCCAAACGAGTATTACAGTGTTGCTATTATAAATAGGCAAAAGATACCTAATGTTAATTCAAAAATTGCATTAATATGTTAAATACGTATTAAATATCGCAAAGTTCTGTAGGTAGTAACTTTATTCTCGTATTGTTGTAAATTTAGTTGTTCAATTTTCATTTACTCCTTTTGTTTTATTACTTATATATTTTTTATTGTTTTAAAATATTCTACTAATTCTACTATTGTTTCTAATGGTAATTCTAAATGGAGCGATGCGATAAAATAAAAAAGCATCAGGTTAATAGTAACATTATATGGAAATATATTACATCTCTTTTTGGACTCCTTATACGTCAGAACTTCTTGGTTTCTTGTATGGAGATTACTGGCACTGGTGCTATCTCTGTCTCTCTTACTCTCATACGAAGGATCTAAAAATTAATTTATTAATCCTGGCAGTTTTAATAAGGATAATGAGAAACTCTTATCAAAATATTGCATTGTCATCGGTCCTTGATACGTGTGCAAAGTTCCAAGTTGATCAGACGTTTAGAAACCAGTGAAAATTAAGCTCAAAGATTCCGTTACATACATACATACATACTTACATACATACATACAACCCAAGCTAATAAAAGCGTAGTAAAAATATGGTAAAATCACATAACAACGCCATCTAGCGCAAATCGGTGGAACTACAACGCGGTCAATACGTGGTATGTGTATGTTGCATGTCAAATACTAATAAGTTCACACATATTAATTAGATGGCGCTGTCGATAGACATAATCCCTTAATTTGAAGAACCAAATATATACTACTACTAACTGTCCCGGCAAACGTTGTTTTGCCATATAAATAATTTTTAAGTAGTTTCTAGTAAAAAAAATAATGTTAAGTGTGGACAACCCTTATCACTAAGCGGTATGCAAAAATAGATGTTGGCCGATTCTCAGACCTACTCAATATGCTCACATAATTACATGAGAATCGTTCAAGCCGTTTCGGAGGAATACGGGTACGAACATTGTGACACTAGTATTTCATAATATATTTATAAGATAAGTACAAACATACATACATACATATGGTCACATCTGAAAGGACTGAATGGCCACGTTCAGCTATTTGGCTTAAAGATAGAATTGAGACTCAAATAGTGACAGGTTGCTAGCACATCGCCTAAAAAAAACAAATTTATAAGCCTATTCCTTAGTCGCCTTTTACGACATCCATGAGAAAGAGATGGAGTGGTCCTATCCTTTTTTGTACTGGTGCCGGGGACCACACGGCACATAAGATAAGTATAGACAAACAAAACCGCCGAGCTTGCGTGAAGAGAGTTATTAATGTGGATGAAGCGAAGGAAGTGTGCAGAGATCGTGGCAAGTGGAAAGAGGTAGTCTCTGCCTACCCCTCCGGGAAAGAGGCGTGATTTTATGTATGTATAGACAAACAAACATACTCACACTTAAATAATGGCTCTTGGCCGAATCGTGTCCTTTGAGACACTTCCATCCGGTCATGAATTGAACACTATTGACTGGAGGTACCATTTTATCCAAACTCTCCTTCTCGTTGAATATGGTTTCCGCGATGAGTTTCGCAGATTCTGGACTAGCTAGTTTACCGTCTCCTTTGCCTGAAAATGGAAAAATTGTCTAAGTTTCCAGATTTTTTTGATTATTGGCAGCCACACATTTATATGAAGTGTTCGATAACGATGTATGACCGCGCCCCGGGGTTTCGCTCCCGTTATATATTCCAGGTCAATCAGAGAATTTGTAGCGGGAGCGAAAATTCAGCTCGACCCCCAAAGGGAAGATCTTCCGCCAGGCTAGGTGTTATGCCTGGGGAACCGCGCGACAGACGATGTTGTGTCGGAGGTTGTATATATAGCTCCAATCCGTGAAATCTTTGAAATCGCGTCTTAGATTCTTCGCTGCTATTGGTTGATCGCGTCAATTTCTTCGCGATGATTGACAGTAGTTGTTTGATTTGATGTTGTGACGAGTGGCGTAGAGATGTCGCCACAAATTCATTCTCATCGTGCCCTGGCCGGGATTCGAACCCTGTTCAAGTCCTGCGGTGTCACAGACAAGCGCACTACGGCTGCGTCACAGTGACCGTCAATAATTTCATTGTCAATTGTATCAACATTATTTGTGCAATAAAGTTGAAATAAATTAAACATAATATCCACACATCCTTTCAAACTTTCACATTAATAATGTTTTAGGATAGGATTCTTCATCCTGTCTTAATCTTGGTTACATTATAACCTCACCTATTTGCCATAAGAGTCTAGTATGCACCTTGTGGCATGTTAGTAAAACGTTTCAGGTAAGGAGTTAACTTTAGGAGTAAACATTAAGGAGCTTGCTATACTCCAGCGGCTACTTACTGCCCGTGTCTATAGCAAAACCCACGCACTCTTAACAAAAAAAAGAATACACAAAATAACAAAATAAGACAACATACATACATACACATGGTCACGTCTATATCCCTTGCGGGGTAGACAGAGCCAACATTCTTGAAAAGACGAATGGCCACGTTCAGCTTTTTGGCTTAATGATAGAATTGAGATTCAAATAGTGACAGGTTGCTAGCCCATCGCCTAAAAAGGAATTCCAAGTTTGTAAGCCTATCCCATAGTCGCCTTTTACGACTTCCATGGGAAAAAGATGGAGTGGTCCTATTCTTTTTTGTATTGGTGCCGGGAACCACACGGCACCAAGACTACAACGCCACAAAATTCAAAAATTCAAAATTCAAAATTCAAAATTTTTTATTCATTATTATAGGATATTATTATATCGCTTAATAATTGTCGTATGGTTTAACAACTTGGTTGACACAATAATTGTACTCTTAAACGCCTTGAACCACACGGCACGACCAATACACGACCTTTTACAAAAAAAACATGTTCGAATGTAAAAAAGAAAGGTTACATTTGTAACTTTGTATCTTCAAGACTGTTGGCTCTGTTTACCCCGAAAGGGAGATGGACGTGACTATACATATGTATGTATGTATGTATGTTACCTTTGTCTCCATTGTAAAGAGGGCCGACATTTTTCCCTGAATCATTATTGTTACTGTCACCATGCGCCTTATCATCTTCAATTTCTATAATCTTCATGCGAGTTGAAGCTTTTTCATTTTCAGCAGACACCTTGCCTAAGGGGATCTCCTTGATTTGAACAGGTTTGAGCATTCTCTGAAAAAAATATACATACATACATAAAATCACGCCTCTATCCGGAGGGGTAGGCAGAGACTACCTCATTCCCACGATCGAAAAAAATATAATTATAATAATAGTTTGTTTGTTTGTATATAATAGACAAGAATAGGACCACTCCTTTATATTCCATGAATGTCGTAAAAGGCGACTAAGGGATAGGCTTATAAATTTTGTGATTCTTCTTTAAGGCGATGGGCTAACAACCTGTCACTATTTGAATCTCAATTCCATTGTAAAGCCGCACAGCTGACCGTAGCCTTTCAGTCTATTCAAGACTTGGTTCTGTCTACCCCGTGAGGGATAAAGACGTGACTGTATGTATGTAGGTAAATTTGAACTTCCAAGTTAGTTTTGTAGCAAAGAAAAGGTGCTAAATAAATAAATATCATCCTCTATCAACATCTGGTGTCACGGACAAACGCACAACCACTGCGCCATAAGGTCAATATATGATGTACTGAATACATACATACATAAAATGACGCCTCTTTCCCGGAGGGGAAGGCAGAGACTACCTCTTTCCACTTGCCACGATCTCTGCATACTTCCTTCGCTTCATCCACACTCATAACTCTCTTCATGCAAGCTCGGCGGTTTCGGGTACTTTTGACCTGACCCTTTACCAGGACGTCCTTAATTTGATCAAGATACGTACGTACTGAATATAAGCCAATTTACCTTTGACCTTTGACCTCAAATTACCTTTGACCTCAAATGCGGTGGTTTCTTCACTGGTTTGATCACAGTAATCGGTTCACCATCACCATTTCTCCACTTCTCATCGGGCGATATGACTTTCGGGACCACCTCCTCCACTTTAGGCTGGTCCGGTAGCTCCGTGATCTTGACTTGGCCGTGGGGTTTCATTATAGACTTGTTCTCGATAATCGGTGTTGTGGATGGAGACGACTTTGACTTGGCCTGAAATTTTGAGTATTTTAATACATACATACATATGATCGAGTCTATATCCTTTGCGGGGTAGACAGAGCCAACAGTCTTGAAAAGACTAAATGGCCACATTCAGCTATTTGGCTTAATTAATAGCCCATCGACTGAAGAAGAATCTCAAGTTTGTAAGCCTTTTCCTTAGTCGCCTTTTACGACATTCATGAGAAAGAGATGGAGTGGTCCTTTTCTTTTTTGTATGGGTGCCGGGAACCACACGGCACTTATTTACGGAGTATTTTAATTATAACAGGTTTTCACAATAATTACAATTAGATAGACATTGATTTGGAAGTTTAGAAGAACAGCGTCGATGGTCGGATCGGTAAGGTGCCTGGTTAAAACGCGTGTTGCGCATAAAGGCACCGGTTCGAATCCCACAGCGGCCAATGTACCAATGACTATTTTCGAAATTATGTACATTAGTTTAAATACTAACCTGTATATTCAGGCAACTGGATGTGTAACCATGGATCAAATATGGGTTAAGTTTACCTGAAAAGGTTTCATGTAAGAACCTGACTCACTCAATAAAGGACTCCCATGGTCAAAGGCATACCCCGGGCTCCTCTCCAGAGTGGTGAGGATGCAACCGGGACTAAAGCCAGGGGGAAGAAGAAGATACATACATACATATGGTCACGTCTATATCCCTTGCGGGGTAGACAGAGCCAACAGTCTTGAAAAGACTAAATGACCACGTTCAGCTATTTGGCTTAATGATAGAATTGAGATTCAAATAGTGACAAGTTGCTAGCCCATCGCCTAAAAAAGAATCCCAAGTTTGTAAGCCTATTCCTTAGTCGCCTTTTACGACATCCATGGGAAAGAGATGGAGTGGTCCTATTCTTTTCTGTATTTGTGCCGGGAACCACACGGCAAGAAGAAGATTTATTATTTAATAACTAATACATACCCCTTTAGTGCCCATTCTAGCTTTGATAGTATCCAATTGTTTCTTAGCCGCATTATTTTTAGGTTCCAACTTCAATACTTCAATCAGATCGTGCGAGGCTGAGCGGAGGGACCCGAGGCGCTCCCTGGCGGTGGCGCGGCGTTGGAGCGCCTTCACGTAGGTGGGGTCGAGGCGTAGGGCTTCGGTGCAGTCTGTTTCTGCTTGGTGTAAACTGCAGGAGATTAACATAAACATTATTTTAAAGTTATATACTTAGTTGACCTGTCTCTGAAGCAAAAAGGAAAAAGGCGTGATTTAATTTATCGCGCGATAAACTATCGCTATCCCGTTTTACTCCATAAAAAGCGACATGCCACTTTATTCAAAGAATCATGGACAGGTGTCTATCATTCAAGCTTTTGACATTCCGTAACAATAGGAAATATATGATGTATATTCAGACAGTGTAATTATAGCGAATTGCGGTAAAATTAATTTAAATTACACATTTCCTGTTGGATGAAAATATTAGTCTTAGTCAATCACCTTTTAGTTTTTAGTAAGAGACTAAAGTCCAATGGAAAGAGGTATAAGGACATGATCATTGCTATGGCCTATAGAAATATAAAAATTATACATACGTACATACTACATCAGGCAGACTACATCTTTCCACTTGCCACGATCTCTGCATACTTCCTTCGCTTCATCCACATTCATAACTCTCTTCATGCAAGTACTCCTGACCTGACCCTTTGCCAGGACATCCTTAATCTGATACCGATATGTTCGAAAAATGAAACGGAAAAACATAATAAAATATAATTAACACCAACCTGTCTTTCTTGAGATAGCAGAGCCCTCTGTTGGCGTAATATATAGCATCATCTTTGACCAGCTCAATAGCTCTGGTGTAGCAGGATATAGCTTCATCCCACTTTTCTTGCTTCACATATGCATTGCCCTTTAAGATAAGAAAAAAAAAATATTATTGTTGTGCATTTCTTTTTACGGTAGGTATACTATGTGCAACTAAAAATTAGTCATGTAAATAACAAATTTTTAGTTAAATAAAATATTTACAATAAACAAACAAACAAACAAAAGTATTTATAATAAGTGAATTCAAAAAAGTTTCCACTCTGTGACCACGGATCATTTTAACATGATTCGAAACGCCCGAGATAAAGTAATGGTACATTACGTGCAATTCAAATCTCAATTTCATCATAAAGCCATTCCGCTGAGCAAGGTGGTGTTGGGACTGTTTACCCCGCAAGAGATAAAGACGTGACGTGTTTATGTACGTAAAAAGCAGGAGAGGTCTATAGGAATTGTTGCAAGGTGTAATCTACAATTTCTTCCTACACCAACAGCAAACAGGTATAATGGTATGTATGTAAGGGATAAGTGAATACTCACCCTCTCTTTCTCATGTTGAGCCTCTTCTCTGAGCTTCTCCAGTTTAGCATCCTTACTTTTCTTGCTGTCAAGAGAAACAGGTCCAATGTCTTCCATATCTACTTCCTCGCATGCTTTGTCCTGAAATTTAAAAAAGAGACTTATAATTCTTTGTACTGCAGGCATAGATAAGAATGGTGATGTAGCTGACCATGCGAGACATAACCAATAATTTCAATACTAAAGCATAAGTTTGTTTAGACAAATGTATCTTGATCAAATTAAGGACATCCCGGTAAATGGTCAGGTCAAGAGTACCCGAAACCGCCAAGCTTGCATGAAGAGAGTTATAAATGTGGATGAAGCGAAGGAAGTATGCAAAGATCGTGGCAATTGGAAAGAGGTAGTCTATGCCTACCCCTCTGGGAAAGAGGCATGATTTTATGTATGTTATGTATGTATGTAAGTTTGAATACTAACCAATGCTCATATGGTGAGGGAAAACATTGTGAAATGTATATTCAGGCAGGTTGTGGAAGTTAGATAGGAGTTGCTTTGTATAAAAACCTGACTAACCCACTCCAGGATCCATGGTCAAAGGCATACCCTGGCTCCTCTCCAGAGTGTGAAGGATGCAACTGCGATGCAATTTCAATAATGGGTCCTTTTACGGAATAGGACATTGTCATATTAATTGGCGCATGCAAAAAACTAACATTGGTAGGTACATCACCCTTCCGATAAGAAAGTCTAAATGAAATACTTTGCCTAATAAGAACTTCTGCTTTGACATAACCTTAAAATTATAGGAATAATGACACATCTTCCCAAATCTAATTTAAAAATTGGTTAAAAATTTACAAGACACACAGAAAGGTACGTAATCAAATTTACTACCAATTTAAGTACATGAAACTGGTACTCACAACATCAAATTTTTCCCAGGATTTATAATCATGCGATGGAATTCGTTTTTCTGGTACCTTCTTCACTACAGGTGGTTTTTCCTTCTTTATCTTGCTTCGAACGGGTGGTAAATCCTTGAAGCAACAAAAAAGATTCGTATTTTTTTACTTTAATTGCAATTTACCTACATTTCCAAAGAAAACGTTTATGACGAAACAAGACTTTTCTAAGCACTTTCCGCCTTTTGAGAGAAGGATAGTAAAATATATATTAAAATAACAAGTATAAATCTACGATTACGATACTAGGAGAGATAAAATAGGCTATAGACCTGCTCAAACTCGCCGTTGAGTGCGGCCTCCTTTCGTTTCATCTCGATCTCCCAATTTTGCAAATCTGTCAAGTACGTTTGCAGCGTCTTAGCATTATCTCGAACATTTTTTTGAATCTCGAAAGCTTTATCCATTATTGAAGCAAGCAGAACTAAGAATTATTGTGTTTTTACCTGTTAGATCAATATTCGTATTCCGATTTTACGACATTGTCAAACACTTTTCGCGTTGTCATGGCGCCGCTTTTTGACAGTTTACTTTTTTGCAGTAAAATCTGTCGTGACATGAATACATTGTTGTACAGCCTTAACTTTTATTGTACTTCGCTGCTTTTATTTAAAAACCAGTAAAAACACTACAAAAACTATAAGTAGGCGGGATTGTAATGCTTTGTTTGCGAAAAGACATGTTTTCAAAAAAGACGAAGTATGGCACGTATAGAAAAAAGAATAGGACCACTTCATCTATTTCCCATAGATGTTGTAAAAGGCGACTTAAGGATAAGCTTTTAAACTTAGAATTTTTCTTTAAGGCGATCGGATAGCATCCTGTCACTATGTAGGTATTTGAATCTTTGAAATTTAAGCCAAACAGCCGAATATGAATTTGAATATTATATTTGACAATCCCTGTGGCGCAGCGGTAGTACGCTCGTCTGTGACCCCGGAGGTCCCGGGTTCGAATCCCGGCCAGGACATGATGAGAAAAGAACTTTTTCTAATTGGCGTGGGTCTTGGATGTTTATCTATATAAGTATTCATTATAAAATATAGTATCGTTGAATTAGTTATCTCGTAACACAAGTCTCGAACTTACTTCGAGGCTAACTCAATCTGTGTAATTTGTCCCGTACTTACCTATATATTTATCTATATATTTATTATGGCCTATCAATCTTTTCAAGATTATTTACTTGATTGCACTCCATTAAATTTTTATGAGTATTTATTAATCTAAGCACTTCAAACCACTCAATCCACAGATTGCCATTCCAATTCGGTTAAATTTAACTTTTTTATTCACACCTAAAATTAGAGACTTGAAACATACTTGCGTCTTGATTAAGCGATAAGTACTTTCTTCATCAGTAACTATTGACTTTATTACAGAAATAATAGTAAGAGAAACTTGTCATTGGCCTTATAATAGCATAAGATTAATACTGTATTACTATTTAATGTATACGCTGTTGGTTTCTTTAACAAAAAAAAATATTTGGCCCTGTCTACCCCGGAAGGGATACGACGCGATAAATAAGACGTGACTGACTATATGTAGGTATGTATGACATCTCTTCATGATTTTTTTTAGGTATAATAAGATAACTACTTCTTCTATTCCTTTCCCTGTAGCATTCATCTATCTAATATTATAAAGCTGAAGAGTTTGTTTTGTTTGTCTGTTTAAACGCGCTAATCTCAGAAACTACTGAACCGATTTAAATAATTATTTCACTGTTAGATAGTCTATTTATCGAGGAAGGCTTTAGGCTACATTTTATCCTACGAATTTTCTACGGGAAACGTCAACAATGCAGGTGAAAGTTGAATGAGTAGGCCATCTGCGAGCTTTCCACGCAAACGCTGCGCAATCCAACAAAGATATAGTAAAACAATGTACTAAGATGTGAAGTACTCATTTTTTGCCACAAAAAAGTCCGCGAGAGCATATATCTATCTCTTAAGGTTTATTTACAATAACCACTTTTATGTTCATTTTTTAAGATTATTTTTTCATTATAAAGATAAGTTATTTTGAAACCAATTTTCTTTAATTCAGTATTAATCCTTATCCAAATAAATATGTTTATTACTTTCGGCTTTTCATGTAGACTAAAATTGCCATTTACAGTATATAAATCAGACGAATAGGTTTTGAGATATAGTCGTTAAGCAATTTGCAGCGAAACATTTAATACGGCGAACCAGCGTTCTTTCTAATACGCCTGACCGCCCCCAAAGTTCAAATTGAACCCGTGGTTTTGGAGATACATGCTAACATTCATTTATGTAAACAATTGTATACTGAAGCGCATCCTGGTGATTTGTAACCGTAACACCTATCTAAGAACATGCACCAATCAAATCTAAATCCAGTAGTGAAAACCGCATTAAAATCGGACCAGTAGTTTTGGAGATATATGCGAACATTGGTTTGCACAAACAAACACACAAACGCACAACCTCTCACCCTAAACGCATATATACGGTCTCCGTTCGGTCGCGGGTAATGATGTGGGCCAAGTCGTCGCCAAGTCGCATAACAATTAGCAGCTATAATTGATAAAGCCGAGGAGGATGTTTGCAAAAATAAATATGATGCCCAAAATAACTATTCCACACAGACGAAGTCGCGGGCACAGCTAGTTTTATTATAAATCGTATTAACATACAATCACATTACATAATATGTCCTTTCCTTATTAGATTCGCCTGTTAAAATTTCTATATAATACCTTTACCTAGTACAGTCGCTTGCAAAAAAAAAAAAAAACAATATCAATGATATAATCTCTACGGCCAACTATACGTACCCATTTTGGGTCAACTTGCCTTATAAAATCACTTATTATCCCACCATAACTCACCATTATCATGGCACATTATGCGTGTTATATGACGGTAATGAATAACTAATTTGTCTATAATGAGCCTGTGAGAAAATCCACATATTTCCAATGTTTGCGTGTGTTTTCTGTTTGATTCTATAAAGGCCTCAGGAAATTAAAAAGTAAAGACGCCGTACTGCGAGTTACCAGTACTTATACAGTGCTACGTCCATGCTGGTCTAGAAGCAAAGAAAAAAAAAACATTTCATTAGGTACTACTTATTACTGCTCATATATTGTCAAAGTCAACAAAAGGCTGAAATTGGATTCCTGCTTTAAGGCGATGGGCTAGCAACCTGTTAATGCTTCTTCAAGTGAAAATTCGTTATTGGCATAAAATAAACAAAATTAAAAAATAAGGTTACCTTCTTCACGGTCTTATTGTTTGGAAATTGGGTTTCTTCATTAAGGCGATGGACAAGCAACTTGTCTTTTATTTCTAAATTTCGATGTATGTAGGTAATTGTAGGTGGAGCTTAAATGGAGCATCCGTTTTTAAGAGGTACTTACAAAGGAGTGGAAAGTCATGTTTACACGAAACGTCTGTCTTGTGTGGCTTTATTGGCAATGAGTCCTAATTTAGTTAGAATCATGCTTATTGTACTTGTTGCAATTGCTTATTGGAGTGAATCGCTCCCTCTCTTTATATAGAAAGAGATGGAGATAATAACCAATTTTAACTAATTAAACAACTGTGATTCTTTAATAAGAACATAAAAATAACCTGTCAATAGTCATGTTAGTCTAAGTTTTTTTTTGCGCAAATTACACAGATTGAGTTAGCCTCGAAGTAAGTTCGAAACTTGTGTTACGAGATACTAAGTCAACGATACATTATTTTATAATAAACACTTATATAGATAAACATCCAAGACCCAGGCCAATGAGAAAAAGTTCTTTTCTCATCATGCCCTGACCGGGATTCGAACCCGGGACCTCCGGTGTCACAGACAAACGTACTACCGCTGCGCCACAGAGGCCGTCTAAGTAGGTATATGTACTTTGGTAACCAGTCCACGCACTCCGTCTGATCTTTTTAACCTAGTCTAAGGTTCGATCCATTAATTTTCGGGTCACGGCTAAAAGAAATAATTGGCAGGTCCAAGCCGTTTTTTAAACTAAATATATTGTAAGTATGTATTTGATGTAACCCACGTTTTTTTTTATCAATATTTCAACATGTTATAGACTAGCTGTTGCTCTCGGCTTAGTCTTCGTGTAAATCGCTTTTCGAGTAACCTGTGGTAGGTAACTACCCTGTAATAGACTTAAGTGTAGTTAATTCTTTAACATCCTATTTCCTGTGCCAATTTTATTCGGCCATTACATCGCTACGTTATCAAACTAATAATGATAAGAATAGATGCAGCCTATAACAAGGTTATTAGGACTGTGGCGAAATCTCTACGGCACAACGCGACGCGACGCTATCACCCAATAACAGCGAAGTCTAAATCGCGCAAGCAAAGATTTCACGAATTGGAGCATGTAAACAACATCCGACACAACATCGTCGGAGCCGCGATTCCCCAGGCATCACACCTAGTCAGGCAAAAGATCTTACCTTTGGTGGCGGTCAAGTCGAATCACAAAACCCGCTACAGGATATAAGCCATTCTTAAACACACATCGATGCTTGTGTTCATTTTTATACATTTAAACAATTTATTTTTATTTTAGTTTCCATAAGAATCCGTGTCCGTATTAAATTGACATTGTGTACATGTACATAATTTTTTTAAATTATAAGTAATTTCAACTAAAAATACTAAATTCTTGAACTGCATCCTTGTTACTATAGGTATTTTATAAAAAAAAAATTACGCAATTTATATCACATCAGAATGACTCAGAATCGAAAATAACTGTAATATTGTTTGTAGCGATAAAACTTAAAAACTTCTGAACTGATTTACAATTCTGACGAAATTTGTTACAGAGATAGAAATTAATCTTATTATTTTTAAAATAAGTAACTAGAACCTTTGTGCTAGAATTACTGTATTAAATGCTCCTGTATATAATTTTGTGTACCTACATAAATAAATAAATAAATAACCTTCAGAAGCAACATACGGGAGCGAATCCACGCGCTAAAGCTAGTACCTTCATAGATTTTACAAAAAAATAATATTTATGCAAAGATATGCAATTATAGATATATTTTTATGAGATAAAAAAATACACACGCACATAGGAAGAATCCCTCAAAACAGCCCTTTTCTTTTACTCATACAAACGTTTTCTAACGTAGAGTCAATTTGAGTTTTATTGTTTTTGTATAAAACTTACTTACATTCTTACTATGCAATAAAGATATTACAAACAAACAAACAGACACATTGTTTCCGCTTTCTAATAATCCCGTATCTTCATAATTCCAATTTTCCGTCAATTATTTAAATATACAACAACTCAGGCGAACTACTAAATACATAGCTACGAGTAGTATTCTCTCTCACGAAATGTTCTTGTGGATGCCTGTAAAAAATTGGATAATGTGATAAGGCCGCCTTTTGTACATCCTTAACGTACTTAAGCTTAGGATAAATCTATTGTTATAATTTTATGTGAAATAAAAGGATATTCTAATCTATTCTACAATTAATTTATGTGAAAGTTAAATTGAATCTTATTCGACCATGAACTGGGTAATCTGGACTAAGTGCAGACCTTAACGAAACGTGATATAATAGGCGGTAACGTGATTTAGATTTGAGTACTAACGAATTGGTCCATCCGTGTGTTTTTGATGTCCTAGAAAGATGAATAAGTCAAGTTTTGGGTATATATATATATCTGTACATATGTATATACACAAAACTAATAAAACATACATACGTATATACATATAGTCACGTTTATATCCCTCGCGGGGTAGGCAGAGCCAAGGATCCCGAAAAGACTAATATAGGCCACGTATGGCTGATTGGCTTAATGATACTCGTAGAATTGGGATTCAAATAGTGACAGGTTGCTAGCCCATCGCCTTAATAGAATCTCAAGTTAAAAAGCCTATTCCTTATTTGCCTTTTACGACATCCATGGAATCTAATCTTTTTTTTTATCGGTGCCGTAAAAACCGGTTGAAAACACCATATAAAATAACCCGTCGCGTCCCTTTCACCCACCAAACACCACCGACTTAACCCACCGCTGGGTCCGTGGGGAATTTCTGTTTACCCGTGCACCCACTGGATACCGTCATGATAACACAATCGCAATTTTTATAGATAACTAGAGGGCGCCCGCGACTTCGTCCGCGTGGAATCATTCCCGCGGGGTCTCCGGGATAAAAAACCTATACATATGTTATTCTGGGTCTTCAGCTACCTACATATCAAATTTCATCGTAATCGGTTCAGTAGTTTTTGCGTGAAAGAGTAACAAACATCCATACTGACATCCTGAAATACTCACAAACTTTCGCGTTTATAATATTAGTAGGATGGTACGAAACCCTTTGTGACCGAGCCCGACTCGCACTTGGCCGATTTTATGTTTTCAATAAATTAGGTACATATTAGCTTTCGGCCACTGCTCTGGCCGCATGTAAATTACCCAATATTCTTCCCTTAACTCCACATCACACTATCTATATACAAAACTTCATGGAAATCTGCTCAGCGGTTTTAACTACTTTTTTTGACACACAAATATACTTCCAAATTAGCAATACTAGTATATGAGCAGTCACTGAACTCTTATTTCTATTAAAGTTAAAACCTAACACGTATACACCGTTAAAACGGTGGTGTCAATTATTTCAAGATATTATCATATGACAAAATGACATGTCCCATTTGTTTGGCTAATAAACACGGCAAACTTTAACCCGCGATGACATACAAACATACATACATAGTGAGGGAACCTGAACATACAGGAGACTAAGGTCAGGTTTGCCTGCGAAGGTCACGGAGGTCAGATGGTCGTGAAAAAAACCTGACTCACTCAGTCAAGAGTCCATGGTCAATGGCATACCCCGGGCTCCTCTCCAGAGAGGTGAGGATGCAACCGGGACTGAAAGCCAGGAGGAAGAAAAAGATATACAAACATACACAAAATGCCGGCTCATTCCTGCAGAGGCAGGAAGGAACTTAATTTGCTTTGTTAATTTATAAACTTGGGATTCTTCTATTAAGGCGATGGGCTAGCAACCTGCCACTATTTAAATCTCAATTCTATCATCAAGCCAAACAGCTGAACGTGGCCGTCTGAATCAAACTTTTCGAGACTGTTGGCTCTGTCTACCCCGCAAGGGATATAGATGTGATCGTAAATATATATGTATATGTGTTTTCAACCTAATACTTATTTCTTTACACATATAATTCCAAAGATATTTTCATCCCTGCATGCCTTCGCTCATCCAGATTAATTATTCTCTTAATGAAAGCTCGTTATAATAAGTAATAGCTGAACGTGGCCATTCAGTCTTTTCAAGACTGTTGGCTCTGACTACCCCGCAAGGGATATAGACGTGACCATATATATGTATGTATGTATGAAAGCTCGTCAGATAAGGATACGTACCTAAATTAAATTGAATGCAAAATCCAATCTGAAGGCTAAAGGTCTTACCATCTAAATTTCGTCAGAAAGCAGGTCAGTCTCGACACACGTCATCTGCCTTTACGCAGTCGGTTAATCGTGGTTATGTTACTTTATGCATCAGGTCATGGTTCATTGACATTGCCTTGTCAGCGCAAACTTCCGCTGAGGGTGTATCCTCAAAAAGTTCAGATACGATACATTATAATTGGTAAAGGGTCAGGTCAAAAGTACCCGAAACCGCCAAGCTTGCATGAAAAGAGTTATGAATGTGGATGAAGCGAAGAAAGTATGCAGAGATCGTGGCAAGTGGTAAGAGGTAGTCTCTGCCTACCCCTCCGGGAAAGAGGCGTGATTTTATGTATGTATGTATAATTGTCGTGTGGTCTTTGCATAAATTCAAATTCAAAATTTTTATTCATTATTAAAGGATACTTCATATCTATCTATACATATAATAAATCTGTAGAAAGGTCAATTCTGTACATTGAAAATATTGAAAAAATAAATAGCAGGGGGTGTTACTGGATCGATACCAAACACAAAAATGTGATTAAAAAAATTTTTGTCTGTCTGTCTGTATGTTCAGGCATCACGTGAAAACTAACGGTTCGATTTTGATGAAACTTGGTATAATTATACCTTATTATCCTGGGCGTAAAATAGGATACTTTTTATCCCGAAAAAATACGAAGAAAAAAAAATCTTAATTTTTCAGTTTATCCATAGACGTTGTTCTGTAGAACCGCGAACACACGTTGCGTTACCCGCAGTGGATTTAGCGCCGTAACCTGTAGCGCCTAAAGTCGGCTTTGGCTTGAACCGTTTGCTGCACAAGCGGGCCGCTACTAATTACTATGAAAAAATACTACATAGCTACAAGAATTCCCATCAAGCTGAAAATGAGTATAATTATTTAAAACACAATCAAAAGCATTATTTCAAAATTCCTCATGATTCCGGTTTAAGGAAAAAAATTTACTCACGGTCAAAGGTAAAAAATGGGTGTATCGCAATTTTCTTTAAAACGGTAAGTTTTTCAAATCGGAAAATTACCTCAGACATAAATTGTAGATCATAAAGTTATCTATAAAAAAGGTATCAATATTTTTTTTCAACAAAGCTACCGTTTCTGTGATATAACGATGCAAAAAGTTGCAAGCGTCATAATATGCATCCGTTTCCTTGCCACCTCTGAGGTAGTGTACTATAGGTAGCGCGTTTTTTTTTAACATTTTTATTATTAAACTTGAAAAAGTCTGAAATAGGTTAGAATAAACACGTGTTTTCACTACGCAGTGGCACTCAAGACTAACTTTCGCATTTATTATTTTAAAAAAAATAGAATAACCCTAAGTGAAGAAAATCATCTTAGGACAATATAATAGAGATTACAATTATCAAATTCAATGCAATAATCAAATTAAAACTAAAACTACTTATAAAAAGAAAGAAAAAAGATGACTACAAACTAAAATTTAATTTATAAATTGTACAGTCCTTGCATAGCATCAACATGCGGGAATGTGCCCAGAAGGCTGGCAGCATTGCCAATTCGAATGGCAATGCTGATTCTCTGAGCCAGATAATTTCCAGCCCTCCGGTCAAGAGATACCTCAATTAGCTTTTTCGACAATTGTCGGAAAAGCTGATGGGCAGATAGGCCCCCCGGTCCCAGAGTTTCTACCCCAAAAGGTTCAAAAGTATAGATATTACCGATAACTACATACATACATAAAATCACGCCTCTTTCCCGGAGGGGTAGGCGGAGACTACCTCTTTCCACTCATCCCTGCATACTTCCTTTGCTTCATCTACATTCATAACTCTCTTCATGCAAGCTCGGCGGTTTCGGGTACTTTTGACCCGACCCTTTACCAGGACGTCCTTAATTTGATCAAGATATGTTCGTCTAGGTCTTCCCACCCCGACCTTTCCCTCCACACTCTCCATGTATATCTGCTTAGTCAACCTGTTTTCATTCATCCTCTCCACATGACCGAACCATTTCAACATACCATTTTCTATTCCTATAACTACATCTTCTTTCACATCACAACATTCCCTTATCACACTGTTCCTTATCCGGTCACTCAATTTCACACCCAACATACTCCTTAACGCTCTCATTTCCACTGCATTTATTCTGCTTTCGTGCTTCTTTTGCCATACCCAACTTTCACTCCCATACATTAATGTAGGGACCAACACGCCCCTGTGCACAGCCAGTCGAGCCTTTTTGGATAGTTTCTGACTGCTCATAAAGGCATGCAAAGCTCCATTCACCATGTTCCCCGTGTTCACTCTCCTTTCAATATCACTATCACACTTGCCATCTGATGTAAACTTTGATCCCGATAACTACATATTTGCGCCTTTTGAGATTTTTTGCCTCATTTGAAACAGAATGGCCTTAGATTAAGTAACCTGAAGATGAGACGGCGCAGGTGTGTCGACACAAGTAGCATCCCACACCAAATGCCGCCCCAATCTCCAGGGTACCAAAGTCATACCATCCGGTCTCTTGGCATCATCCCGAGCCAGACCGTTTGGTTCTAGAACGGCTGGAACATGGATGGTGGCAAGAGCACGGAGGATTATATCATTTAGGGCGGCATGGCGCCTTAAACGGCCGGCACTCCTAGGGCATAAGAGGCCGTGGTGTCCATAGCCGACAACGGTATCCCCGCAAGGACAACTATTATTAAAGACTAACGGTATTTCATGTGTTGAGCATTCTGAGATAAAGCAACTATACGACCCTAGCCACGTACACAATTAAACAGAGAGACAGATGTTGTCTCAAGGTTTCACTACAGTATAAATGAAGGGACTGGGTTTCATTATACTTATGTATATTTTATATTTTGAATTCAAGTTAAAATTACCGACAGAACAATATTTTTACTTATATTACTGCTACATAGAGTATATACGAGACGTGCTTATGCATATTATGACGCTTGCAACTTTTTGCATCGTAATATCTCAGAAACGGTAGCTTTATTGAAAAAAAAATATTGATTCCTTTTTATAGATATCTTTATGATCTTTACAATCTATGTCTGAGGTAATTTTCCTATAAAACTTACCGTTTTGAAGAAAATCGTGAAAATTCCATTTTATTACCTTTGACCTTGGGTATTTTTTTTCCTTAAACCGGAATCATTTTTACACGTATGCGAATCAATGTCGCATACCACAAGAATAACATCACATCCAAGACCACCTATCAGTAAAACAATATATTTTATATAGAAATCGTTCCATTAATCGAGTCAATTCGTGATCGATTATCGATTAAATTCGATTATCGCTACCGTTGAATCGGCCTTGGGAATGACAGTTGTGGATTTTCAATTCGATTCGTCCGAACATACATATATCACAGATGTAATATCATAAATAACCGTGGGGTATCGAAATTATTATTTACATATATTGAGATCTCCGCCTTTATTTCGTACTTTGTAAATTAATGGTTTCGCCTAAGGCTCATGTTTTTATGATCATAAATAATGTCATAATTACTACTTACATATTATGTACATACAATCACGTCTTCAACCATTTCGGGGTAGACAGAGACGATGTTTTCCCAAAGTTCTCCTATAGAGGTCAGATGAGAGTCGCTTCGTTTTACCTACCGACCAGGATACTATTATGTACAAATTCATCAAGAGAGTTAAGGTCACAACTAGAACTATCACCAGATGGATGATGATTTCATACACATACATGTAGTCACGTCTATATCCCTTGCGGGGTAGACAGAGCCAACAGTCTTGAAAAGACTATGATGATGATTTCATTAAGGAAAACTTTTATTTTCACGGCCAACTGAACATTTAATAACGACTAAACAAAAAGGTGATAAATTGTTTAATCAGGCGAATATTTTGTAACTAAACTAATGATGATCTATGGCTTTCCATTTGTTGTGATTAATATTATATCAATCATTGTAAAGATGAATTCCATGTAATCGAAATTGTGTAGAGATTATTTATGAATGAAATTAGACAATTCGGCAAACGCCGGTTTTATTAAAATAACTAGCTGTGCCTGCGACTCCGTTCGCGTGGAATAGTTATTTTGGGCATCATTGAATAGATTCCCCGGTTTTTTTTTACATTTCTTCGCTTCTAATAGTTGCGGTGTGATGTTATATAGCCTAAAGCCTTCCTCGATAAATGATCTATTCAACACAAGAAGAATTCTTCAATTCGAACCAGTAGTTCCTGAGATTAGCGCATTCACACAAACTCTTCAGCTTTATATATTAGTATAGATTGAGATAATGTTATGTTAGGTAGGTACGACGCCTTCTGTGGCGCAGCGGTAGTGCGTTTGTCTCTGACACCGGAGGTCCCGTGTTCGAATCCCGGCCAAGGGGTATGATGAGAAACGAACTTTCTTTTTTTGTCTTGGATGTTAAGTATAAGTATTTTTACAAAATATAGTATCGTTGAGTTAGTATCTCGTAACACAAGTCTCGAACTTACTTCGAGGCTAACTCAGTCTGTTTTGCTTGTCCCGTATATATTTTATACCTATTTAGGTAGATACTTCTTTTCTTCATATATGTTCTGTCAAAGGTACCTCAAAAAGGATAAAAATCTTTTCTTTTCTTTAAAAGATATGAATCTCTTTAAAATATGTAATTGAAATAATATTTTTAAAGGCAAAGTTTATAACATAAGCTACGAGCAACCTAAAAATTTTTACATTAGGTATGTATGTTATTTAAATGCTTAAGCTATATTACTCTAAAGTTTCCTAAAAATCTCAAAAATTATTATTAAAAAGCAAGAGTCAAGTTCAATATTTTTGACTCTTTTATTTTTGTGGCTTAATAATAAATCTTATATATAAAATTCTCGTGTCACAATGTTTGTCTCCGTACTCCTCCGAAACGGCTTTACCGATTTTAACCAAATTTTGCATGCATATTCAGTAGGTCTGAGAATCGGCTAACATCTATTTTTCATACCCCTAAGTGTTAAGGGTTGTCCACACTTAACATTTTTTTAACTAGAAATTACTTAAAAGTGATTTATATGGCAAAACAACGATTGCCGGGACAGCTAGTAATTTATAAAAAAATATTTCAATAATTTCCACCAAATTAATAAATGTAACTACAACATACTGTGATGCTACTATCCAAAAGACAAAGAGCCCTATTATCTTTTATTTTATTTGACGTAAAAGGTCAATAATGACCAGACGAGACTTTCTGATATACCTGTCATTTCTAATTACCAATACGGGTATTATATGCCTTTTGTACTTAACAGTATCATTTCGATTCACCCTATAATGAACCCAATTAACATTGTATTAAAGTTTAATTTATATTTTTAAGTGAAGTACAGTCAAGTGGAATTTTGTGACTTCTACAACCTTAGCCGCCATAGAGATCACGTTTCTCAGTGCATTATTTTGGGCGATCGTTTAATTTTATAGGAATTGTTAAAGATTATATTGATGTTGGTTTGATAAATTATGTCACGACGAGTTAATGAAGTGTGGAATAGGATTTAGTTCGGATTTTTTTTTTCTACACGCTGTTAGTGTTTTGTGTAAGGCCAGTAATAATCTTTAATTAATAGCTGTAGCTACAATCCCTTATCTAGATATGATTCTTTCAGTTACCTGGTTGACTGGAAGGAATCCCTCATAGGGATAAGACCGCCATTGCGCATTTTTTTATGTCATACGAGTATTATGTACCTACCTACTGTGTGTAAATTTTTTTATGTACAATAAAGTTGTTACAAACAAACAAACAATCTGTTTTTCAGCGGACTTGTTTATTTTTAATGTTCTTCCTCCTGGCATAAGTCCCGGGGCTACATCCTCATTTCTCTGGAGAGGAAACCTGGGTGCGCCTTTAACCGTGATTGAATTGAGCGAGTCTTTACATAGGACAAAATTATTAATGAAGATTTGACACGAATCGCAACCATTGCAGCAGAAACAACCATCATGTTAAATATTTCACTATATGCCTATAACCTTAGTCGCCTTTTACAACATTGGATCTAAAAGCTGCAATAGATAAATTTGCCTATTCCCTAAGTCGACTTTTACGAAATCTATAGAATAGGGAGTGGTCCTATTTGCAAGTGCTGAGAAACGAAGCATCAGGAGTACTGAGAGGGTAGGTAGGTACTTAGGGTGTCTTGTATCCCGGAAAAAAATATTATTCCCGTAGGATTTGTTACAAAATGACATGTGCGCGAGTAAAGCCGCGGTCTGAAGCTTGTCTACAATGCTCTTCTTTTTCTTGATATTTCTTATATATTGTACTTATACTTATTGTTATGTTACGGCGAAAGTTTAAATCTACGAAATGTGGTCAGTAAAGTTACGTCAGTATCCAAATAAAATTTCTTTCAATTTGACAATTCTAACCAACAAATAAAATCGTGTCTGGACATAATGGTCCTATTCAAATTATTCGAGTTAGTATTCCATTACAACTTACAAGTATCATTTGTATATCATACTAATATTATAAATGCGAAAGTTAGTAACTATGTCAGTATGGATGTTTGTTACTCTTTCACGCAAAAACTACTGAATCAATTACGATGTTTGGTATGAAGGAAGCTGAAGACTCAGAATAACATATAAGCTACTACTAACTACTACTACTATTAACATTTATACAAGTTAGACACATTATTGGCATATTTATTGCCAGCTGTACCGGGTGGGGTGTTAAATTCAGAATTAGGGCTTGAAATATGTCGCATCAGGAGTGTCTTCCAATTCTTGGCTCAAGTAATAGACTGCCCATTCAAACAATAGGAATATCTCTTTCTCCATTCGTTACCCGGTTACAACTTATTTCTAAAGAGGAGCCTGGGGTGCATTTACCCTGATATCCGTGATAGAGATCCTAGAAACCTAAGTCACTCAGAGTTAGGTTTCTATAAGAAGCAACTCCCATCTGACCTCCGCAACCTTAGCTGAAAAAAAAAATTAAAATTCCATCAACTTTTTCACACGTCAGATTTATTTTATCAAAAACAAAAAAAAAATAAATAAACCCATCAATCTTTTTATCAATCAGATTGTCTAATATACAACCGTCAACACGTCAATTAATAGAAATAAACCTGATACAATTAGGTATGTGCAACAAAAAAAGGAAAAATAGATCACATTTTTATGGTGAAACAAGTGATGTTTTGACAAGAGCGAGCAGGTTTGAACTATTGGTTCCGTATAATATTTATTTTCTACGTTTTCTGTCTTATTCTTCTATCTGAAGCCTCTTTATTCTTCTACCTGAAGTCGAAATTTATGCGAATTTAATATCATTGAGTTTGATTAATTACTTTATTTCTGAGTTAGTTAGTGTTTAGTTAGAAGTTAGTGTCACGGAGGTTGAACTACGTTTATTTATTTAACATACATAGATACATATAATCACGTCTATATTCCTTGCGGTGTAGACAGAGCTTGAGAAATACTGATGGTCACGTTCATCTGTTTCGCTTATACTGACGGAATTGAGATTCATATAAACTGACAGGTTTCTAGCCAGTAGCCTAAAAGAAGAATCCAAAGTTTATAAGCCAATTATTCATTTAAAAATTTATGTATTACTATTTTTAACAACTTTTTAAGCGAAAAGGAAAACATAATGCCACCCAAATCTCTTACGAAGTAGATTATACAAGTTTATCAATAAAAGGCCTACTAACACACTTATGATCCTTTCTTCGAGGGATAATTTAGCATAAGGACCTGTCACCTGTCTCTCAATCGCAATTTTATCATCATCATAAATTATTAAAAATGTGAAAACATTATGAATAATTGCTTGAAGAGAGTTATGAATGTGGATGAAGCGAAGGAAGTATGCAGAGATCGTGGCAAGTGGAAAGAGGTAGTCTCTGCCTACCCCTCCGGGAAAGCGGCGTGATTTTATGTATGTATATATGTATGAAAACATTAAAATGTATTATTTAACGATGGTGATATAAAACTATTTTTTTAATCAACAATTCTCAGAAGGATCCCTAAACAATTATCTGAACCGGTTGCAACGGTCAACGAACCCTAGATTCTAAGTCGATTGTTATGGGCGCCTGCAATGGCTGTAGTTAGTTAGTAGCTGATGCCCACGACTTCGTTCACTTAGCTGAACGACTTTTGTTTAGGTACTTATTTCTACTAATAGTTTTAGCTGGGCCATTATGGTGCTGCATTAAGTGCTTCGGTTCTTCGATTTTTATTTATTATTAGGAAATACTAATCAGGATGAATAGCTTTTGGAATTTTTTAAAATTTATTTTAGTTTAGATGAACCATAAACTGTTAAAAAAATATTACTTCGTCAAGTTTTAAAAATTATTTCTAACCTATAAATTGCTCCGATCGTCTATTAGTTCCATAGATTAGCGTGTACAAATAAACAGAGATTTTTTTTAACAAATACTTACCGTAAAAGTGTTGTTTATATCGCCTACCTAATTTTGTTTTTATGTAAATATATTCAAAAATACACAGAATTTTTTAACTGTTTCATTATATCTATATATTATTCGATTCAGTTAACGAAAGGTCTTGCCCTGAAGATAAATTTCACTTTTTATGTACCTACACACAGAACTAACAATCAATACCTTCCGCATTCTAATTATACCCTTAAGTATAGGCATATGATGTTACGTAGATATTAAATTGAGAAACGAGAGCAGTTAACTTACATTCTTAGTCCACATCTTCTATTTATAGAAAAGAGGACAATGACTGATTAACTCACTGACTGACATTTTATGTATGTATATTATTTTTATTACAAAGTGTTACCACTATATAAGTCACACTGTATTAGGTATGTATTGTATGTATATATATTAACAGTCTAATTTAAAATTCAAAATTCATTTATACTTTACAAGGATAAGGTTTCTTAAGTGGGGCTCCGATCTTAAATTGAAACCTGTGTTGAAAGAGTCCTCTCATCTCTGTGGTACATTTGGTCACTTGTAAATTGGTTTTTATGATCCACAAATGCCGTGTGATTCCCGGCACCAATAGAAAAAAGAATAAGACCACGCCATCTCTTCCCCATGGATGTCGTAAAGGGCGACTAAGGGATAGGCTTTTAAACTTGGGATTCTTCCTTTAGGCGATGGGCTAACAGCCCAGTCACTATTAGAATCTCAATTCTATCATTAAGCCAAACAGCTGAACGAGGCACATCAGTCTTTCCAAGCTCTGTCTATCCCGCAAGGATAAAAAAGAGACAATTGTACATGGTCGAGGTAGGATCATTTTATTCTGTTTGTATCTAATCAACACGAACTTGTTACAAATCAATGGACAATAAAATCATTTTTAAATCATCAGTAAAAATAATCCCCGTAACACAACGCTTAATTAAACCCCCGGAAATCACGACGTGAAACAAAAATCATCACCTAATACACTGATGATTCACCAGGTTTGGTGAAGCGTGATACAATGACGTCATATTTCTATAGAAAACTTTATGCGATGCAGATTATAATATTTAATTTGGATTATCGCGTATTAAAATATTTTGTTTATGTAATAATTAGGGTAATCGATTCTTACAAAAAAAAAAAATGGATGATCTAACTTTGGAGCAAATTTAAAGGATTTTATTTTTATTTGACATCACTTTAGATAATACGCAGTAGAGTGGTTAAGGTTTCCGATTGGTAAATAAACATACACACATACACATATAGTCAGGGAGGCAATACTACATCTTTCTATTTACAATGTTACAATGATCCCTGCATATTGAGGCTAACTCAACCTGTGTAATTTCTCATAAAAATTATATTATAAAATAAAAAAAAATATATACTTAATTTGTTTCAGTCTTTCTTGACTAGCTAGTACGAATAGAATGATGATTTTCTTAAATAATACATATAAGTCACGTCTTTATCCCATGCGGGGTAGACAGAGCCAACAGTCTTGAAAAGACGCCTTAGTCGCCTTTTACGATATCCGTGGGAAAAAGATGGAGTGGTCTTATTCATTTTTGTATTAGTGCCGGGAACGACACGGCACAATAATAATCTCAGTACAAATTTTCTGAAAATTCCACCCCATCTCAACTTACATTGCAAATGCAAAAATAAGTTTGTCTGTTTGTTATATCTTTATAAATTCACAACTAAACTGATTATTAAGGAACTAGGTAACACTTTTGAGCTTGAAAAAAGACAATTTATTTAAATAAATTCCTACGGAAACGATGAAATGATAATGAATTGATTCACGCTAGCGGGACTGCAGGCGATAACCAGTTTAAAATGAGCCACTTACAAATTTTTCTTTAAACCTTACGAACATAGCCTGGTGTTAAAACTAGTCGTAGCTAAATTATAATATATGATATCAATTTTCAAGAGCAACATGTCAGTCAAAACATTATAATCAAATAGTATGTAATCGTAATTACCACAAATAAAGTTAACTAGTTGTTACACGCGACTTTGTCCACTGTAAAATTAAATATGACCGAAAGTTGACCTTCATTGACCACTTTAGAGGGATAGGGGGAGAATTTATTGTAAACCTACCAGTTTTTAAATTGGACCAAGCCGAACACATATGAGAGAATCGCATTAGAATTGGAGTAACAGTTTTCCGGTGATACGAGTACAAACATACAGACAGAAATCCTAAAAGACAAAAGTCGGATTTATGGCTTCTGTTGGTTATATATAGATAAATACCTACACAATATTGATTCTAAGGCAATATAATTTAAAGGTTGAATAATTTAAAAGAACGCTTGTCTGTGTCATGGTAGGTCCCGGGTTCGAATCCCAGCCAGGGCATGATGAGAAACGAACTTTCTCTAATTGGCCTGGGTATTGGATGTTTATCTACATAAGAATTTATAATAAAATATACCTAGTAGCGTTGAGTTAGTATCTCGTAACACAAGTCCCGAACATACTTCGAGGCTTACTCAATCTGTGTAATTTGTATCGTATATATTTACACTAGCTGTCGCCCGCGACTTCGTACGCGTGGAAAAGTCTATTTTTGTGCAAAATTATTTTTAGCGTATTGTATTTATATATATATATATATATTTATTTATATACAGACATCGGTTAGTTACAATTTTACTATATGTATGTATGGATGGATTAGAATTACTTAGGTGGGCGATAATGGGCGTTTAAAAGGGTATTATTACGTTAATATTGAAAAATTACTCATGATTTAATAATGATTACAAGAAGACTTAGAATAAAAAAATACTCACCTTGCCGTTTTGGGCAAGTTTACTCCAATTTTAAACTAATTTGTGTTAAACGTCATTACATCATTTAGTTACCTACGTAAATATATGAGTTAACCTTTTCCATATAAGCTTTGGTCCGCGACATCGCTTGTGTGTTTTTTCTGTGACCATTGTAATATTGTGCGCGTGCGCAGATTGACCTGCACTAGCACCTAGGTCATAACTGAAAATCAGCGTATTGCTCTATAGCAATAAATTGGTTGAGTTTGTGACCTTTTTGTATTGCTGCAACTCACACCCTAATTCATTGGTATAGGTACCATATGAAATTGTAAATTGTGTGGGTATATGCAAATCAAATAAAATTCTATAAATAAATAAATCTATCTATCTACCTATCTATTCCATTCCAAACTCAGATTTACCAATATAATATAGTGATTCAAAGAAAATTTTATACAATAAAGTGGTTATTTTAAAGCGGTATGTTTCCGAGCTAACTGTTTATGAAGATACCAAACAAGAAATGTAGGTATAAAAAATCGTCATAAGTAAACTAAGAATAAAGAGAAAAAGGCATCTACGTGCTTTTTACAAATAAATTAATTCTATGGTCTATATTTAAGCCATCATTGTTCTGGCTTACAATACATAAAAATTCTCGAAAAATCCCAAAACCACGTTCAGTTGCAAAGCTTACCTATGAGGTTTAAATTATGACTTATTTCACCAGCACTTGAAATTCTTCTTGTAAGCAACCTGTCACTATTTGAATCTCAATTTAATCATAAAGCCAAACAACTGAATTTGGCCCAGCAAGCTTTCGAGACTGTTGGCTCAGTCTGCCCCGCAAGGTAGATGGACGTTACTATACCTATGCATGTATTTAAAGATTGAATAAAATTCCCATAACATATCATTACATAGTTTAGGCGTTTAGTTAAATGACAACTATACGTAATAATTATTTAATTGCACAGTTCCGTTTTCCTATAAAAAGATGGGTCACGACTTGCAAGAAAAGAATCAGAATTAAAAACTGGTCAAGCGTAAATTTATATTTGTGTGTTTGTGTTTGTGTACTATGGATGTCGTAAAAGGCGACTAAGGGATAGACTTAAAAACTTGGGATTCCTCTTTTAGGCGACGGGCTAGCAACCTGTCACTATTTGAATCTCAATTCTATCATTAAGCCAAATTGCTGAACGTGGCCTATCTGTCTCTTTAAGACTGTTGGCTCTCTATTCCCCGCAAGGGATATAGACGTGATTTCATGAATGAATGAATTTAACAGGTTACTAGCCCATCGCCTATCAGAGGAATTCCAAGATTGTAGGCCTATCCCTTAATCGCCGTTTACGTCATCCATAAAAAATATATGGAGATGCTTCTAAAAATAGAAATGACACGGCACTGGAAAATGTAACCGAAATTATCATCAAAAGAATGACGATGGTTCTAAATAGAAGAGAAGTTGAGTTGAGTAAGAGTTGAAATGAGTGATGAGCCTAAAGTAAGTAAGGGATCCTTATAATCTTGCCTGCACATTCAGGTAATTGAATGTGTACAGTTACACATTCAGTTGCCTGAATGTGCAGGTTTATTTTGTCACACGATGATTTTTCCTCACCGTAGGTACCCTAAAACAGTCATGATTTATTGATCCAATGAACTAATGACCCGGAGACTGCTTTATCAATAATCATTGAAATCAGTGACCACACAAAAAAAGGTTTGTGTATTTTATAGATTTTCGCAAAAAGTAACAATATTGATTCAGTTTTTGTTCTACATCCTTAATTAAATTAATATTTTTTTTGTTCGTTTCTTATGTTTCATTAAATAAACACTTCAATCTTTACTAATATTATAAAGCTGAAGAGTTTGTTTGTTTGAACGCGCTAATCTCAGGAACTACTGGTTCGAATTGAAAAATTCTTATTGCGTTGAATAGATCATTTATCGAGGAAGGCTTTAGGTTTTATAACATCACACTGCAACTATAAGGAGCGAAGAAAAAATGGAATATGTGAAAAAAAAAACCGGGAAAATTATTCATCCTTGAGGGCTCCAAAATAACTATTCCACGCGGACGAAGTTGCGGGCACAGCTAGTTTGAAATATCTGCCGTTTGACGTTGAATAAAGGATGATAATAAGTAACTGTTTGTTTTAGATAAATCAAAACTATGAAGTCTAAGTCCTATTTTATATAGAAAAAAGATTCGTTTGTACCAATTAAACTCAAAAACTATCCGATTAATTTTTGTATGACATTTTGTAACAAATATGGAACAGACCTTAAATGTGATGTTTATTTATTTTCTTTTTGAAAAATCTCTTAGAGCGGACCTTACAGTAATAACTCTTTTTTAAATATACATATAATCATGTCTATATACCTTGCGGGGCAGACAGTGCCAACAGTCTTGAAAAGACTGATAGGCCACGTTCAACTGTTTGGCTTAATGATAGAATTGAGATTCAAATAGTGACAGGTTGCTAGCCCATCGCCTTAAAGATGAATCCCAAGTTTATAAGCCTATCCCTTAGTCGTCTTTTACGACAACCATAGGAACGAGATGGATAGGTCCTATTCTTTTCTTCTAGAAACATAAATCAGGCTAGCGAATTCTTCCGGATATCCGGACGACGCGGTAAAATTCCAAATTATCTTACAAATTAATTACAATTAAAATCATTCGATAATTTAGAAATCAATCACTGCGGATGTAATAATATTCAAATTATGATCGTAATACAATCATATTAATTACAGATTAAGTCATCGTAATGGCATTATACTCGTGCCCCAGTCATAATATTGGGTCACGAAAATGGCACGTATCTTGATAGAATTCGTTTCATTAACAAAAATCTTCATACCAATTAAACATATAGCCACTTGAACTTGGGATCTATGCGTGCATCTTTGCAAATTTAACTTAAACATGTACAAATCAAACTTAACAAAAATATCAACTCTATTCATATCAACGATAAGAGTTACAACTTCAGTTTGTGTATCGAAATCGGTAGTAGATTTAAGTTTGGCTGGTGATGCTTGCACGTTTTTTAGTCGACTTTTAAGAGGTATAAAAAGCTATGGACTCCTTCCAAAAGTAACAGTCACATTTGACGTATTGTTAGAGAGAATCCAGCCGTAGGAAAAGCTGTACAAAATGAATTTGGTAATCTTCTTTGCTCTGTGATTGATGAGTGGCTAGTGTTAAAGGATTATGTAACAATAACAGAAACGGATATAGTTTGTTGTGTTCGTGTGATCCATTTGTCATATTAATTAGTATTAGGAGAAGTGGTCGAATTTTGACATCTTTTTTTGGAATAATTCGCTTAATGTTTAGGGACAGTGATTTCCGGTGTTTTCTTTATAAAAAGTTTATAGTTAATGTAAAAAATACGGACGAATTGAGAACCTCCTCTTTTTTAAGTCGTTTAAAAAGAAGATATAATTTTTTTTTCGCGATGAGAGTATTCCAAAAGGTATTATGTGTAAGAATTTGATTAAATACACGGGATAAATAAGTGACGAACCAAAATAAAAACTAATACTAAGGGACATAAAAAATCGAATTATTATATAAATAATTTAAATTTATTTTTGGATATACTTCCAAATCATTTCCATATGAGAACCTTTTATTTTTACTTTTAGAGTTTTAATAAATATGTAATAATATTACTCATATATTCATTGCTTAGAAGCAATAGCATTGGGATAAGGCCAACTAATTACTCTCTTACTAATTATATAGAGCAGTGATAAATATCTAATGGACTTTAGAAGAAATAATAATTAAATAAAGACAAATTACAGGGAAAGAATTAAATACGAATTAGGTTTCCTCATGACCAGAACATCAGGGATGTATTTATGTCACTATTATATGTAAACAAACTTGCCTTCTGATTCCTTTTTTCAAACCTTTTTTATTTTAAATTTTAATGCAGTGTTCACTGTCATTTAAAAAATTTCTATGTACACATAGAAATCATTTTTACTTGTTAAAAAGATAAAAATAACATTATTATTCAAAGCAAGGTTAGTTGTCGCTTGGTTTATCATAAACAGGCTCGAAAGTAAATTAATAGATATAACTAGATAATCTCATAGAAAAATAAACATAAATTATTATTGTCACCAGGTCGTCATAGCCGCTGTCATAGCGGTTACCAGTGCCGCCAAACTCGATCGTACGTACCTCCCTCCCGCATCAGCTAAAACTGCTGGTGGTCACCCTGGGGAGCTCCAAACTCCTTTCGCATCTAAATCCTTCAATCAAGGTCTCGGAGGCATCCCTAAAGGAGGTTTTGAAAATGAATTCAAAGGCGTAGTCGTTGATGCAGCCTCGCCTGGCACAAGAGCATCCGGCGATGCTGAAACAGGTCTCGGAGCACCAAGAATAGCTTATGGATCAACCAATTCTAAAGTAGGCGATGCCGCTTTCAGTAGTCCTGTAGCTGGATTCCGAACACAGAACCAATTTGGTGATCAATCTGGTAATGAAAACCAAATCCCTGATGGACAAACGGCTGGAACGAATCTTAACACTCAGAATTTCGCGCAAAAGCCCGGTCAATCTTACGAATCGCAATACCGATCTCAGGAATTGAATACGCGAGACCAAAACGCAAATATTGTGAGATTTGACAGTGACGTTGGAGTGGAAAGTTACAGTTATTCTTTCGAAACTGATAATGGGATATCTGCTGAAGAATCAGGAGTGGCCACTAACGGTGTTCAGGCTCAAGGTGGATATTCCTACACTGGTGATGATGGACAGGTTTATAGTGTAACGTACACTGCTGACGAAGGTGGATATCAGCCTAAAGGTGATCATCTGCCGACTCCTCCCCCGATTCCTGAGGAGATCTTGAAGTCGTTGGAACAGAATGCTCGGGACGAAGCAGCTGGGCTTGTCGATGATGGTAAGCGAATTTTCTTTACCAATTATTAACTCAGTTTAACAATGTGACAAGTAATTATTTGTTTGTTTGTTTGTAAACTCTTTACTGCGCATAAAAAAATATAAAGAAGCTTCGCTGGTCGAATCGGTAGATGCCCGGATAAAACGCGTGTTGCTCATAAAGGTACCGGTTCGAATCACACAGCGGCTATTTACCAATGACTATTTTCGAAGTTATGTACATTAGTTTGAAAGCTAACTAACTGATGGTCTTCCGGTGAGGGAAAACATCGTGAGGAAACTTGAACATTCAGGTAACTGGATGTGTAACCATATGATCCAATACGGATTAGGTTCCCCAACAAAGGTTGCAGAGGTCAAACGGTAGTCACTTCGTGTAAAAACCTGACTCACTTTATCCAGGATCCATGGTCAAGGGCTTGCCCCAGGCTTCTCTATATAAAAATGTTTCATATTATCGATCATGGTTTAACAAAATGTATTATTATTAGGTATTTATAAAGTCTAAAGATCAAAATGTCCATCCAAAACATTATCCATCAATTGATTAAGAACTGAATCGATTTCAAAACTAATATTATCAATGGTTTAGCCCTTAATCATAGTTCAATCTAATCATGAATTTAATTTACAAAATCTTAAAAATAAACAATTACAATTACTATACCTGACATACAGCGTAACATCCACATTTATCTTAACTCCGAAATAAATTTCACACTTGGCAAAATTAACGGCGAGTAAATTGATTGTTTAACGGAATCGTAATGGCATTTCTTGACTTGATTGATGTTCGTTGACGTTCTAAATATTATTTTCTTATTTATCTTTGCCTCTCTTTCCGTGTTTAGGAGGTTGTTACTTCCATATGGAAGATATCCTTATAGATGATGCGTGCTAGTAACCTGTCACTATATGAATCTTTTATGCCATCAAAAATCCATCCAGATGAACATGACCATTAATTTTAAAAATAAATCATATCAATTACTTATTATCTATTTAAATTATAATTAATAATAATTATAATTATCTATTTAAATAGTTTTAAAATATATCAAAGATTATCATTTACCGATACTGATAAAACCGATTCGATTAAACTCGTTCAGTTTGAACCTAATATGAAAACTGGAATACGTCTTGTCATTTCGTAATGGAAGCTGACAAGTGATTATAATCCAACTACATTTATACTTCTTCAAGTTCATTGACCTTATAAATTACTGACATAATAAAGATACTTCACTATTTGTGTTTCACAACCATGGTGTGCAGGAGCGGTTGATTGGTGTATTTTAATATTGATGGGTATCTAAAAATCTATTAATTTCAATAACTTTTGAATTTAAAAGACAAACTGCTGTTAATCTTGGTTGCGTCCACACCTCTCCGAAAGCCAGCCCAGGATATACATGCAGCCGTGATTCTGGATCAGGTAAGTCAGGTATTTAAGCGAAACGACTCCCATGTGACCTCCGCTACCTTAACAGGTGAACCTCGCCCATATTTGAATCATGGTTGATACGAGTATTAACGGCCTCTGTGGCGCAGCGGTAGTAATCTTGTCTGTGACACCGGAGGTCCCGGGTTCGAATCCCGGCCAAGGCTAGATGAGAAAAGAACTTTTTCTGATTGGCCTGGGTCTTGGATATTTTTATATATATAAGTATTTATTATAAAATATAGTATCGTTGAGTTAGTAATAGTATCTCGTAACACAAGTGTCGAACTTACTTCGAGGCTAACTCAATCTGTGTAATTTGTCCCGTATATATTTATTTATTTATTTAATAACATTGTATTATTATTAAAATACAAAGAATATAATGATCAATCAACATTTACGTTATCTTTTAGTTGAGTGCCTAAAAGCTTAGGCCATTTACCTCGAAATAACTGTGACCGTACTGTACTTTCATTTCTTTATCTGCAAATTTGGCAAATTAATTGCAAGTTTGACAAACAACTTATATTTTTATTCTTTATCAAATGACAGATCAATTTAAAATGTAATCTGATAAGTTAGTGTTATATGTTAAATTTGTGCTTTGTTGTAGAAATTGTCAAATTACCATTATATTTTGGTTTAATTTGTTTTTCTCAACACAAACAAATTTATTATTATTATAATTTTTTTTTGATAAACATTTTTTTTAAATAATGTCAATTCGGTGACTTTTTAAATTATTATTTAAAAAGTCACCGAATCATACTTGATGGGAAGGTATTAATTAGCTAGGGAATACTGCCAATTCCCTAGATGTATCGCGAGGGCTAAAACTAGCCGTTGCCCGTGAACTCGCTTGCCATTAATATCGATAAATTTTATTTTTTTATGTAGTACCAATCTCTAAGCTATATAATTGCAAAGTTTAGTAAAAATCCTTTCAATAGATTTTGCGTGTAATATATACAGTTTTAATAGTTCCAAACACATCCTTGCAAAATATCGCAATTTTATAACAGAAAATGAAATTGTATGATGATGAAATGAATTCCTTTAAAAAAGTAAGACTCTGCTGATAATTAATTTCTTAATGTCGCTGAATTCTACTGCAAAATTTTCTTCAAGACATAAATATGTCACGTCATTGTTGCGTTTGCGAATGTAATATTCGCCATCATAATTGACCTTCCAAGGCCTTCTATTATACCACTAACACATCAATCAGGTTACAATGTTCCTTTTAATTCGACGATATAAACAATGATGCTGTTGGTAACAATTGCTTGGGCCTATATCGCTTCTCTAAACGTTTCGACACCGCTCTGATTCCCACGACAAAACTTCGCGACAAATAGTCTATTGGGTGAATCAGAAAATTTTACATATTCAAGGTCCTCGCAAATGTTCTAATTAACTTTCTGACAATTGAACGATGTAATTAATCCAATGATGTGAGATGTTAGACGGGTTCAAGGTTCCGTATCGCAATCTGTAATTAGTCTTCACGATAGCAAAACTCTCACTAATATTTCATAAGCATTAGAAGTTTCAATCAATAAGTTTATGTTCTTATTGTCTTGCGCATCATTAAGGTGAATAATAAATGTGTACAAATATAATTGCTAGTTTATTGAATGAATTGTTACACAACTCAAACTGTCCGAAAAGTGTAACAGAAAGCGCAAAAAATTGTTTCCTCATACGAAAGAGAATTTCATTGAAAAACTCCTTGCGTTAGCTTAAACGTCTATTGTGGTGTGACAAATGTACCGCCGACTGATATATCGTTTGCGCCGCGGCACTGACAAATGACCAAACACTTTCATTTTTTATTTACAGGCTCGTACGATGCTCAGAAGTACAATGTAGGAGGCGATTACACGGAAAACGATGATGCAGGCAGTCACAATAGCAGACAGCCAGCACAGTTTGGGAACCGACCAAATTCCGATGTCTCGTCTAGTGGTTCATTCATCAACCAGGGTAATCGACCCTTTGTGAAACCGAATGTCAACAGCCAAACACAACAATCCGGGCAAATCAATTCGGCGTCAGCTTCTGTTAATTTTGGATCTTCCCCCAATAGTTTTGGACAAGCAGCAGTTTCATCAAACGCAGCCAATGGTTTCGGACAAGCCAGTCATTCTCTTTCTCATCTGTTCCAGCAAAATAAACCTTCTATCAATACAGGACTAGAAGATTCTGAAAATGCTAATACATTTGACAGCCCTACCTTTGAAACAACTTCTCAGACTGGAAGCTCACAGAATTTCATTCAACAACAAGTTAAACCTCAGCAACCGTCCTTTGGGAAGCCTCAACCTGAGTCGCAATCCTTCAATGGACAAAGTTCTATCAATAGACATGATTCTTTAAGTTCATCATCAAACAATGGAAATGGTTTTGGACTAAGGCAGCCCTCTGGTCAGTCTGTAAATAAACTTGGAAACAATGAATATTTACCTCCAGTAAATGGATTTAATAAAAGACCTTCCCAGTCAACTCCCCAAAAGCTTACAACTTCTTCTGGAACTACGCAAGGTTTCAATCAATTCTCTCAAACAACAACGAAACCACAAGATGCTAGTGGATCTCAGTCTCATGGACATCAGCAGTTTGGTGATTCTTCAAGTAATCAGCTGACAAACAACCAAAATCATGCTGGTTTTACTTCCTCCCAAAATAATGGTGGAGTACCATCAAGTAGTAAGCCGTCATTTGGTGGATCTCAAAGCTTTCAACCACTTCAGTCTACTAGACAGCCACTAACAGAGTTAACAACTCCATTTGAAAGTAACCCCCAGTCACAAGGAAATAATCAAGGTTCGGTATTTGGAACTTTCAATACTCAATCTAGTCACAATCGACCTACACAATCTTCATTCGCAAACCATCAAGCTCCAACATCAGCTACTTCTTTTGCCTCATCAACTACAATTAACCAACAAGGATCTGATTCCAGGCCATTGGAACCTAATACCCAAACTGCCTCTTTGTCTAATCAGAGACCACAAAGTTCTAACCAATTCCATCTACAAAATGTAGGTGAACAATCCCTATCTCAAAATCAACACAGCGATGCTCAATTTGCATCAAGTACACAGAGACCCATATTTAATCAAAATATTCAAGCCCAAGGCCCTGATGATTCTTACTATTATAACCAGCCATCCAAAACTTTCAGTACACCAAATACTCAGGCTTCCAGATTTCCTAATACGCCATTTAATCAATTTAATAGAGTAACAACGCGACCTTCATTCAGTTCTAACGCCAATGCTCAAGTTAGCATATCCCAAGGAAATTTCCCTGGTAACACATTTACTCAGAATACTCAAGGATCATCCAGATATCCTCAACCGCCTGTTTTATCTTCGGTTGCACCTACTTCTCCTACTCAGGGAAGTACTGCTGCTTCGTTTAATGGAATAACTCAAGCTTCTGCTTCATCGTTTACTTCTGGAGCTCCCACACCTTCAACACAATTCTCATCTCAAAATTCCTTCTCATCTTTTGGTAGAAGACCGACCCAGCAGATCAATGGTCAGTTTGATAACCAAGCCGAATCAAAGCCAAATCAGCAAGGTTTTGATAAACAAACAACAGCTTTGCCTCAAAGCTTCACCAATATCAACAAAAATCAATACCAACAACAAAATTCATTCCAAACGCAACAAACAGTCAATGCTAACCAGCAATCCCCTAATTCTGATGACTCTCCAGCTGTTCCCAGTCAACAATACGATGGCGAAATTTATGAATACAACAAACCAGCTGAGACTCTGCCACCTCCAACCGAAGAGGATAAAAAAGCGGGCTTCGGACAGTTTGGTCGCCAACCGGTCAAGCCTAAATTTGGACAGCAGAAGGCTCCAGAATCAAGCGACTCTCAATCAGGTTCAACTCACAGCCGACCTCAGTTTGCTTCGCAGACTTTTGGCCAAAAAACACAAACAAGTCAGCAGCTTCAATTCAGTGGACAATCTGATTCTAGGCAACCATTCGGTCAACAAACATCATCTTTTGCAAATGCTCAGCCAACACAAGTATCGTCTTTTGCCCAAAGCATAAATTCTCCAAGTACCCAATCTCATGACCAGTTTAAGGCCCAGTCAGTCCAACAGTTTGGTTCAAGGCCTTCAAATAATCAACTCAGTCAATCACAGTTTAACAACGTACAGTCAGGAGCTCAGGAAGAAAGTAGACTAAGGCCGTCCGACCGCCCTTGTTGTAGAAAATTACCAAGCGCTCCTCAAGTCCAGTCTAATCAATTAACACAAAGTCAAGGACAATTCGGAGTTTCAGATTTTACTGCTCAAAGTTTCAAGCCCGAACAGGCTTCAGCTCAAAGCTTTGCAGGTAAAGGGGAAGTATTCGGAGGCCCAAGAAAGCCCCCGAGCTTTGATGAAGAAACAGGTTATCATTATTAGGTGCCATAAAATATCAGTAATTTTATATGGCATGTTGTCAATAGTAACTTAAGTTCAAATGTTAATATTAGACATAATTTTAATGAAACTAAATTGTATAAATTTATCAAATAAGAGATGGAGCTGTAATAAATTATTGTAAATAATGATTATTCGTTTTGTTTTTGAAACATTTTCAGCACATAAGTAAACAACATTAGAAGGTGCTTCTTTTTACCAATTTGAGTCAAAAATAAGAGCTTCACTTGTACTACCTATACCCATTCTATGTATGCATACTTCCATACTCCAAGAACTATTGAAAAAATGAAAGAAACACAAGATAATAGCATATATTTGTACCTTTTGTTTGTTAAAAAATCGATACAGATGACATTAAGATTAGATTTATCTTAATAATCTTTACGTTTTACGAGTATTACTTGAAAATTTAAACCAGTATATTGTACATGAAAACATGTACTGGGAGGTCAAATATTGAACTATTATATTTCTGATTCCTAGACAGATTTCCTTTCAAATTTTAATTTAGTCCTAGTTGTCATTATGCAAAAATTTACAAAATTACACAATAAAATTCGTAAATTTATCTGTTTATTATTACACTAGGAGCTTTAAGCTGATGCGTTTATGTCACTTAATTAATTGTAAATTAATGAATTAATGATGCAATCTTGTCTGGAAGCGATAAAAAGTTAGTGCCAACAGATTCTACCTCTGAAAGTCATTCGAGGGAAAGGCATAATATCACAATTTCAGAATCTTTTTTCAATGAACGAACTTTCACTATCTGTGAAACTCACTTTCATCATTAAACCAACTAAAATAATGGGAGTTTTGGGACTAAAATATTGCGTGTCCCATGTCCCATGGCGGGACAACTGTAACGATTTGTTAGTGTCACTAGTCCCTTGGGACTGCTGAGACAAAATAGTCGCATTTGTACCACCATGGTACAACTCAATGGGACTAGTAGTACTTACTATAGACCGTGTCAGTTTTGTACCTCGTGACATTACAAGAGGCCACCAAATTTCAAATTTACATACCAAATTTCATCGTAATCGATTCAGAAGTTGTTGCGTGAAAGAGTAACAAACATCCATACTGACATCCTGACATACTCACAAACTTTCGCATTTATAATATTAGTAGGATAATTTTTGTGTCCAGGACATTCATGTACAAATCAATGGTTGAACGTGGAATGTCAAACACATGATTATAAGTAATAAAAATTTATTTTAGAGTAATAACTGTAAATAGCTGTTATTTATATAAACAAATTAATAAGTGGTTAAAATTGTAACCTTTGAAGCGGATAAATGAAGTCATAATGTCGGTATAAAGTGGAAATTGCGATAATTATCATGATGAATAGGATTTATAATCAGCTGCATCCATGTTTTTAGTATAACTTTAATTACTAAATTAGGACGTACAGTCATACCGATACCTGGGTGACCGAGCGGAGTTCGGTATTTATTGTTAACCATTTCAATTGATATAAACCACAATTATTATTATGCTAGGCTAGCAACTGACATAAATAAAAAAAATATTTAGGGAGAAAAAAAAGAGAAAAACTAATTTTCAAAATAATGGCGAGTAGGCAAAATTTTTGACGATGATATGCTGTTAAGTTTTGAATTAATGGTAATTACATACATAATACATCATTTTCCCGGAAGGGTAGGCAGATACTACATAGTTCTATATCTTCCAATTGCCACTATCCCTGTATACTTCTTTCGTTGACATTCAAATAAAAAGTAAATACATACATACATACATAAAATCACGCCTCTTTCCCGGAGGTGTAGGCAGACACTACCTCTTTTCACTTGCCACGATCTCTGCATACTTCCTTCGTTAAAAAGTAAATAAGTATAAAAAAGCTTGTAAATTAATATGAATAATAATAGGCTCGACTGGCTGTGCACAGGGGCGTGTTGGTCCCGACATTAATGTATGGGAGTGAAAGTTGGGTATGGCAAAAGAAGCACGAAAGCAGAATAAATGCAGTGGAAATGAGAGCGTTAAGGAGTATGTTGGGTGTGAAATTGAGTGACCGGATAAGGAACAGCGTGATAAGGGAATGTTGTGATGTGAAAGAAGATGTAGTTACAGGAATAGAAAAGGGTATGTTGAGATGGTTCGGTCATGTGGAGAGGATGAATGAAAACAGGTTGACTAAGCAGATATACAAGGAGAGTGTGGAGGGAAAGGTCGGGGTGGGAAGACCTAGACGAACATATCTTGATCAAATTAAGGACGTCCTGGTGAAGGGTCAGGTCAAAAGTGCCCGAAACCGCCGAGCTTGCATGAAGAGAGTTATGAATGTGGATGAAGCAAAGCAAGTATGCAGGGATCGTGGCAAGTGGAAAGAGGTAGTCTCTGCCTACCCCTCCGGGAAAGAGGCGTGAGTTTATGTATGTATGTATGTATGTATTAATATGAACAGTCAACTGAACATCAACCTACCCAAATTCACATCTATTACCGCATCATAAGAGTTCTATACAGAGTTAGTTAGCATATAATTATAATTAGTACAAAGTACCCTAAGGCATAACCTTTTGATAAACGATATTCTGACGTGTCCTCTTCCTAAAACAGATGGTTATCAACATATAACCTTATTCGTGACTATTTACAAGGACTCGTCTTTTAACATAATATGAGTCGCTTTGTTAGAATTATGTTGATCAAGTTTGTATGATATACTATGTACTTTTTATCATAGATAGAGTTTATAATAGAACCACTCTATCTCTTTCCTATGGATGTCGTAAAAGGCGACTACGGGATAGGCTTACAAACTTGGAATTCTTTTTTTAGGCCATGGGCTAGCAACCTGTCACTATTTGAATCTCAATTCTATCATTAAGCCAATTAGCTGCGCGTGGCCTATTTTCAAGACTGTTGCCTCTGTCTACCCGACAAGGGATATAGACGTGACCATATGTATGTATGTACTATGTATGTAGTATTAAGATTGCAACTCGCGTAGCATAGCACGCGCGACGCTATTTTTTTCGCGCGGTTAACTATCGCTCTTTAGATTTTTTTTATGATCTTATGCTGATATGATCAGTTTTAGAGATTAACATGTACTTGCAAACAGACAGGACAATTCCTTTCGCCGCTTTGGTTATTTCCAGGACCATCTGGAAGTACCTACTATAGGTATGTAAATACGCATGTAAAGTTGATTGGAGTATGTAACGACTGTATGTGTGTACGTTTTCCAAATTTCGAAAATTCCTCGGCAGATATTACATGTTACCTAGAATGAAAACCTTGGGTCCGTGGGGGACCCCACATTAGGTCAGCAGCTTTTAAATTTTCTTTTTAAAAACTGATTACTAAGTGTCATGCGGTTCCCGGCACCAATAAAAAAAGAATAGGACCACTCCATCTCGTTCCCATGGATGTCGTAAAATGCGACTAAGGGATTGGCTTATAATTTTGAGATTCTTCTATTAGGCGATGGCCTAGCAACCTGTCACTATTTGCATCTCAATTCTTTCGTTAAACCATACAGCTGAACATGGCATATCAGTCTTTTCAAGACTGTTGGCTCTGTCTACCCCGTAAGGGATATATACGTGATTATATGTATCCCATGACCAGAGGGCTGGAAACTTCTTAGGTCAAAAAATAAGCATTGCTATTCAACGTAGCAATGCAACCAGCCTTCTGGGCACGCTGCCGTGGACAAACAGGGACTACACAATTTATACATATTTTTTTATTAATTTTTGTTTGTGTTAACAAACTTTATTGCACATAAAAAGAAATGTAACAAAAATAGCACATAAAAAGAAATGTAACATTGGATATGGAAGAATATGTACAATGGCGGACTTATCCCAATCGGGATTTCTTCCAGTCAACCATAATTTTATTACTTATAAATAATATTGTTTTTTATAATTAATGGTTATTACCTATATTTTTGTAAATAAAATCTAGATTTAGTTATGTATGAAAGCATGATCATCGTTTCTGCAATATTATTTTTTAACTAATCCCTACATCTGGTTATATGACAGTGCGTATCGCCATTACCTTGAAAACTAAATAGTCTATTAAATACATAATTCGTTTTCTGAATATCTAATTAGGTAATAAACTTATCAATCTCATTATGCATCCAATCAAAATCGTGATCAGTATTGATGAAGGTTTTGGGTACCTCACGTCTTATGTCCCTTAAGGGTAGAATATAGCTTGAAGTTCAATAAAATACATCTGACGGCCTCTGTGATGCAGCGGTAGTACATGTCTGTGACAACGGAGGTCCCGGGTTCGAATCCCGGTCTGGGCATGATGAGATTTTTTTCTGTTGCTCCTTGGTCTTGGATGTTTATTTATATAAGTATTTATTATGAAATATAGTATCGTTGAGTTAGTATCTTGTAACACAAGTCTCCAACTTACTCCGAGGCTAACTCAATCCGTGTAATTTGTCTCGTAGGTATTTATGTATGACATGAGTGTATTTGTTTACCGCGTGATAAACAGACATTTAAATTAAAAAAAAAAAAACAATTTTCAAATAACCCAGACATAATTAAGTCAATCAACTTTATGATTACCTACAGGACAGTGGCTAATGTAGTCAACGCCGTAAAAAAAAATTGCACATTTAGCAAATCACGATGTTCGTGTGGTGTATGACCTGTGCTCTCATTGATGGAACATATCACACTTACATAGAAATATCGGCTTGTCAGAGTTTCGCGTAATTTTTAAGGTTCCGTTCATTTTAATAAGTAGATAAGAATATGCCGTGTGGTCCCCGGCACCAATAAAAAAGAATAGGACCACTCCATCTCATTCTCATGGATGTCGTAAAAGGCGAATAAGAGATAGGCTTATAAACTTGGGATTCTTCTTTTAGGCGATGGGCTAGCAACCTGTCACTGTTTGAATCTCAATTCCATCAAAAAGCCTAACAGCTGAACGTGGCCTATCAGTCTTTTCAAGGCTGTTGGCTCTGTTTACCCCGCAAAGGATATAGTCGTGATTATATGTACATATGTTAACTTAAGAAGAATGAATAGAGTTATAAATGTGGCAAGTCAAAAGATGTTGTCTCTGCCTACCACTGCGGGAAAGAGGCGTGATTTATGTATGTAAACTCAACGCATTTATATCTAAAGATGAGTTTCTCTATTTTTTTATTTTACTTCCAACGCATTCAAGGCAAGAAAAAATAAAAGAGTAATTGCAACTACGGTAAGAGACAATGAATCTATTGTTGTTTGTCTCCCGATTTGGCCAATCGATCGATTTTTACAATCGATACAGATCTCTGTAACCATCCTAGTAAACCTGACCCACACAAGCGTTCAAAATAATTAGTGTATCGCAAAATCCATCGGTCGTTGAGCAACTTTTATGGGTGATGTTTACATGTGCTTAGCACTAAGACTATAATAGTGCAATCGATTGCCGAAGCTTCTCGTTTAAATTTTATTTTATTTTTTTATTAAATTTATCTAGTTTTTTTACAGTTTGTCGTTTATGTAACATTCTTTTCAAGTTGATGTAACATTATTTTTAAGAACGGAAAGTTAATTACAAAAATAAAAACATTGCAATAATAAGTATGAGAATATGAGATTCTACCATTAAAGCTGACAGTAGGTTAATAAAAATAAATTGAACTTACACATAAATAAATAAATATAATATGGCGACCCCGGGACCCGAAACACTTCTGGGAAAGGTGCAACAGGGAACACGCTGAGATGAGAGACTTGCATTTAATGGGGTAGACAGAGCCAAAAGTCTCAAGACTCGATGGCTACGTTTATGTGGATGGAACTAAGATTCAGGGATAGTGTAATTTTGCTAGCATATCGCCAAATTACATTACGTGCTTAAATACATACATACATATAATCACGTCTATATCCCTTGCGGGGTAGACAGAGCCAACAGTCTAAAAAAGACTGATAGGCCCCGTTTAGTTGTTTGGCTTAATGAAATAATTGAGACTCAAATAGTGACAAGTTGCCAGTCTGTCGCCTAAAAGAAGAATCCCAAGTTTATAAGCCTATCCCTTAGTTGCCTTTTACGACATCCATGGAAAAGAGATGGTGTGGTCTTTTCTAATGGTGCTAATTTAATACTTATAAATTAATAGCACATTGAATTAAAAGTACTTCAATACTCGATGTAAAAATATTGACAAAATGTTTACGATCCATTAACTTACCCAGCTTGAGACAGCACCTTTGTAACCGTTGTAATAAAAAAGAACTTGAAGGTTCTTTGTATATAGTGACAGATTATATCAATATTGGTTATTTTCTATCAATATTGGTTATTTAATGACCAATATATTATGAAAATACATTTTAGTATGAAATATCTATACGAAAAAACGCTTGACCGACTTTCGAAAATCACATTTTCAATGCACATACTGTACATATGAAAAAGTAATTGAAATTCTAGGTGGTCGGCCGAGTGCTGAGTTTACGTATTTATGCATCAAAGTTCAAAATAATTAATTACCATCAAATTGGGACGCCGATAGGTAGCAACAATTAACATAGAAAGCCTACCTTCTAACCATATTCAGTAGCGTGCAAAATTTACATTTTAATTTGAAAACATTATTGCAACATGTGTAATTCATCGTATTATGGGTGCGCAAAAAATATTGCGTATCTTGAGAAATATACGTAACTTCATACTAACATACGTATATGTAATCACGTCTATATTTCTTGTTGGGAAGACAGAGCCGTTTGTCTTGACAAGACTGAAAAGCTCAGCTGTATGGCTTTATGATGGAATTGAGATTCAAACAGTGACAGGTTGCCAGCCCATTGCCTGCATACTTATTTTCACATATTTATCTCTCATGGGGTAGACAGAGACAGATAACATGGAAGCATCCGGATAAAAAAGCTCAGCAGATTTAATAAAAAAGGATTAATCCTTTATTGTAAGTTTGCCAAGTATTTATCAAAATTGCTATTTCTTAATTTCTCTCCTAACCTCTACAATCTCTATCAATCTAAGTTGAAAGTCACTAAGCTCATGTGAACGGTTCACTACACACACTAGGAACGCTCTGGGCAAAGGTTAGCCGATTCGGAAAGATATCGAGACGTGAACGATTTTAGTTTCATATAAATAGGATGCATTTCTGCAATGAGGCATTCCGTACTCATCTTTTGTGTAAACATCAGCTTAGAGATGAAGCTGGTACGTTATAATAATTAATATTTTTTTTTTAGTATTACGGTTTTATTAATTACGTCTTTAGATATAGTTTGCATCTTATCAAAAATATAATTTTCATTACAGTAAAATTCTAAATTTTTCAAGATCAAATTTCTTGATGATAAATAATTTACATGCTCACTTTTCAGTTTATAGTCCTGTCAGTGATAGCCTGTGGCTATGCAGCCAAGTTGGACAGGACTTATCTACCACCAGCAAGCGCTGCTACGGCTGGAGGTAGCCCAGGATCTCTGGCAGCTCCATTTGGATCTTCCCCAACTCAAGGCTTTGGTCAATCAAATTTCGGAGGTCCTACAGGTCCTAGTGCATTTGGCCCAGCTAGTCAATCACCTGCTTTCGGAAAGACTGGACCATCCAACTCGCCGCAAGCATCATTCGGTCAAAACTCTTTGGAACAACCAGCCAGACCAGGAACTCAATATGGACCACCATCTTCATCTGGAATCTCACAAGCTGGAGTTGCTGGACGCGGTTCAGGCTCTAGTTTTGGACCCGCTGCTTTTGGTCAAAATGCTCCGGTTGGACCCGCTGGTAATTCAGCCTCCGGTTTTGGACCTTCCAACTTTGGACAAGGACAAAATGTTCCTGCCCAATCTCAACCAGAAAGACCTCAAGCATCAGCAGACAGAACCGCAGAAATCTTAAGATATGAAAACGAAAACGATGGCAACACTTTCTCGTACAGTTTCGAGACATCCAACGGTATTTCAGCCGAAGAATCTGGAGTGGCCACTAACGGTGTTCAGGCTCAAGGTGGATATTCGTACACGGCTGATGACGGTGAAGTGTATAGAGTGACGTATACTGCTGACGAGAACGGCTACCAGCCCCAGGGAGATCATTTGCCCACTTCTCCTCCCATTCCTGATGAGATTCTTAGGTCGATTGAGGAGAACGCCAGGGCTGCTGCCGCTGGAACACAAGAAGGTATTTATTCAAAAATAACCTTTTTTTCCATACATACATATAATCATGTCTATATCCCTTGCGGGGTAGACAGAGCCTACAGTCTTGTAAAGACAGATAGGCCACGTTCAACTATATGGCTATTTTCCATGTTAAAGTTTATTATAATTTTATCAGCAATCTAGTAAGACTACAATAACTCTTTAAGTCAATAGAGAAAGAAACGAAGTGAAGCGAATAGGAAAGTTAATTTTAATCCCTATTAACTACAATGAAGTTTGTCCAAAAAGTTTATGTAAAAATTTTAAATAACCCTTACATTCGCAATCTTTTAGTTTTATGAAAAAATATAAATTGATTTAACGTTGCATTAGGTTAGTATTTACCAACTTAGAAAGGATTTTTGTTTATTCTGACGACTATAGTGCTTTTATCAACTTATGTGTTACTTTTGTAAATTTCAGGTGCTTACCAACCAGATGACAATGAATCTGGAAATTCTCCTCAGCAGTATTCAGGCTCTTCTTCGTCTTACAATCAAGGCCAGTCATCCGCCCAGTCTTTCAATCAACCTCAAGGAACTCAGAGACCGTCTCAGCAGTATGGTACTCCCAATGCACCATCAAGACCTGGATCATTCAACCAAGCCCAATCGGGGTCTAGCAACCAATTTTCTGGCTCTTCATTAAACCAAGCTTCAACTGGCTCTATTGGTCAAGCTCCTTCTCAATTTGGTGGGTCTTCCGCTTCTGGACGTGGTTCGGCCCAAAATACTCAGTTTGGATCACAGAGCAACATTGCTTCTTCTACTGGACCAGCACAGCGACCTCAAGGCAACGACAATGGATACCAGTACGACCGTCCGCAAGGAGCTCCAGGATCTTTTGCCTCTTCTCGTCAGGATCAGTCTTCTGCCCAAAGCCGCCCACAGCAATATGGCGCTGCATCTCGAGGCTCTAACCAGGGGCCATCTCAACAATACGGCGCCCCAGCCATTGGTGGATCTAGCCAACAGTATAATGCTCCATCTTCTTTCGGGCAAGGCTCTCAGCAAGCCGCTTCTGCTCCCACAGGATCCAACCGACCTTCTCAGCAATATGGTGCCCCCGCGTCTTCTTCCACTGGATCAGTTCAAGGTTCCCGTCAACAATATAACGCTCCTGTCTCCGCTCAAGGTGCTCCCAATACACAACGACCTTCTCAACAGTATGGTAGCCCAATCGGAACAAACCAGGCTCAATTTGGATCACCAAGCTCTTCTGCTCCTTCCAGACAATTCACTGGATCATTCCAGGCCCCCCGTCGAGACCAATCACAAGCTCAAAGCCGACCTCAAAGCGCAGTCGGCAGAGGATCTCAAGCCCAAGATGATAATGGATACCAGTATAACCGCCCTCAGGGAGCTCCGTTTGGTCAAGGACCCAATAATATCAGGTCTCAACCTTCTGGTCAACAGTCGTCTGCTCCTCAATACAACCAAGGTCAATCTACTTTCCCTACGCCAGGACCTGCTTCCAGGCCAGGTGCATCTTCTGGAAACTTTGGTGCCGGTCCCACAACCGGGCCTGCCGCCGCTCTCGTCAACCAGCCCCTGTTACCAGGCTCCAGAGGTCAAGGACCTGTCTCTCCCTCAATTCAGGGTTCATTCGGATCTACTTCACAGTCTAAACCAGGTGTTATGACAGGACCTTCTCAATTTAACCAGTCTGGAGGTCCAAGCCGTCAGGGGTCCCAGCAAGGCCAGTCCATCCGTCCTGCAGCTCCAACCTTCGGTGGACCACGTCAACCACCAAGCTTCAGCCCAGAAAACGGCTACGTTTACTAATAATACCAAAGCCAATCGATGTAAATGAACTAATCCATTTATTATAAATATTAGTTAGTAAAAATTAGCAAATAAAAAAACGAAAAAAAAAATTAGCGAATCGATAATTATTTTGTACATAATTTAATATGTATAGAATTTTCAGCGTAAAATCACTGTGTGATAACAATTGTAAATAAAAGCATTGATAAAAAAGAAAAACATTGCTTAATTTAAAATCTATATGCCCTATCCAAAGAAAACTATTTTAGAATGTTTTTGTAGTAATGTCTCTTCAGTAATGCAGTCTCTTGACAGCGTCCTAGTAGCGGGTGATTTTAATTTGAAGGACATCTCTTGGTCTCTTGACAAAAGCACTCTTGCAACTGTACCTAATAATTATGGAAATCCACTTGGATATACGCTTGTGGACTTCCTAAGTTTAAATGATCTAAAGCAGTTAAATCATATTCGGAACAGTTTGAATAGAACTTTGGATTTAGTGTTAACCAATGTTGAAAACTCATCACTTGATAAGCCAATCACTCCTTTGAGTAATATAGTTCCTCACCACCCTGCACTTTCTTTTTCACTTGATCTAAGTCTATCGTTGTTGCAGAGACAGTCGCAAATCAAGTTTAACTTCTACCGTACTGATTATCCTAAGGTAAAAAAAGAGCTGGCAAGGAATGATTGGCCCCTGAAGTTTTCAAGTGCGGATAGTGTGAATGAAATGACTGATGTATTTTACGCAGAGTTAAATATTATAATTGAAAAATTTGTTCCAAAATACCAGCCTAAGTCACCAAAATATCCTCCTTGGTTTAACAACACTCTTATTAGACTTTTTTCGGAAAAAGACAAAATAAGACGCAGATATCGTAGATATAAAAATCCTCGTGACGAAATCGAGTACAAAATATTGCGTGATCGTTGCAACCGTCTTTCGAATGAATTATATTCAAATTATATTAAGAAAACTGAGGATGCGTTACAGAGTAATCCAAAACGATTTTGGAGGTTTTTGAATGAGAGACGGGAAAATTCAAATAATTTACCATCTGCTATGAAATATGACGATACCACCAGTCACAAGGGCAGCGATATAGCAAACTTGTTCGCCAAACACTTTTCGTCCACCTTCTCGTCTGAATCTGGCCAACACGTCCAAAACAATAATAACGATAGTGCTAAATCTGACTCACTCTTGAATAAAATTAGTCTTTCAGAGAAATCTATACTTAAGGCCTTAAAAAATCTCGATTCTACCAAAGGATCCGGCCCCGATGGATTGCCACCAGCGTTCGCAAAGCTGTGTGCAACTGAACTTTCCTATCCTCTGTATATTATATTTAATAATTCTCTTGCAACTGGCGTTTTTCCGTCGAAATGGAAGGAGGCTAGGATTGTACCGGTGTATAAAAAGGGAGATAAGGCAAATGTTAAAAATTACAGGCCTATATCTATACTAAGCACATTTTCCAAGCTTTTTGAATCCCTGGTTTGTGATGTCTTGACTCGTCACGTGTCACCTTTTCTAAATCCAATGCAACATGGCTTCCGTCGTGGAAAATCGGTTTCCACAAATTTGGTGGAATATGTATCATATTTGACCGACAAGGTGGATAGGGGGACGCAGGTAGATGCTATATACACTGACTTTAGTAGCGCCTTTGATAAAGTTAGCCACTCTCTTCTGCTTGATAAACTATTAGCATATGGCGTATGTGGCTCGTTTCATGAGTGGTTGGCTTCATATCTGCAAGCTAGGAAGTCGACAGTGGCAACAAACGGTTACTCCTCAAAGCCATATGTCGCAACATCAGGCGTGCCCCAGGGTTCGCATCTCGGTCCGGTCTTGTTTCTAGTATTCATAAACGACATTGTTGATTGTATAAAACATAGTGAATACTCACTATTTGCCGACGATATGAAAATATATAAAACTATATCTACTATGCAAGATGTGCAGGAGCTTCAGTATGACTTGGATCGTGTTAGTGACTGGTGTTTAAAAAATAGTATGACTATAAATCCCAGTAAATGTTTTCATATTAAGTTTACCAGAAATAAAAATAAGCTAAGTTCCTCGTATGCAGTCAACAATGTTATGTTGGGGGAGGTGAAGCAAATCCGCGACTTGGGTGTGACTCTGGATAGTAAGCTGAGTTTCATACCTCATTATGATGCCATTGTCACAAAGTCCTTCCAGATGCTCGGGTTCATTAAACGCAACACTAAAGATTTCAAAAACGTAAATACTCTAATTGTTCTTTTTAATGCACTAGTTCGCAGCCACCTGGAATTTGCGAGTGTGGTTTGGAATCCATTTTATAAAAAACATAGCGACAGCATTGAGCGTATTCAAAGGGCATTTACCCGTCAGCTAGCATTTAGAACCCCTAACTTTAGTTACAGAAACGATTATAGCCAGCGACTATCTAAATTTGAGTTGTTGTCTCTTGATAAGCGACGCCAGATTTTGGATTTAATGTATTTATTTAAGTTAACTAATGGCATAGTCGACTGTCAAAATGGCACGGTTAGGCTTAAGTACACGGTTCCTAGGCCAAACTGTCGGAGAAAACTATTTAAGACCTTCGTTGTACCTATATCGCGTACTAACCTCGGAAGAAGTGCGCCCTTACCGCGAATGCTTACTGCCTATAATAAGTTAAACGAAAGGTGTGACTTAGATATTCACCATGATTCCCTTTCGAAACTCAAAAGTAAATTAAATCAGTTATTTAATCAACTGTAAATAATTCATATTAAATTAAAAAAAAAAAAAATAAACAAAAAATGTAAATGAAACTATGTAAATTATTATATTATGTATATTATGTATGAACTGTATTTCTACTACTACTTTTATTGGTAAATGCTGTGTTCACCTTTAATTGGGTTGCATGCTAGATTAAGTACTTTTGAATGTATCATATAAATGTAAACATGTATCCTGTTGGTGTACCTTAAATAAATAAATAAATAAATAAATTTAACCAAAATTATAGATTTAAAAATCTTACAGAACAACCAAGTAACTTAAAGTTGTTTCCTATGATTGATGCTTTGACAATTCATTTTGTATAGTACTTTACTAAATATAGGGCGCATAATTTAATTGATTTTGTAAAACTGATAACGGAGGTAAAGTAGTAAGCCTTTCTGATGTTGACAGTAGGAAAAACAAAAGAATAAAACTTCACCACTTTATTTAAGTTTCACAATAGATATCATTGTTTTTATACATTTATAGATATACTTAACAAAAATCGACATTAGATAAAAAGTTGCACTTTTTTAACGATATCAAAACACCAAAATTTACTGAAATAATTAAATGATCGCGTCCTTACTTACCTTAACAGCGTATAAAAGTCCACTACTGGACTAAGATCTCCCCAGAAATGGGGGGATTTTACTCATAGTCACTACGCTAGGGTTGATGACTGCAGTGCCTTTTGATTCTGGACTTTGTTGTCATATCAGCGTAGGAGGCGCGATGATCCCTTAATCGCCTCTTACGATACCCACGGGAAGCTATGGGGTGGTGCTATTCTATTCTGCCGGCGCCACACGGATCATTATATTCGGTTTATAATGATAGGGTCATCATATTAAAAACATTATGTAATTATTCTCAAATATAACAGACTTAAAAATAATGAACAACAATTCAAACCTAATCACTTTATTAACCAGTAATAGGTTAAAACAATTCAACAGCAAGTGTTACAAAAACCACTAATCAATTTAATATCTATTACAAGCATATAAGGGTCAATATTACGAAACATATAACGTTACCTCTACAATATAACACGATCATTGCAAATTATATATGAAACAATTTCCTAAGTTCTGACGAAATTCATAGTGAATTTATATGATAGAAATCGTGCGAAGACGCGATACGCTTGTTGTGGAAACGGAGGAGCTTTACAAAGCTTAAGGCTATTAAGCTTCGTGATGGATAGGTTACAGCGTGTAAATTGCAATGGCGTAATCAAGAAGCTGTCAGATATAAACCCTTGCATTGATAGTGCCGTGTGGTTCCCGGCACCATTACAAAAAAGTATGGGACCACTCCATCTCTTTCCCACGGATGTCGTCAAAGGTGACTAAGGGATAGGCTTATAAACTTCGGATTCGACTTTTAGGCGATGGGCTAGTAACCTGTCACTATTTGAATCTCAATTCTATCACTAAGCTAAACAGCTGAGTGTGGCCTACCAGTCTTTTCAAGACTGGTGGCTCTGTCTACCCCGCTAGGGATATAGATGTGACCATATGTATATATGTATGTAAAAGATTTTCATTTTTCATCTATACTAATATGATAAAGCTGAAGAGTTTGTTTGTTTGTTTGCTTGAACGCGCTAATCTCAGGAACTACTGGTTCAAATTGAAAAATTCTTTTTGCGTTGAATAGACCATTTGTCGTGGAAGGCTTTAGGCTATATAACATCACGCTGTAACTATAAAAAGCAAAGAAATTATGGAATAGGTATGTGAAAAAACGGAGAAAATTATTTATCCTTGAGGGCTTCAATGATGCCCGAAATAACTAATCCACGCGGGAGAAGTCGCGAGCACAACTAGTGGTTCATATTTTGGCCCGAATAATGTCTCATTCAGGTTATTTTTGCCAGGAGTGGGACACTAAAAACAGGATATCCATTCCTTATTTATAAATTTGAGAAAATAAGTAAGTTTAATATTCGGCCAATCAGTCTTTTCAAGACTGTTAGCTCTGTCTACCCCGCAAGGGATATAGACGTGATCATATGTATGTATTATAGTATTCTAACCTGGACCTCTCGCTAGGTCGGATACCTAAACTAACCTCTCTTATATCAATAGATATTAATCCTATTTCATACGAACAACGAGCTACAACGTGGGTTGATAAATCTGTTTTTATTATCACAAGACGGCTAATAGCTTTCTTCTTTGACAGATCTCCAAGTCTCGTTGAAATACATACAACCATTACAAATACAGTTGTCTGTGAACGCCCCCTCGCGTAGGATCACTTATAACACATACTGTAGGCGGTCCATCAGTTGATTGCGTCCATAGACTTATATATAGACGCTGGACTATTTTTTTTTGTAATAAACATACATACAATAAGTCACGTCTATATCCCTTGCAGGGTAGACAGAGCCAAAAGTCTTAAAAAGACTGATAAGCCCCGTTCAGCTGTATGGCTTAATAATAGAATTGAGATTCAAAAAGTGACAGGTTGCTAGCCCATCGCGAAGAAAAAGAATTTACCTATATGCCTATCCCTTAGTCACCTTTTACGGCATCCATGGGAAATGAAAATGAGTGGTCCTATCCTTTTTGTATTGGTGCGGGGAACCACACGGCACCTATACTTAATATAGATTTACATTCAGGGAGTGGACTTGCTCCCTTTTCCTTAGAATTTTTTTTTTTTAATTTATGATTTCTTTAGGTATATCTTATGCTTAGGTATATTTATGTAAGGGTCTCCCAAAAAATACAAACTTTTTATTGGTAATACGCAAGCGGAGTTGCTGGCGTACTCTAGGTCCATAAAGTAAACTATCATTTTGTCAGCAAATTTTTAATTCCCACCAAATACAGCTGTTTCTTTTAAAATGCACTATCACTACCAAAAAATGGGATCTAGACAAGATTTGATATACAGTTTAGTTTATATTTTCACAGATATATATATATGTTTAGACGATCCAAGTTAGACATGTAATTATGTGATATGAAGTCTAGAGTATATTATTAGAGGTCAGTGATTGAATATCAAAAGAACAGACATACTATGGGCGTTTAAGATGTCGTGTTGTAACTATTGTAAGCTACTTGACTGATATTATGATCAAAAGCGCATTGATCTGACCATTATTCTTTCTGTGCCGTGTGGTTTTTGGCACTTCAGAATAGAACCACTCTATACAGGGTGACTTTTAATTCAACTGCATAAATTTAACTGTTAAGTGTACTCATCTAAAGGATATTTAAAAACGTTGAAAGAAAAATATCGGTTCATATTTCAGAAAGTACGAAAAAAAATAAAAGTATTAAAATCCACGATCCTAAATACGTAATATCACCCCGGTCGGTGGAAAAGCGACGCGTAAGATTCAGAGGTCAAGGACACAATTCATTCAGCTGAGCGATCTCGACAACTCTGTGCTTTACATGATCTTGATACTAGAAAAAAAAAATTTTTTTCAGACATTTATTTACATGTTTAGTTTTAATTTCTTTTTGTAGTATTGGTCTTTAATAAAGCGTGTGACGTAGTTTTTGAGGGTTTTTTAAATGTGAAAATGATGACGTTTAATTTAAATAAAAATAGGCTCAAACGGCTCAGAAGCATGGGTATAGTCTATGCTTAAAAGGATGCAGTTGTTTTAAATATCACCCTGTATATCCCGTGGATGTCGTAAGAGAGTTATAAATGTGGATGAAGCGAAGGAAGTATGCAGAGATCGTGGCAAGTGGAAAGAGGTAGTCTCTGCCTACCCCTCCGGGAAAGAGGCGTGATTTTATGTATGTATGTATGTCGTAAAAGGCGATAAAGGGATATGCTTATTAACTTGGGATTCCTCTTGTAGGCGATGGGCTAGCAACCTGTCACTATTTCAATCTCCATTCCGTCACGAAGTCATACAGCTGAACGTGGCCTTTCTGTCTTTCTGAGACTGTCGGCTCTGTCTATCCCGCAAGGGATATAGACGTGACTATACGTATGAATTATAAGCCTACCCCTTAGTCGGCTATTTCGACATTAGGAAAGACAAGGTGCGGTTTGAATCTAAAGTGCTGGAAATCGCACGGCACTGATGATGATAGTTAAGATAAGATAACCTTTCACCTAAGGAAAAAATCCTTTAACCATCATCTATCACAATAATCGGGGCATCGGAAGCGAACCAGTTTGTTTAGCCGACAAGGCCGGCCATTTTTGTACAAGGCCGTGTGCACATCATTTGAGATTATGTGTCCATACAGTAAGGAACATTGAGATCGGATTTGCGATGGGTGCGCGGTGTTATGCGAGAGTGAAACAATTTGAATATTTAATTTTTTTAATTTATGCCATATCTTCAAAGCAAAGCTTAAGCTTTAGAAGTTTTACTCCCCAAAGGACGTTTGTTACGAACTCCTTTTTAAAGAACAAAGATATTCAATTTAAAATAAGAAAAAAAGAAGATAATAATAAAAAAGTATTGACAGAGTAATTATCTCCTTTTATTACAGCGCAAATATTTTAATACTTTCATAATATTTCCTATTATGTTAGGATTGCAATAATATTTATTTGTTTTTCAAGGTCAAAGAATTTAGTAAATTATTCATTTTATAGCTTTCCAATATCCTATCTCTGGTAAGTCTGGTTTGCACTCATAAGCCTATAAGCTAAACGTGGCCTATCAAGACTACTGGCTCTGTCTACCCCGCAAGGGATATAGATGTTATTATATGAATTAATGAATGAATGACATGTTAACTCATCAGAATATTAAAATGGTTGTGTGTACCTGCATCTTACTATTTAATTTCTAATGTATATTAATTTCGCCCTTATTTTTACAAGAGTTTTTTGGGGCTTTTTTGTTATAGGAATTTCAAAATTATGCTTCTAAAAATAGCGTGTTAGACAGACAAATTTTCGCATAAATAATATAAGTATTGAACACATTATTTGAGAGTTATAATAATTGATATGAATACGGATGCAAGGACAGCCTCTATCAAAGAAAAATATAAGAAAATGAAATAAGAAAAATAACCTGCTCCTATCCTTCTATAAATGATCACTTGTTGCATGAAGCCGTCCACCACAATTAGACGAGTCCATCTTCGTGAATTATGTTATGATTAGGCAATACCGAGCCACGATTTTTGAATCAGAACACCGAAGTAGATCGATTACAAGTAAGGAGAAGTATAAATATTGTACATGCATTGGTGTGTTATCAGTGCATACTCATCAGGCTTTTGTAAAGGTTCAGTGGAAAAAAATTACGAAATGAGATTGGTAAGTGAGCTTTTAAAGGGTCAACACAGTTCAAGAAATGATCCGTTTAACAAATAATTGAGCAGAGAACAAATATTGTGAAATATCTTAGTTTTTTTCCCTATATACCAAACTTAGTTAAAAAACAAAGTGCTTAAGAAAAGTTCTCTTACATTTTTCACGATATTTCATTAAGAAGGACTGAAATTAAAATAATATTTTGAAATTTTTATAAATATATATAAAACAAGTCATAAGGTAAACTTTTATATTCTATTAAACATATTTTGGAGTTTTCTCAAAAAGAAAATTGAAAGTTAAGCCTGTTTTACAATAAAACCAAATACAGTTTGAGTAATGCTCGATTTTATTATTCGTATTTCAAAACATATTATAAAAAGTCATTAAATTTTATACACATTTACTACCTCCTATTTAATTACTGCTGCTTCAATTTTAATAAATTATTGGCAATTATTTGCAATTTTGACCTACAACAACACCTTGTTATTGCTCGCTATATTTGTGACTTTGACCTCTTAAAATTACTAATCTGCAGATATTTCAGTGCATATAAAAAATTCCAATTCCACTCTCTGTTTAAATGTGTTTACATTTATTAATCTTAATTAATTATTAACATACATATAATCACGGCTATATCCCGTGCGGGGTAAACAGAGCCAATAGTCTCGAAAGGACAGATAGGCCACGCTCAGCTGTTTGGTTCAATGATAGAGTTGAGATTCAAATAGAGCATGTTTTACTAGCTCATCGCCCTAAAGAAGAATCGTAAGTTTATAAGCCTAATCGCCTTGTACGACATCCATGAGAGAGAGATGGAGTGGTCCTATTCTTTTTTCAATTGGCGCTGCGAACCGGCACTTAATTACTTAAACTGAAATAAATTATGTCATTGTCTGTAATTAAATAATTGATCTACATTTTGTTTAACTTAACTTTAACTTGGGATTCTTCTTTTAGACTATGGTCTTTTAAGACTATTAAGCCATTACAGCTGAACGTGGCTTTGTCTACGCCGCAAGCGATATAGAAGTAATTATATAATGTTTCTAATAAATTACATACATTATATAATTACTTCTATATCGCTTGTATGTAATTCATTCTAGATAATCGTTCTTGCGGTCGTCGCGTTAGCTCATGGCGACAAATTGGACAAGACGTATCTCCCTCCCTCCCATGCCGAATCTTCGGGAGGCTCCAACTTCCTACAGGCGCCTGTCTCGTCACCTCAGTATAGAGGAGCTAGCTCCCAAAACTTCGGTAGAAACAACGGTTTCGCGCAGAACGGTAACGGTTTCGCGCAGAATGGAAACAGATTCGCGCAGAATGGTAACGGTTTCGCCCAGAACGGTAACGGTTTCGTCCAGAACGGTAACGGATTCGCTCAGAACGGTAACGGATTTGCCCAGAACGGTAACGGATTCGCGCAGAACGGTAACGGATTCGAGCAAAATGGAAACGGCCTCACCCAAAACGAAGACTACAATGTGAACTTCGAGAACCGGCCTGAAAGAGCTCAAGCTGCTTTCGAGAGGAACGCTGCTATTCTTCGCCAGGACAACTCCAATGACGGAGAAACCTATGCGTTTGCCTATGAAACTGAGAACGGTATTGCTGCTGAAGAGAACGGAGTAGCGACTAATGGTGTTGAGGCTCAGGGCGGGTTCTCTTACACTGGTGATGATGGTCAAGTCTATAGTATCAGGTATGTATAACATACTTACATACAGTGACGTCTTTATCCCTTGCGGGGCAGACAGAGCCAATAGTCTTGAAAAGACTAAATGGCCACATTCAGCTATTTGGCTTAATGACAGAATTGAGATTTAAATAGTGACAGGTTGCTAGCCCATCGCCTAAAAAGAATCCCAAGTTTGTAAACCTATCCCTTATTCGCCTTTTACGACATCCATGGGTAAGTGATGGAGTGGTCCTATTCTTTTTTGTATTGGTGCCGGGAACCACACAGCATTATCATATTGTCCTTTGAGATAAACAGAGCCAACGTTTTTAATAACATACATATATGTATATCTTATTTTAGATACACAGCCGGTCAGAACGGTTTCGTACCCGAGGGTGACCACCTCCCTACCCCACCACCTATACCAGAGGAGATCCTGAAGGCTTTGGAGCAGAATGCCAGGGATGAAGCCGCTGGCATTTATGATGATGGTATATATATCTTTCATATATTTTGCTCAGGTTCCATGTGGTGATGCGCCGGGCAGCCAGATGGTATCGTGGTGAAATGCCTGCGTTCCCATGATGCCTTCAAAATGGCAAGAAGGGCGCACGGAGGGGTTTTAGTGGGTAGGCTGGTATACTAGGTGCCAGGAGTCCGACACTCTCCCGGGTGAAGATCCGGGGGGTTGTCCGTAAAAAGGATTTCCCCTTCGATACCAAAAAAAAAAGGTTCCATGTGGTGATACATACAACAGGCTTACATACAAGCGCATAGTCACGTCTATATCCCGTGCGGGATAGACAGAGCCAACAGTCTTGAAAAGACTAAAAGGCCACGTTTAGCTGAGTGATGATGATAGAATTTACATTCATATAGTGACAGGTTGCAAGGCCTTGAATCTGAATACTAACCGATGTTCTTGAGGCGAGGGCAAACGTCGTGAAGTAACCTGCACATTCAGGCGACTGGATTTGTAACCATATGATCCAATACGGGTTCTCCCGTAAAGATTACGGAGGTAAGACGGGAGTCGCTTCGTGTAAAAACCTGACTCACCCAATCCAGGATCCATGGTCAATGGCTTACCCCGGGCTGCTCTCCAGAGTGGATGGAACCGGTACTAAAAGCCAGGAGGAAGAAGAAGATAAATATATATGCTAAAGTACAAGACAAGACAGTGCCGTGTGGTTCCCGGCACCATTACAAAAAAGAAAAGGACCACTCCATCTCTTTCCCACGGATGTCGTAAAAGGCGACTAAGGGGTAGGCTTATAAACTTGGGATTCCTCTTTTAGGCGATGGGCAACCTGTCACTTTTTGAATCTCAATTCTATCACTAAGCCAAACAGCTGAGCGTGGCCTATCAGTCTTTTCAAGACTGGTGGCTCTGTCTACCCCGCTAGGGATATAGACGTGATCATATGTATGAATGTAAGTACAAGACAAAAACAAAATAAAAACGACACGAATATTGTTACTTTATTTTTAAACTTATCTAATATTAAACTTTCAGGTTCCTACAAAGAAGGCTCATACGGCAATGCTGAAGAATACAATGCTGGCGTCACCGGATTCCAAAACCAGTATCCTCAAAATGATTTCGTATCCTCTGATGATTCCGTAGTCATCAATTCGGCAATCCGCAGCAATATGATTGATCAAGGAAATGCCAGATACCAGGGTAATGACGCAAGAATACAGGGTAACGGTGACAGGTACCAGGGAAATGACGCCAGAGTCCAGGGGAATAGTGGCAGATACCAGGGAAATGATGGCAGAGCCCAGGGTAACGGTGATAGATACCAGGGTAACGGTGCCGTACGCCAGGGTAATGGTGCTCCCTTCGGACAGACTTCTGGCAGGTCAGGTTCTGCTCTGAATAAGGAGTACCTGCCTCCAATTAGTCAGAGAAATAACAATGGTTTCGGCAACAGGAATAGGCAACCAACCTACAACGAAAGAGAAGGATACAGTTTTTGAAATGTTGTATAATTAAATAAATTATTTTCGGGATTAGAGAATATATTTTATTTATCTACCCTTTTGTTTTTAAGAGCTCCTCAACCAAGAAAGTCCTTATCGATAATAATATTTTCAAGATGATTGATGATGATAATTTATTGTACTAATTTTTATTTATTAGCAAACTCAAAAATTACTCGTTCTGCATTAATACATACATACATATACATAAAATCACGCCTTTTTTAGGCAGAGACTACATCTTTCCACTTGCCACGATCTCTGCATACTTCCTTCCCTTCATCCTCATTCATAACTCTCTTCATAATTCTCTACTGCATTGATGTTAGTGATATATTGACACAGGGACAGACAAAACCTTCTTCTTCAGGAGGATTCCAAATGGAAGCGAAGCCCCGCGCATAAGCTAGTAATCAATAAACACATAACGTCTACAATGAAGAAAAGCTTCGAATGATATGTTAAATATTGTGACTCAATCGTTAGCTTTTTATACTCTTCATTCACAGTCGTGTTAAGGGGAAGTTCGTTAAAATTTAATAAAAAAAAATTAAAAATTTGAATTACTATTTAAATGAAAACAAAACTTTAAATAAATAGAATCCTATTGGAACCCAAACATTTAGACGTACAAGATATTATATTTTAATTTCCAAAGTAACTTAACTATGAGACAGCTGAGCGCTATTAAAAAATAAACGATTATGTCCATAGAATGGAATAAAAAGGCCTGTATCAAATTGTTTGATATTCGGCTGTCAACCCTTTAATTTTGAATATTTTGAATACATTACATTTTACATTTATTACAACATATTGGAAGACAGAGTTTGTGATTCTATTCTACTTTTCGTGACTATTTCTCAGTATACGTTCTTTATATTAACTTAGTTACTCGACGTAGATAAAAATAGCGAGCAAATTGATTTTAAACTGACAATATCAGGAGCAAAATAGAAAGACGGACAACGGAAAGCGAACAGATCCTGCAAGCAAAGCCACTTAGGATAGGAAAGAGATAAAGTTATATTTAGGACTCACATCTTCATCCCAGTAGCGTCTCATTGTCTCTGGAAAAGTGCCCAAGGTACGGCTCGGATATTACAAAGTTCAACTGTAACAGTTTGACCAACGATAAATTAAGCGCTTCGCCTTAATTCAGATCGCAGTTCACGGTCCCAAAAGTAATTATTAAGACAATGGACGTCGAGTGATATCGTGTGGTTTGCGACCTCTTTCCTACATTGACCCTACAAACTGATGATGATTATTTTGGATGGCTCGATAAACGTCTGAAGATTACCAAAAATCCTTGTTAGATGACCCGTAAAAGCTTTAAAGGGCTTAATACAATAAAATACCTATGTTATTTTTTTTTTCAAATAAATGATTTGATTTAAAAAAATTACCATAGGAATCCAAATAGTAGAGGATTAGCGAACACTTAGTTCATTAATGTTATGTACAATGCTACAAATTATAAAGCCGTGTGGTTCCCGGCACCAATATAAAAAAAGAATAGACTTACTCCATCTTTATCCCATGGATGTCGACAAAGATAAAGGCTAATAAACGTGGGGTTCTTCTTTTAGACAATGGGCTAGCAACCTGTTACTATTTGAATCTAAATTCCATTATAGAGCCATTAAGCTGAACGTGGCCTTTCAGTCTTTTCAATACTGTTTGCTCTGCTTTCCCCGCAAGGGACATAGTAATATAATATAGTATATGTATGAATGGTTAGTGACCCCATTTTCTCCACCATGACGGTTGCACTGGCTAATATTACTTTGCCGTTCTAACGACATCTACGGGAAAGAGATGGAGTAATCCAATTGAGAGTTATCGGCAACCCCAAACTACAATTACCTTAGTTCCTTACATTTGTCACCAATATCACGAAATGTCAAGGACTATTACCAGTACCCACCCACCCAACAATAAAATGATGAAACAAAATAAATACTCTTAATAACTTGTTCAGGGATTTGACAGCGATAATTAGCTTTTGTCACGGCGTATGTCCGTCTGTCACGTCCACACGTGCGCCTAAACAATCATTAGAGGTTAATTTCATAGTATAAATATCATTTTTTGATTAGTGAAGACACACATCTCAACATTGTCCTGTAGAGGGTACACCATCAGAGATGAAGTCGTTTTTGGTGCGTTAAATTTTATAGTTCTTAGTATTACTAAGTGTACAGTGTTTAAAAATTTTAAGAGTGTTACCTAAGCAAGTGATTCATTGGTGAAAGTGTTATAAAAATGAAGTTTACTTCTGTTTTACAGCTATTCCTGTGCCTTGCGGCAGCTGAAAAGTTGGATAGGACTTACTTGCCACCACCTGGAGCCAAATTTTCTGGTGGAGTATCCGGGGATATACAAGCTCCCTTTGAAATTCCCAGGGAAACCTACTCGACCACTCCACGTCCAGCTGTGAACAATGGTGTTACTCCAGATGATACTCAAATAGAAATCGGAATTAATAGAGGTGTACCATTGAGACCAGGAAATGTAATATCTACTGATGCTCAAAGACCACTTGATTATCATCACAATATTTACAAAGTACCTACAACGACAACATCATATGCTTTTACTACAACAACAACACATCCTCCGAATGAAGCATACGAAACTACTACTGGATTTGTGAATCCTGTAACTGGTCTTCCAACAAGTCCATTTGCTTTTCCTACTACAGCCCCTGGTATAAAAAACCCTGAAGCTTATTACCAAGATAACCAACACGTACAACAATTTCCGCAGAATATACAACCAGGACGTGTACCATTTGATGGTTCTTCTCAATATCCTGCAACTTCAAATTCACAATTTATCGGACAGAATCGACCTAATTATATTCAGGGCAATAAATTCGATCGCGTTCAAAATACGTATCCCGACTCTTTGCCTGGATCTACCCAAAGGCCCAGTTTTACTGAGAATGGTCAAGATTTATATCGACCCAGTTTACCTCAAGGTACAAAGTTTGACTTAGTTGAAAATCAACATCCAGGTTTTCAACCAGGATTTGTTCAGAAGCCTTATTATTCACAACATAATCAACAATATAAAGAAAATAGATACCCGATATCTGGTGTTAATCCAGAAAATACTTTATCTCCAAGTAATTTTGCACCTGAGACTCCATCCAGTACTAATAAATATGGCGGAGATCTTGATCAGGGAATAATTTATAATCAAAACACTCCTTTCACAAAGGAAAATATTTCCTCAGTACCTGCTTATAATAAAGAAAATTACCCTGACTCAAATCTATCAAAGTATTTAGTAACTCCTGGCAAAAACTTGCAGCAAGGATTATTTCAGCCTGGACAGGGAGGGTTAGTTTCCCATCAGTACCCCATTTCTCAAACTGATGAGTATGGACGTCCTGTAACTCCAAAAAATATTATCACTCAATCTTTTCCAGTAGCCTCGCCTACTTCACCAATTTCTGATCAGTTTCCATTAACGACTCCTGGATCCCACTCATCAGCGACTGCTATTTCCACTGGATCCATCCCAACAACTACTCCGATTTACCCTGAAATTGGGAGCCAAATCCCAACTGAATTTAAAACGCGCCCAGAAAGGCCACAAAGTGAATCTGATAGGAATGCTGTCATTCTCAATTATGAAAATGTAATCACTCCTGATGGATTTGCATACAGCTTTGATACTTCTAATGGAATTCATGCCGATGAAAGTGGAACAGCTGTTGATGGTGTAAAAGCTAAGGGTAGTTATTCTTATATAGGAGATGATGGAAAGTTATACAGCGTTTTTTATACTGCCGATGAAAATGGTTTTCAACCACATGGTGATCACATACCTACTGCTCCACCAATTCCTGAAGCTATCCAAAAAGTCATAGAACAAGCTAAAAATGATCAAGAAGAAGGAATTTCTGATGATGGTAAGTTAAACCTACTTTATTCGGTATTAATTTAATATTCGGTATTAGTACTAGGTAAAACAATAAAAGTCGATAATCATGCATGGGCATAACAACCTGTTACAATGAATGAATCATAATTCTATCATTAGATTATTCAGCTATTCGTGTCCTTTTAATCTATTTGAGACTATTAGCTGTGTTTATTTTATAAGTATATATTATTGAAGTATATGTCGTTTATAATTCAATTGTATTTTTTCAGGAACTTATGATGAAGATAAATATGGACACATGAACTATCAAAATGGAAGACCACAACGCCCTAATAGAATAAACGTTAGTGGCAATGTTCCTGAGAAATATTATGGACAGACCGATAAACAACAGCAGTACAATCCGCATAGTGATAGCAAAGTTTCTAAACCATCAAATGTTTATGGAAGCATTAAAGATGAACAAAACCAAGACTTCGAAAAAAGTCCCATTATTTATGATCAGCGCAAACCCAATAATATAGTTCCTGCAAGGCGGCCTGTAAATGTTCAACTCAATACGGATAATGTAGCAGAATATAGTCCCGGCGCACTTAATGCGACGGACCATAAAATAATTGCAGATCTTCCTACAACAACGTCAATTAATAATAGAAAACAATTAGGCAACCGGTTTTCTGTTCAGCAGCCGGGTCAATATTTTGAAAACTCTGAAAATAATGTGTCACCTCAGCAAGGAAGTGAGTCAAATGAAAATGTGTCATTTGCAACAAATAACCAAAACACTCAAGATTATGACGATAATCACACTGATTTTCCATCAAATTTAAGTCTTGATGAGCACAGAAAATATGAAAGTGGAACACATCACGAGAAAATACCTAATCAACCTGGTTCACTACCAAACGATGTCAACACTTCTTCCCTTGATAAGTTTCAAGGTCAGTATGGAAGTAAAGTACGCCCTGCTACTTCTACTTCTCGGCCTTTCGACCAATCAAATGTGTATGATTACCAAGATAGTAAAATACCCGCATATGTTAACAAGTATCTACCTGGTAAGAGTTATTCGCTACAACCAGTATCTAGTCCCACCACAAGTGCACCTATTACAACGCATTTAACAGGATCTCATGAACATAATTATAACCCAACTTCAAACAGGCCACTTTTAGAAACTTCCCCTATTGGCGATATATCAAGAATAAGTGATTATGATTCAAGTAATTCCGGACCTGTCACTACTAAATTACCTAGTCCAAGTTTATCTAATCAGTATGATTACATACAAAGGAGACCTCAATCTACTACGGCTAAACCACGTAAAAATAATGATTTCTATGCCAGTGACATAAATGAACCACAAGTAAGTGATCAAATTCAAAATATAAATCGTCCAGTTCCCAGCCATCGTCCTGGTGAAATAAATAAATATACTATTGTTCCAACTAAGGCAGACTCAGGCTACCAGTATTTGCCACCTCAAAGGACATTTGAACACGGTTCTCAAGTCCCTCATGGCTTCCGAACTTCACCTAATAGAACTTTATCCCAAAATGGATTCAATTTCCACACAACAGAAGTAGCCAAACCATTTATAACCCCTGATGCTTCAAGAGATGAAGATACACTTGAAGATGATTATGATCACGCACTAGAAAACAATCCTCAGTACGGTCAAGATCAGGCAAGTTTTCAACCATCCGCTACGCGCCTTCAAACGTATGGAAATAAAGATAGCAATTTTAATACTGAAAATTATCCAGTAAACTATGAAGGCTCTCAAAGGCTTGGTCAAGGTGGCAGACCTGAATATATAAAAGAGTCTACTCGTGCACCTTTTGCAACTGACAAGTTTGCAACCATTGGTACAACTCGTCGGCCAGTATATCAGCAAATTCAAACAACATCCAGACCACAGCAACATATAAGTACACTAAGGCCACAGGGGGGTAACCAATACAATTATGGGGACAAAGTTACTTATGTACCAACTTCTCCTGACTCATCTCGGGCGCGGTTTGAAGGAACACGGCCAACTACGGGAAGACCAGAACAACAAAGTCCTAACAGATACAGTGGAGCAACTGATCAAACGCCAGGATTTTATCCAACAACGACTAAATTGCCTCCAAAATCAGGACATTTCGATATAACTCCATCTCGATCACCATATCAAACTACTTACCGGCCAATGACAAGTATAACTACTGGCATAGATTCTGATGAAGCATTAGGTGCAACTGTCAAACCTGGAAGAATTCCTTCCAGGAAACCCGTTAAATCTCAAAAGCAAGTCCCAAGTACAACATATAGACCAGCTTTCTTCCCACAAGCAGTTACTGAAAAACAAATTGAGGTTGATAATTATGGCAGACCAATACCAGTGTCAGAGGCACCTTATCAGCAAGGAATTAGACTAGGTGTTCCTGAAGGATTCAAGCCATCCAGTGAAAATTCTCGAAGACCTCAAAATGGATTAAGGCCTGGTGCATCATACGGAGGACCAAAAGAGCAATTTGGAAGTATTGCCCCATCATATAATAGACCCGGCACAGTTTCTACGACCGAGAAAATTATTGGTGAAGACTTCAGTGGACCGAAACAAGCCCAGAAGTTCGATCCAGTGCGCGGCTACTATTACTAAATAGAAAAATTGTGAAAAATATTTATTTTAGTAAATTTTTAGTTTAAGAAGCATATTGAAAAAGAAATAAAAAAGAAATATTAAGCAAGACTGTGTTTAATTCTGTTGAAAACATTAACTATTTGAAATAAATACAGATCAAAAAGTACTATGTGGTTTTCGGCTTTAAGAAGACTAGGACACTTCATCGCCTGTCCTTTGTATGTCGTAAAAGGCGAGTAAGAAAAAGGCGCATTTGTTAAATGCAGTTTTACCATGGTCCAGTATGGTCCCCTGAAAGTATACGGCAAGGGTAAACATCGTGAGGAAACCTGCACATTTAGGCAAATAAATGTGTAACCATGATCGATTTCTTATGGGTAAGGTTCCCCTAAAAAGGTTGCGGATGTCAGATTGGAGTCGATTCGTGTAAATACCTGACTCTCCCAATCCAGTAATATGGTCAAAGGTGCACCTCGGGCTTCTTTCCGGAGTAGTGAGGATGTAATCTAGGTACTAAACTAGGAGTAAGAAGGTACCATTTTAATTTGGAATTTATTTATTCACCTTCTTTCCTAATTAAGATTTGTGATATACATATATATATGGTCACGTTTATATCCCTTGTGGGCTAGACAGAACCAACAGTCTTGAAAAGACTTAATGGCCACGTTCAGCTATTTGGCTTAATGATAGAATTGAAACTAAAAAAGAATTTCAAGTTTGTAAGCCTATCCCTTAGTCGCCTTTTACGACATCCATGGGAAAGAGATGGAGTAGTCCTATTCTTTTTCTATTAGTGCCCGGAACCACACGGCAGATTTAAGATTTGTCGGTTTGGAATAGGGGCAGTTAAAAAGAAATTCATAAGTAAATATTCGACAGAGCCATCTGAAGTACGCTAATGTTACTAGTATCTAACTAGAGCACGAGCGACGCCCACTCACACCTCTTAAAGCATTAGAGGCGTGTTCTATTGATCGTTTGATATGATCTCGATTTTAAAGGTTACATTCTAATACACATTTGCGCCGATAGATGTCGCTGTAAAGAATTTGAGAAATATTCTATATATTCGTGGACATCAGACACTTCTCTGGAGAGGAGTCTTACGATCATGATCCTGGAGTGAAAAAATGAGTTTTATTTTCTGTTAAAATTATCATTTATCATCGTCCTCGCATTATTCCCGGTTGCGTCCTCACCTTCTGAAAAAGTCCTGGATTGGGGTCAGAGGATTTTACACGAAGCATCTTCCGTCTCACTTCCATCTTCAGCACTTACAAGTGTTAATACCATCTCTTACCCACGTATCTCTACAGACTAACTGAGAATTGCATGATCCTAGTCGGGTGTAAGTGCCTCTCATTTCTAGACATGAGAAGTCGCATTGAAGTATCGCGTATAGACCTACATACATACATACATACATATAGTCACGTCTATATCCCTTGCAGGGTAGACAGAGCCAACAGTCTCAAAAAGACTGATAGGCCACGTTCAGCTGTTTGTTTAATTAATGATAGAATTGAGATTCAAATACTGACAGGTTGCTAGCCCATCGCATAAAAGAATAATGAGACGGAGTCGTCCTATTCTTTTTTTTTCTATTGGTGCCAGGAACCACACGGCGTATAGCTCTGACATACCCAATGCAGGATATGCCTGACGGAGTATATCTCTGCTAGATCATGGACATACATATGACAAGAAAAGTTATCATGACATGACATGACACGTCATAAGTCGGGTATAGGTCGAAGCACATTAACACGTAACAAATTTTTCATACTCAAAAACCATCACACATAACATAATATTAGAACAATAAAACAAATTGGCTATTAACCTTCTGTCCTTGATGTAGTAAGTACCACATCCGTATAGTTGATAGGACCCCATTGACCCGAAGTAATTAGGACCACAAAAAGACAGACAAACAAAAAACCTCATTAGCTATAACTCAGTTTTTAAAATATTGGAGGTCTGTATAGGTGGAGCTTCTGGTGAAACCTCTTTTACATTTAAACCTTAAATAGACCTACATACATAGTACATAAAATCATGCCTCTCTCCCGATGAGAGGTTAGACAGAGACTACATCTTTTCACTTGCCACGATTCCCGCGTACTTGATTTTTAATGTACTTTATCCATTCTCGTCAGCCATTTTTAAATGTCAGCTTTAATCCAAAAATTGTATAATGCGTTTATACTATACTAACTTTACAAGTATAGCTTCAATGCCCCCAAAGAATGGCACGCGCGATTCCGTTAATATCACGCGAATAACTATCTGTCCCATCTGGAAATAAAAAGCGGAACAGCTATATGTTCGCGTGATTAAATGGGGCTAGTCTATAACATATAAAAGCATTGTATGCGCCATCTTATTTAATCAAAAGAACGGCTTATAAACTTGGGATGCCTATTGTGAGCGATTTGCCTGTGAATTATGCTCTATTTAATCCGTAAGGTATATAAACGTGATGAGTGTTTGTATTATGTATAAAGCCATTGAAAAACATCTCTTTATCACGGGAATATATTTGTTTGAAAGTTTTACATCCAACACATTGATGTTATATTAATTAGGTAACTAATTAAATGATTTCAGAATTTGAGAATTTCAAAGCGAAGAAAGGGAAATAAGTACCTAATGAAACGACTTTCAAACTTTTAAACACTTTAAGCCAGAAGTTATTAACCTAATGTTCCAAGTCTTTAGACCATAGTCTAGAAAAATATAAAGCTAAAAGATCTTCCTGTCCACCGTGTCATAACAATAAAACAACAAAGTCTAACATTGAATTGCTTAAGATGCATAAAGTGATGAAACGTAAAATGTTTAGTAATTTTAATATCTAATAAGAACCTATAACTGACAGCTAGGTCAAAGTGTAGGTATAAACTTTGACCTAGCTGTCAGTTCTAGGTTTATGGTAGCCAAAAATGTAATAACTTCATGTCTGACTTATGTAAATTTGCCTTTAAAATAGGTCTCGCACCCATTTACCTATAATTATGCATTCGTCTAAATTGGTTGATCGGTCTTAGTATAGGAAAGTAAAAAAAAAACATTTTCTGCACTTTGTTTCTATGGAAACTCACTCAGTTACGTCATTTGCAAAATTTCTGTCCAATAAAAATTCAATAACTTGATAAATTAAGAATGGCGTATTGATTAAGATTCATCTTTGTTCGTCATCAATATCATTATTTCTGAGATTCTGAGATATATCAACCTTTTTCGGGTGTTGTTGGAAATATGATTTTTTTGCGATTTCGGTGTTAGCCACGTAGTAAAAGTAGTTCAGTGTGATGATCTTAGCAGGCCGGTTTGATTTATGGCAAAATTTTTCTTTTGATATCGTTGTAACCCTGTATAGCAATTATTTTTTTGTGCATTTTCCATCTATTTTCTTTGCTTAGTTACTAAACTAATTTACAAAGCTTTTGACAAGAAAAATAAGAAAAAAAATCTTAACAGAATTAAAAAATCGTATAATGAATAAATGCGTGAGTGCGAAACCTAACCCACTCTTGCACATTTAATTAAAGCAAAGTGATTATTCTAATATATCATCAAGTGTAGATAATCATGATCTTTTGAACAAATTAATCACATCAATACAAGGCAATGGAGCAATTTATTGGGCAATTTAATTCAATTTATATTATAATAATAATGCAGCTAGCTTGGGGCGTTTGCTATTATTAAAATCATGACAACAAAATGACTGACTTCAACCTGTTAAGGGTATCTTAAAAAAGATTAGTGTAAAGCAAGTATTCTTCTTCCTGGCTTTAGTCCCAGTTGCATCCTCACGTATGCCGTGTGGTTCCCGGCACCAATACAAAAAAGAATAGGACCACTCCATCTGTTTCCCATGGATGTCGTAAAAGGCGACTAAGGGATAGGCTTACAAACTTGGGATTCTTTTTTAGGCGATGGGCCAGCAACCTGTCACTAGTTGAATCTCAATTCTATCATTAAGCCAAATAGCTGAACGTGGCCATTTAGTCTTTCAAGACTGTTGGCTCTGTCTACCCCGCAAGGGATATAGACGTGACCATATGTATGTATGCATCCTCACCTCTCTGGAGTGGAGCCTAGGGTATGTCTTTCACCAAGGATCCTGGATTGGGTGAGTCAGGTTTTGAGACGAAGCGACTCGCATCTAACCTCCACAAAGTTTGCAGGTAAACCTTACCCGTATTGGATCCGAGGGTACACATCCAGTTGCCTGAACGTGCATCCATGGTCAAAGACATGACCCGGGTTCCTATCAAGAGTGGTGAGGATGCAACCGGGACTAAAGACAGGAGGAAGAAATCTATTATCTATACTAATATTATAAAGCTGAAGAGTTTGTTTGTTTGAACGCGCTAATCTCAGGAACTTCTGAATCGAATTGTTAAATTCTGTTTTTGTTGAATAGACCATTTATCGTGAAAGGCTATATAACATCACGCTGCAACGATTAGGAGCGAAGAAATAATGGAAAATATGAAGAAAAAAAACGGGTAAATTTATTCATCCTTGAGAGCTTCAATGATGCCCAAAATAATTATTCCACGCGGACGAAGTCGCGGACAAAGCTAGTTTATTCATCCGTGGCTTTTACTCGCAGCGTCGTTTATTGGTGGTCCATGGGATTTGAACCCTTTTACTTTTCAATGGATATACTTAGGTACTTTTCTAAACAATTATCATCACTGCTCAACACACAACATCAGTATTATGTCATCACACAGTTCGTGACCAAATTCTCCGACAAAAGTCTGGTATGTAACTTTTATGGTGAGGTCTCGGGGTCACGATCCGATGTTTTAGTGAACCACAATGCATCGTTACACTCCGACCTTGATATTTGATTCCATTCAGTACCCACCTAATATGTTTCATTTTTATCTGATTGAAGCATTAGCATCTATTTTATAGCGTTGCAAATGCGAGAGAAATGTCAAACATTTTATTTATGACATTGAAAATATTATATATCTCAATTTGTCTGCACGACATGTCTGTATAGTTCATAGTTGGTGTGAACAGCCGTGTGATTTTTGGCAAATTAGAAAAGCTTCACTCAATTTTGTACTCTATTAAAAGTTGATAATATTAATCTTCTATATGACAATGTGCCGTGTGGCTCCCGGCACCAAATTGAAAAAAGAATAGGACCACTCCATCTCTTGCCCATAGTTGTCGTAAAAGGCGACTAAGGGATATGTTTATAATCGTGGGATTCTTTTAGGCTACAGGCTTGCGACCGTCACTCATATGAATCTCAATTCTATCAGTAAGCCAAACGTAATCGTAATCGTAACGTAATCGTGGCCTATCAGTATTTTCAAGTTTGGCTCTGTCTACCCCGCAAGGTATAGGATATGTAAGTACGCAAGATATAAGAAAAGTACAATTCCATATCTTTCCCATCGATGTCGGGGCAGGCGAATAAGGGATAGGCTTATATCCTCTTATACCGGTCACTATTTGAATCTCAATTCCATCATAAAGCCATAAGCCATGCTTGGCCTTTCAGTATTTTCAAGACTGTTGGCTCAGTCTACCCCGCAAAGGACATAGACGTGATATATGCTTGTAAGTCAATCTAGTTTCATTCCTTTTTAAATTCCATTTAAAAATTCCATCACATAAATAATAATTACATCTGCATCAATATTGTGTAAGAACTCTTATTTTAGAGTTATTATGTCTCAGACAAATACACAGGCACGCAACATTTCAACGCTAAAACAAACCTTTTATCACGAGTTAGCAAATCAGTGGAAATTTGAAGTTAATTAATCATTACTCACAAAACTTCAAACAATAGAATTGTGATAATCTGAATCTGTGGTCAATTTGCTCATGACATTGACATGAGTTAATAAAACCAATGTTTTTATCTTATAAATCTTTCACTTATACGTTGCAAAAGGAATATATACAATAGAACCGCGCGGTTTTACGCAAGTTATAATTCTAAATATTTTCTGTATCGTAATAGGTCGTGAGGATGGGCTATTATCGCCTGGGGAGTCTGTGTGTGCAGTTGTGCGACATTTTTTGCGACTTTTTTATTGCAACTTTTTTTGCGACTTTTTTATATTAGTCTTCAAACCTCCGTGGTATGACACGCGCGAAAAACTATCGCTGTTTCGCTTTTCATTCATATAATGACGTCTATATCCCTGGCGGGGTAGATAAGGCCAACAGTCTTGCAAGACTGAGAGGAGACGCTCAGCTGTTAGGCTTAATGATAGAACTGAGATTCAAATAGTGACAGGTTGCTAGTCCATCGCCTATAACAATATATTCTTTCAAGACTGCTGGCTTTGTCTACCCCACAAGACGTATTTATATGAATGCATGAATAAAAAGGGAAACAGTGATTGTTGTTCGCGAGTGCCACACTACGGAGTGGCGCTAAATTTGCGCGGGCATAACTGTATTTAAAAAAAAATAGTAATTTTATTAAAAAAATAAATACAGTTCTGACAAAAGCTAAAAGTAATTTAAAATAGTAAAAATCGCAAGTCTGCCAAGCCAGCCGCGATGAATCGATACTCGGTATTTCGCCACACTATGTAGATCACAGATGCTGAGCACTTTAATAACTGTGCACTTGTTTTATGATAATTTCAACAAGTCATTCGTGTTTATGGTTTTTTTAAGTTAATATTTGACTTAGCTTCTTTGCTGGTCAGGTAGCAAAGGTAAAACGTGTACCAGCAGCTTCTCTCCCATTCAGGTTGTAGAAGTCTATCAAGGGACAGGCTTATAAACTTGGGGTTCTTCTTTTAGGCGTTGGGTAACTGTCAATAATCGAATCTTAACACATACATATTGTCACGTGTATATCCCTTGCGGGGTAGACATACCCAACAGACTTGAAGAGGCTGATAGGCCACGTTCAGCTGTTTGGCATTATGATGGAATTAAGATTCAAATAAAGACAGGTTGCTAGCCCATCGCCTAAAATAAGAATCCCAAGTTTAGAAGCCTATCCCTTAGTCGCCTTTTACGACATCCACGAGAAACGAGATGGAGTGGCCCTATTAATTTTTATATCGGTGTCAAACCACATATACATATGATATCTGTCAATAATCTAATCTTAATTCTGTCATTAAACCAGCTAACAGTCTTCAAAAGACTGAAATCAATCAGGTTCTACTTTTTAAATAACACACTGACATACATACATACATACATAAAATCACGCCTCTTTCCCGGAGGGGTAGGCAGAGACTATCTCTTTCCACTTGCCACGATCTCTGCATATTTCCTTCGCTTCATCCACATTCATAACTCTCTTCATGCAAGCTCGGCGGTTTCGGGTACTTTTGACCTGACCCTTTACCAATTACACACTTCATTGGGTTTATTATGATATCATATCTACTAACAACCCAGGGGGTTCGTCATTCTGTCATCATTGATGACGGGAGCCCTTCGTAGCATGAGCATGTTTAAATGTTACATTACCGAGTAAGCATAAGACACAGAGTGCGCACGCGCATTTTGATTTAAGAGCTTCAGTCCGTTGCGTATACATACATACATACATAAAATCACGCCTTTTTCCCGGAGGGGTAGGCAGAGACCACATCTTCCATCGCAATTAGTTGGCAAAAAAAGGCTTTATCAGAACTAGTTGGGAAACCGCCGCCGTGTGGTTTGGTTCCCGGCATCAATACAAAAAAGAATAGGACCACTCCATCTCTTTCCCATGGATGTCTTAAAAGGCGACTAAGGAATACACTTACAAACTTGGGATTCTTTTTTAGGCGACGGGCTAGCAACCTGTCACTATTTGAATCTCAATTCTATCATTAAGCCAAATAGCTGAGCGTGGCCTGTCAGTCTTTTCAAGACTGGTGGCTCTGTCTACCCCGCTGGGGATATAGACGTGATCATATGTAAGTATGTATATATATTTAATTACAGTTCTTTATCAGCTAAAATACGCACCCTAGTTCACAATAACTTAACTCTGATCTTTAGATCATTTCATTAGACTATAATAGCCTTAGGAACACTCGTGTCCGTGTGGTAGGTACGACGATGAAATACCGTTGCGAATCTAGATTTATTGGAGATTAAATCATACTTAATATTTTAAACTGCACGAATATTATATTCGTGAATTGTTGACCTTATTTGAGAATTATTAATTGTATGTTTATGATACTTACGTTATGCTTTCCGTTCTGTTTTTATCTATGAAAATATTTGTATTATAAATACATTTATCTACTTTTCAGCCTTTACGGGGTAGACATAGCTAATAGCCTTGTAAAGAGTCAGGGAAAGTTCAGCTCCTAGTCCTTTGCTTAAATAAGATCTTCAGGTTTATAAGCCATTCCCTTAATTTATTTTTACCACATACACGAAAAGAAAAGCAACTACCATATATTTTTTTTTCACTACCAACTCATATTAAATACTTAAACGGAAAATTTATTATAGACTAGCTGTGCCCGCGCCTCCTGTCCGCCCGGAAAAGTTATTTTGGGCATCTTTCCTCAAGGGTGGATAATTTTATCCGTTTGTTTTTTTTTTCATATTTTCTATTATTTCTTCGCTCTTAATAGTTATAGCGTGATTTAATATAGCCTAAAGTCTTCCTCGATAAATGGTCTTTTCAACAAAAAAAAATATTTTTCAATTAGAACCAACAGTTCCTGAGATTAGCGCGTTCAAGCAAACAAACAAACTCTTCAACTTTATAATATTAGTATAGATAAGCTGACTGACACATTACTTTTTGCGAAAGTATATTTATATTTAACATTTTCACGGCTTGAAATTTTTTTTTATGAAATCTTATAATGTCCCATATTGTTTTTAAACCAAGACGTAATCATGCAGTAGGTACTCAAATTGATTTCAAAACTTTCGCAACTCAAACAAACTTTGTTTAACTAACTATACCTAACTTCATCATACAAATATTTCGTGCACTCCATAAGACATGAAGAAATGACTCGATTCATTAGTAACATATCTAATGCACTCGCATTACGACCGAGGTCAGAAACATGTCAAGATCATGCCATCGTGATGCAAGAGAGATTAATTCGAGTTAGAATTGCTATCTAATCTCATCTATATTAGATACCAATTCTTACTTCTTTGTTTTGAATTCCGAATTTAAGATTCACCAATCTATGTTTATTTTTTTATTTTTTAAATAAATATCTATATATGGGACAAATTACACAGATTAAGTTAGCCTCGAAGTAAGTTCGAGACTTTTGTTACTAACTCAACGATATAATATTTAATAATAAATACTAATATAGATAAACATCCAAGACCCAGGCCAATCAGAAAAAGTTATTTTCTCATCATTGCCTGGCTGGGATTCGAACCCGGGACCTCCGATATCACAGACAAGCGTACTACCGCTGCGCCACAGAGGCCGTATTTATAAAATTAGTATATAGCGCAACGCGAAAGTTTAGTATCATTAAATATATCCTTACTTTGTGCTTTTGTAATTGATAGATTAATAGTTTTAACGCCTAATAGCTACATCTAATGTCATTAATCATGTAACGTAGCTAAATAGCTATCCATATACGCTGAAACTTTAGATGGACATGCCTTTTAAGGATAATTAGATACATTGTTCGCATCTAATAAGAAAATAAGACTGAAAATCCACTGTGACATGTAATGTTAAAATTCTGATTGACTTTATTTCTAAGATTAAAATCATACAAAATAAGGGCTCTTGAATTACATAATTTACATTTGCATCACGTACATATTCCTTATGGGATAGGCAGAGCCAATAGGTGTAACAGGACCAAAAAAATGTGTCCCCACTAAATAGGGGGTTCGCGATGTGAAACCCTGAACCGGCTAGTCATGATGCAAGTAAGTATTATTTATTTATTTATGTACACAAAAAATATATATATACAGGAGCATTTAATACAGTTATTGTAGTACAAAGGTACATATTTCATTAGAGATCTCTTCCAGTAGACCCGTGAGAGGAGAGATGGATATTGGAGCAATATGGAGTGTGTATAAATATCATTTAACATATTAAAAAAAAAAACAAAAAATGCGAGTGTGTATATTACTCTTGCGCACAAAAACTGTTAGAATCAGGAAATTATTGCGCACATACATACATACATATGTACATAAATAAAATCATGCCTCTTTCCCGGAGGGGTAGGCAGAGACTACCTCTTTCCACTTGCCACGATCTCTGCATACTTCCTTCGCTTCATCCACATTCATAACTATCTTTATGCAAGCTCGGCGGTTTCGGGTACTCTTGACCTGACCCTTGACCAAGACGTCTTTAATTTGATCAAGATACATTAGCACATTAGCCCATAAACTAAATAACGCGGACAAAGCCGTGGACAGAAGCCAGTTAGTAGTTTTAGAAACTATTATCAGATTATTAAAGTTTACTTTATAAAATAACAAAAGGTTTCAATTAAATTAAAAATCGTGTAAGGACATCAATTTTGAGATTTGATTGTGCGTATTTAAAAGCTATTATTATCATTTCAAGTTCGGTTTTACAAAAAAAAAACATGAGATGTTAAGCCTCAATCAGAAACTACCATGTTAATAGCCGTCAGATTCCAAACGTAACTACACCTAATAAATCTCGAAGATCAAACCCGAGGCGATCATAGACTTATACAGAAATAGACACGACGATTATGTTTCTGTCATTCACAACGATTATGATTCTATTCACATACATAACAGATACATATTTTTCTCTACATATTTACATATAGTCACGTCTATATCCCTTGCGGGCTAGACAGAGCCAACAGTCTGGAAAAGACTGACAGGCCACGTTCAGCTTTTTGGCTCGATGATAGAATTGAGATTCAAATAGTGACAGGTTGCTAGCCTATCACCTAAAAGAAGAATACCAAGTTTATAAGCCTATCCCTTAGTCGCCTTTTACGAAGTCCATGGGAACGAGATGGAGGGGTCTTATTTTTTTTTATATTGGTGCCGGGAACCACACATGTTATATTAAAAATGGTTTTAAAGTAACTATTTTGTGGACGTGGATAAAATGAATTTGTCAAATTACTTACATATGTGACGTGTGATTTTCGGCACGAATATAAAAAAAGAATAGGACTTTTTCTCTTTCCCATGGATGTCGTCAAAGGCGACTTATGGATAGGCTTATAAACTTGAGATTCCTCTTTTAGGCGTTGGGCTTGCAACCTTTCACTATTTGAATCTCAATTCAATCTTCAAGCCGAATAGCTGAACGTGGCCTATTAATCTTCTGGACTGACTGTTAGGTCTGACTACCCCGCAAGGGATATAGACGTGACTATATATATGTATGTTTGTAAATGTGTTGGATTTCACAAAACACTTACAAACATGCATATCGAAATAAATATACGCGGTCTATTTAATTTTTGGTCTTTGCATAAATAGATGATTCAAGGCTGATGGAGATCGCTCTACTTGTGCTATAAAATTGGCGTGGAGTCATCATTGCCTTTTACGATTATGCTCATTACATGGCCGCTGAATTTACTTTGTAAAGTGGCAGTTTTATACATGACTAATTTAGTCTAAAACAAGCGTCAATTTTGTATTAGTCCTCAGCCTAAAAGAAACAATCCCAAGTTTTTAAGTCTATCCCTTATTCGCCTTTAACGACATTGGAAATACTAATATTCTTTTGGACGGAGTAGTACTATTCTTGTCTTTTCGTTTATGCCAGGAACCTCACGGAACTTCTTTCAAATCATCGCATTTTCATAACTCTTTCAATTCGAGTTTACTCTTGGCCTGAATTTTCGCTAGAACGTCCCAAATAACAAAATCAATAACAACAAACAGTTAAAATTTAATTAAGTGCATGTTAATATTAATTATTAATTAATATTACAGGATATAGCACAGAGAACTGAGAGCAGATTGAAAATATTTTGTAATTAACCTTTAAGAATGTTTTAAAGATCTTATTATATATCTTACAGTTATTACACTTATTTTTAATCCGGGTTGGACGACCGAGTGTGTTTAAAAATAGCTGGTTGGAATCCTGTTGCTAGCTTAAATATTTTTTGCAAATAATTTAAATTTTTCCTTTACATTATTAAATAAATATATACGGGACAAATTACACAGATTGAGTTAGCCTCGAAGTAAGTTTGAGATTTGCGTTACGACATACTAACTCAACGATACTATATTTTATAATAAATACATATACATATAATCACGTATATATCTCTTGCGGGGTAGACAGGGCCAACAGTTTTGAAAAAGACTGATAGGCCACGTTCAGCTGCTTGGTTTAATGATAGAATTGAAATTTAACAGTGACAGGTTGCTAGCCCATCGCCTAAAGGAAGAATCCCAAGTTTAAAACCTTATCCCTTAGTCGCCTTTTACGACATCCATGGGAATGAGACGGAGTGGTCCTATTCTTTTTTGTATTGGTGCCGGGAACCACACGGCACAATAATTTTATATTAATTATACCATAAATCAACTGAGCACTCATTCTTGATAGGTACTTTATATCTTAGACCATCCACAAATTATTAACAAAATATCTAGCCCACCCAGCAATCAGGATAATTTCGCATCATTTAAAATGGAATGCGTAACCTTACGGCTTGCCAAATCGATTTCTCAAGAACATCCCACGATCGTAGGTATCGGAACATGAGCTGTATCATATTTTAACCACATTTGAACTACACTCTGATGAGAATGGGTTGTCGTTATATATTTATAAAAAAATAAAATTAACCATAATTGTTTAAGTTGTTTTGGCATCAAACTCATTCTAGTAAGAAGTAGAAAGAAGTTAATAGGGGTAGACAGAGCCAACAGTCTTGAAAAGACTGATAGGCAACGTTCAGCTGTTACTGATAGAGTCAAGATCCAAATAGTGACAGGTTGCTAGCCTATCGCCTAAAAGAAGAATCTCAAGTTTGTAAGCCTATCCTTTAGTCGCCTTTTATGAGTGGTTCTATTCTTTTTTTTATTGGTTCCCGGAATAAGCACCCGGAAGTAGGATAACGGAATTAAATATGTAGTAGAAATAAAAAGGTGTGTTATTCAAACCGTCGAAGCCTCTGGCTATCCCTACTAATATTATAAATGCGAAAGTTTGTGAGAACGTCAGTATGGATGTTTGTTACTCTTTCACGCAAAAACTACTGAATCGATTACGATGAAATTTGGTATGTTGGTAGCTGAAGACTAATAACATATAGGCTACTCTTTATCCCGGAGTTTCCGCGGGATTGATTGTTAAGTTATGATAGATGTTTCCACGCGGACGAAGTCGCGGGCGGCCTCTAGTACAAAATATAAACAAGCCGTAATTATCTTGATTTTTAATCGGTATATTATCAAAGCTTCATTTAACTTTAATGAGATTCAGAATGGGGATCATTCAAGGATTCCTACTTTGATTTGCGCTAATTACTCTTGTCGTATCTCATTGCAATGTACATCACGATCCATTAATGTTTACTGTTTCAACAGAATTATTAATAGTATATATGCTATTTTATTGTTCACTAGCTGTGCCCGCGACTTTGTCCGCGTGGAATAGTTATTTTGGGCATCATTGAAGCCCTCAAGGATAAATAATTTTCCCCAATTTTTTTCATACTTATTTTACATTATTTCTTCGCTCCTTAAAGTTGCAGAGTGATGTTATATAGCATAAAGCCTTCCTCGATAAATGGTCTATTTAACACAAAAAGAATTTTTCAATTCGAACCAGTAGTTCCTGAGATTAGCGCGTTCAAACAAACAAACAGACTCTTCAGCTTTATAATATTAGTATAGATATGCTTCACTTAAACATATTTAGAACGGATGTTTAAGGTGTGTTGAGACCAATCAAAATTGCTTTAGAAATATTTTTGTTTGAACCACTAATCTTTTCGATACATAAATATTCTCACGACTTTATCCCTTACGGGGCAGACAGAGCTTAGAACAGTCTTGGAAATAGTCTAAGGTCACGTTTAGCTGGCCGAATTAACGATGAAATTTAGATAAGGGCAAATGTTAGATTTATACCAAGTTTATCAGCCATTACCTTTATTGAAATTTTTTCGCAACGGATTTATTATCGCGCGATAAAATATCGCCGTTTCGCTTTTTATTATGACGTAAAACGGGAAAGATATAGTTTCTTAACTTTGACGAATGTGTTAAATCAGTTCACACCTTTATGAACTGTTTCAAATCTTCATACGCTATTAAGATTTACATTTTATTTGAAGATATAATCCAAAGTAATGAGAACTCTATTTAAATCGATGGGTAATTAGTTTTAATTGAGTATGTATAAATTTGAGATAAAGGAATATTATAATTATTTCGTACTTAGCATTGCTGTATATCTTATTTGGTAGGTTGCCGCCCCTGACATTACACGGATAAATGATGAGGTCTAATTATTTATCAAAATTGTATGAAACTCTTCCGTTATTAAGACGAAAAGTGAGTAAGTGAATTAAAGACATACATACATATAAGTTACGTCTTTATCCCTTGCGGGGTAGAAAGATCCAACACTCTCGAAAAAACTAAAAGACCACGTTCAGCTATATGGTCGAATTGAAATTCAAATAGTGACAAGTTCCTAGCCCATAGCCTACAAGAAGAATTCCAAGTTTATCAGCTATTCTCCTAGTTGCCTTTTACTTGTTATTTATTCTCGGGATTCCTCTTTTAGATCAGTCTTTCAAGGCTGTTGGCTCTGTCTACCCCGCAAGGGAAAAAGACGTTATTATATGCATGCATGAATGCTCCAGAATTAAGACGCGCTAGTACCATAAAAATATTTTGCATGCCAAATAGACCTTTGGAGTTTTATAAACACTATCATTTTAGTTACCTTCATCTTCTTCCTCCTGGCTTTAGTCCCGGTTGCATTCTCACCACTCTGGAGAGCCCAGGGTATGCCTTTGACCACGGATCCTGGTTTGGGTGAGTCAGTTTTTTACACGAAGCGACCCCCGTCTGACCGCCCCAACTTTTGCAGGGTAACCTGACCCGTATTGGATCAATAATGGTTACACATCCAGTTGTCTGAATGTGCAAGTTTCACTCACTGTAAGTGCATCGGTCAGTGTTCAAACTAATGTACGTAACTTTCGTAAATAGTCATTTGTACATGGCCGAGGTGGGATTGGAACCTGTGCCTTTTTGCACCACACGCATTTTCTTAAGTTCTTAAGACCTCGGGTTATCGATACATACGTACATACAAATGGTCACGTCTATATCCCTTGCGGGGTAGACAGAGCCAACAGTCCTAAAAAGACTGAATGGCCACGTTCAGCTATTTGGTTTAATGATAGAATTGAGGTTCAAATAGTGACAGATAGCTAACCCATCGCCTAAAAAAGAATCCCAAGTTTGCAAGCCTATCCCTTAGTCGCCTTTTTGGTCCTATTCTTTTTTTTATTGGTGCCGGGAAACACACGGCACATTCGCATCTCACTTGCATCATAATTGTTTATATCATTGTTTTCATAAATAATGTGGTTAAGGAATTTTCGGTATCCGTGCATGAAATAAGCGCCCTTTCTTCATCACAATAAGCATTGTTAATTGAGACATAACTACAATATAAAAGGTGATTGTGATGTTATAAGTTACTACTGCATTGTTTATCCTACTAACTAATATCAAATGCGACAGTATGTTTGTTTGTTACCACTTCACGCTTTAACTTGATAACTTCTTGAAATTTCGCGTATATATACCTACCTACATAAAAAGTGCCCAGAAAATGGCATAGGGTACTTTTCATACCGGTAGAAGCTAAAGTTTCTGTGAGATACAGCCGTGTAGTAGTTCTTAGTGCCGTGTGGTTCCGGCACCAATAGAAAACAAGAATAGGACCACTCTATCTCTTTCCCATGGATGTCGTAAAAGGCGACTGAGGGATAGGCTTATAAACTTGGGATTCTCCTTTTAAGCGATGGGCCAGCAACCTGTCACTATTTTAATCTCAATTCTATCTTAAATCCAAATAGCTGAACGTGACCTATCAGTCTTTTCAAGACTGTTTGCTCTGTCTAGCTCGTAAGGGATGTAGACGTGATTATATCTATGTATGTATTCCTGTGGGATTTGCGAAAATCTTGTATTCTTTTGTGGGTAGCATTAAATTCGGGCGGGCAAAGCCGAGTGTAAAAACAAGTGATAAATATATCATGAACATACGCATGGGAATGTCGACGGCTCAATAGTTAAGGTATACGTCTGAACGTGCCAATTCATAGAGGTTTCAAACTAATGCGTAAATACATCTCGTCTTTATCCCTTATAGGGTGGACTGAGTCAATTATCTCGAAAAGACCGGAAGGCCACGTTCAGCTGTATGGCTTGATGATGGAATTGAGATTCAAATAGTGACATAGTTTAAAACAATAACTTAAATAAGAATTTATTAGTGATTCTTTTTTAATGAGGGCAATGGGTACCGACTATTATCATTTTACTTCAATATATCACGTCTTTTCCTTACGGCTAAGACAAAGCCAAAAGTCTCACAAAAAAAAGGCGTTAACGCTTACAAAATTGTAGACAAAATCTAGTTTCCAAATTACAAATTATCTACTTTAAAACAAATTAACTGGTGTTACTTAACTAATTGACTAATGCTAAAAGTTGACTTATTGAATCTTTTTTTACTGAATAATCAAGTAATATCATTAGGTACGTTTATTGCGAAAACGACATGGAGAAAAAACTTAGAATTATAAATATGTAATTAATGCGGTAGTTGGTAATGCAATGTGATAATCGTAGGAACATTTTTTGCAATACGTAAAAAGATTTGATAGATAGATATAATAGATAAAACTCTTTATTGCACCATGAGAGTAAAATATACAAAACAGCATAAAACAGTACAAAGGCGGACTTATCGCTAATGCAATCTCTTCCTGTCAAGCTTTGGGTGGAAGGAAACCAAACAGGAGATTGGCGTTGGCGCAGAGCAAGATAAATAAATGTTTAAACATAATAAAATGCACCCAGAATATATATCTTTATACCTATAATACATATAAATACAATTTATATGTTATTATATTTGCCAAAGTATTAATGTACGAACGTTTAAAAATTATCCTATACTAACTTCGCCCGTGCGAATATAGATGCACGTAGACGCTTAGTGCCATCTAGAAAAAAAATACAGGTTTTTCGCAAACTCCGCGATAATTTTAACTTTAATCGGGATGAATAGTAAGTACTGTACGTCCTTCTCCAGTATCATAATTATATACATACATACATACATATGATCACGTCTTTATCCCTTACGGGGTAGACACAGCCAACAGTCTTGAAAAGACTGATGGGCCACGTTCAGCTGTTTGGCTTAATGATAAAATTGAGATTCAAATAGTGACGAGTTGCTAGCCCATCGCCTAAAAGAAGAATCCCAAGTTTATAAGCCTATCCCTTAGTCGCCTTTTACTACATCCATGGGAACGAGATGGAGTGGTATATATACACGTCATTTCAAAATTGGTTCAGTAGATAACGCGTGAGCAGGTAACAAACGGCCATAAGTACTTACTTTTGAGATAATTATACTTTTGACTTGGCTTTTACGACATCTTAAAGCAATGAAAAGTTCTTCCTTCTTCCGGGATTGCATACACATGTGCTCCATCTACCCCGTTAATGATAAAGATGTGATATATCATTGTGACTGGAAGATATTGGTTTAGCTATAAGTCTGCCTTTGCACTACCTAGCCGGTCAAATTTTGTGCAATTAAATGTATAATAGTCTTTGTGGCTCTGTCTACCCCGTAAGGGATAAAGCCATGATCACAAGTATGTATGTATATTTGTATTTATAAATTTATGATAAAAATTATACCTACAGGTTCATTGCATGCAATACCAATTTGCACTTACAAAATCGTATTAAAATGCATGAAGTATCCTTTTGTAGAATGGATTGTAGCTTTACGAATACCGATCTATCAATAATTTGCCCCAGGCACTTCTTAAGATGGACGGCATATTATAAGGTTATTTGAGAAACAAGATAGATAGATGAACTCTTTATTGCACTATAAGAGTATAACATACAACATACATACATATGGTCACGTCTATATCCCTTGCGGGAAAGACAGAGCCAACAGTCTTGAAAAGACGTCTTGATAGCCGACGTTCAGCTGTTTGGCTTAACGATAGAATTGAGATTCAAATAGTGACAGGTTGCTAGCCCATCGCCTAAAAGAAGAATCCCAATTTTATATGAAAGAGATGGAGTGGTCCTATTCTTTTTTGTATTGGTGCCGGGAACCACACGGCACTATGTAATATGTTTCAGAACTTATTTATCTTGCTCTGCGCCAACACCAATATCCTGGATTCCTTCCACCCGAAGGTTGACTGGAAGAGATTGCATTAGCGATAAGTCCGCCTTTGTACCATCTATGGGGTATAGACGTGACCATATGTATGTATGTACATATAACATAACATAACAACGTGTTTCATACTTACTTGGGATACCTATTGTAGGCGATGGGCTAGCAACCTGTCACTATTCGAATCTCAATTCATTCATAAAGCCAAACGGCTGAACGTGGCCTATCAGTCTTTTCAAGACTGTTGGCTGTCTACCCCGCAAGGGACATAGACGTGATTATATGTATGTGCGTATTTAAAACTCGACCACGTAATGACTACTAAGTACCCAGTTGGCCTTATGGAAGATTTACTAAAGCCGTACCTACCTTGGATTTTCTTAAAATGTTCTGTATTAGAATAATGTTTTATCCAACGATTTGCTGAATTCTCAACATTCTTGTTCTGCAGGTGATGTCTGTATGTTTGGTGTCACATATAGTTTTAACACATCAAACGAATTAAATTAAAATATTACCATATGTGAATAGTTTCTTTTTTAAAGTAAATAGTGCCGTGTGGTTGCCGACACCATTAGAAAAGAAAGAATAGGACCACTCTATCTCTTTCCCAAGGATGTCGTAAAAGGCGACTAAGGAATAGGCTTATGAACTTGGGATTCTTCTTTTAGGCGACCGACTAGCAACCCGTCACTATTTGAATCACAATTCTAACACTAAGCCAAACAGCGAAACGTGGCCTATCAGTCTATTTAACACTGTTGGCTCTGTCTACCCCGCAAGGGATATAGACGTGATTATATGTATGTATGTCTGAGGCTAGTTGTAATGGTACCTATCTTGATCGAATTGGAGATGTTTTTGCGAGCGACCAGAATTTTAACTGAAGTATATTTTTATGAATACAATCTACATATTTCAATTTAAAATTTGGCAGCTAATTGTCATATTTTAACTGGAAGTTAGCATTTAACTTATAATAAATTTTGTGCAGTATAGTTCCCGGCACCAATAGAAAAAAGGTTTGGTCCACTTAATCTCTTTCCCATAATTGTGTCAAAATCAACATGAGATTCTTCTTTTAGGCGATGGGCTAGTAACATGTAACTATTTGAATTTCAATTCTATCATTAAGCCAAACAGCTGAACGTGGCCTATTGGGCTTTGCAAGACTGGCCCTGTCTACCCCGCAGGGGATATAGGTATGAACATAAAAATTCTTCATTATAGATTATCATTTGAATGACTGGCGTTTATACGATTTTTTGCTCATACATTTGATTTTAAAACAATTTTCAAATTTAACATTGCTAAGTCTGTCATTACTTGTAATTTATAAAAACAATAAATACATAATTGCTGTGGGTTCCACTTGTATCCTGGAGCTTACGAGGTCACGGATGAGGTCATCAGTGACTCAATAAAACTGGTTGAAGTATAAGGTATACTAGATCGGGTAATTAGTGGTACATTTTTTTTTTATATAAATTTACGCCTATGTTCCGGAAATCTAGGCAGATACGTGCCGTGTGGTTCCCGGCACCAATAAATAAAAGAATAGGACCACTCCTTCTCGTCCCCGTGGATGTCGTAAAAGGCGACTAAGGGATAGGCTTATTTATTTATTTATTTATTTATTGTGACAAAAACGGTTTACACCTATTACAATTATCACACTTTACAATTTGAAACAAAACTTATAAACTTAGGATTCTTCTTTAAGGCAATGAGCTAGCAACCTGTCATTATTTGAATGTCAATTCTATCATTAAGCCAAAAAGCTAAACTGTTGGCTCTGTCTACCCCACAAGGGATATAGACGTGACAATATGTAGGTATGTATTACGTTTTCACATTTTGAACCCTGTTAAAAACAATCTAAATGTATTTTTTATTTACTCACTGTGTATATATTAGGTACTAGCTTTTAACCGCAGCTTCACTAGCGTGAATTAAGCGACATCTAAAATAATAAAACGACGAAATTAGCACCACGTACAAAAAATACAGATTATTATAAAATTTCACGTGAACTATAGTTTTTGGGGATGAAAGGTACCCTAAGTCCGCATGGAATAGTTATTTTGGGCATCATTGAAGCACTCGAGGTGTGAATAATTTTCCCCGATTTTTTTACTTTTTCCATTATTTCTTCGCTCCTAATAGTTGCAGCGTGATGTTTTATAGCCTTCCTCGATAAATGATCTATTCAACACAAAAATATTTTTTTATTCGAACCAGTAGTTCCTGAGATTAGCGAGTTCAAACAAACAAACTCCTTAGCTTTATAATATTAGTGTAGATTATGGGTGTATAAAAATGTAAACAAATCAATTGATAAATGGCATGATTCTATAAACCTATAATTATAACTATTGTTGCATAACTTCTTTGTAAACCTGCCAGTTAGGTGTCAAAGATGAAGGAAATGCCAGTAACGTTACCATTTGATTATTTCAAGGTATCATCCGATAAAGGTACTTTATAATCACGTTTTTCTTCCTTCCGGGGAATACAGAGCCAACAGTCTCGCAAAGACTGAAATTGAGATTGAAATAGTGATAGGATGCTAGCCCATCGCCTAAATGTTGGCCTTAGTTTATTAGCCTATCCCTTAGTAGCTATGTACGAAATCCATGGTAAGGGACAGTTGCCGCTATCTACGTAGATAATATTCACACGACATATTTTCATGTGTTATCCCTTGCGGGGTGGACAGAGACAATTGTCTCGCAAAAATTAAAAGGCCATGTTAAGCTGAACATGGTATACAAATTTAATTAATAATTACGAGAAAAATTATATTTTTCTTTTTTAAATGATACAATGAATTTCGTCGTAAATTTTGCAATGAATTTGATAAAAGTCGATAATTCTTACGGGACAGAAGTCTCGGAAAAAAACGTGTTCTAAAATTCAGTTAACTGACTTATCCCTACTAAACGCATAACCGAAAACTGTAAATGGATTTCACAGTAATAAGACATATATGTATCGTGTGGTTCCCGGCACTAATACAAGAAAGAATAGGACCACACCATCTCTTTCCCATGGATGTCGTAAAAGGCGACTAAGGGATAGGCTTACAAACTTGGGATTCTTTTTTAGGCGATGGACTAGCAACCTGTCACTAGTTGAAGCTCAATTCTATCGTTAAGCCAAATAGCTGAACGTGGCCATTCAGTCTTTTCAAGACTGTTGGCTCTGTCTACCCCGCAAGGGATATAGACGTGACCATATGTATGTATATGTATTAAAACAACAATTTATACTAATAAACTCTTTGAAGACATTATCAAAAGATTGCACACCAACTCTTCAAAGACGCGTTGAAGTCCTATACATTACGGATACTTATTTGTAAGCAAAAGATTTATACGTGCTTTTAGTTTGAATACTAACCGATGGTCTTACGATGAGAGAAAACATCGCGAGGAAACCTGCACATTCAGGCAACTGTATGTGTAACGGATCTAATACGGATTAGGTTCTCTTGCAAAAATTTGCGGAGGTCAGATTAAATGCCAAAGTAAAATGTAAAACATTGTGTCTGTACATTAAACTATTTAGTTTGCTGCGAAATTAGACCACGCGAATATATATATATGTATATGACAGGTATTGCCGTCCAGATTAAATTATATCTATACATTATTATAAAATAGTGAAAATATTTTGTCTTTACATTTAATATTTTAACTGAAACGGATAGATAATTTTTTGTCTGTCTTTTTTACATTTTTTGTCTGTCTGTCTGTATCTGACTGTATGATCAAGATTCAACTCGAAATTTACGCGGACGAAGTCGCGGGCAACAGCTAGTCTTATATATAACTAGCTATTTTTTTAACTAGAAATTTCTTAAATATTATTTTATATGGCAAAACAACGTTTGCCGTGACAGCGACATAGTTTGACATAAAATCTATTTAACATCTGTACATATGGATTCTCTTAAAAAAAATAGAAGGTGTTCGCTAAATCCAAATGTGGTAAGCTGATGGGATGGCATTTAGCTTCGTGAACGAGTGAACGCGACGGACGCACAAACTATTTTTATATATTCACGACTGGAAAGGACATTATTTGCGGTTGCCAACAAGGATATGCTAAAGCTATTGTAATAAATACTTAATTTGTTTGTTTGCATACATACATACATATAGTCACGTCTATATCCCTTACGGGGTAGACAGAGCCAACAGTCTTGAAAAGACTGATATGCCACGTTCAGCTATTTAGCTTTAAGATAGGATTGAGATTCAAATAGTGACAATTAGGCGATGGGCAGGTTGCTAGCCCATCGCCTAAAATAGAATCCCAAGTTTGTAAGCCTATCCCTTAGTCGCCTTTTACGACATCCATGGGAAAGAGATGGTTGGAGTGGTCCTATTCTTTTTTATTGGTGCTGTGAACCACAAGGCAAAAAAAAATATATAACTTAGAAAATAGTCACTGATATATGGCGAAGGTTAGGATTTGAACCTATGCCACTCCATGCACATTAGGTACTTATTTTTTTATCTTGCACTTTACAGATTCGACACCGACGCTTCAAACAATATTACAGAACTCCTCGTCCTGGTACAGAACTCCTCCTGGCTTTAGTCCCGGTTGCATCCTCACCTCTCTGGAGAGGAGCCTCGGGTACGCCTTTAATCCTGGATTGAGTGAGTCAGGTTTTTACACGAAGCGACTCCCATCCGACCATCGCAACCTTTGCAAGTAATCCTTACACGTATTGGATCCATGGTTACACATCCAGTTGTCTGAATGTGCAGGTTTCCTCACGATGTTCTTCCTTCACTGTAACACCATCGGTTAGTATTCAAACCAATGTACATAACTTTGAAAATAATCATTGGTACATGGCCGAGGTGGGATTTGAACCTGGGCCTTTCTTCGGTGGCGCCTTAGTGTTCCGACCACCGACACTCTTTTCCAAAAAACAATATTACAAAACTATTGTTACGTTAATTATTTAAGTCTCAGCAAGAGTTAAATATTCATAGGCTTTCCAAAATAATCATCAAATTGATTGATGTATATTGTAAAGTTAAGGTGCGTATAGCCGTTGGCAAAAATCCGCATTAGGATGGAGACGGTAACGAATTAAAAAAGATCATGTTCGCATAAGGTTAATCGGTCACACCTTAATTTTATTTCAATGTTATAATTATGTATTGATTGCGTTCATGTTCAGATGGGTTCACGCTAATAGATAGATGATATATTGACTTAGTGATGCTACTAATCAAAGTTAAATAAATCATTAAATATTTAGGTAATTAAAACAACAAATCATATCTATTAGGTACTATTAGAAGGTTTTTAAAATCTAAAAAGAAATGTATACGTTGAAGTGGTATTTATCTATAAGGTAACATACAGTCTTGAGTTCGATTCCCGTTCAGGTCATGATGGCAAAATTACTTTTTCTGATGGTCCTATATCTTGGACGTTTTTGTTTTAAGAAGGTTTTATATTACATACATATATACGTCTATATACCTTGCGGGCAAGACAGTGCCAACAGTCTTGAAGAGACCGATAAGCCCCGTTTAGCTGTTTGGCTTTATGGTAAAATCGAGTTCAAGTAGTGACAGATTGCTAGCTCATCGTCTTCAAGAAGAATCCCAATTTTATTAATGTTTCCCTTAGCCAACTTTTACGACATCCAAGAGAAGTGGTTCTATTCTAAAATGCTGGGAACCACACGGCATGCCGACGATAAACTTGAATCAAATAAACTAAATACTAAATGCTCTACAAATAGCAACCAGTGTTTATTTTAACCATAAAAAGATTTCAAAACAGCATTCTCACGAAGACATACATACATACATACATAAAATCACGCCTCTTTCCCGGAGGGGTAGGCAGAGACTACCTCTTTCCACTTGCCACGATCTCTGCATACTTCTTTCGCTTCGTCCACATTCATAACTCTCTTCATACAAGCTCGGCGGTTTCGGGTACTTTTGACCTGACCCTTTACCAGGACGTCCTTAATTTGATCAAGATACGTTCGTCTAGGTCTTCCCACTCCGACCTTTCCCTCCACACTCTCCTTGTATATCTGCTTAGTCAACCTGCTTTCATTCATCCTCTCCACATGACCGAACCATCTTAACATACCCTTTTCTATTCCTGTAACTACATCTTCTTTCACATCACAACATTCCCTTATCACGCTGTTCCTTATCCTGTCACTCAATTTCACACCCATCATACTCCTTAACGCTCTCATTTCCACTGCATTTATTCTGCTTTCATGCTTCTTTTGCCATACCCAACTTTCACTCCCATACATTAATGTCGGGACCAACACGCCCCTGTGCACAGCCAGTCGAGCCTTTTTGGATAGTTTCTGGCTGCTCATAAAGGCATGCAAAGCTCCATTCACCATGTTCCCCGCGTTCACTCTCCTTTCAATATCACTATCATACTTGCCATCTCTCACGAAGACTCAGTTATAAATTATATCGTGCAGTTAAACCAATAATATTTTAACGGTTAATATTTTAACTCCAATATTACCAGGATTACGTTTCTGGTTTAAAATGTTATTGTTTGCTTAGTAATTTCTTTTGCAATCGTTAATAATTTATAGTACTTACATGAAACCCGCACAAAACGTACCTTTATTTTATCTCGGACATGTTGAAACATGTTACAATGAAACGTTGACCGAAATAACATACCATCGAAACGTCCGAGGTAATAGAACTTATTTATTTAGCTATACTAATATTATAAAGCTGAAGAGTTTGTTTGTTTGTTTGAACGCGCTAATGGCAGGAACTACTGGTTCGAATTGAAAAATTATTATATTTTGTGTTGAATAGACCATTAATCGACGAAGGCTTTAGGCTATATAACATCACACTGCAACTATTAGGGGCGAAGAAATAATGGTAAATGTGAAAAAAAAAACAAACGGGGAAAATTATTCATCCTTGAGGGCTTCAATGATGCCCAAAATAACTATTCTACGTGGACGAAATTACGGGCACAGCTAGTACAATAATAAAATAAGTAATCTTTCTGTAAGAATGGAAGGATGAAACACTCCGCAGTCTTTCATCGCAAATGACAAAAAGTTACCTTTTGTAAATTAAAAAAATATCTTTTTTGAAAACAAGGGATCAAGTTCCCCAAAAAAAAAAAAAATTTTTTTTTATAATATATAATAATTTGGTCTTCAATTTAGGTTATTACAGTGTATAGACAGACAGACAGGTACGACGAAATTTTTATTGTTACAGTACCTATATTTCTTTTCAAAATTATTAGGGTAAGAAATTTCCCTTCGAAAATGCGTAGAACTCTCCTTCTTCCTCCTGACTTTAGTCCCGGTTGCATCCTCATCAGTCTAAGGAGGAACCCGGGGTGTGCCTTTGACCAAGGATCTTGGGTTAGATGAGTCAGGTTTTTACACGAAACGAACCCTATCTGACGTAATCTGTGTTAGATCATGGTTGCAGATCCATTAGCCTGAATGTGCAGGTGCTCACGATGTTTTCCCTCACCGTAAGATTCATCGGTTAGTATTCAAACTAATGTACATAACTATAATATAAATATATAATATATATTATATATATTTATATTATAGTGTAATAATATACATAACTTCGAAAATAGTCATTGGTATATGTATATTTACGACATCCATGGAGATAGATATGGTCCCACATTTTTTTAAATTAATATAAGAACACCCCTCTTTTCCGACTGTGGTTTTAATGTCATTTAGAGCAAGTTAAGAGCATAGGTTGCAATGTTACCTTATTAACTTGTATCTAAGTGATAAGACACATCAAACATTATTTTAACATGACGCTATAAAATCTAAATATCAGAGTGTAGTTAGTACCTTTATAATTATAAAGTTTTACGATGTGATCTTCGAGTGAAATAGTCACTTAATTGTTTATTATAAGGTTAGTATTCCAATAAATTATATAAGACATAAAAAGTTAGAAATTCTCTTTTGGCAAATAATTATGATGGAAATTAAGAATATTCGCATAGTCATTTCGTTCTTTTCATTTGAAAACAAACGAAGAGCGTCGCTGGTCGAATCGGTAAGTTGCCCGGTCAAAATGCGTGAAGCGCGTAAAAGGCAGAGGTTCGAATCCCGCCTCGGCCATGTACCAATGACTATTTTCGAAGTTATGTACACTAGTTTGAATACTAACCGATGGTCTTACGGCAAGGGAAAACATCATAAAGAAACCTGCACATCTGGCAACTGGATGTGTAACCATGGATTCAATACGGATTAGGTTGACCTGCAAAGGTTGCGGAGGTCAGATGGGAGTCGCTTCGTGTAAAACCTGCCTCACCCTATCCAGGATCTATGGTCAAAGGCATATCCCAGGTTCCTTTCCAGATTGGTGAGGATGCAACCGGGACTAATGCCAGGAGGAAGCAGTACTTATGTACATAACAGAAAGGTCGCATTCAGACTGGATAAACTTAAAATCAATGGAACGCTATATCCACTGGTCAAAACGAAGACGTTTAATCTATACTAATATTTTAAGCCGAAGAGTTTGTTTGTTTGAACGCGCTAATCTCAGAAACTACTGGTCCGAATTGAAAAATTATTTATGCGTCGAATAGACCATGTATCGAGGAAGGCTTTGAAAGAAATAATGGAAAATGTGAAAAACAAACGGGGGAAATTATTCATCCTTGAGGGCTTCAATGATGCCCATAATAACTATACCATGCGGACGAAGTCGCGGGAACAGCTAGTCGTATAGACTAGCTGTTCCCGTATAATATTATAAAGCTGAAGAGTTGGTTTGTTTGTTTGAACGCGCTAATCTCAGGAACTACTGGTTAGAATTGAGAAATATTTTTTGTGTTAAATAGGCCATTTATCTAGGAAGGCTTAAGGCTATATAACATCACGCTGCAACTATGAGGAGCAAAGAAATAATGGAGAATATAAAAAAAATCGGAGAAAATTATTCATCCTTGAGGACTTCAATGATGCCCAAAATAACTATACCACGCGGACGAAGTCGCGGGCACAGCTAGTACATATATAAGTTATAATACATAAATATTATATTTTCGCGTAAAATAAGTACAAATTGGACTTTAATAGCCGCTGGTATTGCAATTGTTTAATGACCATCATTGGAACCTTTTCATACATTTCAAAATAGTTCATTCGGAGTTAACATAACATGACTGAATGTAGACATCGATTCTTTGACTCGATATAAAATATAATTGAGAAAATCGTTTATTACGAGGAGTGTCCGAGAATTGGAATGATTTTAAGATTATAAATGCCGGCCGGGTTTGCTCGTGTAAAACCTTTTGTTTTATTTAGTAGTATTAATGTACTTTTATTTAATAAATTCGATATATAAATACATTAACAGATATGGGATAGTTTCATTATAAAAATGTCCATTTTTTTTATGAATGATTAAATTATATTGTAGAAATATGAGACTTTATGCAATGTTAAATATTGTTACCTAATATTCGTTTCCGATCAAGAAAAATTGGGAAAACTTAACTCAAGGTCAGTTATTTTATTCCAAATTTTTGTATTAACTTATAAAAAAATCAGAATATATAATTCTAATCAGAATATATAATAAATTGTGCCGTGTGGTTCCCGGCACCAATATAAAAAAAAAATAGGACCACTCCATCTCGTTCCCATGGATATCGTAAAAAGCGACTAAGGGATAGGCTTATAAACTTGGGATTCTTCTTTTAGGCGATGGGCTAGCAACCTGTCACTATTTGAATCTCAATTCTATCATCGAGCCAAAAAGCTGAACGTGGCCTGTCAGTCTTTTCAAGACTGTTGGCTCTGTCTAGCCAGCAAGGGATATAGACGTGACTATATTTAATAAAATTGATATAAAATTACATTAACCTATATGGGATAGTTTCAATATGAATATGTCCGTTTTGTTTCAATGAATAATTAAATTGTAATGCACAAATATGATACTTCAAGCAATGTTAGGTATTGTTGTTACCTTATATCCGTTTCCGATCAAGAAAAATTGGGAAAAATTAACTCAAGGTCAGTTATATTTTTCCCAAATTTGTAATATTAATAATTAATATTACAAATAATATTAATTTATAATTAATTTGTCGTATTAACTGATCAAAAAATCAGAATATATAAATTTCTGTTTCTCTCTGATCTTGACGCCTCTGATATTTCACCTTCCGCATCGGAACTTAGATTCTGCTTTGTCAATGTGTTTAAATGATTGTCAGAAAGTAAAAAAAATAATAATTATCATACCTAATATTTCTGGCGTAGGAGTCCCATAAAAATTTCAAAATAGTAGATAATCATCGTTATTTATCGTAAAAGGCGACTAAGGGATAGGCTTATAAACTTAGGATTCTTGTTTTAGGCGACATGCTAACAACCTGTCACTATTTGAATCTCAATTCTGCCATGAAGCCAAATAGCTGAGCGTGGCCTATCAGCCTTTTAAAACTGTTAGCTCTGTCTACTCCGCAAGGAATATAGACTTGATTGTATGTATCGTTATTTATGAAGTTTCTCGTAATATGAAAGGTTATTCGTAACGATGGTGATACAAAAAAAAATATGTATATATATCCGACATTTAAAGCTATCAATATATGGGACCCAAAATGGATGTAGTCGAAAAAAAAAAAAACCAAAACCGCATTACAAGGATCCAGAACCAATAATGGAGGCAAAAAAAAAAAAAAACACTTATGAAACCGACCTCTTAGAAAGACCCTATCGGTTGTATGACCGTGGTACATTTTCAGTACATTCTAAGGTAGACGGACAGACAGTATATATAATAGAGATGCGCCAGAGATGCATCACAGTACACCTCTTTGCTCAGTGGAAGTAACACACTACTTAAAAAATTATATAAAATGAAATTGGTGAGTGTGTTAGGGGTAATAAGTTTAATATTATTATAATGTAAATAGGAGATCGATTTTTGAATAATTTTTATTGATTATTATGGATTCGTTCATAATGTAATAGTTGAATTATCTACGTCATAGTTCGTTTACTTAGACGTAATTGAACTATTATTTAAAAATAATATAATAATTAATATTTATCTGTCTAAATAAATTTGATTTTTTTCTCGATTTATAACGCACTCACGCATGTCTAAATTGTTATATTTACTAACTTAATTATTTTTTTTATTTTGTCATATGCCAAATTTAATTTCAAAATAGTTCCATGACGTTCGAGTTTAATCGTACCTAATAAACAAAAAGATAAAAATGTACTTAAACTTTCTTCATAATATGTACATACATATTGACAATATAATCTTAATATTTTCCTCTATTCCAGTTTGTGGTAGCCGCTGTCCTCGGAGTCTGCTTGGCAGACCGTCTGGATAACAAATACCTCCCTCCCAGGGGAAACGATGGTGCCGGCTATAGCGGCGGCGGTTTCGGCGGCGCCCCGGGCGCCGGCAGCTTCGGGGGCGCCGGTGGCAGTTTCGGGGGCGGCAGAGGCTCAGGCTTCGGCCACGGAGGTGGATTCGGCGCTGGTGCTGGCTTTGGCCAAGGCCAGGCCGCTGGTTTCGGAAGCCAAGGAGGTTACCAAGCCACCCAATACTCTGGAAACGCTTACAACGCTGGCGTCCAGAGCAGCCGCCCCCAAGACGCTGGTGCCCAAATCTTGAGGTTGAACAGTGATGTCACTGCTGAAGGATTCTCTTACGACTTCGAGACTTCGAACGGAATCCGCGCTGATGCTTCAGGAGTGGCTACCAACGGAGTGCAATCCCAGGGCAGCTTCGGTTACAAGGGTGATGATGGACAAGACTACAGCATCACGTACACTGCCGACGAGAACGGATACCAGCCCCAGGGCGCTCATCTGCCCACCCCCCCTCCCATCCCGGAAGCCATCTTGAAATCTTTGGAACAGAACGCCCGTGATGAAGCAGCCGGCATCTCTGATGATGGTGAGTTTTTAAATTTTTGATACCACTCAATAGGGCTTTAAGTGGTCATAAGACAAAATTTTTAATATGAAAAAGAAGCCATAAGTAGAACAGGCTAAAAGGTTTTAGACAACTTGATAAATTTTTCTTCATTAGAATTTTTCAGTTTACCAAACCTATTCTTTGCATATCCCGGTCTCATCGTCTATGGGGTTTCTTATATATACATATAAAAATGTGAAATGATAAAAAAATAATTCAACATTTAATAACTGAAAAGCAAAATTAACTAAAAAAAATAAATAGGTTACAAATCGCAAACCATCACACTTTACGGATTCAATCATAAACGTTAATTATTTCTAATAACCCATAATTTGGTTGCAAAAACAAAAATCTACTAATTCGGTCTTATTTGCAAAAAAAAAATAATGATATAAAATTTGCCGAGTAATGTTTGGTACTAACGATTGGGTTAACTTAGCCGCGAGTTAACCTTGTCGAGATGGGTAGCAATCAGTTATCGTTAATGTGGCAATGATTTCAGAAAATTGTGGGATAATTGAAATTTTTTTTGCTCGTTCAATACGTCACCTTTAATACGATATTCGCGGATTCCGCTTTTCATTAGTACGTTGTTTGTTAAATTTATGAAACATAATTGTAATATTTTTTAAACAAAACAATAAAACACAACGGATTGCACTCCGACAGCAGAAAAGATTTATTTTCAAAATTGAATACAAAGCAAACATTATTGACGCTTTTAAAGCACATGTGTAGAAGAAGGGGCGGAACAAACTATTATACACTGCAGCATTTTCACCGGTCGTCAGTTTACAAATATCTCTTAAATCTAAACCGTGGTGGACCAATGCACATTGTAGACACAGTACCGACAGAAGTGAAAACGTGAATATTACACGAAACTGACAGCCATAGAGTATAGAATTTTTCACACACCACAAAAAAGTGCAACATGCCGCTAAAAAGGTTATCACTTCAAAAAAATCATTCAATCTAACTAATTAAAAAAAACTGTTACCAGAGAGCGTCCCAGTGCATTCCTTTATTCCTAGAAATCATGGTCACTATAGTACCGGCTATTAGCTGTCAGATATACTGAACTGCGAGTGATGTGAAAAGGAACGGTTGCATACAATCCCTTCGCGATTGACCAACTTCACTGATATCTATTACTTATAGGGCATAGGTTAGAAGTTTTAATCCCTATTATAAGCGTTGGTGGTCAAATCGGTAAGGTGCCCTGTTAAAATGCGTGATGCGCAGGTTCAAATCCCACGTACTAGGCCATGTACCAATGACTGTTTTCGAAGTTATATAGGTACATTAGTTTGAATACTAACCGATGCTCTTACGGTTAGGGAAAACATCGTGAGGACCAAAGCCCTAGAAGGAAGAAGACATACTTATAATCACGTCACATCCCTTACAAGGTAGACAGAGCCAAAAGTTTCGTAAAGATAAAAATGTTAAACACAAAAATATATATACATATTTGATGATAAAAAGCAAAATTAAAACCTTATTTAAAACATGAAAATGCATGACGAAATTCAAATTAGTTAAGTTCAATATAAAATATGTTTTACGATTTGTAAAACTGAACAAAGGCGCATAAATTCGCGTGACCATTACTTAGTTTTGTGAAGACAAATTATTGTAGCATTTATCTTGGAACATTGCAACAATTCATATTATTATTTAGACCATCTGAATTGTTACTTGAAACGCTGTATGTTTTGAAATAAGTAGTACCATACGTTTGCGAGTGATTCTGAATATTTAATTTCCTAAATATTTTACTCTTCGTCCTCTCCGGCACTATATTTATTTATTAACCGACTTCAAAAAAGGCGGACGTTCTTAATTCGGTAAAAAGTATTTTTTGAAAAGACAGTTTTTTTTTTCTGTACTACATTCAAATTAACGTGCCAAAGTATAGCTTCCTACCCCCAATCATCATTTCAATGATTTTTTTCATCGTCATAATTGATGACCAATTGATGATGATTCAAGAAACAGTCGCAATAAAATCCTATTAGAAATATAAATATCATTTAAAAGCATATCCTGTTGCTGATACTTGCAAAACCTCTTAGAATTGTAAAGTTATGGTCACACTTACTTAATGATTTTATTAACGATGGTCAAGCAAAGTTTAGTAATGTCGCAATTATCAGTGGCTGGGGCGCCTTTATGTTTATTTCTAGAGATTACAGTCAAATTAATATCATAACAGTAATGTTGTACTTACTCGTAGATACAACTTATTAGTTTGCAATTTTCTTTCTCTTTGAGTGTTCCCAGTCCAAAGCATGTTCTAAGTTTATGGGCCGGTTAGCATAAAAAAAACTAATTTAATTGTTCAGTAAATAAATTGAGTTTATATAAGATAAATTAACGATAATATAATTGTATCGGAAAATTAATTCTCCCCTTTTCAAATTTATTTAACCTTTCTTTTTCATTTCCAAGAGAAATAAAATGCATTTAAAAACGACAATCTAAAACAAATGCTGGATCTACGATTCCTTTAAAATTCTTAGGAAAAATTGAGTGGTCTTATATCTCAGCGAAATTAAAAATAAAATTGTCTTATTTCTCAACTAAAAACTCCTACGGCATATTTTAAAAAAACAGCCATCATTTTACATATCGGATTAAAAATTACTTCCAAACCTATATTGCTTAACACATGAAACTGTTTAGCGCAACGGGTGATTCCTGACTTACATCAGAAATCGTGAATGTAAGTCTGTTACACTGTAATAAGTGGACGAGTCCTTTTGTGCGTGGGTGTAAATCTGAATTCAATCCCGAAGTTAAGTACTGTGGGAAATTGAAATACCTAAATTGGTAGTTGTAATTTGGTTAATTGTGTTGCTTCGGTCAAGGATTCCGTTTGAAACAGATTAATTATTTAAAAAAATATATTAAAATACTATCATACAAATTTCTTTGTACGATAGTTTGTTTGTATGTTTGTAAACTCTTTATTGCACATAAAAATAAATATAACAAAATCAGAACAGTCATTGAATATAAAAGAATATGTACAATGGCGGACTTATCCCAATCGGGATTTCTTCCAGTCAACCAAAATAAAAAGGAAAGTCCATAGTCGAAGAGGCAGCGCAGATTAAAAGCGTTGAGGATAGTATTTTAATACCTTTTTTTTTACACCAATCGAAAATATCAACAAAAAAAATATCATCACCATAAATGTTTCACCATGATTCAAGTTTTTTGTTTTATGATTATACAATCTAGTTTAAAATATAAAATCATTTTCAGATCAAAGTCTGCTCGAACATACATATGTTAAACAAAGCCACAAGTTGCGAAAATTTAATATCAATTATTTTGATGTTTCCTCGCGTTATTTTGGGATTTCTTCATAGGCATGTCAAAAGTATAAACCTGAGAAGGTTTTACGTAGACTAATGAGCTCGTATTAAACCAAATTAGTATTTTGAGCGTCCCATCCTTGTTATTATCAAATTATAAGGTGCTTAACTTACACAAGCCATCGTGAATAGGCGTGGTCAGCCTTTGGCGAACTAACTTTCGCAAAAGGTCAGTCTGGCTACCTTTTAGGGTAATGGTTTAATTTTCTATGTAACTTGTAAGTATGTCTATTGCAAAATATTGTCGAATTTTCATAACATAGTTATCGGATATTTTTCTTCTGCTTTATTACCTTTTGCAAAGGTCAACCTTTTGAGACCTTTTGTTTATTTTTATGTGTAACTAGAATTACTACTGCAAAGTATTCGTTGATTTTGACATCTTTTCGTGTATTTTTCTTGTGCTTTATATACGTGCAGCATCATGTATAAGTCTATGATAGTTCAGTTTCTATATTCGCCAACGTATTATTATCTATCTAATGGCTTAAATCCATCAAAACGTCTTCACTCCTCAATTCCTCGTGGGAATCCTATGCAACACTTTCGCTTTCCAAAACTAAGGCTGTGTATACACTACGCAATGTACATTATGCAGATGATGCCTATATTACTGTGTCATTAATACTGATTGCCCTAGGATTGCTAGTTCCGACATCAAAGCAAACGTTTTATGAGTCATCCTTGCTTTAAGTGTAGATTAAGGTTTATTTCATAACGCTACTACAGTAAGAAGCTTTCTGAAATATTGTTTGTTTGTTTATTATATATTTATTGGATAGAAATTTACACAGAAACAAGAAATAGTATATAGTTATAAAAGAAATTGATCACTTGCAATGGCGGACTTATCCCATGAAGGGATCTCTTCCAGTTAATAGTTAAAATCGTTCTTATAGCCCTTTCTCCTTGCTATCAGGTAGACTCTTTAATGTTAAGTGAGTTTTCACACCTTTTTAAATGGTTTTAGGTTCGATGACCGGTTTGATGAATAAAATAAAACCTTTTTTCTATAATAATTACCCAGCGTCTTAGATCAGTTGAGAATGGGTTCTCGTCACATACTTATAAAAAAATTAACCATAATTGATTAAGTAGTTTTGGCATCAAACTCATTCATAGTAAGAAGTAGAAAGAAGTTAATAGATATATACGTTACATACATATGGTCACGTCTATATCCCTTGCGGGGACAGAGCAAACAGTCTTGAAAAGACTGAATGGCCACGTTCAGCTATTTGGCTTAATGAAAGAATTGAGATTCAAATAGTGACAGGTTGCTAACCTATCGCCTAAAAAAGAATCCCAAGTTTGTAAGCCTATCCCTTAATCGCCTTTCACGACATCAATGAGTAAGAGATGGAGTGGTCCTATTCTTTTTTGTATTAGTGCCGTGAACCACGCGGCAAGTTAATAGAATAAAGATTAATTCACACTAGTTGCAAAATTTCCGTTCTAATAAACTTATGTTAATTATGATCTAAAGGCTAATCTACACTCATCTCGTCCCACAGTGTGGTGTAACGTGGGAACACAGGGTTCTAAAACAAAGGACCCGAGTAAGATGTAATTTAAAAACGCTCTTTAGTAAACAGTGTGAAATTACTGAAGTTACTACTTAATTAATAATTAGAGCGAAATAAATCAATTCATAACAGTTCTCATGGTCTGTCGTTTTTGTGAGATGTTTTTTGTTAACTAGTCAATTAAAATTTACTATATAACAACTACAATATATATACATACATATGGTCATAAAAAAGAATCCCAAGTTTGTAAGCCTATCTCTTAGTCGCCTTTTACGACATCCATGGGAAAGAGATGGAGTGGTCCTATCCTTTTTTGTATTAGTGCCGGAAACCACACGGCGGCCTAACTACAATTGTTTGTGCAGTACCAAATTTCGCATTCACATAATTATGGTGCCGTATGGTCCCCGGCACAAATAAAAATAAGAATAGGACCACTCCATCTCGTTCCCATGGATGTCGTAAAAGGCGAAAAAGGGATAGGCTTATACACTTTTAGGCGATGTGCTAGCAACCTGCCACTATTTGAAACTCAATTCTATCATTAAGCCAAACAGCTGAACGTTTACTTTCAAGACTGTTGGCTCTATCTACCCCGCAAGAGATATAGACGTGACTACATGTATGTATAAGATACAATCGGAAGACTAATCCCTGTCAAAGTGTTTTCATAAATCCCTCATCCATAAAGTAAGATCAATTTCATTTTAATTTTGTTACTAACTGAAAGTGGCGTTTTAGTCTATTGCCTCTGTCTATCCCGTGAGGGATATACTCTCATTACATATATGTAATTGATATAAAAAGTATTGTTACATAAACATTATTTCTTGCAAATTCCTAATCACCTTTGACTTTAGTGATGATCGATTAAATTGTCATAACATTATAATGTTTGTGATTGAAATACCGTTTCTCATTGCGTAGGTACCAACTTACATAATAGTTTAAAACAATAAAGTAACAGATCATAACCTAACAAGTATTGTGCAATGATAAATGCACTGAACACCCCAGGCTTCCATTAGTAACTTTTGAAATGATTATTTTACTTTTTTTTAAGATCATACCTACGATAATAATTATAAATGATCTATAACAATTCAATAATTAAGCCAAACGGCTGAACGTGGCCTATCTGTCTTTTCAAGACTGTTGGCCCTGTCTACCCCGTAAGGGATATAGTCGTGGTTATATGTATGTATGTGTGTTAAGCAGAATACATATATCACTATTTGGATTTCTATTCAATCACTAAGCCGTATATCTGAAGGTTGACTTCCAGTCTCAAGACTGTTGGCTCTGTCTACCCAGCAAGAGATATGGGCATTTACAAATTACACAGATTGAGTTAGCACCGATGTAAGTTCGAGACTTGTGTTACGAGATACTAACTCAACGAGATACTAATTTTATTAAGATAAGTTCGTTTTGGTATTACCCTACCAGATAATACGAATGTACTTGGAAAGATAAGTCATCAGTAACCTTCTAATATGTAATAGGTATGTACTTATCAGCAGCAAAAAAAGTATTTTAAATTGCAAAACAAACCACGATTGATCCCACGAACTTTAAACACTATAATTAACTTTAAAAAAAACACGGTAACAATAACAATTGTAACAACTAGAGTGAATGCTATATAACATCTTCATAAAGTTCTCGCGGTCATAACCTTGGAGCTTTCGGTTCTCAATGCTTGTGTGGCCACGAAATAAGAATCTACATTTATGAACATAATATAATAATTTGTTTTTATCCAAACAAAACTTTCATACAATCTAGTATTTTATTTTTTTGATAAAATTAAAAGTTACTCGAATGATGCTGATGTTTTAACATTACGGAGACAATCAATATTGCTTAAAATTTTAACTAAATTTCTTAAAAGAATAAATCAAAATAATATAATAATAGGTATCACTGATAATGCACATGTTTTAATTGTAATTCAAGCAAACAATAGTAATATGAAAATTCTCTTGAATGCTTATATAAAAAGTAGGAGAATGAACATTTAAACTCAAAATAATGTTGACGAAAAATTTAAAAATATTTTTAACAAATCATAAAACCAATAAAACGCCTGAAAATCTCGCTGATTTCATAGCCCAATGATCAAAAGCGATCACACAATAGCTACATACGCGATCTGATATAATCAAACTGATATTACTAAACGTTCCGTATTGAAAATAGCTGGGGCGGCCCCGGATTCAACAATGAAAAGGTCGCATGAGATAGTTGTTATGTGTCATCACCTTCGATAGTACTGTAAGATCGATAACATTGTTCATTATATTGTTATCTGCCGTATTTTATTTCTAAGTTTTTTTTAATTAGAAACGTTTTGTTTTTTTTTTTTTTGGATTTTATAATTACTGTGACATTCATCATTGTCCTGATTTTAAACTCGGTTGGGTATATCCTTTATGGAGAGGATCCTGAAGTCCATCGATGACCACTTCATGAATTAGGTCAGACTTTTACATTGAGTGACTACCGACCGTTTTCGATCAATATAAACAGTCGTACAATATTCTTATTTTCTCTTGATTTATGTGATTTCAACATCACTTTTTTATTTTTCTTCCTACTATTGATAATTATACATACCTATCTTTATTTACATTATCATCAATATCTCTATATCAACCATGAACATCAATAGACTCTTCATTAATTCTTCTTACATCATTCAGCCCTAAATTCCTGTTAGTTAATCAAAATATATCTTCATTTCAGGTTCTTACAAGGGTGAAGGCGCCGGCGCCGGCGGATACGGTTCTGCCTCTAACAGTGCATCTGGCTACGCCCGGGGCTCCGCTGGTGGCTTCGGAGGCGCTTCAGCTGGGTTTGGAGGCGCGAAGGCCGGTTTTGGTGGAGCCCAGGGTGGTTTCGGAGGTACCCAGGGTGGTTTTGGTGGAGCTCAAGGCGGCTTCGGGGCCGCTTCGTCAGGCTTCGGCGCTAAGGCTTCTGGCTTCGGTGGAGCAGCATCCCGCCAATACTTAGCACCCAATGCCGGTCCTAGACCTTCAGGGTCAGGGAACTTCAACGCTCAATCAGGATACAAATATTAAGGCGTGATTCTAAGGAGGGATTTTAGAAGTTAAAATTGTTGATTATCAAATCAATTTGTACTTAGTTAATTGAAGTCACTTGTAATTGATTTGGTGGTTTGTGTTCAATGTTCTTTATTTTATAGTTGTTTATATTAATCGCCAATATAAGAACATGATCAGAGTTAGCCATATGTGTTACTTATAAAATTATCTTTATTATTTTCATTTTTTTAACTCTTCGCCCTCCTTTATCATTTCTTGAATGTGATACTTACGATACCGTGCCGACGTTTTGATTATTGATAGCCACTGTTGTTATTCATTGTTTATTTTTTAATATATATAATTTAAACTACGATCTTCACTTGCTCTGTCTCTTAACAATTTTGATCTCAAACTCGCTCTTCGTTATACTTCTGTAAAACTTTCATTTTATCATCATAGTCATAAGTTTAATACTCAGCAATGCAAATGGACAGTAATAGAGTAAGAAGAAAATGTATAAAAAAATATATATTTTGTACAATGCCTTAGATATAAGTTTTGTAAATATGAAACTACAGGAATATATGATGTGAAGCAATACTTTGACATTTATTTATCATCCTTGTGCTAAAAGAGAAGCTAAATAAGTATTTTTAATATACATACGTATAATCACGTCTATATCCTATGCGGGGTAGACAGAGCCAACGGTCTCGAAAAGACTGATGGGCCACGTTCAGCTGTTTGGCTTAATGATAGAATTGAGATTCAACTAGTGACAGGTTGCTAACCCATCGCCAAATAGAAGAATCCCGAGTTTAAAAGCCTTCCTAAGTCGCCATTTACAAAATCCATGGTAATGAGATGGAGTGGCCCCTTTTTTCTTATTGATGCCGGGAACCACACGGCATTTTGGTATACTGCTATTCCAAACCTAACCCCACCGCATATAAATCAAACTTACAGTTATCTTGACTGTCAATCAGTATTGCCATTATGCCTTAGACAATATCTAGACAGACTCGACTGGTCTAGATCCATAATTAACATCAAGTTAAACTTGGAAAGGCCAATGAATCTTCTTCAACGGTCGGAGCAACAAATGTTAATTAAATAACCCAATGCCTACCTATACTGCATAATGGAAATGGAATTTATCATTATCAACAAAGAATTGATTATGTTTGTACATACATACATATGATCACGTCTATATCCCTAGCGGGGTAGAATTGAGATTCAAATATTGGCAGGTTGCTAGCCCATCGCCTAAAAGAGGAATCCCAAGTTTATAAGCCTATCCCTTAGTCACCTTTTACGACATCCGTGGGAAAGAGATGGAGTGGTCCTATTCGTTTTTGTATTGGTGCCGGGAACCACACGGCACCAATTAATCATTCCTGGTTAACGTACAGTGCCTTTCTCACATAATTTAACCTATTATTTCATCGCATTATCCTTTTAACTGTGAAGCAACTCGAACAATTTGACTCAAAAGCAAGATGTTCATGTAAACTAGTTAACTCCAAAACGAGAGAAAATGTACACATCAATTTAAACAAGGAATATAATTTTTATTCCTATACGTATAAGGTACAAAATCGTGTAATGATAAAATGGCCATATTGAGTAAAAGATGAGACTTGAAGCATAGGAGGTCACGGATCGATTTTTTTGTCATGCTGACCATATTATCATTTTAATTATGTGCAGTTGTAGGGTCATAATGATCTAGGGAATCAGTTTAATACTGTGCAAGTAGGTCTTATTTACACACGACTTGCGCACACAACTGGCGTCTATTATACACGAATTTTGTTGATACATCTATACTAATATTATATAGCTGAAGAGTATGTTTGTTTGTTTGTTTGTTTGTTTGAACGCGCTAATCTCAGGAACTGCTGGTTCGAATTGATATATAGTTTAACTTTTTGCATTGAATAGACCATTTATCGAGGAAGGCTATATAACATCACGCTGCAACTATATAAGCAAAGAAAGAAGAGCAAAGAAATGATGGAAAATGTGAAAAAAAAAACGGGGAAAATTATTCATCCTTGAGTGCTTCAATGATGCTCAAAATAACAATTCCACACGGACGAAGTAGCGGGCACAGCTAGTATATACCAAACACAATACATACACACATAGAAACGACTAAGGGATATGCTTATAAACTTCGGATTCTTCTTATAGGCGGTGGGCTAGCAACCTGTAACTATTTGAATCTCAATACTATCATTAAGCCAACAACTGAACGTGGCATATCAGTATTTTCAAGACTGATTCTGTCTACCCCACAGGGGATAAAGATGTGATAATATGCATGTACGCATACAAACTATCAGGTCGTTATCTCTTATGGGGTAGACCTCAGGGGCAGACAGAGCTTGCAATGTTAAAAAGAATGAAAAGCCACATACAGCTAAATGATAGAATTGAGATTCAAATAGTGACAGGTTGCTAGCCAATCGCCTAAAACAAGAAACCTCAGTCTTGATTGACTTGATTTTGTGGCTGTTTCGAGTTTAGTAAAAGCCTTTTTAAAGGATGATAAAGATGTTATTACATGTACATGTGTAATCTATACCTATCTTGAAGCAGGAATGCACGTAGGAACTATTTATTACTTATCTTTTGAGCAACGTTAAAAACTTTAAGCAATGTCAATATTAAACAATATATTTTATGTTCACTAGATGTCATTATTTTATTCGTTGTTATATAAAAGTTAGACGATAGATGGCGCTTCTATAAGTTTTTAAACAAAAGCACGCGAACTTAAGCAAACTTAACGTGCTTTACACAATAATGCTTTTAAGTTGTAAGCTGTGCTTTTCCTTACAAAACTTTTAAATGCCTATTCTGGTGTGCCGCGTGGTTACATACATACATTTGGTCACGTCAATATTCCTTGTGGGGTAGACAGAACCAACAGTCTTGAAAAGACTGATAGGCCACGCTCAGCTTTTTGGCTTTATGATAGAACTGAGATTCAAATAGTGACAGGTTGCTAGCCCATCGCCTAAAATCCCAAGTTTGTAAGCCTATCCCTTAGTCACCTGTTACGACATCCATAGGAAAGAGATGGAGTGGTCCGCGTGGTTCTTGGCGATTTAAAGTGAAACCACTGTACCTCATTTAAACATAAAAGCCAATTAAGGGTAAATTTCAACTATTTCTTTTTCATAGACGAAACCCAAGTTTAATGGCCTATCCCTAAGTCGCCTTTTACGACATCCATGGAAAAGTGATGGAGTCTAGTGAGAATAAGACTGTTAAATTGGCACCGGGAACCACAAGGCACTAAGCGACGTAAATTAATCTATACTAATATAAAGCTGAAGACTTACTGAAGAAGAACTAGAGAAGAACTACTGGTTCGAATTGAAAAATTATTTTTGTGTTAAATAGACCATTTATCGAGGAAGGCTTAAGGCTATAGGTATTACATCACGCTGCAACTATTAGAAGCGAAGAAATAATGGAAAATGTGGAAAAAACGGGGAAAATTATTCACCCTTTAGGGCTTCAATGATGCCCAAATAACTATTCTACGCGGACGGAGTCGCAGGCACAGCTAGTATTTAGATATATGTATACCTATATATAAATCGTCAGGCAAATTTAAAGCAATAAAAATTACATCAATCAGAGTTTAGTTATAATTAGTATGTTTGTACAGTAGTTGTTCCCTGAATAGAATCATTTGTCAGAATGGTTTTTTTTGTTTCCACAAAAATACTACTATTGAAATATTATATGATTTAATGTTTTTTTCATTAGATTGCATATTACGATGTACTTTGTAAACGTTTCCTTCTCATGAAAATGTACGCGGGTTTTTGCATGCATATAAACATACATAAATATAGTCTCGCGGGGTAGACAGAGCCAACAATCTTGAAAACATTGATAGGCCACGTTCAACTGATAGGCTTAATGATAGAATTGAGATTCAAATAGTGACAGGTTGTTAGCCCATCGCCTAACAGAAGAATACCAAGCTTAAAAGCCTATCCCTTAGTCGCCTCTTGTCGTAAAAAGCGACTAAGGGATAGGCTTTTATCCAAGGGGAAGAGACGGAGTGGTCCTATTCTTTTTGAATTTATACTTAAAATTCTAAAAATATATTTCTGACTACAGCTTTCCACTTGCCACGATCTCTTCTTATTTTTGTCGCTTCATCTACATTCATAACTCTTCATTCAAGCTCGTCTTTTAAGGGTACTGTTGACCTGACCCTTTGCCAGGACGTCCTTTATTTGATTCGGTTCAAAAACCCGGTTACTCTTAACATTAATAGGAGTGAAAACCAACGTGTGTCATATTGCAAAGTCGTGCACAATAGCATGTAGGTACCTAAATGCTGATCATATCAAGTAAGTAACAAGAACATAACGAAGTAAGTAATTTGCAAAATTACTTTTAACTATTATAAGGTCGATGTAGATCTTTTTGACATGCCATTATTGAGTTCAAGGTTCAAAAAAAAAAACTGAAGGGCGTGACCTGTTTTTTTTTTAAATTTATGTAAATCAGCTCTTGTTTTTTCTTTTTTCCGTGTTATGTTGTTCCCAGCGCTAATACAAAGAAGTATAGAACCACTCAATCTCTTTTCCATGGATGTCGTAAAAGGCGACTAAGGGATATAGAAGTGGATATATGTATGTATGTATGTTTTTTTTATTTCGAGGTGAACACAGTCATCTTGGTCTTCATGTGAACTTAATTCAAGACAATTTGTTTTTTTTTTTAATAGAATAAAAAAAAGCAACTACTGTTCCGATAACGATGCAATTCGACATTGCGGTAAACTACCCCGCAAAAGATATAGACGAGATTATATGTATGTATAAAATCAAGATTTTATCCCTTACAGGGTAGACAGAACCTACAGATTCAAAAACACTAAAAGGCTATACATATTTCTTCTATGGATGATTATTCTTCATAAGCCAACCGTACAATGAAATCCTCGAGTCTGCTGGAAGAGACTTCCTTTGAAATAAGCAGAACCTTTGTAATTTTGTTTCTTGTGTTTATAAGTCTCAATGTTTTTTGTGCACATAAATTAGTAAATAAATAAATCAATAAAAACCTATCAACAGCTCATCTTTAATGTTTTACTGACCAACATCACTAAAACGTCAATTACCAACGAATAGTTAACAAAACTACCGACTGACAAAAAATCATCAATTTCAACACAGCGCACGTCAAAATGAATCAACATCAATATGAACACCTTTATATATGTACATACATACAGTTCCGTTTTCCCATATTATTGAATCGTTTGAAACCTTCGATTCTCATGTCAAAATCATAAAAGATATACCGATTGCTTGTTGAGAAATAAAAAAATATATGTATATATATGTATATAAATTAATTGATTTTTGATTTGATGCTGCTAATTATTGTATCACGCCGCGACCCGGAAATCATATGATGTGGACTTGTAGGATACTCCTTGTAGCTAACTTTTCGACCCTGACAGATAAAATAGACAAATGGCTTTCAGAGATGTGTTCGAATAATTACAGATTTCTGTGTCTGTCTTCTTCCATCGTGAAGACATAGGCCACATTCAGCTATTAGGCTTAATGATAGAATTGAGATCCAAATAGTGACAGGTTGCTAGAGCATCGCCTAAGAGAAGAATCCCAAGCTTAACCCTTCATTGCATGATTTTTCCTATTTCTAAAAAAAAAATACAGGTTGATGTAATTAATGCTCGTGATTAAAGGAAAAATATTTAAAAAAATCCTAGTATAAATAAGAATTTGAATTATTTAAAAAACAGTGATGAAAATTTACATCATTATGCATTGTTACATATATAGCTCAGTACTAAATAAGTCAAAAGATATTGTTTACTTATTCTCCTTTATTCTAAATGATAATTTAAAAAACAACTATTATTTTTATTCAAGCACAAATGAACTCCACATTGATTACACGAAATTGTGGAATAGCCTTTACATTTGGGAAATTTATACCGAAGTGATCTTTCTTTTTATTTATTGTAATTCATCTTCTAGTAGACTGGTACTAGGGTTTTGTTGTACGCAATAGTCATTTATAAAGTTGCCAGCAACAACAAATTTAAAGTTAACAGTTTTTGAGTACCTTTTTTTCTTCACTAAATGTTATGATTGAAATTTCCATCATCATGCAAAGAAGGGTTAAAGCCTTTCTCGTAGTCGTCTTTTACGACATCTATGGGAAAGAGATGGAGTGGTCCTATTCTTTTTTTTTTTCATTGGTGCCGGGAACCACACGGCAACAAATTTTTTTATTTGAATAAAGAACCAAAGAGAACAAACCAGTACAGTGGCTCATAAAATGCCTGTTGACATGATCGAAATTGCGAATTGCTGATAACTCCTCGATTGAGGTCTATGAAGTCATCATTTACGACTCTTACGTCATATGACACTAGGAACGGCTATTCAGTATTTTTTTTAACAAAACCGGCAAATAAACATAGGCCTAGATGTACGTGAGACAACCACTCAAACGTCTAATCCCTTGCGGTATAGACAGAGCCAACACTCTTGAAAAGTCTGAAAGGAAACATTCAGCTGTTAGGCTTAATGATAGAACTGAGATTCAAATAGTGACAGCTTGTAAAATTTATTTATAAGGAAATTATTAGTACTTACATTTTAAATCTTATTTCAAAAATAAATAATGACATGTTAGACCTTTTTTGGATGTAATAATAACTCATATCCTGTAGGTTTAATTAAGTAGGCTGTATTTTAGACCTTTCAAATAGACTTAAGGTCAAAATCGTAAATATCTTCAGTAATAAACCAGTCAATTTATTAATAGCATTATACCTGTCACTACTTATGAATCTCAATTCTATCATTAAGCCAAACGGCTGAACGTGACCTATCAGTCTTTACAAGACTGTTGGCTCTGTCTACCACGCAAGAGATATAGACGTGATTATATGTATGTACTCATACGTATGTTACAGCTTGTTGGTCACTTTGACATAGAATGCATGCCCCTTAGTCAAAGGATCCCAAGTTCGATGTTTGGTATAGGACTTGGTATGATTCGCTTATAAAATCGTATTGTTATACATATATCACTTCTTTATCCCTTGCTTCTATTGACTATTGGCTCTATGTATCCCACATTGAGCCAATAGTCTTGCAAAGACTGAAAGGCCAGGGTCAACTGTATGGTATGGCTTTAGGATTGAATCGAAATTCAAATAGTGACAGGTTGCTAGCCCATACCATCCTACCTAGAAGAAGGATTTCAAGTTTCTAAGCCTATCCCTTAGTCGTTTTTTTTTTACCATTTTAACTTTATGGCTCATTTCCAGCGATGCAAGATCATTGGTTACCAGTTAGTTAACTGTCCTGACCGACGAGCTTGTATAAAATTATTAATAGACATATGGTTTAAAAACCATGTTGTACTTAATATAGCCACATTACTAACTACAGGCCGCCCGCGACTTCGTCCGCATGGAAACCCTCCCAACAAACATTTAGGCGACGATTAGAGCTTATTTTGTTACTTAGTGGGCTACAAAGGCATTACAGTAGCAACACTTATGACTATTGGCGATAAAGTGGCGTACCAAGTAACGTATATCACTTCTACTTATAATACAGAGTTACAAGGCGAGCTTAAAGGTTATGGATGTATTATGGCAAATCTTAACACTGTTGTACATGCACAGCATTTTGTGTTATAGCTTTAAGTGAATCTTAGAACTCTAAGATCTAAATAAGAATAAGAATTAGCTACTACCTCCAAAAGTGCTATGCAGGTGATAATAAACTCTTTACAAGAACCTAAAGTTGCACAATAGCGTTAATAAGCGCTACCAGCCTTACAATAGTGTTTATTTAATCTTATATAGAACCAAATGCTTGAAGTTATACAAAACTCTCTTGCATTACCTTAAGTCAAATAGGAGTATAATTTTTCGCTATAACAGATCCTATAGCGTCTATTGTTACTTTTTTGTGACTAAAGGTAAAGTAATAGCGCTTAAGGTCACTACTGTATTTCTTATATTGACTACTTGTTTTTGACAATGGCGTCGCAACCAAAATAAACAAAAATTGTTGTAAATACGTGGAAAAGTTTTCAGTAAATAGACAACATACATCGGGCGCTCGAATTATTTGCCAATAAATATGTAACATATTCACAGTGTACTTCCCTTCGCAGCAAAAATATGCTTCCTTTCTCACCATACAATATCACTTTCTTTTGTTTAATATAAAAATCATTAGTCGTAAACTTATAGCCATTGAAAATAAAATTATTTATTATTAGATCACAAAATTAGTTTAATTATCTTGAATAGCGTTCAGACCGTTACAAAACACCTATTTACCTCCCTTTTAGCGCTTGAAAATATAATTAACGCCTTTGTATCTCTACTGTACCGCTTAAGGAGTCAGTTGACGCTTATTTACCCCTCTTGTATCGCTAAGAGATCCTGTTACCGCTATAATAACTTTCTTATAGCACTAATTGTACCTCTTAGCCAATTACCATAACTCTTGTATACCGTCATTATACAACCTTAAGTAATATAAAAATTGTGCCCAATTCGGGGGTAAAGTAGGGTTAGAGCGCGCTCTAACACTAATTTGTTACACCCATAAACCACTTTAGAATCTAGTTAGCGCTTTTATAGACTTATTATAAATCTTACTTTAGCGCCTAATTGTTACTTGGGACTTGACTTTGTTCCTTCTTCCTGATTCCTGGTTACACGTCTTCTTGAGCTACTTCCCAAAAAATACCTGGAATATAAAAACTCCAGAAAATTGCTGGTGTTAGGCTAGTATCTTTTTCTAAGTTTAATCTCAACTGATAGACAGAACCTCGGTGAATGACTAAGATCATTAATACAATACCATTATTCATATCGACCCGAAATCGCTTTAATTACGACCTCCATACAATACATTTATTATTTTTGACAGACTAACACTATTAATGATTGTTCTTAGACAAATGATATGAACCGATCACTTTCGTTGCGATCTTTAATACTAATTAAATCCTTGAAATTGTTCAATGATCCTAGCGAGACATCCCGAGGCCGAATAATCACGCATCGAGGATATAAAAAAAATTGGCCAAGTGCGAGTCGAACTAACGCAATAAGGATTCCGTACCTTTATTGGAATTAATTAATTAATTAGTGCCGTGTGGTTCCCGGAACCAATATAAAAAAAGATAGGACCACTCCATCTCTTTCCCATGGATGTCGTAAAAGGCGACTAAGGGATAAGCTTACAAACTTGGGAATCTTTTTTAGACAATTAGGGCAACCTGTCACTATTTGAATCACAATTCTATCATTAAGCCAAATAGCTGTTGGCTTTGTCTACCCCGCAAGGGATATAGACGTGAACATATGTATGTATCTATGTATTGAAATTAAATTATGTCTTGTAATCTACTTAAACAATTTTTTATGTATACTTTTTATAAACTTACTAGCTGTGCCCGCGACTTCGTCCGCGTGGAATTGTTATTTCGGGCATCATTGAATACCTCAAGGATGAATAATTTTCCCCGATTTTTTCTTCGCTAGGAGCGATAAAATAGTTGCAGCGTGATGTTATATAGCCTAAAGCCTTCCTCGATAACTGGTCTATTTAACACAAAAAGAATGTTTCAATTCGAACCAGTAATTACTAAGATTAGCGCGTTCAAACAAACAAACTCTTTAGCTTTATAATATTAGTATAGATTAAACATCTTCGTTTAGACCAGTGGATATAGCGTTCCATTGATTTTAAGTTTATCCAGTCTGAATGCGACCTTTCTGTTATGTACATAAGTACTGCTTCCTCCTGGCATTAGTCCCGGTTGCATCCTCACCAATCTGGAAAGGAACCTGGGATATGCCTTTGACCATAGATCCTGGATAAGGTGAGTCAGGTTTTACATGAAGCGACTCCCGTCTGATCTCCGCAACCTTTGCAGGTGAACCTAATCCGTATTGAATCCATGGTTACACATCCAGTTGCAAGATGTGCAGGTTTCCTCATGATGTTTGCCCTTGCCGTAAGACCATCGGTTAGTATTCAAACTAATGTACATAACTTCAAAAATAGTCAACATTGGAACATGGCCGAGGCGGGATTTGAACCTATGCCTTTTACGCGCTTCACGCATTTTGACCGGGCAACTTACCGATTCGACCAGCGACGCTGTTCGTTTGTTTTCAAATGAAAAGAACGAAATGACTATGCGAATATTCTTAATTTCCATCATAATTATTTGCCAAAAGAGAATTTCTTACGTTTTATGTCTTATATAATTTATTGGAATACTAACCTTATAATAAACAATTAAGTGACTATTTCACTCGAAGATCACATCGTAAAACTTTATAATTATAAAGGTACTAACTACACTCTGATATTTAGATTTTATAGCGTCATGTTAAAATAATGTTTGATGTGTCTTATCACTTAGATACAAGTTAATAAGGTAACATTGCAACCTATGCTCTTAACTTGCTCTAAATGACATTAAAACCACAGTCGGAAAAGAGGGGTGTTCTTATATTAATAAAAAATGTAGGACCACTCCATCTCCCCATCTCCATGGATGTCGTAAATATACCAATGACTATTTTCGAAATTATGTACATTAGTTTGAATACTAACCAATGAATCTTACGGTGAGGGAAAACATCGTGAGCACCTGCACATTCAGGCAAATGGATCTGCAACCATGATCTAACACAGATTACGTCAGATGGGGTTCGTTTCGTGTAAAAACCTGACTCATCTAACCCAAGATCCTTGGTCAAAGGCACACCCCGGGTTCCTCCTCAGACTGATGAGGATGCAACCGGGACTAAAGTCAGGAGGAAGAAGGGAAGTTCTAAGCATTTTCGAAGGGAAAGTCCTTACCCTAATAATTTCGAATAGAAATATGCTGTAACAATAAAAAATGTCGTCGTGCAATTGTATGCGCGGGCAGTCCAGATGCCGAAAGTGAATTAAGGAACTCTACCGGATAAGTTGTAGCATCGGTACTATCTAAAACTGTATTTATGGATTGGTATATAATTTTTTTTCCAAAATACTTAAATTATTAGCAGCTGGTTGCTCATTTTTGGGTGTTAGGATTGCTCGTTCGCATATCCAAGAATCCTCGTGATGAATTATTTGAGATAGTTCTCCATAAACGAAATGGATAAGTTCCTTCACCGAAGTGACTACTTGACAGAGGTTCTCTGGCAGAGTCACCAATCCGTTCGATTCAGGCAACGTACCATTACCGATTTTTAATAACACATTTGAGAATTCTTGCGCTCGAGGGTTACCACCTAACGTATTACGTGTTAGACTTAATTTCCTAACCTGAGGCCAGAGTATGGATCGTTTGAGACATGCGCTTACTTCATCAGCTCTAGTACCTCGGCTTATTACGGGTAGAGTCTGGCGGAAATCACCACAAAATAATACAGTGGTACCACCCATAATGCGATTCCCTGTTATTTTCTCCAAATAAGTAAATGTCTTAACCATGGAAACTAAATCAATGAAAAAAGAATTTTTAATTAATGAAAAAATTTGCTAGCGGCTACAATCGCGTTATTTCTTAAATTCTCATGTGGCGCCATCTCGTATCGGGTGGTCAAAAAATAATCTTGAGGAACATGGCAACCGTCGCCGATGCGGGGTGCGTCAAACTACCTACATAAAAAAAACTTCTCATACATAAAAAAAAATCTTAAAGATGTGGTGAAACAGTAAGTACTGGCGAAACTAAAATTACTTAATCAAAACTTAATTAATTAAAAATTTTGCCGGCGGCTACAATCGTGTTATTTCTTAAATTCTCATGAGGCGCCATCTCGTATCGGGTGGTCAAAAAATAAATACCTAAACCACGGGAACTAAATCAATAAACAAAGCATAATGAATTAAATCAATAAAATGCTATTTATTTAATCATCATAATAAATATAAGAATTAATTATTTATAGTGCCGTGTGGTTCCCGGCACCAACACAAAAAAGAATAGGAATACTCCAGCTCTTTTCCATGGATGTCGTAAAATAGGCTTACAAACTTGGGATTCTTTTTTAGGCGTTGGGTTAGCAACCTGTCACTATTTAAATCTCAATTCTATCATTAAGCCAAATAGCTGAACGTGGCCATTCAGCCTTTTTAAGACTGTTGGCTCTGTCTACCCCGCAAGGGATATAGACGTGACCATATGTATGTATGTATGTATAATTATTTATAGCTTTTTATATCGATTCAAATCAAAAATGACGAAGTTAGTTCCATACAAACTTACACCCCCTATTTCATCCCCTTGGGATAGAATTTCAGGATAAAAAGTAGCCTATATTCTAATCCAGGTTACTAACTATATTTGTACCGAATTTCGTTCAGATCCGTTCGGTAGATTTTGCGTGATGCGCGTACAAACATACAGACATACAGACGGACAGACAGACAGACAGACAAAAATTCTAAAAAAAATTGTTTTGGCTTCTATTGACCCTAAAAAGACCCCTTATAATTTTTTTTCTTAAATATCTTCAATGTACAGACAAAGTTGAGTTACAGTTTTATTATATGTATGTATGGATTATGTCCTTTATGAAGTAAATGTTGGCCACAGACTTTGCACAACTTTCCAAGAAAACATTTTACAAAATATTGACTTAAAAAACAAACTGTTGTAAGATTATATTCCTTTTTTCATTCCTAGGTCACAACTTTTGCAACTAAATAATTTTATTTTATGAAAGTCATATTGCACAATTTTATACTGTCATGCTAGTCGAAACTGCGTTCCGTTTTTTTTTCAATTTTCCAACTGAACCCTAACAACATACATACATACGGTCACGTCTATATCCCTTTTGGGCTAGACAGAGCCAACCGTCTTGAAAGAATGATAGGCCACGTTCAGCTATTTGGCTAAGTGATAGAATTGAGATTCAAATAGAGACAGATTGCTAGCCCATCGCCTAAAAGAGAAAATCCCGAGTTTATAAGCCTAAGTCGCCTTTTACGACATCCATGGGAAATAGATGGAGTGGTCTTATTCTTTTTTTTGTATTGGTGCCGGGAACCACACGGAACCCTAACAAGAGCTATAGAAACTAATTACTGCGCCATGCATACATACATATCTTGAAAATGTTCGTTTACAATTTTATATAGTTACGTCAGATAAACGCGTGAGATGGACAGGATTAGGACGAGATCATATGGTATATAATGGGTCATTTTGTTCGGAACAATCACAGTTTTGGGTGAGCTTCTCCTTTGGTCGTCAGCTCCGAGTGTACCTACTTTGTTTTGTTAAAATGAAACTGGTAATATACCTATGTAGTTTGATTGAGTTTGTTGATTTTTAAATATATTTTGTGGTTCGCGAATTTTAAAAATTAAAATATTAATTTAATATATTTTATAAAAGAAAAAAGTGGTGAAATAAAATAATTAAATAGTTTGTTTGTAATAAGTGTCAAATATTATCGTGTCCTTTGCTTATTATGTAAATCTAATGACGATGTCAAAATAAGCTTAGGTGGTGGATGCTTTGAAGCAACATAGCCAAAAATACAACTAGGATGAGTTAAAGGGATTTTGTGCCTAATATTGAGGAGTGTTTCGTTTTGTTTAAAAGGGACGCTAGCCTCGAGGGGGTTAAGAGCTAAAGTAGTTTATGGGTTTTTGACAAAATAATACTAATATATTAGATATAACTAAAGTTTCATTTTTAATATGTAAAATGACTTGAAAAACTTCCTGTAAAGGCCTATTTTATGAATTAAATGTTAATTATCATCCTACGGTTTAGTCTCAGTAATTTCCTCACTTTTCTGGAATAGAGCCCTTGTTTATGACCATGATACTGGATTCCCCCTGGAGTCAGGTTTTCATAAAAAGCGTTTAGCATCTTACCACCTACTTGCAAAAGTTATAACTCATATAGGATCATGGTCACACCTCCAATTGCCTGAATGTTAAGGTTTCCTCACGATGTTTATTCTCAGCATCTACTAACATTCTCATCACAATGTTCTCCCTCGTCCAGCTATACAAACATGATGATAACATACTATATCTAGTTTGTACATAGTCTATATGTTGTTCCAGTTCATCATAGCCGCCCTGGTCGCAGTCAGCGCAGCAGCTCGTTTGGAACACCTGGAGCGGTCCTACCTCCCCCCGGACCAGTCGGGAGCAGGGTCTAACAGCTTCGGATCCGCTGGTGGGTTCGCTAAGGGAAATGGACAGTCTGGCTTTGGGAGCCAAGGGCCGTCTTTTGGAGGTAATTTTTGAACAATCCTATTGCTTGTTGCACTGGTTTACTTAGCTTATTATTTTTTATTAAAATTTGAAACTCAAAAATCATGAAGCCAAACAGCTGAACGTAGGGCACGTTGAACGAGACCTTTCAGTATTTTCGAGACTGTTGGCTCTGTCTACCCAGCGGAGGATATAGACTATATACATACATACATACATAAAATCACGCCTCCTTCCCGGAGGGGTAGGCAGAGACTACCTCTTAGTAGATTAGTCGTATAGCTATATGTATGTTGTATTAACCAGCTTTCTTCATATAAGGAGAAGGTTCTTAATTCGAACACATTTTTTTTTATGCTGCTATATGATTATTTAAAAAATAACGGTCATTTTCAAGGATCGTTGTTCAATGAAGTCACCATGTTGATGGTATTTTATACGCTGTGAAATGAATCGGTATTTTTTTTTCAAGTAGAAATGGTACTGAGATTTTATTAAAATAAGTAACTGAGTATCAAATAAAAAAATGTTCTTTATAAATCCACAATCAGCTCAAGATTGGCTTGAGATACAAATCAAATCTTTGACTACGCTCCATTATTAAAAACTACTATAATTACAAATATTAAAGAAGCAAACCATTTTATGTTACCCTACAGGCAGTAACGGGCAATCTGGATTTGGAAGCGCTGGACAATCAGGTTTTGGAAGCAATGGTCAATCTTCTTTTGGCTCCCAAGGATCTCATGGTGCATCCTCCTTCCACTCTGGATCTGGATTAGGCAGTCAAGGTGCTTTCGGAAGCCAGGGTGCATCTGGAAGCCAGGGAGCTTTCGGAAGCCAAGGAGCCTTTGGAAGCCAGGGTGCCTCCGGTAGCCAGGGTGCTTTCGGAAGCCAAGGTGCTGATGCCTTTGGAGCTGCTACTTCTAACCAGTACCTGCCCCCTAACCATGGACCTTCTGCTGGAAACGGTCAGAACGGATTCGGCGCTAACAAGCAAGGTATGTATGTTTTTCATTATTCTTGTAGGATTAAGGTAATTGCGTTGTTTGATGTATCAATCAATGTTAAGGTGAAGTTACTGAATAGCCCAAATAGGTACAATATTGTCAAATGGCAACATCCGTTAGAACTAATACATACATACATAAATAGAATCACGTCTATATCCCTTCCGGGGTAGACAGAGCCAACAGTCTTTAAAAGACTAATAGGCCACGTTCAGCTGTTTGGCTTAATGATAGAATTGAGAGGGAGGAACCACACGGCACATTTGTCGGTTGTGATAACATGTACGGATACATGTATGAATAAACATAAAACATATCAATTTCTTTCCAGGTTTCCAACGCAGCCAAGGTCAGGGTTCCTCCCAGTTCGGTTCACAATTCGGATCATCCCAGCCCAGCAACCAATACGGTGCTCCCAGCCGCTTCGGCCAGCCCCAAGGTCAGGGTCAAAGCCAGGGTCAAAACCAGTTTGGGGCAGCCAGCGCCGCCAGCCGTCAGTACCTGGCGCCTAAAGCTTCAAACTTCGACAATATCCCACAGCAAGCCTTCGATGAGAAGACAGGATACCAGTATTAGGTCATAGCTAATTGTGATGTATATGTGTTCTCGTAAATATATGTAATATGATAAAGATTGCTTTTTATTTACGTCAGGAACGACTTGTACCGGCTCCGACGATGTTATGTCGGAGGTATAAATGCACCAAATGTATGTGAAAAATCCATCCAATCCAGGATCCATGGTCAATGGCATAAGACTTCAGGCTCGTCTTCAGAGTGAAAAGGATGCAAAAATGACTAAAAACCAGGAGGAACAAGTGTAAGAAATAACTTTTTATACTGCTCTAACAGCTACTGCATCAAACATACATACATACATACGAGAATGGTCACGTCTATATCCCTTGCGGGGTAGACAGAGCCAACAGTCGTGAAAAGACTAAATGGCCACGTTCAGCTATTGGGCTTAACGATAGAATTGAGATTCAAATAGTGACAGGTTGCTAGCCCGTCGCCTAAAAATGAATCCCAAGTTTGTAAGCCCATCCCTTAGTCGCCTATTTACGACAACCATGGGAAAGAGATGGGGCGGTCCTATTCTTTTTTGTATTGGTGCCGGGAACCACACATCAAACTTGATTATATGAGGCATACATACTACTGCATCAAAACTTGATAATATGAGGGTTATTTATTTATTTATGTACATCAAGAAAAAAATACAACTAGAACTTAACACTTAGAAGAAATTTAGTAATTTAATTCTCAATCCTATCTTAAAGCCAAATAGCTGAACGTGGCCCAGTCTTTACAAGACTATAGGCTCTGTCTACCCCGCAAGGGATATAGACGTGATTATATGTATGTATGTAAGAAATTGAGTTTAACGGCGCTACTTATTTCCTAAGAAATTTCTTTAAGCAAAGTATTTAGTGTCAGTCCCCCCTTTTTAGGGCATGTAACATCAATAAGTTGAAGAGAATAACTTAAAGTGTAACCTCAAATTTGCTTTAATGAAGAAAAGATTAACTCAAGACCAGGATTCAAACACTACTTGGACAAATTCTATATAAAAAAAAAAACGACCATTTTACAACGCCAAATATTTATGTAAAAAACGATCATTTAACACCTCTGACAGGATTAGCCATACTTCACATCGAACCAGTAATTAAACTATAGTCGTGGTTGGCAATTAAACATTTGCTACACCTAATTTTTTGGAATCTTTTTTCTTACATTTTGTGTAGATACATCTGGCAATAAAATATTGGTTTCATTTTTTGTAATAAAGCCTGGTTGAAGTTGATTTTTATATATACCTGATGACTAAAAACATGATTTTATGATTGGTCAAGGTCTTGATTTTATCTTGATAATATGTCATTATTACACTTACAGCGTTTGTCTTGTTTGTGTAAAAATACAAAAAAAAAGAATAGGACCACTCCATCTCTTTCCCGTGGATGTCGTAAAATGCGACTTAGGGCTTTTAAACTTGGAATTCATCTTTTAGGCGATGGGCTAGCAACCGTTCACTTTTTGAATCTTCATTCTATCATTAAGCCTACTGAGCTGAACGTGGCCTGTCAGCTTTTAAAACTGCTGGCTCTGTCTACCCCGCAAGGGATATAGACGTAATTATATGAATGAATAAGTATCATAAATATTATGATAACCTGGTTACATCCTCACGGTTTTGAACAGTTGCCTTTTTAAATAATCCGAGATTGAGTAAGTTTTCACACGAAGCAACTCCCGACTGACCTCGGCAACCTTTGTAGCGGAACATATCTCATATTCGATTATGGTAAATCTTGAAGGCAATGTGATAAAGAGGTCCTGTTCTGCCGGGAACCACACGGTACCTTTTTCTATAACCTTTATCGTGACTATAACGAAAGCTCAGTCGTTCAAAGCGCTCATAACACCGTTCACTATAACCTTGAACTTGAAGTGAGCTGTGAAGCTTGGTCAAGTTCGACCACAAGTTCATCTTCGTTTTACATACTTACATAATGGTCACGTCTATATCCCTTTCGGGGGAGACAGAGCCAAAAGTTTTGAAAAGACTGAATGGCCACGTTCAGCTTTTTGACTTTATGATAGAATTGAGATTCAAATAGTGGCAGGTTGCTAGCCTATCGCCTAAAAATGAATCCCAAGTTTGTAAGCCTATCCCTTAGTCGCCTTTTGCGATATTATAGTCACGTCTATATCCCTTGTGGGGTAGACAGAGGCAACAGTCTTGAAAATAATGAATGGCCACGTTCAGCTGTTTAGTTTAATGATAGAATTGAGATTCAAATAGTGGCAGGTTGCTAGCCCATCGCCTAAAAATGAATCCCAAGTTTGTAAGCCTATCCCTTAGTCGCCTTTTGCGATATTATAGTCACGTCTATATTCCTTGTGGGGTAGACAGAGGCAACAGTCTTGAAAAGAATGAATGGCCACGTTCAGCTATTTGGTTTAATGATAGAATTGAGATTCAAATAGTGACAGGTTGCTAGTCTATCGCGTAAAAAAAGAATCCAAGTCTAAATAAATCCAAGTTTGTAAGCCTTCTTCGTTTTAATTGTTATTTTTCTAGCCCGGATGCATACGTGCGTTCATAAATTCATTAATATACTACTTGTATATGTGTAGTCACGGAATATGCATTAAATTTTCAACGTAATTATGTTAAAATTGAGATTTTAAGTCGATAAAAAAAATGACGTTGATTGGTAAATCATTTTGTTTGATGTTAATTAAATAAATCTTATTAATAAAAATAATTTATCAACTATACCTACCTACAACGAATGGGTAGTATGAATTAGTGATTATGTTAAGGTAGCTTGTTCTGGGTTTGAATCTTTGGTTGACCCTGGAGTCCTATATTATGTTTTTAGTAAGAGTTTATATTTTAAGACTATTTAAGGTACCTGTCTTCTTCCTCCTGGCTTTAGTCCCGGTTGCATCCTCACCACTCTGGAGAGGACCCTAGGGTATACCTTTGACCATGGATCCTAGATTGGCAGAATCAGATTTTTACACGAAACGACTCCCATATGACCTTCGCAACCTATTATCCCCTCCCTGGATATTGATCACAATGCTTAGTCTTAGGTAGATCCTAACATTCATCATTGAAAAAAACCAGGAGTAAGTCAGTTGTCAGTCAGTCAAGTCATTGATATCATGCGACATCATTGAATTGATAAATGAATAATCAAAGTGATTTATCGAATGAATTTGTAATAATCGTTAAGATGCACATTCTTACGTTTTTTTGTTCGGGCAAGTGTAATTGGCCTCAGTATTAACTGTTTAAAATTTTATTGTTTTAGTCTAGGAGCCAGTTAGGTTTAATTTTTTTTTTTCAACATTAATTCATTAACTCTGTGAAACTTTTTTTTATGTAAAGCATATTCATAATTGGCAAATAAAAAAAATTATTATTACGTTAAAAAATTTATTACTCAAGATATTATTGTTAATGATTTAGTCAATTGAAGATATTTCAATGTTGTATTTATAATTTCTGCTTCAATGATATCTAATGCTGTTTGCGAAGATCGTCTATATTATTTTTCTATATGTCTGCATAAAAATATATACTGTACATATTTAACTTTACGCATATGTTTAGTTTACATGAGTATAAAAACTAGTGAACTAACAAAACAAAATAAAAAATGTATAGAAAAAAAAATCCTCCTTTCCTGGACTATAATTCTCAACATTGAAACGAATTGTCACCAAGTCTAGAAAGTATTGGTTTTCGACAATTAAGCACCAAGGCTCTCAATTATGGGATGCCAAACAATAAAGATTCTTTTAATATTATTTCGGATAAGTATAAAAATGAGTGGCCTTTTTTGAAAACTCACATTGGGTGATCTTCGTCGGAAAGAGTGGTAGTATAAAAAAAAAACAAAATGAATTTGGTAAGCCTTTAAATTTTTCATTTATTTTAATAAAAAATATTATTTTGAAAATATCACTAGGAAACTAGTTTTAATTAAATATACTGGCAAATATAATTGATTTTAATTGCTAATATGGTTTAATGTTGAAGGGAATTTGCTGGTTATCAAAGATTTTGGGGGTAAAATCAGAAAGTACGTACTTCATATGCACATTTAAAATTCTTATCATCGTTAAACATACTAGTATATATTCAAAATACAAGACAATTTTATAAAACAGGAACAGATATCATCAGAAAAAGATATCATCGTTATCAGGAAAGTCATGAATTTCAAAGTTTATATATGCATAAACCCATCCAACTATAACCTCAAATCCTTTAATTTCAGGTAATTTTTACATCCATAATAGCGCTAAGCTCAGCCGCTCAGCTCCCAAACAGTTATCTCCCACCAAACCAGGGTTACCAACAGGGGTCATTCCAGGGTCAAAGCTCCAGTTTCCAGGGATCCCAGAATCAGTTCAGTTCAGGTGGAACGGGAAACAGACGACCCCAGCAAGAACAGGAGAAGAACGCACAGATTATAAAACAGGAACAAGAGATTAATGAAAATGGTTAGTTTTCTCACAGTGATTACTAGGTGTGCCGTGTGGTTCCCGGCACCAATACAAAAAAGAATAGGACCACTCCGTCTCTTTCCCATGGATGTTGTAAAAGGCGACTAAGGGATATGCTTTCAAACCTGGTATTCTTTTTTAGGCGATGGGTTAGCAACATGTCATTATTTGAATCTCTATTCTTTCATTAAGCCAAATAGCTAAACGTGGCCATTCTGTCTTTTCAAGACTGTTGGCTCTGTCTACCCCGCAAGGGATATAGACGTGACCATATGTATGTATGTATGTATGATTACTAGGTTTTGCGGCTAAACGTGCTCTTTGAGTCTTATAATTATTGCCTGTGTCTACCCCGTAACTAAAAACATATGATAGGTATGTATATGCATAAGTACGGAAGAAGGAGAATGCAAGTACTGAAGTAGAAAACAGTAATAGCAAAAAAATTATGATCTCTTATTCCTTTTGTGTACTTACTTTTAAGGGATGGACTCTTTTTTGACCTCCGTGACAATGACCCTGATAATAGGGGAACCAGCCTTGCTTGAATCATGGTTACGAATCCAGTTGTCCAAATGTGCAGGTTTTATTTCTCACTATGTTTTCCCTTACCGTAAAAGCATTGGTTTGATATCATGTCCTGATGCTGGATAATATACTCTCCCTTCTTACATACATACATAATTATAATCACGTCTATATCCCTGCGAAGTAGACAGAGCCAACAGTCTTGAAAAGACTGATATGCCACGTTCAGCTATTTAGCTTTAAGATAGGATTGAGATTCAAATAGTGACAGGTAGCTAGCCCATCGCCTAAAATAGAATCCCAAGTTTGTAAGCCTATCCCTTAGTCGCCTTTTACGACATCCATGGGAAAGAGATGGAGTGGTCCTATTCTTTTGTATTGGTGCCGGCAACCACACGGCACCTCAACCAACAATAAAAACCTCTTAATTTCTTTTTCAGGATTCCATTACAGTTACGAAACGTCCAACGGAATCCGAGCCGAGGAGGCTGGTAACGCGGCTCAAACTCAAGGCGGTTTCTCATACCAGGGCGACGATGGTAATACGTACACTGTCACCTTCACTGCTGGAGAAGGTGGTTTCCAACCCCAGGGTGCCCATCTGCCTGTAGCCCCACCGATACCACCAGAAATCCTGGCTGGTCTTCAGCAGAATGAGAAGGATGAGGCCGCTGGTATTTTTGATGATGGTATGTTTTTTTCATCTTGAGATTCCTGTTTTAGGCGATGGGCTGGCAACCTGTCACTATTTGAATCTCACTTCTGTCATTAATCCATACAGGCTCTGTGTACCCTGCAAGGAATACAGACATGATTATATGTATGTATATTACATATATATACGGATTAGAGACCGCCCGCGACTTCGTCCGCATGGAAACCCTTTCAATCCCCCGGGAACTCTGGGATAAAAAGTAGCCTATATGTTATTCTGGGTCTTCAGCTCCCTACATACCAAATTTCATCGTAATCGGTTCAGTAGTTTTTACGTGAAAGAGTAACAAACATCCATACTGCATAGAAACTGTCGCATATTAGTAGGATTGAACTATTCTGGTAAACGGAATTTTAAAAAGTCGCAATCTTGACTGACACTTTTTATTCTGATTTCTCTAGGTAATTACCGACCTGATGCTCATGGTGGAGGAAACAGACCTGGCAGTGGCATCTCCTCATCATCCAACCAAAACTTCGGGTCATCAGGTCATCAAAATAGTTTCAGTTCAAACGCTGGCTACAAGTATTAATATTATTTGTTTGAGATTTATACAACGGTAACTTAATTGCTTTTGCTTAAAGAATATTATATTTATATTTACCTACTTGCACCATAACAATATTTAATGTAATGTATATAAAAGTATTTATCTTTGAAATAGATCATCAGTTAACAGCTTTTTTTTATTAAACCAGTGAAAAAATTAAGTTAGAATTTTATAATGCTGCTGTAAAGATTTATTAGATTTTCGAAAAATATTTACTTATCAAACGTTTAATTAGCTATTTATTAAAAAAAAAAGATTTTTATCTAACGTAGATAAATGTAACTAGAAATTTAATTTTGATTAATATGTACCTACATTTTAAATGTAATAAAGAAGATCACAGCTTTATTAATTCGTTTTACTTCATATTATGTCGTGTACCATGCCGTGTGGTTCACGGCACTCATAAAAAAGGACTCCATATCGTTCCCATGGATGTCGTAAAAAGTGACTAAGGGATAGGCTTATAAACTTGGGATTCCTCTTTTAGGCGATGGGCTAGCAACCTAGTGTCACTATTTAAATCTCAATTCTATCACTAAGCCAAAAAACTAAACGTGGCCTATCTGTATTTTCAAAATTGTCGGCTCGGTCTACCCTGCAATGGATATAGACGTGATTATATGTATGTCATTGTATTCATAACTGTTGCAGAAAATAAGATCTTGATGGCCCAGAAACAAAAGCTTGTTAGTTTTATATGATGTTTGAATTCTTAAAGTAATGATGCGTTGAGCAATAACTCATTATGATACAACCTTGACTTAGCATTTAGACTCAATTAATTCAGACCTAAGTCGTACAAAGTACTCGTATATCACGTAACGTACCAATTAACTTGGATCCTCTGTCATGGGAAGATGGAGTTACCTGTCTTTAAATGATGGCTTAATGACCTAGTTACTAGTTTTAGTCATTAAATGACAAAAACTACACCGACCTAGGTAAGGTGAGGTAATATAAATTTTATATATCATACTAGATAGACAGATAGATAGATAAAATTCTTTATTGAACCATGAGAGTAAAACATACAAAACAGCACAAAACATATAGAGATGAGATGGTACAAAGGCGGACTTAGGTACTAGCTGTCCCGGCAAACGTTATTTTGCTATATAAATAATTTTAAGTAATTTCTGGTTAAAATAAAAACGTTAAGGGTGGACCGCCTTATGACTAAAGGGTATGAAAAATAGATGTTGGCCGATTCTCAGACCTACTCAAAATGCTCACAAAATTTCATGAGAATCGGTCAAGCCGTTTCGTAGGAGTACGGGAACGAACATTGTGACACGAATTTCATATTATAAAGCTAGCCGCGCCCACGGACTTAGGCATCTCGGGATACAAAGTATTTATTATGTTATTCCAGGTTATATTCTATTCCTTGTATCAATTTGCATTAAAATCCGTCTAGTAAATGTTGCGTGAAAGACTAACATACATCCACACATGTATACATCATCGCAAATCATTTTAAAAAAAAGTAATGCAATTAATAACCTAATTTTATTTTAATTAATCTCAATATCTCTCCATCTCCATCTCAATTCGATCGTATATGAAGGTAAGTAGTTAATATGCCATATATCATGCGTTCACGAACTTCGTCATATATGATTTTTTAATGATAATATTTGTAAGCTGGTTTGTTAAGCTCTGTTATACTGTAAATTTTGAATCGTCCTGTTGATTATCAATAAATAGGAATAATTGTCGGATAAAGCTGGTTAATTCACTTTTAACTCCCTCTATGTAAAGCTTTTGGAACTAACATAAGCGGTAGCGCCATCTACATTATCACAACAAAAAACAAATAACAAATCCGATTCTTTTTATAAGTACATAGGTAGCTTATACTTTACAGAAAGCTCATATTATATATTATTAGAGGTTTGCGTTTTGCAAAGGTGGTATGCATGCTTTATTTTTTATTTCTTGCTTTTTATACCAATCGCATTTCATTCCGAGAAAATGATAAGAGATAGATAAATCAAGGAAAAGGGTTGCGGATTTATAGCGATACATACGTACATACATATAGTCGTCTATATCCCTTGTGGGGTAGACAGACGTAACAGTATTGGCAAGATTGATAGGCCACGTTCTGCTTTTTGGCTTGATGATAGAATTGAAACTCAAACAGTGATAGGTCCGAAGACCTATTATGCTATTTGTGGCTTTTCAGTCTTTTTGAGACTCTTGGCCCTGTTCTCCTTATGTGCTTGGCAGAGTCACGAGTCTCAAAAAGACTGAAATGCCACATTCCGATGTTTGACTTAGTGATGGAGTTTAGATTCAAATAGTTGCTATCACATCCACAAAAAGAAGAATCCAAAAATTTGCCTTTTCTTGATAGACTTTTATATTCTACACAAAAAAGAAGCAGCTGGTGTACTCTATGATTTATAAAATTAATAAGAAAGTATTTATTTACTGAAATAATAATATTTATTCCTTTATTCACAGAATAAATACAAGATCTTGAGTATCACACTGGTTACACTTAAACAAAATAGATAAGAGACTAACACTTAATTAAATCACATTGTTTTCAAAAACATTTCGAAATGAAGTATATATGATAGTCTAGTTATAAGTATTATAATAAAATTTTTAATTAATAAAATATTGCGTAGCCTGCCGCAATTTCGAGTATTTCATTGAATAAAAAAATTATTTAAATACATTTTGGTGAAATTTTAGATTCTCGTTTTATAACTTAGCTTCCACTTTAAAGCCTTAAAGGATTAAAAATATTTATTTAAACTAGTTCTAAAATTTCTAACAATAACTAGACAACCATAAGCACTTCGACGAAATCAGAAAAATGAATGATCGTCACCTTAATAAAATAAATCTATTACAAAACAATCGCCCAATGACAAGACGCAAAAGTATGTGTTAACATATATAACACGAAAACAGTCAACCAATAGAATCATCGCGTTCTTTGTGTGCGTTATTAAGGCGACAACCTTAGTTCGAATTTTCAAAATTTGAATCTTGTTTTTCTGAATTCATTTTCGAAATGTAACTAACACTTGGGTGGATTAGGACTAAGTTTAGTATTTGTATGTTTGTCTTCCGAAGCCAGCTGAGGCCTGGGCTCTTGCGTATTGCTGTTGTTGGCCAAAACCCGCAGCAGGGGCGTCTCCATATTTGCCGGGGTTGTATTGACCTGAAAATAGATGATATATTTTTTTTATTTTTGTGTTATTGAAATTGCTTTAACAGTACAAACAGGGTACTTATGTGCTATGACAGTAAAAACCGAAAAAAAAATTCACTCCTCTTGAATTTCGTAAAAGGCGACTAAAGGATAGACTTATAAACTGGGATTCTTAGGCGATGAGCTAGCAATCTGTGAAACTCAATTCTATCACTCAGCCAAACAGCTTAACGTGGCGTTTCAGTCTTTTCAAAACTGTTGGCTCTGTCTACCCTGCAAGGGATATAGTCGTGATTATATGTATATTGTGTTTAAATGAATTGTTTAATTAAACCGAGATTAGAACAAATACGGCTGTGAAAAGTAAATTATGAAGAAAAAATAAACTTATTGGTTTACCAATTTTTATAAGTTGATCTTAAGATATATATAAATATATTTTTTGTATTCGAGGTTAAAACAAAAATTAAACACAATTTGATATCAGATCATAAGACAATACATCTCGAAATGAGTGGGAAAAATGCAATTCTCATAATATGTACTCCATCCTACTAACTGTTGGTCACTATACCATTCACTGCATGCATTCATTGTTTGACAAAAGCTGCTATTATTCATTTAAATCCCAGCAATAGCGTGGATTATCCTTTACAAAATTCCTCTCACAAGATTTCAATCAAGAAATAGCCTTAATAACAATACAATAAAGATTATGACACACGCAAATAAATTCCTCACTATGAATCCCAATACAAAACTATTTCGCTGCATTTTCAAATGATTTAGAATCTTATTGTCTATGCAATAGAGGTTTATTAAATGCAATTTTATTTTTGTGCTCGGTTTCCCAAGCAAATTCAGAGTGAGAGGTCATTGTGCAACAGAAAGGTCAGACGAAGTTTAATATCCATACTATTGGACATATAAATCTTGGGTCATTATCTAACACTTGATATATATAATTATCTTATTGCAGCTTTTGTTTCGTCTTGTTATTTGTTAAATGTGTTGTAATTTATGATAGATGATTTACTTGGTGACAGGAATAGAAACTGGAAGGCCAAGTTGTTAGTTCATCTGGATAGGACGAATATAATTAAAACTTTTGTAAAAGGAGAACCGCCTCCAATCAATATCCTCTTTTTTTGACGGTCGGTTAAACATTCTTCTGAGTGTAAGAAACACTGTCCTTAAAACCGCATCAAAATCGGTTCAGCGAAACGCGAGATAATCGCGAACAAACATACATACAGGTCAAACTAAGAACAACCTTTTGTTTTGAAGGCGGTTAACTGCTTACAGAAACTTTGGCATGCGAAGGCCTAGACTAACGTTCGAGTACCTATACATAACTTTAACGAAACAAGCATAAAAAACAAACATACATACATTCATACAGGTCAAACTGAGAACCAACTTTTTTAAAGCGTAAAAATATGCCATGAGACTGTGCAGTCTCTACCCACTACAAGAAAAAGGAGTATTATTACGTATGCATGAATAAGTCCACACATATGTCTATGCAAAGTTTGCCTCTTAAAATCTATACTAGTATTATAAAACTGAAGGGTTTGTTTGTTTGAACGCGCTAATCTCAGGAACTAATGGTTCGAATTAAAAAATTAAAAAACTATTTTTGTGTTGAATAGACCACTTATCAAGGAATGCTTTAGGCTATATAACATCACGCTGCAACTATTAGGAGCGAAGAAATAATGGAAAATGTGAAAAAAAAAAACGGAGAAAATTATTAATCCTTGAGGGCTTCAATGATGCCCAAAATAACTATTCCACGCGGACGAAGTCGCGGGCACAGCTAGTTTTATATATAATTAAAGTCATTTTATATTTGCACATTTCCCACGCTGTAACATAAGTTTTACAGAGAATTCCTTGCCCCCACAATTCACACCTACGTTTCGAAGAATGTTCTTAACTATTGATGTTAGAAACGTGTTATGCCCCTCCCTCTACATGCAGTCATTAATTTATTTACTTGTTTAGTTTAAAATAATTTATCATCTCTTTCCTGTGAAGATCCTTAATGCATCATAAACTGCTTGTAACCATTGTGAAAGCTGAGTTTGGACGCGTGACGCAGAGCTTTTAAGCTTATTTAAGTACATACATACATATAATCACGTCTATATCCCTTGCGGGGTATACAGAGCCAACAGTCATAAAAATACCATTAACCCCATGGGACATAGTCATTTTGTGTTTGATGACATGTGTGGTTCCCGGCACCAATGTAAAAAGTTTAGGACCACTCCATCTCTTTCCCATATATGTTGTAAAAGGCGACTAGGGGATAGGCTTATAAAATTGGGATTCCTCTTTTAGGCGATGGGCTGGCCTAACCTGTCACTATTTGAATCTCAATTCTATCATAAAGCCAAACAGCTGAACGTAGCCTTTCAGTCTTTTGATGATTGGCTCTGACTACCCCGCGTGGAACATAGACGTGATTATATACATATATACGATACACATACCATCATCAACAATGCCGGCTGCCTCGTCTCTAGCGTTCTGCTCCAAAGCCTTCAGGATCTCTTCTGGTACGGGGGGAGGGGTCGGGATGTGGGCTCCCTGGGGCTGGAAACCACCCTGGCCTGCTGCGTAGCTGATGGAGTAGACCTGGCCATCATCACCGGTGTATTGGAAACCACCCTGGGCTTCGATGCCGTCAGCCTGGAATTTGAGAAAGGGATTTATTTAATACAGGTAGGTTGGTACGTGAATGAATAATTTATGTTGTTTGAATATATGAAAAACTCGATGTAACAAAATTATAGCAAAATTGACTGATAACATTATAACGATCATTAAATCTTTGACATGACCGACTCAAACTTGAGTTTTTTTCTGTCCTACATACAATATACGTCATTTTCCCTTGCGGCGTAGACAGAGCCAACAGTCTTGAAAAGACTTAAATGCAATGTTCTTTAAAAAATCCTTTTTAGTCCATTACGTTAACTTTATTGATGAAATGGCATTTTCATCAAATTTTACATAGCGAAATCTCTTTTGTGCATTTTAAGTGAATGACCATAAGATTGGACTGATTATCTGCCATTAGAAGAAGTCACCATAACTCGTGGAAAAAATCTGCCACAAAAATATAATATTTTTTCCAAGTTATTTATCAAAGCGGCATTCAGGCAGATCTTAATACTTGAAATATTTTCAAGTTCACGCGAATTCCAGATAGTAATAAATCATTGACATCAAATGGAAAGGAAATAATTCAAATAAATAAATATCTGAGCACATCCTGTATCATTGATCTACTAAATCATAAATTTTAAATGTCAAACTAACATACAGTCATGTGCCCTTTGAAACATAATCATTAAATTTGCCCTCACTGACGCTAGAGCAATCATTATATGAAATGTCTAACGTTAAGTGTTTATAAATCAATTCTCCCAAAATTGGTATTGGAATTTCAAGGCTAAATCATAATAAATTAAGGTTAGCTTCATCTAAAAAAGAGCCTGCCAATAATTCTGTTCCTGCGGGAATTTCTATCAATCGTACCAACCTATCATCATATAAACATATAGGTGAACACCATATGGCTATCAGTCCTTTCAAGACAGTTAGCTCTGTCTATCCATAAGGGATATAGACGTGATTGTGTGTATGTATGTCATAAATTATAAAGTTATAAATCAAAGAATGAAAACAATGAAAAACGTTCATTTTTCATTAAGACGTGATCTTTCTTTTAATCTCACTGAAAGTAATACTTTATAAGATGTATGATACCTTTGTGTATGTAAAATACCAAGAATACTGACAAGTAGATGAATACAGATATGAAAAATTACTTAAAATCTCTATTGCATAATAACAATAATTTGCAAATATAACAGTTAATTTCTCTCAATCATATTTTTATATCATAAAGCCAAACAGCTGAACGTGGCCTGTCAGTCTCTTTAGGACTGTTGGCTCTGTCTACCCCCACAAGAGATATAGACGTGACTATATTTATGTATGTCATGTTATTCCGACACGCGCTTTACCATTTTTGAAACATTAACATCAAATTAATCAAAATGATGACCATATACGCAATATTCATTACTTCATTGACCAACCTGTCTAATACTATGTCACTTGTATAATGTGTTCACCTGACTTCGTTGACATTTCTAAGACCTGGTCATTGACCTTTTGGCGACTGCTGTAATACCACTCATAGGTCACAGTAATACTGAAGCATAGGTCACATTCAGTGTAGATTAGTTCCCATAGTTATGTCCAGCCTTTGAATGAATGAGAAACTCCTTTTGACTAACTGGGCTTAAAAAAGTGGGTTATGATTTTAGCTTCAGACGTTCATGATTACATGCGAAGCAAAATTAAAGATTAATTTTGGATTGTGGGATATTTTTAATAGTAAGTAGTAGTGTCGTGTACTACTGCATCTCTTTCCTATGGATGTCGTAAAAGGCGACTAAAGAGATAGGCATACAAACGTGAGATTCTTTTCTTAGGCGATGGGCTAGCAACCTGTCGCTATTTGAATCTCAATTCTAACATTAAGTCAAATAGCTGGACTTGGCCTGTCAGTCTTTTCAAGACTGTTGGCTCTGTCTACACTATAAGGTATATAGACGTGACCATATGAATGTATGTAATTTGTAGTTGAGTAAAAGTAAATCTCATTTTGGTCTGAAGGTTCGACTAGAATAGAATGCCTTATGGCATAAAGTGCACCTGTTGTAAATTATTTTTAATGCAATAAGGTTTAAATAAATAAATGTACTTTTTTCAGGAACTCTATAGTTATCGACCAATCTATAATTTTATATTAAAATTTATGTAAAACTGAATATGAATAATGATCATTTATTCTTGACATTTTCCACCTACCATACATGAATTATAAATATTATAATTTAAGCACTTTGGTTTTATAAATCAGATTAACCTTTCAACGCTTTGCGAAACTGAATTCATTAAATATCTGTTTATATATTTAAAATAATAATTTTAATAAAAATAAATGATCAAATTTTATTTCACATTGCAATCATAAAGTAAAATTTTGACGTAAGTTCCTGGCACCAATAGAAAAAATAATAGGTCCTCTCCATCCATTTCCCATATTCCGGAGGTCCCGTAAAAGGTGACTAAGGGATATGCATATAAACTTGGGATTTTTCTCTTAAACGATGGGCTAGCAACCTGTCACTATTTGAATCCCAATTCCATTATTAAACCATACAGCTGAACATGGCCATCAGTTTTCCGCTATTGGCTCTGTCTATCCTGCAATGGACATAGACCTTAGAAATAAAAACGTGATTGTATATATTTTCCACTATATATAAAAAAAATAAGTTTTTTTTTGTGCCGTGTGGTTCCCGGCACCAATACAAAAAAGAATAGGACCACTCCATCTCTTTCCCATGGATGTCGTAAAAGGCGACTAAGAGATAGGCTTATAAACTTGGGATTCTTCTTTTAGGCGATGGGCAAGCAACCTGTCACTATTTGAATCTCAATTCTATCATTAAGCCAAATAGCTGAACTTGGCCATTTAGTCTTCAAGACTGTTGGCTCTGTCTACCCCGCATGGGATATAAACGTGACCATATGTATGTATGTATGTTTTTTTACAAAATCAAATCAAAATTTGCGAAACCAAACTCACCTCATGACCCTGCTCCTCAGCCTTAATGCCGTTTTCAGTTTCGTAGTTATATCTGAAGGAGTCCTCCTTGACGTCTGAGTCCAGGGCTAAGATCCTGGCGTTCCTCTCGTACTGGGCTTGGGGCCTGTTGGACTGCTCAGGGTAGGAGCCAGCGAAGCCGGCGGCGGCGAAGCCGAAAAGGGCGGCGAAGAGTACCTGGAGGTAAAATATGAGTTGATCAGTGTAAAAAAGTATTTCATAGACTTTAAGCACTGTCTACCTCGATGATATTACGATCTAAGGTATTTCTCAGAAATTATCTTTTTTTAAACATTTCGGATATTTAAGAAAAAAATAAAAAAAAAATTACAACTGACTTGCAAGTTTTGGGAATTTATATGAAGTTAATGTTTGTTCCTACTTATTAGTACGATTATGTTTACCTATACTTGAAATAATTTTAAGTAAATATGTATTATATTCAAGGGGTTATTAAGCAAAAGCATTCGGTAAAAAAGATTACTAAAAATAGGTATACATTTCTTCTAACAGTGTCGATTTATATTGTCTTATAGTCAAACCTGACTTTGACCTTTATAAAAAAAACACCTAGGGGGAAGTCCCCTAGCGCCGAACGGCAGGTAGTACCGAACGAATACGGTACCTTTAAAAATAAGCAAACGAAAGCGGTCATTTGTTGTGAGAAAGAAAGAGACAAAGCTAGATAAGCCGCGGGCGGCGCTGCAGCAGTCAGTTATGCTCAGAGCGGCCGTAAGAGGAGATGCATTCATTTTCCGCGGGAACGTGACGTATCGTGTACAGAAGAAAATACCGGTTGTTACAAGATTTACGAGTGGAGACATTCCTATTAGAGTTTAAGTTGTCTTTGGTAAGTATTAATGCAATTTTAGTACTTAAAACTAATATTAAATAAGTACGTTTGAGTTAATTCTCATATTAATTTTGTTCTATGATCCCCTAGTACCGAACAGTATATTTTCCCCTATGACCGAACAATTATTTTTCTGCAATTATTTTATTTTCATTGATGTTAAAAATTCCATTTTATGGTTTCAGATAATGTTATATATTAATAATGGTGAGGGCGAAAAAAGGTCGTTCATCGTTCAAAACCCCAGCCTTTGGACAGGTCGTTCATGAAACCCTTTAAGAATGCCTATAATGAACAATGAGGGATGTGGATAAGAGCTAATTCAGGGGCTAGAATTACTGAATTAGACAGTGCTGGACTTGTTTCAGATGCTTTAAAAAGGTAGCACGTTATGACATAGCAGCATCGGGATTCGAGTGTACGATATATCCGTTTGACAAAAATATTTTCAGTGACTTCTTCTCCATATAAGTTGGCTATGGAAATTAAAGAAAATAAGCAGATAATGAAAGAGGAAAATAAATTACTTCGTGGTATATTCAAGAAGATAGATAAAGAAGAGAAGATAAAAAAGACAAAACTTTGCCGTTACAAGAAAACCGTCCAAAGCGTAACCAATCTGCGCACACAACCCAAGAGACGTATCGTGTGGTATGTTTAGAATGTCATGACGAGGACTGGATTCAGTGCAACTCGTGTAAAGAATGGGCTCAAGAGGCATGCGCTGATATTCCTGAGTGCTCTGACATGTATATTTGTGACTGGTGCCACCTTTACTAGAAATGTTCGGTCATTTTTAGGTATGTTCGGTACTAGGTGCCACAGAATGATGAACCAAAAATTAATACCAATGATTAGCTACAATTTTCACTAAGAATTTGTATTCTGTTAATTATTTGTTAATTTACTTACATGTCTAGGATTGTTGTGTACCCAATAATGTGAAATAAATTAATAGAAATCCACTCGTATTTTTTTTAATACCCTCTAAGCTTAGGTGTTCGGCACTACGGGACTTCCCCCTACATGTAAAAATACTTGTGATCTTATAAAAACAAAGAAGCGAGATTTCTCGAGTCATTCCTAGTAGGTAACTCGATTCCAACTAAAGGCGTTTCAAATTGCAACATTTCTGAGATAGTGTTTCAAATCGATCGTAATATTACGAGTATATTACTTAGATTTGAAGGCTGTGAAAATCTAATTTTATTCCATATTACGACCAAACTACTTTACCCACGAGCTTGTAAGATGTAGATAAAGTGAATGAAGTATGCAGTGGCAAGAGGAAAGTTGAAGTCTCTGCCTACCCCTCAGGGAAAGGAGTGATTTTAGTAATTCGCCATCAGGTTGTTGATACAATAAAGTGAAAAAATTTCTTCTTCTAGATGTCGTAAGAGGCAAGGAGGAAGGAAAAGCAATAACAAAATTAGTTCATCTGAAAAAAACAACGTGATAACCCGAAAAATACTAAAAATTTATTCCCAGCATGCAATAAAATAGACCAGATTCTAGCTTGGGTGTCAGGTTTTTACGTGAAGCGACTCCCATCTGACCTCCGCAACCTTTGCAGCGGAACCTAAACCGATTTGGATCACAGTTACAATTCCAGGTACCTGAATGTGCAGGTTTCCCCATTATTTAATCCCTCACCGTAACAGCATCGGTTAGTATTTAAACTAATGTACATAACTTTGAAAAATATTAGCAAAATCTGTTCCCAGCGTTCAAGAAAAATGTAACATGCAATTAGAGTGTAAAATATCCGATCCCAAGGTTTGAAGTCTACAGCTGACTATGATGAAAGGGAGAGGTAATTATACGTAAATCTACATGACCTATTGCATCAGCTGAAGAAATGTTTTTAGAACAAAAAAAAATCATCTTTTGAACTCAAGTTGATTTACATTAGAGTTCATTTTCTCGATAAAAAAATCCTAATAGTTAAAGAAACTCTTAAATCTGATTACCTTAACAATAGACGCGATTGCAGAATTGAAAGTGATAAAGATGAACATTTAAAAAGTTAAGAAATTGACATTACTACAATAGAATAAATTTGATGCAAATAAGGAAATGTCATTTCTTACGAGTGGAAGGTAATTTGATATATTGATGATATGAAATTTTATGGTCACGCAAGTATTTTGCGAAAGATAAAAATTATAATTAAGTTCATATTGAAGAAAAGTAGGAAGCTTCAATGGAAATAATAGAGTAGGCGAATTATCTTCATTGATTATAGAATGCGCTTAAAAATTTTATGCCTGTTTATCTATTTTGAATTATGTATTACAATTTTATCATTTCTTTATCAATATTTGCTTATAGTAGATTAATGTCATGAGACAAACTTACTGATACTTTGAAAGCGGTAAAGATCCTGCCATAATTAAAAATAAATTAAATATTCAGCCTGATTTTTTTATTGAAACTAAGATACAATAAACAATTTATCACAGCACAGAAGATATTTTAATTCATAAAATTCTTTATATGAAAAGGAAGAAAGTTAAACAAAAGAATTTTAAAAAGCACTGAAGCAAATAATTTTATTAAGATGTTGCATCTAATTTCAGAGCTCGTAAAAATCTAATTAAAATTTTGGATTAGAAAAAATTCAACATACTTTAAAGTTTACAGATATCTAAATCCGCGCGTTCTACATTTAGTCACTCTGACTAAAGATATACAGCTGATAAATTAAGAGCACGCAATTCTTTTTACGTCATTTGGCTTAAAGTTTCTCAAAAGTTGGAACTACAAATCTGATGTTAGCACCCACGACGGTGCATTGTTCTATTATTATGCAAAAAAACTTTAGCTTTTGCCCGCGACTTGCCACGAAGTTCTTTCAAAATTTCACAGTTCCTTATCATATCACTCATAAAACTTAAAAACAAACAAGATGCAAATACTGCTTTGATTCTCGGCACTAAATATATATACATATATTGCATGAACAGAGTTATGAATGTTATAAAGCGGAAGAATACGCAATTACGCAAGGATCGTGTCAAGAGGAAAGCCTGCCAGCCTCTGCCTACCCCTCCGGGAAAGACGCATGATTTTATGTATGTATGTAATATAATAATGTTACATACTAAAAAAACCGGCACCAATAGAAAAAGAATAGGACCACTCCATCTCTCTCCCATGGATGTCGTAAAAGGCGACTAAGGGATAGGCTTATAAACTTGGGATTCTTCTTTTAGGCGATGGGCTAGCAACCTGTCACTATTTGAATCTCAATTCTATCTTAAAGCCAAATAGCTGAACGTGGCCTTTCAGTCTTTACAAGACTGTTGGCTCTGTCTACCCCGCAAGGGATATAGACGTGATTATATGTATATATGTATGTAACAAAAAACTCACCAACTGCATGTTGTCAGGTCGGAGGTTACCGTACGAATACAAACACAGTACCTTACCACTCGCTTATATATGTGAATGAATGTTACAAAATTCTAGACTCAACGAATTAACTTTTCCTGATAGTATATATGTATGTGGAGTCAATAGCGGGCGGGTGAAATGATTTTGAAAAAGATACATGACATGTGCAGTCACGTCTTTATCCCATACGGGGTGGACAGAGCCATTTAGCCAGAACAGGTAATGTTTAGCTGTGTCATACATGAATGGATGTTACAATATTGTAGACTCGACGAATAAATTTTCCTGATAATATGTGAAGTTAATAGCCGGCGGGTGAAATGATTTTGAAAATGATACATTGTCTGCAATCAAGTCTTTATCTGATACGGGGTAGACAGAGCCCAAAATCTCCAAAAGAATGAAAGGTCATATTCAGATTTATTATTGGATTTTTATTATACCTGAATGGATGTTATAAAATTCTTGACATAACCATTACACTATGGATTATAATTTGCGAAGTTTATTACGAGCGGATGAAATTATTTAGAAAAAGATGAACAAGCTTAAAACCTTATTGTAAATTAACTTACTTTTCATTAATGCCGTGTGGTTCCCGGCACTTCAGAAAAGAAATATTTTTCCCCATGGATGTAGTAAAATGCGACTAAGGGATAAGCTTATACATTACATATAATCACGTCTATATCCCTTGCGGGGTAGACAGAGCCAAAAGTCTTGAAAAGACTGAATGGCCACGTTCAGCTATTTGGCTTAACGATAGAATTGAGATTCAACTAGTGACAGGTTGCTAGCCCATCGCCTAAAAAAATAACATTAACCATTAAACCACGGGCGATTATTATAGGTTTTTAATTTATCTAGTACTAGCTGTTGCCTGCGACTTCGTCCGCGTAAATTTACCTTGCTGGTTTGGTTGCGAAGAAAAATTCTAGTATCATATGATATTTTTCTTCTCATAAAAGGCTTATAAACGTGGGGTTCTTATTTTAGACGATTGACTAGCAACTAATACTATTTGAATCTCAATTCTGTCATTAAACCATATAGCTGGACGTGGTCTGCTGGTGGTTAGTCTTTTAGTGTTGGCTCTGCCTACACGGTAAGATATAAAGATGTGATCATCACTACATAGTATAAAACAAAGTCGCTATTTTAGTCTGTTTGTCTGTATGCTTAAATCTTTAAAATTACGCAACGGATTTTGATGCTGTTTTTTGTAACAGGTAGAGTGATTCAAGAGGAAGGTTTTTATGTATAATAACAAAATTTTGCACCCGTGCGAAGCCGGGGCGGGTCGCTAGTTATGTATATAAGTAGAAAAGGCAGCAAACAATATATACTAATAATATAAAGCTGAAGAGATTGTTTGTTTGTTTGAACGCGCTAATATCCTTTTATCGAGGAATTACGCTGCAACTATAAGGAGCAAAGAAATAATGAAAAATTTGAAAATATCGGGGGAAATTATTCATCCTTGAGGGCTTCAATTCCTTCAATGATACTCAAAATAACTATTCCACGCGGAAGAAGTCGCGGGCACAGCTAGTAATCAAATAAAATGCAACACACTGTTGCCACACGTCGATTTTGCGAGTTCAAATAGGTGTCAAGTTTTTGTAAAGGTTAGCGGTAGCCATTAGTGATTACTAACAGTTCAAAATATCATTTCACAGCTTTTTTTTGATTTATATACTGCAGTCCGTATTCTCTTGTGGATGTCTTGAGGTAACTTAAGGACTCTTAGTCTTTTTTCACGAAGTCCACAATTCAACCGCTCTCTCACGGTCCTTTTAAGCTAGATCCTCTTCAGTTGAATCATCCTTACTTCCTGAACTTCCAGGAATGTGTTCCTCATGGACTAAAAAACATAAATACTTGACATGAGGCTCACATTTAAATCTTAATGATTGGACAAGTTGTCGGGATTATGTCTTCCAATTGACAGAGTTATTGGGGTTTTAGGCCTTCTTTTGACGTGTGGAAAGACCTTCGTCTACCCGGCCGGCTACGGGAAGCCAGACGAGTTATGTGGGGCTTGAACCCACTAAAACCACACGGTGCCATCACCTCAATGATGCCCAAAGACGCGGACGAAGTCGCGTGCAAAGCTAGTTATGAATAAAAATGTTGATGTTGAATTTTTGACTTTGAACCAAATCATGAATAGGCCTTCCACTTCCAATGTTCCTTATACATTTCCTCCGTAATTACGATGAAACGAAAAACAAAGAATCCGAGACCTCCAACCCTGAGCCCTTGATCTTCATCGTAACCTTTACCATGCTGACATTTAAAAAAATTCTAGTACATCTATTAGAGGCAGCTCTCACAACCGCTACACTTGTGTAATATACCGATACGGTTGTTAAAATTGTTTTATTGGCGACTAGACGTTTGCAAGAGGCTTCGCTCCCGTGAGATTTAAAATAAATTAGTCTACTTTTCTTCCTTTTGGCGTAAATCTATGTAACATCATCACCTCTCTGGTGTAGAGTTTTCGCCTTTCGGCAATGGTCCTAGTTTGGGTAAGTCAGGTTTTTAGACGAAGCCAGTTCCGTTTGCCATCCGTAAGCTTAAGGGGAAGCTAAGCCATATATGATTAGGATAAACATTCACTAAGACGAATAGAATACTTTTAGTCACCTTTTACTACAAAAAATAAAGTAGTCTAAATTTTTCTTTTAAAGCTCAAGTTTATTTATTTAAATCGAATTAAATTATGACTTGTGGTTTTCCCCACTTTAAAATAAAACCATATACTTAAACTTACGTCAAATATCTATTGCGATCTACATACATCCTACTAATATTATAAATGCGAAAGTTTGTAAGTATATCAGGATGTCAGTATGAATGTTTGTTACTCTTTCACGCAATAACTACTGGACGGATTACGATGAAATTTGGTATGTGGGAAGCTGAAGACCCAGAATAACATTTAAGCTACTTTTTATCCCGGAGTTAACGCGGGATCGTTAGGGTTTCCATGCGAACGAAGTCGCGGGCAGCTGTGTGTAATATAATAAATAATATGTATTAGTATGGATGTCTTTATATCATTATGCAATGTATTATTTTTTGTTTGTTTGTTGGTAATATCTTTATTGCACTGAAAATAACACAGTTAAACGAAATACTACATTTAGAGTTCTAAAAGAAATAAATCAGTTGCAATTGCGGACTTATCCCATGAAGGGATCTCTTCCAGTCAACCGGCAAACAATAAAGGAACTAGTTTTCGTGGGAATTTCAATAAATTATCTTTTAGTACTGCATTTAACTGTCAGAAGTAGTAGGTATATGTTAGATTTTAGGTCATGCGTTAGTTATGACTTAGTAACAGCAGAGTTAAATTTTAATATACTACCTATTGCTTTGAAGTCTATGTGAGGTAGGTATCTGCATATCTGGACTAAATATTTGACGAGGCGAACTTAAAGTATAGATAAGTTTCATCACTATAATATATCAGGGTAAACATATTTTGAACTAATAAGACAAAACAGCCATGAAATATGTATTTAATTTATGATGTATTGTCTTGAGATTTAACGTACCAAATTAATCCTGTTGACAACTATGCAATTAAGTTGTTTGGTTTGAACAAGATGGCTGCTTAAAAGGAATTTACACCTTACAAATCTTTCATTATACATCACCATACATTACACTATACATCTTTCCCTTACGGGGTAGGCAGAGCCAACGGTCTCGAAAACTTTGAAAGGATAGGTACAGATGCATGGCTTTATGATAAACAATATCAATTTTATGACAGTTTTTGTTTTCTTTTACGAGGAGATAGCTTCTTAGTTCGAACATGGTATTTTAGTATTTTCAAGACTGTCTACCCCGCAAGGAATATAGTATGAATGTTGTTCAGAAGAGGAAAAGAATTGGTTAACAAATAGTTAAGATGATGCAATTATTAAGGTTGAGATGTCGTGGTTAAAACCGCAAGGTTTAAGCTTCATAAAAAACAAAGCTTTGTTTTTTGCATGTGAAAAGTTTCATATCAAAAAGTGACTAATTCTAAGACAAACAAAATTCTTGCACATCATATTTGATATCCTTCTCAATATTGTCCTTGATTGGGTTTATTGAAGAATGTCTGGTTTATTCCACACTGGATAATTCAGTTTGATTCTAGATAAAGATTTAAAAAATACAGTTTAATAACTTGGACCATTTTTCTGCGATATTATGTTATCATTCAAATTTCTGTTACATATGTGATGAGTGGTTGAGATAACAGACTCAAAACAAACACGTTTCAAAGCACCCTAGTTCGAATGTTAAGATAGGTGTCTCTTCTCGAAGTAACGAAAGCTAAAATTGAAACTATAAACTTCTGCGTCTGACAAATGCATGTTCATGGTTTTCTAACGATATTTTCATATTGTCAAATACAACACACAATTACAAGTATTTATTCCTAAATAAAAAATTCTAAAGTTTAAATCAATTTATTATTCTAACGGATCGTATAAAATCTTAACAATTTTTAATTACAACACCGTGAAACACATTTAGTAGCGAACTTAGTTTTAATGGCAGATTACAAATAGATAAAACCATTTATAAGAATTAATGCCTCGGGCTACGCTAAATTTTGAAGTGGGTTGAATGTCATTGGGTCAAAATGGATCGAAGCAGTATTGCACTAAGCGCATGAGTGAGTACAAATAACTAGAGGACATTTTTAGGGATTTGATATCGTGGTAAAGTGATTTGTGGCAAAGTCCGGGCTTCGAAGAATTAAATTTCGATTAGAATGTTAAATTTTCAAAGTATATGTTTTTTAATTATTTTTTTTTTTACTTACATACTTACTTTATAGATATCTTTGCAAATTTTAAACAGTCGATTTAGTAATTTATCTTTTCATGACGTTATTTTCCCCTTTCACGTTTGTAAAATGTTTTGTGTATACACAATGAAACAGAATAAAGGGTATGAACCTTAAAAACCTTTGAACAATTGAATTGAACCTTATTGCAGATGTGAAGCCTACACACGCGGTATATTTACTCATGTTCGTTCATAAATCGGAATGTATTTGTGCGGCAAATTTCTATACACGTTCTATGTGGTGTAGGTAGGATATGAATCACAAATTTTCTAGTGTTAAAATATGTTTAAGTACTGATTGGGTGGGGCGAATGTTGTATTGTGAATGAAACTCTAACCGACTTTGAAAGTGCTAATAGCTAATTTTTTATATGTAAAAACAATAGAAACAATAGGGAAAAGGGTCAGTCACGTCAAGAGTACCTACCCGAAACCAAGCTTGAATGAAAGAGTTTGTATGAATGTGGATGAAGCGAAGGAAGTATGCAGAGATCGTGGCAAGTGGAAAGATGTAGTCTCTGCTTGCTTACTCCTCCGGGAAAAAAGCATGATTTTTATGTATGTAATAAAAAAAGTATCCAGATATCTGATGTTGCAGTTTGTTACCGCTTCTTCTGCACTGACGCCTTGGAAGCGGCAGTAAACTTAGTTTTTAAGTAATTTATTTGACGTCAACCAAGTTGTTAAACCATACGACAATTATTAAGCGATATAATAATATCCTATAATAATGAATAAAAAATTTTGAATTTTGAATTTTTTTGAATTTGTTGGTGTACATAATAAATAGTAAAAAAAAATATTATGTTTTGCGATGTTCCTTTAATTTTAAAAGTTGTTACTATTGAGAAAGTAAAATATCTAAATATTTATTTGAACGAAAAATAAGAATACTTTAAAAAAAAAAGAAAGTTACTTAAAGAATAAAAAAGTATAGAAAAATAAAACAACATTTTTATTAACTTCACCGTAAAAAAACAAATAACTTCTTAATCTAACATAATCAAAGACTAGGTATATTGCAAATAACAATTAACAACAAAAATTAAAACTATGAAACTTTGACCAAATTTTTTACACTGTGACATTTTTATTTGGTTTAGAATTTTACTTGTAAAACATCATGGAGTAGATTACTTTTACGAATGACTAAAACACAACCATTCACACTTGACTTTTATAATGTACCTAATTTCTTTTTCAATTATGTACAATATTTAATCTGTTATTATGCCAATCAAATTTATATCTTCATGTCATTGTAACTGCCGACATAATATAGCCTAATTTGACAGAGCATCAAAAAAAAATTAACTTATTTTTCGCTTTAGGCTATATTTCAACACGTTAACATCTGATCAAACTTAGATTAAGCCGTTATTAAACTATGTTTCATTCACATTATATTTTGAACCTTGCATATATAATCTTATGGTTCAAATTCATTATTTTTTGTAACAAAATGAAACAATAAAACAGCTGTTTGACCTAAGGTTGGATGTATATGTCATAATTTGATTTCATAAATATCTGTCTTAAGAAAGACATGATTTTTCTCATCACACTTTCGCCACTACAGCGTGCTATTATTCTATAACTGAAAAGATAACTTACCATTTTGATTCATATATTTTTGTAATTTTTTTGTCACAGTATAAAAAGGCCCTTATATTTTAGTATTTTTTTAACAATTACGGAAATTTAAAAATAGCTGTACTGAAAATCTGTGTTGCCATCAACAACTATTGACATTTGTTGGTTATTCATTGGCTGTTGAAAGAGCTGTTGGAATTGGTAGTTTTCCCCCAGCTGAAAGTTGTTACCCTGTTGGTTGTTGGTACTTTGCTGGGTGTTGCCGCCCTGTTGAACATTGCCAGACTGTTGATAGTTGCCTCCCTCTTGAACGTTGTTTATTTGTTGGATGTTGCCACTTTGTTGGAAATTTCCAATTTCTTGGTAGTTTCCACCCTGTTGAAGGTTGTTAATTTGTTGGATGTTGCCGTTTTGTTGTACGTTGGCATTTTTTTGGACGATGCCACCCTGTTGGAGATTGGTAATATCTTGGTAGTTGCCACCTTGTTGGAGATTGGCAATTTGCTGATAGTTCCCACTTTGCTGACTGTTGCCACTTTGTTGCAGATTTTCGATTACTTGGTAGTTGCTACCCTGTTGAACATTGCCAATTTGTTGGTAGTTGCCACCCTGTTGGACATTGCTTACTTGCTGATAGTTGCCAGCCTGTTGGACGTTGGCATTTTGTTGGAAGTTGCTGCCTTGTTGCACGTTACCAATTTGTTGGTAGTTGTTTACCTGTTGAATATTGGCGTTCTGTTGGTGATTGCCTAGTTGCTGGACATTACCGCTCAGTTGAAAGTTGCCACTTAGTTGAGAGTTGTTCTGCTGCTGTAAACCTTGGTTCGACTGTTCTTTGTACGAGCCTAAAATAAAATATTTATTAAGAATTAGATATTTCATAAATATTGGTACAATATAATTCGTCAATACGTTCTTTTATTTTTCCTGTAAGTCCTGGCGGTTAAATCTTCAAATTTGGAGCCCGGGGTGCACATTAAACCAAATTCTGGATTGGCCTACGATGGTCGTGGAATACCTACCAAAGTCGGGTTTGTACAAGATCCGACTCCAGTCTTATCTCCTAACCATTTAAAGGGAACCTAATCCATATGGATCATGATTTGACGCCCAGTTTCCTAAATGTGCAGGATTACTCACATCGGTGTCGAGGGTCAAAGTACGTAGTACACACAAGTACTCAAACTAATTTATCTATCAGTTCGATGGAATATTAAATACATTCTGTGTTGATAAAATGCTATAAGTTTATAAATAATTACCATCATCAAAAATACCATTGGCTGCATCCTGGGCATTCTGTTCAATAGCCTTAGCTATGGCTTCAGGAATGGGAGGGGGGGTTGGCAGATGGTCTCCTTGGGGTCTGAACCCGTTCTCGTCAGCTGTGTACCTCACAGTGTAGGTCTGACCATCATTACCAGTGTACGAGTACTCGCCCTGCGCTTGCGTCCCTTTAATGGTTTGTCCAGCTTCTTGTGCTCTGATTCCTAGAATCGATAGATCATTTTGAAGTATTTCATAGAAGTTAAAGAGAGTTTTTCGAAAAAAACCATTGTATGACCTGGGTTCAAGCTATCTAAAATTCAATTTCAAATATCATTACTTAGAACCATATCTACTTAGATATTGATACAAATCGACATAAAATTTATCATAAATAAAAATATGTTTACACTAAAGTGTAAGTAAAGGGCGACTGAGGGATAGACTTGGAGTTCATTTAGGCGATGGGCTATGGCTAATTCTATCATTAAGCCAAAGCTGAACGTGGCCTATCAGTCTTTCCAAACTGTTGGCTCTGTCTACCCCGCCAGGGATATAGACGTGATTGTATGTATGTATGAAGAGGAACAAATGAATGATTACCATTTTCAGTCTCGTATGCGTATCTATAATTGCGTCCATCATTTTCATTGATATAACTCAAAATTCTTGCAGACTGCTCCGTTCTGGCCTGTTGTTGCTGTAGTTCTGGCCTCAGTTGTAACTGTGGCCTGGGTTGGCTTACTTGAAGATGTTGAGGCATAGCCTGCTGAATAACTGGCTGCTGTGGAATGATTGGTTGAAAGCCGGATTCAGGAATTGGCTGAAATTAATTTATTTATCAATCTAAAATGTAATGTAATGTTCAATTAAAGTTATTTAAGAATAAATACTTTTAACTAAATTATTTGTTATATTTGATTCGATATAAATAAAATATGTTTGTTTGTCGTGAGTTTTTCTTTCTAGTTTTGTAAATAAAATTACATAAATCAATTCATAAAACACAATTAATAGTACCTGGAACTGTTGTGGCGTGACCTGTTGCAATTGTTGTGGACCAGCGTGTTGCATTTGTGGCGCGGCAAATTGCAATTCAGGCACTCCATATTGTTGTTCTGGCGCTGACGGTTGCAGTTCAATCATGGCCTGCTGTAATTGCGGCGCGGCATATTGTAATTGCGGCGCGGCATATTGTAATTGCGGCGCGGCATATTGTAATTCTGGCGCGCGATATTGACGTTCTGGGGCGGTTTGTTGTAACTGATTTTGTTGTCTTTGTCGTTCTGCCTGTTGCCGTTTTGGCGCGGCCTGTTGACGTTGTAACAACTGCCTTTGTTGTTCTGCGGCCGTGAACCCTCGGGTTGGACGGTTTGGGAAGTTGGTGCCGGTGAATACCTGCCCTGACGACGCAAGGGCTATGATGGCGGAGATTATAAAGGATTTGACCTAAAATTATGATTTAGAATAAATTTTATTAATAAAATTAATTGACATTTTTGTAAAATGAATATTCGAGATTTGTAGAGTAGGCATGCCTGATTTTCACTTTAGAATCGAATAATGCCAGAAAATTGTCTTTTCTGAATACTAAATTATTATATGAAAAAGATAATCGAAAAATCATTTAATCTTTCTTAAAGAGAAAAGAGCTTCGCCTCCTCTTTGAAAATTTTATTCAATAAATCAATCACTACATATAAGATTTTTAAGCTGACTGAATTTAGAAATCTGATTTCTTAAATGTAATTTATGTTACAAAATTTGATATCCTTTTATTAAAAAAGTCCACAAAATTCGAACACACACACATTTCTACCGAAAAATATTTATGAATAATAAACACAGCCACTAACCAACTTCATTTTCACCAAATTCACTTAAATCCGAGAGCGTTGATCACTGAATGATAACGAAAATATTTACAGTTTCGTTTTTATACCAAAAATTTCCTAGTACGCATCCATGTAATAAGTTGCACTTACGTTGTTGCGACCACTCTAAGTTGGAACTTGGGACATTTTATTTAGCTTTCTCTCATCATGGCGTTGTGTATTTGACCACCTTTATATCAATTATAAGAATTACTCAATTTTAAGGTGGTGGTTGAGTAGGTAATTGGAAAGGTGGTGATCTGCTGAAGACAGTATGTAAGCGGCAACATTATGATGTGAAATGTACTTTAATTTTTTGGGCATGATAACTATGCAAAACAGCAATAATAATAGTTCTTAGCGCTAACTTTTACTGCTAAATAAATCACGCGTCTTTTACGGATTGATAAGTGCTACTTTTTTATACACATACATATGGACACAAACTCCACCAACAAGTCATATATTATATCTTTATCTCTGACGGGATCAAAGTCAACAGCCGTGAAAATGTTTAGCTAAACGAATTAAAGTATAGAATTAAGAATCAGATTTTGACAGGTAACTTCACCGTACACCATATTCAAATTCAAAACTTTTTTTCATTATAATTTTCATCATAGGTACCTTTTGGTTTCACAGCATTGGTTGAGGTCAAACTAAATTACTCATAACTAAATTTACTGCCGCTTCCAAGGCGTCAGTGCAGAGATAATGGTTATAAACTACAACGCAGCATTTTCTTTAAAAATATATATGTATATTAAAAAAAGAAGTATTTGTAATTAAAAATTAGATTTAAAAGTAATTTAATTAATATTAAATTATTGTATAGCATGATGACTTGATTTGAAAAGAAGTCATGAACGTTTAAGACAGTTTAAATTAAACCAAAACCAAAGCCCCAAACTGTAGAAGAATCCTAAAATGTCCAAACTCGAAAGTTTACGTAGTCATGTGATTTATCGACGCAAGTGAGACATAGTTAGGTAACGGTAACGAGATGCGTAGACGCGGGTGCACAACTAGAGCAGATTCATCATAGAGTAAATACTTTATAGACATGGCATGAACAAAAAAAATGCACACGGTATTAAACATCCTATTCTTTATTTAATTTATAGGTAATATGTTTCCCAATTTTGGAGTAGCTTAAAATTATTTCAGCGGAAGGAAGTATTTAATTTTTTTTGTTTAGGTTTTTTTTTATATATAAATATAAATATATACGGGACAAATTTTAATTCATAGTTTCTGAAATATAATTATCATTGAATTATTTTAAAATCATTCTTAAATTATTCACCCTTTTTATTTTTTTATTGTAAATCATGGTAAAAATAGTGAAAGAAATGACAACTCTACAGGTTAATAACTCTACAATTGCCAAAATTTTTATTACACGCCTATTGCACAGTATTTCAGATGACAATACTATGTCGCTAATATGTGATACTGACAAAGTACATGAAGTGATGATGGCACTATGTCATAAAGTGGTTTGAGTTGGAAAATGATTAAGTATTTTTTATAAAAAATCGTGACGTATGTAGACGTATAGTTTCATCGTATCCCTTCAAGTAGATGTGATTTTATTTTTAGAAAACCTAAAGAGGAATCTGCCGTGTGGTTCCCGGCACCGATAGAAAAAAAATGAGACCACTCCGTCTCTTTCCCATTGACTTCGTTAAAGGCGACTAAACTTGGAATTTTTTTGTAGGCGATGGGACGGCAACCTGTCACTATTTAAATCTCAATTTTATCAGTAAGCCAAATCTGAACGTGGCCTATCAGTCTTTTCAAGAATGTTGGCTCTATCTACCCCGCAAAGGATACAGACGTGATTATATGTATGTATGTATGTATGTAAAAGGGAACCTAAAGTATTTCAGATCGTGGTTAGTGGTTACCTATACGCCCAGTTGCTTGAATGCGCAGCTCATAATGTTTTTCTTCGCCCTAATAGAATCGATTAACTCTAAAACTAATGTGAATGTATTCCTCCCAGTGCGCTTAGTTTCAGTGCTGAATATAATATGTTCATAGTATGAACTGTGATATTAAGATTATATAATATCTAGTTGCATCTTCAATAGGAAAAAACCTACCTACAATCCAGTCGAGGCTTAATTGGGTATTTCCAAAAAATATATACATATTTTGTGCCACTCCATATCTTGCCATGGATGTCGTAAAAGGCGACTCAGGGATAGGCTTATAAACTTTAAATTCTTCGTAAGCGATCTGCTAGCAACCTGTCACTATTAGAATCTCAATTCCATTATAGGTACATGCAGCTGAGCCTTGGTTTTTCCTCACTTGTAAGTTTTTAAATCAATACCTATACATAATTTCAAAATATTAAAGTAATTTAAAATATTATGGTAAAACTAAAATTTAATTGCTGTTTTTAGCAGAAAGCTAGTTGTGAAGTTAAACATTTCGACGATAGACATTTAGTGAGGGAAATATTCTTGTACTATCTTTTATTGTTTAGTCAAAGAAAATATACTTATTTCACGGCGGATAAAAAATATATACTTCCTCAACATTTCAAAAATTTATTCTTCATTTTTTGTTTACAAACTTATATACAAATACATGGCACGGTGTCTCCTATCTCCCTCTTTCAATAGCGGTATCCTTGTCTGAACCCTGGAGCGAGGTACTGTCTGGAAGGTTGGTACTGCGCACGCGCAAGTACCACTCCGGAGCCCGAGTTCTCGTATTTACCGTCGTGGTAGCTTCCTGAAATTTTAATTAAAGTTCATCCATTTATTCATATAATCACGTCTATATCCCTTGCGGGGTAGACAGAGCCAGCATTCTTGAAAGACTGATAGGCCACGTTCAGCTGTTAGGCTCAGTGATAGAATTGATATGTGAAGTAATAGAATTGATTGTGCCGTGAAGTTCCCGGCACCAATAGAAAAAAGAATAGGACCACTCCCATCTCTCTCCCATGGATGTTGTAAAAGGCGACTAAGGGCTAGGCATTATAAACTTGGGATTCTTCTTTTAGGCGATGGGCTGGCAACCTGTCACTATTTGAATCTCAATTCTATCTTAAAGCCAAATAGCTGAACGTGGCCTATCAGTCTTTACAAGACTGTTGGCTCTGTCTTCCCCTAACGAATATAGACGTGATAATATGTATGTATAGAATTGATATTTAGATAGTGACGGGTCGCTATTCCATCGCCTAAAAAAAGAATCCCAAAGTTTTCTTTAACGCCATCCATGGGAAAGAGATGAAGTGGTCCTATTTTTTTATATTGGTAGGTACTGGAAACCAGTTTCTCGTCTTTCTTATTTATGTAGTCGGAATAATAAAATTGATTAATTAAATAAAGGTGCCGTGTGGTTCCCGGCACTATTACAAAAAAGAATAGGACCACTCCATCTCTTTCCCATGGATGTCGTAAAAGGCGACTAAGGGATAGGCTTATAAACTTAGGATTCCTCTTTTAGGCGATGGGCTAGCAACCTGTCACTATTTGAATCTCGGTTCTATCATTAAGCCAAATAGCTGAACGTGGCCATTCAGTCTTTTCAAGACTGTTGGCTCTGTCTACCCCGCAAGGGATATAGACGTGATCATATGTATGTATTAAATATTCCAATTACTTCTAGCACGAGTCCGGAATTTTTGTGGTCGCACCCATCCTTAGTGATCCTTTTTATAAAGAACCATTAGGTGATAGCGCTTATTACCTTAGTAATCTCTTACGAATTCCACAAGAAAACCAGTACTGCAGAAGAGCTGTTAACTTACCATCATCAAAGACGCCATTAGCTTCATCACGGGCATTCTCCTGTAAAGCCTTGGCTATCGCTTCAGGTAGTGGTGGGGGGGTAGGCAGATGGCCTCCTTCGGCCTGGAAGCCGTTGGCGCCAGCTGTGTACCTCACGCTGTAGACCTGGCCATCGTCTCCGGTGTATGAGTAACTGCCTTGAGCTTGGATACCGTTGGCTTCTTGACCGGATTCCTCGGCTTGGATACCTGGAATATATATTTTTTTATTTTGTTAGGTAATGTTTTATCGTTTCAAAAAAAAAACAAAATTTTTATTCATTATTATAGGATACTTCATATCGCTTAATAATTGTCAAAACGTATGGTTTAACAACATTGGTTGACGTCAAAATAATTTAATATCTCTTAACAAGTTTAATATCCCTTACAAATATTATTAATGGGAAAGTCTGCCTGTGTGTTTGTTCCGCTTTAACAGCTGAACCAATTCGAATGAAATTTAGTATGCAGTTTAAAAATCCGCGTTCTAACATAGGATCCTTTTTTTTATTTAATCAACCACTTAAATACTAAAAAAAAAACGACAAACACGCGGGCGCAGACGCCGACAACAAAACTAGTTTCTAATAAAATTAACTTCAGTTATACTAAATTCGAATATTATATACTACGGCGAATATAAAACAAACATTTATTACCTGTATAGTTTATAATATTTACTACATATGTACATACATACATAAGGTCACGTCTATATCAGAGCCAACAGTCTTGAAAAGACTGAATGGCCACTTTCAGCTATTTGGCTTAATGATAGAATTGAGATTCAAATAGTGACAGGTTGCTAGCCCATCGCCTAAAAAAGAATCCCAAGTTTGTAAGCCTATCCCTTAGTCGCCTTTTACGATATCCATGGGAAAAAGATGGAGTGGTCCTATTCTTTTTTGTACTGCTGCCGGGAACCACTCAGCATACCTATAATATTTACTAGTTATGTTTTTTCTTTCCTCTTTTAATTGCTTAAATATTCTTTACTTGAGTATGACGAAGTTTGAAGTGATACAAATAAGTCAAAATCATGAGCCCAGTGTCAAATTAAAAGGACACTAATGAATTCAAAATTCCTAGTATACGAATAATTAAGTACGATATTTAGTGAGTAAATTTGTTTATGCATGTATGGAAATTGAAACAGCATTCTTAATTAGATACAAACATCACTTGCAACAAAATTATGGATATCTAAGAACCAAAATTTATTGTTAAATCATACATACATACAAAAATAAATCACGCTTCTTTCCCGGAGGGGTAGGCAGAGACCACAACTTTCCATTTGCGACGATCCCTGCATACTTCAGGCCAAGCCACGTTCAACTGTTAGGCTTAATGATAGAATTGAGATTAAATAAGAATCCCAAGTTTATTAGCTATTCCCAAACTAGGTCTGGAAATTTAAAATTTAAAGAGAACTTTCTGATAGAAATTTAAAGAAAATTTAATGGTTCCCGGCACCAATACAAAAAAGAATAGGACCACTCCATCTCTTTCCCATGGATGTCGTAATAGGCGACTAAGGGATAGGCTTACAAACTTGAGTTCTTTTTTTAAACGATGAGCTAGCAACCTGTCACTATTGGAATCATTCATCAGTCAATTCTATTATTTAATCAAATATCTGAACGAGGCCTATCAGACTTTTCAAGACTGTTGGCTCTGTCTACCTCACAAGGGATATAGACGTGACCGTATTTATATATATTTTTTTATTTTATAAAGAATTACATACCATTTTCAGTCTCGTAAGCGAATCGGTATCCATACTCGTTCCCGTCGTTGACTGATCTCAAGATGGCGGCGTTTCGTTCAAAAGCTGCTCTTGGCCGGGCGGATTCCTGGTAGTAGGTCGGGGCGGTTCTGAACTGAGGAGGGAGGTAGTTGGGGAGGGCTCCCGCGGAACATGCCACGATGAAGGCTGAGAGGATGATCTGAAAGACAAAGATTATTTTTCCAATAATTGAGATTCGTGTACCTTTAAATAAGATGAGAGGAAGATTGAAATATTAAATTTCGGACAACGTCCATATTGTGTCAGTAACTTCTTCAGCAATCCTTCCAACAATAAACACATTTTCAAATAATATTCTGCCATTTTAACAACCTCATCGGTGCCTGTCGTGGTAGTAACAATTTAATATTACCAAATAAGTCGCAATATGGTTGGTATTTTAATATTTTTAGAGCTATCGCCCAATCAAGACAGTATTCCATCGGTTTGTAAATACCTTCAAGATACTGTTAGAGCTTTCACAGGCACTCAGCTTTCTCAGTGTAATTGAGAAACCTTCAGTGTGCGCCCACGCAAACATTCCTGAGGCACTGTAACGCCAGGACAGCCCCAATATTACCCAAAAAGCATTATTAACAGGACATGCAAATAACTACATGCAGCCCCGTACAATAATTAATAATAATTCTTTCTGTGAAATTTCAGCGACACAAACACCTTATACACGGAAGTTAAGTTCGTATTTTCTTCGCCTTTCACCCGCACGCGTATATCACGCCTTTATCCTTTACGGGGTAAACAGAGTTTGTAGTCACAAGACTCGAAACGAAGGTCGCGTTTAACTGATATTACTGAAATTTAGAGATAGCGCCTGGTTGCTAGCTTAGGTTTTAAAGAAGAATAGCAAGATTATAAATTGACTTCCACATAATATTAGAAAAATAATAGATTCACATTGTAACAAAATAAGTGATTATCACCTGATTTGAAGTCGATCGAAAAATAGGTTGGCACAGTTTAAGATGACCCAAATCGTGACTCTTCAAAATGACATCACCATTGTAACCCGAGCTTTTGTTGATAAGCCGAATCGTGATTTCGATCAACTACCGAAATTGCATCAGTATAAATAAAAAATGCGTGATTACTAACCAATTCCATGATGCTATCGGTCCAAATATCGATGGAGGAATGCTTACTTGGGTACCTTGGGTCGTTTTTATACCTGCTACATTTGTAAGCTCTTCATTGTCAAGGTTGGTGTCTGTAGGATGTCAGATGAACTACGCAAAAATAGGACTCAGTTTCATCTAAATTAAACCCTATTCAAAAACGATTAAGGATTGAAATTGAGATACAAATATTATATTGTTCAATTGAAACATTTTTAGGGACCAGCTTCCAGTTTTAATGTCAACTTTTGAGACAAAAACATTTGAGTACTTAATCTTTTTACGACAATTTTTGAACATTGATAAAGTGTTTTTTTTTTTATTATTATTTTATTCTCGCCTGAGGGCCTTGTAAATTAGTTTAAAACTTAATTTATATTAAAGCTCAAAAAAATAGTCACTCAAACGTTGTAGCATTTTTTGGCTAAACTCAAATAAGCTCAACGAAGATGCAATTAAAAAATATCATAAATGGCGACTAAGGGATAGGCTTTAGTTTAAGTTTATTAAACTTAATATTTTTCTTTTAGGCGATAGGCTAGCAACCTGTTCCTATTTGATTCTCAATTCTATCATTAAGTCAAACAGCTGAACGTGGCCTATCAGTCTTTTCAAGACTTTTGCCCTTACCCCGGAAGAGATATAGAACTGCTTATATAGGTATGTATTAAAAAAATCTGTCACCTTTCTGGAGAAGGGTTCCCAGGATCTTGTTATGACAACAATTACACAAATGACACTGAATCTTAGAGTATTAACTTAATTATATAATCCGATTCGACTAACATATGTTACGAGTGCCTTGTAACGGGGAAATTAACCTTATTTTCAGTCGCCTGAATCAAAAATGCACAATATGTCTTCATAGTTACTCTTACTGAGATTATTAGCTTACTTATTTGATTAATTTTATTAGCTTAAAACTGATATTATTATGCAGTGTAGTTTCCGATAGAGTAGAATCGTGTTTGTTCACGTCTACCTACCTTTAGAAAAGTTGACTAAAGGACAAAAGACGTTATTTCAAATATTCCTGGGGTGGGAAGCGGATACAAAAATTACACTAAATAGATATTTTAATGCCATTTAAAAAAGTTCATCTTATACATGCTGACTTTTAGCAAAACCCCGAGAATTGATACCAACTGATAATGTACATACACACATCACGTCTTCATCTCTTACCGGGGTAAACAGAGCTGAATGGCTTAGTTCTCGATGAATTATGAATCTATCACTTGCACCCATTTGACGGGCCGCTGTGGCACAGCGGCAGTACGCGTGTCTGTGACACCGGAGGTCCCGGGTTCGAATCCCGGCCAGGGCATGATGAGAAAAGAACTTATTCTGATTGGCCTGGGTGTTGGATGTTTATCTATATAAGTATTTATTATAAAATATAGTATCGTTGAGTTAGTATCTCGTAACACAAGTCTCGAACTTACTTCGAGGATAACTCAATCAGTGTAATTTGTCCCGTATATATTTATTTATATTTATTATTTACATTTAGCCTTATATTATCTTTGAGTTTATAGTTACTATAGACCCATTATATTTGCGCATATAATTCACGCTTGCAAATTATGTTTCACAATGCATTTATCAAAGTCATTATTGCAAATACTAATAACGCAAAAGGAGAAAATTACATACTTAAAGTTTGAAATAAACTCTCAATGATGAGCTCTAAAAGATCCCATCGAGGCTTATCTGATGATCTGTTATTGGCCATCAATATAATGATTGAGCAATTGTTACAATTCATAAGTTTGTATTTTTGTTACCTCCCGTGTCTGAAATTGATCTGCGCTTGACCTTGAGCTGAGGAGATCGACCGTCTATTATTTATTTATTTATATATTTATGTTCTTAAACATAAACATAAAATCACGCCTCTTTTCCGGAAGGGTAGGCAGAGACTTCATCTTTACACTTGCCACGATCTCTGCATACTTTCTTCGCTTCATTCACATTCATAACTCGCTTCATGCAAGCTCGGCGGTTTCGGGTACATTTATGTACTTCAAGGAAAAAAAATAAGAAAAGAACTTAAACTAAAGAGAAATTCACTAGAAGGGCACTACTTATTTCAAGAGAAATTTCTTCCAGTAGGCCCACGACAGGAAAATGTAAAGAAAGTCATTGACTTGCGTACATAATTTATAAAATATAAACTATTTTTTGTTGTGTGGGTTAATTCACACCAATTTTTCTCTAAGCATAGTATTTTTATTATCAAATGCCATGCTGGTCTGGTAATCAATATAAAAAAATGTAATCAAAAGAAATGCGTAGGTATATATTTTGCTACCTTCTTTTATTCAAATTGTGACAGGTTGCTAGCTCATCACCTAAAACAAGAATCCCAAGTTTATAAGCCTATCCCTTAGTCGCCTTTTACGATATCCATGGGAAAGAGAAGAAGAAGTGGTTCTATTCTTTTTTGTACTGGTGCCGGGAACCACACGGCACGTGGGAACCAATCGCTTGGTGCACAAGAAATAATACCTTATTTTTGCATTTGATCAAAAATTCTCATTGAAACACTCCTAAATAGTTTGGTATATTTATGCACAGTACAATAGCTTAATTATTTGGTGTGGCATCAGCTAGCTATTGTTACACCTACGTTTGTGTCAAGGTGTACACTGACTCATAAGTTTGTTTATATGTTTATAGATAGATATCTCTGTACCTAAAACATGCATTTCAACCTTCAGGATTTATTGGACCCTGACAATGAGAAGATTTGGATTTGACCTTTTGGCTGCAAGAAAGTGTCGTGTGGTTCCCGGCACCAATATAAAAAAGAATAGGGCCACTCCATCTCATTTCCCATGGATGTCGTAAGAGGCGACTAGGGTATAGGCTTCTTCTTATTTTAGGCGATGGGCTAGCAACCTTAGGAAAGTCAAGACGTACGTATCTTCATCAAGGACGTCCTGGCAAATGGTCAAGGCAAGAGTACCCGAAACCGCCGAGCTTGCATGTAGAGAGTTATGAATGTGGATGAAGCGAAGGAAGTACGCAAAGATCGTGGCAAGTGGAAAGATGTACCTAGTCTCTGCCTACCGCTCCTGGAAAGAGGCGTGATTTTATGTATGTATGTATCTCAGTTAAGTGTGTAAATATAGGTATGTAGTAGGTATAAAGAACATAAGCACGTACATAATAAGTTAACAAGAATCTAAAGGTAATTTGTAGCATACAAGTTAAAACGATCTTGTAACAATTATCCAGTCAATTTATGAAAAAGTCTCATTTACTTATTCCACGTCTATATCCCTTGCGGGGTAGACAGAGCCAACAGGCTTGAAAAGACTGAATGACCACATTCAGCTTTTTGGCTTAATGATAGAATTGAGATCCAAATAGTGACAGGTTGTTAGCCCATCGCTTAAAAAAAAGAATCCCCATGTTTATAAGCCTATCCCTTAGTCGCATTAATATGCGACTAAGGGATAGAATCGATGTCGTAATCGACATCCACGGGAAAGAGATGGAATGGTCCTATTCTTTTTTGTATAAGTGCTGAAAACCACACGGCTTCTATCTTATATTATTGGTAATTTAAGTGCCTTTATTCTACAAACCTATTTGTAGAATAAAGGCACTTAAATTACCAAGAATCTAAAAGTAATTTGTAGCAACAAAGTTCAAACGATCTTGCAACAATTATCGAGTCAATATATGAAAAAGCCTCTTTAACTTATTCTTAGGCAACTAAATACTAATTTAAAGACCAATTTGCAGTAACTAAAATATCTAGCGCAAATAACTTGATGTTACTGATACAAGAATTGATTGATATAAGGTCATCCAAGCTGTTTATATCGCAATGCATGGCCGCGTGTAATTGTGTAGTTTGTTCATTCATTTATATAATCACGTCTATAACCCTTGCGGGGTAGATACCTAGAGCTTTTGGTTTCACAACGTTGGTTGACGTCGAATATATAAGTTAAAACTTAATTTAGTGCCGCTTCCAAAGCGTCAGTGCAGAAAAAGCGGTAAAAAACTGCACTGCAGCATTTTGTTCAACAATATTAAATTCACAATATTCTAAACTTAAAAAATTACGATATAATGTGAACGAGAGAATATATATATATATATATTGAAATCGATGCATCATCCCATATACGTATTTTTATTATGATAAAATATCAACCTGCATGCCATGAAGAGTTTGTTTATTTGTTTAAACGCGCTAATCTCAGGAACTACTGGTTCGAGTTGAAAAAAATATTTTGCGTTGAATAGACCATTTATCGAGGAAAGCTTTAGGCTATATACTGATAAATATACCTGTGGACAATAATACTATAACATCACACTGCAACAAGCACAAGCACAAAAAAAAAATATTCATCCTTGAGGGCTTCAATGATGCCCAAAATAACTATTCCACGCGGACGAAGTCGCGGGCACAGCTAGTATAACATAAGTAATTAATCTAATCTCGGTACGAAGAGTCGCTACGTCGCAATACTAAGTATTTAATTATAACAAACAAAAATAACATAGAAAGTGGGGTGAAAAAGTTAGCACACAGAAAGTTCTAACAGAAACAATTAATCACTATAATGCGAACATTTACCAAAATAGCATCATCGTGGAAATAGATGCATATCATGCAAAATTAATTTACCATGACGATGATCTTGCGTCGGTGAAATAATCTCTTGGATAATAATAGTAATTAGAATTTTTTATTTAAGGTGTTAATGGAAAATTTTTATACAGTAGGTAACATGAATTGTATTTCTACGTTCACAACATACATACATACATATAATCACGTCTATATCCCTTGCGGGGTAGACAGAGCCAACTGTCTTGAAAAGACTGATAGGCCACGTTCAGCCGTTAGGCCTCATGATAGAACATAGATAATTAACTGAGATCGTTCATTACGTTTTTTTTTTATTTTTAAGTGTAGGTATATATTACCATGACATATAATCACGTCTAGGTATAACCCTTTCGGGGTAGACAGAGCCAACAGTCCTGAAAAGACTGATAGGCCCCACGGCTTAATGATAGACCATATGACTATATGTATGTATGTACTTTATTGGAGCGATAATATAAACCATATATGTACGTATCCAAAAAAAGAAATATCTTCACACGATCATTGTCTATTATTATAGAGATATTTATAATAACACATGTTACATCTACGTTTATGCCTTCCGATACCAACGTATGCAAATTTTAACATAATACCGTGGGCGAATTAGCATACACCTATACAGTGCTATATTCAACCATATTTCAATGAATTAAAGCCTACAGTTTCTGTAGGTTTCAGTCTTCCTGGGTTTGGTATAAGATTTTCACATTGGTCGAGTTGATGGCAAGTAAATGAGCGAGTTAATTTATTTTCTCAAACGCTGAATTACGCAAGCGCAAGTTTCAAAGGTCAGATAAAAAGTACACGAAACCGACGAGCTTGCATGAAGAGAGTTACGAATATAGATGAAGCTGAAGAAGTAGAAGAAGGGATCGTGGCTAGTGTAAAGATGTGGTCTCTGCCAACCCCGCCGGGAAAGAGGCGTGATTTATGTATGTATGTTTTTTTAAAGCCATCAATATCTTTTATATTTTATACTATTTAAAATGCTCTCAAAAGCTATAAACTTAAAAATAAATCTAATCTGATTATCTTTAGTAAGTACACAGTGTTCTAAGTTTTTGGGGTTCATCTGGTTGCGACCTTACCTCTCTGGAAAAAAGCCTGAATTGCGCCTACACTATACATGATCCTCGATTGGAAAACTCAGGTTATAACCCGTAAGCACTATTACCTTAAGATAATTGTATGAACAAGAGAGAATAAATGAAACGTCGCCTTTCAGTCTTTCAAGACCGTTGGCTCTGTCTTCCTTACAAAGGATATAGTCAAGACTATATAATATGTTTGCATAAAAAAAAAACATGTGAACTTTGTAATTTTTTTGTATTAGGCACTATTAGTTTGAGCCGTGTGCTTACCGGCACTTTAGAATAGGACCACTACATATCTTTCTCATAGATATCGTAAAAGGCGACTAAGGGAATGGCTAATAACTTGGGATTCTTCTTGCAGGCCATTGGGCTAGAAACCTATCACTATTTGAATCTCAATTCTATCATTAAGCCAAATAGCTGAACGTGGCCATTCAGTCTTTTCAAGACTGTTGGCTCTGTCTACCCCGCAAGGGATATAGACGTAACCATATGTATGTATGTATTTTTTTTTACTTGCACAATGTGAACACTATACGTCTTAAAGAAGCTTGTAAGACAACTGCTGTGTTTGATTGATGTGTAATTGAAGAACCTTTCAGGGTTTGATATACGTAATCATTTAATGCATTGTTAAAGCGTTATTAGAATAACAGCTAATAACTAATTGTTGGGTGTAGTGGATATTACTCATTAGATTACTATCTTATGATGAGATACACCTACTGTTGTTGTCTTCGGAAACAAATATGGCGGCTGGTAGGAGATTTACAAATAGTCCTTTCACGTTAAAACGCTCAAACGAAACGCGAAGTGACACAAAAATTCTTCATATTTTCCGTTTTCGTTTCTCATTCCCGTGAAAATTCTCAGAGGAAAGTAGCCTATGTTCGACTTTGGATAATTAGATAGAGATAGATAAATAAAACTCTTTATTGCACCATAAATGTAATACAAAACAGCACAAAACAGACAGAGATGGTACAAAGGCGGACTTATCGCTAATGCAATCTCTTCCAGTCAACCTTTGGGTGGAAGGAAACCAAACATGAGATTGGATATTATTAATTAATACAAATTTTTATCAAAATCGGTTAAAGTTATTTAGCCGTAAAATCGTAAAAGACAGATAGACATTTATTAATCTATAACGGGGTTGACGGTGTGTCAATCAATTAGTTCACAATTAATGTTAATTAAAATGATATTAATGAATGCCGTGTGGTTGTTAAGCCAAACACCTTTCAGTCTTTTGAAGACTATTGGCTCTGTCTACCCCGTAAGGAATATAGACGTGGTTATTTGTATGTATGTATGTATGCCGTGTGGTTCCCGGCACCAATGCAAAAAAGAATAGGACCACTCCATCTCTTTCCCATGGATGTCGTAAAGGGCAACTAAGGGATAGGCTTACAAACTTGGGATTCTTTTTTTAGGCGATGGGTGAGCAACCTGTCACTATTTGAATCTCAATTCTATCATTAAGCCAAATAGCGAAACGTGGCTATTCAGTCTTTTGAATACTGTTGGCTCTGTCTACCCCGCAAGGGATAAAGACGATATTATTTGTATGCATGTATGTATATATTCAAATAATTATGAGAGTCTAATATCCGAATCAAGGCAAAAGCTTATTAGGAATATTTTCGCACCCATACGTTACAATAAAATTGTTGCAAATTAACAATTATTGTCACGAAATTGGTACAAATCTATAAAATGTAGATTTAACGGTGTAAATTCGCTATGTAATGGCAGAGCAGAGGATAATCTTTACTTACGACATATTTGTACCTAAGTTACTTGTGCAATTTCAAACATTTGGAATTCGTGATGCAGAATACATACATATGATCAAGTCATTCTTTATTTTTTTATTAATTTAATTCTTTACTTTTCACGCATAAGACGTGCAAAAAAAAACAACATGACATGTAACCGCTCTGAACTTTGCATCCGCGATACAGTATGAGTATTATCTTACAGATCAAACAAATTATATTGTTTGTGTCAGTTAGGACGACCACATAAACAAGGGAGATGGAAAACTATGATAATTTTTCAATTTATATTGTGTGCCGTGTGGTTCCCGGCACCAATATAAAAAGAATTGGACCACTCCATCTTTTTCCCATACATACATAAAATCACGACTTTTCCCAGAGGGGTAGGCAGAGACTACATCTTTCTGCTTGCCACGATCTATGCATAATTCTTTCGCTACATCCGCATTCATAACTCTCTTCATGCAAGCTTGGCGATTTTAAGTACTCTTGACCTAACCTTTCACACCGATCATAAACCTAAACGCTCTCATTTCCACCGCATTTATTCTGCTTTCGCGATTTTTTGCTACATTTTTATTTAATTATTTACTAATTTATGTATACAGAAAACATCGAGACTGATAATCACAAGAAACAAAATTACAAAGGTTCTGCTTATTTCAAAAGAAATCTTTACCAGCAGACCCGAAATAAGATATTTGTGCATTTTTGGAAAGTTTAAATAAATAAGTAAAGTAATAAGTATGCCGTGTGGTTCCCGGCACCAATACAAAAAAGAGTAGGACCACTCCATCTCTTTCCCATGGATGTCGTAAAAGGCGACTAAGGGATAGGCTTACAAACTTGGGGTTCTTTTTTAGGCGATTGGCTAGCAACCTGTCACTATTTGAATCTCAATTCTATCATTAAGCCAAATAGCCGAACGTGGCCATTCAGTCTTTTCAAGACTGTTGGCTCTGTCTACCCCGCAAGGGATATAGACGTGACCATAGGTATGTATGTTTAAATAATTAAATACCCAAGTTCATAGTATACATGATACATTCATTATTTACTTTCGAGAGCTGTGTCGTGGCAAGGCTGTGACATTTAGAGATGGGCTAGCTCCCGATCTGATTATGTAATGACACGTACTTAGTGATCTGAGAAGCGGAATTTGTATACTGAGTGAACGAGATGTGTTAACTTTTTTTTCTTTCCCGTGGATGACTTAAAATGCGACTAAGGGGTAGGTTCATAAACTTGCGGAATTCTTCTTTTAGGCGATGGTCTAGCCACCTGTCACTATTTGGATTTCCATTCCATCGTTAGGCCATACAGCTGAATGTGGCCTTTCAGCCATATCATGAACATGCTCTAACCCGTTAGGAGTAAAAACACTTATGTATTTATACTAAATATGGATAAAGCGAAAGAAGTATGCAGGGTTCGTGGCAAGTGATAAGACGTTATCTCTGCCTACCCATCTGGGAAAAAGGTGTATGTATGTATATATGGGGTATACAGATAGCCAAACTATTTTTTAACTGTTTCATATTTGAAAAGATCTTTTAATCAGATTAATCAGAAATTAATTTAAATAGCCTTATTTATTTAATTTTCTGAGGATAAGCGGATGTTAAAAATAGTAAAGAGGTAGTCTCTGCCTACCCCTCCGGGAAAGAGGCAAGATTTTAAGTATGTATGTATGTAAAAATAGTAACAGTTATTATGTTACTAATTAATTTGTCTTAAAAATTAATAAACTTTTTTGCAACTGATTATTCTGTTTTTTTTTAACACAATAATTAGTTTGCAAAAATATCTTAGTAAATCTAAAAGTAACTTTTTTTTGTTTTTATTTTATTAATTCTCTGTTTACACTCTAAACACACCTTTTGTAAACTTAATGCTAAATGCATGTAAATAAGCCCTAAGGCGTTAATCCGGAATACAGTTATAACAAATTGCTATTGAATCAATTATTTTACATTTTATTTCGACCAAAATGGTTCAGGTAAAGGTCAGAAACACTGATGATTTCTGGCCCCTCACTTTTAAATTGCAAACGAATTTCGTACGAAACTATAGTAACTCGGTATTTTAAGTGATACTATTCATGCAGTTTTTCAAATCACTACATAGTAAGTATAAAACAAAGTCGCTATTTTAGTCTGTTTGTCTGTATGCTTAAATCTTTAAAATTACGCAACGGATTTTGATGCGGTTTTTTGTAACAGGTAGAGTAATTCAAGAGGAAGGTTTTTATGTATAATAACATTTATAATTTTGCACCCGTGCGAAGCCGGGGCGGGTCATTAGTTCTTTATAATGTATGTTATTTAATTATTTGTCAAAAACCGCGAGGTTAGCGCCGACTAGAAAAGATATAACAGATTTTTTGCAAATTCCACTAGATCATAGGTATACCTTTTACTAGGATGTTAATTAAGAACCTTATGCCTTTCTCTTACTCTTATTGATAATTTTATATATACACAAATTGTTTTTTTTTTATTGGTGATGCATGGTTCCCGGCACCGATAAAAAGAAAAAAATAGGACAACTCCTTCTCTTTTCCATAGATATCGTAAAAGGCGACTACGGGATAAGCTAAACTTGGGATTCTTCTATAAGCCAAAAGGCTAACAACCTGTCACTATTTGGATCTCAATATTATCATCAAGCCAAAAAGATGAACGTGGCCTATCAGTCTTTTCAAGACTGTTGGCTCTGTCTACCCCGCAAGGGATACAGACTTGACTATATGTATGTATGTGTTAAAAATAATGGTTCAGTAGATAACTCGTGAAGGGACAACAAAAAAAAAACTTACTTCAGCATTTGTTATATTTGTAAGGATATAAATAACGTACGAAAATCGTTGCGAATTCATAGTAAGGAATCTTGAATGCGGAAGATTTTTCTCTGGGAATCTTTGCGTTTGTTTGTTTGTTTGTTGCGATACTTCTGAATATGTTTTAAAAATTCTGACATGTTCGTCCTTGTTCTATAGTTACTGTTAGTAGTATAAGTACAATGGTATATTTTTTATATTGTTTTACGGAGTAGTTAGAGTGTCTGATTGTATATATCTCTCCTTGTATATCTTTAAGTCAGACTAGCTGTCGTCCGCAGCTCCGCTCGAAATGTACCACCATACTCTATAGTATGCATACATACATAAAATCACGCCTTCTTACCGGAGGGATAGGCAGAGACTACTTCTTTCCTCTTGCCACGATCTTTGCATATTTCCTTCGCTTCATCCACATTATAACTCTCTTAATACAAGCTCGGCGGTTTCGGGTAGGTACTCTTGACCTGACCCTTTGCCAGGACGTCCTTATCCCTTGCGGGGTAGACAGAGCCCACAGTCTTGAAAAGACTGATAGGCCACGTTCAGCTATTCGGCTTAATGATAGAATTGAGATTTGAATAGTGACAGGTTGCTAGCCCATCGCATAAAAGAATAATCAGTAGTTTATAAGCCCATACCTTAGTCGATTTTTACGACATAAATGGGAACGAGATGGAGGGTTCCTGGTCTTTTTATTATTGGTGCCGGGAATCACACGGCATGCTCAGTAAATCTACTTTATTTCTCCGTACTATTATTTATTCAAAAGACTAAAAATATGACACAATTATTATTTAGAACATCACTGCAGTTTGTTACCGCTTCTTCTGCACTGACGCCTTGGAAGCGGCAGTAAACTTAGTTTTTAAGTAATTTATTTGACGTCAACCAATGTTGTTAAACCATACGACAATTATTAAGCGATATAATAGTATCCTATAATAATGAATAAAAATTTTGAATTTTGAATTTTTGAATTTTGACTACAATTACCACAGTGGACCACAAACACAATGACTTCGTAACATCAATTGTTATCTGATCACTCTCTCATTAAACGTATCTCAGAGTTGCCGACCTTTCAAAACGGTGTCCTTCACCGTGCCAAAGAGTATTTATTTACGTTTGCAAGGTTCCATACCTACCTACTTTGTAATTTATAGAGGGTTTCATTATCTTCACTACATAGTATAAAACAAAGTCGCTATTTTAGTCTGTTTGTCTGTATGCTTAAATCTTTAAAATTACGCAACGGATTTTGATGCGGTTTTTTGTAACAGGTAGAGTGATTCAAGAGGAAGGTTTTTATGTATATTTTTTTCCGAATTTTGCACCCGTGCGACGCCGGGGCGGGTCGCTAGTTAAAAAAAAGATCACTACTTTTATTACAGGTTGAATTTTCGCGCGCCACATAATTAAAACTTGACATCGAAATTAGGTTCAGAAAACAAAAAAAAAAAACAAAAATCTTAATTGAACGAGGTCTACAAATCAATTTGCACGAAAAATATTATATTATTTGTATTAACTTTCAAAGGTAAACACTGGTCTGGATTTTAACATTTTTTAAAGGTAGGTATATAGGATCTGTCGATAGACTTTTAAAGTTCATGGGCCATCGAAATCGGTTAAGTCTTTATTGAGATATTAGCAATTTTGTAAAAAAAAAGTGTTCATGACCTTGAAGACGAAAGTTAAGAATATATGTTCGTTAATACTACTTAAGATAACTCATACCATAAAAGTTTTGTATAAGTCAATACCTAGTTACTCTACACCCGTGAGCTTCAATGAATTATAAAAATATTTGCAGGCACGATGACAATTGGAAATCAACTGCCTGACTCTTTGAGCAAATGGAGCTGATTTATATCCGTACTAGCTGTGCCCGCGACTTCGTCCGCGTGGAATAGTTATTTTGAATAATTTTCCTAGTTTTTTTTTCACATTTTCCATTATTTCTTCGCTCCTAACAGTTGCAGCGTGGTGATTAATAGCCTAAAGCCTTACCTCGATAAATGGTCTATTAAACACAAAAAAAAAATTCAGTTCGAACCAGAAGTTCCTGAGATTAGCGCGTTCAAATAAATAAACAAACTCTTCAGCTTTATAATATTAGTATAGATTTGGATCGTGTAAGCATCACAGAGGCATCAGATATACATATTTATGAATTGACTTAAACTCTTGCAATAATAATCTTTGCCAAAATAATCAACTTTAAGAACAATATTACGACACTTTACATAGAAAAAGGAATAGTAATAATCGTGAGATTTTCAAATAATATTGACATACAGTACGCTAATTGTTGTACAGATAACAATAGTTATCTGTGTTTATAAATAGTAACTTTTTATAGTAATAACTGATTCTTACTAGAATCAGTTATTACTATAAAATACTATAAATAGTTAATAATCGGTTATTATTATAAATAGTTACTACTAACCCGAAGTCCTAACCCGGTCGTGGGTTATGAATGAAAAAAAAATATATTTTTTGTTTCGAACCTAACCTTATTCCTAATCTGAGCCGCCGTTTCGTTCGGGCACCGTTCAGTCCCAATAATGTTTTCACTCTCTTCTTTCTTAAAATAATTGGTGTTTAATACCTACACACCTACCTTTCACTCATTTCGGTAATTGCTGCACCTATTTATTTATGTATATTGTTTATTTATTGTATATTTATTAAAGTTTAATAAAGTTAAGATAAATTAATAAATTTATTATAAGTATTTATACTAACTAAAAATTGCAATAAAAAAAATCATTTACAATATCTCAAAATGATGACAATTGGTAACTCACAAAAAATGAAAATTATTATCAATCAAGAAATTCAAAACTAATTGTAACTTTGCTTGTGCCAAGTGGTTTGGCAGTTTAAAACATAAATACGCGATTTCGTTGATAATGTAAGAGGCGATTAAGGACGTGATGATGTAATATCATTAGATGAAAGAATAAAATAAATCAACTTTTGTTCATCTCGGTGGTGGGATGAAGTTTAAATTAAATTATATACGTCAAAGCAGAGTTCAAATAAAAGTATAACCAAAAGGTGTGAAAATTAAAATAATTTAAAAATATAGAACTTGATACGAGTTTTTTCTCAGCATCATTGTCCTAAAGAAATTACATTCTATATGGTTGGTTGGTGTTTACATGCCACACATACAAAAACATCAAATTTATAACACCCCTCCTTTTCGGACCTGAAGTTTAAAATAGCTAATTAACTACAGAAGCAACCTACTAATTAAATAAGTCATAAAGTTATGTGGCAGTAACGCCCCGGTAATTATTTAGTTAAACTTAATTATTAGTACAAAGTGGGTAAGTTAAGTTATCTTTAAATAACTCGTAAGTACGCTTACATAATCTAGTCTCGGTGATTTGAACCGGTGACCTACATGGAGAGCGTCTGGCGATCGTACTGTACCAGCAGAGGTTGATAACATTTTCTTTGTGTAGGTATATCAGTAGGTAAAATTTTTCCTTCTTTTATACAACAAAAATCATCGATTATTGGTAACTTTTTATTATTGTAGATTTATTTTATTCATTTATTTCAGTTTAATAAATAAAATCCTTGTCGTTTTACGTACGTGTATAAATAAAATATTTTTATTTCTTTACACAAATACTTAATTCATCATGTTGGTAATTGGAACTTATTTAAACTCTTTCCTTCTTTGTTTTTTATGTAAACACATTCTCTGGAATACGACACAGATCTGATTCTATTTTTTTTCAATATAGGTATATAAATTAAATGTGACAATAAATAAATACTAAAATCCCTTTAGGGGTAGACAGAGCTAACAGTTTTGAAAAGACTGAAAGGCCACGTTCAGCTGTTTGACTTAATGATAGAATTGAGATTTAAATAGTGACAGGTTGCTGGCCCATCGCCTAAAAGAAGAATCCAATTTTTTGCCTTTCTATTTAACTGACTTTTGCAATCTGAAAGGCAATTTATGTTATTTAAAAATTGAAAGTGCTTCCAAATGTTGAGCGCGCCGGCGTGCGAAAGGTCAGTATCTCCATCAATGCGCAAGGTGTGCCGCACCGCCCATCTCTTGTACTGACTGTATGTATGTTTGTATCAATTCCCATGATAAACTTCTGTCAATTTATAGCAAATCTCATTGTGATATTTGGTTGGAACAATCTATAAAAACCTATATTCATTAATAACACTTATATCACGTATATATTCCTTGCGAAAACCACACGGCACTTGCTAAGGACTTATCTATACTAATATTATAAAGCTGAAGAGTTTGTTTGTTTGTTTGAACGGATTGAAAAATTATTTTTGCGTTGAATAGACCATTTATCGAGGAAGGCTTTAGGCTATATAACATCACGCTGTAACTATAAGGAGCAAAAAAATAATGGAATATGTGAAAAAATCGGGAAAAATTATTCATCCTTGAGAGCTTCAATGATGCCCAAAATAACTATTCCGCGCGGACGAAGTCGCGGGCACAGTTAGTTTATAATAAATGATGATAATGAATAACTCATATGACCACTCCCATGACTTCTTTTGCATAATAGCAATTGACCTGAACGTTCCCACTAACCGTTCTCACAAGTTTAAAATCATATTACATAACTAGCTGTGCCCGCGACCCCGTCCGCGTGATATAGTTATTTTGAGCATCATTGAAGCCCACAAGGGTGAATAATTTTCCCCGTTTTTTTCACATTTTCCATTATTTCTTCGCTCCTTATAGTTGCAGCGTGATGTTATATAGCCTAAAGCCTTCCTCGATAAATGGTCTAATCAACACAATAAGAATTTTTCAATTCGAACCAGTAGTTCCTGAGATTAGCGCGTTCAAACAAACAAACAAACTCTTCAGCTTTATAATATTAGTATAGATTTACACACTCCAAACTCGGACATATAATTTTATAATTCAAAGCTTGAATTTGAAGGAAAATTATATAACTGTACCGTGTGGTTCCTAGCACTTTAGAAAAGGACCAGTCTGTCTCGTTTTTATTTACTTATTTAAACTTCTTTGCACAAAATACAAATGTATAACACAATTGGCGGACTTAATGCTAGAAGCATTATCTACCAGTCAACCATTGGGTCTGACAGATAATTATATGTGGAGTCAAACTAAATAAATATATTTATATAAAATTTGTGAAGGTATAAATATATTTATTTTGTTTTTCTAAAATAAAGTGAAATATCCAAGGCGTGGTACCCGACACCAATAGAAATAGAATAGGACCACTATGTTTCCCATGAGTGTCGCAAAAGGCGACTAAGGAATAGGTGATAAGATAACTCCATCAGGATAAGTTAAGTGTCCATATAAGAAACTCACTCGTATTTAAACTGTTTAAAATTAAAAATGTGTCTAGCATTTAAGAATTGGACCACTCCATGTCTTCTCCATGGATGTCGTAAAAGGTGACTAAGAGATACGCTTATAAACTTGGGATTCCTCTAGCAGGCGATGAGCTAGCACCCTGTCACTATTTGAATCTCGATTCTATCATAAAGTCAAAAGCTGTACCGTGGCCTTTCAATCTTTTCAAGATTGTTGGCTCTGTCTACCCCGCAAGGGATACAGCCGTGATCATATGTATGTAAGAACAACATGACTTTCAGAACTGCTAGCGCCATCTCGGATAATTATCTATAACTATGTACTATACTTGATAATAATGTCAGAGTGTCTGAATAGATGGCACTGCTTACAAAATATAACCATTCCAGGGATGGAAGTTTAAAAATATTCATTCGTTTACAGATGCTTGATGATAGATTTGAAAATCAAATAGTGATAGGATGCTAGCAAATCACCTATTCCTTAGTCGCCTTTTTCGACACCCATGGGGAAAAGATAGAGGTCCTATTCTTTTTTCTATTGGTGTCGGGTACCACACGATACATACATACATACTTATTTATTAACATACATACATAAAATCATGTCTATAACCCTTGCAGGGTAGACAGAGCCAACAGTCTCGAAACTTTTAACTCTGTCTACCCCGTAAACGACGAAAGACGTGATTTATGTACATAATCACAAGACCATTCCTTTTACAGTAACTTAAATCATCAAAATATTGATGCGCGAGTTTGATTAATTAGTCAATTTTGTTGCTTTTGCTAAAATGGTAGCATTGACCTTTCCGATTTACGGTTCAATTAACATAATATGTAGTATGTGGTTCAAATTCCATTACCATTTATGACTCATGAATAGATTGGTGTAAAAAATTAATTTGGTTTTTTTATTTAATAAGTTTATTTTATTAGAATATGTGATATTTTCTTATTTTAATCTGAATTTTAAATTTTTAAGACGTGATATTGTTTTTCACTACTACTAATAATGTAGTCCGTATTTTTTTTAATAAATAGAAAATTTAGTTTGCTTACCATATGAAATCTTTATTAGAAAATAGAAAGTTATATTAAAAAAAAGAATCCACTTATTGAAATTTATTTCTTGAATGGCATCATATTCAGAATTCGAATCCATAGTCATTATATTATTATATTGTTTACAACCATACAACATTTTTCTTTTGATAACAATATTATTCAGTAAGTTCAATACTACAATGCTACAACAAAAATGTGCTAATCATCTGCTTCCTGATTGGCTAATGCTTCAACGAATCAACTACTTTTATTCAATTTTGGCCGCATTAGTGTAATGATGCAGACTTCTAATTAGATGTTTATTGTCACTGAAATCCATGAGCGTTTAGCGATTTTTGTAGCGAATGGATTTAATTTTTAAAAAAAATAATACCTGAATAGTTTTCATTGCTAACAATTCATTCGCTTAATTAAAAAAAAAAGTGTACTACATTAATGAAATGATGCGAAAGAAGTATGCAGAGATCGTGACAAGTGGAAAGATGTAGTCTTTCCAAACCCATTCGAGGAAAAGGCGTGATTTTATGTACCTATGTATATATGTTCGATTATGTTTACTATAATTGTTTCTCTTTCTTTGGTAACGTTTGACTGAAACTACTTTCTGTATTTTGATTAAATTTTACAATACATACTCGTAATACGATATATATAGTATAGCTTAAACATCAGTTTAACATAGCTTAGCTAGAAATTTTGTCTGTCCCAAGATTATATTAACAATCACTCTTTCTTATAACTTGGACCACTCACGGTCAAGGTTCAATAGTCAAGTACAGCGCATAATAAAATAAATTTCAATCATATTACCTATTTATATTATTGCAACAGAACTTTTAACGGTACACTTAATATTGCGGTAGCTTTTATTATATTATTTTTTAAATCCACACATCATCAGATTAAGTAATTCTATTTGGTAATTTCTTTCGTTCACTATTTGTATTGATTGTGATTAGTATTATAAGATTACTAGTAAGTATTTAAACGAACGATTGACGTCGAAAGCTTTATTTAAAATGTCTAAGACAGATAATAGGATAACTGTCATCTTTATATTATAACAGACTTTCTATGTTATTTTTTTATGCGGATTTACACATAATAGTATTTAAGTAACCAATAGAAACTTTACTTGTTCAAAGGTTGTTGTTATATCTGAATATTGGAGGCGGAGAACATTAATAAAATAATATTAAACAGATTTAAACAAAAAAAATTCATTCACGAATTAGCACCGCACAAACTTTTTTTTCTTTTTTTTTTCTTTTTTCTATTTTATTATCAAAATCAACAGCGATTACATTATGTACCTACATTACAAAGTTCTTAAATAACGGAAATTCGGTTCATCTTACACGAGATTTTTTTTAAATTCAATATTGAATCAAACATTTGTCTTCTATCTCACCTGATACATACATACAAACATATGGTCACGTCTATATCCCTTGCGGGGTAAACAGAGCCAATAGTCTTGAAAAGACTGCATGGCCACGTTCAGCTATTTAGCTTAATGATTGAGATTCAAATAGAGACAGGTTGCTAACCCATCGCCTAAAAAAAAATCCCAAGTTTGTAAGTATATCCCTTAGTCGCCTTTTACGACATCCATGGGAATGAGATGGAGTGGTCCTATTGTTTTTTGTATTGGTTCCGGGAAGCACACGACACACTCGCCTGACCTGATTGTGAATTAAATTAATTCAAAGGCCAAAAAGACACACCAATGAATATGAAACTTTCAATCATTGCTCTTTAAAAGCACGTAGGTAATTTCTAACCACCAAATCGTGAACCTGTGCCAGCCAAACTAAGGTATTTGCTCTATTTCTTATCTAAATACCATCTTTTTCATCAGATCCGAACAATAATAAACCCAAATCTTTAAATAACAAGGTGTAATTCTGCAAAAAAACAGAATTTTGACTTGGTACTGAATTATGAAGATGAAAATTCAACTTTGGGTGATGATTTTAAAGTAGAATTTGATCTAAATGATAATTTGGTGACTTGGCATAGTAAATGGAATTAACAATGGGACTGTGCTCATTTTGACACGAATCTTGTGTGACAATTTGTGTCGTGACGAGTCGTAATGTTGGGTACATTTGTTGCAGGTTTTGAATTTAGACTATTTTCGATTATTTTAGTACACGTATAAATTAAATCTCTTAGTATTCGAAAATACATATAATCACTTTTCATCTCTTACGGGGAAGACAAAGCCAACAGTCCGCATGGAACCCTATCAATCTTAAAGGCTAAAAGGCTTAAGGCTATATAATATCTCGCTGCAACTATTAGGAGCGAAGAAATAATGGAAATGTGAGAAAATTATTCATCATTGAGGGCTTCAATGATGCCCTAAATAACTATTCCACGCGGACGAAGTCGCGAGCACAGCTAGTGTGCAATATTTTCGATCGTATCACGGATTTTACGATGCTATATGTGACTTTTTAAGTTAAAGATTATCAATCTGATTTTAACATTGGCCCAGTATTTCTTATGGCTATGAAATGCTCTTATATGAAATCGTGAACAGAAGAATAGTTATTTATGATACCAATGTTTATTGACGCCTACTAACATCATTCATTTTCCATCAATAATTTCAACACTTCACACCTCAGCTGTCAATCTCACACATAATATAACAAAGATTCCTTTCATAACTATTAGGTAACTAATCTTAACTTTTGCACAAAATAAATATCTTGTGCTCTTATTAAATTAACCTATTTTTCCTCCTGGCTTTAGTACCGATTGCAACCTCACCTCTCTGGGTATGCTTTTGACTATGGATCCTAGATTGGAGAGTCAGGTTTATACACGAAGCGACTTCCATCTGACCTCCGCAACTTTTTCAGGTAAACCTAACCCGTTTTGGAGTCATGGTTACACATCTAGTAGCATAAACGTGCAAGTTTCCCCACGATGTTTTCCCTCACCGTAAAAACATCGGTTAGTATTCAAACTAATGTACATAACTTTGAAAAAAGTTAATGGTTCATGGCCGAGATGGGATTTGAACCTGTGCCTTTCTGCGCATCACGCATTCTAACCTTACCGATTTGACCACCAATGCTCACGAAATACTACAATAATACTCGTAATTCTATCTTTTACCCGTGCCGTGTGGTGCCCGGGACTCAAAAGAGACCGGATTGAACCTTAAAGCCACAAAAGCTGAACATAGCGCTAAAACATTTATTTCAATGACACAAATGAAATTTTCTTTGAAAGTTGTTGTTGAGAATGAAATTTCATTATAAAAAACACACTCAATATTTATTGGCGTCCAGTACGTAATTATCATTCGCCGTAATATATTTTGGTTATTAATAAATTTAGAAATCAATCTTCAATGTTAATAACATAATAATTATCCGTTTTGTAACTTCCGATGCGTTGCTTATTTTATATTTGGATCTAATTATAATAACTATATCTTTCCCATGAATGTCATAAAAAGTCTCGCAAACTGAAAGGCCACGTTTAAATGTATGGCTTAAAGATGGACTTTAGATACAAATAGCGACAGGTTGTTGGCCTATCGCCTAAAAAAGGAATCCCAAGTTTATAACCCTATCCCTTAGTCGTCTGTCTCTCTCGTCGTCGTCGTAATCCTGAGCTCTCTGGAGATTAGCTCAGTATCCGTTCATGATCACTATTGGTATCCTGAATTGAATAAGTCAAGTTTTTACCGGAATTGACTCCAAAGTCCGTCTTAAATCCTCAATTATTGCAGAGAAGTTTTACCAAGATTAGATTAATATAGTTCTACGGGACGGACGGGATCATCTGATATACATCTTTCAATCTTCTGTTTTTTCATTTGCAATTTCATAGGCTTTCAGATAAGCATGAAGATTTAAAGATGTAGGTATTACGGATTTATAAATCTCTTACTCTGAGTGATTTAAATAAATCGTTAACTTCAACTGGATGTATGTTACAAAGGTTATCTTAGTTTTCATGATAATCTTTTTATAATTAATTAACTCAAGATACGTGTAAAAATGTAACCACGTTTATTGTCACGTAAAACTGTACAAGGTCAGGAATAAATGTGTGCAAAAACTAACGACAGTTTCGTAACAATGCACCCAATTATATTTTAGAGAGGATTTTATCTAGACATATGATTTCAACACGAGTGTAACAGAGAGATATTTAAATTATGGCTTTAAATATTGAAAAAAGTCACACCACAAAAGATTTTTCTCAAGTAATTAAAATAAAATAAGTAAACATAAGTCTTAATTTTTTTATAATAAAAACTAAATTCGAATTTAATTATTTTTTTTTTAAATTTTACTCTAATTTAAATATATTGACGTCGATGGAAAAAAAATACAAGATATACACATAAATTAAATAAAACATAAAATCTTTTGTGGTGTGATTTTGAAATATTTTACATGGGTTTTTTCACATATACAAATAACGATATTTTCACAAAAAAAAAATGCTTGGCCCTTCTTGAATTATACATACCTAATATTTATACGTCCCTTATTCTAAGACAAGAAGAGATTTACGAATTAGGTTTAGCCTAATTCTTAAATCTCTTCTTGAGAATATAATAATTTATCTTCTTCTAAACATTCGTAATACATTTGCATACATTTGCATGCCTCCAAAAAAGAGGCGTAATTTTATTTAAGTACTTATTTCCCAAAAACAGATTGCAAGTTCAGGATGTGACAACACACGACGAGTCACGATAATTTTATATATTTATTATCGCACTGCATAAGGTCAGTTGGTTGCACTATAAATTTGAAAAAAAATTAATTGCTGCAAAATGTTGTTTTTGTAACTTAGCAAATAAACTCGGCAATATAATTTGTTTTTAAATGTTACTTGTTTGTGTCTTGAAATGTCTTTTGCTGATAATATTTTTACTTTTCGAAAAGGGAATAATTTTCACAGTCAGCCTCGCAGACGTTGCGTTGAATAGACCGTTTATCGAGGAAGGCTGTATAACATCACGCTGCAACTATAAGGAGCAAAGAAATAATGAAAATGTGAAAAAAAAACGATTCAATGATGCCCAAATTAACTATTCCACGTGGACGAAGTCGCGGGCGCAGCTCAAAATAATGAACATATTTTGTCTATAAATCACAATAATGGTCACCACAAAGCTTTGACCAACCGTCACACCCACAATATTTTGTTCTGTGGACAAAAACTTATGTAACGAGTGTATCCAATGCGAACTATTATCTCGACACTGATTTGTGTGAAAGAGATTTATAGCTTGACCTACGCCTTTTTAACAATCCGTCAAATTAGTTTTAGTGTTTGATAGAGTTAATGACAACCTTTTAGGGTTCCGAAGTCAAGAAGTAACCCTTGTCATGTCCGTTGTTTTAAGTCTGTCCGCAATTATAGTAAATCTATGTTAAATGAATACTAAAAAGCTGATACATTAAGAAATTTATCATATTGATGGTAATAAGATCTTTTTTTTTAATAATAGTTTAATTGCTTCTGCTCTCTACTTCAGTAGTACGTAATATGGTGGCCTGTATTTATTCTGTAATTAATTATATAAACTGTATTACTCCTGGGGTTTTTTTTGGGTAGAGAATCTTCAACACAGATTTTTACACTATTGCGTTCGACAAAAAAACATTAGGGCGATATTGTAATTTGCGATAATGTGGTAGAATAAAACCACTCCATTTCTTTCCCATGGATGTCCTAAAAGGCGACTAAGGGATAGATTTATAAACTTGGGATTCATGTTTTAGGCGACGGGTTAGCAATCTGTTACTATTTAAATCTCAATTCTATCATTATGCCTAACAGCTGAACGTGGCCGCGTAGTGGGGTAAACACAGCCACTATATGAATAAATAGCAAGGGATATTGACGTGAGTATATGAATAAATGAATGAATAATGTATAAATACATGATATTTAATTTAGTAAATAAATAAATGGACCAGTCTATGGAAGGTTTTATGTCGGAAGTAGGTTTCATTTCAATTGATGCTGAATTCTTATGCACAATACCATAGATATTTTTAAAGTTATAATCGGATATACGTATTGAGAATCAAGGCTGTGTAATTTATATATGTCATTGTATTATAAGCTTCTTATTTAGTGAGCTTATGAATAGCATGGGAAGGTATGTTAGTAATAAATGCAATAAATTTAGTATCTACAAAGATCCAATTCGGTTAAGGTTCCCCTGCAAAGGTTGCGGAGGTCAGACGGGAGTCAGTCAGACGCCTGTTCTGTTATTTTTTAGTAAAATTTTGTCTTACCTAAGTCGGACACTCTAACTTCTAAACCACCAAAGCTTTTTTTGTATTAGCCTTGTAGGTCTCCCTTCTGGCTTAAGTTCCGGTGCATCCTCCCCACTCTGAAGAGGAGAACCCGGGGTCAATCTTTGACCATGGATCCTGGATTGGGTGAGTCAGAATTTTACACGAAATCAATTTTACAACAAATACAAGATATCATTTTGTTTTATATTTGTACCTACTGTAATATTTTTCCATTGTTGTATAAAGTTTATATATTGTTCCCAATTATTATTTATTTTTACGGAAACCAATTATTTATCATTAAATAGCATTAGTTCTAGACTTCGCGCAATTAACACATTACCTAGTGAGGTATACATATATATATATATAAATATAATGTTGAAATACAAAAATATTTATTGGAAATATTGGTCCTAAGAATTGATGCTTTCACATAACTATAGGCTTATAAACTTGGGATTCTTCTTTTTGGCGATGGACTAGCAACCTGTCACTACTAATTTGAATCACGATTCTATGATTAAGCCAAACAGCTGAACGTAGCCTATTAGTCTTTTTAAAACTGTTGGCTCTGTCTACCCAGCAAGGGATAAAGACGTGATTTGTATGTAGGTATTTAAAAAAACGGTATCGATATTTTTATTGACAGTTACGGAGTTTATCAATTGCATTCATTATGCAGTTTGTTACCGCTTCTTCTGCACTGACGCCTTGGAAGCGGCAGTAAACTTAGTTTTTAAGTAATATATTTGACGTCAACCAAGTTGTTAAACCATACGACAATTATTAAGCGATATAATAATATCCTATAATAATGAATAAAAAATTTTGAATTTTTGAATTTTATGATTAGGTACACAAAAGTTATGTTTACGTAGGTAAATTAACATTAATGACTGCTTTGATTAATTCTTAACCTAATGTTATAAGTATAATATAGTATGAATTAAAATAGAGCATACAGTAATTCTTGTCACTTTATAACTGCAAGGGTTTGACGGCCTCTGTGGCGCAGCGGTAGTACGCTCGTCTGTGGCACCGGAGGTCCCGAGTTCGAATACCGGTCAGGGCATGATGAAAAAAGAACTTTTTCTGATTGGCCTGGGTCTTGATCTATATAAGTATTTATTTTTAAATATAGTACCTTTGAGTTAGTATCTCGTAACACAAGTCTCGAACTTACCTCGAGGCTAACTCAATCTGTGTAATTTGTCCCGTATATAATTATTTATTATTTATTTAAAGGTTTAACGATATTCTTCTAACTATACTTATAATACCGGAAATATATAATATGATTCAGACGCAAGTGTAATTCTGTTAAAGAGTATGATAATTACTTACTTACCTACGTTATATGCAAGAATTTTATTGAGACAAAAGCCATGGCAGGCCGCTGGTCATGCCACGTTCCATACATACATAAAATACCACGTTATATCCCTTGCGGACTAGACAGAGCCAAAAGTCTTGAAAATGTGGCTTATTGATAGAATTGAAATTCAAATAGGGGCATGTTACTCGCCTACAAAAAGAACCCAAGTTTAATGGCCTTTAGTCGCGTTTTACGACATACATGGGAAAAATATGGTCCTATACTATAGTGCCGGAAACCATACGGCACATGTCATGTTATATAAACAAATCGTCACACATTTAACATAATTGATAAAACAATCATGTAATTCAATATTTGTGAAAGGCAACATCGATTTATCATTTATATCATTAGTGACCCCAGACCTTAAAATGACCATATGTGAAACTAAGACCTTTCCCTAATCAAATATATATTGCAAAACTGCTAATTCAGTTATATGTTAGATATAATTTATACGTTACTAGCTGTGTTCGCGACTTCGTCCGCTTTTTTTTTGGGCATCATTGAAGCCCTCAAGGCTGAATAATTTCCTCCGTTTTTTTTTCACATTTTCCATTATTTCTTCGCTCCTAATAGTTGCAGCGTGATGTTATAAAGCCTTAAGCCTTCATCGCTAAATGGTGTATTTAACACAAAAAGAATTTTTTAATTTGAACCAGCAGTTCCTGAGCTTAGCGCGTTCAAACAAACAAACTCTTTAACTTTATATTATATTAGTATAGATTTTAGTTAAGAAATACGTGGTCATAAACTAGAGAGTTTGAAAAATCTGACTCACCCAATCAATGCAACCAAACCAATCCAGGGTTATAATGGCCAAAAGCGCACTCCGGGCTCCTCTCCAGAGAAGAAAAGAATAGATTTATTTTCAAAATTAGAATCAAGGTACCACTTACTGACGTCGCATCACTTAAATCTAATTATATCTACTACAACCGCTTCCAATGCGCATGCGCAGAAGATGAAAAATTATAACCGTAACTAACGCCAGGAGGAAGAAGAAGAAGCCATAGAACCTCGCACGTTAAAATAGTACCTACCTATTATATTAAAAAAGTTAAAAATTCCTAGCGGCATTCCATGGCGGCATTTACCAATGATTCATTTCTGAGTTATGTTCATTATTTTTAACAGCTTACCAATTTTGAAGGTGAGGGAAAACATCGTGAGGAAACCTGCATATAAAGGCAATAGGATGAGTGAATAAATTTTACTCAAAACAGAATAATAGGTTTCTTAAACTATAATTGACTATAAGTGACGGCCTCTGTGGCGCAGCGGTAGTACGCTTGTCTTGTTTCGGTTCGAATCCCGGCCAGGGTATGATGAGAAAAGAACATTTTCTGATTGGCCTGGATCTTGGATGTTTATCTATATAAGTATTTATTATAAATTATAGTATCGTTGAGTTAGTATCTCGTAACACAAGTCTAGAACTTACTTCGAGGCTAACTTAATCAGTGTAATTTGCCCCGTATAAAAAAAAAAATATTACCAGAAGGCGATGGTCTAGCAACCTGTCATTGCCTGAATCTCCTTTCATACATATAATCACGTCTATATCCCTTGCGGGGTAAACAGAGCTAACCGTCTTGAAAAGACTGATGGGCCACGTTCAGCTGATTTGCTTTATGATGGAATTGAGATTCAAATAGTGGCAAGTTACTGGCCCATCGCCTAAAAGAAGAATCCCAAGTTTATAAGCCTATCCCTTAGACGCCTTTTACGACATCCATGGGAACGAGATGGAGTGGTTCTATTCTTTTTTTTTTTATTGGTGCCGGGAACCACACGGCACTGAATCTCCTTTCATCCAGCCGAATTAGGACTTTCAGTTTTTTCGAGACTGTTGGCTCTGTCTACCCCGTGAAAAAAGCTTTACTGCACTGTTAGATTCGTAGTAATATCGCAGTCAAATAAATTACTAATTAAAACATAAAAATCCACGTGTGGTGGCCTCAGTAACAAATAGTTTGAATTTTTGAGCAAACTCACGACTTTTCGTGAATATGTTCATTTGAATGAAATATAAATTCTACACATGATGTATTAGAGCAATTTATAACATGATACACCTACTACAAGTCTACTAATTTAACACACATATTTCTTTATCCCTTACGAGGCAGACAGTGTCAGTGATAAGTTTTGAAGGTCACTCTAGAAGGCTTAGTTATTGAATTGAGATTCGGAGAATGTTAAAAAGTTTTTCCGATTTATTATACGAAGAATCCTAAGTGTATAAGCCTATCCCTTAGTGACCGTTAACGACTTGTTTACAAACACAATTATTGTTAAATTAATATGAAGTAATGAGTAAATTCAGAAAATCATTTCCTGTCAGTTATCAAAATAAGACCTTTCCTAATACAGGCATCATAATCTGAACATATGTTAAAATTAATTAACACATTAATCAGCCTCCTTAATTGCAAAACTGCAATTAAATCAAAAATAAGTTATTTGATCAATTAATTGAAGGCTTGATTTAGATGCTACAATAATTACAGTAAACTACGAGAAGATATCTTAGAAAATGGACGTCATTAGTCGAAAAGGCATTTAAATGGATCACATACATAATCAATGAGACTTAGTACTTCTCAATGCCACAATTATTGCCAGTTCAATTTGTACTATTATGTTTTAAATATCTTTATTATTCATATTAATCATTTGATATCCCAACATCCTTGCTTATTAAAAAAAATGTTTTTCTTTATTTATATATATTTTTTTTTCAATATTCAATGAAACTAAATTCCCTTGCTTCGTTAAAAAATAATATATAAACTTTGAATAAGGAATCATAGAGGCGAGAATTCAAGTGAAGGGTTTTAAAAATCGAGCGTTGCATTCCGAACTCATAAGATTCAAATATCGAACAGATTGTTGGTATAAAATGGAGGTGGATCATCTGTTTCGCACATTACAATTTTACTTCCCTTAGTGCACACATCAAATCAGCCATGAAATTCGTTAGTATTATTTTATAAGTTTAAAGTTTAGTGGTACCTCTCTATTCTTGTCACGACATCAAAGTGATGCGTTTCGTGGATTGCGTGGATTTGAATACATAGTGCAGTGATATTAAGATTTGCTTCAAGAATCGATTCATCATAAATACTAATGTGTTTCATATTTTTTTTTTTTGATAATATATAGTGTTGGAAAAAACGTGATAATAGCGACCAAGTGTTAAACACTTTTTGAGTATAAGCTTCACTTTTAAGCTGATTTGTTGAAATCTAAAAAACTTTAACATATATCAACAATATAACACAATAATTAGATGAACCCGGGGCATTAACGGACTTTAACGATTTTGCAGTACCTAAGAGGCCTACAATCGCAATTCTCTCAATTTCCAATAATTTCAAATATTCTGTAAGACTGCAAAAATAAAATCGACTTGCTATTATACTATTATATGAAGTTTGTAATTAGTAAAAGAATTTTTATAGGTATTTCCATTTAATGTGAACTTAGTTATTTTTTCCCCATTGATTAAAATAAATTACTTAACTTAATTATCAAAATCGTATCATATACATACCTACATGCAGTCATTTACTGGTTTCGACTCCATGCCATTGGTACGAGTAGTTCTGGGGTTCAATCCTGCTTTCTCGTCCAATCCGAAAAATACCCTTAAATAACCCACCCCTTATCTTTCCTATGGATATCGTAAAAGGCGACTAAAGGTAATGGCTAATAAACTTGGTATTGTTCTTGTAGGCGATGGGCTAGTAATAGTCTTGTAACCTGTCACTATTTGAATCTCAATTTCATCATTAAGCCATACAATTGAACGCGACCTTTTAGTCGTGGCAAGACTGTTAGCTCCGTTTACCCCGCAAGGGATACAGACGTGACTATATGTATATGTAATACATAAGTACAAAATGTACTTATCCTTATTTGCTTATTTCTTTTCCACTTTTCGATTCGGACAAGTTTTTTCTATTGTATGCATTTCAAACTCTTTTTTTTCTGTCTAACTTTCAAATTCTCCTTCAATTTCAGTTCATAATCTTAACCCTGGCTTCAATAGCCGCAGCGGCTAAGTTGGAGAACGTCTACCTTCCCCCCCACTCCAGCTCCTCAAGTGGCGGAGACGCTGGACTGCAAACACCCTTCGAACCCCAAGACTTCAGCAGTAGAGCAACGCAAGGGAATCTCGCTTCCTCAGCCAGTCAAGTGGAGTTGGTGAAGTATGATAACCAGATTGATGAGCAAGGATACCACTACGCTTACGAGACCAGTGATGGGACCAAAGTGGAACAGGATGGTGAGTTCCTCATCAGTATTTAATCTTTTTTTTTTATCGATATCAACGTAATCTATATTATAACAGAAACTTTATTGTACAAGCATGTCAGTGTCGTGTGGTTCCCGGCATTTTTGGATAGGACCATCTCTTACATACATACATACATATGGTCACGTCTATATCCCTTGCGGGGTAGACAGAGCCAACAGTCTTGACAAGACTTTATGGCCACGTTCAGCTATTCGGCTTAATGATAGAATTGAGATTCAAATAGTGACAGGTTGCTAGCCCATCGTCTGAAAAAGAATCCCAAGTTTGTAAACCTATTCCTTAGTCGTATTTTACGACATCCAAGGGTAAGAGATGGAAAGGTCCTATCCGATTTAATTTCCGGGAACCACACGGCAAGGCTGGCTCCTTGCTCTATATACCCCGCTGGGGTTGTAGATGTAGTATATGTAAAAAATGTAGATTAAAAGTTACGTACGTACAATAAGTATACAGCTTGTATAACTTTCTTTGCATAATGGTTATCATGCGCACGCGACCCCGACATTACTTGAGGTCGCAGGTTCAATTCCCAGCTCTGGCATTTTCGTTTCTGATGTACGAATACATTTATCAACTAAGTAGCGAAAGGATACGCAATCGAATGCTAAGGCCCCTCCACACTGCAATTGTGACAAAAAGTTATGTCTGTTTTAGCATCTTATTTTGTGGGTTATGTATATACTATATGGCAAAAGCCGGACCTTTATTAGAAATTGGTCGTGCCTTGTGGTTCCCGGCACTAATATAAAAAGAATAGGATCACTCCATATCTTTTTTCACACTACACAACTAGACAAAAGTATATCGAGGCAAAGCAGCTTGAATGAACTCATATTTATTCAAATACCACATTTCTATTTATGTTTGTATCAGAGCAAAACCGTATCGTGTTTTAAAACGGGATAACGCCATCTATTATTATTAAATTAACCTAACTTATACATATATTTAAACCAAAATTAGACAACAAAATTCCCATAACACCCTGTTTTCCCTCATCATGCTGTTTCCTGATCAAATCGGGGATATTTTGGTAAACACTTGACCTGACCTGGACCTTAACTGACGGCTTTACATGAAAACTTGACCGCCTCTGTGGCGCAGCGGTAATACGCTTGTCTCTGACATCGGAGGTCCCGGGTTCGAATCCCGGCCAGGGCATGATGAGAAAAGAACTTTTTCTGATTGGCCTGAGTCTTGGATGTTTATCAATATAAGTATTTGTTATAAAATATATTTTCGTTGAGTTAGTATCTCGTAACACAAGTCTCGAATTTACTTCGAGGCTAACTCAATCTGTGTAATTTGTCCCGTATATATTTATTTAAATATTAATCAATCTAGGTAAATCATTCCACTAAATCGAACATACATATTGTTTCATCATCAAAATATTTCTTAATTACTAAAGAATAAAACATTAATTAGTGACTAATTAATAGATATTTTTTGAATTTTCATATCATCCTACGACGTTAATCCCCTTTGTAATGTAGGTATTACGTTTAGACAGCGTTAAGTAGCTGTCATTTTGCAATACATTCAATGGACGCCTACTCTAATCCGTGTGAAAGGGCTCTTATGAACAAATTTACGGCGCACGCGTCTGTTTATTTACCCTCAATATAGAAATATAGTTACGTAGCTTTTATAACTAGGTATTGTATGGTGCTTTTTATGTATATAATAGAATATATTATGCCTTGTGGTTCCCGGCATCAATAAAAAAAATAATAGGACCGCTCCATCTCTTGCCCATGGATGTCGTAAATGTCATAGAAGTCGTAATAAGACGACTAAGGGATATTCTTATAATGGGATTCTTCTTTTAGGCGATAGGCTAGCAACCTGTCGCTCGTTGAATCTCAATTCTATCATTAAGCCAAACAGCTGAACGTGGCCTATCAGTCCTTTCAGGACTGCCGGCTCTGTCTACCCCATATCATAAGGGATATAGATACGAGATATATTTACTTATGTATGTAAGTCAATTAGAAAGTCCTCTTTTAATATACATACATGCACACATACATATAGTTAGATGCTTATCCCTTACGGGCTAGACAGAGCCAGAATCTCGAAAAGCTCTACGTTCAGCTGAACAACTCTTGTCCACGACCGTAATATAACCGTTGCGATGTAACTTACGTTTATACTTACTACATTAAATCCCATTCGGACAAATCACAAAATGACCTCCAAAACCTAGTGGATTCCACTTCAATAACTTGTGCACCATAAAGATAACTCGGCTTTAACGACAAGCAATTTGACGAACATTCGTATAACTCCGTGAACGGCATGAATTGTGTGCCCTTCTGTTTGTCTGTCTGTAACTATAAACAGGTAACTTTTAGTGTAACAAGTGAACGGATAGGTGTGTGTTCATATCAAAAGTTTATTGCACAAATTTCGTACAAAAGTGCCGTGTGGTTCTCGGCACCGATAGAAAAAAAAATAGGATTACACTATCTCTTTCCCATACATACATAAAATCACGCCTCTTTCCTGGAGGGGTAGGCAGAGACTACCTCTTTCCACTTGCCACTATCTCTGCATACTTCCTTCGCTATATCCACATTCATAACTCTCTTCATGCAAGCTCGGCGGTTTCGGGTACTTTTGACCTGACCCTTTACCAGGACGTCCTTAATTTGATCAAGATACGTTCGTCTAGGTCTTCCCACTCCGACCTTCCTCTTTCCCATGTATGTTGTAAAAGGCGACTAATAGATAGTCTTGTAAAATTGGGATTCCTCTTTTAGGGGATCGGCTAGCAACCTGTTTATCTATTATCTTAGTCTTAGAATATTATAAAGTCTCCCTGTTTTTTCTGTCTGTATGTATGCTCTAATCTCGGAAAGTTGAGGACGCATTTTGTTCCTGTTTGAAATGCTGGAAAGAGGATTTTCTGTGGAAGTTCTATATCTATAAATGCTTCCCGTACGAAGTATAATTTATCTTTTCTATTATTCTTACATACATACATACATATAATCACGTCTATATCCCTTGCGGGGTATACAGAGCCGACAGTCTTGTAAAGACTGATAGGCCACGTTCAGCTATTTGGCTTTAAGATAGAATTGAGATTAAAATAGTGACAGGTTGCTAGCCCATCGCCTAAAAGAAGAATCCCAAGTTTATAAACTTATCTATCTATTATATGTTATATAACATTATATCTGTTTTTCGGCTAAATCTTTCGCTTAACTCCAAAACTCTTTTCAGGCCGCGTGATCCCAGGTCCAGTGCCAGAAGAGGGGTCACTCCAAGTGGCTGGGTCCTATTCGTATATCGGTGATGATGGTCAGACCTACTCCGTGACGTATGTAGCTGACGAGAACGGCTTCCGAGCTGAAGGAGCCCATTTACCCACTCCCCCGCCGATTCCCGAGGCGATATTGAAGAGTTTGCAGCTCACAGACTCATCACGCGGTAAGGATTTATTTATTTATTTATTTATATACATGAAGGAAAACGAAAGATAGAACTTAAACTTGGAATTTAGTACACTTATTTCTATCTCGATTTATTTGCACCAGATATATATAGATCTAGGATGAAATTGCATAACGAGATATCTTGTATGGGTTTAGGATTTAAATAATATACAGGTAGGTACCAAAGACAGAAAATATTGTGGCGACATATTTACGCTACAAGTTAGCTCTTTACGCTAATAGCTAGCAGCATAGCTATCAGGCAATAACAGCGAAAAGTCTAAATCGCGCCAGCATAGATTTCATTGATTTAAGCTTAAATACAATCTCCGACACAATATCGTCGGAACCGCGGTTCCCCTGGTTTCAGAATTGGTTAAGCTTAATTCTTAAAAGGTCAGGTTTAATTCTCTAGGGTTGAAGCAAAAATAAAGTAACTCATTTTTGCTACATCATTTAAACAGGCGTTTTATCCAACTTTATTTTCTTTTTCCAGCTCATTACGACAGCAAGAAGAGCAGTTACGACGCAGACGCCGGTTATTGAAGAAATATAGTTCAATAAGTCGTATTTGTATCATAGAAATAATGAGATGTTTAGATTTGCATTTGCTTAAAAATGCGCGGGCGCGCTCAATAGTGAGATGACACTTAATTTGTAACACACAACTCACATCCTATGACGGATTTCTTAATGAATTTAAATTTTATTAATGTTTAAAAAACATAAGACTTAACCCTTCTTTGCATGATGATGGAAATTTCAATCATAACATTTAGTGAAGAAAAAAAGGTACTCAAAAACTGTAAACTTTAAATTTGTTGTTGCTGGCAACTTTATAAATGACTATTGCGTACAACAAAACCCTAGTACCAGTCTACTAGAAGATGAATTACAATAAATAAAAAGAAAGATCACTTCGGTGTAAATTTCCCAAATGTAAAGGCTATTCCACAATTTCGTGTATTCAATGTGGAGTTCATTTGTGCTTGAATAAAAATAATAGTTGTTTTTTAAATTATCATTTAGAATAAAGGAGAATAAGTAAACAATATCTTTTGACTTATTTAGTACTGAGCTATATATGTAAAAATGCATAATGATGTAAATTTTCATCACTTTTTTTTAAATAATTCAAATTCTTATTTATACTAGGATTTTTTTAAATATTTTTCCTTTAATCACGAGCATTAATTACATCAACCTGTATTTTTTTTTTAGAAATAGGAAAAATCATGCAATGAAGGGTTAATTCCTATTTTTTCAAATGTTAAGTTTTTTAAAGAATGATTTTTGTTAACAAGATCTAAAATAATGAATGTTTTCTAAATTTATTATTTTTGTTTCTATGATGCAATATCGACCAATACAGTCAGACACAAATAATTTAATTATTAGTTACGTTTGTAAATTTTATTTTTAGTATTAAAACATGTGATTGATTGGACAATGGTCAGTATGTGTTCAGTTAGTTAATAATGTATGTTGTTTTGTACAAATATGTAAATAAATTAATAATACCCGAAATTAATTTTCTCTTTATGTTTAATTACTTCTCACAGGTACTCTCTACGGTCCTGTTTTTATAGATAGGCTACATGTGTAGATTCTTTCATAAAAGGCAACTAAGGGATAGGCTTATTAACTTGGAATTCAATTTTTAGGCGATGGGTTATCAACCTGTCACTATTTGAATCGATTCCATCGTAAAGCCATGTAGCTGAAAGTGGCCCAGTCATTTCAAGACTGTTGGCTCTGTCGACCCCGCAAGGGATATATACGTGACTATATGTATTTATGTTTGTGTGTAGAAATGACTAATCAAAGGCCTAATGATCACGCTTAGTACTTCAACCCGCTTAAATAAAAAAATGTCATGTCCAATTAAGCTTAACATCGCGTCATGACACTCGTACAATGTTTAACATTTACTAAATCAATATAATACACAGAAATATGACATCACTATGACACAGCCTTGCAAGTTGGCAGTCAACTGATCAATCTAGAAAATTAGGAATTCGTCACGATCGTCTATGCAGACGTGCGCAGATCTATATAGTCAAAACTGCAATAATACGTTTGAAAATTACATAACCATTAAGGGAAATAAAAATTAATTAATGTTCATGAATTAATTTTGAACTTGAATGTACGAAGGTTGGATTAATAGATTTATGTGAATTTTAATAACTATAACTAAATACTATAACCAGAGAGCTGACTAGGATCAGATGCCAGGATGGTAGCGTTGTGAAAGGAGAAGAATGTGTACTAAAGATATGGAAGGACTATTTTGAAAGTTTATTTGAAAAAAAGGAAGGAAATAAGAAAGATTTCTGCTATAGCGAAGAAAAAGAGAATGAGATGGAAGGCGAAATTGAAATGTTCGAAATTGTGGAAGCACTTAAGAGTATGAAAGCGGGAAAGGCTGCTGGGTGTGATAGAGTGTCGGTCGAGATGCTTAAAGCAGGAAAAGGCGTAGTAGCTAGTCAGTTGTACTGCCTTTTCAATTTGTGTTGGAGAAGCGGCCGAGTACCAAAAGATTGGTGTAAGGCTGTTATCGTGCCACTTTACAAAGGAAAAGGGTCACAGCTGGACTGCAAAAATTATCGTGGTATAAGCCTGCTTAGCGTCGTCGGCAAATTGTATGCTAAGGTATTGATTAATAGAGTCAGGAATGAAACTGATGACAAAATATGGGATGCTCAAGCGGGATTTCGAAAGGGAATGGGATGTACTGATCAGGTCTTTTCCTTGCGGTGCATAGCCGAAAAGTTTTTGGCCAAGAGTCAAAAAGTCTATTGCACATTCGTAGATCTGGAAAAGGCCTATGACAGAGTTGAGAGGAATGAATTGTGGTCAGCACTTTCTATGCATGGGGTGAGCAGTCTCTTGATACGAGCACTGAAATCCTTATATGAGGATTCGAGTGCTTGTGTCAGGATAAACGGAGCGCACACTGAGTGGTTTAAGATTGAGAAAGGCGTTAGGCAAGGATGTGTTGCGTCACCGTGGCTGTTCAACCTATTTATGGATAGCTGTTTGACAGATTTGAAAGAGTCTAAAAGTGGATTAAGGATGAATGAGTTACTCGTCAAATGTCTGCTCTATGCCGACGATCAGGTTATACTGGCGTCATCAGCGGAGGAGTTACAGGAGATGGTAAACTGTATGCATGAAGCTTTAAAAGAGAAAGGAATGAAAGTGAACGTAAGTAAAACTAAAACACTGGTTTTTGAAATGGAGAAAGAAATGACAGCATGTAATATTTTGATTGGAGGAGAAAAAGTGGAGCAAGTGAAAGAGTTTGTATATCTAGGATCAAAGTTTACATCAGATGGCAAGTATGATAGTGATATTGAAAGGAGAGTGAACGCGGGGAACATGGTGAATGGAGCTTTGCATGCCTTTATGAGCAGTCAGAAACTATCCAAAAAGGCTCGACTGGCTGTGCACAGGGGCGTGTTGGTCCCGACATTAATGTATGGGAGTGAAAGTTGGGTATGGCAAAAGAAGCATGAAAGCAGAATAAATGCAGTGGAAATGAGAGCGTTAAGGAGTATGATGGGTGTGAAATTGAGTGACAGGATAAGGAACAGCGTGATAAGGGAATGTTGTGATGTGAAAGAAGATGTAGTTACAGGAATAGAAAAGGGTATGTTAAGATGGTTCGGTCATGTGGAGAGGATGAATGAAAGCAGGTTGACTAAGCAGATATACAAGGAGAGTGTGGAGGGAAAGGTCGGAGTGGGAAGACCTAGACGAACGTATCTTGATCAAATTAAGGACGTCCTGGTAAAGGGTCAGGTCAAAAGTACCCGAAACCGCCGAGCTTGTATGAAGAGAGTTATGAATGTGGACGAAGCGAAAGAAGTATGCAGAGATCGTGGCAAGTGGAAAGAGGTAGTCTCTGCCTACCCCTCCGGGAAAGAGGCGTGATTTTATGTATGTATGTATGTATGTATGTGAATTTTATAGTTATTTATATTATTACACAAAATTAAGACATTTCCTTGTTACCACGTTCATCTGCACAGGTTGCGGAGGTCAGACCTCAGTCGCAACGTATATCCAATCCTGACTAAACCGTAGTCATCCTACAAATATTATAAATGCAAAAGGTTGTACGTCAGGATGTCAGTATGGATGTTTGTTACTCTTTCACGCAAAAACTACTGAACCGATTACGATGAAATTGGGTATGTAGGTAGCTGAAGACCCAGAATAACATATAGGCTTTTTATCCCGGAGAAGGGTTGAAAAAAGCGGGAAATTTTCCGGTTTTTTTCAAATTCCCTCGTTTTTATTCAAGTTTTTTACGAAAGTTTCAAGAAAGATAAGAATGAAATATTTCATGTTTTTTATTAATAAAACGGAAAAATATAAAAAGAAACGGAAAAATACGATAGGAAAAGTATTGATTACCTTACAATATGCATCATTGTTTCAAAATTTGGTAATTATACATAGAATATATATTTAGTTCTTCAATTGTTTTTTTCTTATTTTTCGAAACAAACGACGAAAATTTCAATAAAACCGTTTTTTCCCCAAGGTTTTATTCTGATATATTTCAATGTAACAAACCAATAAAACGGTAAAAAACGAAAAAACGTTTCTTTCACCGAAAAAAACAATTTGTTTCTTTCGGAATTTTCAACGCTATCCCGGAGTTACCTCGGGATTGATAGGGTTTCCATGCGGACGAAGTCGCGGGCGGCCTCTAGTAGTATCATAAAGGAGACTCCCCGTTATATCTCTGTCTGTATGTATGCGCTAATCTCGGAAAGTTGAGTACGGATTTTGTTTCTGTTTGTTATGTTGGAAAAAAGAATTTTTGAGGAAAGTTAATATATATAAAACTGGGGCGGGTCGCTAGTCTTAATAATTAAAGAATGACTGTATTAATATTTTTTAATATTTAATGGCGAAGTAAGTATAGGTATTATTAGAATATAATCTGATGAGTGAAAGAGACGCATGAGTCGGATGTCTGTGTCGTTGATTTATGGTTAACAGCTTTGAGACTATAATTTTAAATTAAGCGGTGATTTTATTAGATAATTTGTAGGTCCTCTTTAGTCACCGGCTGTATCGAATAACATAATAATAATCAGACGTAGTCAAAAAATGAAGACAACCTTGGGATTTTTCTTATAGGCGACGGGCTAGCAACCTGTCACTATTTGAATCTCAGTTTTATCATTAAGCTTAACAGCTGAACGTGGCCTGTCTGTCTTTTGAGACTGCTGGCTCTGTCTAACCCGCAAGGGATATAGACGTGATTGCAGGTATTAAGAATTCTAAGATAATTTTCTAAGATCGGAAGAAAAAAGTATGTGCCGGTGCGGCCTATAAACGCCTTTTACTACGTCAATGGGAACGAGATGGAGTGATATCCTTTACTTTTTTTATTTTATTGGTGCCGGGAACCACAATGCACATATAATATAACAAAAATTTTACAAAATTAAGATTAAACGGCCGCACAAATAATTAGGAGCTATGTCGTATGACAATGTATGTCCGAATGATAAATCAACAATAATAATTTTGTTCGATGTTCGTTGAATTGTGAACAATGTTGTTTCTTCGAATTTGAAACAATTACTTTAAACTCATAAGTTCATTGCTCTACAGTCAGGGGCAGATGTACATCTAAATATACACAGGACAAATTACACATATTGAGTTAGCCTCGAAGTAAGTTCGAGACTTGTGTAACGAGATTCTAACACAACGATCAACAATGTTTATCCCTTGCTGGGAAGACAGAGCCAACAGTCTTGAAAAGAGATAATGGCCACGTTCAGCTGTTTGGCTTAATGATAGAATTGAGATTCAAATAGTGGCAGGTTGCTAGCCCATCGCCTAAAAGAAGAATTCCAAGTTTATTAGCCTATCCTTTATCGCCTTTTACGACATCTATGGGAACGAGATGGAGTGATCCTATTCTTTTTTTTTTATTTGTGCCGGGAACCACACGACACAGCAGTAATTGAGTATTACGTTCCGTATAAAAGCAAATCCAGTCATAGTTTGTATTGTATGGCTACAGCCGATAATCTTCCGACAAGATCCGTTACTGGGACTTTAATTACATATACGGTACAGTTACACGGCCAATATAATATCTTATTAGCTATAATAATTCTGTATGTTTGGTCCGTATGTCTGTGGTATCTAATAGGTATTACATCCTTCTTCTCATATAGTTTTCAGCAAATATATTTCTTCTATAAAAATATCTTAACATTTGCACCAATTAACATGATGTCAAAAACTGTGGCCTATTATTTACCTAACAAATTATAACATCAGTTTCGTGAATCACACACATGCAAAATTCAATGAAATTACTTAAAAATTCGCAAGCAAACTCGGGTTGTCACAATGTATTCAGACTGCAGTCGATGCCTGCCTAGCTTTTGTACAAGTTAGTCAGACTTTTATAGTGGGACTCAAAGCAATGATTGCGTTGTGTTCAGTGTTATTGAGTTTTATGATTTTTTACGAAGGATTTTGCAAACAAGTGAGTATTTTTTATTTTATATCTATACAAGCTGTTGCTCGCTGCTCCGCCCGCTTTAAAACTTAAATTCCCGTTCCCGTAGGACTTTCCAGAAAATGTCTAAGTTACTTCTTAAAGTCTTCGCTATCTTTGTGCCTTTATCAAAATCAAAAATCAAAAAGAAATCGGTCTAGTAGTTTTTGAATACATTTGTTTCAAACAAAAACACAAACTTTTGGTTGACTGGAAGAAATCCCATTGGGGATAAGTTGTACATATTCTTCTAAATCCAATAACTGTTTAGTAATTTGTTATATTTATTTTTATGTGCAATAAAGAGTTTACAGACAAACAAATGTTATAAATTGTACCCTATATGATGACCAGGGTCCATATCTTTAGTAGTACAACAAAAGCTTTATCAAAAAACATATATAGACAATGTTTTTTACTCTTATTCTAGTATTCGCCTTCGTTTATAATTATTCAATGTTGAAGACACAATTTTTTATTATATTATGACTTCACTAACGTAGGTATGACCGAAATATTTACTGGTCCACTGCGGAAAGCTTAGCAACACTCTGTATGTCCCAAATTTCAGTCAAAGTCTGTCTAGTTATTAATGTCAGCTGAATATAATCCATCGTGGTACAATTTGGCACAGATGTATTTTTATTTCCTGAAATTCTCACTGTAAATAAGCCCAAGACAAAAGCTAGTTAGTAATTTGTACCTATTCATTTTTTGCAGAGATTTGCCGCCAACCACGCCAATGACAACTCCGTACGATATTTCGAGAAATATCCAAACATTACTATACCAATAATGATACATTTCGACAAAGCGTTAACACTGAGGATGCGGAAATCACAGCCGCACAAAATGAAAATCAACGTGAAGATTTTATCGAAAAATTTATTGAAAAAAGTCGAGAACATATTTCGAAGGCCATTTTTGAATCAGAGGGTGAAATTTAAGTTATTAGAAGCAAGAAATTTGAAAAGAAGAATTGTTAATGATACTAATGTATCTATATATCTGAAAAGATACTGTAAATGGCAAGGGGAAAGGAAAAGATTGAGGAAAAAGAGTTATTTTTCAGTGCTTCTAACGGGTCTAGATGTGTATTATTTGAATAAAGGCAGGAAGGTTTGGACTAGTACAGGTAACTATTTACATACATACATACATATAATCACGTCTATATCCCTTGCGGGGTAGACAAAGCCAACAGTCTTGAGCGGACGGATAGGCCACGTTCAGCTATTTGGATTTAAGATAGAATTGAGATTTGAATAGTGACAGGCCTATCGCCTAAAAAAAGAATCTCAAGTTTGTTAGCCTATCCCTTAGTCGCCTTTTACGACACCCATGGTAAAGAGATGGAGTGATTCTATTCTTTTTTGTATTGGTGCCGGGAACCACACGGCACTATTTATATTTATGTCAAATATGAATTTGGAGTGTTGATTTATTAACTTATTTAAAAAAAATCGTACCTACTAGTGTATTATTTATATCTACTAGACTACCTGCGATTACTGTTACGAATGAAACCCTGTCAATTTCCGTTCTCGCGGGAATTTCTGAATGTTCAAAACCAGGCCACATAAGGAACTTATACTAAATTTTAAATCTCGAGATCCAGCGGTTTGGGCTGTGCTTTGAATCCGTTGAGGAAGTTCCTAGAGAAAAAAAGGTTGGTTGGCACTGTCCTTCCCTATTTATATCTTCAAAAGTTTAAGCTTAACTGTGGATGGCATAAGGTCCAACACCTTAACTGTGGATGGCATAAGGTGCAACACCTTAACTGTGGATGGCATAAGGTGCAACACCTTAACTGTGGATGGCATAAGGTAGTTCACTGCGGTGCTGAAATATGAGATCCTCCTGTGTGAAACACAAATAACATATATCCTAACCTATAGATAGATAGATAGATAAAACTCTTCATTGCACCATAAGAGTAAAACATACAAAACAACATAAAACAGATAGGGATGGTACAAAGGCGGACTTATCGCTAATGCAATCTCTTCCAGTCAACCTTTGGGTGGAAGGAAACCAAACAGAAGATTGGCGTTGGCGCAGAGCAAGATAAATAAATCTTTAAACATAATAAAATGCACAAAGAATATACCTTGGACTTAAAACTCGAAATTCCCGCTCTAATTTGAATTGATTTATTACATTGTATTTATAAACTACTAGCGGACCCGACAGACTTCTTTCTGTCAAATAAAGATTTGTAATGTAGCTGTATTTTGTTCTTGCCTGTTTTATAATCGGAGCAAAAAATTTAAATTTAAAATTTTAATATAATTGAATTTGAATTTTGTACAGCGATAATAAAGTGCAATTTAACTGACGTTTTGAACACATTTACAGTGCTTAGACAACAGTGGACTTTATACAAAAGCTATAGGGCTCATATTGACTCTACGTTTTAGTAAGAAAACGATTGTATAGTAAAAATAATAGGGCTGATTTTAGGGTTTTTCTCCCCGTAAAAACCATTCTCAAAATTAAAAAAAGAATTGGCGTTGTTGAGTTATACGCTTACCAACACATTCTGCGATTCATTTTTATATGATAGATGATCTAAAATCAGTTAACTCGATGCATTCGAAATAATTAATATTTTTTTTAGCCATTACTATTATGAAACAAATGAGGTTGCATTTTTAAATTGTGATCACCGAACTGTGCTAAAGGAAATAATTATTTTCAATTACTATACTTAACATATAAGAACCACTATCATAGCTTTGACCGCCCAAAAGGTTTATTAATTTCAAAGCTTACCTTCTTTATATTTTGGACTTAGATAACATACATACGTCTATATCCCTTGCGGGGTAGACAGAGCCAACAGTCTTAAAAAGACTGATAGGCCACGTGCAGGTGTTTGGCTAAATGTTTCAATTGAGATTCAAATAGTGAGAGGTAGCAACCTGTAACTATTTGAATCTCAATTCAAACATTAAGCAAAACAGGTTAAGAATCTAAGGGTTAGCAAGCCCATCGCCTAAAAGAAGACTTAAGCCTATCTCTTAGTCGCCTTTCACCACGGGGAAGAGATGGAGTAGTCCTAACGTCCATGGGAAAAAGATGGAGTCCTATACTTTTTTCTATTGATGCCGGGAACCACACGGCCCTAGACTAAGACGGCTTAGATAATGATTCCCTAATAATATTTCAGGACGCAGCTACAAGGGTGGAGTCTGCAGCGCCTATCACAGTTGTACACTTTTAGAATGGAAAGGAAGAAATGTTGATTTTCTGCTCGCTCACGAAATTGCACACAGGTATACAAAATTATTATTAATTTCTATTTACACACACACACAATCACGTCTATATAGATATATATCCCTCGCGGGGAAGACAGAGCCAACAGTCTTAAAAAGACTGATAGGCCTCGTTCAGCTGTTTGGCTAAATGATAGAATTGAGATTCAAATAGTGACAGGTTGCTAGCCTGTCGCCTAAAAGAAGAATCCCAAGTTAACAAGCCTATCCCTTAGTCACGTCTATATCTCCTGCGGGTTGGACAGAGCCAACAGTCATCAAAAGACTGAAAGGACACGCTCGGCTACTTGGCTTTCAAAGATTTTCAGATTTAAATGAGTGGAAGGTTGCAAGCTCATCGCCTAAAAGAGGAATCTGAAGTCCTAAATCTTAGTCCCTATTACTTAGACAACAGAGTCACTTTTAAAGAATACACAGCTGCAGGATTTGAATCTGTGAATAAAGCTATAATAATTGGCCACTAACGCTCTGAAATTATTACATATATACATACATATAATCACGTCTATATCCCTTGTGGGGTAGGTAGAGCTAACAGTCTTGAAAAGACTGATAGGCCACGTTCAGCTGTTTGGCTAAATGATAGAATTGAGATTCAAATAGTGACAAGATGCTAGCCCATCGTCTAAGAGAAGAATCCCAAGTTTATAAGCCTATCCCTTAGTCGCCTTTTAGAACATCCATGGGAACGAGATGGAGTGGTCCTATTCTTTTTCTTTATCGGTGCCGGGAACCACACGGCATATCAGAAATTATTATTTTCATGTTATCATTGACTGATTTTTTGCAGTCTCGGAGTCCGCCATGACAGCCAACCTCGTTGTTCGAAGAACAAGTACATTATGGGTCAAAAATATGACCCTTTGAGAAACCCTGATACCTGGTCGATATGCAGTCGACGGGATCTCCAAGAGTTTCTCATGTGAGCAAGTATTAATTTCTATGCAAAGAATAGGGCCGCTCCGTCTCTTTCCCATGGTTGTCGTTAAAGTTGACTAAGGGTTAGGCTTATAAACTTGGGATGCTTCATTTAGGCGACGGACTAGCAATCTTTTTAAATCTCAATTCTATCACTAAGCCTAACAGCTGAAAGTGGTTTCAGTCCTTCAAGACTGCTGGTTCTATCTACCCCGCAAGGGATGTAGACGTGATTATATGAATGAATGAATTATTATGCGTTAAATTTTCTAAGCAGATATAGAAGGAGAGTCTGAAAGGTTGGAGTGGAAAGGTTTAGACGAACGTACCTTGATCAAATTACATCTCCCTCGGACAGAAACAGACGTCTTGGCGCAAGGTCAGGTCAAGATCTTATCAAATACCCGGAACCGATGAGTTTGCATGACCAGAGTTATGAATGTGGATGATATGAAAGAAGTACCTATACAGGGATCGTGGAAAGATGTAGTTATTCTAAAGTACCTAATACTGATAAACTTATGTACCAACATTATATTTATTGTGTGGTTCCTGGCACCGATACAAAAAGAATAAGACCACTCCATCTCTTTCCCATGGATATCGTAAAAGGCGACTAAGGGATAGGCTTACAAAATTGGAATTCTTTTTTTTTTAGGCGATGGGCTAACTAACTGTCACTATTTGAATCTCAATTCTATCATTAAGCCAAATTGCTGAACGTGGCCTATCAGTATTTTTAAGACTGTTTGCTCTGTCTACCCCACAAGGGATATAGACGTGACCATATGTATGTATGTATATTTTTTTGTATTATGTTGTTAATTCTTTTTTTTTTCAGGAGTAAAGAATCTTTGTGCCTAAGAAGAGACTTCAAAGTATGATTCTTTTTTTTTTAATTTAATGACAAGGCCAGGTTGCTCGTAATTAAGCACAGAAGAAAACATTTTACAGAACAGGCGTCAACACGAGTAATGATCATGACTATATATAAAAAAAAAGGAATGTTTGATTGATAAAAAATCAGAGCACAGTTTATTTATTAAAAACTTAATTGCACAAAAAAAAATGTGCAAAGGGCGGACTTAATGCCGTTTGGCATTCTCTACCAGTCTACCAGCTGACCAAACGGAATAACTTTCAGTTTTACTATGAATATGGCATTTGATTAATATTATATTGTTGTTTTGATATAGTTAACACTATTTGTTAAACTTCAACTAAAAAACGAAGTAGGTACTAAAATAATAAATCACGAATGTTATACCTATATTTTAATTCCATCATTAAACCATCCAATATACCTTGGTTTTAAAGTTTTGTGACTTTTGTCTCTGTCCACCCCGGAAGAAATAAAGACTTGATAATTACAGTGTGCTAGGTATGTCATTCCGAGCACTAAATATCATGATCATAGATATCCTCCTAAAGAGAAGCTACTGCCTATCACTACGATTCATGAGTAAGTAAAAAAGATAATATACATACATACATATAATCACGTCTATATCCCTTGCGGGTTAGACAGAGCCAACAGTCTTGTAAATACTGATAGGCCACGTTCAGCTATTTGGCTTTAAGATAAAATTGAGATTCAAATAGTGACAGGTTGCTAACCCATCGCCTAAAGAAGAATCCCAAGTAGGTACCTATGTAAGCCTATCCCTTAGTCGCCTTTTACGACATCCATGGGAAATAGATGTAGTAGTCCTATTCTTTTTTGTATTGGTGCCAGGAACCACACGGCACAGAAAAAAAAAGATAATATTATCTAAGATAATGGGCCGAGGGTCTGGTGGGCCAGTCAAGTCACAATAAAAGCGCCAGATTTTTGAATATTCGTTCAAGTCTTATCAAAATTCCCCAAGTAACAAAATTTGGTAATATAAAAGATCTAAGAACAGTTTGGAACAGTATTTATTATTAGCACTAGGTATATTATTGTTGTTGTTGGTCAACAGTACCCCAAACCGCCGAACTTGCATGAAAAGAGTTATAAATGTGGATGATGCGAAAGAAATATGCAGTGTCTGCCTACCCCTCCGGGAAAAAGGCGTGATTTCATGTACATATGTATGTATCAAAATAATGTACTAATTATTTGTACACATTGAAATGGTTTACAGAAAACTCCGCGGTGGTATAAGTCTATCTCTCATGGATATCCCACAATAACATTTTTTGTCATTTACTTGCCGTGCCGTGTGGTTCCCGGCACCAACAGAAAATAGAATAGGACCACTCCATCTCTCTCCCATGGATGTCGTAAAAGGCGACTAAGGGGTAGGCTTATAAACTTGGGATTCTTCTTTTAGGCGATGGGCTAGCAACCTGTCACTATTTGAACCTAAATTCTATCATTAACCCAAATAGCTGAACGTGGCCTATCAGTCTTTTCAAGACTGTTGGCTCTGTCTACCCCGTAAGGGATATAGACGTTATTATATGTGATGAGATGTCATTTACTTTTTACGACAATCAGCACCCGTGCGAAGCTGGGGCGGGTCGCTAGTGTATGTATAATAGACGTTTAAACAACGCCGAATAGACCCCATATCCTTTTTCTTCTAATCCGTCAGTCAGTTTTTCGTCTGTTTTTATTCGTCTTAAATGTCAAATCAGAGAGTATGTCTGACCATGGTGGTTGATCATAGATAAAATACTCTAGAAAAACTAAAACCCTGCCAATTTAACGTTGGCAAAAATGCTTGGATGGAAGCTACATTCATCAAAAGTAATATTTTAAAACGTTTTTTTTAAATATTACTTTTGACTTATTTTTAATTTTTTTTTTGATTTTAAAAGAATACAGGTTATTCACAGATGACGGGATGAAGGTTATCCTATGTACTTCTCTCTCTTAATTATATAATTAAATACCTATAAGCGAAATTTCAGTTAGAAAACGCGTTAAGAAGTCAGAAAGAAACAATCATACAAACACATTTACTTTCGCATTTATAATATTAGTTAGGGATTCTAGTCTACTTCTACGTTTTCGACTCTCTCATATTTTTTGCGTACGAGTTCTCCTAATAGCACTGCCCGTTGGTAAATAAAACCTCTGCTTATTTAACTTTGGCAAAAACGCATGGTAGTAACATTCATCGACCATCAGTTAGCAATACCGATTCGATGTCGAGTATGAGAAAATCCTAGCAATTTATCTTATACACTGTGCCGTGTGGTTCCCGGCACCAATGAAAAAAGAAAAGGACCACTCCATCTCTTTCCCATGGATGTCGTTAAAGGCGATTAAGGGATAGGCTTGCAAAATTGGGATTCTTTTTTTTAGGCGATGGGCTAGCAACCTGTCACTATTTGAATCTCAATTCTTTCGTAAAGCCAAATAGCTGAACGTGGCCATTCAGTCTTTTCAAGACTATTGGCTCTGTCTACCCCGCAAGGGATATAGACGTGACAATATGAATGTATGTACGTAAATGAATGCTTTAGCGGGAAGCTATTATTAACATAGTTGAAAGTTGTGTGAACTTGACCGCTAAAACTGAACATCCATTATGAATAACAATGAACAGAATGATGTTCATACGAATTTTAATAAAATGAAAGCAACTATCAGAGCGATTAATCCTGTTAACACTTTCACAGACTTTTTGTGAAAAAAAAAATTATTTCTACTGTTATGGTAGAAAAATTTGAATGCTTGTAGGTATATTATACTCCGATGGATTTTAAAATCTTTAATTAATTCCTACAAGGCACGAACAGACATTATACATACATGCCTACAGACATTATCTATATATATTGTCCACGTCTTTATCCCGTACGAGTAAGGCAGAGCCAACAGTCTCGAAAAGACCTAAAGGCCGACTTTAACTGTATGGCATAATGATGGACTTGAGACTCAAAAAGTGACAGGTTTCGATTTAAATGGTTAGCAGCTTAAACTACATACATACATACATATGGTCACGTCTATATCCCTTGCGGGGTAGACAGAGCCAACAGTCTCGAATAGACTGAATGGCCACGTTCAGCTATTTGGCTTAATGATAGATTTGAGATTCAAATAGTCTTAACGACCGTCTTATAAAGTAGGTAACTTTAATGTGTTTGTGACCAACATAATATTATTTTATTCTCAACGAACCGCGTCCGTCTACCGCAACCCTATTGTCTCCGCCATTTAATTGCATATGTAGTTAGCGCCGAATAACAGTACTCTTTTGTTTTCATTTCATATCACTGTAGGTTAGTGGGTCTAATGCATTTGTTTGCTCTCTGACTACTTCTACGGTTTCAGGTACGCTAAACTTTATACACGTATTTACGGATACTTACAGAGAGATGTTAATCTTGGTAGTTCGAAAGACGCGTTATTTTAAGTATATACTCGTATGTAGACATACATACATAAAATCACGCCTCTTTTTTCGGAGGGTTAGGCAGAGACTACATCTTTCCACTTGCCACGATCTCTGCATAATTCCTCCGCTTTATCCACATTCATTCGTGAATACACGTTGAGAGAAAACATCGTGAGGAAACTTGAACGTTCAGGCGAGTGGATATACAGGATGCAGTTTGGAGTCCCATAAGTAGTTGTATCTTAATGAAGCCTAGCCTTGTAGCTTAATGAAGTTGAAGCCATCGTAGTTGAAAGACGAACTCGGGCTCCTCTCATGGTGATAGGGTTGCCATCCGTCCGGGTTTCCCCGGATTTGTCCTAGTTTAGAGGGCATCCGGGAAGCGTCCGGGGAAGTTTTCATTTGTAGACCGGGTTTTAAAAAATTAATAAATAAAAAAAAATTGGGCCGCCCGCGAGACACGCACTATACTCGCACACCACGATCAACCGACGAACCAAGTATATTTACCGTTAAAAAAGCTGATTTATATAAACAATTTGTAACAAATTGTAATATGATTCTGTGTTGTTAAAATAATGAATAAATAAAAAAAGGGATTTATGACATTTCCAAATGTCTTTTATTGCATTGTATATGTTTAAAAGATCTTGTTGACATGTCCGGCTTTCAGACTCTAAAATCCGGAGTTTTCACGCGTCTTGTCCGGTTTTCCAAATTTTAGAGATGGCAACCCTACATGGTGAGGACATTCTCTTCGTAGCTACCAAACCTCTAGCTGAGCCCGCGACTGCGTCCGCGTGAAATAGTTATTTTTGGCATTATTGAAGCCATGAAGGATGAATAATTAACCCTGTTTTCTTTTCGGTCCTTATAGTTGCAGTGTGATGTTATATAGCTTAAAGCCTTACTCGATAAATGGTCTATTCAACACAAAATGAATTTTTCAATTAAAACCTGTAGTTCCTGAGATTAGAATGTTCAAAAAAACAAACAAACAAACTCGTCAGCTTTGTAATATTAGTATAGTCTGTGTTGTCACATCCTGACAGTATAGATAAGTGTTACCTGAATGTGCAGGGTTCTCACGATGATTTCTCTCATTTCAAGTAAGTAATCTATATGAAAATTCTTTCAAATTTTGATGCCTAAGCACCCAACTCACGTCTTATTACAAAATGTCTCTGTTCGAGTCGAGACTTTCGCTACACTTTCGGTTTTCTGCATCACAGACGAATACAAATACCTTGTTTGTAAAGATTGAAACACCCATGTGAGCTGAATTCGGACATTTGAATAAAAAGTTGTGTAAAATAATTTTTATTTATTTAAACTTTATGTACAACAGATGGACTTAATGCCACAAGGCATTCTCTGTCAGTCAAACCTTTGGTCCAAACTGAGATGGATGTATGGGTGGTGCGATAAATGTATATGATATAAATACATATAATGTGTGTAATGTAATGCATAGGTCAATTTTATTCCAATAAAAAGGGTTTCGCTTTTATTTAGAGTCAGGTTAGGCTCTGAAATTTCTCTGCTGTGGAAAAAGTAGCTTATGTCATCCCTAAGGTATATTCTATATTTATGCCGAATTTCGTGAAACTTTGTTTAGTAAATTTTGAGTTTATTCGTTACAAACAAACAGAAATACAAATATTTTCTCTTTATTATAAGCCGCCCGCAGCTACCATAAACTACCCATTTATTGCCTTTCCTGCGGGAATTTTGGGAAACTCTCTCTCTCCTAAAGCACTTCTTAAACATATAAGGAATCTATAAGCCAAATTTAAAATTTCAGACTGACTGACGAACGCACAGCTCAAATCGCTAAGCCTGGCGACTCGAAATTTGTCATTTTGTTTTTTTTTTTAAGTGCTTTCGGGGTGCACTAAGAGAGATTTCTCAAGAATCCCGTGGGAGCGGAAATTAACAAAATTTTTAACCTCTGGTAAAACATAAAATTACCATACAATTAGTGAAACGCGATTTATATTACCTGAATAAATTAATTATCCCGTTTCGGCTTACTTTTGGATATGCCGTGAACAATAAGATTGCAAGAGCCGCGGAGAGAAAGGCATAACAATGGACATGCATACGGAACGTGTGTGGTGTGACATATCGAATGCGATCTGAACTATACAATAGAGACTAGTGAAAGGAATAGAGTCGCTGTTATAAAATATTCTTATTTTTTATTTTTGAATTAAATATCTCTCTCTGGAATATAATCTAATCGCATATATTTACAAAGATACAAAAATGACGAAATGTTTTCATATGTTATTTAGCTTTGGATTTAATACAAAATTAACTTACGACAGTTAACATTTTATTGATAGGTAGTATTGTACTAAAAAGATTTTTGTTCTTCCTATGGATGAATTTCTGACAAAATTTCAACAATTTTTAACTATTTTCTCTCACAAAGTTATTATTCATTTGTTAATTTTTTATTTATTATTTTATTTATATAGGTATTTATGTCCAGGAAAAAGTAAGAATTGAATTTAAACTAAAGAGAAATTTTGTACAAAGACACTACTCCAGAGAAATTTCTTTCAGTAAGCCCACGACAGGAAAATGTAAAGAGAGGCATTGGCTTGTTGTACATTTTACGTACATAAAGTTTAAAAAGTAACCTTATACAATCGTCTTTCAATTGAAACTATATTTAAACGGTTTTTATCACCTCGTACATGATAGCATAAAGTAAAATCTAACAATAATTAAAATATAACACTTATATTCAGGTGGACAGTATGCTCGTTTAGGTAGTTTTATAAATTTCTTATTTACACAACGTCGACTCCACACATTTTTTGTTTTAATCTGCGCGAGAGAGGTATTAATCGAAGCGGAACTCCGATTCATAGCTTACTGAGCACATTTTCACTGTTTTACTTACTTTCCTGTTTTATAATATATACTAGATCGTGCTATGTGGTTCCCGGCACCAATAAAAAAAAAGAATGGGACCACTCCGTCCCAATCCCATGAATGTCGTAAAGGCGACCAAGGGAAAGGCTTATAAACTAAGGATTCTTCTTTTAAGCGATGGGCTAGCAACCTGTCACTATTTCAATCTCAATTCTATCAATAAGCCAAACAGCTGAACGTAGCCTTTCAGTCTTTTCAAGAATGTTGGCTCTGTCTACCCCGTAAGGGATATAGACGTGATGATATGTATGTAGATACTCATGGTGCTATAAAATTGATAGAAGCATCAAACAGATTAATTTTTATGAAAAAATATCTAATATTTAATCTCTGTCAATATTTTCTAATGAAAGTATTTTATTTTTATAGAGATTTATAAATACGGATACTTGATATATATATATACACATTTATAGGATTCTCTAAGAAAGTAAAATACTTTCGCTAGTGTTGACGCAATTTTCATCAAAGAAATTCGATAACTTAGAAAAAAATCACTTTCATGTTGCAATTTCAAACAAACACTTTCGTATTGTTCAACATACATACATACATATCATATGTATGTATGTATGTTGAACAATACGAAAGTGTCTTCATACCTTACGGGGTAGACAGAGCCAACAGTCTTGAAAAGACTGATAGGCCACGTTCAGCTGTTTGGCTTAATGATAGAATTGAGATTCAAATAGTGACGGGTTGCTAGACCATCGCCTAAAAGAAGAATTTATAAGCCAAAGCCCAAGTTTATAAGCCTATCCCTTAGTCGCCTTTTACGACATCCATGGGAACGAGATGGAGTGGTCCTATTCTTTTTTGTATTGGTGCCGGGAATCACACGGCAATTGTTCAATTCTATCATTAAGACAAACAGCTGAACATGGCCAGTATTTCAAGATGGCTGGCTCTGTCTACCGCGGAAGGGATATAGATGTGATTATATTATGAATAAATGAAATGACTTTCGTACCTATTGTCTGCAAACATCAAAAGGGTGGAGTCAAATCATACTTTTAAAGCGCTCGAGTGATGTAATAACAGATTTTTATTCATTTTAAAATATTTTATGTAATGTAATGCTGCTAGAGATAGAACTAATGGTGTGTAATGGGAAACTTGCACATTCAGACAACTACAATAAGAGTTAGGATCCTCTGCAAGGTAGAGTAAGTCAGACGGGAGTCGCTTCGTGTAAAAACTTGACTTAGGTACTTATAATATTACATCTTCAAAACAAAAGAATTGTACGCAAAAAAATTAAACTTTATTTTGGAAACAAACTTAATAATTTGGTGCCTAATTTTATCGACGTTATCACAACACTATCCATTCTAACCGTGTTCTATATCAATTGCACTATACCGCGCAGTTGCGGGCTGCAAAACACCGCGAACTGCCGCCTGTCGCAATTCCATGGTGAAAAGCCGCATAGAAGGTTATTCCTTTGCGTACCAAACCGCGGAATGCGCGCGCATCTGTTCCAAAAGTTAAAAAGTTTAAACGTCAAAATTGCGCGCCAATTTCGGTAGCGGGAACACGATTATTTTTTAATTTTAATATTTTTTTTTTATGATTAGAAAAATGTGACATTGTTTAAGATTTAATTATTATTATTTAAGTGCGTGTTAATATGGTTGTGTATTGGAGGAAAGTGTTTCTGGTGGCGGCCCTAAGTTCGATTCTGGATGTTAAAAGCGAGAAGTTCGGAAATAATGTAAGTTATTTTTCGTAAATGTCACTCTTACAGGTAAATACCTACACTAGAAACATTTGATATTATTGTCAAAACCGGCTAGTGGCTCTGTACATATTTAAATTTTTAAATGGACTGTCTGCAACAAAGTAAGTACTTAGCGATTAGCTATTGGCAAAGAATGTTTTATACTTACACATGTAGGTATATTGATAGTGTAGTCCCAATTACTAAAACTGTCGAAAGAATTAAATCACTTTGCGACTGAATTAGCAGATAGAATTAATCCTCAGTGGGGTAACTCCACGATGGTTTTGTTTTCATTAACTTGATTAAATTGAAAATGTCTATGTTGAATACCTATTAAAATCGGCCAAATCGGCTAAGTAAGTTATGTTTTCCAAAACTAAGTATTTTCTTTTTTTCTTCAAAAGTTAATCTGTATTTGAACACTCTTTTTCAGTGATTTACGAAGATTTTCATTCATAAATAAATCTTTTAGTTTTCGTAGCATGACGTCATTAAGTGAATGACGAAATTTATTTATTTTTGTTATTACTCGAATTGTTGCGTGTTGTTGGAAAACGCAGTTTCAAAATCTGTTCGGACTATACTATACCATCACGCGGAATGCGATACAAATTATTTTTATTTCTTTATGAAATAAAAAACTTTTGTTATTATTTACTTGCAAAAAGGTTGTCTTAGCTTATTAGACCATTTGTCAATTAAACTTGTTAATTAATAATTTTAATCTCAATCAAAAAGTTAAAAAGACCAATAATTGCGATTCAACCAGCAACAACCTCATATTTTTTGAACGTCTAAACTTATTTCATAAAAGATCGTAATAACGATAAAAAATATTACGCAATATTCCGTTACAAACGCGAAAGTAACCAAACATTATGAGGTCCAATTTAACATAATTGGTTTAAATCTATTACACTTTCGCTGTAACATTAAAAATTTAATGGTGAATTTATTTAACAACTTATTTAAAACTTTAATTTAACGCTTTGACTAAGCTATAAACTAACTGTAGACAATTAATGATAAACTAAGAAGAAAAAAACTTTACCTATAGGTAACTTTAAACCTTTTGTAATGTGGATGAAAATATATTTATACAGGGTAAATTTTAATTCACTGGCATCCTTTTAACAGTTAAAGTTGTTCAGTTAGTTGTGCTGATTAACATTGCGCATCAAACTGAACAACTTTTACTACGGGACTTACTTCGAAATCGTGAAAAAAATATTACCTACCTGCTTTATACAAGAGGTACGGGATACAAAACAACACACACGGGCAACCAAAACGTATAAAACAGCTGATTTTATTTTCGTCATTTTGATGTTGGTGCCAAATTAACTGTCCTCTGATCCACCTGTTTAAAGGATTGCAATGATATAAAAATGATCCTGAAGAAATACGTCCGATGAAAATGCTGCAGTGTAGTTTGTTTCTCCACACATGAGCTTTGGAAGCGGTAGTAGTTATAACTAGATTTAAGTGATTTTGAAAATAAATCTATTCTATTTTATATAATTTTACTTATATATAATTTTACTCGAATCGGTAAGGTTATGCGCAGAAAGGCACACCTCGACCATGAACCAATGACTATTCGGAGTTATGTACATTGATGATGCTCTTACGGTGAGCGAAAACATGGTGAGGAAACCTTCACAATCAGGCAACTGGATGTGTGACCATGATCGATCCAATACGGCTATAATTTACCTGCAAAGGTTGCTCAGTTCAAATGGGAGTCGCTTTGTCTAAAAACCTGACTTACCCAATCCAGGATCCATGGTCAAAGGCAAAGGCCGAGCTTCTCTCCAGAGTGATGAGGATGCAACCGGGACTAAAGCCAGGAGAAAGAAGAAATATATTTTCACGGTGAAAGCACCAAGCACCTAGCACAGGTTATAACTGTCGCAACTAGGTATCAAAGACTGTTTTCTTAGTTACCTATGTACAATTAATTTGAGCGTAATTTATTTACATAATTAATATGTTAAAAAATGAGTTAGGTTCCCCTACAAATGTTTTAGAGATAACCGGTTTGAATTAGATTTAGCTTACTACTCAATTTAGCCAAGCGGAATACGCGCTTCAAAATTAAATTATGCCGTGTGGTTCCCCGTACTTAAGTTAAGAAACATCATCAAACTTAACGCCAAAAGTACTTATTATCTAACAGTCAACTATTGCCCATTATCTTTATGATTTTTTTAAACTGACATTCGTTTGCACAAAGTATTAACTTATGACAATTTGTTGCATAATAGTTTATAGAACTGGAGAAAGTGACTTGGTTCTCTTTGTGTCCTAAAGTAGGTAAAGTGCCTATTGTTGTAAATAGCGACTAAGTATAAAAACTGTCAGTTCCCAAAGAAAGTTCATTAAAAGCGGACTGTTCTTTAAACTACATTTTATTCTGGGAAGCAAAATAACATTGTAAGTTTCTCAGAAAGCTAATATAAATAATCACTATTTGAATCTCAATTCTTTCATTAAGTCAAACGGCTGAACATGGCCATTCAGTCTTTTGATAACTGTTGGCTCTGTCTTCCCCGGAAGGGATATAGACATGATTGTAAGTTTTTCGATAAGATATTATATTATCCCGGAATATAGACTTATTCTGCTGGATTTGCGATAAACGTCTATTTGTGCGGGAAAAGCAAGTTTCAATGAAATGTTAAGTATTCCTCTAATACAATATTATTCTCGACGATATTTTGAGATTTATAAATTTGGTAAAACTGTGTGGTAATAAAGAAAAACTGTGGGGTAATATAGAAAAACTGTGGGATAATATAGAAAAACTGTGGGGTGGTATAGAAAAACAGTGGGGTTATTTATACAGAAAACTGTGGGGTAATATAGACATGCAACCTGAACCAGCGAAAATGATGTGCTATAGTAAAATTATTTCATTCATATCTACAAGAAACAGGAAAAAGATCACATAGTACCCCATTGGCAGAATTAATATGAATTGAGGTCATCGCACTCTTATCATTTTTATAATATAATACATCCCAATTTAGTCTGACCCGGTTGTATCCAATTCTGTTTGAATTACGTTGATGGATAACCTTTTTTTCTAGATAGCCTAGAGATAGCCTTAAAGTCTGCCTAACAACTCTTATCTGGAGAGCAATTTTTATTCTTACTTAAGATAAATGTGCGCACTCAAATATATCATTATCACTAAATTGATAAAAATGGACCAAAAACCTTGGTTAACAATTAAAATGTGATATAATTACGTTCATATCAAAAGAATATGAACGATTATACTTACTTTTAATCACAAATTCCAACGTTTGTCTGTCTATTACGCTTTTACGGCTAAACCCCTGACCAAATTTGTATGATATGAATAAAGTTACATTATTTATCCGAGGGCAAAATAGGTTATTTTTTTTTTTCAACTTATTTGCAGGATTTCTCATGATTTGTTCCCTCACCGTTAGAACATTGGTTGGTAATCAAACTAATGTACTTCAACCACGCGTCCACCAACGTTCTTAAATCGAGATTTAACTCTGCCGGGCCTAGTAACACCACCCACAGCTATTTAGGCATCCTATGTCACGGTCGTTCGTAATTTAGGAATTAACTCTGATTCCTTCCATTCAAATTTCGGTACCTTGACCTGTAATTCAGTTTAACTCAGTTTATAACTAAGTGACCCCTGTGAAACAATCATGACACTGAGATGCAGAAAAAAATAATTAGTACAGTACTTAATAAGAAATACCTATTAATCTCGATTCCTGCCGTGTGGTTTTAAATACTTTAGAATAGAACCAATCCATATTTTCCCATGGACGTCGTTACTAAGGGATAAACTTGGGATTCCTTGTCTTCTCTCAGTCCTTAACCCTTACAGGGTAGACAGAGCCGACAGTCTCGCAAAGACTGAAAGACCACGTCCAGTTAAGGTTATGACGTAACAATGAAATTGAGATTCAACTATAGACCCAAATTGTTAAACCTATACCACTGTCGCTATTTACAACATTCATGGTAAAGACATGGTTTGGTCCTATCCTAAAGTGACGCAGACCACACGGCATTCATTCAATAGTTAATTAGTTTTGTAACTTACATTACAAAATAACCTCAAATATTTTCACATAATTTTATTGACAATACATTTCAAACTATTTGCATTTGAACGGAACCTTGCAAGGCAATATTTCACCCATGAAAAGCCGGGCTATCGCAACTGTATGTAGCAATTTTAACACCATTAAGTTGGCCAGATTATCTGACTGTGACTATCTTAGTGTTTCGTAAAAATTTTTGCATCGTGATGGGAATTTTTTGATATATTTATACCATTTGCCGAAGCAGAATGATATTTGCCAGAATATACCACGGTATGATAATCCAAAACACTTTATAAACTTGGGGCTCTTCTTATAGGCGATGGGCTAGCAACCTGTCACTACTTGAATCTCAATTCCTTTATAAAGCCACACTTGTTGGCTCTGTCTACCTTGCAAGGGATATATACGTGATAATATGTATGAATGTATAATAATCTAATACAATTTATCAATTAAAAAACGTTCAAATACTGTATACTAAATATGCAAGTGTAGGCGACCTTCTTTGTATACGCCATAGCAACGGTTGTCATGGTTTTTTTAGTGAGGAAATAATGTCAGAATTTGTATTTATTGTTAAAAATATATATTTTACTAGAGGCCGCCCGCGACTTCGTCCGCATGGAAACCCTATCAATCCCGCGGGAACTCTGGGATAAAAAGTAGCCTATGTGTTATTCTGGGTCTTCAGCTACCTACATACCAAATTTCATGGTAATCGGTTCAGTAGTTTTTGCGTGAAAGAGTAACAAACATCCATACATCCATACAAACTTTCGCCTTTATAGGATATTCATATAGTAATTTTTAACTGATTATTTTTCTCCTCTTTTCTCCTTCTATCTTCTGTAGGAATAACTAACTTTGCAACTATACTTTCTACACAAAGATCGTGGCAATTGAAAAGATACTGGTTTTAAGGCAGATGTGGTATTTTTAGGAAGGACCAAAATCAAGGCTCTCTTTTCCTCAATACATAGTTGCTAACTAACCCTATAAGTTAAACCAGTTGGAGCACTTTCAAACGTGATATTCCCTTCTAACAATTATCGAGGCAGAGTAGAAGGTCATTACTGGTTATAAAACTGTTATTTAACAACTTTTGTAGAAGCAGAAATAGCAGAGTTAATGTTTGTTTTTACTAATTAACTAAGCTTACTGTTATTTTGATATCACGGCGTGAGAGACAAGATTCAGAAAGGAGTTTCTTTAAAACTTTGACACATTAAAATTTAAGTAGTAGGGGTAGACAGATCCAACAGTTTCGATAAGACTGATCGGCCACGTCCAGAGGTTGGCTTGATGATTGAATTGACATACAAATTGTATCAGGTTGCCAGCCCATCACTTAAATGAAGAATCCCACGTTTATAAGACTATCCCTTAATCGTCTTTAAAATTATATGTGTCAAGTAAAAAATAAAATATTGAATAATTAATTGATTACATGATGTAAAATATATATGTATTACTACAAGGAAAATCATTTTTAACTGCGTTAGTATATTTCGTACATTGCTCACCACATTCTTAATTGTTTGCAGAAACATTTTAGAGATACTAAATAAATAGGAGTTCTCACAGAAAAAAACATATAAAAGTTAGAAAAAAATAAAAGTAATCTTGATTATACAGCTCACAAAATAAACGCAGTCACAATTCACTTGCTTTTACGAGAATTTTATTCAAATAAGGTTGGTAGCATCGGCATTGTTTTTTTTTTTATAGTATACCTAGCTTTTGCCCGCGAAATTCGTACACGTTATATCACTTTTGTTAAAATTTTGAGCGCAAAGTCGTATTGTTGTGCCAATTTTTAAGTTAGACCTTAAGTTAGACGTACAACACACATTACATCAAATTTAATTCAGTAGTCGGAGTAATTTACATACCTATTAGAAGGATAGAAAAAAAATATAATTTCAAATGTAAGTAAGTGCTCCAAAAATATACATACATACATACAATCACGTCTATATCCCTTGCGGGGTAGACAGAGCGAACAGTCTTGAAAAGACTGATAGGCTACGTTCAGTTATTAAATTACCAATAATATAGATAATTTTTAGTATAATTAATAGCTGTATTTATTTCATCTGTGCGTGCAAATAAACCTAATTTTTATCGTGTTTGGAGAGCTCTCCTCTCTTCGAGAATGCTAAAGATTTGACAAATTTCACTCAAAACTTGACAACTTATTATTCAAAGCATCAAATTGATGTCACGTAAAAACAGTAAAGTTGAGTTCAAACAGATTTTCTCGCTCAGCACACCATCACGGAGTCACGGCTTCAGATCCAAATTACCTAAAATTACAACAAAAATTACAGGAAAGCACACGACAGTCGCCGATCATGACAAGTCACGAGATAATTGCGAAAGTTAACATTTGGATCTTGGAGATAAAGTTTACTGCACTCTGTTCTTCCGCTAGTATGTTCAACCATGTTATCGTAAATAATACTTGTTAGTCGTTCAACGCGAACCTAGAAATGGTGAAAACTTTTATTTCTTATGAAAATGTAAATATCTTGATAACTACTTGATAGATTTTAATGCCCTACGGACTTAAAAATTCTGTTGACTACATAAAGTAGGTACATACTTCCATTCCAAAATCCATCTAAATTCAAAAATTGTCGCGTTACAAACATACATACATACATATGATCACGCCTATCACGCCCTACCGAGAGCCACCAGTCTTGAAAGACTGATAGGCCACGCTCAGCTGTTTGGCTTAGTGATAGAATTGAGATTCAAATATTGACAGGTTGCTAGCCCATAGGCCTAAAAGAAGAATCCCAAGTTTATAAGCCTATCCCTTAGTAGCCTTTTACGACATCCAATTCTAATGGTGCCATATGGTTCCCGGCACCATTAGAATTACAAACATACACACATACGAAAAATATATTGTCGTCCCAAGTTGATTGGCAGTGGAGGCCTATGTTAGTCTTGGAATTAACATGTTTCTTAATTTTTAATAATTGCTTGTCTGTCATTGCTTCACATTAGCAAACATCTGTTGGCCAAAGAATGGTCTCAAAAACCATAAAGTACATTACGAAAGACGGGCACAATGAAAACTCAAGATGGCCGGTATTGCCACAAAGCAAATGTCGTTCAATGCTCTGTGTTTAGGGCTGCCCTTTCTGCTGACATTCCAGAAAATTATAGCAATATTCTAAAGAGATGTAGTTGACAATGTGTAACATACGTATAACAGAGTATAAATAACGCATAATAATAATGCCTAATTTTTTACCTGGTAGGCGGGTAAGATAATGTGCAATAAAATTTTAATAAATACGAACATAAAAATAGGACTGTTGGCTTTGTCTACCCCGCAAGGGATATAGACTTGATTATATACATATGTATTTAAAAACACGTATTTTCATGAAGAAGGAGGAAAATAACACATGTTCCACTATCCTTGCATCTGCTCACTTCTTTTGCTTCATTTACAGGCATCACTTTCTACAAACAATCTTTAGGTACCCTGGCTGTTGTAAAATAAACCTAATATTTTGAAAATAACTGATACACCACCCGTACATCCATCTCAGTTTGGTCCAAAGGTTCTACTGGCAGAGAATGCCTTGTGGCATTAAATCCATCTGTTGTACATTTCAAGTGCATAAAGTTTAAATAAATAAAAAAACCGAAGTAAAACTTTAAAAAGCTTTGGCCAAAGTGAAATAAATTATTCTCCCTGTTACTCCAGAATCCAGGATTTTTTTGACATAAAAACACACTTAAGAGCGACCAATCGAGAAATACCCGACGTTTGGCAACCCTAGTGGCGCCATCATTTACAGGGGCAATTCACACGAGAAACATACAACGCTCTGGTTGCTATTTAGAGAAAAATTTTATTGACATCTTCATGTTTTTAGGACATTAAAATATTAGTGATTTGGCGACATGTTTACGACACAAATCACAAAAACAAAATCACGCAACGCTATCAGTCAAAAACAGCTTTCAAAGATTTCATGGATTGGATCATAATATATGCAATCTCCGATACAACATCGTTGGAGCCGCGGTTCCCCAGGCATAACACCTAGCCTGGCTGAAGATCTTTTGGTGGCGGTCGAGCCGAATCATCGCTCCCGCTACAGTGACATTATGTACTCAAATTTTAACCCAATACGCTATAAGGGAATTGATTCCAAATCTCGTCTACTTAGCGCCATTCTTTGGATAATTTTAATACTACTCTCTAGTTTAAGGGTATCTTGACCTGACCTTCTGCCAAAACCACTACGATTTGTTCAAGGTACGTTTGTCTAAGCCTTAACTTCAACGTTCGCATTCAAACTTCCCTTGTATTTTTGCTTAATCAACCTGCTTTTATTTAGCCTCTCCACAAGACCGAACCATCTAAGCATTCTCTTTTTGAGTTGTTTCAAATAAATTCATTCATTATATCTTATTTATATTTATATATTTTTTTAATTCGGCTCATCGTGCCGCCAAAGGATTGTAGTATTCTTTTTTTAAGTCTTTCATTCATATAATCACATCTAAATCCCGGGGTAGACAGAGCCAGTCGTCTTGAAAGACTGACAGGCCACGTTTAGCTGTAAGGTTTAATGAAAGAGTTGAGATTCAAGTAGTGACAGGTTCCTTGCCAATCGCCTAAAACAAGAATCCCAAGATTACAAGCATCCCTTAGTCGCCTTTACGACATACATGGGAAATCAATGGAGTGGTCCTATTCTTTTTTATATTGGTACCACACGGCAATCTGAATTCAGTAATGAGTAATCTTATTTAAAACAACAACCATTCTTTCTCAGCAAATGTTCCTATGATAAAAATAATTAGTCACAGATAGTTTACTTATGTAATACCCAGTCTACACAGGACAATTTATGATCTTGTTACGCGAACCAAGCTTACAAAGTAGCTGGTTTATAGCACACCTACGCTTAACTGATATACGTGCTGGGCCGATTTTGAGTTGCCTGCATACCAAATTTTAATACAACATAGTATCACTTTCATTTCTAAAGATACATTGAACTGTGATGAAATTTTGCCATAGTAGAGAGTTCAGATTGATGTAGTAAATGAACAAAAAGGCTAAATACACTTAAGATTCTTTTTTCAGGCAATGGGCTAGCAAACTGTCACTATGTGAATCTCAAAACCTAACCAGCTGAACGTTAATTGTCATTGGCCAAGAGGTTAAATTTTTTTGACAAAAAGTATTTTTATGTTTTCATTGTTCATTTTTGTACATTTTGTGGTGGTTCCCGACAGTGCCGTGTGGTTTCTAGGCACCAATAGAAAAAAATAAGCGACTAAGGAATAGGCTTATAAACTTGGGAGTCTTCTTTTGGGCGACGGGCTTTCAACCTTTCACTTTATACAGGGTGACATTTAAAACAACTGCATCCTTTTAAACATAGACTATACCCATGCTTCTGAGCTGTTTGAGCCTTTTTTTATTTAAATTAAACGTCATCATTTTTACATTTAAAACTCTCAAAAACTACGTCACACGCTTTATTAAAGACCAATACTACAAAAAGAAATTAAAACTAAACATGTAAATAAATGTCTGAAAAATAAATTATTTTTCTAGTATATATCAAGATCAAGTAAAGTACAGAGTATTCGAGTTCGCTCAGCTGAATGAATTGTGTCGTTGACCTCTGAATCTTACGCGTCGCTTTTCCGCCGGGGTGATATGACGTATTTAGGATCGTGGATTTTGATACTTTAATTTTTTTTCGTACTTTTTGAAATATGAACCGATTCTTTTCTTTTAACGTTTTTAAATATCCTTTAGATGAGTACACTTAACAGTTAAATTTATGCAGTTGAATTGAAAGTCACCCTTTATTTGAATCTCAATTCTATCAGTAAGTTAAACAGCTGATCGTGGCCCATCAGTATTTTCAAGACCGTTGGCTCTGTCTACCCCGCATGGGATGTAGACGTGATTATATTTATGTATGTATACATACATACATAAATATAATTTAAAATGCATCACTCGGAAATAAAAGTAAGAATTTTACATGCACACACATTCACTGATTTATAAAAGCAAGGAAATACATGCTACACGGATTCATCGTTTGCCAAACTCGAATAATTCCTTAATAAGGACCCTGGCCTTACGTTGAATGGACCCAGCTACTAAAACAGTAAACAACCGCTTTCTTCCTTACTATGTAAGTAAGGAAGGTATGAAAGGCGTTATCTGCATATTTCATCGTAGGTAGCGTAGCGTATCTTACTGCAGTTTCTAATTCGCTAAGTGGTGTTTTTTAACCATACCCATTAATAGACAAGTTGCTAGCCCATCGACTAAAAGAACAATCCCAGGTTTATAAACCTCTGCCTTAGTTGTCTTTTACGACATCCATGGGAAAAAGGTGGAGTGGTCCTATTCTTTTTTCTATTGGTGCTGGGAACAACACGGCAATTTTGCTTCATCAACATTAAAATACCTTTTCATAACCTAACTTCAAATTAAAATTAATAATATCACTCGTAATATCTAACAGAAGACAAAATATAATAACAAATACATTGTATCTCGTCACGAATAACTATTGCGCAATCAAAACGCAACTATGATCATAGTGAAATTGTATTTTTTTTTTGCGTTAGAGGCAGAGGCGTTTGACCGAATCGGAACTAATGTTTTTACGAAGCGGTCAGCTGTGGCTGTCTGGCGGGATGGACAATGATGGTCGTTATTTGGCAAATTTTATCAAATATGTTTCAACCTACTTTGTGATTAAGGTAATAATGTTCTGCTAAGTACGGCTTTATCCTAAATAATAATATTATAAATGCGAAAGTATATTTGTTTGTTTGTTGTCTCTTCACGCGTTAACCTCTGAACAAATCTTCTTGAAACTATCAGTCTTTTCAAGACCGTTGGCTCAGTCTACCCCGCAAGGGATATAGACTTTATATGTATTTATGTTAATATAAGAGTTTTAATTAAGTGATTTAGCAGTTCTATAGAAGTATTAAGATGTATTTTGAAAAAGTTATAAATTTATTGGTTGGTTAAGGCCACATACTATATCTATACTAATATTCTCAGAAACTACTGATTCGAATTTAAAAAATCTTTTTGTGTTCAATAGACCATTTATCGAGGAAGGCTTTAGGCTATCTAACATCTCGCTGCAACTATTAGGAGCGAGTAAATAATGAAGTATGTGAAAAAAAACGGGGAAATTTATTCATCCCTGAGGGCTGCAATGATGCCGAAAATAACTATTCCACGCGGACGAAGATACAGCTAGTAAGTTTATAAACAAGGTTAACGAACTTAAGAGATGCAATATACCTAGTAAAGACTGTTGCACATCGATATAAATTCAACAAAGAATTTCTTAAGTAAAATTTTTTTAATCAATTTTTACATCAACTTCCATTATCGGAAAAGATGATGATCGTTTTTTGACTGTAAAGAGGATTCTTGTCTTAGTCCAAATTGCGTTTTTACGTCTTTGGAGCCCGGGGTCCGCCTATAACCACGATCAGTGACGGCCGTCTTCAAGTGCGCTCGTGCGCTGAAACACCACATTATAACAAATAAGATAAAAATAATACACTTATTACCATATACATTCATCATGTTGAAAATAATAACGAATTAATTTAATCTTATTTGCTTTACTCATAAGATCAATATTCGCTGTAAAGAATAATAATCGCATGCGCGTCAGCAAGTGAACGCAGGATAAATTCGACTTTACCTACTACGATTGAAAACACAACGTGACACGTCACGTCACAACGTGAGACAAGTATCGTTGGCTTTGCCTACCCCGCAAAGGATAAAGACATGCTTAAATGTATGTATGTTAAAAATAACATTTCCTTTTTTTATCGTCTAAGCATCGGAAGCAAACTTTACAACTATCACTGCACTACAAGTACGTTATTTCCCAGTCTTCCGCACGACAATAGCATGCATGCATATTAACATGCGCATATTTCAACGATTTAACGCGATTCTCATGCAATACCGGTTGGGGAAATGCGCTATTGATACGTTTTATCATGACATGATTCAATGCTTTCGCATCGATAAAACATGAAAAATCGAAGACCGTCGTCGCCTCATAATAAAAAACCTTTTCTGAATATAAAATGTCAAGGATGTTATTTGAAACGCCTTCTTTATAGGTAGGTTAGTCTAAAAATGTTTACAAATTTCCTAGTATGTCAGTATTAGTAATTTCACGAATTCATTCGCGTAAAAGAGTCTATCATAGAGTTGATTCAGTAAATAATGGTCAAAATATTTACATTGTCTGGGTATTTTAAAGCCTATAAACTTATATTAGAATTTCAATGTTTAAATTACTGATCAGATTTTAATAAAATTTGGTACCTACACGTGTAGAATAACATAATAAAATATAAAATACTTTTAATCCCGGAATTCCCATGAAAGCGAAACTCCGGGGCGCAGCTAGTGTATTAAATGTACAAATAGACACACTATTTCTCTATTCTATTATATTTTGATATTATAAAAAAAAATTATGTAATGAAAAGAATTTTATTATATCTGTGTCGTTTTCCGTTCGCTTCAAACATGAATGCAGTTTCAAATAATAATGTCGTAATAACTGATCGATTTCGTGACTGAATGAAATAACTCTAGAATCAAGGTATTCCATCCAGTTCATGGTACGGTATATGACGTGTATGTATGTTATATTGTATAGCTACGTTCAGCTCTATGGCACAACTGAACGTGGTACATGATGAAATTGAGATTTAAATAGTGACAGGTTGCTAGCCCATCGCCTAAAAGAAGAATCCTTAGTTTGTAAGCCTATCCCTAAGTCTTCTTTTACGACATCCATGAGAAAGAGATAGAGCAGTCCTATTCAAATGTGACGGAAACGACACATTAGAAACCTCTAATTAAAAAAAGGAATAGTAAGAAGAAGAAAAAAATTACATGATCTGTGAATAGCCTACAGGACATTTGGACTACGAAACAAACTTGTAACATGTCAGTCAATCTGTCAGTACCTTACCTATGTATGACAAATGAAGCGTACGCCTTCGCATGGTATGCGCAAGCGCAACGCAATACTTAATAGGCTTAGTTTTAATTACAAGCATGGTTTTAAATTGGTTTCACATAGACAATGTTGTAAGACAATAATTCTTTATGATTTTGCTCACCAACATTTTTATATTTGAAACGCCAGAACATTATGATAAATAATTTTATAAAGCTTTTTTTATACAAGTAAACTACCTTTAGAAAATAATAATGACTGATAGTTGAAATCCATCATTATTAGGCAAGAAATATAATGAAAATCGTGATAAGTCACGATATTCTTTGATATCGTAAATATTACAGAATGGTCAGTGACCTCGTTTGTATTGACCAATCTATCTATTTAATAGTCTATGTAACTAATTAAATGTAGTTTCTATGTGTAACGATTGCAATTAAAATGCAAATTGTATTGTGCAACTTTTCAGCATTTTGTTTTCCATTTTCCACTATAGATACACCTACACACAAATGTAAAAACATACTGTACAAATTATGACAATACCATGTCAAAAGTGCACACATGTTTATCATTAATATAATCCTGCGTGCTTTCCTACATAGCTCGCTTAGGTACTTAATTTTTACTTATCCCAAAAAAAAGCTTTTTTGGGGCAACAACCAAGGGAAAGCTAAGTAAGGACTTTGCTTACAATTCCATCATTTTTGTCATTCTGAGCATAACATTCGACTTTTCCAAGACTGGCTCTATTCCATAAGGGATGCACGTGGTTTATATTAAGTCCACCTTTTAAGGTACTGAAATAAAAGTTAAACAATATTGATACTTATTTTATTTTAAAAGAACATTTCTAAATTACAGTATAGTCAATAGTTAAAGTAATTAATTATTATACCTGTTATATCATACTTTTTTTATCTTTGTATTGCTTTAAATTAGTAATTTAATCGACTGATGTATGTTTTTTTCACTAGTTATCACTAAGCCAAACAGCTGAGCGTGGCCTATCAGCCTTTTCAAGACTGGTGGCTCTGTCTACCCCGCTAGGGATAGAGACGTGATCATATGTATGTATGTTATCGTTCACCAAGTTGTAGCCCATATTACAAGAGCCTTCAAGTAACTAAAAAAAAATAATATCATTGTCGGACGATTAATTGACATCAAATAAATAAATAAACAATGTTCTACTTGCATTTATCTGTGGTAGCCATGTCAGTGTCCATCATAGATACGGTTCATAAAATATGTCGGAAGCTAAATGAATATCAAAATGTCAGGTTTTGGGTGACCATTTGAAGGTCAAATTATAATGATTGATGTAACGAGAGCCGGTGTATTTATGCTTTATTACGATTAAGCCCAAAAGTATAATATATAGTTTAATTTGGGAGGGCATACCTACCTACCTAACACTAGTTTGTCTTTTATCTTTCTTTATTTTCTATATTATGGCTTCCACCGGACTTTCGGTGATTCAGCCAATGTCATGGTTTGAAGAGACGCGAAGTTACGAAATTGGTCGATGAACGGTATACTATCTGAAGACCCAGATACTTATACGATTTGATTCTGTGCCTCCATATCACGTATTTTTATTCGAAAGTAACAGACGCCTGCGTAATGTGAAAAATCCCATTAATCCTGAATCCTTCTTAGTACACCCTAAGTCGAACGGAACACAAACTCCATATTTCAAGTCTCTAGACCCTGTCTGTCAGTCAGTCAATAACGTAGGAGTTTTATATATATTTTCTTATCTATTCTAACTATGAATAGATCTATCTATGGTAAAATCAAACGTACCTGCCTACTTATTTTACTTCATATCAGTGTGGCATTGGTGTATTATCTGGTAACAGCGGTGGGATTATCTATCTATACTTATAATAAATCTGTAGAGAGGTCAATTCTGTACATGGAATATATTTTCAAAATAACTAGCAGGGGGTGATTAGTGATCGATACTGATGCCAAAAATGCAATCAGTAAAATTTTTGTCTGTCTGTCTGTCTGACTGTCTGTCTGTATGTTCTTTATAGAAACAAAAACTACTTAACGGATTTTAACGAAACTTGGTACAGTTATTCTTCATACTCCTGAGCAGGTTATAGTATAGTTTTCATTAAGCTACAATCAGTAGGTGCAGAGCAGTGAAAGGAAATGTTGGGAAAGCGGGAGAAGTTACTTGATTTTTTAAGCTTCCGTCGCGTGTGCAGCCTTAATGGTTAAAGCTACAGCGAAACCATGTATAACGGAAATATTCTACATAAAATTATTAAAAAAATATCCCAAGACAGCATAAGTCTATCTTTTATGGTTGACTCACAATTACAAGTGTAATTCCTCATAGCTTAGCAGTTCGGAGATTTCTGATTATATTTCTTTACACTGACGTTTATAATACCAATAACACCCACAATCATTCATAATTCCTAAAAATAAATATAAGTACCAATTCAATAAAAAAAGAATCATCGAAATCTATATAGAAACACCAAACTTATACATGAAATAAATTAGGCGTGTGGTTGGTTGGTACCGTGTGGTTCCCTGCACCAATACAAAAAGAATAGGACCACTTCATCTCTTTCCCATGGATGTCGTAAAAGGCGACTAAGGGATAGGCTTACAAACTTGGGATTCTCTTTTAGGCGACAGGCTAGCAACCTGTCACTATTTGAATCTCAATTCTATCATTAAGCCAAATAGCTGAACGTGGCCTTTCAGTCTTTTCAAGACTGTTGGCTCTGTCTACCCCGTAAGGGATATAGACGTGATGATATGTATGTATAAAATAGGCTAACAAGCTATCGCGCGTAAATACTGAATCATGCTATAAGGATTATTTTTGCGTAACGGTTGCCGCAGACAGACAGATCGCTAGCCCATCGCCTAAAAGAATAGCTTTTCCCAAGTTTTTAAGTAAGTCACTCTAATATTGACTGATTGATCAACAACATCCTACTAATATTATAAATGCGAGAGTTTGTGAGTATGTCAGTATGGATGTTGACTACACTTTCACGCAAAAACTACTGAACCGATTACGATGAAATTTGGTATGTAGACCCAGAATAACATATAGGCTACTTTTTATCCCGGAGTTCAGGCGGTCGCGGGCGGCCTCTAGTAGTAAATATTCATGACTGAACTGTCAAGATGTATAGTTTCCATCAGTTTTAAGCCAATGGCTGCAAAAAGTGTCAGTAACACTGAACGGGCCGAGGGTCTTTTGTCTAGTCAGAATGAAAAAGAATTTTTCCCGTTCAAGATACGTCTTGTCGTCTCGTCGTCTTATGGTCGTCTCCTTAGTGTCCAAGTCGATTGTCCTTTTTTTCACAGTCTGTCAGTCGGTTTTAGTCATCTAAAATGTTAAGTCAAAGAGTCCGTTTGTCCATGGAGGCTGAACGGCCGCTACATTCCCACCTCCAGTACCAGAAAGCTGGTACTCAAGTTGAGGAGCGGACGCCCAGCCGACACAACTTTGTCACAGGTCTAACGTAAAGTCCATGTCTTGTCTTACCTTGGGCCACACGGATCAGGCCGTCCTTGCCAGGAAAAACCTGATCGACCCTGCCAAGAGGCCACTGATTGCGGGGTAGTTGATCGTCAGCAATCACAACTAAGTCACCTACAATCAGTGGTCTGTCGTTGTCGCGGTACCATTTGTCACGTCGATTTAAAGTCGGCAGGTACTCCTTTACCCAGCGCTTCCAAGTCAAGTCTGCAAGTCGCTGGGATTCCCTCCAGGTCCGTCTTAGTAGATCATAATCAGTGAATACTCCAAAGGGATAGTCATGAGAGTCTGTTTTCATAAACAGAAAATCATTTGGTGTCAGAGGTAAGTCGTCATCATGGTCTAAAGGTACGTATGTCAAAGGTCTTGAATTAATCATAAATTCAGTCTCAGTGAGCAACGTTAATAAAGTTTGGTCAGTCGGAATCGTAGTCTTAAGGGACATCATAAGGCTGGTCTTTACAGACCTTGCTAAACGCTCCCACCATTTTTATCTCAACGGCACCCTTCCATCGGACTTTGTTTGCGGAAGGCTGTCAGGTAGCTGGACCTTCTCAGATTTACAGAGCAGACCCGTTTCCCATCTACCTTCAGGCAATAGTCTCGTAGTCCGTTCCATAATATCCAGCGCCCGCTGATCCTCCCGAGAAAGGGAAAAGTCATCAGACTGCTTTCCGCCGAATGATTCTGTAGAAAAGGAACGTTTAACCAAGTCATGTAAGTCTGAGTCACATCGGCAGATGTGAAGGACAGTCAAGTCGTTTGGTAGTCCACCAAGTCCCACATTGCCATGTATAACGTATCCTAAGTCAGTCTTGGATACCGTCGGTCCAGTCTTATGTTTTTGTATAACTTGTCTAGTTATAATTAGGTCAATGTTGTCTTGTCCTATAAGTAGTTCAATCTTGTCAGGTCGTATGTCATAATTTGTCACATAGTCTGTCAAGTATGTCAAGTATATATTTATTTACAATATTTTTATACAAAAAACTATTTACAGACAAATTTAAATTATGTACAGTACGCGCCTTATTTACATTAAATACATTTTTCTCGTTCAGTCCACGAATTTTAAAAGAGACCGTCTTCGAGTCTGTCTCCGTAGTAGTCATTCCAGTCACGCCGCGGATACGTAGGCTCGACGTAGGTCCCGTGATGTCGGCCCTCTCCAGCAACGACGAGCTCACCAGGGTCACTGCCGACCCTTAGTCCAGGAGAGCGAACGTGGTGACATCACCTTTTCCTCCGGAGACCACAACTGGAACAACCTTTAGCAGCACATGATTCTTTTGTGTGCACGTATTGACCGTCCTGTCAATGTCTTCAACAGCGGTCTCAGGTCGCGGAGCAGCGTGCAAGAGTGTGTGATGTGCTCGTGTGCAGTCGGGCATAGTGCACTTCGTCTTCCTCTTACAGGCTTTCAGCTGGTGGCGCTCAGACAAACAGGAAAAACATAGTTTCTTTTCCGTTGCGAGCTTCCAACGGTCATCTATGGTCAAGGCTTTAAAATCTGTACAACTATTTACAAAATGTTTACCACTGCAATACACACATCTAGGTGTCAGTGATGAAGGCTCTGTCATAGACGTCGCGACTGTCTTATATTTTAGTTCGGGCTTGATTTGAGGCTTCGAAATATTTGGGGTCGGCGGCTTAGTGATCAGTGGGGCGATGTAGGTAGCGGCATTGGCGGTCGTCATCAGCCATTCGGATACGTGCGACAGGGTGATCGATTTAACTCCCAAATTCGCAGCATGCATACTCCACTGATATTTCAAAATAGATGGTAATTTGTTTATTATTGTACGTATCAAAGATGGATTTGTCAGATGCCCAACCTCTTCGGTCATTTTCATAGTAGCTGTGACATTCTGTACAGCAGTCGCAAACTCTATTAAATGGTTGACGTCGTCATGTCTGACGTCACGCATAAGCCGTATTTTTTCTAATAAATTTTCAACAATTAAATCTGGTCGGCCAAATCTTAACTTTAGGGTGCTTATTATAATTTTGAGGTTCGTTGCGGAAACTAAAAGTGCCGATACGGCGTCTCTAGCACGGCCTTTCAGGCAACGTGCTAATCTAGCAATGTTTTCGTCGTCGCTATAGCCACATAACTTCGTCGAGGACACAAACTGACTATAAAATAAGGGCCATTCCTCTGGCTCTCCCGAAAACAGGGGTAGGTCTTTTGCTGAAGTCTGTCTACTCAGCAATTTATTTACAGTATGTACAAGACTATTTACAGATGGACAAGTTTCATGTGTCGTATTGGGAGGTAAAAGTTGTGTACCTGATATCGACGTCCGCGACCGTGGACGTGAGGCAATCGATACATTGTCATCTTCTTCGGCTATAGCTTGTTGTTGTATAGCTAACCTCCGCTCCAAAAGGCGCTTCTCGATACGAGCATGCTCTTCAGCCGCTTCCAATTGAAGGTCGATAAGGCGTCGTCGTCGTGCCTTTACAATCGTCTGGTTTGTCGTGTCGGATCGTATGGACGGACAAGGAGACGGTGCGCGGCTGCCGTGGGCGGACTGTCGGCCCGGCCCGGTCAGGTCGGCGGTAGCGCTAGCCCGTGTCTCTTCCGATGTCATTTTTCCTTGTCTAGTTCTTACCATAGGTGTGATTGCATCCGGCTCGAAGGACCACTTGAACGGGCCGAGGGTCTTTTGTCTAGTCAGAATGAAAAAGAATTTTTCCCGTTCAAGATACGTCTTGTCGTCTCGTCGTCTTATGGTCGTCTCCTTAGTGTCCAAGTCGATTGTCCTTTTTTTCACAGTCTGTCAGTCGGTTTTAGTCATCTAAAATGTTAAGTCAAAGAGTCCGTTTGTCCATGGAGGCTGAACGGCCGCTACAAACACATACTTACAAGCAGCTATACAAACAATTTTATTAGGTGTGTTTGTTATCTAAGATTTTTTTTGTATTTCCTTGTTTTTATGAACACGAGCAAATTCAAATTCTTTTTTTTTATATACTTATTGATAAAAAAAATACATTAATAAATTACCTAACCAAAGGACGCCCGAGTTTCCGATCGCGAAAAACGGAAATCTCGTTAATTGCCGTTCCCGCATGTACTATTTCTTGTTACTGTGTAAATTTCTGTGCAATAAATATATTACAAACAAACAAACAAGTGGAACAAAATAATGATCTACTTATGAACAACAAAGTGGATGGAAGAAAATGAACCAAATGAGAAAACCAAAAGTAATCAAGGGAAAGTCAATCAAGGGAATGGCTTATTAATATACTTGGGATTCGTCTTCATGCAACCCCTCACTATTTGAATCACAATGCTATCATTAAGCGGTACAGCTGAGCGTGGCCTTTCAGTCTTTTCTCTTACTTGGCTCTGTCTGCCTCGTAAGGGATAAAGACGTGGCTATACATATTATGTATGTAAGTTCATTGGCCACTATTGCAAGTTGCAGCTTAATTCGCAGTTTCCATTCGATATCAATCTCGCACTGCTTTGAATCCGTCCAGAGCACAAGAGAAAAGCGAATAAAAAAAATCTGTGTTTTTATTTGTAACAAATAACCTCAAAAACTTAAGGAGCGATTTAGTGAAGAGACAGACACTAACTTTAAATAAAATTACAAGATCATAAAATCTCACCGTAAATTTTTCCAAATACCCAAGTTTTCCAACTTATTCTTTAGTTATGAAGGTAGTGAAGTAACTGACTGACAGATAACGTATTGCAAAAACTTATGGATAATGGTAAAATTTGGCATACGACACATATGGTGGCACTAACAGAGGAAATTTCTAAATTATCACGGGAACGAGAAATTTTTTTTCGCAAACCTGTCTTTAAGTACATACCTACTCCCCAAAGCCGTTAATTCTAATTTGCTCTTCGATTTGGTTGAGATCTGAAATTATATGAACACACGTTTCCGCTTATAAATTATACCAGAAATATACAGCTGCAATTATATACTACATCTATATACAAATAGATTTTCTCTTAAACCGGTTTATTTTCACCATAATGATATAGTATCGCTGCCTACTGCTATATTTAATGCTCAAGGATTTGCTTCCACAGAATTAGAAACTCAGGATGTTATAACGATAAAAACAATTTAAAACAATGTTTAAAATTATCAAAAGAAGATCATCGAATTCCTACGAATAAAAAGATTTGTGTTTTTGTTTATAACAAACTAACTCGAAACTACTAGGACGAAAAAAAAAACAAAAATAGCTGAACGTGACCTATCAGTCTTTTCAACACTGTAGGCTCTGTCTACCCCGCAAGGGATATAGACGTGATTATATGTATGTATGTAGACAGACAATAACTTTAAAAGTAAGTAACCGTGTGGGTTCCGGCACCAATACAAAAAAGAATAGGACCACTCGACTAAGGGATAGGCTTACAAACTTGGGATTCTAGGCGATAGATTTTAGGCGATGGGCTATCAACCTGTCACTACTTGAATCTAAATTCTATCATTAAAACAAGTAGCTGAACGTGGCCATTCAGTCTTTTCACGACTGTTAGCTCTGTCTACCCCGCAAGGGATATAGACGTGACCATGTGTATGTATGTGTGTGTGCGTATCTAAGGCTTAACCTAAAAAATTATGTCAAAATAATTATAAGAAAAATCTTATATAATTATTTTTTTACATTACTAAACACTACAATCTTTTTACTGGTACTTTATCGTGCAATATGTCGCATTCCCACCGCTGCCACTAAACATTCCCTTACATAATACGTTGCATTTTCCCCTGCAATTATACCAACGTTGGGCAAAGATACAATTGTATATAATAACACGGACTGCTCTAATTAGTTAATTAGATTCATATTCTCTGTAATTATCTCACACTTTATGGAGATTGAGTTGCTAAAGTCAATTTAATGTAGATCAAGTGTAAGGTCATTTTGACAACTAAAGGTCAATTTTTTTATTGTTTTGCCAAATTTTTTCCTGCTACTCTGTTCGCGACAATATTCTTGTTGTACTGACTTTCGTGGGAATTTTTAAGAGAAAACGTAGACCTGTGGGTACTCCACAGAGCTCAAAGCCAACTTACCCCACAAAGACAGCTACAAAATACTTTCGTAAAGCAGATGAAAAACTAGTTATACTAGTCGATTTGTAGTCGTGGATACTTCAATTTATAAATGAAAAAGTGAGATTCTATAAATACTCACGGTTCATGAGAACCCAGGCGAAGTGGTACAACTATGACCTGAGCCCATCATCTTGTAATTTAAAAAGGCGACTAAGGGATAGGCTTATAAACTTGGGATTCTTCTCTTAGGCTAGCAACCTGTCACTACATTAAGCCAAATAGCTGAACGTGGCCATTTAGTCTTCAAGACTGTTGGCTCTGTCTAATCCGCATGGGATATAGACGTGACTGTATGTATGTATGTATGTAGTATAACCTTTCATCCTAAAAAAAAGTATAAAGTTATTGTTACCGTGGGATTTTTAATACACGACAAAGTACGACAAGTCGTGGGCAAAAGCTAGTTTTAAATTATTGTTATACCTAGTTACCTGTTATACCTAGTTATACCTTGTTTTGCAATCCGTCTCTCGCCTCACGTACGAATCAATACGCGTGCCAGAAGAAAAGTCAGTTTACACGCTCGCCATATTTTTTGCGCCCGTGGGAAATGAAATGCCTCAGACGCAATGTGATGAAACTATTTCTAACCGATATGGTATATCACAGAACTATACGTGTAATACGAAAGTAAGTTTGCTTGTTTGTTACCTCTTCACGCTTAACTTCTGATCCAATCAATTTTTCAAATTTTGCGTATATATTTAAATATCTGAAGAAAGACATAAAGTTACTTTCCATTCAGGTAAAAACTAGTTTCCATGGAATTTGCAAAAAATCTCTAAAGTTTTTTAAAAAAGTTAATTTTTTAGATCTGGTTACCCTTGAAAGATACTTTTAAAAAAATAAAGCATTTATTAGCTAGATGGCTCAATGATGGAATTGAGATTCAGATCGTGAGAAATTGATAGCATTCCCTAAGATAAGGATTAGAATTTCATGTTTAACTATATAGGGAGTAGTTACGAATAATATTACGTGGTTAAACTCAAATCGGCAGTGTGTAACTGATCTTATATTAATTTCAATACCACATCCGTTCTCAATAATTTTGCCACTGCCCAAACTACTCAGGGAGTCTAAAACTGGAATTTAGCTACTATAGTTATGTTGAATAAGTTGGCCTAGATTCTTGAAGTGCAGTCACTTATCACTTTATGTTAAAGGAATTTGACCACGATCTAGTATAGATTAGATTCCCATTCAAATGTTGCGGAGGTCAGATGGAAGCGTAAAAACCTGACACCCATCAAGGATCATGTTGAAATAGCGTATCGCGGACTTCTCATCAGACAGTTAATAAAAACAAGAATAAGTATTAAAGGAAATGATGCTATGACCCAGTGTTCATATTTGTCTGGAAAACGGCGGATGTGGGTTCAAATCCTGTGGGAAGCATTATGTGGGCAAGTTTCGGTTTGATAAAAATTTTGCTATAATCTGCTTCTTATATTATTTATGTGATAAAATAACAATCTAGGGTGGATTATTTACGTTATCAGTCACCATATCAAAGATCCAGCACGCATGCGCCGACATGTAATACGAACAATTACATACACGACAATACGGTTCTCCGTGACCCTGTGCTTTAAATGAAAAACTCCCATTACTGTAACTACATAAATAATAGAATTAAGTTTTTGAGGTCAACTACGATAATTTTTTTTATCATAGTAAATGATAGAGGAATCAGTTTAAGAGCCGCCTACGCAGGTACACGTCTCGCGGAAGCCTTCAGTTTTACTGGAAAACAAATATTTGGCAGGTTCAAAAGGAAGATTGACAAATCTTGGCATGACGTCATCGCAAAAAATAATTTGCGAATCAGTGGACTTCAAACTTAGGATGTCAAATACCAGACGAAGTAGAAAAAGATATATCGTAATGCGAAAAAATAAATAAATATTAAAGGAAGATGACAGGATGCATGTTAATAATTCCCTCCCACGTGAACGAAGTCCCAGGCAAAAGCTGCAATTAAACTCGCAAGAGTGCTCGTGTAAATCGTAGATCACTATATGATATCGTTCTCAGAAGTGTCTTCTTAAAACAATAGCATTACAAAAAATATAGTGGCCTTCACCCTAGAGGTCAAAAACAAACAATCATAACTTGTGATACATTGCACTGGCCTAGTTTTTGTTAATACGCGTAATGTGTATTTAATTAAAAACGGCCAAGTTCGTGTCTAGCCACGTCCAATCCAGACTTCCGTAGCTGCCCATGTACACAGTAAAAAGACATATTGCAACCGACAGCGACAGTAATAAATAAAAAAGTACAAGCAATAATTCTCTGAAACTATACAGATGTTGTAAAAATCAATACATGTGCAGATTTGCAACTTTGATTCAATTCTAAACAAACTTATAGGTATCTCTCCTTGAAACTTTCCTATAAGTATTAAAAAGCAGTAGAGTTGGCATGAATGTACGTGAAATTATCATTTTGTTTCGAAAATATATTTTTGCATTTAAAGAAGTCATACATAAGTTAAATTATTGGATCAATTTCATATTATTTATGTGAAAGCTCTCATTCACAAATGATAAGACATAAAAGTTAATGAATACTTGCAAGATTATTTTACCATGTAAGGTAGGTAGTTACTTGCAAAGCCAAAGCTGTAAATGATGAGCTGTAATGTAACAGCTTATTACAGTGTAAACTTCACAATAAAACAAAGCTGGATGTTGATAAGCCAAGGTATTGATAATTACGTAGGAAACGCAACCCGCAGTGCACACCTGTGTTACACGCTTAGTATCACAAGCAAATTACTACACTCGCACGGAAAAGTTTTTATTTTTGGTCGACATAACAAATGAAAATTGTTTAGATAATAATTTATTTCTGGACTTTTGAGATAGGCCATTCTCCTGATTAGTTACAATGAGAAAAATGAAATGCTTTATTTGAATATACCTAGGTCCTACCTAATCATAGAAATCGATAAATTTATAGGTTGCAAACTTTTTAATATTATAAGCTTTGCTAATTTTGATGATGGAAATTAATTAATATCCTGAAGAGAAAAAATGAAGATCAAAACGGACTGCTTCGGAGGAAATCTGCCAAAGTATCACTTTTCAAGTATGGTTCCATCTAGCCTCCAATTTTTAATAAAATCTCCGAAAAAATTCTGCTTAGAATATAATCAGTAATAGATGCAAACAATGTATGTATTTGATAACATGTTATTAGTTTTAAGGAAACGTTTAGATTCACCGAATCACGATAAAGCGAACAATGCAAAACGTCTATAACCCGAACAGATGTCGTAGCCTTCACAAAACCAACCATTATAACTAATCTGACAATCAAAACAATGTAAAATTAGCATAAAATCCCGGAATTTATTATGATTTTTCTAACAATTTATGTGCGTGGCTGTACGTTCTTTGTTCCAAGATGTATGGACGCGAATCTTGCATTTTCGGTCTCGCTTCAGCTATCAGCCGGGTTTTAATTGCACCAGACAAAGAGGAGATCATTTTATAGACATATGTCAGTTTCTCCGAATGTTTGGATAATTAGATTAACTTGCGCGATGACTGCCATTTTGTTAGTTGTTACAACGCTATGTCTTACTGCGGCGAAGGATCGCCTGAGCTTCGAGCATCGGCGATCGAATCGGTACGGTGCCCTGTTAAAATGCGTGATGCGCAGCTAAAGGCACAAGTTCGAATCCCGCCTCGGCTATGTACCAATGACTATTTTCGAAGTTATATCAATTAGTTTGAATACTAACCGATGCTCCTACGATGCGGGAAAACATCGTGAGGAAACCTGCAAATTCAGGCAACTGGATGTGTAACCATGATCGATCCAATACGGGTTAGGTTCTCCTGCAAAGATTGCGGAGGTTACATGGGCACCCAATCTAGGATCCATGATCAAAGGCATACTCCAGGCTCCTCTCTAGAGCGGTGAGGATGCAACTGTGAACAAAGCTAGGAGGAAGAAGTAACTTCCTTCGCCCACTTTGTGTACCTCCTTCGATCTTCTACAATATGTTCTGTTTTGGTCAGTTGTGCAAAGATTATTTCTTCAGTTTTTTCAAAGGGTTCTCAAAGATCAGGCGTCTGAAACTTAGTCGTTTGTGTTTTGTCTTTCAATGTTATAATAAACGAAAAAGATCAACTTTTTATGTTTTCATAACATGTAGGCGTAATTTATTTATAGAACTCATGAATGTTATTATCTATAGGTAAAACTTGCTTAAAGTTTTTTTTCTTAAATTCAGTTATAGCACTAAGTTAACCTTTAAAACACAAAACACAGGCCTTGCTAAAATTCCGACGCCTTCCGAACGACGAAGATATGTAGGTTAAACTAAACCGGGACCAATCGTGAATAGTCTTGACTCTGTCAAGGTGAATATTGAATAGAAAGAGCTTAATGCCAAACAGAATACTATTGAGAAGCCTGTCTAGAATTCCAGACACGAAATTGACATACAAATTAAATATCAAATCAGATCAGACCGTGAACTTTTTGAAAATACTTTTAATTCACACCTCAAAGTAAAAAAAAATTAAGTTCTAAATTAGACAACACAGAGCAAAGACGGACAAGACGAATCATTTCTATAGAAGAAGAAGGAGATCATTTAACCTAAATAATTGATTTCTTCGATTCGGATTTGCAATATGATGAAAAAAAAACTGATGAATTTGAGACATGCTTATTTGTATCTTGATCAAATTAAAGACGTCCTGGTAAAGGGTCAGGTCAAAATTACCCGAAACCGCCGAGCTTGCATGAAGAGAGTACCTACATGCCTACCCCTCCGGGAAAGAGGCATGATTTTATGTATGTATGTATGAATTTAAGACATCAAAAAGTTTCGTTTGATATGAATCTCGTTCTTCGTTTCTTCCAATTTATCATCCTCTCTAGGTTCTTTTGTTTCGTAAAACTCTTTTAAAATCATCATCAAACCTATTTTATCAATCATTAAACCTATTTCAATACTGTGCTCGTTAATTATTTGGAGGTGAGTAGTTAATAAACTACGATGTCAGGACGTCACTTAACAATCGCAGATTCCGAAAGCCGGCGCATCCTTAACCACAACAGTTACAGTTACTACTGGCGCAAGATGTTCATTGTATTCAAAAAGATGTGTAATTACACACTTTCGCCTCCAGAACCGCTCGCATGGAAATTAAGGAAATCGAAACTAAACAGTGATACGAAAGTTGAATGCTGTGTAATGATGGAATAGTTATGATAGATGACATGGCGAGAGTTGAATGATAAATAGTCAAAATATGAGAGCAATTTCTAACGACTTTCAGTTGGTTGATGATTCATTTGGCAAAGTATTACTCTAAGCAAGTTACCTTAACAAATAAAAAAAATATTTGCAACAATAACAAATGACCCTGATAAGTATATAAACATGACTGATTTGTGGTCATTGTAAAATGGATATTTTGTTGTTGATATTCTTTACTGCTCATTATTTAACACTATTACTGTTACTTTATACATAAAATATAAAATCACGCCTTTTTCCCGGAGGAGTAGGCAGAGACTACATGTTTCCACTCGCCACGATCTATGCATAGTTCTTTCGCTTCATCCATATACAAGCACGGCGGTTTCGGGTACTCTTGACCTGCGATTTGCCAGGACGTCCTTAACTTGATCAAGGTACGTTCTTCTTGTTTATTTGCTTAGTCAACCTGCTTTCGTTCATCCTTAACTTTATACTATTTCACTAAATCAATTTTTTTTATAAAACTGCACACAACTACAAAATTGAAGAAGAAAATCCTAAATCACAAAATAAGCTCGGTTTGCCTAACAGCTGATAAGAACTCCCACGTCGTGCGAAAACTAGCTATTGTCGTGGCGAGGCTATTTCTCATAATCCAATGACAGACAAACAATAGTCGGTAATTAAACGGAACCAAGGTTGACGGGACCCGAAATTCACTTCCTTAGTTCTTTGGAGAAAAAATGTCATGTCTTCATCATGACTTCTTCATTTCTGGTTAGCCTTTTTGATTATCAATAGAATTACGTATACGTATAGAATGAATAATCCAAGCCGATCGTTGAGAAATGAGTAAACTCCAGTACTACAGAGGACGTTATCAGGAAAAGGTTTAGCCGATTACCGATTATATGTGACCCGACATACTTAATGTTACAGTAAAAACAATTTAATCTTACAGTCAAAAGTAACCTTTCAATTACTTCAAGACTGTTAGCTCAGACTACCTCGTAAGGGAATGTTTGGTTATAGGTTAAAAAATGCCCTGTTTTCTCATCTTTTGTTTTGTCGTGTGTGTTGGCCATCAATTTATAATCATCATCTCTAATTGTTCCAGGAACACACCAAACAGCTGCTAAATCATCTGACAGAATCAGAAAAAGTGTTCCTTTTCGGCCCAAACCACAATGGTGAGTGACACCTATACAATTCAGAATAATATAAGGTGACACCGTTAGCCAAACATTGAACTGCTGACATATCCATTCAACCTTTATTAAATTTGTAACAGTTACAATTTTGAAAGTATCAATCGTTATATTTTAACACTCTCCTTTTTGGGAGCGGCTGTTGTTATGTCAAGTTATTTAACGCTTATTTGAGTAATTTCTTTTATGCTTAATTAAATAATGCACGTTATTATTATTTTACTATCAAATAGTCTGAATTATATTATCATTGTTTCGTATCTCTCTTAAGATCTTGATGGTATTTAATTTATATATATTATTAACATGACAAATCATTGAGAGCTTCCCAGAAACCATCTTACTATAAACTACAATTATTTTTTCAGAAGCACAATTCGAAATAGCACACTTAAAGCAGACGAGGCGTCGCAAACGCTCACTGTTCCATGAAGATCAAGAACTGCTATCACTGAAGAAACATCTAGATCTGAAGCTAAATTCTAGGAACAGTTTCCTAGATCCCCAGTTCCTACTAATGAGAAGATGGTCCAATGACGCAGAAGCGGTGTTAGATCAACATTCTGATGAAGAATTGGATTTGTGTTACTTTAAGAGTGAAAATGCTGCATTGTATGCGTGTGATGATGTGGTAAGTACTAATGTTATTAGATATATTTTTATATAGATTTACGGATAGGGAAAGGGGTCAATTTATTCTATATTATTTGGATGTATTTTAATAGATAATGTCGTCTTATAGGAAAAAAAGTACGGTTATCTAATCTTAGAGGTAACTTTTAGTCTATGAGTGACAAGTTAAAATAATGATTTTGTGATTACTGACTGAAACTTAATCGTATAATTATATTCATATAATGCGTACTTTTATCAAAAGCGTTATTGAAGATTTGTGTCATAAAAGCTCATAAGAACATTGTCAAATAAAAAAACCTAGTCTTGTATAGATTATTCCCACTAATAAGATAATAAACTTAGCACACAATAGAGTTAATTGTAATCACACTACCTTGTAATAAAACATAATTACTACATCATTTTTTTTCAGAGAGGTTTAGTCAAAAGTAATGATAGTTACTATTTTATTCACCCGTTACCAGAAAGATTTCACCAAAACGACGCTAAAGCTCATGTAATAGTTAGAAGACCAATAAATGACTTAAATAATCAAGATAAAGAAGAAACATGTGTAGAAAGAGATATTGATGCATCTCTGACACCAGAACCAGTTAAAACATGGACAAAACATAGAAGAAAAAGAAATGTTGAAACTGTTTTGGAAAACAAAGATAGCTTAGAAGGATTCAAATTGAATCTAGCTCATAGAAACAAGACTATAGGTACATTCGTCAAGAAATTAGTAACGGATACCCAAAGACAGAAAAGGGCAATATTACCAGCTATTTTTGTAGAAACAGCCGTGTTTGTAGACAGAGATTTGTACAAACACATGACCATAAATTTCCCAAAAGATACTGAAAGGGAATTAGTCAGATTTATACTAGCTATGATTAATGCTGTACAGCTGTTATACCATGACCATTCTTTGGGCAGGCCAGTCAATTTTATTTTAAAAAGACTAGAAATTTTGCATGAGGATCCAGCAAATTTGAAGAGGCCTCATGACATCGATAGATTTTTAAGTAACTTTTGTACATGGCAAAGACTGGAAAACCCCCCGGGCGACAATGATCCTCTACATTGGGATCATGCTTTGATTTTAACTGGTTTAGATTTGTATGTAGTCAATAAAAATGGAAAAGTCAGCAGTCAAGTTGTTGGTAAGTTATTATTTATAATTAATAATTAGCCATGAAATTACGCATTAATTATTTAAAATACAACGAAAGTGTAGCATTTAAGAGAAAACAGCGCTCATGATGTCGTAATAAAGATTTGTTTCAGTACGCAAGAAACTAATTTAGGTATTCCAACGATTTACAACGCTCTCTTTGCCAATACTATTTGAGATAATGTTTCCTGTCTAATGGACATGATTTGTTAGTACGAGTATTTGCTTTGTCACCACTTAGATTATAACTGCATCAATTCGCATGGATTGGAATCAATTGCATTTAAATCCACAAATACATACATACATTAAATCACGCCTGTCTCCCGGAGGGGTAGGCAGAGACTACATCTTTCCATTTACCACGATCTCTGCATACTTCCTTCTCTTCATCCGGTTTTGGGGTACTCTTGACTTGATCCTTTGCCAGGACGTCTTCAGTTTGATTAAGATACGTTCGTCTAGGTCTTCCCACTACAACCTTTCCCCCACACTCTCCTTATATATTTGCTTCAAAATAATAAAAACACATGGCTTTTTTAGGACTAGCGCCAGTGGCTGGAATGTGTACAGTCACGAGCAGTTGTACAGTAAACGAAGGAAGGCATTTTGAGAGCGTCTACGTAGTTGCCCATGAAATTGGACATAAGTTAGTATAATATTATTATCTGCTTATATTTTTGTGTCGTGGTTGCCTTCTGCATAACATCATGTAAACATAACTATTCCTTGAAAATATTCAAGAATGTCATACACAAAAAAATTCAAAAATTGTTTATTTCTCAATGAAAAGTATACAGGAAGGATGTGATTGGAGGACACAAAATTATATTTTCATTTTAAGTGATTTAAAAATCATCCTTCTTAATACAGTCTTAGTTTGTTACAATAATGCTTACTTTTTAAAATTCAGTAAAAAGTACAAGAAAATCGTAGTATCTAGATTAAATAAATAACAAAAACAATTGTCGTGCCGTGTGGTTCCCGGCACCAATACAAAAAAGAGTAGGACCACTCTATCTCTTTCCCATGGATGTCGTAAAAGGCGACTAAGGGATAGGCTTACAAACATGGGATTATTTTATAGGCGATGGGCTAGCAACCTGTCACTATTTGAATCTCAATTCTATCATAAAGCCAAATATCTAAACGTGGTCATTCAGTCTTTTCAAGACTGTTGGCTCTGTCTACCCCGCAAGGGATATAGACGTGACCAATATGTATGTAAAAAACAATTACAGCCTAGGAATGCGCCATGATGGCCCACTGGCAGACAACGGCTGCGACCCAAGCGCTTACATTATGAGCCCTACTTTAGGAAGCGGGAAGATCACCTGGTCGCAATGCAGCAAGAATTATCTACAGAAGTTTCTGGAGTAAGTTATTGTTTAACTAGTTAACTAGCTGTTCTCTAAGGTTTCATACCGTGTTTCATATCAATTATAGGTATATTTTTTGGTAGGTTTTTCTTCTTCTTATGGTGCAATAAAGAGTCTATCTATCTATCTATCTTATCTATTTATATTGTCGGAGTTTTTTTTTTCTTCAACCTATTCTTCCCATGACCCAAGAATGAGGTACTAAAGTTTCTACCCTTTATTTTTTTAACATAATTTAAGTGCATTTGACTTCAACCTGCCTGGTGATAAGCAAGATGAGACCAAAGGTGGTGCTTGCAAGCTCAAATAATACCTATTAACTCTTTCCTTGTAAATGCCCAAGATTTTTTTATTTATTTATTTAAGGTACACCAACAGGATACATGTTTACATTTATATGATACATTCAAAAGTACTTAGTCTAGCATGCAACCCAATTAAAGGTGAACACAGCAACAAGATTTATGTATCTGGGAGAGATCTCGGCTATGACCTGCCTATATGCGTCTCCTCAGGCGAAAGGTCACATACATTAAAGGTCATATCCTGTGTTACCTCCTACATACTAAGGTCTCTGTGTTGCCATTTCTTTGCGGTAGCGGTCGGTAAAGATCTGCCAGAGACAACACGCTAAGAAAAAGTAATACATGTACAATATATGTACCGTGTGGTTCCCGGCACCAATACAAAAAAAGAATAGGACCACTCCATCTCTTTACCATGGATGTCGTAAAAGGCGAGTAAGGGATAGGCTTACAAACTTGTCAATCATTTTTAGGCGATGGGCTAGCAACCTGTCACTAGTTGAATCTCAATTCTATCGTTAAGCCAAATAGCTGAACGTGGCCATTCAGTCTTTTCAAGACTGCTACCCCTACAGGCTCTACCCCGCAAGGGATATAGACGTGACCATATGTATATATGTAATATATGATGAAATGGATATCTCACATCTTTAGTACGGTGCAATCCCGCTGTCTTCTCGACCATGGGAACTCAGCGGGGCAGTTGGACCACAGCGCTGAAGGAATTCTGCCCGGGGAGAGATTCGATGCCGATCAACAATGTGAGTAACACACAAATTATTGCTGTTTATCCAACATCTTTCATATCCATACAGTAAAACTCCAATTATCCGAACTCCGACTATCCGAATCGCCGATTATCCGAATCAAATCAATCAATCCGAAAACGGTTGAAGACCGCAAAACAGCTTACATTGACGGAGATGTTTAAAAAACAATGTTTTTTATTTCTAAACTTGTACATAAGTACATTTTATTTATATTTAAAACATGTGAAAATTTCATGTTTCTTTCATTTAATTCAATAAAAAAATAGTGCAATATCATAACGTAGCTTTTATTCTCTCCAATGGCAACTTTTTTTTTTTAAATCCGATTATCCGATTATTTGATTATCCGAATGGGTCCCGGTCCCCATTAATTCGGATAATTGGTGTTCTACTGTATTTGACAGCCTCTGTGGCGCAGCGGTAGTACGCTTGTCTTTGACACCGAAGGTCCCGGGTTCGAATCCCGGCCAGGGCATGATGAGAAAAGAACTTTTTCTGATTGGCCTGGGTCTTGGATGTTTATCTTTATAAGTATCGTATTTATTATATAATATAGTATCGTTGAGTTAGTACCTCGTAACACAAGTCTCGAACTTACTTCGAGCCTAACTCAATCTGTGTAATTTGTCCCGTATGTATTTATTTAATTATTTATCCAACACGTTTATTTTTTCTTAAACAAATCAAACGTACATACATATAGTCACGTCTATTTCCATAACAGGGTAGACAAAGCTCACAATCTCGAAAGAACTGGAAGGCCTCATTCAGCTGTATGATTTATGATGGAATTAAGATTTAGGCGTGACAGGTTGTTAGCCCAACGCCTTAAAAAACAATCCTTAATTTATGAGCCTATCCCTTAGTCGTCTTCTACGACATCCATGGGAAAGAGATTTAGTGGTCCTATTCAATCGTACCGGGAAACACATGGTACCCGAGAACCACTCATCCATTGATCATAGTCTAAAGAAATAGTGATAATTACCAAAGGTCAAGAATAATTTCTTTTTCAGGTATGCTCAAATATGGCCGCGGGAGCCGCCACTCAACAGCCCAAAATCTAGAGGATATTTGCAGGGACTTGCATTGCCAAAGGGAGAGATATACTTGGACGTCACATCCAGCATTGGAGGGAACCAGATGTGGTGAAGACTTGGTCAGTTTTACATTTATACACACACACACATGATCACGTCTCTATCCCTTACGGGGTAGAGCCAACAGTCTTCAAAAGACTGATAGGCCACGCTCAGCTGTTTGGCTTAATGATAGAATTGAGATTCAAATAGTGACGGGTTACTAGCCCATCGCCTAAAAGAAGAATCCCAAGTTTATAAGCCTATCCCTTAGTCGCCTTTTACGACATCCATGGGAACGAGATGGAGTGGACCTATTCTTTTTTTTATTGGTGCCGGGAACCACACGGCACATTTTACATTTATACAATGAACTATAGAATAGATTTATTTTCAAAATTGGATACAAGGTATCACTTAGTGACGTCACAATACTTAAATCTCTAATTATAACTACTACCGCTTCCAAAGCGCATGTGTAGAAGAAGCGGCGGAACAAACTACACTGCAGCATTTTCATCGGACATCAATATACAAATATAGATCTCTTAAATCTAAATCATGGACGAATGCACATTGTCTACATTAAAAAACATGGATTAATGTAGAACTAATGTTGACTGGAAGGGAGGGATTGCATTAGCGATAAGTCCGCCTTTGTACCATCTCTATCTGTTTTGTGCTGTTTTGTACGTTTTACTCTTATGGTGCAATAAAGAGTTTATCTATCTATGTATGAAATATTTTTTCTATTGGGGCCGTGTGGTTTCCGGCACCAATAGAAAAAAGAATATGACCAATCCATCTCTCTCCCACGGATGTCGTAAAAGGCGACTACGGGGTAAGCTTATAAACTTGGGAGTCTTCTTTTAGGCGACGGGCTAGCAACCTGTCACTATTTTAATCTCAATTCTATCATCAAGCCACACAGCTGAACGTGGCCTATCAATCTTTTCAAGACTGCTGGCTCTGTCTACCCCGCAAGGGATAAAGACGTGACTATACGTATGTATATACCTCATACCTTTGTACATGATAACCTGTGTCTTTTCGGGTTAAAGAAATCTTTATTCTCATAAGAAAAATATTCACTTACATGAGAACTTAGAATCTAGGCTAGAATATACAAATGTAGGTATGTCGTTGCGTGCAAGATGCAGTATAAGTACATTTAAAGGTAAATTAACAAACAAGTTTAGTTTATAATTAATAAAAAAACATGTAGGGTAGTAAGGTAATCTTTTTCCTTTTTCTAATAGTGCAGTAAAGAGTTAATCTAACTATCTATATAATGTAACATCATAAAACCTCATCCAGTACTGCCGCGGAGGGTCATGCGTAGAACGGGAAGGGTCTTCGATTCCCCGGGGGGCGTGGGGGCGCTGGTCCGGGTGGTCGGAGTGCGCTTCCGCCTGCCTGCTCGACGACACGCACTCGTCAGCGGCCACCGGCGTCGCCGTGGCCAGCAGGAAGTGTCACAGGCCCAGGTAACTTGCTAGAAGACCAAGGAGCTGGGAATCCTGATGACTGCCTACAGTTTCCTTTACCTTGTCCTCCTCCTCTTTGTCCTCTTTGTCCTCCTCGTCCTTGTCCCTAGACAATGCTGCAACGTGTGTCATGATCCTTAGAGACCAGAAGACCAAGAAGCTGTAGGAACAATGCTGTTACATGTGTCATGATACTTAGAGACCAGAAGACCAAGAAGCTATGAATCATAATGACTGTAGGGACAATGCTGCAATGTGTCATGGTACTAAGAGGACTGAAGTCTTCCTCAACATGCGCCTTGCCACTAAGAGGTCTAGAATGTTCCTGAGGCTAATTAGAATTTTAAGAGATAACTATAGAGGTGACTTAACCAATTAGTTGGAAAAGCATTAAAGACTGATGCATTACAACAGTATAATTAGTATATATGATACATACATACTTACATATGGTCACGTCTATATCCCTACAGTATATAATTGTACTTTATGGAGCTGAATGGTTTTGTTTAAAAGTAAAACTTTTTGAATTCCTTTCAGACACGAGACCAGCAGCAACTATTGCGCTGGACATGACAAAAAATACCAAACATGCAACGCTCATCAGGTAACTGAACCTATCTATCTTATCTTCCAAAGAACATACATACATACCATCACGCCTGTTTCATATTGGGGTAGGCAGAGACTTTGGAATTCCATTTGCAACGATCCTTACAGACCTCTCCCGCTTCAAAGAACACCTTGTTTAATTTCACTATTCTACTATCTCTATTAATTTCACTATCACTATTCTGCGAGATTTATGTCCGCTCAATAGTGCTAATGCGTCTACATTTTGCATAGCATTGAACAGCTGCTGAATTTGTACAATTACCCTAGTTAACATACATATTATCACATCTTTATCCGTTGCAGGGTAAACAGAGCCAACCGTTTTGAAAAGACTGATAGGCCACGTTCAGCTATTTGGCTTAATAATAGAAATGAGATTCAAATAGTGACAGGTTGCTAGCCCATCGCCTTAACAAAGAATCCCAAATTTGTAAGCCTATCCCTTAGTCGGCTTTTACGATATCCATGGGAACGAGATGGAGTGGTCCTTGTCTTTATTTTTTTATCAGTGCCGGGATCCTAGTTAAATTTCTATTTTCTTTCAGTGTAACAATGTACCCCGTATGACAGTAAGAGAATTTGCTGATCAAATCTGCTATAGAGCTCGCGATGTGGACCCAGATCTCATCGGCACTGGGTTGCAAAGAATTGATTCTGATGGTAAGTACCATCTAACATTACACCAAGCTCTTCTAGAATAGAATAGATTTATGTTCAAAATTGGATACAAGTTATCACTATTTGACGTCACAACATTTAAATCAAATTATAACTACTACCGCGTCCAAAGCGCATGTGTAGAAGAAGCGGCGGAACAAACTACACTGCAGCTCTCTTCACAGACAAGGGTGCAACCGGGACCAACCACGATGATAAAGGCAAGTATCTAAACTGAATTATATCTTACTAGTTCAGGTACAGACGTAAAAGATACCCACAAGACTTAATAGTCATGTTTGCCTGAAGGGCTTAATAATGGAGATAGAGACTTCGGGACCAACCAGGATGATAAAGGTGAGTACCAAAACGTAATTATATTACAGACAAAAAGAGTGCCGTGTGGTTCCCGGCACCAATACAAAAACGAATAGGACCACTCCATCTCTTTTCCATGTATATCGTAAAAGGCGACTAAGGGATAGGCTTATAAACTAGAGATTCCTCTTTTAGGCGATGGGCTAGCAACCTGTCACTATTTGGACCTCAATACTATCTCAAAGCCAAATAGCTGAACGTGGCCGATCAGTCTTTTCAAGACTGTTGGCTCTGTCTACCCCGCAAGGGATATAGACGTGATCATATGTATGTATGAATGTACAAAAAAAAGAACAATATTCGACATCAGTGGATGGAGTGAAAAAAAAAAACAATTCATTACTATCAGCCCAAAAGCATAACCACAAACTTTCCATCAACTAAACCGGTAAACTCTTCCAGACGTAAGCAGCGCGTGCGCAGTGTGGTGCGACACCCGGGGGGGGGGCTACAAGTCCCGGGGCTGGACCCTGCCTGATGGAACCGCTTGCTCCAAGCTGTCTCCCATGTTCTGCATCTCTGGGGTTTGTCAGGTACACATATAGTTACATATATATTCTGACGGCCTTTGTGGCGCAGCGGTATTACGCTTGTCTGTGACACCGGGGGTCTCGGGTTCAAATCCCGGCCAGGGCATGATGAGAAAAGAACTTTTTCTGATTGGCCTGGATCTTGGATGTTTATCTTTATAAGTATTTATTACAAAATTTAGTATCGTTGAGTTAGTATCTCGTAACACAAGTCTCGAACTTACTTCGAGGCTAACTCAATCAGTGTAATTTGTTTGGTATATATAAATATACTAGCTGTGCCCGCGACTTCGTCCGCGTGGAATAGTTATTTTGGGCATCATATTTATTTTTGCAAACATCCTCCTCGGCTTTATCAATTATAGGGTCACGCGGTCACGCGGTCACGCGTATTAGAAAGAACGCTGGTTCGCCGTATTAAATGTTTCGCTGCAAATTGCTTATAACGACTATATCTCAAAACCTATTCGTCTGATTTATATACTGTAAATGGCAATTTTAGTCTACATGAAAAGCCGAAAGTAATAAATATATTTATTTGGATAAGGATTAATACTGAATTAAAGAAAATTGGTTTCAAAATAACTTATGTTTATAATGAAAAAATAATTAATCAGGAGAGTGTGGAGGGAAAGGTCGGAGTGGGAAGACCTAGACGAACGTATCTTGATCAAATTAAGGACGTCCTGGTAAAGGGTCAGGTCAAAAGTACCCGAAACCGCCGAGCTTGTATGAAGAGAGTTATGAATGTGGACGAAGCGAAAGAAGTATGCAGAGATCGTGGCAAGTGGAAAGAGGTAGTCTCTGCCTACCCCTCCGGGAAAGAGGCGTGATTTTATGTATGTATGTATGTATGAAAAAATAATCTTAAAAAATGAACATAAAAGTGGTTATTGTAAGTAAACCTTAAGAGATAGATATATGCTCTCGCGGACTTTTTTGTGGCAAAAAATGAGTACTTCACATTTTTAGTACATTGTTTTACTATATCTTTGTTGGTTTGCGCAGCGTTCGCGTGGAAAGCTCGCCTTTGGCCGACTCATTCAACTTTCACCTGCATTGTTGAGGTTTCCCGTAGGAAATCCGGGATAAAATGTTGCCTATAGCCTTCCTCGATAAATAGACTATCTAACAGTGAAAGAATTATTCAAATCGGTTCAGTAGTTTCTGAGATTAGCGCGTTTAAACAAACAAACAAACAAAACAAACTCTTGAGCTTTATAATATTAGTATAGATATGCAACACTCACATTAGTTTTATTGCTAACTTATTCTCTTAGCTTAAGGGAAAACATCGTGGGGAAACCTGCACATTATACATACATAAATCACGCCTTTCCTGGAGGGGTAGGCAGAGACTACCTCTTTCCACTTGCCACGATCTCTGCACACTTCCTTCGCTTCATCCACATTCATAACTCTCTTCATGCAAGCTCGGCGGTTTCGGGTACTTTTGACCTGACCCTTTACCAGGACGTCCTTAATTTGATCAAGATACGTTCGTCTATTTAACTGCACATTATGAAGATCCTTTTTAGTTCGAGTAGCTAACGTGTGGAATGAACTGCCTGCGTCTATATTCTGAGACAAATACTGTCCATGAACATTCAGAATCAGAATAAATGGGTATCTCTTGGATAGACATGGAACATCTTCTTCAGCGTCACTTACCATCAGGTTTCATGGAAGACAGAGGGCATCGTAGTGAAATGTGTATATCCCTTGTGGGGTAGACAGAGCCAATAGTCTTGAAAAGACTGATCGGCCACGTTCAGCTATTTGGCTTAATGATAGAATTGAGATCTAAATAGTGACAGGTTGCAAAAAAGAATCTCAATTTTGTCAGCCTATCCCTTAGTCGCCTTTTACAACATCTATGGGGAAGAGATGGAGTGGTCCTGTTCTCTTTTCTATTGGCTCCAAGAACCATACGGCATTCAGTTTCACATCGAGTAAAAATTTGTTTTATTTATATTTATTTTTCTAGAAATTCTCCTGTTCGTCCGGCACAGACACAGAGTTCTCTTTGAAGCCCGGCGACTGCGAGTGGGAAGCCCTACAGTTGCAGGCGGCCGCCACTCACACCACATCGTAAGTTCGTTTTTTTAGTACTTGCACCAAGTTTCTTGACTAAACTCCTAGCAATCATCATTGTACTAGGTATATATGACGGCCTCTGTGGCGCAGCGGTAGTGCGCTTGTCTGTGACACCGAAGGTCCCGGGTTCTTAACGCCTTTTGTCATTCTCTAATAAGTCAACCAGCTGACCGAACAGAAAAACTTTAAGTTGGTGGTGCGATAAAGTGCACATGCATACTGCAAAATATATACATTACAAAAAAAATGCATAAACACATACAAGATACATATAATCATATTCATACAAACATAAAATAATGCCTCTTTCCCGAAGGGGTAGGCAGAGACTACATCTTTCCACTTGCCACGATCTCTGCATACTTCCTTCGCTTTATCCACATTCATAACTGCAATTCAAGCAAGCTCGGCGGTTTCGGATACTCTTTACATATCTATACTTATATTATAAAGCTGAAGAGTTTGTTTGTTTGAACGCGCTAATCTCAGCAACTACTGGTTCGAATTGAAATTTTTTTTTGCATTGAATACACCATTTGTCGAGGAATTCTTTAGGCTATACAACATCACGCTGCAACTATAAGAAATAATCGAGAATGAGAAAAAAAAAAGAAGACAAAAAATCATCCTTGAATCTTGAATCCTTCAATGACGCCCAAAATAACTATTCCACGCGGACGGAGTCGCGGGAACAGCTAGTCAAATTATATATTTGTTTCGTCAGTACAAAATCGTCTGGTACCTGGCGGCGGGCCGTGGGCTCCCAGTGGAGGCCCAGCAGCGGCTGCCACTACCACTGCGTCAGCCCCGGCGCCGGCCTCCGCCTCGTGACCAGCAGGCACACGCACACCATACAGCTGTGCACCCCAGACTCCACCCGGAAAGAGCTGGTGAGTCTCCTCGGCGGTAACGTGTGGAGTTTCAGATAAAACGGTACAGCTGTGCACCCCAGACTCCACCCGGAAAGACCTGGTGAGTGTCCTCGGTGGTAACGTGTGGAGTTTCAGGTAAAACGGTACAGCTGTGCACCCCAGACTCCACCCGGAAAGACCTGGTGAGTCTCCTCGGTGGGAACGTGTGGAGTTTCAGATAAAACGGTACAGCTGTGCACCCCAGACTCCACCCGGAAAGACCTGGTGAGTCTCCTCGGCGGTAACGTGTGGAGTTTCAGATAAAACGGTACAGCTGTGCACCCCAGACTCCACCCGGAAAGACCTGGTGAGTCTCCTCGGTGGTAACGTGTGGAGTTTCAGATAAAACGGTACAGCTGTGCACCCCAGACTCCACCCGGAAAGACCTGGTGAGTGTCCTCGGTGGTAACGTGTGGAGTTTCAGGTAAAACGGTACAGCTGTGCACCCCAGACTCCACCCGGAAAGACCTGGTGAGTCTCCTCGGTGGGAACGTGTGGAGTTTCAGATAAAACGGTACAGCTGTGCACCCCAGACTCCACCCGGAAAGACCTGGTGAGTCTCCTCGGCGGTAACGTGTGGAGTTTCAGATAAAACGGTACAGCTGTGCACCCCAGACTCCACCCGGAAAGACCTGGTGAGTGTCCTCGGTGGTAACGTGTGGAGTTTCAGGTAAAACGGTACAGCTGTGCACCCCAGACTCCACCCGGAAAGACCTGGTGAGTCTCCTCGGTGGTAACGTGTGGAGTTTCAGATAAAACGGTACAGCTGTGCACCCCAGACTCCACCCGGAAAGACCTGGTGAGTCTCCTCGGTGGTAACGTGTGGAGTTTCAGATAAAACGGTACAGCTGTGCACCCCAGACTCCACCCGGAAAGACCTGGTGAGTCTCCTCGGTAGTAACGTGTGGAGTTTATTTGACGTCAACCAATGTTGTTAAACCATACGTTTTGACAATTATTAAGCGATACGAATTATCCTATAACTAGCGACCCGCCCCGACTTCGCACGGGTGCAAAATTCGGAAAAAATTATACATAAAAACCTTCCTCTTGAATCACTCTACCTGTTACAAAAAACCGCATCAAAATCCGTTGCGTAATTTTAAAGATTTAAGCATACAGACAAACAGACTAAAATAGCGACTTTGTTTTATACTATGTAGTGATAATGAATAAAAATTTTGAATTTTTAAATTTGAATTTATCGTGCTGAGTTTCAGATAAAACGGTAAGAGAGATGAGAGATAATTTAAAGTTCCATAGAAGAGGTACAAAAGTCGCGGGGTTAGCTATAGACACATTTGTTCAACATAATAAAAAGTATGGACACAAAATTGTTGTGATTAATCAATGTTGGCTTTTTGGTTTAGTTTTCACGAAATTAATAATAAATATGTTTATGTGTACAACACACTTACACTTATAAAATAATTTCCTTGTCTTGACGATACTATGTACAAGTAAACAGAGGTAACTTTATTGGTTTATGCATCATAGTGTTAAATAATGTAACTGTTTGTTTCCCTGATAAAGATAAATAAATAATAATGTAAAATAATGTAACTGTTTGTTTCCCTGATAAAGATAAATAAATAGATAGCTAGAAGCCGCCAGAGTATAGCGAGCTACTTGGTGAGCGTAGAAGTAGACCAAAGGCGAAGGCCAGGCCAATTAATATTTATTTTTTGTCCAGGGTTGCACACAACGAAAGTCACCTTATCAGTACGCCACCATGGTGTGCACGAAGTACAAAGAAAGAGTCAGAAGACTGTCTGGATTGGGCATGCAAATATCGCCGGCTTTAGGTAATTTAACATCAGTTATCTTTAAATTTTATAAAGCTGAAGAGTTTGTTTGTTTGTTTGAACGCGCTAATCTCAGGAATTACAGGTTCGAGTTGAAAAAATATTTTTGCGTTGAACAGAACATTTATCGAGGAAGGCTTTAGGCTGTATAACATCACGCTGCAACTATAAGGAGCAAAGAAATAATGGAAAATGTGAAAAAAACGGGGTAAATTATCCATCCTTGAGGGCTTCAATAATGCCCAAAATAACTATTCCACGCGGACGAAGTTGCGGGCACAGCTAGTGATAATATAAATTGGTAATATAACGTGTTAGAATACACGTTATTATAAGTGACGTGGATTTTAAGTTTTAATTTTGACGCTGTTAATGTTTTATATTAATTGCCTTTATATTCATGCCTAAAGCCTACCTCGATAAATGGTCTATTCAACGCAAAAAAAAAAAAATCTATTTGAACCAGTAGTTCTTGAGATTAGCGCGTTCAAACAAACAAACAAACTCTTCAGCTTTATAATATTAGTATAGATAAGACCTTGTTATCATTCCTTATTACAGAGGACCCAGATCGCCCTTGCCGTATAGCTTGCCAGGACGAGAGAGTTTCTCATAGATTTTATTTAGTAAATGGACACGAAGGTTGGTTCCCGCTCGGCACCGCGTGTGGGAAGAAGAATACTTCCTACTGCGTTAGTGGGAAATGCTTGGTAAGATATATTTATTTATTTATTTATAATTAATAATATAATAATAATATTTCGAAGAATATTCTAAGTTTAATTAATATTGTGAAGTTGACGTTGTTGAAGAAAATGCTGCAGTGCAGTTTGTTACCGCTTCTTCTGCACTGACGCCTTGGAAGCGGCAGTAAACTTAGTTTTTAAGTAATTTATTTGACGTCAACCAATGTTGTTAAACCTTACGTTTTGCACTGACGCCTTGGAAGCGGCAGTAAACTTAGTTTTTAAGTAATTTATTTGACGTCAACCAATGTTGTTAAACCTTACGTTTTGACAATTATTAAGCGATATATAGTATCCTATAGTAATTAATAAAATTTTTGAATTTTGAATTTTGAAAAATACTTCCTACTGCTTTAGTGGAAAATGCTTGGTAAGATATATTTATAATTAATAAAATAATATATAATAATAATATTACTTTATATGCATAAATGCACGTGAAATGTGCATTTATTGTGCTGTGTGGTTCTCGGCACCAGTAAAAAAGGACCACTCCGTCTCGTTCCCATGGATAGGCTTACCAACTTATTTTAGGCGATGGGCTAACAATTTATTTAAATTTTAATATTTTCTAGACTGTTGGCTCTGCCTTACCCGTAAGGGATAAAGATGTGATTATCTGTATTTACTTATGTAATTTTGTCAGTCACTAATTGCCATATATTATTTCTTGTTAAGCGGGCCCAAAACTTAACAAAATTCGGGCGACATTGCTGACAAAAATGTTCAGCCCAAATATCATAATTGAGAGTAAATTTTAATTTTTAACAGGAATTCGGCCCAGATATCCCCCTATCAGAAATGGTGTTCACATCTTTTTACGGTAGAAAGACTCGGCTCCGAGACTTGGGTTTTTTTTCATACAAACTTTCGCATTCCCATGGAGAATATCATATTTAGTATAAATTTTAATTTTTAACAGGAATTCGGTCCAGATAACACCCCCCTATCAGAAATGGTGTTCACCCTTCCACTACTAAATCGTAACGCGACAGAAATACGAAGAACCTCGCGCCACAAACGGAGTTTGCTGAGAGACCGGATCTCAGTCAAGGCAACACTGGACCAGATACATTTGGAAGATCTCATATCGAAACTAAATCTTACTCGTAAGTCTTAAATATAATAATTAAAACAAGTGATTTATTTCTATTATGACTATCTATATTCTATTTTCTTGTAACTGTAAATTTGAGTGCAATAAAGATAAAAAAAATAAAAGCAAGATCAAACAAAATCAATCAAATCGATTTGTCGATATATCGATTATAAAACAATCGACACTTTTGCAACACTAAAGCTTTTCTCGCCTTTAACTATATAACACTACATATTATAACTTCCTAACAAAGACCTCTACTTACATACATACATACATATGATCACGTCTTTATCCCTTACGGGGTAGACAGAGCCAACAGTCTCTACTTAACATCAGAAATCGCGTTAACTACAATTTGAACTACGGGTTTCCATCTATAATAAAAAACAAATTTTAAAACGACTAAAATTCAAAAATTACGAAGAACATCCCATCAATTACAAAAAAAATATATTATTTCTCTCGTTTCAGACAACCACAATGAGCACGTGACATACTACGACCCAATTCCTGATAACATTGAACTGGACTTCAGTAATCCCATACACGTCGCGCCAGAAGACACGCTCATCAAGAAGAAACCTAGACCTACTTGGGATTAGATAAGTTTAGATTAATACATATTATCACGTCTATATCCCTTACAGAGCAGCCAACAGTCTTGAAAAGACTGAACACGTTCAGCTGCATGGCTTAGTGATGGAATTGTGATTCAAATAGTGACAGGTTGCTAGCCAATCGCCGATAAGAAGAATCCCAAGTTTATAAGCCTTTCCCTTAGTCGCCTTTTAAAACATCCATAGAAAAAATATAGATTGGTCCCATTCAAAAGTTCCGGGATCCACACGGACTCCTTCTTAGTGTTAAATATTGAAGGAAATTAAAAAAATATTCAAATTAAGATACACTTCCTTCATAATAGCCATTTAGAAATTGAAACTACAGTTCAATTACGCGTTCCATCCTCTATTTAAAGTCATTGAAAATAGTGTTAATATGTAAAATAGGCAATGTATATTGTTTTAAAGAGTGTGCATCGCAAAGAGAGAATCGTCAAACAAAAGTAATGAATGAAAAATGATGAAAAGAGAAGAGATTTGTATTTTTAAAATTTTGTAAACGCAATCACTACTGAACCGATTTTGTTGAAATTCGGAAGGTACACAGAAAATAGACCTATATAGGCTACTTTCCTATATATATTTAATTTATTTCCAAAGAAATGGGACTATATCTTTGCTATGTATGTTCCTAATGCGGTCTAAGGGTACACAAATACACTAAAATAGGTTTTACCTAAATTCTCACGGGAGCTTCTTACGATATTCGTAATATACCTATACCTGGATTTTTTATTTTACGCGGGTGGATCCACGGGCAAACTCTAGTATGCAAAAATATATTAATCAAATGTTACTGGTGCTATATCGCGTTATGACAATTTAGCTCAATGCGCACTCTATGTTTAATGAGAATTCTAAGATGCAATGGTTGGAATTAATTTAGTTTCGCTCTGAGCAGACTGTAAAATCATTGTGATCATTTTTTAATTTTATTTATTTAAGTAAAGTAATTTTATGTTAGCCTAAGTAGGTATTAATTATTGAAATAAATTTCATTTTTATAAACAACAAAACGTATGTTTTATTTGTATAAAAACATATTATAACAGTAAATGCACAGTATTTTGTTCTTACATTTTTTTTTTTCATTTTTTATGGTCCAATTACAACACTTGAAAGGTTTTGACGTCAGTGTTGCCAGATAGCTCCATTTTTTAATCCTTTCTTGATAAACATAAAGTTTAAAGTTATAAAAGAATTAGTAAAATAACTTATCTTAAAAATACATGCTTAGGAGTAACTCCTGGTGACTCCCTTCATTGTAGAAATGAGTTTGTTAGGGTCCGTTAAGAACCACTGCCAAAGTTTTCTCATACAGTTTTTGTCGCCATTCTGAAAAAAAAAAGATAGTACATACATATAATCACGTCTATGTCCCTTGCGGGGTAGACAGAGCCAACATTTTTGAACAGACTGATAGACCACGTTCAGCTATTGGGCTATAAGATAGAATTGAGAGTCAAATAGTGACAGGTTGCTAGCCCATTGGCTTAAAGAAGAATCCCAAGTTTATAAGCCTACCCCTTAGTCGCCTTTTACGACATCCATGGGAGAGAGATGGAGTAGTCCTATTCTTTTTTCTATTGGTGCCGGGAACCACACGGCGTAATGTCAAAACAGATAGTATGCGTTACTTATTAGTGTAGATGAGTGTCGGTGGATGTCACATGGTCGGATGTTACATTAGTTTGAATACTAACCGATGCTCTTACGGCGATGAAAATCATCGAACCTGCAGCTTCGAGCATTAAATCACTATTAAATAGGTCAGATGAAAGTAGTTTCGTGTATAAACCTGAGTCGCCCAATCCAGGTCAAATGGCGCACGCCGGACAGTGCTGCCGCCTTCCTGTTTCAGAAGTTATATACATACATACATATGGTCACGTCTATATCCCTTGCGGGGTAGACAGAGCCAAATAGTCTTGAAGACTGAATGGCCACATTTAACTATTTGGCTTATATAAGCTACAGAAGTTATATAAAGTAAGAATATATTTTTTTCCTTTAAAACCTTGACAGAAGTGAACAAGCTGCTAGCATCCAGCACCTTCCTATCCACACCCTCCATTTCTTGCCGCAAGCAGTGCGACAGTGCTGCCGCCGTGCTATCGCAACAGTATGTTTAGTGAGAATATATTTTTTTGAAATAATACCTTGACCGAAGTAAACAAGCTGCTAGCATCCAGCACCTTTCTATCCACACCCTCCATTTCTTGCCGCAAGCAGTGCGACAGTGCTGCCGCCGTGCGGTCGCGGCAGTTCGGCTGTTTAGTGCAACCGTCCCAGATATAGTCGCGGAGAGGGAACGATGATTTTACACTGTGGATAAGAAATTATTTTGAATGGACGGATATCATACAACTGATTTTTAATTATCGCTATATTTATATAAAGTGTAATGCAACACACTTTTTATAAATTGAATAGGTATTAAACATTGAATAATTGAGATTCTAATAGTGACAGGTTGCTAGCCTATCGACTTAAACGAAGGATCCCAAGTTAAAAAGCCTTTCCCTTGGTCGCCTTTTACGATATCTGTTTAATGATGTACTAATGAATTGATGTGTCACTTGAAAAAAAGAGGAATTAAGTCGGGATAAATAAATTTTCTATAAGTATTAAATCACTAGATTTAACAAAATTTGTACTTAGTTAATAATAAATATCAAAACATGCACTCGTGAACTAATTGCGTTGTACTACATTTTTTTAAATATTTGGAATATTTTCATAATGGAACCTAAGTTCCATTATGAAAACAGAACATGTTCAATTTTTGTAACTGGCCAGTTTTATGTAAGGAGGTTTTGTATAAAATTTTACAAACATTCTGGACAAAATCCATGGGAAGGAGAAAGAGTGGTCCTATTCTATTTTCTGTTAAATACAAGATATCCATATATACAACCCACAAATTTTCTGATAAATCTATCCTATGCACTATGATATCCAAATTCCTTAAGAAAACTCATCAAAAAGTATAATTTCAACACTTACAATTCATTCAAAGCCTGTTCCTTCTTCAGGAATGCTTCATTAATATTATCTTTCAACTCTTCCACATTCGCTATAAGGTCTCCATAGATTTTGATCAAAACTACAGCATCTGTAGTGGAGTGGCCTAGGATCTTGCATAAGATTTCAATGAGAGGATCCGATGACTGTAACTTGAGTTGGCACGCCTCTTGCTCGCCACATATAGTATTCATAGAGTCCTGAGGAAAAGTAAGCTGTATGTAGCTACAACATTAGATTATTAAGTACATGTTAGTGTTTAATAGTCTAATGTTGTAGCTACATCAATAATATCTCAATCATCTCAATCATCAATAATTCAATTTGATCATAGGAAAACCAAATCGCGATTTCAAATATTTCATGGATTGGAACATAAAAACAAACTTCGACACAACATTTATGCTCCAATCCGAGAAATCTTTGTAATCGCGATTTAGATTCTTCGCTGCTATTGGCTAAGCGCGTCAATTTCTTCGCGATTGACAGTAGTTGTTTGATTGGATGTTGTGTCGAGTTGCGTAGAGATGTCGCCACACAGCCAAACGTGGCTTTTCAGTATATCAAGACTGCCGGCTCTGTTTACCTCACAAGGGATATACAGGGTAACTTTTAATTCAACTGCATAAATTTAACTGTTAAGTGTACTCATCTAAAGGATATTTAAAAACGTTAAAAGAAAAATATCGGTTCATATTTCAGAAACTACGAAAAAAAATTAAAGTTTCAAAATCCACGATCCTAAATACGTTATATCGCCCCGGCCGGCGGAAAAGCGACGTGTAAGATTCAACGTGTAGAGGTCAACGACACAATTCATTCAGCTGAGCGATCTCGACAACTCTGTACTTTACTTGATCTTGATACTAGAAAAATAATTTATTTTTCAGACATTTATTTACCTACATGTTTAGTTTTAATTTCTTTTTGTAGTATTGGTCTTTAATAAAGCGTGTGACGTAGTTTTTGAGGGTTTTTTTAATGTGAAAATGATGACGTTTAATTTAAATAAAAATAGGCTCAAACAGCTCAGAAGCATGGGTATAGTCTATGTTTAAAAGGATGCAGTTGTTTTAAATGTCACCCTGTATACATGATTATATAAACGAATGAATGAATGAATTAAAGGTGGGATGTATCTATCCAGCACTCACAATCCTAGCAGCGACCGCGTCGGCTTCCTCCAGCACATGTCGCCGGAGCTGGGCCGCGAACTGGACCACCTCCTCCAGGGTCCTCAGCTCGTGCCGCAGCGCGCAGTATAACAGCCGGTCCAGCGTCAACGCTTGTTGGGTCGCGTCCAGCAGATGTGACAGCTCTGTGTTGATTTGCCTGATAGGGAAATTTTATCAATTAATAAATACATACAAATTACACAGATTGAGTTCCTATCCACCAAGTCATTGTTGTCAAAAAAAAAACTATCAAAAAGGTAAGAAGTGTTATTGTGGCCCTTATAAAACTAAATTATTATTTTTTTTTTAATTAGTATCAAGTTTGGAGTGTAATATTACATACATACATACATATGGTCACGTCTTTATCCCTTACGGGGTAGACAGAGCCGACAGTCTTTAAAAGACTGATAGGTCACGTTCAGCTGTTTGGCTTAATGATAGAATTGAGATTCAAATAGTGACAGGTTGCTAGCCCATCGCCTAAAAGAAGAATCCCAAGTTTGTAAGCCTATCCCTAAGTCGCCTTTTACGACATCTATGGGAACGAGATGGAGTGGTCCTATTCTTTTTTTTTATTGGTGCCGGGAACCCCACGGCACTTTTATCAATTAATAAATATATACAAATTACACAGATCGAGTTAGCAGCCACCAAGTCATTGTTGTCAAAAAAGGTAAGAATTGTTATTATATATTGGCCCTTGTAAACAAAATTATTTTTTTAACAATATTATCAAGTTTGGAGTGTTATATTTTTTATTTATTTGACAAAAATAACAAGTAAAGAGAGGACAGTGACATTTATATATCAAAGTTCAGGTGACGAGTATTCGCAACCAACAAGCTTGTATGAAGAGACTTATGAATGTGGATGAAGCGAAAGAAGTCTACAAGAAATCATGGCAAGAAGAAAAATAAAGTCTCTGCCTACACTCACCGAGAAAAAAGCGTGATTTATGTTAGTGTTGTAGCAAAAAATCATCGATCTCAGGGGATAAAGAAGTTTTGATTAAGGAAAACTGCATCTTGATTCATTCTTTATATTAATACTATACTTAGCATTAACTGACCCCTTTTTGTACAACGCTTTTGATACGAGGTAAAAAGTGAGAAATTAATACATACTCTCTGATCGCTAGAGCGGCCCTCGCCGTCGTGTCTATGGCTAATCGCGTCCTACCATCGACAAGCGCTTTAATGGCGTCTTGCACTTCATTGTCTATGATTATTTCTTCTTGTTCTAATAACTCTAGAGCACTCTGGGCTTCCAATGTGCAGGCTCTGAAATTTAAGAAATAATACAATAAATTGTGTGTAGAGTGTCGATGGTCCAATAGGTAAGCTGTCTGGTTAAAACGCGTGTTGCGCAGAAAGGCACCAGTTCGAATCCCACCGCCGCAATGTACGAATGACTATATTCGAAGTTACGTTCATTAGTTTGAATACTAACCGAACTCACACGGTGAGGGAAAACAACGTGAGGAAACCTGCACATTCAGACAACTGGATGTGTAACCATGATCGATCTAATACGGGTTAGGTTCCCGTGTGTAAAAACCTGACTCACCCAATCCAGGATCCATGTTCAAGGGTTCCTCTCCAGAGTGGTGAGGATGCAACCGGGACGAGCCAGAAAGAAGATAATAAATAAGGTGTAAATATTTAGTTCCTCAAAAATTGTAAAAGTCAACTAAGGAAAAAGCTAAACTTGCAATCGTTCTTTCTTACGATGGGCTAGCAAATCGTCACTATTAGTTCTGCCTACGCCTTAAGAGAGACAGACGTGATATATGTGTGTAAACTATAGAAACGTTATACTTACGTTACTTGACTGGGATGGACGTTATTGTAATTAGACACAAGGGCTAGTTTCGCTTGTTCGCCAGTCAGTTCCGCCTTGGACTCGACATACGCCAAAGCTGCTTCGGTTAATCTGAAAATACAAACAAATACAATAAATATTTATGAATATTAAGACTACTATTATAACAATACTAATTGATACTTCTTATCATCTAATTTGGGGAAATCAAAATAAATACACCAGATATAATTGGGGATTTTTGATAAACTTCCAAAAATACCAAATTCAAAACTTTTATTTATTATACCTTTTGTAGGCCATAAGAGTTTTATTAAAAGCCAATGTTTTAATTAATAAAGTAGGCTTCTTTTTAATGGGAACTGGGTTGGTTCCAATGCTAACTAATAAGAACCAGGCTCTCATTTAAAAAAAGTTCTACAGGCGTAACTTCTTACTGTAATTAGACAGGAAATATCTTTAAGTAACTATCTTATTTCGAGGCTCCAATCAGACTTATGTCAGGTTATATCTCCAATTCATCCATATATCTTTCGAAAACTTGAATATTTAAGAAATTCCAACTTTCGTTTATCTTAGTATGTTTCATACCAACCTCTCCTCCATACTCTTAGCTTCAATCAGAGCAGTGCGCAAATCCTCATCCGTAACATTGTTTTTCTTCTTCTTGTTAAACTTCTTTGAGACATACAAGTCGAAATGAGATCTGAACAGAGCCTGCGATTGCCTGTAAGCCTCAAAGGGGCCAAATGTGAAAAACTTCTTTGATAGATCCTGAAAAATATATGTTAAGATTATGATACTTTTGATACAAATGAGCACAAAATAGTTTTCTTTAAATAGAGAAGAGTTAACAATTTTACCGCATTTGCCGCATTATAGTTGCCAAAGGTGCTTTTTCCCTTTCCTATATAGAATTTTCAAAGTTTGAAGGTTAGGATTATTGGCAGATTAAGCAAATAATAAGTATTTAGGAATGTCAAGAATTGCCCATTAATTGAAACATTTTCCGAAGTCAATTTTGGAAATTGAATGAAAGAATTTTTTAACTGTTCAAAAGTTAGGTAGTTATTTATTTGCATACATAACTTTACTCTTCGACTAGTTATGCACATATAAAAAAAACAGAATGCCATTTTCCAATTTACTTTTCTCAGAGATTAAATATTTGACAAGGTCATAGAAAAATCCCTGAAGATAGAAACTACAATAACCCATACCTTGTCTGCGTGACAATTGGTGTAAACCTCCAACGTATCAGCAATAACATCGATCACTCCTTCCGTAATGGACTCTACGTCTTCAGCCAACTGCAGACACTCCTCGGCCGCTGAGGATTCGTCTTCAGACCCCTGCTGTTGGGCCGCATGGAGTTTTGTAACTTCGAGATTTAACTGTTCTCTCGTTTGTCTGAAAATTTCAATATTGTTTTAAGATTGTGTGGTTTCTGGCACTTTAGATTAAATAAAAGCAGTCCATATCTTTCCTATGGATGTTGTAAAAGACTACTAAGGGATAGGCTTAGAACGTGGGATTCTTCATGTAGGCGATGGGCTAGCAATGATTGTTTAGTAAGTACTTATAATAGTTTAACAAACCATGTTGAAAATCAACCATGAATCAGGCCAGTCAGTCAAAAACTAAAGCTTGAACCTGTAGGGCAAAAAAAATGAACTGCTAGTTTTATTAGCGCAAAGAAACTCACTCATTCTGTTTCACCAGATCTTCCACAACTTGGTAATGCTTCTTCAGCAAACCTACTCTGTCTTTCTGCATGTTGATATCAAGTTTGACATCTTCAAAGGCTTCCTCATCACCTGGTAGACAGATACCAGGATACTCCTGTAATATTGATGAGATTGAGGCTTCCAGGTCAGACGGAGTGAGTAACTGGCCATGCTTCTCAATTTCTAAATATCTGTAAATGTAAAATATTATTTTACAATAATAATAACATACATTATATTATGCCTCTTTCCGGAGAGGTGGGCAGATACTATCTTCATTTTTATATTTGCCACAGTCATTATGATTTGATTGCAATCGATTGCAGTGAAATCAAAAATATTAACAGAGGACAATGCCTGAGAACGATTAAATAATTATATAGGTACCTGTATTCTTCACGAGCATTCAAAGCATTATTTTGATCCAAATTATTGAATAACCACCGTAAAACTTCGGCAAAAGCAGGATCATTCAGCATCCATTCAAAGGATTTTTTATATGTCTCTACACCCAAACTTTCAAGAAATGGAACGAATTCTTCGTCTGTTATGTCGTTTAATGAATTCATTGTAATATTACTTTAGTCACAAGCAAGTGCAATATTGTTTTATATACAAGATTTAATTTAAATTATTAAATTATTTTCTAATGTAACCGTCCGATACCAACAAAACAACAACTTCGATTAACTGACGGATGTGACGTTGACATTGACGGTTGCAATGTATTGATATTTGACAACTTTTTTTTTCTCGACCATCTCGTAGGACACGCTAAAGTCTACAAATCATGCTGCCTAGTCACATAGAAAGTAAGTCAAAGACACAGCAAAGGGGAAAACACTTTCGGGATGTCTCAACTCTCGTTTATTACACACTAAACCCGTATCATCTAACTTATAATAACATTTTACGAACGAGAAATGAAATAAAATAATTGAGTAAGTTTGTGCCACTTAAGTAGTTACTGGCTGAAGGTTCGGAATGTCGAAACGAGAACCTAAGAGGATAAAGAAATATCAAAATAATGAAACATAATAACATATGAAGATACCTTAAAGTAGGTGGGTAGGTACTTAAACAATCCACTTCATTGCAACAAAAACAAATTTCATCAACAGCAGTACATCATTCCATTTGGCGTGACAAGAATGAAGGAAGGCGGACCAATTTCGGTCATTAGCCAATCAGGCCCCTATTTTATTTTGAACATCCTCGCTCTTGAACGCACCAAGTTCAAGGGCAGTTGGGACGATACTTACGTCACAGTTTACCGGTTCGGGTACCTGGTGACATCTAGATTTTTCTAAAAAACAAGGCAAAAGATAGTCGATGGTCCACATTTGGCATGGTTTTATAATTTGGTGGTTCGATGTTTGTACCTAATAAGAAAAGGAGTGTCACTCCTGCTTAGAGCAAGATTTTAGATTTTTCCACGGAAGCGAAGACTCGAACAAAAGTTAGCTAACAAGGCAAATTTTTTTTTTCAAATTTCTTCTCGCGTACTAGTTTTTAAAGCCAGTTTTATTTTATTTTTTATTTCATGATAATACATTCATGACCATAAAACCTACGCATTTATTTATCTCAGTGACAAGTAAAAGCCAATACATATCATATGTAGGTACTTATATGCATCTGTGGTTAGTACTAATCACGTAGGTAAATATCACACGAAAAAAATACGTTCGAATTGAGAACCTCCTCCTCTTTTGTGTTGGTTAAAAATAACTATCCTGCCTGATCAAGTGCAAAGCAGTAAGATACTCAAAGCCTATTGAAATTTGCTTCCGTTGTGGAACTCGACTTTCTAGTTTGCATGTATGTTAACACTGTCATATACGTCACGTTACAAAATTTCAGTGGGTGAATGGGAAGGCATTCGCAATATACCTGCTACCTTAAGGTTCGAATTCTACTGCAGATAGGTAAGTAACTGTAAGTATCTACCAATAAATCCTTTCAAAAATAGGTTGAGTTTAAATTTCTCTTACGGCCAGGGAAAACGTCGTGAGGAAACTTAACATTTTCAGGCAACTCAATGTTTCCCTTTTCCCTTGCGCCGATTTTTGAATACGTCCTTAAGTACCTCTCTGAGAGGAGCCCGGGAGCACCTTTTGGGCAAGTGTACCTACCGTTATTTGTATGAGTTAGGTTCTTTTCGGGCAGGGTGTACCACTTCTGTTACGAGTTTTCACTGGGATGAAATGTATCATATTTCCTTCTCCAGACTCTTAATTATTTATGTATACGCAATTTCAAGAATAATGATTCATTAGATAACCCGTGAAGAGGTAACAAACAAACAAACGTACTTTCGCATTTATGATGTAGCGGTAGCGGGAGCAATGATTCTGCTCGACCGTCACCAAAGGGAAGATCTTCCGCCAGGCTGGTGTGATGCCTGGGGAACCGCGGCTCCGACGATGATGTGTCGGAGGTTGTATATATGCTCCAATCCGTGAAATCTTTGCTTGTGCGGTTAAGACTCCTTGATGTTATTGGCTGATAGCGTCGCGTGATTTACTGTAGTAGCTTGTGGTGTAGAGATTAAAGTTGAAGCCACAAAAATATTAGTTGGGATACTTCGATATACTTAGTTTAAAAAACTTGGGATAGCATAATACTTAATATCCTTTTTAATCCTTCATTTCCTCACTATCTTCATAAAAATTTCTCGTTCCGTGAGACGGATAGTCGCATGCGATCTCATAATAATCTTAGATTACTTATTCCTTCTTATTCTTCTCGGACTTATGGCTTGTCTTTTAGTGTTCGTTCCGCTCAGCTTTGGAATAACCTCCCACAAGATACGAGATCTGCTCTTAACCTTAGTTCTTTTAAATCACTTATCAAAAGACTGTATGCTGATGCATCTAACAATTGAGTGTACTCATAAATATGTAAGTTTATTTATATATATATTATTTATGTATGTTTATTTTTAATTATGTAGAAATGTACTGTTTATTATATAGCATCCTCATTGCTTTTTATGTGCGCTGCCTTTTAAATTTTGGATTTTCCTTTATATTTTGGTTGACTGGAAGAAATCCCATCAGGGATAAGTCCGCCATTGTGCATATTCTTCTAAATCCAATAACTGTTTTGTAATTTGTTATATTTATTTTTATGTGCAATAAAGAGTTTACAAACAAACAAACTTAATAGCACATTGATATTTCGAAAATGTACTAAGTATTTTTACAATATAACGTTTTGCGAATAGCATAAACAGCTTCTGAGCGGAGACTGTTCGCTCTGTCTACCCCGTAAAGGATGAACCCGTTATGTTCCTACAGATGTATTCTGTAACTAATCTAATGGAAACAGTCCCAAAAGCATGGACAGCAACTACATAGGAAGTAGGCGACACGAAGGACCCTTCACAAACCGCATTGTCCCCTCAGATAGAAAAACAATGGACAGGCCTGTTCATGTCCACATTGCTTCTAACACCAAGTTTTCCTTAACTATTCCGTGTATGCTTCCTCATATCTATTGGAACGGAGTTAAGTCTAAATTTGCGTGCATTTTATTTGTCCGATTTGTGAGTTAAATTTGTGACAGTCATCGAGCATTGAAACTCTTGGATTCCTTTGATTTTGAAGAGCGCTGTGGAACTTTCTATTCGCTTAAGGACTTGACTTACCTTAGTTTTTACCAATTTATTACACACGTTGTTAACATTCATAGTAAGAGTTAGTATGAAGTTTAATAGATGGTAGGTAGATACTACATCAGAACCGTCACTCTACACCTTTTAAATCTGATATTTCAAAGACCATGTTAAACTAGCACTGATACCTTATTAAATACTAGAGGCCGCCCGCGACTTCGTCCGCGTGGAATCAATACCACGGGAACACCGGGATAAAAAGCCTATATGTTATTCTGGGTCTTCAGCTACCTAAATACCAAATTTCATCGTAATCGGTTCAGTAGTTTTTGCGTAAAAGAGTAACAATCATCCATACTGACATACTCACAAACTTTCGCATTTATAATATTAGTAGGATTAAGTCTAATTTTGGCCATTGCGCTTTACTACCATCTAAAGGATATAAAGACTTATTTGTATGTGTGTACATCAAACAACTGATGGATTGAAAACTTATGTATTTCCAATCAATTCAATTAACACGATTGAAAAAAGGCATGGAAATAACGAATTTAATTGAATTACACCTTCAAAGCCAAAAGCACACAAAATGAAACATAAATATCTCTGGCACGTTCGCATGTCAGTTCGTAACGAAAGCTATTCCAAACATAGCACAATTAATATAAATACAACGAATCGTATAAAAGGATCTATTTGTGTCGTTAGCGCGTGTTCGAGTCGGTTTGTTTGGGAGACGAGTTCGTGTTTTCAGAACAGAGAATGGAATAGATACGCTGGCTTTTAATTTGACGACATTTTAGGGGATGTTGGCCGACCATTACTATTACATTGAGAATTCGTGCTTTAGGTCTTAAAGAAAGCCAAGACTAGTCATTTTATCTTAAACTAGCTGTGCCTGCGACTTCGTCCGCGTGGAATAGTTATTTTGGGCATCATTGAAGCCCTCAAGGATGATGAATAATTTTCCCTGTTTTTTTCACGTATTCCATTATTTCTTTGCTCCTTATAGTTGCAGCGTGATATTATATAGCCTTCCTCGATAAACGGTCTATTCAACGCAAAAATAATTTTTTAACTCGAACCAATAGTTCCTGAGATTAGCGCGTTCAAACTAACAAACTGTTCAGCTTTATAATATTAGTATAAAATAGCCTATTCCTAAACTGTACTCCTGATATTTGTATTCTTACTGGTAGAAGCTCAGGCTACGTCCAAAACCATACACTTTAGAGGATAATAGGTATATCTGTGATGCAAAAAATTCTTAACATGAAACATTTTTAAACATGAACTCCTAAAAAATTGCATTACACGAGCACTTACAAATGTCTAAGTATAGTTAATGTTACTTATAGAGAAGTGTTAGATATTACAAATAATTTCTAACACTTCTCCACACCTTTTTATTCTGCACCAAGCATTGTATGTAAAGCTACCAGATTAGGTCCAAGCCTAATGCTACCAAAATCCGTCACCTCACAACCTAACACGTAATAATAAACAATCTTTATGTAAACTAGTCTTCGCCCGCTGCGGCGCACGAGTGGGCGTTATACAACTATTTTGAGAGACGTCAGAATGGAGTATGGAGATTATAATTAATGGACTTTTAAAATCCGTCATGTTGCATGTTGTTTTAGTAACTTCAGAAATAAAAAGTGTTCCCTAAGATTTTAGGTTAGTTAATTCTTTTTCTATTTTCATTCTAGCTTAAAGTATTATGACAACATAAAAATAAATATATTCTTTGATTGATATCTATCTATAGATATATTTGATAGATATTTTCCTGGAGGGGTAGGCAGATACTACATCTTTCCACTTGCCACGATCTCTGCATACTTCTTTCGCTTCATCCACATTCATTGTTAGATAAATTTGCAATAAACTATAATACAACATGTTCCATGCCGCCGGCAATAACTTCTTTATCATGAAACAAATTCTAAAACGAATCTTTCAATCTGCCGTGTGGTTCCCGGTACCAATAGAAAAAAGAATAGGACCACTCCATCTCTCTCCCATGGATGTCGTAAAAGGCGACTAAGGAGTAGGCTTATAAGCTTAGGATTATTCTTTTAGGTGATGGGCTAGCAACCTGTTACTATTTGAATCTCAATTCTATCTTAAAGCCAAATAGCTGAACGTGGCCTATCAAGTCTTTTCAAGACTGTTGGCTCTGTCTATCCCGCATGGGATATAGACGTGATTATATGTAAGTATGTATGTATGTATGTATCTTTCAATACTTTGTCGGCTTTCTACATCTTGTATCACTTCCGTATCTAATTTCGTAACACACTGCGCTATTAAAATATGATGTAGTACATAATTGGACTGCTTTCAGCGCCCTTTCAAAAAGATTAAAGCAAATCGGCACTTGCCTAATATCATCAGCATTATGATGGTATATCATGTACAAACGTACTTACACTGTATAAGAATACTCGTGAAACGATTTCGTAAGACGGTTTAATTCTTTAAAAAAAAAACAAATCTTTTATCTATACTAATCTTATAAAGCGCTAATCTCAGGAACTAGGTACTGGTTTGAATTGAAAAATTCTTTTTGCGTCGAATAGACCATTTATCGAGGAAGGCTTTAGGCTATTTAACATCACGCTGCAACTATAAGGAGCAAAAAATAATGAAAAATGTGAAAAAAATAACGGGGAAAATTATTAATCCTTGAGGGCTTCAATGATGCCCAAAATAACTATTCCTTCAATCATTAAGCCTAACAGCGGAACGAGGCCCGTCAGTCTTTCCAGACTGTTGGCTCTGTCTACCCCGCAAGGGATGTGGACGTGATTATATGTATGTAAGTACTTATTGCGTATAAATAAAGCCAAAATGACCGTTATTGTATATTGTTAACCGTGACCATAAAGGGAAATCCTGTGACTAACGGTTAGTTCACCTGCGGATGACTCATTTCGAAGGGCCGTTGAATATAATTACCTACGTAGGTACCTATACATATTTATTAGCGAACATGACGTTTTCTACGCAAAAAAATGCAATTTCGCAGACTATTTACTTAGTAGTTTAATAGATATATACCTACATACATACATACACAAATCACACATACAAATCCTAATTATATATTTTATGTATGTATATGTATTTTTATAGTGTATATTATGTATCTTGTATGTATTTACGCATTTTTTTTGTTATGTATATATTTTGTCAGTATGCATGTGCACTTTATCGCACCACCAACTTAAAGTTTTTTCTGTTTGGTCAGCTGGTTGACTTGTAGAGAATGCCAAACGGCATTTAGTCCGCCTTTTGTACATTTTTGATTATTGTGCAATAAAATTTAAATAAATAAAAAAATAAAATCATACCTCTTTCCCGGAGGGGTAGACAGCGACTTCCTCTTTCCACTTGTCACGATCTCTGCATGCTTCCTTCGCTTCATCCACATTCATAACTCTCTTTATGCAAGCTTGGCGGTTTCGGGTACTCTTGACCTGACCCTTTGACCAGGACGTCTTTAATTTGATCAAGATACGTACGTCTAGGTCTTCCCACTCCAATAGATATATAGCTAGGAAAATTAAGTAGTATAACTTTACAATGTTATATAAACTATTTGTTACAATTTTAAAATAGAAATAAGAATAAAAAAGAAAAAAAAGGACCACTCCATCACTTTCCCATGGATGTCGTAAAAAGCGATTAAGGGATAGGCTTATAAATTGGGATTCTTATTTTACGCGATGGTCTAGCAACCTGTCACTATTTGAATCTCGATTCTATCATAAAGCCCAACAGCTGAACGTGGCCTCCCAGTATCTTCAAGACTGTTGGCTCTGTCTACCCCGCAAGGGATATAGACGTGACTACATGAATGAATGAATTATAATACCCATTAGTTGGAATGGCATTCAGGATGTAGGTACGGGGGTTTAAATGTCACCGTAACTGGTCATAAGTCACCCAAACGTCACCACTGCACTTACATTCTGATTTATTATGTTTTCCCCCCCCTCCCTACTGCGCATGCGCAAATGACATGTGATATTGATATAAATGGCTGAAAGCCACGTCAGTTGTTACGGCTACTTGGATTGAGTAGTTACATGGTATGTGCGTCGACTCTGGTTTTTGCACGAATATCAAATACTTACAGCCGTGTGGTTCCCGGCATTAATACAAAAAAGAATAGGACCACTCCATCTCTTTCCTATGAATGTCGTAAAAGGCGACGGTAAGGGATAGGCTTACAAACTTGGGATTCTTTTTTAGGCGATGCGCTAGCAACCTGTCACTGTTTGAGTCTCAATTCTATCATTAAGCCGAACAGCTGAGCGTGGCCTTTCAGTCTTTTCAAGACTGATGGCTCTGTCTACCCCGCGAGGGATATAGACGTGATGATATGTATGTATGTATGTATCAAATACTTACTATATAGGTATATAGGAGTATCTACGCCCGCTTCTCCATCCGCATAAATGGACAGTTCCCATTTCGGTTCCCGCGGAAATTTCGGGAAATCCTGTCTTAGTGCACCAAGACCACATAAAGAATCAACATGCCAATTTTAAAACTCTAGACAACGCATTGATATGCCAGCTCATACAACTTGCAATATACATATCTATCAAATTTGGGATAATAAATGTTTTCGACTATTATCAATTCCGTGAAATGCAGTTCAAAATGCAATAAAGCTGCACTAATTGACCCAATTTCAAATTAATTATCACATTTAATGTGTTGTGCGCAGTCATGATAAGAGGCCGGTGCGTCAAAGTGCATTGATAAAGTTTCAAAGCGCCTGCGATGTGATCGAATGTTTGGTAAACCAATAAAAAAATAACACTTGAGAAGCCATTAAACCATTGTGTTCAAAAGACAGAATTGATAAGCACACATCATACAAAACGAAATAATATTTATTAATATCTTCTTACATACATACACATGGTCACGTCTATATTCCTTGTGGGGTAGGCAAAGCCAACAGCCTTGAAAACACTGATAGGCCACGCTCAGCTGTTTGGCTTAATGATAGAATTCAAATAGTGACAGGTTTCTAGCCCATCGCCTAAAAAAAGAATCTCAAGTTTGTTAGCCTGACCCTTAGTCGCCTTTTACGACATCCATGGGATCGAGATGGAGTGGTCCTTTTCTTTTTTGTACTAATGCCGGGAACAATAACAATTTGTGACTTAATGCTAATAGATTATCTAATAGTCTACTCTCTCAGTCAGATGGAAGTCTCTTCATGTAAAAACCTGACTTACTCGAACCAGGATCATGTGTAAAGGTGAACCTGGGCTTCTCTCCAGAGAGGTTTAAATTCAAATTCAAAATTCATTATTATTGGACATTTCAATATCAACTTAATAATTGTCATATCTTAGGTGAGGATGTGACCAATTTGTAACGCCATGATAAGAAATATAAGTATCTAATGTATTTATTTTTTTTAAGAAAGAAAAGGACCAAACGCAATTGACTTCGGATTAGGTATGCTAAATCTAGAATCTAGATAAAATCATTAATTCACTTGACGCCATAATTTGAGAACAAATATCAAATTGTAACAAATCGATCGCTTATAAGCAGGGTGGGTCCCACGGGAATCGAAGTCACATCCTTTATAGGTAATGGTCCGTATTATGCGTTGGGCAACATCTATTATTATGACCTATTTTAGGGCCCTTCGGCTACAAAGAGCGACCTATTAGTCAGCCTTGGACCATTTTTGGCCTATTATAAGGTACTGGTTTTAGATGCAATTGTAAGAGATTCTTACAACGTTATATTATTTCTCCAATGTTGTTATTGTTAAGAACACATACGAGTACATATCACGTCTTTATTTCTTACGTAGACAGAGCCGTCAGTCTTCAAAGACTGAAAGGTTACATTCAGCTAAATGAATCAGACTGAATGGCTTATATATGGTAATTGGATGTAAATAAGTGATAGCGGTTTGCTAGCCCATAGCCTGAAAGAAGAATACCAAGTTTATTATCCTCTCCCTTGTAAGAGATAGGAAAATGAATGATTAAATTGCACGAAATATCTTTCAATACTTTATTCCGCTTTGGGACTACTGTAAGTATACAACAGTTAATTAAAGGATAAAAATTAAAATAAAAACACAGACAATGTTTTGAATAATTTATATACTAACAAACTTTTTACAAATATTATTTAAAAACTTGGTGAACAATTTTTTAGCGGGAAATGCAAAAATAAGTAAAATATATCTCCTAATTTTATTTATAGCAAACATAAGTACACAATTTGTGTTCGCATCGCATCGTTCGCATCCTCAATGCTTTTAATCTGCGCTGCCTCTTTTATTATGGATTTTCCTTTTAATTTTGGTTGACTGGAAGAAATCCCGATTGGGATATGTCCGCCATTGTACATATTCTTCTATATCCAATGACTGTTTTATTTTTGTTATATGTGCAATAAAGAGTTTACAAACAAACAAACAAGTACACTTTTAATTTAAAACAATATGCAAACATAAAAAAATTGATCATATCTATACAAATTATACTTACAAATAATAATACTTAGTCACGTTTGCTGATCAATTTTTTTATATTTGTTTTTGTTGGTCGAAACTTAATTTTTTACTATCTAAAATAAATAAATATATACGGGACAAATTACACTGATTGAGTTATTCTCGAAGTAAGTTCGAAACTTGTGTTACGAGATACTAACTCAACGATACTATATTTTATAATAAATACTTATATAGATAAGCATCCAAGACCCAGGACAATCAGAAAAAGATCTTTTCTCATCATGCCTTGACCGGGATTCGAACCCGGGACCTCCGGTGTCACAGACAAGTGTACTACCGCTGAGCCACAGAGGCCGCCAAAAAAATCGTTGCGTTATAAATCAGCGCCTATATACCTAACTAAATTTAAAACAATACTGGTCCCCTCTCTATATTTTCATCGACTATATAAAGTCCATAGTCATGGTTTATGTCAAAACTTCGACGAACCTGAAGTTAGACATTCAAAAAACTGTTAATTATTTACATATACATATATTGATGGTCTGTGGCGCAGCATTGATACGGTTGTCTGTGACACAGGAGGTCCCGGGTTCGAATCTCGGCCAAGACATGATGAGGAATGATCTTTCTCTGATTGGTCTGGGTCTTGGATGTTTATCTAAATAAGTATTTTTTTTTAATAAAATATAGTATCGTTGAGTTAGTATGTCGTAACACAAGTTTCCAACTCACTTCGAGGCTCACCCAATCTGTGTAATTTGTACGTATTTATATATTTATTTATCTTATTTACTTACTTTTTATACCGTCTTTTCTCATAGGGTAATATAACACGTTACACGATATACCTATATACTATGAGGTAGATATGTTAGCTACACATAGCACAAGTACATGGTTAAGTATTTTAATGATAGACAGAGCCAACTGTCTAGAAAAGACTGCATGGATTCATTGAGCTGATAGGCTTGATATTAAAATAGTGACAAGTTGCTAGCCCATCGCCTAAAAGAAGAACACCAGTTTTATTAGCCTAGCCTTTAGTCGGCTTTTACGACATCCATAGAAAAGAAAAAGAGTGGTTCTATTATGTTTTATATTAGTGCCGGGAACCACACGACATATATTATTATAATGGTTTTGAATTAAACTATAGTTGTCACAAAAATAATTTGGGGGAGTCATCGTCATTACATTCATTAAAAAGAAACACTATTAAGTACTAACTAAAATTTTTTGAACAAATTTTTATGATGATATTTACGACACCATTTTTGTTAAATTCATTAGATAATACATTATTATATCACAAAATAAAAAAAAAATATTATTTTTACAAAATAGAAAAGGCTGCCTTTTGTGTCCTGCGCAAAAGGCGGCTTTTCAGGTAACTTCTAACGATTGCCTATAATATGACTATATGCTTATATCTGACTAGCTGTGCCTGCGACTGCGTCCGCGTAGAATAGTTATTTTGGGCATCATTGAAGCCCTCAAGGATGCTTCTTCCCCGATTTTTTTCACATTTTCCATTATTTCTTCGCTCCTTATAGTTGCAGCTAGACGTTATCGGAACATAATAAAACTGTAACTGAACTTTGTCTGTACATTGAAGATATTTAAGAAAAAAAATATAAGGGGTCTTTTTAGGGTCAATAGAAGCCAAAAATTTTTTTTTTTTTAATTTTTGTTTGTACGCGCATCACGCAAAATCTACCGAACGGATCTGAACGAAATTCGGCACAGATATAGTTAGTAACCTGGATTAGAATATAGGCTACTTTTTATCCTGAAATTCTATCCCAAGGGGATGAAATAGGGGGTGCAAATTTGTATGGAACGTATTTACGCGCGATGGCTTGCTAGCGTATTTCATTTCATGTATAAGTTTGGTGTTTCTATACCGATTTCGATGATTCTTTTTTTATTGAATAGGTACTTATATTAACTTTTAAGAATTATGAATGAGTGTGAGTGTTATTGGTATTATAAACATCAGAGTAAAGAAATATAATCAGAAATCTCCGAACTGCTAAGCTATTAGGAATTACACGTGTTATTGTGAGTCAACCATAAAAGATAGACTTATGCTGTCGTGGGATATTTTTTTAATAATTTTATGTAGAATATTTCCGTTATACATGGTTTTGCTGTATCTTTAACCATTAAGGGTGCACACGCGACGGAAGCTTAAAAAATCAAGTAACTTCTCCCGTTTTCCCAACATTTCCTTTCACTGCTCTGCTCTTAGTGATTGTAGAGCAATGAAAAGTATACTATAACCTACTCAGGAGTATGAAGAATAACTGTACCAAGTTTCGTTAAAATCCGTCAAGTAGTTTTTGTTTCTATAAAGAACATACAGACAGACAGACAGACAGACAAAAATTTTACTGATTGCATTTTTGGCATCAGTATCGATCACTAATCACCCCCTGATAGTTATTTTGAAAATATATTACATGTACAGAATTGACCTCTCTACAGATTTATTATAAGTATAGATATAGATAAGGAAGATATTGTGCTAAATAGCCAAAAACATTATACATATCCTCTTTTTTAGCATAATCTACTAAAAAATAATATGTACGTACACACGCGAACTATATGTCTTGACCAAGCATTATATCTTCCAAATACTATATTTTTCTAATATTTTAACTTGTCTTATTATTCTAGGGCGTGGTGTCTTCTCTTCTACCCTCGAATATTAACGTTCTAGCAGGAGATTTACTGTGATCACGCATCGGCTCGTTGGAATATATAGACGACCGTGAGAAGTTATCACAAAGAACTGCAATCTGGAATGGAATTGTAAGGCTGATTAAGGTAACAATAGTTTGAACATACGTTCATAAATATAATCACGTCTATATCCCTTGCGAGGTAGCCAACGGTCTTGAAAAGACTGAAATACAACGTTCAGCTGAGAGCATTGAGATTAAAATTGTGACAGATTACCTACTAGCCTCTAAGAAGAATTCCCAGTTTCATAGTCCTTTAACGACATCTATGGGAAAGATATGGTTTGAAACTCTGGCAGATAAAATATTTTTTCGTGATACATCTATCCGCTTTCATGCTGGTCTGATAGCGGTAAAAAAAAACCATTGTCTATGCTTCTTTTTCCGTGCAGAGCGTAAAAGCCAATCAAGAGAAAAGCTTAGAAATTTAGGATTATATTTTTAGGCGCTGAGCCCGCAATCTGTCACTTTTTGAATCTCAATGCCATCATTAAATAATATTTAATGTGGTCTTTCAGTCTTTTTCAGACTATTGTTTGGAAAAGACCATCCCATATAGTAAAAAGATGTGTATGAATGTATCTAAAGCTAGTTCCTGAGTTGGCCAAGTGTCTTGCCGCTCACTTTTAGAATAGTCATACAAAATCAGTGTGTTCCAAATCAAAACCCCTGAACAAAACAGGATCGTTGCAAGAAGCAAGCGTCCATAGACTACGATGACTTTCAAACCATCAGGTGTGTAAAGCTTAAGAATAAATAAGATAAACTAAAAATAAATAATCACTGTACAATACATACATATACATATGGTCACGTCTATATCCCCTGCGGGGTAGACACAGCCAACAGTCTTAAAAGGACTGAATGGCCACATTCAGCTATTTGGCTTAATGAAAGAATTGAGATTCAACTGACAGTGACTGGTTGCTAGCCCATCGCCTAAAAAAGAATCCCAGGTTTGTAAGCCTATCCCTTAGTCGCCTTATAGGCGATGGGCAGTCTTGAAAAGACAGAATGGCCACGTTCAGCTATTTGGCTTAATGATAGAATTGAGATTCAAATAGTGACAGGTCGTTAGCCTATTGCCTAAAAAAGAATCCCAGGTTTGTAAGCCTATCCCTTAGTCGCCTTTTACGAAATCCATGGGAAAGAGATAGAGAGGTCCTTTTCTTTTTTGAATTGGTGCCGGGAACCACACGGCAATAATCGCTGTACAAATCTTAAGAAATATGAAGATAAAATAGAAATGAAAATATTACCGCATAATAAGCCGTGGCCAAGCCGACCCCAAGGCCAAAGAGTACGTCCCACCAGTGGTGCCTGTGGTCTGTGATCCTGGTCAGGGAGGTCAGGGTCGCCAGAGACAGCAGGACGAGCTGCATGAAAGGAACCAGGAGGAGGGTGCGGTGAGACCAGCAGAAAGCACGCCTTTGGAGGTACCACTGAAAATATAAATAAGGATTATGTAAAAATAGAAGTGACTGTTGGCTCCGTCTAGTCTTTAATTTTTTTGTATTCTAAAAAACTATTTTTTGAGGGGTTTTCAATATTGAGTTTTAATTCAAAATCGATTTAAAATAAATTAAGAAGATAACTTTACTTTTTTCAACAAGAAGTTAGGTCGCTACCATACGTAGCAATAAAATTGTTTACTAACTGATTCTCTTGCCGCGTAGATGGTAAAAAGAATTGAATTCAAAGTAAAGGCTTGTAAACTTGGGATTCCTATCTAATCCTAACCCTTAAAAAGGCTAGGAACCAGTCAATATCTTGTAAATATTATGCAAAATATGTGCTCAAAAATACAATTACCGCCAAGAAAACAGCGCAGTAGACGGATAAAGATGTGTGCCCAGATGGGAAGCTGTGTGAGGCGTCGTTTTGAAACCACACTGAGAAGTTAGACGTGCATTTGAAGGAGGTCACGTATTCTGAACTGAAACCAAAAAAACAATAGTACATGTCACTGGATGTGGAATTGTGCAATTATGATCCGATACGGGATAAGTCCTCCTGCAGAGGTTGCAACGTGTAGAAAGGTGAGAATGTAACAGGGACTAACAAAAAAAGCCAACTAGCTTGCATGAACAGAGTTATGAATGTGGATGAAGCGTAGGAAGTATGCAGAGATCGTGGCAAGTGGAAAGATGTAGTCTCTGCCTACCCCTCCGGGAAAAAGGCGTGATTTTATGTATGTGTGTATGTACTAACGTCAAGAGGAAGAGTGACGATGAATGGCTCATATCCCACGAAAGCCTCTGAAGCCTCTGGCAACAGTCGAATCTACAAAATGATTAGCCTCTATTTTCATATTAACAACTAGCTGTGCTCGCGACTTCGACCGCGTGGAATACTTATTTTGGGCATCATTGAAGCCCTCAAGGATGAATAATTTTCCCCGTTTTTTTCACATATTCCATCATCTCTTTGCTCCATATAGTTGCAGCGTGATGTTATATAGCCTAAAGCCTTCCTCGATAAATGGTCTATTCAACGAAAAAATAATGTTTCAATTCGAACCAGCAGTTCCCGAGATTAGCGCGTTCAAACAAACAAACTCTTCAGCTTTATAATATTAGTATAGATGTCCGATAAAATCCAACTACACCTATTTCGCAATGACAATAGTGCAAAGATGGTTCATTATATTAATTCACACTGAACAGTTTACTTTCATATTCACGTAATCACTCAACACACTAAAAACTACTTACTCTTTACAAGTGTCCCAAACATCAGGTCGGCAGATTGCGTTAAAAGTCGGCCTGGGTGATCCAGCTATGCCTTTCATGGCCTCTACCAGACAAAGGTTGAAGAAGAACCCGTACAAATACACCCTCAACAGCCGAAGACAGTGGAAAGAGGCTTGCTTAGCCCTCAAGCCCAGCATGTCTTCATCGGAGAAGATCCATTCTGTTATCCATAACTGAAAGAAGGAGATATTGATTAATTTCGATTGTAACCTAAAATTGTACGATAAGTACTCGTATAAAGTGCATCCCTTTGTCGCCTCTTACCACCAGAAAGTGATGCAGTGGCCCTAATCCAAGAATGCCAGGGATCATAAGAGTAGATATCTCTACATAAAACTGAGACCATTGACAATTTATTCCCGAATTAAGACATTCACAACATTCTCTGATAGACACCGATTTTTTCAACTTTATAAACCTTGTTCATCCTGGTGTCAGTCTCTGTTACATCCTCACTTCTCAAGCCAGGGTTTCGCTTTTGACCGATCGCTCGTAATTTTGCCTTTAACCGGTTCTCCGCTATTTGCTTTGTAAATATTTCATGCTTATCAATTTTCATCCAAGTCTTACCAATGGAATAGGCAGAAGGAGTATTGTGAAACACAGGTCTTTCATGGTAACCGTGTCTCCTGTGAAGGCATAGTCCAGCGCTGGGTCGCGGCAGAAGAAGCCGGCCTTGTAGCTCGGAATGACGTTCAGTTCAAACAGGCCGATGAGAGTTAGCACTGTGGAAAAGATAAAATATAGTTAAGAAATTAATAGCAGAACATTCAAGGCAGAAAGAATTAGATAGAAGCAGTAAAATAGTTAATGAAGTCATCATTGATACACTCCTGCTCCTAGCCCTGGTAATCACACCCAGGGAAGGTCCGAAATCTACCAATGACCATAATCCAGGTGTAGGTATGATCTTCAAGACCTTATTTATCAGGAGATTCAACCATAGCTCAGATCACGGATTTTAAACTATACATAACTGTTTTTTCACATTAGTAGATGAAGTCCATGAAGAAGAAATAAAATTTTAAATCATTTCTATCAGTCCTTTTATACAAGCAATATAAACGACAGGCTCACTAAATCTAGGGGAAAGAAATGAAGAAGTCGAAAACAAAAACAAACCCTCCCTGGAAGCATGATAGTGAAAAAAAAATGTGGAATCAAATCTCGCTGATTTTGATCTTCCACGTGATTTGCATTAAGTGATTTCAGAACACAAAGTGTTTAATTTGATCACCCGAGTGACGAAAACGAAAATGGACAACATTAAGTAAAGTTTAGTGACCATCTGCTAATGATAACCTTTGACAATATCCGTTCAAGTTCAGAAGCGACGTAGAACGCGCGTAATAAATTTCGCGCCGCTCATTTTGCTGTCAAAATGCGTCGGCGCAAAAGACGGCAGTGGTTCGCAATTCGCAAATTGGCCACTCTTCCTGCAATCCCGACATTGACTTTGAACTCCCAAAACAGGGGTGCCAGATTGTTTAATACAGTGGCAATGCCCATTTCAATGTCACGTGATTGTGCAATAAATTATTCTTAGGGTATGCTAAGGCGTGTGGTTCCCGGCACCAATACAAAAAAGAATATGACCACTTCATCTCTTACCCATGGATCTCGTAAAAGGCGACTAAGGGATAGGCTTACAAACTTGGGATTATTTTTTAGGCGATGGGCTAGCTATTTGAATCTCAATTCAATCATAAAGCCAAATAGCTGAACGTGGCCATTCAGTCTTTTCGGGACTATTGGCTCTGTCTACCCCGTAAGGGATATAGACGTGATTATATGTATGTATGTATGAGTACAGCTGAACGTGATATTCCGATCATTTCAAGACTGTAGGCTTTGTCTACGCCGAACATGTGATTGTATGTACTTATGTACTCAGGTCACCCACAGAAAATACAATTACCAGCATTATTAGTCCCTGAAACCCTTTTATTAATTAAACACCTGAAAACCACACGGCAAAGCCTACACCAACTACATTTTATGCAACGACTTCTTAGAAACAATCCACTCTTCTCCTGTCTTACAAATAGCCCTCATCTTATTCGCGGTTCATTCTCAATCAGTCAGTCAGTGTCATCATGTCCTGACGTCACATCCGTTGTCGTAACTAGCAATTTTAACAATGACGGTAGTTTGAAAAGTGCAGAGGATGTGCCCAGTGTAATATCATAAAGACGATCGGAAGATAACTCTAGCTGTTGACGACTGGATTGAGTAACTGCTGTTAACTATTGGATTGAGTAACTGCCATCATGAAGATGTAACTTGTGTTGAACCCTCGATGAGAAAAGGTGGGTGTGGTGTTTGAGAGTTTTCTTATAAACAGACAAACTTTGGCGATAAACATCATCTATACTAATATTATAAAGCTGTAGAGTTTGTTTGTTTGAATGCGTTATTCTCAGGAATGACTGGTTCGAATTGAAAAATTCTTTCTGCGTTGAATAGACCATTTATCGAGGAAGGCTTAAGGCTACTATAAGGCAACTATAAGGAGCAAAGAAATAATGAAATATAAAAAAAAAACTGGAAAAATTATCATTTTTGGGGGCTCCAATGATGCCCAAAATAAATATTCCACGCGGACGAAGTCGCGGGCACAGCTAGTATTAAAATAAAATACCGTGCTAGTTAGCTTTATTTGTTGTTGTTAAAATTATTTAGGCATTAGATTAGCTATAAGTAAGCATTATCGGCCTCTGTGGCGCAGCGGTAGTGCACTTGTCTGTGACACCGGAGGTCCCGGGTTCGAATCCCGGCCAAGGCATGATGAGAAACGAACTTTCTCTAATTGTCCTGGGTCTTGGATGTTTATCTATAGAAGTATTTATTACAAATATAGTATCGTTGAGTTAGTATCTAGTAACACAAGTTTCGAACTTACTTCGAGGCTAACTTAATCTGTGTAATTTGGCCCGTATATATATATATATAAATATATATTATTACTTACCTCCCTACAAACTGATCATAACATGAATGAAATATTAATGAAGTTCATTATCGATTGTCGACCTTACAATTTATAGTCGACCCTGAAATCGATTCGATCAGATACAATTTTACATGAATCGTGGGAATCACAGCCGGTGCCAGCCAATCGGTGTATAAATGAAATGGAAATAACACTAACAAATCCATTGAAGCGATCATAGTAATAATTAATTCTTTGCATGATGATGGAAATTTCAATCATAACATTTAGTGAAGAAAAAAAGGTACTCAAAAACTGTAAACTTTAAATTTGTTGTTGCTGGCAACTTTATAAATGACTATTGCGTACAACAAAACCCTAGTACCAGTCTACTAGAAGAAGAATTACAATAAAAAAAAGAAAGGTCACTTCGGTGTAAATTTCCCCAAATGTAAAGGCTATTCCACAAGTTCGTGTAATCAATGTGGAGTTAATTTGTGCTTGAATAAAAATAATAATTGTTTTTTAAATTATCATTTAGAATAAAGGAGAATAAGTAAACAATATCTTTTGACTTATTTAGTACTGAGCTATATATGTAACAATGCATAATGATGTCAATTTTTATCACTGTTTTTTAAATAATTCAAATTCTTATTTATACTAGGATTTTTTTAAATATTTTTCCTTTAATCTAGAGCATTAATTACATCAACCTGATTTATTTTAAAATAATAGGAAAAATCATGCAATGAAGGGTTAATTATAGATTACTAGCTACCCGCCCCGGCTTTCCACGGGTAACATTAATGTTGTAACTAACAACCAGCTTTCTACACGTTGGAGACCACGTGCGGAATACCCGTGTTTTGACATGCCTGCATTTCACCACGAATTCTATTTTGGAATAACGCGAAGTAACTTATATATTTTCTATCTTATATAAAACTAGCTGACCCGGCAAACGCTGTATTGCAAAAAAAATAAATTTGTATAGAATTATAAAAAAAAGGTTAAGGTTGGATTAGAGGTATGAAAAATAGATGTTACCCGATTCTCAGACCTACTGAATATGCATGCAAAATTTGGTTAAAATCGGTCACAATGTACGTTCCCGTACTCTTTCGAAACGACCGATTCTCATGAAATTTTGTGAGCGTATTGAGTAGGTCTGAGAATCGGCCAACATCTATTTTTCATACCCCTTAGTGAAAAGGGTTGTCCACTCTTAACATTTTTATTTAACTAGAAATTACTTAAAAAAATATATGGCAAAAGAACGTTTGCCGGGACAGCTAGTAAAACTATATACTTAGTTGAACGTGGCCTTTCAGTCTTTTCAAGACTGCTGGCTGGCAGACTGGAATTGCTTCCTACAGCTAGCTAAACAAATCTAACTTAAATACATTATGCACCTGCATTTATGACTGCAAGATAGTTATTTTAGGGGTAGGCAGAGACTAAAAACCTTCCCACTTATCACTATATCTACTTGTACCTACACTTCTTTTGCTTCATCGACATTAAACAATATTAAAACTTCGATACTTACCCACGACATGATCTTTCACCAAAACCAGAAACTTTAAACAAACACAAAATACCAAAGGCAAATTTACAGAGGACGTATTTATTAAAAGTTAGTTGCGTTGCAATGTTTTCTTTTAGTTTCGCTACTCGACCACAGATGGCGCTATGATGCGTTCATTTATAAGATGAGGCTCCACTGCCTGTGCAACATCGTGCATATAAATAACTAGCTGTGCCTTCGTCCGCGTGGAATAGTTATTTTGGGAATCATTGAAGCCCTCAAGGATAAATAATTTTCCTCGTTTTTTTTCACATTTTCCATTATTTCTTTGCTCCTTGTAGATGCAGCGTGATGTTATACAGCCTAAAGCCTTCCTCCAATTTTTCAATTCAAACCAGTAGTTCCTGAGATTAGCGCGTTCAAACAAACAAACAATCTCCTCAGCTTTACAATATTAGTAAAGAATTGGTAAATTGTACAGTAAATTAGGAGAAGGTTTATACTTAGGATTCTTCTTTTAGGCGATGGGCTAGCAACCTGTCACTATTTGAATCACAATTCTATCATTAAGCCAAATAGTTGAACGTGGCCGACCAGTCGTCTTAAATCTCATAAATATATAAATCTGAACAATGTATTCTCTCGTCCACATTCTATTCTAAGTTTAATTAATATTGTGAAGTTGACGTTGTTGAATAAAATGCTGCAGTGCAGTTTGTTACCGCTTCTTCTGCACTGACGCCTTGGAAACGGCAGTAAACTTAGTTTTTAAGTAATTTATTTGACGTCAACCAATGTTGTTAAACCATACGTTTTGACAATTATTAAGCGATATATAGTATCCTATAGTAATGAATAAAAAAATTTGAATTTTTTTGAAAAATCTTTCAAGACTGTTGGCTCTGTCTACCCCGCAAGGGATATAGACGTGACGATATGTAATTGTATATGTACCTATGTTGTTCAGTGTCTCCTGGACGTAAATATCTCAATCCCATCCTTAGCTCATCAGACTTTCAGCTACACATAAATATTATCACGTCTATCCCTTGCAGGGTAGACGGAGCCAACAGTCTTTAAAAGACTGAAAGGCCACGTTTGACTGTATGGCGGAGTTGAGATTCAAATAGTGACAGGTCGCTAGCCCATCGCCTTCTTTAATCCCAAGCTTATAAGCTTATCCCTAAGTCGCCTTTTATAATTGACAGGAAGACACGGAGTGGTCCTATTCTCACTTACAGGGTGTAGGTGAGTAACAAAAAACCTAAGTGTCCCGTAACTTATTAATGTCTTTGTAGGGTCGCATCCATATGTTTATAGCCTAGGTTGAGTATTTCCGCTCGTCTTTTTGGCAAATTTTGACAAAATTAAAAAAAAATGGCGGTTTCCAACTAAAGACAAGTTTCTGCAAGCATTTAAAAAAAACGTTCTCATATTTATCAAGATAGAAAAATAAACACCATTTGCAAAGCGTAACATGATTGAAACCCAATAATAAAACTTTAAATCATAATTCTTCATTAAAATTCGTATAAAATACTGAAATAGAATGTACATCACTAATATAAAAAACAAACTAAGATTTTGTTTTATAAATTTAATATTGTAAAGGTTTTAAAAGAAAAGTTTTTTTTTAATTAAAAGGAATAAACTCAATTACTACAAACTCAACATATTTTGGGACTATGCTTCAGGAGTAACAAAGACTAGGTGCTTTTTTTGGAAATTTACGGGAGCGAAGCACCGCGTAAAAACTTTTTTACCATATTTTATTTATTTACTTATGTATTTTATTAATATTTAAATTCATTCAAAGCAAGCAGTGGTTTGTTTTAGATAACGTTTCAATCACGATCCGCTTTGCCAAAGGGGCAGTTCTTAACTGCGTTCCATTCCACGAACGGTTCGATCATTTTACAGGCAGTCCGCGTATTTGTAACGATCCGTTTTTTTTTTTGAATGGGAATATAATCTGTGTGATTCCGTGTATGGAATAGCGGTATATTGCGATTCTGCGGAATCTGTTTTTAAAGAATTTACAAGGCTTGAATTTTTGCACGCGTAGTACCTATTTAGAGCTAACTTGATTTTTTTTACCCCCATCGGAAATAGCTACCATTAATACAGTTTTAATTATTGGTCTTAAAATATTAGCAAGTTTTCTTAGGATTTGCAAATGAAGTTATCTAAAAAGTAGGTACATTTACCAATTATGTATTTATAATTCTGTAGTTGATATTATATATTATATTTTAATAAAAAGAAACACATTCATTATTTCAGCGTGAATTTGAGAAATAAATAATTAATTATTACCAAAATTTGTTAATTAATGATATTTCATTAAAACTTGACTAGGTAAGTATTTAATTATCTGTTGATTTGAAAGTAACCAAACAGTATGGGGTCTAGTATAGAAAAGATTGAATAATTTTAATTCCACTGACGGCGCCTACAAGGTAATGGTAATAATTTTAAATTACAATAATAATTGGTGATTATTAACGGCGCCTGTATTTCTAAGTATAAAATTATGATAATTAAAAGAAAGTAAGATAATTATTGTAAACAGTTTAGATAGTAATAGGTAGGTATATTTAAATATTTTTAATAACTTTATGATTTTTCTGTGCATTATTAGCATAGAATAGATAATTATACACATTGTCTAAATTGGATACAAGGTATCACTTGATGAGGTCACATCACTTAAATCTAATAAACGAGTATCTACTACCGCTTCCAAAGCGCATGTGTAGAAGAAGCGACGGGACAAACTACACTGCAGCATTTTCACTGGACGTCAATTTCTCTTATCTCTTAAATTCATACTTACCTAATTTGTCTGACACTACTTTGTAGTTCAAGAAAAAATAATTTATAAAAAATCCTTCAAGAACAATATTTTTATATCATCATCACTGTTCCTACTCAATACTTTAATTTAAAAATTGGTGTAAAGAGATAACTGATAAACAAAGAAATATATACAAACTAACTTTCGCATTAAAAGTTCGAATATTGATATTGTAATTTGTATTCTTCGTTTTTTTACCCCCCTGAAAATGGTATGAAATTTGATGCAAAGCAATGACAAATAAAGATTAATCTTTCCGCTTGACAAATCGTCAAATTCGTCGGCAAAATAATTAATAACAGGCCTTCGCTAATTAGAATCTTAACACACTGAAGCCATTTCGTTCTGTGCATGTGGATTTAGGGTTCTGTTATATTTTTGAAATCCCCGTTAAGCAAAGCTATACATCGCACATAAGTACAGGTATTAAATAAAAACGAAAAATTTATGGGCTAACTAGCGACCTGTCACTATTTGAATCTCAATTCCAGCATAAAGCTGAACGTGGCCTTTCAGTCTTTTAAAAACTGTTATCTACCCCGCAAGAGATATATGACTGTATGGATATAATTATGTAACAAATATTGAGCGTGCACCGCCTAAGGCATCATCTTGATTACCACCAGGCAGATTGATGTCCAACGTACTCAAATTATTATTTAAAAAAAAAAAAACATTTTTTTCTCTATTTTTAATTTTCAATCGTCAAAGTATTTTTATGGTGTGTGTGTTTAATTTAAATAAGACTGGATATTAAGATAAAACTTTAAGAGGTAAAAAAATGCATTTAAATTCTCGTGCACAGAATCCGTTATGATATTTCATAGTATTCTTTTTTCTAATTTTAAAATGAGATTGCGTGCGCGCCGCCACATGTACCAATGTGAATGCACATGGTCCATATGTTTTTTACTCGGCTACGTAAAAGGAGCTGTTTTTTACCTTTTCCGAAGCCCACATGATGACTATAAATTTTTATTAAAGCACTTTTAATGGCTCAAAATGCTTTTTAATTGACGCTGTACTATTTTTGAATTAGTTTTGTTGGGTTATCTTTTACACATTATATTAAGTTTTGCTTTCTTCCCAGAGGGATAGGCAGAGAAAACATCCTTCCACTTAGCACGATCCCTGCATACTTACTTCTTTCTCTTCGTTTACTTTCATTATCATTCTTCATTCAAGCTCATCGGTTTTTGGTATTCTTCACCTTCTTGGTTGCACACCTATGCTCATTCAATAGAAAAAATTGATTCACGCTTCTGAGTAAAGTTCGCTGCAAAAGTTATGAGGTCAGACGGGAATCGCTTCGTGTAAAAACCTGACTTAGGCAATCCAGGTTGTTCTTAAGCAGACTCTTGGACTCTTGGTGAGTCTGATTTAGAACATGATCCTGAATATGTATGATGATCTTGAACTCTTGGATCATGAATTATTTAACCTGGTAAGTCCTGGACTTACCAAGATAAATATGGTCATTACGCAAAGGGTTGAGAGAGCTGACGTGTGTATGTATAAGATTAGAGAAATGTCTGAAGATAGTGGTGATAAGTGTATATGTATAAGAGGAATATCTGTCAAACGATTCACTAATCTTCTTCTTCTTAAATTAAGACACCGATAAAAGTTAGCTCTTGCCGGTGAAGTTAAGTGGGGTTTCCTCCATTCAGTAACATTCATTTAAAAAAAAACCTCCTTTTTTGAAGGAAACGGTTTAATATAAAATAAAAACTTACCTACCTATGATGACTGTTGGTCTTAAGTTCGACATACAATTATTTCAACTATTTCTACTTAAGTTGCTTAGAATGCTTAACACATAGATATATCATTAAATTTGAGACCCTGTCGAAATTCAGACCTACAGTCATCTATAACACTACAGTCCAAAATAAAACCTCCTTTTTTGAAGGAAACGGTTTAAAAATAAAAAAAAACTTACCTATGATAAATAAAGGCAGGTCAATGATAAGCGTCCACCAAAAGCTATGTCTTGGTCTGGAGTCGGTCTTCAAATGCTGTGACTCCAGGTCTCGTCTCTGTGAGAAAGAAAAATAAATAAAGCTTAGTAGATGAATAATGATATATATAAGAGGAAGTATGAAAGTAGCGCCAATAAATGTAAAAGATGAATGGTATTAAGCTGGGTTGGTACGGACACATCATGAGAAGAGAGGATGGTCATGTTACTGAAAGAACCTTAAATATGGAAGTGAAAGGTTTAAGGAATAGGGGAAGACCGAAATAGAGATGGATGGATGGCGTAAAGGATAGTATGAGGAGAAAGGGAGTGACCAGTGAGATGGCAATTGACAGAAGTAATTGGAAAAAACTAACATACTGTGCCGACCCCACGTAGAAAGTGGGAAAAGGTAATGACAAAGAAGAAAATGAATAATGAAACAGTGTTGTGCTACATACATACAATCACGTGTATATCCCTTGCGGGGTAGACAAAGTTGACAGCCTTGAAAAAACTTGAAGGCCACTGTCAGCTGTAGTATACTTTTAAACATTTTAAACATTGTAAGCTTAATGATGAATTGAGATTCAAATAGTGACTAGTTGCTTGCCCATTGTCTATAAGAAGAATCTCTAGTTTATTACCCTGACCCATGGTCGTCTTTTATGACATCCATGAGAAAGAGATGGAGTAGTCTGATTCCAAAGTGCCGGAAACCACACGCCACTTACTCTTATTCCACTTTTATTTGCAAAATTTCATGGATTTTGGTTTTTAGAGGTTTTTGAGGTGGAAAACATACAAACAAAAAAATCAAAATTGTTATATTAGTATGGATTCAAAGAAATCAATTATTTAATTGAGCCGTGTGGTTCCCGGCACCAATACAAAAAAGAATAGGACCACTCCATCTCTTTCCCATGGATGTCGTAAAAGGCGACTAAGGGATAGGCTTACAAACTTAGGATCCTTTTTTAGGCGATGGGCTAGCAACCTGTCACTATTTGAATCACAATTCTATCATTAAGCCAAATAGCTGAACGTCACGAATTCAGTCTTTTCAAGACTGTTGGCTCTGTCTATCCCGCAAGGGACATCGACGTGACCATATGTATGTATTATTTAAAATACATTTTTAACCAAAATTACCTTCTATTTCTAAGTCATTTCACTCAAAACAACCGTGAGCTTACCCATTAGGGAGGGCCATTAAATGTAAATTACGTCATAAATAGTCTGTACTGAAGGTCAATGGTCCTCGGGCGCCCTTGGAGGCGAAGGTCAGGACACCAAGGTCATGGGGGGCGTCGGTAGGCACATTTGTGACTACGATTTTCAACACAAAAGGCAGAAAATGTAACCTAGTTTTTTTTTTTAACTCCTGCTGAATGTGGCTTTCTTGTCTTCTCAGGACTCTGTCTACCACGTGGGAGAAAGAGACGTGGTATAAAGGTACTTTTTTTTCTAAGTCAATACAAATATGTATGTATGACTAGCAATTTTTTCGTGGATTTACTTGTGTGAGGTTGTTTTTTTTTTACATCGTAACGTAAATTGAAATCATTTTTATGTTAGTTAATAACATAAGAGTCACGGTATTACGATTCCTGTTGTTATGCGTATGAGAAACTTGTAATGCCACAAATGTTATATACTATATATTGTATACTATATTATTACGTCTACTCGTATATCCCTTGCGGGATAGACAGAGCCAACAGTCTAGTGATAGGTCACGTTCAGCGGTTTTACTTAATGATGGTATAATGACTATGAATAGGTTTTTTCGCCCTTCGCCTAAAAAACAATCCCAAGTCTATAACCCTATCCCCTTTTCACCTTTTACGACATAAATGGAAAAGGGTGTGGAGTGGTCCTATTTTTTTTTTTTCTATTGGTGCCGGGAACCTCACGGTATAAATGTTAATTTTAGTAATAAAAATAATTGTTAGTGCATGGGAGGCGTGTGCGCAAATTGATAAGTGATTTGGTTTAATTTTTATCAAAGAAATTTGGCGATAATAATGGTACAGTTTGGTTAGCACTTGTTATCAGCTGGTATCAGTACATTGTTACTCATTGTTCGTTATCACATAGGAAGTGAAGGTTTAGGAAACTCACGATTGATAAGGTCAAGTAATTCATATTTTGTTTCAGATATCAAATGCATTCAAAATAACAGTTAAAAAATTAATTAGATACTGTACATTGAATATATTTAAATAAAAACAATGAGGCAATGAAGAAACAGTAGATATAAAAATATTCAGGTTTTGTTTATGTAATTAAGTACCTGGGTGACCGAGCTTCACTCAGTGTTTTTGTTAACTGTTTAATAAATCACTAAAAAATATTTTGTTTTTCTAGTTAAAATAATCTGTGATTGGAAATCGAACCTAGAACGCCGACGTCATTGGTAAATATACTTCCGATTTTGATAACTATGCTTTTACCAGTAAAGATGACTAAGGTATAAATAATCTTTTTATCTACGGAGTCAAGATGAGAATGTGAGTGGTTTAAATAATCATCTAAGTGTGGGCGTCTGGCGTAATGTAAAAAAGAATAGGACCACTCTATCTCTTTTCTATGGATGTCGTAAAAGGTGACTAAGGAATGGGCTTCACAAACTTGGGTTTCTTCTCTTAGGCGATCAGCTAGCGACCTGTCACTAATTTAATCCCAATTCTATCATTAAGCCTATTAGCTGAACGTGGTCTATCAGTTTTTTGGGAGTGCTGGTATATAGAAGAATAATTAAACAAGTATTTACCATAATCAATTGAGGCATATATCCGTCCCTTGCCATTATAAACTATTTCTTCAATAAATTTTTATAAATCAATTGAATTAAGGGCAGCTATCTTCAAACACGAATCAAACACGTCAATCTCGTTTTCACCGCAGCATGGCACGCGCTACGCCGTTTTTATCGCGCGAAAAACAATCGCTGTTTCACTTTCTATTACGACGTAAAACGGGACAGCTATAGTTACCGAGGCAGATTTGAGCTTAAGAATATAACAACGATTCACTGTCACACATAACACCACCTCATATTCAAGTGTTTGTCTTAAAATGAGTAATTTCCGATGTTACGAATTATTTTCAATGTATAGATAAATATTATCGGCCTTATATTTTGCTTAATCATTAAGGATGTGAGGTAGTCAAAAAGAATGAAAGTCACTGACATGAAATAAACTTGTGGATTAGCTAGATGACTTATCAGTGGGCGGGGTCGTAGAAACGTAGAACATACATACATATCGTCATCACGTCTATATCCCTTGCGGGGCAGACAGAGCCTTGATGACAGATTTTGTGATGGGAACGAGATGGAGTAGTCCAATTCTTTTTTTTTATTGGTGCCGCCGGGAACCATACGGCATTATAAATGAAGACACGTAATTATTCTCAACTTTAGTTGAAGAGCAAAGAATTTATTTTCAACCAGGCGGTATTTTAGTTCATATTTCAATAGTCGTTTGTAAGTAAAATTTCATATTTGTATTTAAAAATCTATTTTACTAAAAATAATGGCAAAATTAATTTCAAATCTACATTTTTTTTTTAAATTAACGATAATGATAAGCAGTCACTCGGTGAATCCTCTTCTTGGTATATAGAATCGACTCTTTTTTTAAATCTGTTGTGATTGCAATTAGTACTTCTGCGTCATCTGTATTAAGATGATCAGATATGTGGCACACAAATTTAACACCATAATCGGTAATTTCCAGTTCAGTGGTATGAACTTCATCATTTTGAATTTGAATGGTTTTGCTTCTATGTACTCGATAAATTGTGAGATGTCGGCTTCATGGTCTTCGTCTAAAAAAAATGTTAGTAGTTTTATTATGTATGTACACTTAAATAAATATCTTATTTAAGAATGTTGTTTATGTAAAAGTTGGGAATTACATGATAGAATATATTTTTTTTAGACGTTTCTAATTATGTTACTCTGAAAACCAGCAGGCTATTGGTCCTTCTGAACGGCAGAATTTTCGTCTACCGCCAAATAAACATTAACAAAGTCCGCATTCTAGAGCGCGGACGTATTACGGTGGATATTAAACGACTTCACAGAATGAGTTTACGTGTGCATTTAATATCTATAGTATTTGAGAATAGTTTAATTCAATGCTAAATTTTAAAATGCGTTTAATACTTTATACTTGTTAATTCGTTGTTGTTACAGATCTTTGGTACAGCTTTTGTAAGTAAACAATGATAAGTTTAACGGAATAGATATGATTATTATTTTTTTCAACTTCAAATTCAAATTCAAAACTTTTATTCATTATTATGGGACACTTCGACACCACTTAATAATGGTCAATGGGCCAATAACCTGTCACTTTACCTGAGTCTTCAATTTGACAACTATTTAGCTGATATATGTATATGTCGGTAGATATATTATCATGTTTATTACCGCGTTCACGAAGCAGTCTGTCATAGAGATTCAATCGTAATATTTCTACTTTATCTTCGAGATTACTAGCCATCATGACTGGGCTAACTGCAACTCCAAAATTGATCATACAATGTATAATTGCAACAATGGAAAAATTGAACGTAGTCTGAAACACAACACAAATAAATTTATTATCTAGTTCCGTTATTGTTTGCCGGTTGGCTGGAAGAGATCCCTTCATGGGATAAGTCCGCCATTGCAAGTGATTTGTTTCTTCCTGGATGATGTTTTAGAAATCTCAAAACGTTTTGTTCCGGTACCGTGTGGTTCCCGGCACCAGTACAAAAAAGAATAGGACCACTCCATCTCTTTCCCATGGATGTCGTAAAAGGCGACTAAGGAATAGGCTTACAAACTTGGGATTCTTTTTTTTAGGCGATGGGCTAGCAAGCTGTCCCTATTTGAATCTCAATTCTATCATTAAGCCAAATAGCTGAGCGTGGCCTATCATCTTTTCAAGACTGTTGGCTCTGTCTACCCCACAAGGGATATAGACGTGACCATATGTATGTATGTATGTAAAACGTTTTGTAAATGTATTAATCTAATCCCTAAATAATAAAGTTAATTTATCTACAGCCCCTGATATTAAGCTTAATTATCACATGTTAAATTAAAAATTTGGTACTTTGTGATGTTTGTTTTTGTAAAAAAAAAAGGTTCAACTGTGATAAAACTTACGGAGATCAGAAATTTTCCTTGAATCATGTTAGTAAATATTGAGTACATAATATACATCACTTCTCCTGTCATGAATAGTATTGAAGACGCGTACTGGAATTTTTTTTAACACTTGTCATTAATATAAACAAATAAATATAAATAATAAATCGAATAAAAGCATAACTTTGGGTGTCCCTCAAGGAAGCATTTTAGGAGCTAACTGATATAGAAGAGCAAACATTATAACATTAAATGCTACTTTTGCGCACAATTAAAAATAACATGTAGACTTTTGGTTTCCAGAAGAATATTTCAATTTTGCAAATCATATTTCACAAAAAAAATCTCATTAATTACTTACCATAATGTTGAAAGCCTTCACAACTTTTTCTAGGCTACTATAGATTGACTTGTAAACGTTTTTACTCATGCTAACACTGAAACATCTCTCTTTAACTTTTTCATTAAATATTTTGATTCTTAAATAGACGAGGTAAAATACAAAGAAGTAAACAATCAATGTGAGATCAATACTAGCGACTAAAATATGAAGGCATATTATTCCCTGAATGTTAAAGCAAAAGTAACAATAGCACACGAATGTTGAGAATACAATTTTGTATAAATGAAGTGAGAACTGGCATATAATAATAAAACCGAGACCAGTGAAGGTACCACTGTTTATATTTAATGTCGTATCAATCATCAAAAGATCCTGGCAGAAGGCGCCAAACGAATTTTTCTCGTAATAATACGACACTGTTAAATTGACCAAATGTTGAACGATATAGTATGAATACCTCCATCCCGTTAATCTTTTGTAGAACACAAAATAAATAAACAGGGATTTGATAATCGAAGCCAATCTAACGGTATATTTCTTTATTTTCGATGTGGAATGCGAGAATCCAAAATCTAATCCAAAGACGAGATGTATCATTGCAAAGAAAATTTTCATTTTCTTCAATGCGTCCTTTGTATTGAGAAATTTGATGTTTAGATTATTTTTGGATTTGTAATGAAACATTTCGATATTATTCGACGGTATGTGTTTGACACGGCCCATATTCTCAATAAGAGTTGCATTAAACTAAGTAACCAGGTACATTGTACATTTCAATGACATTAACGTAATTAGGTATGACATTGTTATTAAATAAAAGTGGATTGAAACTTGTCGATAGTTTTATGTGAACTCAGACGAATCAATTTTCAAAACCTTTTTTAGGTAATATCTTTATAACAATAACAAAATTCCAGACAGTACTACTTTTAATACTGTTAATATACTTTCAATTATAATTCTAGGGTACATCCTATATGTATAGGGTTCGCCTGGCAGAGAATGCCTTGTCCACCTGTTGTACATTTTACGAGCATAAAGTTTAAATAAATAAATAAATCTTAGATAGTAGTTCAAGAATACCTAACCGTAGCGTGTGGTTCCCGGCACCAATCAAAAAAAAGAATAGGACCACTCCATCTCTGTCCCATGGATGTCGTAAAAGGCGACTAAAGGATAGGCTTTTAAACTTGGTATTCTTCTTTTAGGCGATGGGCTAGCAACCTGTCACTATTTGGGTCTCAATTTTACCATCAAGCCAAAAAGCTGCACGTGGCCTATCAGTCTTTTTGGGACTGTTGGCTCTATCTACCCCGCAAGGGATATAGACGTGACTTTATGTATGTATGTATATAATACCTAACACACATATACATAAGGGTTCACAACAAAATATAACTAACAGCTTTTTATGCAATAATTGAAAGAAAATAATGATCCTCCGGTCATACTGTCCGGGTCCGAGCGCTGACTCTGACTACGTATCATTCTAATCCACAAATAGACGTTATAACTATGCGCGATTACCGTCTGACCTCTGTGACTCTTGTAACAGGGTTACCATCACCATGATGGATTATGTTTACAATTTAAGTTGCTTGCGTAATATATTCTCTCTATGAGCAGAAAACCGAGTAACATTTAAACAAATGCACCTCAAAAAAGCTTCATCGTCACATAGGTACTTATTAACAGTGGGATTCGAAATCGAGTACCTTTGATCGCTCTTAAGATTCGTAACCAACTACCTAAATCAATGAAGGTAAGTGTTCAAACTTCTATGAATGGAACATTCAACCTCTTTGTGTTGCTGTTTGTTTGTTGCTAGCCAAGTGCTGGCCAGTTATAAAAACAATACTTCATTTTTTATTTGATGGAATGTTAGTGAAAAAAATTCAAATTTTTTTTGGCATCTTAACAAAACAAGTTTAATGAGTGCATGTTTTTAAGAATTAAATACTGTCTTAGTTCATTTTATCTAACCAATAATTGTGATAATCAGTGCAAATATACCTACATTTTAATTAATTTCTTAACCACAAGTACCAGTTTCATTTTTCCAGTTTAAACATTTCACCATAAAGTATACCTACAAAACTCTTCTGTTACTGAGATACTGACTTAAACACAACGCACAGCCCAAACCGCTGTGTTTACTTGAAATTAGTAGGAGTTCCGACACACGACGCTGCCAGCAGTTTGAAATACATACGCGAGCTCTTTATGTAGTCTAGGGGTGCACTAAGAATATTTCCCGGAATTCCCGCGGGAAATTAAAGGGGATTTCTTTATGTTTAAGACTTACATTATTCTGTATACTGATGGACGCCATCCTCTTCAAACCTTCAATACTAGTGCGCATTGCATTATTTTGTTGAACCATTTTTTGACACTATTGTTTTTCACTATAGATATTTTTTATTCAACTTTACTTTTGATGCCACTATTTAAAGAGACTGTTAAGCTTTTGTTAGACTATGAAATTATTTTTAAACAAAAAAAGATTAATAGTTAAATAATCAGTAATTAAAAAATGTCTTGTTTCACACCAACGAAGATTGTATATACATTAAAAATTATCTATAAAATATTGACAAATTTGACGGCGCACATCACATATCTTTGTAGGAAAAGTTTTCTTAAGCATCTATTTATTACGATTTAATTATCTTTATCACTTCTCTTATCGTTTTAATAAGATTTTATCACTTATCGTGAACACCTGCATACACCTGTTTATTGTCGTATTAAAATATAAAAATTGCTAAGTATTTTAAATAATATTCCACTGCAACTTTACGGCATATTGTAGGTATGTTTGTTTGAAAACTAAACTAATTTTCTGTAACCATTAATTTATATTACAATGAACGTATGAATGACTAAGTTTACAAGTTCAAGGAAAAACCCAACCATACCGCATCACAGAGGACTTAACCTGGATTTGGTTTTATAGAATCACGAACAAGTTAAAAAGATATTTAGTTCATAAAATGTCATAGACGTCATTAGTTTGTCGGAAAAATTTCTTCATAGATTCCTACTTTTCAGTGATCGTTAGTAGTAAATGATATGTCATAATTAATAGTCCATGACATATTTAAATGATTATTTTTAAACTAAATAGTCTAAATTTAAACGATTATCACTCCCCTGTAGGTCCTATAAATTAAACGCACAATGTCATATTGTGTCTTAGACATCTGCCGAACAAATGGGGCGATATATCTCGCAAATAAATAAATATATAAATAAACCCGCCAGGCAAAGGTGTAAGGTTATCAGACTCATCATTTACACCATCTGGATGTGGTTATGTTTGATGGAACAATCGTCATTTATACAGGTATTTCAATTTTCTTCTGTAGCGACGATGTGCTCATTTAGTGATAAGTAAAAAAAACATTACTCTATTAGGACACGTGAGAAGTCTGTCATCCCGTGCCGGCAAAAGTGAAAACTAAAATTTTATGAAACTCAAACCCGTTGACGTATTTTTTCTACTTATTTTAAAATAACTTTACCATCCTCCTGCTCCTATTTATTGTAAGAATTATTAGCATTTGGTGCACACAAAATTTTTGGTGAAATGAAGTGGTCAATTGTATTGTATCTTACATTATAGTAAGATCGATCACGCTGAGAAAATGTCTACTTTGATGACGGATGAACTGAACCTAATGAAATGAGAGGGCATAAAATGTCACGCGTTCAAATATATCAAGACTTAATTACTAATACTCTCTTAAAATCACGTGCATAATAATGTGTAAATATTATACATACATACATACATAAAATCACGCCTCTTTCCCGGAGGGGTAGGCAGAGACTACCTCTTTCCACTTGCCACGATCTCTGCATACTTCTTTCGCTTCGTCCACATTCATAACTCTCTTCATACAAGCTCGGCGGTTTCGGGTACTTTTGACCTGACCCTTTACCAGGACGTCCTTAATTTGATCAAGATACGTTCGTCTAGGTCTTCCCACTCCGACCTTTCCCTCCACACTCTCCTTGTATATCTGCTTAGTCAACCTGCTTTCATTCATCCTCTCCACATGACCGAACCATCTTAACATACCCTTTTCTATTCCTGTAACTACATCTTCTTTCACATCACAACATTCCCTTATCACGCTGTTCCTTATCCTGTCACTCAATTTCACACCCATCATACTCCTTAACGCTCTCATTTCCACTGCATTTATTCTGCTTTCATGTTTCTTTTGCCATACCCAACTTTCACTCCCATACATTAATGTCGGGACCAACACGCCCCTGTGCACAGCCAGTCGAGCCTTTTTGGATAGTTTCTGACTGCTCATAAAGGCATGCAAAGCTCCATTCACCATGTTCCCCGCGTTCACTCTCCTTTCAATATCACTATCATACTTGCCATCTGATGTAAACTTTGATCCTAGATATACAAACTCTTTCACTTGCTCCACTTTTTCTCCTCCAATCAAAATATTACATGCTGTCATTTCTTTCTCCATTTCAAAAACCAGTGTTTTAGTTTTACTTACGTTCACTTTCATTCCTTTCTCTTTTAAAGCTTCATGCATACAGTTTACCATCTCCTGTAACTCCTCCGCTGATGACGCCAGTATAACCTGATCGTCGGCATAGAGCAGACATTTGACGAGTAACTCATTCATCCTTAATCCACTTTTAGACTCTTTCAAATCTGTCAAACAGCTATCCATAAATAGGTTGAACAGCCACGGTGACGCAACACATCCTTGCCTAACGCCTTTCTCAATCTTAAACCACTCAGTGTGCGCTCCGTTTATCCTGACACAAGCACTCGAATCCTCATATAAGGATTTCAGTGCTCGTATTAAGAGACTGCTCACCCCATGCATAGAAAGTGCTGACCACAATTCATTCCTCTCAACTCTGTCATAGGCCTTTTCCAGATCTACGAATGTGCAATAGACTTTTTGACTCTTGGCCAAAAACTTTTCGGCTATGCACCGCAAGGAAAAGACCTGATCAGTACATCCCATTCCCTTTCGAAATCCCGCTTGAGCATCCCATATTTTGTCATCAGTTTCATTCCTGACTCTATTAATCAATACCTTAGCATACAATTTGCCGACGACGCTAAGCAGGCTTATACCACGATAATTTTTGCAGTCCAGCTGTGACCCTTTTCCTTTGTAAAGTGGCACGATAACAGCCTTACACCAATCTTTTGGTACTCGGCCGCTTCTCCAACACAAATTGAAAAGGCAGTACAACTGACTAGCTACTACGCCTTTTCCTGCTTTAAGCATCTCGACCGACACTCTATCACACCCAGCAGCCTTTCCCGCTTTCATACTCTTAAGTGCTTCCACAATTTCGAACATTTCAATTTCGCCTTCCATCTCATTCTCTTTTTCTTCGCTATAGCAGAAATCTTTCTTATTTCCTTCCTTTTTTTCAAATAAACTTTCAAAATAGTCCTTCCATATCTTTAGTACACATTCTTCTCCTTTCACAACGCTACCATCCTGGCATCTGATCCTAGTCAGCTCTCTGGTTATAGTATTTCCTCGGGCTGACCTTACGGATTTCCAGAATACTTTCAGATTTGACTGAAAGTCTTCTGATAGCCTTTTATCAAAATCCTCTTTATACTCTTCTTTCTTTCTAATCACAGCTTTCTTAACCAAATCTTTCATTTTCTTATATTCCTTACGTGCTTCATTCACATCTTCATCTATAACCTCTTGCATTCTTAAGTTAGCTTTTGCTGCTAACAAATCCAGCCATGCTTTCTTCTTTAATCGCACAAGTTCTTGCACATCTTTACTCATCCACGCATTTTTGTGATTTTTTCCTTTCCTTCTTCTACTTACACCACACACTTCAACAGCTACTTTCACAATTCTTTCTTTAAATTCCTTCCATCCATCTTCAATATCGCTCATTTCCTCTAAATCTTCAAATTCATCCTTCAGTCTATTAATATACTTCTTACCTACATCCATATCTTGCAAATTTTCTACTTTTACTCTTTCCAAAGCGCTGGTTTGCTCCCTTACCCTGTGCCGCCAGCGATTGAAGATACCCCTTATCCGGGATATCACCAGTAAATGGTCCGAGTCAATGCCAGCACCGCGATATGCACGGGTATCCAGCACTTTGTTCTTCAATCTTTCATCTACAATCACAAAGTCTATCATACTTTTTAAGATACCTTCCACTCTTGTGTAGGTGTGGATCTCTTTATGTTGAAACATTGAGTTCGACACAAAAAGATCCCACTCTAGACAAATTTCTAATACACTTCTTCCATTATCATTCACCTTTTCGTCACCAAACGCACCAAGCACCTTTTCATATCCATCACGCTTTACACCCACCCATCCATTAAAATCACCTAACATAATAATCTTCTCATTTGGCTTGGTAACTTTCAATATATAAATATTATATATTAAGATAACAATTATCAGATTGCAATAATTACAGTTATTAGCGACGATTTATCTTACCGAAATAGTTTATATCTTTATGAGCTGATTTGATTACTTTTGTTTATTTACATACTGAAATTTATTTAAAACTAGGTACCTAATAATTTGTCAACTTTCGGCTTGAAAACTTATCACGTGATAAAAGACGACTTACGAGTGGCACAATGCAATTTGGTACAAAATATAGTGACTGGTAGAAGACATAGTATTAATATAGAGAGAAGTTATATGAAAACTTAAAAGAACTTAATGGAGGTCCAGAAAAAGAGCGCTGGTACATACAAACAAACATATTGTACATAGAATAGGAATATATAGAAATGAAATCAAAAGCAAGACCTGCATCACCTCTCCGAGTTATTCGGCTCGCATAACTAAAACTTCGGCTGATTTGTCGTTGTAAGGTAAAGTCAACTTATGTAATACCAGATTCGGTAGTTTAAGTATTTGTAAATTGACGTCCGACGAAAATGCTGTAGTGTAGTTTGTTCCGCCGTTTCTTCTACACAAGCGCTTTGGAAGCGGTAGTAGTAATAATTAGATTTAAGTGATGTGACGTCAATAAGTGATACCTTGTATCCAATTTTGAAAATAAATCTATTCTATTCTATTATTTAAGTGTAATGCGAAATCGGTTAGATATTCCCCGTAAAGGTTGAGGGGTTCAGATGAGAGAAGCTTCGTGTAAAAACCTGACTCACCCAATCCAGGATTCATGGTCATAGGTATACCCCGGACTCCGCTCCAGTGTGCTGAAGATGCAACCAGGACTAAAGAAGCGTAGTGAGAAATCGCACAAGTTTCCCACGCAATAGGTAAAAGTAATATTCCATTTCAGTCTTATCACATACATACATATAATCACGTCTACATCCCTTGCGGGGTAGACAGAGCCAAAAGTATTGTAAAGACTACTAGGCCGCGTTCAGCTATTTGGCTTTAAGATAGAATTGAGATTCAAATAGTGACAGGTTGCTAGCCCATCGCCTTAAAGAAGAATCCCAAGTTTATAAGCCTACCCCTTAGTCGCCTTTTACGACATCTTTGGGAGAGAGAGATGGAGTGGTCCTATTCTTTTTTCTATTGGTGCCGGCAACCACACGGCACATGTTGTTGTGATCACATGTTGTTTAATACCGTCCAAAACGTAGAAACATAATTCAATGACTGTTGGCTAATCGAAGCTAAGAGTTATTGGTTTACCTCACAAACGATTCTACATAAATTGCCGAGTTTATCTCATTTGTAAGTGCTAATTTATGTTTCTGGCAACACTATTAATGACCGCTGTCAGCCTCTACGGTGCAGTGGTCTTCTTGCTTTATGTAGTTTTGAACCTGGCTTTGCTTTAACGCGAATAAAAAAAAAGTTTCGAAGGTTCATGATTTTTTTTAAAATGTTGTCTACGTTTAGAATGGAATTCAGCTACCAAGGCTACCTTTAAGCTAAACTGGATTCCTAAGTTATAGTCACGTCAATATCCCTTGCGAAATCCCTTGAAAAGACTAAAAGGTTATAAGCCCAACTCCTAAATACCAATTTCATTAGCCTATTCCTGAGTCACAATGTGTACTAAATAAATACACATTGCCCTTTTATAAAAAAAAACTAGCTGTGCCCGCGACTTCGTCCGCGTTGAATAGTTATTTTAGGCATCATTGAAGCCCTCAAGGAGGAATAATTTTTTCCCATTTTTTCACATTTTCCATTATTTCTTCGCTTCTAATAGTTGCAGGAGATAAATAGCCTAGCCTCAATAAATGGTCTATTAAACACAAAAAGAATTTGTCGATTCGAACCAGAACTTCCTGAGATTAGCGCGAACAAACAAACTCTTTAGCTTTATTATATATTATATACAAGCCGCATTGAAAGTGGAAACTTTCGCGGCAGACCAATCTCCGACAGTGTATTTATCGAGTTACTGAGGTAATGAAGATTTTTTTTTATATACGGACACAGATTGAGTTAACCTCGATGTAAGTTCGAGACTCGTGCTACTAGATACTAACTCAACGATAATATATTTTAAATATTATTATTTATTTTATATTTTAAATAATAATATTTAAAATATAGATAAACATCCAAAACCCAGGCCAATCAGAAAAAGTTCTTTTCTCCTCATGCCCTGGCCGGGATTCGAACCCGGGACCTCCGGTGTCGCAGACAGTGCGTACTACCGCTACGCCACAGAAGCCGTTAAGATAAGAAGATGATAATAATATAATTGACCAAATTAGTGCAATAAACTGTTATTAAGCCAGGTTAAACAATTAGTATCATATTTCTGTACATAGCTCTCACATTACTTAATCTCGTTGTCTTGTGAGTCAGTCAGGTTTTACAAGAAGTGACTCCTGGCTAACACCGCAATTTTGCAGTTGCCTGATGGAACAGGTTTTTTTATTGTCTTCTTTTCTTTATCCTGGCGTCTGGTTTGATTACATACTCACTTTATTTACCAATTCAGATGCAGGAAATATATACGAATGATAAACACGAGAAATAATAGTAGGTACATAGGTTCTGATTATTTCTAAAGAAATCTCTTCCAGTAGACTCGAATCAGAAGACATGATGGAAAGGGTGACAGGCGTGTACTCCAAACGATTATTAATAAACACACTTACATAAATTATATTATGAAATAGACATGTAAACACAAATAAATTAGCCACCCACAAAAAGCAACGCATTAAACGATACCTACATAAAAAAGCGGCGAATTTAGCGCCACTTTTCCAAATCCCACGGGAATTGTAATTTTTACGGGGATGAATTCTTTATGTATGAAAGGTTACCCTATCTCCTTCTCATGACTCTGAATTGTAGGTATATTACGTGATATTTCAATGAGATTAATTCAATAGATATCCCGTGAAGAGGTGACAAACAAAAAAAAATTTACTCTCAGTAATAATATTAGTTAGGATTTACAGGATTATGAAAACTTTACTTTGTGGTATATAATTACAGAGGCACCTATAACAATAACAAGGACAAAACGATGTTTAACATTACAAATGCTACAACTGAATCATGTTCAGGCTGTTATCATAACAATGAGTTTAAAAATAACACGAGTTCCAAATATAGGTGCAGTTGAAATATCGTAAAGTAAGCACTTGCTCACTTTACCTATTTTACATACATACATATGGTCACGTCTATATCCCTTGTGGGGTAGACAGAGCTAACAGTCTTGAAAAGACTGATCGGCCACGTTCAGCTATTTAGCTTAATGATATAATTGAATTTCAAATAGTGACAGGTTGCTAGCCCATCGCCTAAAAAAAGAATCTCAATTCGGATTCTTTTTTTAGGCGATGGGCTAGCAACCTGTCACTATTTGAATCTCAATTCATGTGACCATATGTATGTATCTATTATTATCCCTTACAGACCCTGTAGTTACAAGACTTAAAGGTCGTTTTTAGCTTTTGCTTTCAAAGTGAGATTCAGACTTAAAATTACCCAAGCCCTTAACCAACAGAACAATAATTTACATATACATATAACCACTATAAAAGAAACTGAAAGGCCACGTTGGTTTATAAGAAAATTAACAAAAAAATAAAACAAAAAAATCAAACCTATCGTTAAGCCGAAATTAACCACAATTACTAATTTGCGCCAACGAAATACTTGATATTTTATGTATTTATAATGTAATATATTATGTATCTTGTATGTATTTATGCATTTTTTTTAGTAATGTATTGACTTGATCGCACCATCAACTTAGTTTTTTCTGTTTGGTCAGCTGGTTGACTGGTAGAGAATGCCAAACGGCGTTAAGTCCGCCTTTTGTACATTTTTGTGTTTTTGCAATAAAGTTTTAAATGAATACTTCGCGGGAAACATAATCTAGGTAATTGAGTAAGAATGAAAGTAAATTAAACGAAAATTCAATCAATTAACAAATGATTATGCAGTTTAACCATTTGTGTAATAGTACATTACATTAATATAAATTATTTAACTATTTATAAATGCCTATCTCATAGTAACTTACATAGTTACATAAGAAGTTATTTCACCAAAACTGCATGCATACATACATATAGTCTTTATCCCTTGCGGGTAGACAGAGCCATATGATGGAATTGAAATTAAAATTGTGATAGGTTGCTAATCCATAGCATACAATAAGAATCTCAAGTATAACCCTTTGTCGCCCTTTACGTCATTCGTGGGAAAGATAGGGAGTGGTTCTATTTTAAAGTGGCGGAAACCACACGGATTTCGATTAAAACTGATTAAGTACCTAGTGTAAAAAGTATAGTCGCAAAGTTGCATTACCTATTCACTACGGGAGACGGATGGAGAAAAGAGGAGATAAATAATCTAATTTAAAATTCTATATTATGGAAATAAAATGAAAAATATTTGACAATAAAAATTATCTGTGACATAATTTTTTAACTAACAAAAAACCATGGCAACCGTTGCTATGGCGTATACATAAAGGAGGTTGCCTACAAGTAGTTAGTAATTCAGATAAGATGTCGTGCCGTGTGGTTCCCGGCACCAATACAAAAAAGAATAGGACCACTCCATCTCTTTCCCATGGATGTCGTAAAAGGCGACTAAGGGGTAGGCTTATTAACTTGGGATTCTTCTTTTAGGCGATGGGCTAGCAACCTGTCACTATTTGAATCTCAATCCCATCTTAAAGCCAGATAGCTGAACGTGGCCTATCAGTCTTTACAAGGCTGTAGGCTCTGTATACCCCGCAAGGGATATAGACGTAATTATATGTATGTATGTATGTATGTAGTTAGTAATGTTGGTGCGTTTAGTAATTGTAAACTAGTAACCTTGAGCTTCTACGAAAGTAGTAAGTCGAGGGTTTCTAATAATAAAATCAATGTGATATCGATCTAGTGGTAAAAGTGTTCTCAAGGCAATCTTCTTTATAAAACAAAAAACTATACACGTCTACATGCGGGGTAGACAGAGCCAACCGTCATCAAAAGAAAGGCCACGTTCAGTTGTTTGGCTTAACCATAGAATAGAGATTCAAATAGTGACAGGTTGCTAGCCCATCGCCAAAAAAGAGGAATACAAGTATATAAGCCTAACCCTTAGACGGCGTTTACGACATCCATGGTGTGATCCTATTCTTTTTCCTGTTGGTGCGGGGCACCACACGGCAAACTGTCACTTTTTCAAACTAAATTCTATCCTCAAGCCGAATATCTGAACGTGGTCTGTCGGTCTTTCAAGACTGCTGGCTCTGTCTATCCCGCAATGGATCGTAGATGTGATTATATGAATGAAAAAAAAAGACGGAGATGGTACAACGGCGGACTTATCGCTAATGCAATCTCGTCCAGTCAACCTTTGGGTGGAAGGAAATCAGACAGGAGATTGGCACATTCATTGGAACTTTTTTGTACTTTACGAGGTAGACATAGCCTCCAGTCACGAAAAGGCCACGCGGCTTCATGATGGAATACATACATACACAAATCACGCCTCTTTCCCGGAGGGGTAGGCAGAGACCACATATTTCCACGATCCCTGCATACTCCTTTTCATCCACATTCACAACTCTCTTCCTGCAATCATGTCGATTTCGGTAACTCTTGACCTGACCTTTTGGCAGAACGTCTCCGTATGAAGGAATATCGCTTGAAATCAAAAATCGGAAATAAGATAATAAGGTATGTTTGATTGAGAGATAAAAGACTCACAAGAGTGTTACAGACAGCTTCTTATCGTGTCTAGCTTGACATGTAAGTGATGTAATGTACTCTATACTTAACGTTTATAAACAACGTAACTTATGAATCATAAGCGGAGAAAGTTTGTCGCATCACGATGAAGAGGTGTTTATATATTTTTTATCTCTTACATACATATAATCACGTCTATATCCCTTGCGGGGCAGTCAGAGCCAACAGTCTTGAAAATACTGTTAGGCCACGTTCAGCTGTTTGACTTAATGATAGAATTGAAGTTAATATATTGACAGGTTGCTAGCCCAACGCCTAAATGGAGAATCCCAAGTTAATAAGCCTATCTCTTGGTCGCCTTTTAAGACATCCATGGAATGAGACGGAGTGACCTATTCTTTTTCAATTGGTGCCGGAAGCCTGACGGCTTATTTAACTCTATATTACATAAGAAAATAAGCTATAATACAATACAGTGACAGTTGGTTTTAAAAAAGTTAGTGACAAATAGTCAAAATTAAAAAAAAAGATCTACCGAAAGGTCATTACTTTAAGTAGTCTTGGACTTTCACAAAGAGATGACTAAATCGACCTCATTCGTTTTATTAGCACTGACAATGATTAGGCTGAATTTAATTCTTATGGTTATACAATACTTAGAGGTAGAGTGGTTTTCTACTTTAGTGGACACAAGTATACTTAGACTACTCCATTTGTATATATGAATGGATCTCATTCATATAATCACGTCTATATCCCTTGCGGGGTAGACAGAGCCAGCAGCCTCGAAAGACTGACAGGCTACAACATACAGGTGTCACACACTTACATTCTTTACTGGTCTCTGGGCTAAAAACACAACAGCTGACAATACAATCAAGAATACATTTGGAAAACCGTTCATAACTTCGCGTGGACAGTTCTTAAAAATAAAAGTTCAACCCAAACACTCATTAGAATGACTTATGCCACATATTACTGTTCAACTTACCGAGTCATTTAGAGTCGAATTCGATGACAAATTTATAGTGAACACTTCTGTGCTCTCAGTTCTCATCCCCGATTTCACAAAGTCCATCGCTCCCATTGTATACACGATCAAAATTAAAACCTGAACAAAATTATCGATGGAACTTAAACTGGCGGGTTTCGACGCGTGGTGGCGCTCGCGACGGTGTGCCGAGACTAGTTGCGTGTGCGCGGCCCGTGAGCGGTTCGAATTAGGTAATACTAGAAGTGACAGTTTTAAATTGATCTTGAAAGAGACAATGCGATGTTTGATATAGTTTTGATAACGAACTCTTATTTCAAGTACGTGATAAGTATTTAAATTACAAAAATAAAGATAAGAAAATTCGAAAACGTTAAAAGGTGCATTCAATTAATTTTTTAGTATCATAACTCTAGTAATGAGTAATGATTTGCTTGTATAAAATTGAGAAGGAAAATGTAAATTAAATTCAAAAGAATAGTATTTTAAGGTTGTATTTTAAGTAATATTTCCTGTTTAAGCCCACAGGATATACTTACATTAGTTACGAAATAATATTTGCGTGAAGTTACAATTAGTCACTTAAAGGGTTTAAAAGTCAAAATCACGGTCACAATTGTAACAAGTCAATTCGTGTCAATGATCTTAAAACTGAAGACGTTGCAAAATGGAAAATAAATGTAGGAAGGTTGCCCCTATATAACCACTAAGTTGAAGGGTGTTTCATATAGGAATTTATGATTATATTAGGATATTTATATATAAAACACATTCGACCGAAGCGGTCCCATCATGACGCCATCACAAACTGATTTATTGTGTTGTATGTCCGTTACAAAACTGTTAGTCTATCTCTCTTGACAATGACATTGACACTCATATGACACAAAGGGTGCAACTGAGGACACGCAAAGATGCTAAAGAAACATATAACAAGTTGTCATTTTGTGAACTTGAACTTAACCATCTCTTTAGCCTCTTCCAGATGTTATACATCAATGGTACCCTTACAAAACATGATGACGCTCGTGTGACCCCGCACGTGAGCTAACGTATGTCGGTTACCTATATGGAACGAGTTTATTTGTTAGTGTGGTCCACTTGGAGATTTATGTAAGGAAAGGATTATATACATACATACATATGGTCACGTCTATGCGGAGTAGACAGAGCCAACAGTCTTGAAAAGACTGAATGGCCGCGTTCAGCTATTTGGCTTAGTGATAGAATTGAGATTCAAAAAGTGACAGGTTGCCAGCCCATCGCCTAAAAAGAATCCCAAGTTTGTAAGCCTATCCCTTAGTCGCCTTTTACGACATGGGAAAGAGATGGAGTGATCCTATTCTTTTTTGTATTGGTGCCGGGTACCACACGGCACATATAATTGTTTCTATTGCAATAACTCTTCTGATAACCGCTGCCTTACAGCTGTCTTTCATAAAGTTCAGAAATGAAAGAACTTTTATTCCAAAAGCAGCAACCTTATCAAATCACATAGATAAGGTAGCAAACCCCAAGCCACGAACTTACAAAGCTTACGATATAATCTTCAAACTATTATAAAGAACATCGTACTTACGTTTATTCCAATTCAAGACTAGTAAGATAAAAAATATAACGAGTTTGTTTGTTTGAACGCGCTTATCTCAGGAACTACTGGTTCGAATTGAAAAAATATTTTTGTGTTGAATAGATAGACCATTCATCGAGGAAGACTTTAGGCTAAATATCATCACGCTGCAACTATAAGGAGCGAAGAAATAATGGAAAATGTGATAAAAACGGGAAAAATTATTCATCCTTGAAGGCTTCAATGATGCCCAAAATAACTATTCCTCGCAGACGAAGTCGCGGGCACAGCTAGTCTATTATAAAGAACATCGTACCTACGTTTATTCCAATTCAAGACTAGTAAGATATAAAATATAACAAAATCATGTTTAATATGACTCATGAAACACAATAGTAGCATCCGGCCAGTGACACATATAGGATCTTCGGGCCAGCGGTCACCACACACTAGCTTATAAAAATACCACACATTTTTAGATTAACTTACTCTTTTTATCTTTACTAATTTTATTGAGTGATTCAGTAGAAGGAACTAAAAAAAGGATTTGAGTTTGCTAATTGTGTGGTTCCCGGCACCAATAGAAAAAATAATAGGACTACTCCATCTCTTCCCCACGGATGTCGTAAAAGGCGACTAAGGGATTGGTTATAAACTTGGAATTCTTCCTTTAGGCGATGGGCTAGCAACCTGTCACTATTTGAATCTCAATTCTATCAAAAAGCCAAACAGCTGAACGCGGCCTTTCAGTCTTTTCAAGACTGTTGGCTCTGTCAACACCGTAAGGGATATAGACGTGATGATATGTATCTATGTATGTAATTATGCTGTTCTTTCTCCAGCAACAGACTTAAAACTAAAGCAATGTCTACCTTGTGATCTTTTATACTTTCAAACGAAAATTTTTATATGTAATTAAATTCCTCAAAATTATACTAAAACCACTATAATAAAATGCATTCTCAAAAGGTCTTGACCGAGAACATTTCTTGCATTAATGTCATTGGCATTAAATTGATAAAGAGATAACTATCAATACTGATATATTTAATATGTTAATACTATTTATAAATAATACAGGTATTAAACGCGCACTTACGCGTGTGGTTCCCGGCACCAATACAAAAAGAATAGGACCACTCTATCTCTTTCCCATAGTTGTCGTAAAAGGCGACTAAGGAATCTCTGTCGGCTCAAAAAAAGGCTCTGTGTACCCCGTAAGGGATATAGAAAGCTGCAACTTTTAGGAACAAAGAATTCCCGCAAAAAATTCTGGAGTTCCCTCGGGATTGATAGGGTTTCCATGCGGGCGAAGTCGCGGGCGGCCTCTAGTACTACATAATACGACTGTCTAATATTACTTAGTAATAAAAAAAACTATTCTAAATTACAGACTAAAAATATTATTATTTAAATTTTGGCCCCTAGGAAGGGTTCCCATCACGCAGGAAGCATTCCATATATTCACTACTAGCTGTGCCCGCGACTTCGTTCGCGTGGAATAGTTATTTAGGGCATCATTGAAGCCCTCAAGGATGAATAATTTTCCCCGTTTTTTTTTCACATTTTCCATTATTTCTTCGCTCCTTATTGTTTCAGCGTGATGTTATTTAGCCTAAAGCCTTCCTCTATAAATTGTCTTTTTAACACAAAAATAATTTCTCAATTCGAACCAGTAGTTCTTGAGATTAGCGCGTTCAAACAAACAAACTCTAAAGCTTTATAATCATCACTACATAGTATAAAACAAAGTCGCTATTTTAGTCTGTTTGTCTGTATGCTTAAATCTTTAAAATTACGCAACGGATTTTGATGCGGTTTTTTGTAACAGGTAGAGTGATTCAAGAGGAAGGTTTTTATGTATAATTTTTTCCGAATTTTGCACCCGTGCGAAGCCGGGGCGGGTTGCTAGTATTAGTATAAAATTGAATCTCAACTCTATCAAAGCTATACAGCTCAACGTGGCCTCTCAGTTTTTGCAAGACCGGTGGCTCTGTCTAGCCCGTAGGGGATATAGACTAAACTATATATTTGTATTTATGTGCAAACATCATATATATATGTCAACGAAACTGTTTAGCCTAACTCTCTATCAGGTCATTAAGGTTATCTTATATTTGTTAAGATAAAATAGGTATCTACCATTTAACTTTATTCTGGTCAAGTTAAAAGAATTTATTCCAAGAAATGTATCTTCAAATGTTAAATATGCAATCAGCCTCTTAAAATTCAAGGCAGCCTTGCGCCCTGACTCATGCAAAACATCTTTACATATAGACATACTATATTTACTTTCATGCATGACTCATATTATGACCACATTTTTGCTGCAGACCAGATTATTATGTACTTATACATGGTTTGTCTCTATAAAGGTTATTACATACATATAGGCATTACTTTTTGAGAGTTTAATTTTCTTATTCAATAAATTTCGTAAGTAAACTTGTTAGCTGTTCAAAATTATTAATTAGCAAACAATAAAATATAATCCATCCATCCATATAATCACGTCTACATCCCATGCGGGGTAGACAGAGCCAGTAGTCTTGAAAGACTGGTAGGCCGTTGCTGTTGTAATTCAAAAAAAGAATGCATCAAACATAATCTACAACCTCATCAGATCAATCTTGATGTTGTCAAAATACATGTCAAAATGTGACAGCATAAACATTTGTAATATAAACCAACATTATCTCTTTAAATATTTTACAAATAGATAAGAGATCATGAATGCTATCCCTGAAATCAGTTCGTATGAGGACCGTGCCATTGATACCGTGGTGTCCATCATCAATAAAGCCAAGGAGAAGTTGGGAGAAAGACTGACTTTGAGACAATTAGCACGTAAGCGCTTGTAATTTGATAGAAGGATCCGCAATGTTCGATCATCAAACATTGTAAATCACGCCTCTTTCCGGAGGGCAAGGCAGAGACCACATGCTGCCGCGATCTCTTTTACATACATACATACATAAAAGCTCGTCTATATCCCTGTCGGTGAAGACAGAGCCAACAGTCTTGAAAAGACTGAATGGCCACGTTCAGCTATTTGGCTTAATGATAGAATTGAGATTCAAGTAGTGACAGGTTGCTAGCCCGTCACCTAAAAAAGAATCTTAAGTTTGTAAGCCTATCCCTTAGTCACCTTTTATGACATCCATGGGAAAGAGATGGAATGGTTCTATTCTTTTTTGTATTGGTGCCGGGAACCACACGGCTCTCTTTTAATTGTCATTCATAAAAAAATTTCATGAACCTTTAACAGGCATCACCATCATTCTCCTAACGATCCCCCCGATTGCATTTAGGAGAAATAACACAAACCACCTCAATGTTTTCACTTACCACGATTCTTACATATTATAGGTACTGACTATGTTTTTATTGTTTCCTTCATCACATTCATCAATATTTTCTTTGGTCATCAGTTTAGGAAACCGGAGAGTGGGTGGTCTTATCGGTTATGAAAAGCACAGGTTCAAATTCCACCTCGGCTATTTACCGCTGACTATTTCCAAAGTTATGTACATTAGTTTAAATACTAACCGATGCTGTGAAACGTGCACATTTAGGCAACTGGATGTGTAACCATGGATCCAATACGTGTTAGGTTTACCTGCAAAGAAATGGAGTCGCTTCGTATAAAAACCTGACTGACTGACCTGACTCTAGGAGCCATGGTCAAAGGCATACCCCAGGCTCCTCTTCAGAGTGGTGAGGATCAACCAGGACTTTACCCAGGAGGAAGAAATCTGTTTAGGAAACCAGTGAGGAAGTCGATTAACCAGCCAGCCAACGAGAAACCTCCCTCCTCATAAGAACAACATACATACATACATATGATCACGTCTATATCCCTAGCGGGGGAGACATAGCCACCAGTCTTGAAAAGACTGATAGGCCACGCTCAGCTGTTTGGCTTAGTGATAGAATTGAGATTCAAATAGTGACAGGTTGCTAGCCCATCGCTTAAAAGAGGAATCCTAAGTTTATAAGCCTATCCCTCATAAAAACAACCACACAATTTTATTCCAGAAACCCGTGATGGCCTCGCGAACCAAGGCAAAGTGACACTTCGTGGTCTCCGGACCCCCCTCGTGGTCAACACTGAGAAGTTCCTGAAGGATACGATTGAGAAGACCTGGGACCTTACCAGAACGTTTTCTTATGTGCTCAACTACCTGGGAGGGTCTCAGGATGAATGCTCCCAGTACTACTATTTTGAAGTAAGTTTCTTATAACAACAAGGATTTATGAGTTGATTGAGCAGGTAAAGTTGAGAGCGTTGGTGGTCGAGCGCTTAAGAAAAGTCAGGCTTAAATGCGTAAGTTGTAGTATATGTGGGGATCCAGTTCAAATCCTACTTCGTCCATGTACGTACACATGAGTCTTTTTGAGTCACAGAGTTTGAGCGCTAATTTATGCTCTTACGGTAAGCTAAAACATCGTGGCAAAACCAGCACATCCAGGCAACTGAATGTGTAAGCATTTTTTTTTTTACTATTTTTCCTCTGCTAATGTTGCGTAGTTCAGATGCGATTCCCTTCGTGCAAAATCCTTTCTCACCCAATCCCCCAAATACCGGATCCATGATCAAGAGCGAACCCCGGCCAATTCCAGAATGGTTATTATATATCCAGGACTAACGCCAAGGGGAAGATGAAGAAGAAGACTGAGGAGGTACAGATAAGTGGGCCTCGATCCTGAGGCGAGCTCCCAAAAATGATGAGAGTTAATAAAAAGTCAAAACGGCCCAAGCGGCATTCCGTCTCTCAGTGGACAGATTGTCTGATTTAGGTACTCGAACAAACTTTACCCAAAGCGGGTGTTTTGGAAAGTGATGTATTTGGCCACTCTGGCTAGGAATTGATGGTGCCCGGGAGTGGGGAACGAGGTAGGTATCAAGCCATACACTCCTGGAAAATGCGATCAGCGTTAGCACCGTTTTTCGTGGGTTCAAGTCCCACATAAGTATATGATACTGGAAGTGACGCAGGTTTTTTCATGCGTAAACAGTTTGGTGACGTATGGTTCCCGGCACCATTAGGAAAAAGAATAGGGCCACTCCATCTCTCTCTCATGGAAGTCGTAAAAGGTGACTAAGGGATAGGCTTATAAACATTGGATTCTTCTTTTAGGCGATAGGCTAGCAACCTGTCACTCTTTGAATCTCAATTCTGTCATTATGCCAAACAGCTGAACGTGGCCTATCAGTCTTTTTAAAACTGTTGGCTCTGTCTACCCCGCAAGGCATATAGGCGTGATTATATGTATGTATGTATGTAAAAAGTTTGGTTCCTCTGCAATATTGTCGAACCCAGGGCTCCGGGAACGGACAACAACGAGTACCAAAGAATTATAATTGACAAGGATATTGGATGAAACATAAACCCGTCACTTACTCATCTTTTTATCGTGTATTGTAGGAATAATGTATCGTAGCGAATAATGACGTAAAATAATTGTAATGGAGTACAAAATATTACATGTGAATATAACAAATAAATACTTACGTCATGGCAAAGTTATTCAGATTTATTTTTATATGAATATTTCCATGCATGGTATATATTATCTAATATATATAAATTCTCACTTACTCCTGTAGTTAGATGTAGCAAGAGGCGACTAAAGTAATTATCACTTTAACTTAGTACAGTGCAGGCAACTATTATAATTCGGCTGGATTGGGAAAATTTATACTTACATACCTATAGAAAAATTATGTTTTTGGGTACTTGTCTCCAGGCGATGTTCAGCCAACCCACAGCCATGTATCCAATCCCTCAGACCACCGCCAGCGTGTTCTTCAGGGTCGAAGACAAGCATATAGAGCCGGTGGAGTCCAAGGGTGTGCCAAGGGTAAGATTACTCCTCTCACATCCTCACTTCCTCCTGGCTTTAGTCCTGGTTGCATCCTTATCACTCTATAGAGGAATCCGGGGTATGCATTTGACTATGGATCCTGGATTTGGTGAGTCAGATTTCACGAAGCGACTCCCATTTGACCTCCGCAACTTCTTCCTTGCCAACCTAACCCGTATTGGATCGATCATGGTTACACATCCAGTTACCTGAAAGTGCTGGTTTCCTCATGATGTTTTCCCTCACCGTAAGAGCATCGGTTAGTTATCAAACTAATGTACATAACTTTGAAAATAGTCATTGGTACATGGCCGGGGCGGGATTCGAACCTGTGCCTTTTTGCGCCACAAGCATTTTAACCGGGCACCTTAACGATTCGACCACCGACGCCCTTAATAAACATACAACATACATACACATATGGTCACGTCCATATCCCTTGTGGGGTAGACAGAGCCAACAGTCTTGAAAAGACTGATAGGCCACGCTCAGCTATTTGGCTTAATGATAGAATTGAGATTCAAATAGTGACAGGTTGCTAGTCCATCGCCTAAAAAAAGAATCCCAAGTTTGTAAGCCTATCCCTTAGTCGCCTTTGACGACATCTGTGGGAAAGAGATAGTGGTCCTATTCTTTTTTGTACTGGTGCCTGGAACCACACGGCACAACACAGGCACTTAATAAACCTGAATTTAATTAACCTGGCATTTGGAAACTGCATGATTCTAATGCCTCATAGTATATTCTGTCAACCAGATGGTGTTCAGGCTGGAGGGCTTCCACTCGGAACACGACGTACGCTTCGTGACTCTGACCGACGACTGGATCCTGGGGATACTGCAGATGAAGACCAAGCTTTACCAGCGCATCGAGCAGATCAAGCTGTTCTGATCTCGTCATGATAAATAGTTACTTCTTTCTTTTACCTCATGTTTTTCTTCATATTAACTTCAAACAAAAAGTAACTTCGGTTGTAAAGCGTACCCGGGATCCCTTTCATTCGACTAATTTTCTTTGTCCTATTTTAGTTTGGCATAACGAGTTACGCATACTATTTTTTTGTCATAATAGTTTTTTGGCATAATTGGTTTTGGCATACTATTTCAATAGGCTTAAATATAGTTTAGGACTAATTTATTTTTTGCGCGGAGCACATGTAGTGTATAAGGCGAGTACTTCGATAATTACTTTAGTCGTCTCTTACTACATAAAACTACAGGAGTAAGAGCTGGGAATTACACCGCATCTATACATTTTATATATCTATACTAATCTATACTAATATTATAAAGCTGAAGAGTGTGAGCTATAAGGCGAGTACTTCTTAGGTTAGGTTAGGTTATGCTAATAGTAGGTATGCGTAAAGAAATATGCCTAAAATGTTATGCCAAATAATATTATGCGTAACAATTATTAGGTTAAACAAAGGTATGCCATGTAAAATTATGACACAAAATGCATTATGCTAATAGATAAAGAAACCACCGTACCCATGCCCATACAAAGATATCGCTCCTTGTAATAATATCTGGTCTATACCTGTTCCTGGTTTGTAGTCGAAATCGGACACTGGTTTAGTCCTCAGGGAAAACATAGTTGTAAAGATATTCAAATTAAAAAATTTTATTCATTATTATAGGATACTATCATATCGCTTAATAATTGTCAAATCTTTTAATTTCACAAAATTGGTTGACGTCAAATAATTTACTAAAAACTAAGTTTACTGCCGCTTCCAAGGCGTCAGTGCAGAAGAAGCGGTAACAAACTGCACTGCAGCATTTTGTTCAATGGGTATTCATATGGGTATTTCTCTATCTATCTTTCCCCGACTTCCTGGCTTCACCCTCCACAGCAAATTTCCTGGCCTGGGGTTCCCCTTCCGACTTAGGAGTATTTTCCATTAGCTGTCATCCATAAATGGACCAAGGTCATATGCGCGGAGCCCTAGAGAGAGGACATTAGATAAGTTCAATATCCTAGACCTATGTAAGTCAATTAGAATAGTTGACTTATACACTGACCGGATTTAACCTGGGACCTTATAATGTCAATCAAATGACGTTCTATCTATTTTTATTCTATCATTAAGCCAAATAGCTGAACGTGGCCATTCAGTCTTTTCAAAACTGTTGGCTCTGTCTACCCCGGAAGGGACATAGACGTGACCATATGTATGTATGTACGAGTATGTATGTAATGACGTTCACACTGGAGCGTTTCCACTCGGAAAACGACGGCCGCTTCGTGACGCTGACCGCCGACTGGATCTTGGACATGCTGCAGATAGACAGCTTGCGGGGTAGACAGAGCCAACAGCCTCGAAAAGACTGATAGGCCACGTTCAGTTGTGTGACTTAATGACAGATTGAGAATCTTAGTGGCAGGTTGCTAGGCTTTCTTAGTGAACATTCCAATAGTTTTGATTTTCCCTCGAGACTGTACATTTATCTGATTCATATTTTTGAATGACGCGATAACTCTTTATTGGTTAAGTAAAATGATTATATCAATTTATAATAGTTTAGTACATGATTCATCTTTGTTTATCATCAATATTCGGGGAATTTGAAGGATTAGGTACTTATAACACTAAGATCACACACCTCTAGTCTTCGGGCCCGGGGTCTGCTTATCAGATCACAATAATGGTGAAAAAAATGAATTAATCCTATTTTGTAAGGTCTAATTCCAAAGTGGAATTCCATAGTCTCTGCCTACCCCAATGGGAAACAGGCGGGATGGTATGTATATATGTTATCCCAATTTAAAATGGAATGGAAACGAATCCAGATGCTATCTTGGAATGACAAATTAGAAGGCACGTGGTCAACAACTCGTCCATTCACTAATTTTCTTACTATAATAATCAAATTACAATGAATTATAAAAGAGCAATTACGTTTAAAATTATTAACATCTCCAAATACTTCTTCCTCCTGGCTTTAGTCCCGGTTGCATCCTCACCTCTCTGGAGAGGAGCTCGGGGTATGCCTTTAACCATGGATCTTAGATTGGGTGAGTCAGTTTTATACACGAAGCGACTCCCATCTGACCTCCGCAACCTTTGCAAGTAAAACTAATCCGTATTGAATCAATAGTTACACATAAGTACATCCAGTTGCCTGAATGTGCAGGTTTCCACGCGATGTTTACCCTCACCGTAAGAGCATCGGTTGGTATTCAAAAGTATCGATTATTAACATCTCCAAATTGACTCGTATTAATTGATTATAATTAAAAATTTACACAAAAATGTTAAATGCACATGCTAATAAGACAATCACTCACTAATTACATGTAAATGATTCGGTATCACGTAGTATTTGTTCGTTTTACGCGACTGAATTATGATAAGGAGTGTTGTGTTGTGAAACTTTCGCTTGTTTTTTTCAACGTTTGAATATGAAAAAGGTAATGCCGTAAAAATCGACTATGGGATAAGCTTGTAGCAACCTAGTAGGCTAGCAACCTGTCACTATTTGAATCTCAATTCTATCTTAAAGCCAAACAGCTGAACGTGGCCTATTAGTCTTTACAAGACTGTTGGCTCTGTCTACCCCGCAAGGGATATAGACGTGATTATATGTATGTATGTATGTATGTGTCATATAACACAGTGCAATGAATCACTTGGGCCTTGTCGTATCGCTTTCTCTTTTACGAGACAATAGCACGTGCCAACGCAATATCTGATACTAAGCAAAATACATACATACCTACATATAGGCTACTATATAAAATTTTAATTTTATATGACCACACAAAAACTGAGTTAACACTAAAAAAAATTCCTTTGCTTAAAATGTACTACATATTGTTACCATAATACGTGCTTGCTGTAAACTATATACAGGGTGACGTTTAATTCAACTGCATAAATTTAACTGTTAAGTTTACTCATCTAAAGGATATTAACAAATGTTAAAAGTATCTGTTCATATTTCAGAAAGTACGGAAACAAATAAAAGTATCAAAATCCACGATCCTAAATACGTCATATCACCCCGGCCGGCGGAAAAGCGACGCGTATATTCAGAGGTCAACGACACAATTCATTCATAGATCTGAGCGATCTCGACAACTCTGTACTTTACTTGATCTTGATACTAGAAAAATAATTTATTTTTCAGACAATTATTTACATGTTTAGTTTTTATTTCTTTTTGTAGTATTGGTCTGTATTAAAGCGTGTGACATAGTTTTTGAGGGTTTTTTAAATGTGAAAATGATGACGATTAATTTAAATAAAAATAGGCTCAAACGGTTCAGAAGCATGGGTATAGTCTATGTTTAAAAGGATCCAGTTGTTTTAAATGTCACCTTGTATTATTATCTTTTCTTGAGAACAAAATGTGCTATACCGCCTGAACCGTCCCCAGGTAGAAGGGGCAGGCGGAAACTATCCTGGCTTGACGTCGCTAAAGATGATATGCAGGCCAATGGATTTTAAAATGAGGATGGTGTAAACTGGACAATACTAGACCATGAAGTTGGATTTTAGGAGATGTTCTGTATAAATAACTAGATAGTATTTATCTATACTAATATTATAAAGCTGCAGAGTTTGTTTGTTTGTTTGAACGCGCTTATCTCAATAACTACTGGTTCGAATTGAAAAATTCTTTTTGCATTGAATAGCCCATTTATCGAGGAAGGCTTATACGCTACATACAACATCAAGCTGCAATTATAAGGATAAAAGAAATAATGGAAAATGTGAAAACGGGGAAAATTATTCATCCTTGAGGGCTTCAATAATGCCCAAAATAACTATTCCACGCGGACGAAGTTGCGGACACAGCTAATTAGAACTAAAATAGAATTAATATCATCTTTATGAGTATCAAGTTAATGAAATACATTATCCTCAACAAAACTCAGATAACATAATTATCAGACTCCGCAATTTAGATTTCTAAGAAACCTCATAAAAAAATAAAACAGTAAAAAAATGACAGCCCCGTAGCGGATTCCGTGTTTACCTGCGTCTGCGCAGCCTGACTCATACAGGCAGCGGCATTACTTAACCTGTCAGCATTCTCTGTTTACTCAACGCAGACGGCGCGCGCGCATAACGTTTAAACATAATTTTAACCTATTTCATGATAATAAACAGTGTTTGTGACAAAAATTGTGTTGTGAAGTGGTCGTAGCAATATGGTGCGTACATATGAGGTGATGTCGTGTTTTAAAATGCCTAGGAGAGGTGCTAAAGTGGTTCCAGCGACAGGAGAAGGAATATATACTATAGATATGTCATCCACCTCGACAATTGATGTGGCTGTTGCGGTAAGTTTTTGACTTTTAAAAAACATTTTTTGAGAATATTGTTCTAGATAGGGTTAAATTTAAATTTTTCAATGCTATCTAAATTTTTTTAGGTTAAGTCCGTTTTTTTTTTTGATGTGATATTATTGTCTTCACCTTTTTATTAGGCTTAGAACAGTAGTTATTGAACTGTACTTAGTTTGACATACATTACTTACCTGGGTAAAAAAAGACGAGTTTGTGTAAAATGTAACGTACTCACCCTCTCTGCCTATCCCTCCGGGAAAGACACATGGTTTAAAATATGTATGTAATCAAAAGTTTACGTTCGTAACGGAAGCCGATGTTTTTTTAAACAACTGATTAACATACTGACACGAACAGTAAGTATAATCGATTAACACATAGGTCCGTTGATTCATTATCATTTATTTATGGCTTATAAGCAAAATGATTTTAATATGAGTAAACCTATAGGTAAATAGGTGCTGGGTACTAGCCGGCACCAATAGAAATAGAATACTGCATCTCTTTCCCGAAGGCGACTAATGAATAGATAGATAGATAACTCTTTAATGCATTATAAGAGTAAAACATACAAAACAACACAAAGCAGATATAGATGGTACAAAGGCGGACTTATCGCTAAAGCAATGTCTTCCAGTCAACCATAACCAGCATAGGCTTATAAACTTGGGATTCATCTTTTAGGCGATGGGGTATCAACATGTCACTATTTGAATCTCAATTCTATCGTTAAGCCAAACAGCTGAATATAGCCTATCAGTCTTTTCAAGATTGTTGGCTTTTCCTACCCCGCAAGGGATATAGACGTAATTATATGTGAGTAGGTAAACTTCTTCCTCCCAGCGTAAGTTCTGGATACATCACCAACTCTCTTGAGGAGCCCGGATGCACCTCTTAGCAATTTGATAAGTAAATCAGGTCGTTACACCTTTGCAGGGGAACCTAACCCATATTGGATCATGGTAAAAGCTAAATAAATAAATGAATATGCCTATAACTTTGTGTGGTGATTTTTGTACAATAAGACTGTATTAGGCGATGTGCAATCTTTCATTCTTTGCGAGACTGTTGGTTCTGTCTGCCCTGTCTCTCTCTCTTTCTGTCTCTCTCTCTGTGTGTGTGTGTGTGTCTGTCCCTTAATAAATAATAAAAATCCTATATAGACAGACCTCAAATAGCACTAGCTTTAATGCGTGATATCTTCATGTATACTTTTGAATAGGTTGACTAAGCAGATATACAAGGAGAGTGTGGAGGGAAAGGTCGGAGTGGGAAGACCTAGACGAACGTATCTTGATCAAATTAAGGACGTCCTGGTAAAGGGTCAGATCAAAAGTACCCGAAACCGCCGAGCTTGTATGAAGAGAGTTATGAATGTGGATGAAGCGAAGGAAGTATGCAGAGATCGTGGCAAGTGGAAAGAGGTAGTCTCTGCCTGCCCCTCCGGGAAAGAGGCGTGATTTTATGTATGTATGTATACTTTTGAATCTCAATTCCATCATTGAGCCATACAGCTAAACGTAGCCTTTCAATAGTTTCAAGACTGTTTTCACTGTTTACCCCGCAAGGGATATAGACGTGACTATACGTATGTACTTACGTATGATTCGTATAATCACGTCATGAAGGTATGTAGTTATCAGAAACCTGATTATTTCAAAACAGCTGTTCACCTTGATATTAAATAAATCTACGATGCTTAATACGTACATATCTAGACAGATATAATATTTGATAATTAAGTATATTCGCTGGAACTTATGATTAAGAAACCCGACCGTTTTAAAAAAAGGGTACCTACATTAGTTTGATTGCTTACAGATACCCCTACGAATATGATAGATTTATTTTCAAAATTGGATACAAGGTATCACTTATTGACGTCACATCACTTAAATCTAATATATAACTGCTTCCGCTTCCAAAGCGCACGTGTAGAACAAGCGGCAGAACAAACTACACTGCAGCATTTTCATGGATGAATGCACATTGTCTGTGTTGAATGAGTTAAGTCCTCCAGCAATAGGCGAAATCGCTTCTTGTAAAATCCAAAATTGGCGGTCAAGGCAAACCCTAGGCTTCTCTCGAGAAAGGCAACGATGCAATCGGAATTAATGATAAGAGGATAATCATAACGATGCCTAAAATAAAAAGCCAAAGACAAAAATACATAGGTCTTTACAGCCGACATTTTTGTCGTTGCGCAAAGATCGCATTAAATACCACGCGTGCAAAATTTAATACAAAAACTAGCAATCGATATAAATCGATGCTGTTTATGATCAGACTATAGGAGGACATATCGATGAACCGGTTTTGTAACATCGCGTTATTTAATCCGTATCGCCCACAGAGATGTAGCTAACTAGATACCGTCAAAATAAAAACCCAACACGCTCGGTCTTGGCTTGTAGATTCTGGGAACTGGGCTCGCTCGAAGTCCTTTTGGATATTCTAAGAATAATTGAGAGTGCCAAGTTCTCTTGCGAAGACAACAGGGCGAAAAAAGTGATAAAATACTTAGCGTTTTTTGTATATTTATCAGATACGGCTCAACGAAGAACGAGAATATTACATACTTCGGTCTGTAATTCACTTTGGGTCTAGCTTAAATCTGTGCGATTTGTCCCGTATATAAGTATTTTTTTATTGAATGACCTACAGATATCAGATGAGACAGTTTCGAAGAAAGTTCTATTGGACCCTTTTGACGAACGATAGAAAGTACACTCGCATTACACTCGCGGGGTCTAGCTAGATCTATGTCTGTGGTATCGCCGATCCAGTCGGTCGAGACGAAGCTGAGGAATTATAGAAGACGCAAATTGAATGTAGGACTTTATCTGAGAGCCATGTTGCTTCTTGCTTTTTTTTTTTAACCGACTTCAAAAAAAGGAGAAGGTTTCTCAATTCGACCGTATATTTTTTGTTTTATTTAACCAGAACTTTGCGCCGTTGACAAGTTAGCAAGTCGTCTTTTATTTTCTTTATTCTGAGCTTAACCAATAAGTTAGTAGAACATCAAGTTCACTTTCGCTTAATTATCAAAAAAAAATATTGCCTAGATGGCCTTTTATATACAAACATAACTCTGAACTGAAATATTTTTAAGGTTTATTCATTGTACACAAAAATGTATGTCAAACATTTAAGTAGGTATCATTAAACTTTGCTTTTGCTTTGTGCCTGCCTTTAAATATGCCTTGACATACAAAATAAATAAAATACCTTCACCTGCGTAGGTATGAACATCTTAAAATAACCTCAACATGAGACATGCACAAAGGAATTCCCATCTAAATAATGCCAAGAATTTCCTTCGAAGCCCTAACTTCCTTTTATCAATGCCATTCAAAAATTATCCTTATTCACCGGAAACACGTTTCAACGATTTCTGATAATCGATAGTATGGTAGATAGCATTATTATGTTCATGCACAAGTAATAAAAGATTTTATTACTTGCATAAAAAGGTCTTTTTTGTTTGTTTCTTTCGATAGGCATTTATGGCAGGTAACTAAGAGTAAAAAAGGGCAACAAAGATTTTTAATATCGTACAAATACTATTGTTATCATTTGGCTCCGCTCCCGTGGGAATTAGGAATATATAAAAAAATATTACTTATATTACTTAATAAACGCTTAGATTGTGATAAAAACGTTTCAGCACACAATCTGTGTAATTTGTCATACGGGACAAATTAAATTTATAGTCAAACAATATCCATTGCAGTGAATCTAAAAGAAGTAGATACATATTACATACATAGATACATTAAATCACGTCTATATACTTTACGGGGTAGACAGAGCTAACAGTCTTGAAAAGACTGAAAAGTCACGTTCAGCTGTTTGGCTTAATTATAGAATTAAAATTCAAATAGCGAAATGTTGCTAGCCCATCGCCTAAAAGAAGAATTCTAAATCTATCCGCCATTCCCTCAGTCGCCTTTTACGACATCCATGAAAAAGAGATAAAGTGATCCTTTTTCTATTGGTGCCGGGAACCACACGGCACTTACTATAGACTACGGCAAGAAGTAGATTGATATGTTTAATAATACCCTCCATCACTCAAAGTAAGTATGTATTATGTATGAAGAATGTTCCATACGAATGACTGCTTAGTAAACAAACTTAATTGCAGTATTATTCAGTTGGCGTACAAATTACAATTGTAATTAAAAAACATACATACATACTATACATAATATATTTCTTTGAAATACCTGGTTGACTGGAAGAAATCCCTCACAGGGATAAGTCCGCCCTTGTACGTCGTTATTTTTAATGTTTTTATGTATTACTTATAATTTGTTATGTACAATAAAGAATTTACAAACAAACAAACATACATATGCTCACGTCTTTATCCCTTGCGGGGTAGACAGAGCCAACAGTCTTGAAAAGAGTGAATGGCCACGTTCAGCTATTTGGCTTAATGATAGAATTGAGATTCAATTAGTGACAGTTTGCTAGCCCATCGCCTAAAAAAGAATCCCAAGTTTGTATGCCTATCCCTTAGTCGCCTTTTACAACATCCAATGGAAAGAGATGGAGTGGTTAGATTCTTTTTGTATTGGTGCCGGGAACCACATGGTACTAATTAAAAAACAGGTGATCATATGTGTATACGGGGAACAGTAACCCAGATTGAGCTAGCTCCTTTGTTCAAAGACGAATCTATACTAATATTATAAAGCTGAAGAGTTTGTTTTGTTTGTTTGTTTGTTTGTTTAAACGCGCTAATCTCAGAAACTACTGAACCGATTTGAATAATTCTTTCACTGTTAGATAGTCTATTTATCGAGGAAGGCTATAGGCTACATTTTATCCCGGATTTCCTACGGGAAACGTCAACAATGCAGGTGAAAGTTGAATGAGTCGGCCATCTGCGAGCTTTCCACGCGAACGCTGCGCAAACCAACAAAGATATAGTAAATCAATGTACTAAAGATGTGAAGTACTCATTTTTTGCCACAAAAAAGTCCGCGAGAGCATATATCTATCTCTTAAGGTTTACTTACAATAACCACTTTTATGCTAATTTTTTAAGATTATTTTTTCATTATAAACATAAGTTATTTTGCAACCAATTTTCTTCAATTCAGTATTAATCCTTATCCAAATAAATATGTTTATTACTTTCGGCTTTGAATGTAGACTAAAATTGCCATTTACAGTATATAAATCAGACGAATAGGTTTTGAGATATAGTCGTTATAAGCAATTTGCAGCGAAACATTTAATACGGCGAACCAGCGTTCTTTCTAATATGCGTGACCGCCTGACCGCCTGAGGAGGATGTTTGCAAAAATAAATATGTATGATGCCCAAAATAACTATTCACGCGGACGAAGTCGCGGGCACAGCTAGTGAAATGATAACGAATCATTCCAATCCATCCATTCAGTCCAAATCGTATAAATACATACATACATATTATCACGTCGATATCTCTTACGGGGTAGACAGAGCCAACAATGTTGAAAAGCCCGAGAAGATTTAAATAGGGACAGGTTGCTAGCCCATCGCCAAAGGCGCCTAGGGGATAGATTCTCAAGTGTATCCCTTAGTCACCTTTTACGACATCCATTGGTGAGAGATCTACACAATATGCTCACGAAATTTTATGAGAATCTAGGTAGGAGGTATCTTTTTATTGTGTTTGCCGAAGGTGTTCTGAGTAATTTACATAAGTATTTATAAGTAACAAAATGAAAACGTGATGCATAATTTTTTTCGCTTCAGAATAGTACCACTCTACTCATATCTCTTTCACTTTCCGATGGACGTCGTTAAAAACGACTAACAAGCTCTTTGCGTAGCAAATTTTCACTACCTGAACTTTTATTTCCGTCATTAAGCCATCCTTTCCTCCTCTCAGTCTTTTCGAGACTGTTGACTCTGTCTACCCCGTAAGATGGGATATTGTACGACTACAATAGGACAGTACACAAAGGCCTGTCAGGTCACATGTATTTCCTGCTTGCACAATACGATATATTTGACAATTGCTCGTGGTCAGTACGAGATTACCTTAGACCATAATGTCACATGACTGCATATTCTTTTCTTCTTACTATGCGGAAGTATTTTTTATATCTTCCACCCACTCATATATACATACATATCACGTCAATATTCCTTGCGGGGTAGACAGAGTTATCAGTCTTGAAAAGACAAAGGTCACGTTCAGCCGTACGGCTTAATGGTAGAATTGAGATTCGAATAGTGACAGGTTGCTAGCCCATTGCCTAAAGGATGAATCCCAAGTTTATAAGCTATCCCTTAATCGCCTTTTCCAGCCACTCAGTTAAATAATATATACGTGTGAAATTACACAAATTAAGTTAGCATCGAAAAGTTCGAAAATTGTTTTACGAAATACTAACTCAACGATACAGATATATTTTTCAATTAATATTCATATAGATAAACATCCAAGACCCAGGCCAATTAGATAAAAACTAAAGTTTTTCATCATTCCCTGGCCGGGATTCAAACCCGGAACCGGTGTCACAGACAAGCGCACTAGGTACTACGGCTGCAGAGTGACATAAACCAAATAGGCTAAAAATAAATTCTTAACAAGACACTCTGTGTTAGTAAATTTATAATATATATGTATAAGTACTTTGCCGACATATCTACGCCACACGACACAAGTTCACAACAATCTATAATATAAAAATGAATCGCTAAATGTGTTGGTAAGCGTATAACTCAAGAACGCCTGGACCAATTTGGCCAATTCTTTTTTTTAAATATTCGTCGAAGCTGAAGGAAGGTTTTTACGGCGAAAAAATACCAAATAATTGCCTGAAAAGCCTTAAAAACAGTCCTTTTCTTTATCCCATACGAACGTTTTCTAACTAATACGTACAGTCAATTTGAGCTTTATTGCTAATGTATAAAGTTCACTGTTGTCTAAGCAATGTAGGTAGGTCTAATAGATAGGAACAAAAAACTGTCATAATACAAATCTTTTTGACAGAACGAAGTCTGTCGGGTCCGCTAGTAAAAATAAAATCACGCGACGCTATAAGACAAAAACAGTGAAAAACCTAAATCGCGCAAGCAAAGATTCAACGGATTGCAGCATATATAAAACCTCCGACACAAAATCGTCGGACACCCACCCCAACCCTCTGGTGGTCCAGGCCGCAGACTACACACCAAGACCAGACGCCCCGTTGCGCCGCCGACGCCCGAGGAATGTCCTCCACGATCCGGACGACCCCATCACGGTTGCCAACCGCCCCCCCGATAACCCTGCGCCCGCCAGGAGGCAAGGTTATCGATAACGTCCCCATCGCGCCCACCGGAACAGGGCGCGAAGAAGTAGGAACAGTAGCTCTTTTACCAGGTACCGCAATGTACCAGGGCGCTTCACGCCGACACGTTAGGCCCCTAAGGCAGGCTAGTCAAGATTAGAACCCATAAGGTTGAGCGTTGCATCCGCTCGCGAGTTTGCATTGCTCGCATTGCTCAAAGGCAAAGTCCAAGGCCGAGGTTCGTCCCAACTGGGAGCCCCTTGCGCGCTTTTGCCGAAAAGGCTGTTAGGAGGAGCGTCAAGCCCTCGCCTAAAAACGTCCCGCTGTAATAGTGAATGCCCCTCAGGCAACGTATGTTCTCATAGTCAAAAAAAAAAAAAAATCGTCGGAGCCGCGGTTCTCCAGGCATAACTCCTAGCTTAACGAAAGATCTTCCTTTTGGTGGCAGCGAGCCGAATCATCACTCCCGCTACAATATTAAAATGAGAAAACAAACATAAAATCACGCCTCTTTCCCGGGGGAGTAGGCAGAGACTACCTCTTTCCACTTGCGACGATCTCATAAAAATCTAGTTCTTAGAAAACAAACATATTATAAACATACAAGACTAAGTTGAAGAAAGTTCTTAGTGATCTTTATATCTTTATGAAAAAAATTTTCCACGCCATTTTCACACCTCTGTACTAAACTAATTACAGTTCTTTATGTGTTTGAGAAATGCATTGTTTCGTTATAAATTAGCTCTCTCCGTCTTAATGATACCAGATATTATCTACTTAACACGAGCGATAGTAATAATAGATTTATACGTTTTTAAAATAAGTAGGTATTCCAAAAAACTTATTGTGTATTTGTCTGCAAACTTTACGGAAAGTTCCAAAACGTGAATTTTTAATAAAAAAAATATACGTACCTATACATTCTTGCACATATTAAAATTAATTAGGCGCCCTTTAGATGCAGAAAATTTTATTTTAATTAAATAATTGTTTCAATTCTTTATAATGTTTATTTGTATTCAACTAGTTTCGCCGTTTTACACCATCCAAACTCGTCGTGAATAACTGACGCCATCTTTTGTTCAGAAGCATTACGTATATGACTATACTCGCCCCTCAATGACAGATGGCAGCACAAGTAGTACATTTTTGTGGTTATACTTTCAAGAGTTTAATTTTCCAAGTTTAGTAAAAATTTAGATTTTTTCGACTTTTTAAGACTTATACTTACTATTAATATAGCTTTTTTTTTATTAGTATGTTATGTACGTTATTCTCTTTAGAATAGTTTTGCCAGTGGCTAATCGCCCGTAATTATTTCATCGTAAATGTTTCATCTTCTACTAAATAAATATTTTGATATTTTAGAAGGGGTTACAACGAATAAACTCTAAAACCATTGAACCTGTTTTGACCATTTTGATAACCTCTCACCTTCCTGGAGAGGAGCCTAGGGTTCGAATGTGATAACGATCCTAGATTGAATAAGTTAAAGACTTCGTTCATTTGCAACACAATGTCAGAACTTAGACTATGGCCAAATATTTATTGCTGTAGATTTCCACGGGAATGCAACTCTAGTCGAAACTTCAGTTCTCAATTAGATTTAAAAAAAATTACCTCCTCATCTCTCTAGAGTTAACAATGTTTTATTCGCGATCATATTTGAATTATGTACAAATGCTATAGATATGCTAAATTATGTGTTTGTTATTCAACTAAAAACTGGATTTAAATAGGCAACAACACTAGTTTGAAATAATTTCTCTCAAACTTATTACATTACGCCATATCCATTTACAGGCATCCCGTATCCCATATAACCAATTTTATAATTTACGTATGAGTAGAATCGAAGTTTGGAGCATGGAGTACGCGGGCACTCGTATTCGTACCTACATCGCTAGCACTAGTCGCCGAGTCGAGTCAGTCAGCGATTGCAGTGCGCGGTTTGTAAACGCATCAACGTTCCCGCGCTTCGGAATTCAAATACGCGGTCGAGCGTTCGAAATTTTGAAGTGTTATTTTTTTTTTTAATAGAGGCAAACAAACTTCATCGTTACAGTTTTAACAGCAGTGAATTTTTTTTTGTTTTGTGAAGTGTCAATACATAACTTTTTTTGGATTAAATAATGGTCAAAGTTGACGCTGGTGTATCAACAATACGGCTGCGGAGCCGATAAATTTTTGATTTTGGTAAGTGAGGCTTATTAGAATTTTTTTTTTTTTAATTTTATTTACCTACTTTAAGAAAATGTAAAAAATGTTGTTAAAAAGATCTTCAAAATGTTCACAAAAATGTTTTATTTCCATTTACTATGACGAAAATAGTGATTTAAATACACAATTATTTTATGTGTGTGTTTTTTTAATAACGCTACAATACTTTACAGAACAGCGACTAGGGTAATCGAAATAAGCCACATCCATAGTCGAAACAAATTGAACTAATCTTATCAAAAGCAATCACACAATGTTAGACAATTAGAAATTATCTCCCTGTGTATTTTTAAAAATCTATCAACCTATTTACTAAAAAGTTATTGATAAGAATGAATATAGGTGTTTACCTAATTATGACAATGTTATTTAGAATAAAAAATAATTTTATTTAGAGAAATTAAATCCCTTTTTTTTAAACTGCGAAGAATAAGGTATAAGCAATTAACAGATTTTTTTTTCGTTTATTTTGTCTTATATATATTAAAAGAACAACAGATTTTAAGAACACAGAGCAACAACCTATGTATAATAAGTATACCTAGTTTTATAATAATCTGGAACAATGGTCTGTTTCGTGTATCTAAGAATGTTATTCAACTTAAACAAATAACAATAATAATAGAATATAGAAGCTTAAGAATTATGGTCAGTTTCACATTGAAGGGGAATAGAAGAATTTTATTTAACATATTTTTTCGAATAAATTATCAATATTCAATATGAAATAAACCTACATAATAAATCTCAGCTACAAATATAAGTAAGATGTGTTGTTATTTAAAATAAAATTAACTGAAAAAGAATAGATGATATGAGTATCTTTACATAGATTAGAATCCTTTAAAACTTATTATCATTATTATAGTTTTATGGAAAATGTCGCATAAAAATTTACCACAAATAAATCCAAAAGAATAAATTAAATTTTTATTAAGAAAAAAATTTTAAACAGAAACTTGATGAAGTTAGTTAAAGAAAAAAAATTATTTAAAATGTGTCTATTATATAATATTTGAAACACAATAAAAAAAATCATCCGATATTTGACCCTGAAAGTTTATCGTACGAAAATTTTTAATTGGCTTAATTCAGAGCAATATAAATAATTTTACAGGCAGAAGTAAAAAGTTACGTTTTAATTATTTTAACCTCGGTGACTTTAGGTTTATTACAAAATTTCGTACAAAAACACACACTTTTTAAAAAACAGATATAGGCAGAAAAAAGCGCAGGCATATTAGTTGCTCTTGAAAAAGCTTGTCAGTAAATACTAAGTTCTTATTGCTGCAAATGATACGATACATTATAAAAATATAAATGTTAGTTTTATATATTAATTAAAAGTAACTTATAAAAATTGTTTTAATAGATCAAAACTCACACAGAAACTTTCGTTCCATTTTTATTAAATTAAAAAATAAGGATTTAACCGACGGTTTGAGTGTGCATAAGCCCTTTCTTACTCAGAGCAAACATTATATTTCCTATATTATCTATCGCATGCGCATGCCTTGACCTCTGTCACCTACCACAGATAACAAATGCGGACGTTTTGACAAGCAAAAATAAACCCCTTCATTTGCACACATACATATATATCACTTCTTACGGGGAGGACAGAGCCAACAGTCTCGAAAAGACTAAAAGTCTACGGTGAGTCGAATGGCTTAGTAATTGAGATTCAGATAGTGACAGATTTACAGCCTTTCGCTTGAAAGAAGTACCCCAAATCTAATTTAATCGAAGAGAAGCAACAGGAACAAACCATGTGTTTTTAAGCCCTTAGTCGCCTTTTTCGACATCCATAGGAAAAAGATTCGAGTCCGGTAAAAAGGCGCGTAAGTTTGCGACAATTTCTGTGTATAATTCTTTCTAGCTTTGTCGAAACACATGACCTTTCTCTGCCGCCATCATTAAAACCATTCAAAGATCATTACAAATCAATTGATCATAATCAAATTAACCGTTCAAGTTTTGTTTACAAACGTACCTGTACTTAATCGTTTATTAAAGATTATTTACAATAATACTTGTACAACTTCACTACTTCCCTTTAACTGATTCATGCGAAAAGAATTTAGAATCAGGCAATTACCTATGTCGTAGAATTATTTGAATGATGAGCGTAAATGGATAAGATCTTTGTAACACTTCCAGTTGTAACAAGAAAGTTTATTTAGTACCTATATGTTTAACTATGTGAAGAGCTTAGAAAGAGAGAAGACACTATTCTGTTATTTCTAAAGAAATTAAAATCTGAGACTTCCAAAAATCTTTATTACATTTATTTTTCTCATGAATTAATTCATCTAGGTATGTATTTTTATTCATTGGTATCCCTTAAAAATTTCTCATAGCAGAACCTAAGTAGTAAAAACGCATTTTGTAACAGTTTACCAGCCCGTTGGCGGGAAGTTGTTACTTTTTTATTGTTTTGTATCGGCAGTAAATGTAAAATAAAATTATTGCATAGGAAATAGAAGGAAATATAAAAATAACATTATTTATAACAATAACATTAAAACATTTTAGAAATGGCCGCACGTGACTTGAAAATTCACTTCAATGTGCATTTTACGGTACAACCTCAGAATAAAAAATGTTACAGATTTGCCATTTCATAAAATTTCTTCAACACAAACTTTTCATTGGTCCACCAGTACTGCGATAATATTGGCGTTTAACAATACAGGAATACAGGGTTCATATCCCGTGCTAGTGATTTTTTAAATATACCTACTAATATACCTCTTAACTTTAAAAAAATTAATGTTTTCGAAATCAAGCTACAGAGATTTAAAAAAAAGAATAAGCCGTCACGTTACTTAGTTTTATAAACAACGAAAAATCGAACTTAAAAAAAATATTACCAGTATATGTCCTTTTAAAATTTAAATGGAATAAGTTCCACGAAAATATAAATGTATGCGCAACTTTGCAAAATATTTGTACGCCATGTAAAACACAAATTACACCAATAACACTTAAGACAGCATGTCTTTAGATGATATTAAACGTTGAAAAACATAACTAAACTCTCTTGTAATTTATTTTCAGGTTATTCTCCTCATTTCTCCACCCACATAGCTCGTAAAGTCCGATCAAATAAGCGAAAACGTTAAAATACCAAATTCCTTTAACATTCGGCCGTTCAACTTGTACTTTGCTAAAGTCACAGAATTTAGTGGTCGTAAAGAAAGTCAACAGAAAGAAAAGTATATAAAACTAATTGAGGCGCCTAAAATAATATTTAGTTTCATCTGCAGAACATACATACATACATATGGTCACGTCTATATCCCTAGTGGGGTAGACAGAGCCAACAGTCTTGAAAAGACTAATAGGCCACATTCAACTATTTGGCTTAATGATAGAATTGAGATTCAAATAACGACAGGTTGCTAGCCCATCGCCCTAAAAAAATCCCAAGTTTGTAAGCCTATCCCTTAGTCGCCTTTTACGACATCAATGACAATCAACGATATGGAGTAGTCCTATTCTTTTTTGTCTTGGTGCCGGGAATCGCACGGCACTGCACTGCATCTGCAGAAAGTTATGATTTACATTAGGTCATTAACTATAAGGCTGACTTGAGGGAATCGAAACCCCAGCTTCACAGAAGCCATCATGCCGAACCATGTAATAAGGAAATGCCTTTCAATAGTCACCAAAATATTAACCATTTTAAGTGCACTTAATGCACCAAACCGCACTTGACATCTCACTACGAAATTAATACTAATTGTGTCAGTCTGGTCGTTTGTGTGTTATTAAATTTATGGTTTAATGGAATGTAGAGTATTCTGGAAAAGCGGTGTGAATGAATGATTTGTATAAATACTTTTTTCCAGAGCTTCTGCTGTTGTTAACCTATAGTTACTAATACAACTACATATTTTTTTTACGTAATTTTTTTTTTTTGCTTGCCTTATTTTATTCTAGGTAAGGCATTTGAAAATGTTATTTTGAATTATTTTACTAGTATTTTTTTTTCAAATGTTGCGGACTTCGCATGTAGAACATACAGAAACCCGATAGAAGGATGATGAAGAAGAAGTAATTATTAAAAGAAAACAGAGGTCATTCAACCATTTCATATAACTTACAAAATAATAAGCATAATGAATATGGATTGCCGTCATTCTAACTAACTAACTAGCTAACGATGTAAAGATTACACGTCAGTCATCCTGGAGAGTGTTAATTCATCTCCCCCACGTTCCTCTGAAACCCTCGGGAATGCACTTAGAGAAAAGTCAGGGACGGACTTGGGTTGGGAAGAAATTTATAGAAATCGTAAACTTATTATGTGAACTGTAGCTTAAAACAAAAATTTTACAGATAAAAATAATATTTTATTCTAAAAAAAACCTCAATTATTATTAAGTGCGTTTTGTTACTCTTGAGATATTTTCGGGGACATTTTAGATGTGTTTTTTTATAAAAAGGAAAAGGTTTGTCTCAATTGAAAATTTGTGTTTTTTAAAAATTATATCATTAGTCCGTAATCGATTTTAAATGAGATAAATCGTTATTGGTTATTGTAATAAAAAAGTATATACCAACACGGCAAGCATGAAATTGATAAATATAAAAAGTGTCTATAAAAATGAAACCCACAAGAAGAAAAAATTGCACCAATCAGAAATAATACCGAAATTCTGTCAGGTATAAGTGTATTATAGCAAAATTACACCTACAAAAAGTAACAAATTATCATCACTTACCATTAGGTGAGATGGGAGACAAATGCCTAATCCACTACTTAATAAAAAAAAGAATAATACTTAAAAAAAATTGTGCAATGACAAACGGAAATATTCCCGCTCGACTCACTTACGGATTTTCCTTTTATACGTAATTTCTCTCAAACCTACACAACGTTCTAAGACCATTGTCCTCAAACTGCGTTACAATTACAGTTCAAATATTCCACGTAATTACCGATTACATGTTCACGGCGAAAAAAAAAGGAAATTCATTGTTTTTTTTTTTTCATCAAACGACCAATAAAATTTCAGTAAATTCCTAGTTTCATATCTGAATTAGTTCACCATAATATACTTTTAATGGTACTGGTAAAAAATCCCGTTATTGCGCAAAAGGATCATAAAAATATGAATAGTTATTTTAAAATTACGTGATGGAGAGACATCTTTATCGTATTAAACAATCTCTTCCGCGCTACCTTCTACAATTTTGTGAGACACAAATTGTCAATGAAGCTCGCAGTTATACATTTCATAAAGTCGTGAAATTCTAAGTGTATGTATTTTGTAATGTTATAAACTTGGTTCCTGACGCTACAATGGTTTCAAGTATGCACATTTCCTGTGCACATTTCTAAAGAGCGAGCTTTAAAATAAATATATATTATCTATATTTTAGTTTTGCATTAAATCTAAAACGTAACTAAGACTTTTATATAAATACATATATGAGCAGTTTTCCAATATTATCGTACTCTTATCACACCTTTTTCGTCATATCACTATAATAAAAATTCACAATAACCTCTGACATGAAGCGATAAACTAACATTTAATGTCTTTATTTGCAAATACCTTACATAAATATAATGAAATAGGTAGTTAGTACTTATATTTATTAATATTTTCTAACCCTCAATTCCCAGCCTAGAAAATTTGACGTATGGGCTCTATTTTGTAAGGTTTATATTAATATTTGAAAAAACTAAACCGGGTTAGTTATAATTTATGTGACTGTTCCTTTAATTACCCTTAGTAACTAAGCGATAATGTGTGAATTATGACTTGATGTAAGCTAAATTTAGTTATTTCCGGAAACTGGGAAATTTATTTTAATGATCACATTTTATGATATTAATGCCAATTTCAGCTATTTAAAATAACGATATTTGCATAATATGCATTTATTATTTAATCTTATTTATTATTATTTCATAAGTAAAATAAAAAAAAATACAAGTGCAATTTATTCTGAAATAAATTTCATTCATTCATTATGTTACAATACAATGCACATGTCATGATAATCACAAAAGGTGTCCCTGAATCCGTCCCTTTTATCTCGAAAGCTAAAATGCCTTCTTTTATTGTACAAATTATTACATAACAGTTTGTACAGCTGTCTGTCTGTCAATGAACAAGTGTTCGGAGTTCGAAGTGGCGCCTGACGGGTTCGATATTGATTTATAATATTTTTTTTAGCGATTAATTAATTAAAATTTGAATTTTAATTAATTAATCGCTTATTTGGTGGTTCTAAGGCGTTTGTTACCAAATAAATTTTGTCTTTTGTTTTAAAAAACACTAGACTAATAATTCAAATTGACTTTCGTAAAAATCAATTTAAAAAAAGTCTTGTCTCTTGTATTTTTCGTTACAATTTTTTTTTATCGTAATATCAATAAAGTTAGTCGGTAACTAATTTTTCTTAATATGCTTGATTAAGCTAGAAAGATCTTATTCTTTAGAAACCTGTGAAAAAATATCCTGTGGATAAATATAGTTTATTACTTGTTCTATTCATAGAACACATTCTTCACGGTTTACTTTGTTAAATGGCGCCAACGCCATTTCTGCAACGATAAAATAAAATTATGAACTTTAAAACGACAGAAATACAGTTGATTATACATAAACCAGTAAACGTAGCAGCTGCTAAGTTGGAAAACGCGAAAATATAATAGCAAAATTATATTTACTCGTGGGCAAGATGTGATACGTAATAATATATTTAAATAAAAAAAATATATATTTTTATGAAAGTCAATGAATTTTATTATGTTTTCATAAAATACTATTTGTTGTAATGTACTTTTTCTTTTATAACACTTAATTTGATGCTCAAACAAAGAGGTTTTTATTTATTTTCCCAGGCAGCCGGCTTTTCTTCAAATGTAGCAAAAAAACATCTGAAATAAAAAACATGAAAATTTTGATTTTGTTCAAATTATTTAAGTTTCTTTTCTATTATTACAAAATGTATTATTTTTTAAAGTAAGTACTAATAATGTAGGTGTAGATTTCATATGATCCATACATATCTTCCTGAATATTACGAAATTTAATAAACAAATAATAGTTAGTAATTTTTAAAAAAATTCTAGAGATAGTGAACTTTAAATAAACATACGGACTTAATACTAAACCTTCTTTTAAAATGTCGATTCAAAATCAAAATGCATCCGTAGGTACATACAATCTTAGTCATAATCATAAATCTAGCCTCACTATAAAAACGGTTAGCCAAGAGAATATTGTTTTTTAAGCACAATATATCTTCAAGACAGGTGTTTTAATGCTTGTTAGGAATAATGGAGTATTTCTATAGACATCCTGTATAAGTTTTTGTCCTTTCCCGTAAAGATTTACGCTTTGAGATATAATCTTTTCCGATAATAAGAGGGTAAAGAAACATGATTAATATGAATGTATAATAAGTCGGAGTTTAAGATTGCATACATTTCAAACACGCCTCTTCACCAGATTCAGATAGGTACTATTTAAATAAAGCTACTTTTAGTAGTACAATATCCTTACATATACATACATACATATGGTCAGGCCTATATCCCTTGTGGGTTAGACAGAGCCAACAGTCTTGAAAAGACTGATAGCTAAGCTGTTTGGCTTAATGATAGAATTGAGATTCAAATAGTGACAGGTTGCTAGCCCATCGCCTAAAAAAAGAATACTTAGTTTGTAAACGTATCCCTTAGTCGCCTTTTACGATATCCATGGGAAAGAGCTGGAGTGGTCCTGTTCTTTTTTGTCCTGGTGCCGGGAACCACACGGCACATATCTCCTTCTCTCTCCTTACACAATCGTTTCATTGTGACATTGTTAACACAAATTTAAATTGGATAGCCATAACAGAACCGTGTTAAGTAATTAAGTGCTCATTGAAGCGCTTGCGCACACCTACGAGCAATACGAGGCGTGGGTTCGTCCCTAGAGATAACGGTAGGTATCTTTTTGTCCGCGACTTGCTCTGCGTTTCAATAATTTTGTAAGAAAATAAGTTAACGTTCCGATCAATATCTATGAGATATATATAAAAAACCTGTGGTTTAAACAGCCGTGTGGTTCCCGGCACCAATACAAAAAAGAGTAGGACCACTCCATCTCTTTCCCATGGATGTCGTAAAAGGCGACTAAGGGATAGGCTTACAAACTTGGGATTCTTTTTTAGGCGATGGGCTAGCAACCTTCTAGAATTGAGATTCAAATAGTGACATTTGAATCTCAATTCTATCATTAAGCCAAATAGCTGAACGTGGCCATTCAGTCTTTTCAAGACTGGTGGCTCTGTCTACCCCGCAAGGGATATAGACGTGACCATGTGTGTGTGTGTGTGTGTGTATATATATAAAAAACCTTTTGTTACTACTGACTGACTGGGTTAGACACTAGAAGGTTCCTTAAGTGGTTTAGAGGTGGACTAAGAGAGCATACATTTCCCAAAATTTCCGCGGCAAAGGGATTATTTATTTCCCGCGCGCGTGGATTTAAGGGCGTCCTCCAGTAAATTCATATAATCTTTGAAAGTGATAGTAAAATAGACTTCAACAAAGTCTAGGAAACTACTGAAAATGTATAAATTTCCCGTTTATGGTACGAGCATTATTTATATTTAATGCCTTTATAAGTAAAACCACTTTCTACTCAATAAATAATTCTAAACGTGAATGTAAGCTCGTATTAACTTTATTACAACTTGACAAATTATTGCAAATATAATGACAGCGGTTATTACTGGTTGGGTAGTAAATATGATATAAAAAATTAATAAACAATAAACTGATTAAGCTAACCCAAACAGTAGACCTAATTTACTTACTTACTTTATTTTTCGTTACCTCCTAACATTTGATGCCCTCTGTGGCGCAGCGGTAGTAGGTACGCTTGTCTGTCCCGGGTTTGAATCCAGGGCATGATGAGAAAAGAACTTTTTCTGATTGGTCTGGGTCTTGGATGTATATATATATAATATATACAGTACTTATTATAAACTATAGTAGGTTAGTATCGCGTAACCTACGTCGAGGCTAACTCAATCTGTGTAATTTGTCCCGTATATATTTATTTATTTATTTATAACATCAGTCTCGATTACATCCGTATTCCTCTCTCATCTCGACGAATTCCCGGTTGCACCCTCCACAGAATTATTTCGGGGCCCGGGGGACCCCGGGCCTTCTTCATTTCCTCTCTCCACTTGGTCCGGTTTTCGACGTCCTCGGATTTCAGTCCAATAGCTCGCATATCATGTATTACGACGTCCAGCCATAATCTCTTAGGCGGTTACATCTTCGCCTCGCTGAGAAAAACGAGTCCACCTGTCCACCATGCATGATCAAATGTTCCCCAAACGCATTGGTCACCATTCATGTGATAAAATTAATATATATATATGCAATGCAAAGTTAGCGGGAGTCAGATGGGAGTACCTTAGTATAATTGTACAACGTCTCAAACGTCTCACTTTTTATCACACGATATTAAATCGTGTGATAAAAAGTGAGACGTTGTACAATTATACTAAGGTACTCCCATCTGACTCCCGCTAACTTTGCAGGAGAACCTAAAGCATATTGGATCTTGATAACATATCCAGTTGCCTGAATATGCGGGAATTTTCATGTATATTTTTTGCAATTCCCCCTTATAATATTTTCTACCAAAATAGTCAAAGAGCCTGTTTTAATTTTGTACTTACCCCGAAGAAAAACAAGTCGATAAAATGTACTTAACCAAATGCAGTTTAGTTGGTTAACTGTGCCGTGGTACTGTTTATTTTGCGGGGGTGACTTACCCTTGTTTACTAGGGAAGATGAAAATTCTTATTTTATAGCACTTTGTCGCCAAGGGCGAGGAAAATACAAGATTTCTTTTAGCAGATTCTGGTCTAAGAATGCAGAAAATGCACGCAAATAATAAATTCTGCATAAACTTTTATACAATAACTAGCTGTCCCGGCAAACGTTTTTTTTTGCCATATAAATAATATTATATGCCATATAATAATATTATTTTGTTTATCTATTGTAGTTTTTATGTATATATATTATAATTATTTTATTTTATATTTTGTGTAGGTATAAATATATTTATTTAGTTTAACCCCACATGAAGTTCTCTGTAAGACCCAATGGTTGACTGGTAGATAATGCTTCTAGCATTAAGTCCGCCAATTGTGCTATACATTTGTATCTTGTGCAATGAAGTTTAAATAGCCGCGTTTTACCTGAAATAAAACGCATATTAAACTACTTACCTTATTCAAAGCTTAATAATGAGATAGGCGTGTGATTTCCCGTCATTTATAAAACCTAATTGACTTTATCCGTATTTCCGGTTGCTTCCTTTCGCCACCAGGTGGGGGTAGTGTGCGCGTAGATCAGAGCACGCTGCCCCTTCGTCATTGCGTTTTGTTCATAAGGATGTCGACAGCAGGCAGAGCTAAAAAGTTAAGCTTTGAATAAGGTAAGTAGTTTAATATGCGTTTTATTTCAGGTAAAACGCGGCTATTAAACCACTTGACCGTTATTCAAAGCTTAATAATGAGAAGTGTTTGTTATCGCCTGGTGAAGGAACAGCAACCAAACGCCAATGTGATAATCATCTCTGTTCTGTCACGGATTCATAATGCTTTTTGAAAATATCACAGACAGGACAGGAGTTGTCAGTTTTATACAATAATAAACGTTGTTCAATGTCCTTAGAAGTTATATATTATTTCTATGTATATTTTTACGTAACTTCAGTATGATGGAAGAAGGACATGATATCAGGTAAGTATATAAACGTGGTATTTAATCAATCACATATACAATCGTTATATATTTAATAATATATATATAAATATATATTATATAACACAGCAATGCAATACCATTTGTAGAGTATAAATATCCACTACTGGAAGGTGTTATATTTACTAGTTATATATGAATCAAAAATTACCTATACTAGATTAACTTTAATGTTGTATGGCAACAGTTATGAAATTAGAGTAAAATCAACTAATTTTAATTCACAACCTGAAAAAGGTTTGTAACTGAACACTCATTATCATGTGTACGAACTTCTTTCCTATAAAACTTATGAAATGTGTTGGCAGATTTCCAATTACCGCGGGCTAGAATTTCATCAAGAGGGAAATTTTTCAACCAATTACTTGATGCTACTGCGGCTCTGACACTACCTGGAGTAGCATCTATTTTAGCCATTTTAAGCAAAGATTTTATCCAGCCGCTTATGACCGTACGAGATGCTGGCTTTGCTTCGCCTTTTGTTGTAATAAATAATGACTGACAATTCGCCTCAATTCTTCTATCCTTAAAAATTGTTATAGTTTTTTCTACCCATAATAGAGGATTTAATTTACTATCAGAGGTATTACATAACAATTTCCAGCCCGATTGCTGGTGGTTGGCACTGTCGGTTTTAGACCCGTAGACTGGCCAAAAAACAAAATGTTGACTCGTTTTAATTAAATGCAAAGGGTCAACCTGAAGAAGAGTCAGATCGTGGACCCGTCTTCCTGAGCAAAGTAATAACAAAGCAGCTGTGTGACGAGCTACTTGAAAAGAACTATTCTCGTCAATTGAATAACTACTAATAAATTCTTTAAGATTATCTATGTTCCAAATTGGGGGCTTTTCAGGTCTGGGGTTTTTAATAGATATAGCTTTTAAAATGTGTTTTACTATAACATTTGAACTCAAATTATTAGATGTGTTGCATAGAGTAGCAATGGTAGATTTGTGTAGTTGGATAGTACTGTATGCATATTTTTTAGTCAAGTAAAGGTCTGCTAAGTATCTAGCAAGGTCTGCGGGCAATGGCGTTTTTGGGTCAATATTATGTGTTTCGCACCATGAACACCAATTTCTCCATGCCACATTGTAAGTTCTCTTTGTCGATGAGCGCCAAGAGGATTGTAATAAGTGCAGTTGTTCTTTATTCCAAGAGTTTAGGTCCGTACTCCACCCCGACATTTCCAGACCTCCAGGTTGAGATTCTGGACATCTGGTGGGTGCTGTCCTGTTGATGTATCTATCAGGATTTTGTGAAGATCCCGCAAGGTGAAGGGAGGGGCTAGGGCTCTGGCCCTGAGATCTGCTCTCCAAAATACTTTCCTCCACCGTGGGACTACCAGCAGATATACTCCTGATTGGTTGAGGTGTGCTAACACCTTGGGCACTAAGCACGGGGGTGGAAACACCCAAGCTAGTGGAAAATTCCAAACTATGCTGAAGGCGTTGTGAACTGCCGCTTGGTGATCGTTGAGATCTAGTGTTGCATAACTGGGTACCACATGGGCTCTGTCTGACGCGAATAGGTCTATCAGAGGGGTGCCCCACTTGACAAAGATTTTCTCCGTTATTTGAGGGAGAAGATGCCATTCTGACGGCAGGCGTAGTCTTGATAAATGATCCGCTTGACTGTTGAATCTCCCGGGAAGATAATTGATCTGATATTGGATTTTGTGCTTTTGCAAGAAGGTTAGAACCTTGTTCGTTAGATGTAATAGAGTTCTGGACTTCGTGCCCCCTTCCCTCCGCAGATAAGACACTACGGTTTGATTGTCGCATTGCATTAGTATTGAGCTGTAGCTTATGATTGATACAAAGTTCTGAAGAGCGTAAAATATTGCCAACATTTCCTTTATATTGCAATGTAGATTTTGTTCTTCTTTGGTCCAGATGCCGGAGAGAGGAATATCGTTCATCTGTGCCCCCCAGGCCTGATCTGACGCATCCGTCGTCAGGAAGTTGGTCGGAGCTGGTATATGCAAGGGTCTGGATCCCTTGCAATTGTCTATCCACCATAGAATGTCCGCCCTGGCGCTTTCTGGAAGAGCGTACTTTTTGCTCGTGTTTATTGGCAGGGATAAAAGAAACATTTGTGTTTCTCGATAGCGTAGTCTTCCTAATGGGATCGCGAAGCTTGCGAAATTTAACAGTCCTATCACTACTTGTAGATCTTTGACTGAAACGTTTTCTGTGACTAGAAGTTGGGTTAATTTCTGTACTATCAAGGAGGATTTCTCTTCCGGAAGAGATATTTGGTTGGACCATGGATTCCAATGGATGCCGAGAAACGTCAGAGACTTTTGAGGAGCTATTATAGACTTTTCGAAGTTTACTTGCCACCCTAGGTTGCTGAGAGTCTCCAACAGCATGTCCGTGTGCAGTTTTAAAGTGTTTCGACACTGATTGGCTATTAAAAAATCGTCTAAATAGACTATAATCCGCACGCTTTTTTCTCTCAGTGTTTGAGCTATCCAATTCGACAGGGTTGCAAAGATTTTGGGTGCCGTGCATAGGCCAAATGGGAGGCACGTCATTTGGAGTAATTGCCCTTCGTATATGACCCGAAGAAACCTTCTGTGGGAGGTGGATATGCTCAGATGAAAGTACGCTTGCGATAAGTCCACTTTGCACATCCAGTCTTTTGGCTGGAGGAAGTTTGGGACCCGGTGAACGTTTATCAAGCGAAACCGGTCTGCCGTTATAAAACTGTTTAATCTTTTCAAATTGAAAATTGGTCGACTTGAGCCGTCGCTCTTTGGAGCGAGGAATAATGGAGAAATGAAGCTTGGGGAAATCGATGCTTCCTCTAACACCCCCTGACTTATCATTTTTGTCACTATTTTGGTCATTTCCTCGCCAGGTGGAGTTACACAAGTTCCCTTGAAATTTGGAATTTGGAGTGGCGGTTTTCGAACAAAAGGTATTCGGTACCCTTGTATTAATTGTAAAATATGGTCGGGTGCCCCCATGGTTCTCCATTTGTCTAGATAGAAAACTAATTGACCCGCCCGAAACGATTGGTTGTCATTGTTTCGACTTCCTGGTGTTACCTCTATTTGTAGAGGAACGAAATGGTCTTTTTGTGCCACCCCTTTGCCCTCTGGGAGCAGACGGCTCTGACCGTGAATTCCAGTAATTATGTGGGGGGTATATTACTTGCCCGTAGCTCGACTGATTCGGCGGTGGGGGCGCATGGTCGCGAGATGTGCTCGGATATGAGAACGCACTATTCGGGTATTGACAATAGCCAGGTATTGGGTTATAACTATTAAATCTATTAAATGAACCCTGCGCTACGTTATGGTATTCCTTCCTTTTACTTTTTGACTGAGGAAGGCGGTTGGAACCGAGCTTATAGGATTTAGAACTATTAACTGGTTTTGTAATAGGATTAAAAGCTTTACGTACACCACCTACTTTTTCTATGGTAGAGGTGAAAGAAGATTCCTCAAATATGCAAGTAGATGAGGGTGGAATTTTATTTAGTGTTGATTTAATTAAAGGGTCACGAACCTGGTTAAGAATACCCTCTCGACGCATTTGAATGATTTCTGCTCTGTGGCCACAAACTAATTGCAATAAATCCGACGAGACTTTGTGAAAATCTCCCTTCAAGAATAGTTCCTCAACTTTTTTGCACGCTAATGCAATCCAGTCAGGATCACAAGGCTGCGTCTGAATCCAAGTTAAAAGGTTACGGAGGAGATTTTGTAATTCCTCATTTTGTTTCAAGACGCAAAACGTTAAGGCTGCGTATGCTTTCTCTGGATGAGCATAGTAACGTAGGTTATCATAAGATTTGATTTCGTCGTTTACTTCTAAATTGACAAAACCGGGGGTATGCGCATAAATTTTTTGGGTGTCGGCATAACGAATTTCGGACCAAGTGTCTGAACCTAACCTCTGCACTTCATTCAACATTTTAAGGAACTGAGCTGGCGTTTTAGGAACTGCCGGTTCCTTTAATTTGGTTTCGATACCAAATGTAAAACCTGAAGTAAGATTTTCGGAATTAGTAGTACGAACTGGACTATTCTCGGTTTGTTCGTACAATGTACGACTAGCATTCGAACTAACGGACACATTGTCATAATTGTCACAAACAGGATGCGTCTGCGCTGCTTGAAAATTAGGGTTGTACATCAAAAAGTTCCGAAGCTCACTAACCTCTTTATTTAGTTTCTCGTACTTGTTTGATAACCGACGTCCTTTCGAGTTGCGATGACGGCGGCGTTGATGTCTCTGTGGAGACTCCGATGACCGATCTCGCGAACTGGAGCTGCTGCTGCTGCTACTGCCGGAGCTACTAGGGCGACGCCGTCTTTTTTTGCGCTGAACAAGCCCGATCTCCACGCATGGTAGGCACGTCTTTGTCCGACATTGCACTATGCTATGAGAAAATAAAAAACAATGCAAATCGATGAAAACTGAATTTTTAACGAACGGTTTAAAACTGTTGGTATATTTCATCATTAATTTTTAGGTAAGAATTTTATTCACAATAATCAAGGAATGATTTTTTTTTTTTATTTTTTTATTTTTTTTAATATATATGTTTAAACATTCGGGGGTACTCACCTGCTTAAAGCAGATACCGATTTGAATAAATTCTTACCAGTTGATGTTCACTCGACGGGAACTAAAACGCCAATGACGAAGGGGCAGCGTGCTCTGATCTACGCGCACACTACCCCCACCTGGTGGCGAAAGGAAGCAACCGGAAATACGGATAAAGTCAATTAGGTTTTATAAATGACGGGAAATCACACGCCTATCTCATTATTAAGCTTTGAATAACGGTCAAGTGGTTTAATAAATAAATAAATAATATTTAAGTAATTACTAGTTTAAAAAAAATTGTCAAGTGTGGGCAACTATTATCACTAAGGGGTAGATATGAAAAATAAATGTTAGCCGATTCTCAGACTTACACAGAATTTTCTAAAAAAAAATTATTATGCTTTTGATGAAATTTCATTGGAAAGCATAATAATTTTTTTTTAGAAAATTCTGCGTTCACAATGATCTCAATCAGTTTAAAAAGAAATTGATCTTTTATACCTATTCAGTGAAATGTATCGACAAAAAAAAACTTAATTGAGCGTCGTCGCCAGTGGTCACAAAAAATAGTCACGAAGCGCGAAGCAAGAAACGTTCATAAATTTTACTGATTACTGCTTTTTTAAATCGTTCTAGATGATGTAGTTCACTTTTATTTTTCTTAAATTTATTACCACTTATAATTGATTAAAAAGATTTTTATACTTGAATTAAATTTTATGCGATTTTATTTATTTTTACGTGGAAGGAAAAGATTTAAAAAAAATATGTAGTTTGATGTCAAATCGACCAATTTTATCTTAGTGGATAAAAAAGACAATTTGTTGTTTTTATTTATTTCTTTAAAGCTACAAAATGCAAACGTACCTATAGCACAATTGGCGGACTTAATGCTAGAAGTCTACCAGTCAACCATTGGGTCTGACAGAGAACTTTACGTGTAAGTTATTTCATTTGTAAGACATGGTTGACAAAACTATAAACATAATAAGAATACCTTAAAATACCAGGAATGTTTCGGTAGTTTTGCAACAAACAATAAAGTTGCCGTGTAGTCGGTTTCCGAGTAATTAGCGTAACTGACACACATACTGATAATAATGTAACACGGTAACCGTGTTCACATAACTTTTAAGACTTCAGTTTTAAACTAATACCGTACATATACATAACTATGAGGTATATAATGTCGTAATGGTGTTATTTAGATTCATACAATTATGATAGTGTAGACCACGATTTATATTTAAGAGATCTATATTTGTAAATTGACATCCGGTGAAAATGCTGCAGTGTAGCTTGTTCCGCCGCTTCTTCTACACATGCGATTTGGAAGCAGTAGTTGATATAATTAGACTTATGTTATGTTAACGTCAATAAAAGTGAGACCTTGTAAATAAAGCTATTAAGCCAACATATAAAAGAAATATCTTTATATTGTCAACATTCATGCATAAAGTCACGTCTATATCCCTTGCGGGGTAGACGGAGCCAACAGTCTGAAAAGACTGATAGGCTACGTTTAGCTATTTTCGGCTTGATAATAGAATTGAGATTGAAATAGTGACAGGATGCTAGCCCATCGCCTAAAAGAAGAATCGCAAGCCTACTCCTTAGTCGCCTTTTACGTCATCCACGGGAAAGAGATGGAGTGATCCTATTAATTTTTTTTGGTGCCGTGTGGTTAACACGTCACTTAGATTTTGTATAGATATTGTCTTATATATATTAAAAATACTAATTCAGGAAGTAGTTAATTAAAACTATATATGTGAAAGACGGCGCCATACTTTTCAAGCACCAAGGCCAAATTAATATCTACTGTAATCCAAATGCACGCGAAGCATCTATTAGACAACTAGGTACTTTACTTCTGAATGATGAGGCTTGGAGTGATAATTTTAAACGACTTCAAAAGGCAGGACTGCTGGCTCTGTCTACCCCGCAAGGGATATAGACGTGACCATTTGTATGTACGTACAGGACATATTATTTATTAATACATCCAAGACCCAGGCCAATCAGAAAAAGTTATTTTCTCATCATGCCCTGACCGGGATTCGAACCCGGGACCTCCGGTGTCGCAGACAAGCGCACTACCGCTGCGCCACAGAGGCCGTCAGAGTTAAACTTACGATAGGTATGACGTGTAAAATTTTCTACTTAAAAAAAAAAACCTGCTTTAAGATTTAGGTCTTAACGACTTTACATAGGTCAAACAGGCGGAGCCAGGTGGAACCTTATATGGATCAAAAATAATTTAGTCGTAAGTGCAATTATAAAAACAATAACGATAACACAAGCAATCAGTAACCGGGAAATAGTTGCAGTGAAATGAAAAAAGTATAGAGTAATTTAAAAATTCATAAAAATAAATTTAAACATCGGAAGACTTAGCAATGTCTCTTGGTAGTAATCAACCGTAATAAGCCGGTCATGTAACATGATAACGATACTCGTACCTACATAATCTTCAGCCTTCACGTTTTGTCTATGGCTTCAAATGCCATAATAAAAAAAAAAAAAACAATATTTATCTATTTATTTTTCCCGTCTTAGATTCTCGCGCTCGTTGCTTATTATTTTAAGCTATTATACATACACGTATAATATAATCACGTCTATATCCCTCGCGTGGTATACAGAGCCGTCTTAAAAAACTGATAGGCAACTAAGGGATAGGCTTATAAACTTGGGATTCTTCTTTTACGCGATATTCTATAATTAAGTCAAACAGCTCAACGTGGCCTGTTAGTCTAAATGCTATTATTCTGTGCGCATATATATTTTTTTTAAATTAAGACTTAGCTTCCTGCCCATAGACAATTTTGCGGCAATGACTCACCGATGCGTGGTCATCGAACTGGACATTAAAATTAACTAACGTGTTAACTGTTAATCTGTCTGGAACCCAATGCTCGTAAATGCACTGTCACATTAGTAGTAATTGATTAGCGAGTGCAGGCTTGAATGTTTTAAACTTACATCTGTGTGTGGTAATGTTTTTACTTGTCAGATCTTTGATCATGAACAGTGATCATGCCATACCTATATATTATCATATCTATGTATATTAGTATAGACTAATATTATAAAGTTGAAGAGTTTGTTTGTTTGAACGCGCTAATCGCAGGAACTACGCGGGCGAAGTCGCGGGCACAGCTGGTTAAAGGATAAAGTCACTCGTGATTGTCTTTTTATCTTAGTAACCAGCTGTGCCCGCGACTTCGTCCGCGTGGAACAGTTATTTTGGGCATAATTGAAGCCCTCAAGGATGAATAATTTTCCCCGATTTTCGGTATATGACCCTCATTAGGTAGGTTCTCCCACCCGACCCCAGGGCATAGGTGAACCCTGAAGTCCAGAAAGTATAAAAACAAAACTAATACCAGATAATGAAAATAGTCTTAGCCGTACATTTTAAAGGACTCCCAACTTTTTATTAAAAAATATAAGGCAACCTTTGAATAACACTATTATCTTAAGGCGAGATAACACTATCAGCTGCTTACAAATTATGTTTGTTGACACCACACAGGAAACAAATGCTCTTAAACAAAAATTGTATTATGAGAGCGAAGAATAGATGTATTGTTTGATATTAATAGTTTTGAGAAATATATTTTGATCGCTCACAAAGTAAGTGAATAAGACAAAGACTTTAACTTTAACCGGTTACAAGTCTTCATCCAGCGCCTTCCTGCAGAGTAACTTTTATAGAGCAATTGCGTTAAGGCCACTTTTTTTATTATATTTTTTGTGTTCTAGTAATTTCCTGGTGCAAAAATGATTTTTCTCACTTGCCAGAGCTTTCTTGGCGGAAAAATTTAAGAATTTTATCCAACACTAGCTTTAACGTGGGGCTCCGCTCCCGTGGGAAATTAAAAAAAAAGGTGGTTTATGTTACTTATGTCACCCGAAGGTCATACCTATATTGTGCCAAATATCTTGAAAATAAGTCCAGTCGGTTTTTTAGTTTATTCGTTAAAAAAATAGACATGGATTAAGAAAACGACTAAGGTACGTAGCCATTATTTGAGCGAAAGTCTTCTACAGAGAAGAATTTGAATAAAGAAGAATCTAGCTGTTCTAGTACAATTATTTGTATAGCATACGATACGAACAATTGACGTGGAAAGCACATAGTTCCCTGCCACTAGAGTTTATACATTTTCTTTATTATTCATACCAATTTTAACGAACTTAAATATAATAATAGATTTTAAACGTTCCCGTTACATTATACTATTTATTATAAATACTTAATTCAGGTACCTATTACCCGTGCAGTTTGACCATGATTCGAAACGTCCAAGATAAAATAAAGGTACACTACGTGCGCGTTTAATACCTGCATTATTTATAAATAGGAAAATAACTTACAAATTACAAAACCACAGAGCAGGGAAACTAACAGAAGTAATAATCAACAACAATCACATTGCAAATACGCTGTTGGAGGCGTTGGAAAGTGTCTTACCATAACTTTAGTGGGCCGTAATAAGCAGTAATGGTCATTACGGTTACTAATGTCGACTTGACTTCAAAGTTATGTTATCTTTCCGTAAATAACTGCGGTCAGGGGTCACAGAACTGATCACTAGACCGCGCAGTGAGAGTTATAGCGATTAGTTATTCGTTTAATTGAATTCCATCTATCTATATATACTTACACAACCAAGCGGCTGAGCGTGGCATTTCAGTGTTTTGGTGACTGTTGGCTCTGTCTGCCCCGCAGGGGATATATACGTGATTATATATGTTTCATATATTCTAATACAAAATCTCTGTCTTCCGTTATTAACTGACTGACTGACAGACAACCAAAACTACTGGGCAAATCGTAGGTACTGGTAATAGTATTCTAAGCGTAGTATTTTATCTTGTGACTATATATTGGCTGTGTCTACCTTAAAAGGATAGAAGCTTTATGATCTCTGAAAATGTAAAGCTAAGCGATGAGTGTAAGGAAGAAAAGCGTTTTCGAAATTTATAATTCAGGGTGTTTGCAAAGATTGGTGGTAAACTAACAAAAAAGCATACAATCATTTGAGAAACGTCCTGCTTTTTTTTGACGATTAAAAATTGTAAACCAACGACTTTGAAATATTGGCAACGTTTAGGACACCACGAAAAATAAATTATAAGAATGAATGAACTCCCGCCAAATTATACTAATATTATAAAGCTGAAGAGTTTGTTAGTTTGTTTGTACGGGCTAATCTCAGAAACTTTGGTTCGTATTGAAAAATTCTTTTTGCGTTGAATAGACCATTTATCGAGGAAGACGCGGAAAATTATGCATCCTTAAGGGCTTCAATAATGCCCAAAATAACTATTCCACGCGGACGAAGTTGCGGGCACAGCTAGTCTGTTATAATCATACAGTGATTACGTAACATATTATGCTGATTGCTAGCAGCGACTAAATATTCACTCAATTTACACTAGCAATTAAATGTTTTGTTAATCTAAGTATGACATGTCTTAATGAAACCAGAAGCTTACAGTCAACAATTAATAATTAACTGTTATTTTTTTATTTGAGAATGGTATGTTTTGAGGTTATATTGTATTTACTGTCACTGTTTTAATTGTATAAAAGTGGGGGAAGAAACACACACAGAGAGATACTTAATTCCTTTATTATTACTTTTAGTACACTATAACAATTTCTAAAAGCGAGCGAAACCGCACTATTATATAGTTTTTATTGTACAGATATCATAGCAACACAATAAAGTGGAAGTTTCTAACAATTTTCCTTATCGATATACAAGCAGTGAAAGCTTAGGAAAGTCTAGGAGAAATAAATCCATGTAATAAAAGCAATTAAAAATATCTGAAAAACTTTAAGAGAAACTAGTATTATATTATCTTTTATTGTTACATTAAAATTAACGTCAAATGAAACTATATAAATATTATCGCTTTGCTTAATTATCTTGTTTCATCATAAAGTACCGCTGTCAAATATTTTTTATTTTAATTTTCACCATAGATTGCCAAATAAGTATATTTTCCAAAAAACTCATATCGCAAATTAGTTAATTTTAAAATATCCGCTTAAATAAATTGAACTCATGAGCAATTTCAAATGAATCAGCCCTGCCATGCTGCCAACCAAAATAGCACATTAGAGTCAATGACAGCTTGACAGCCCGCCAAAACGGGCGTGACAGCTAACGTCAAACGTCGCCATTTTGGTTTGCAAATCGCGAAAACGGAGCTACACACCTACCTGATTGTCATTCTTGTGATATCGTTCGGATGACTTTAGAATAAATGTTTAAATATTAACTGTTCAGTAGGCAAAATATTAATTTGCTCAGAAAAAACATATTTGACGTGCGATATCCTTGTCTGAATATGGAAATTTTAACCGAAATTATCTTAGAAGCTACCATTTAGTTACAATTAAAAACTTAATATTTTATTTTGCCAATAACTTTAATTGTATAAGTATCAATTGTAAATCAATTTGTACACAAATATTTTCAAGACTTTCATAAAAATGTTTTCATTCTATAAGAATCACTTTATCACGCCTCCACATTCGACATATTGATCTAAATCTAGCATGGTCATATAACGGTAACGGCTATTCAAAAGCTATGTTCTGACAGTTGTGTGTTATTCTGCTATCTTGTCGTGGGCATAGACAAATTGTTTGTCGGCTTGTTTGTTTTCCGACACTTGGAAGGTTGGGAACCATTGTTAATATTCTATAACACAAGTCTTGAAATTACTATTGGGTTAACTCAATCTGAGAGATTTATTTATTGTTTGTTGTTACAAGAACACCCAAATTGGAATCAGAATTAAAAACAAACGTAGGAAGCTCTGTCTTCCCCACAAGGGATAAAGACGTGATTATATGTATGTATGTGGGAAGCTACTTTCTGATCACGACAAAAGTTAGGTTTTACAGCTACTTGAAAGGTAATACAATAAATAATAATTGAATGTGTTGTTGCAATATACACAGACTTTCTACAATAAGATTTTACTAATATTCGATTTATGTACAAACATTCCCGTTGACACAGTTGTTGTTATAGCTAGAAATTCAAATGAAGCTAAATACAATAGGCCTAGGAGTATAGACTTACAATCAAAAAGACAGAACAATACATACTTGTGCCTTAGACGTAATAAAATGCAATATAACAAGTCGTTCATCGCGAACTCAAAACCTCGTGAACTTTTGAGTTTTTAACAAAATTGTGAATATCTCAAAAACTTCTTGACCGACTTCAAAATTCTATTCACAGATTCTACTACATACATTTTGAAACTCATACAGATCCTACTACATACATACATACCTACGGCTTAAAAATTATCGCGTAACAAACATCATACATACGAAAAATGTATTTTCGCCCCTAGTTGATTGGTAGATTAACATTATGCCAATGCTACATAGTTTCGTTTAAAAAATAAAGTTTTAATTTAAAAAAATACATTACCTTAATGGTTGGTCTACATAGAAATTTATCTAGAAATAAGTAGCGTCCTTGTACTAAATTTCTTTTTAGTTTAAGTTCTATTCTTATTTTTTTCCTTGATGTGCATAAATAGAAATAAAATTTATAGATAAAATCGCGTCTCTCTCCAAAAGTTGTAGGCAGAGACTACATCTTTCTACTTGCCAGAACCTCAGCATACATTTTTCATTTCATCTACATTGCAATAGTTCCCCGACTTAATCTAGGTATAAATTATCTATGCCTTCTAGTGCCAATGCATTGTCTATTTCTACAATATCTATGGTTACAGGCTTGCAAACAGTAGCTATTGCCAAATGAGGTCGTCGATTAAGATTTATGGACTATACGATTTGCCAAACGGATTTCACCTGTTTATATAAATATTTATATACTAACTGAAACTTCAAGCTACGATAATGGTTACTGAGTTGGCACTTAGATAGACATTATAATAAACTTGGTAGATTTATCGACCATCATGGATAAACAATAAAAATTGTCAAGAATGGAACGTATACCGATGCCGGGTTTACTTTTTAGGTGTAATTAATTTATGTAAAAATACGAGGCATTCCTCGAGTTAGTGACATACTTTTTTACGTTCCTTTTATTACCTGTTGAAAAAAAAAAAATTAAAAAAATGCGCTCAGTTAAGCTTTAGGCCCATACGATAAATTAATTTAAAAAAATAAGTGACACATTTTTAATTCACATATTAAGCCTTCCAATTTTTAAATCCTTTGTTATGATTATAATTGTTATAGCTACTATTGGTTTTATTAAAACAACGTCACTCTATGTTACACTTCATAGATCACAGTTTAAATTATTCATCAATGATTCTACACACGTGACCATAAAAACATGATTGATCAATTACATTTTTATTGTCTATGGATTACCATAAGTTAGCGACCTACAAGTTTAAACGTTTTGGTCAACAATGGAAAAGGTCACTGGACTACATTTGCTGTTAGTCTTATTACGAACTATAAGTAGGTATATTGTTGTAATAAGCTTATGAGGTATGATATGATTAATCTTGTGTGTCTTGTGCATTAAAATGGAGCAGATTGTTTCATTCCAATTTTTTTTAATGTTCTGTGCAAAAGCATAACGCACTGAGCTAGATTTTCGCATTTATTACATTGGTTAAGAGATAACTGTTATGTATGTAGGTAATATGTGCTGTATGGTTCCCGGCACCAATAAAAAGAATAGGACCACTCCATCTCGTACCCACGGATGTCGTAAAAGGCGACTAAGGGATAGGCTTATAAAATTGGGATTCTTTTTTTAAGGCGATGGGTTAGCAAAGACGGCCTGTGACTATTTGAATCTCAATTCTAACAACAAGCCAAAAAGCTGAACGTGGCCTATCAGTCATTTTAAGACTATTGGCTCTGTCTACCCGCAAGGGATATAGACGTGACTATATGTATGTATGTATGTTCACCAACAGACGTATTTACAAACAATTAGTTCGCTGGTGTAGCTTATTGCGGCAGAAAAGCTTTTCAAATTCTTTAATTCCAAATGTTTAAAATGTAAAAGGAACACATTAGTAAACAATTAATTGGATCAGAACAGATCGTTAATATGAGAGCTCACGATTGAAGTGATAGAAATTTATAGAGTCCAAGCATGATAACTTCATAATTATTATAAGTTTTTGGTGTAGTTATATAACACAATTACTAAGAGATTAGTCGGAAACATTTTTAAAGAATATGGAACACCAATCGCGAAATATGTACAGTGGGCCACAAAAAAGGTATACCATATGTACCTATAATAGGTAGCGTTTATGTTTCGAAGGTAATATATTTTCCGATGTGGCCCACTGTTGTTACCTACTCAAAATACCCCTAAAATTATACGAGTATTCTTAATACTTAAAAAACGTTCGTGTTGATGGTTTAAAATGTCAAAAAGACCACTAATAAAGAGTTGTAACTTTTTTTAATAAATTCTTTTCTTAATTCGGTTTGACTTTGTAGTTATTTACCTACGTATTATACGAAGCTTGGTCTATGCACTAACTAGCTTCTCTGTAGTACAAGGCCTGTGGTCTTGCGTGCCAATGTAAATGGTCTAGGTTAGGTTACAGGTATCAAATGTAACTGTGATGTCTGACGACCTGAATTCTTACCATCATTACATATGTGATCAATTTATATGTAGTCAATTGTACTGACTTATAGTAGGTACTTTAATAGTCTTTGAAATGAAACCAATTAATTTTCAAAATAGCCAAAATATAACTTGAATAGCTGGAGCGTCAATAGTGCATACATTTACGTCTTTATATCTTACGAGGTAGACATGGCCAACCGTGTTAAAAAGTCTGAAGGTCCACGTTAAGCTAGACGGTTTATTGATGGAATGAATGACATATGTCAAATAATGACAAATGCTAGCCCATCACCTGCAAAAAGGATTCCATGTTTATTAGCCTTTCCCTTAATCTATTTCACGACACCCATGGCAAAGAGATAGAGTGGTCCTAATCTGAAGTAGCAGGAACCACACGCCACAAAAATAAAATAATTTAATATCTTGACGGATTAAGTGGATAATAATTAATAGTAATATCATTGGTATCTTGACGGATTACATACATATGTTTACGTCTATATCCTTTGCGGGGTAGACAGAGCCATCAGTCTTGAAAGGACTGAATGGCCACGTTCAGCTATTTGGCTTAATGATAGAATTGAGATTCAAATAGTGACAGGTTGCTAGCCCATCGCCTAAAAAATAATCCTAAATTTGTAAGCCTATCCTTTAGTCGCCTTTTACGACATGCATGGGAAAGAGATGGAGTGGTCCTATTCTTTTTCGTATTGGTGCCGGGAACCACACGGCTTGACGGATTAAGTGAATAATAATTAATAGTAATATCATTGTTATCTTGACGGATTAAGTGGATAATAATTAATAGTAATATCATTGGTATCTTGACGGATTAAGTGGATAATAATTAATAGTAATATCATTTGTTACAGACTGCATCGGAACAGCCTACCCCTGTGGAGATGCAGGCGCGCCACAGCTACTGGTGGCATCTTCTGGTAGACCTGCCAATTCTGCTGCTGGGTAAGTCTCGTTCATTCTAGAAGTAGCCAAGAAGAAATAATTACCCTTTTATAGGTGCCGTGTGGTTCCCGGCATCAATACAAAAAATAATAGGACCACTCCATCTCTTTCCCATGTAAGTCGTAAAAGGCGACTAAGGGATAGGCTTACTAACTTGGGATTCTTTTTACGCGATGGGCTAGCAACCTGTCACTATTTGAATCTCAATTCTATCTTTAAGCCAAATAGCTGAACGTGGCCATTCAGTCTTTTCAAGACTGTTGGCTCTGTCTACCCCGCAAGGGATATAGACGTGACCATATGTATGTATGTATTAGGCTTAAATACATTTTTAATAAACGAGCTCACTATCGTATCAATAGCCGGTAAAATTTACAAACTCATTCACAAAACATGAGCATTTAGTTGTAATATTGTTTAAAATAAAGGAAAATTCTAATCTGCAAACAAAACAAGTTACTTACTACTTACCATGATAACGACCGCCTAAGACACACAGTCTAATAAAATAGACACGATCTTGCAATGCTCAAACCAATTATTACTATATCATTTGTTATGCTGTAACACTTGTAATAGTTACGTTTAAAATCAGAGTTTATGGTTAAATTTTAACTGAAACGTTCACGTTTTGACCTATATTTGTTAACGTCTGTTGCAAATTGTCATTTTGAAATCTAGAGGATAACTAAACTGTGTTCACCTTGTTCTGGCTTCAATCTATCCATCCATGTAATCACGTCTGTCTCTCATGCGGGGTATACAGGGCCAGCAGTGTTTAAAGACTGACAGGTCACGTTCAGCTGTATGCCATAATGATAGAAATTACATTGAAAAAGTGACAGGTTGCTACCCATAGCCTATAAGAAGGATCCCGAGTTTATGAGCCTTCTCGTGGCTGTCGTAAAATGCGACTAAGGGATCTTAGTCGCCTTTTACGACAGCCACGAGAAAGAGATGGAGTGGTCCTATTCTTTTTTATATTGGTGCCGGGAACCACACCTCAACAAATGTGATTTATAAGATGGAATAGGTATATTTACTCCACAAATCCACCAACCATGTTGTGAAGCAGATGCCACTCAGTAAGATGATGATCCATTGATGATTCATTTAGCTTGGACTCTGAATTAATCTACTCTCACAGCAGCCGATCACAAACCTAACATACCGTGTCTAATCGACGCTATAACTGATGTTCCCCAGCTCCGTACGAGTTTTTCACACGGTACCGGTAATTTCTTAATCATTACCGTTTCTACGCTACAGCAGAAGCGGATGTGTTCAACAAATATTGTTGAAAGGTAGGCGTAGCAGGAATCAGACCGGACATTGCAACATATTTGTATGTAAACAACCGTTTCTGCTGAATTCGTACAATGGCGTACATTTTTCATAGAATAAGAAACTAATATTATTAAGGTGAAGAGTTTGTTTGTTTGAACGCGCTAATCTCAAGAACTACTGGTTCGAATTAAAAAATAATTTTTGCGTTGGATTGACCATTTATCGAGGAAGGCTTTAGGCTATATAAACATCACGCTGCAACTATAAGGAGCAAAGAAATAATGGAATATGTGAAAAAAACGGGGAAAATCATTCATCCTTGAGGGCTTCAATGATGCCCAAAATAACTATTCCACGCGTACGAAGTCGCGGGCGCAGCTAGTTATTCTATGTATATCTGTGTAAACTAGGCATATTACTTCTACCATCGTCAGCGACTTTGAACTTTGCGTGGATTTTTCAAACAGTGTCGACGATATTCCTATGTTAATGAAAATGCATATCAGATTTAACGGCTTTTAATAAGGTGAAATTTCCATATTTCATGAAGTTTTAAACTGGTCTATAGTCTTAATGCCAATTTATATAAAATAAAAATTAAAAAGCTTAAAAAGATCCTTAACTTAACCATTATGATATAAACAGACATCGATTTATTTGAATCGATTTAGAATTGCATTAATCGATCAACTGATTGCATCAGACGTATCTCGTAAATTATTCAGTTTTAGTATCAACATTACGATCTTAAGCCTTTACATAATTAATTAAATTAATACAACTACTACATGCTATTGGATTTATATTGCGCTTTGATAACTTTATTTTAGTTCTTACTACTTTGAACTACTTTGAAACCGCTGAAAGCATTTCCTTTGAAGGAACTATATCTACCAAAAAATGGTTATTTAAAATAAATAAAAAAAACATTGAATTCGCTACCAACTTGACAGAACGGCCATAGGTATATTTTAAGCTGGTCAGTATATAGATATCGCATCACAGTTAATCCCGCATACTATAAATATGTTAAAATTTCACGTCATTATAAAAAAAATATTGATAACCCACAGAACACAAGAACTTTGTCCAAACGAGGTATTTAACTGTTCATTGTTAAACTACAATCGAATGTTTATGAAGAGAGAAATGAATAATGCATTATAAAGACATTCATAATTCGTCATCCCTTGCATATGCTGTGGTACTGTTGAAAACAAAAGTGCCTTTTTGCTGGACTGATAGAAATGAATATGTATAATGAAAAGACAAAAACATGACCTGTCACTCTTTTATTTACATAAAAAAAATATATTTTTAACACAGTTTACAAATATTAAGTAGGCTATAATCTTACGATGAATTATTATTATTCTTTATAAAAAAAATAACATAAATAAAAATCGCAGAATGTGATAAGCGTAAAACTCGAGAAGAGTTCGACTAAATATTTTAACATTTTTGTTATGGTACAAGAATAGTTCAAATGGAAATAATGTTATTTAAAGAATGTTGAAATAACAAGAAAAATATTTAAAAAAATACTTTTTATTTGGCAGAAGAACTCCGTCGGATGGGAATTAATAACTTAAAAAGTCAATGATTTGATGTTTAACAGAAAAGGACAACATTAAATGCCAATCAGCTAAATATTTAGCGTACAGCTTAATCTTGCGAAATACAAAATAGGAAAATGCGATTCAAATATGATTTGTAGATTCCTTGACCGTAGCAAATAACTGTCAAATGAATTGATAACATTTTGCCAAGCATTGGTTCCAGCCAGTCGGTAGCGCCGGAACGAATCTATTATACGAATGACATTAATTTATACAACTAAAGTGTTTTGCGTTATCGCCTTGTAGGCACCATTATTGTAGAAACTATAAAATTGATTGGCGTAACATGGATTCTTATTATATAGGTACTAGCTATTATCCGTGGCTTATTTACGTGGACTCTCTGAATTTCTCAACAAAATGTCCGTTGTCAAGCACAATTCATATTCAATAGTCAAATTTTGGCGCGAAAAATATTACTCATACTTTTGGTAAAAAGTAAAGAATCTTTGATATCATATTATTTTTTACGAAAATGAAGTACCTAAAATATATAGTTTACTGCACTAATAAATCAATAATTTATGTACATATACGTTGTAAAAAACATGCATTAAGTAATTTCGTTTCAAAATCATTATTTTTTAATCGCTATCATACGAAATTTAAAAAAAAACTTTATTTTATATAATTATCTCACTAAATAATTTTCTCCTCGCCAGTACCTCAGTCGTGCCGCGCCATCACCTAACGTCAGCTCTATGTCAACTATGTCTAACTCTATGTCAGGTATCGTGTGTCAAATGAAGCACTGACCACCCACCGAGCTGGCCGCAGGTTATCTGGGTGTAAACAACACTTGCATTGTTTGTTTATATTGGCGGTCCTTTTACCCGCGCTTCGAAGGATGTAAACATCTTTTTTGGAAGGCCGTCTATTTTTTCGGTAGTCTTTTAAGTTAACTTATGACCGTATAGGATGATGGTGTTGTAAATAAGACGTTAGTTTACTTTCTGCTTATAATAATATGTATATTTTTTAAATCATGTAACGTAGTTTTAAACTTGTTTGCCACGCTAAATGACAAAATTATTGATTACTAGATTATAAAAAGTTCAAAATGGTGATGTCGGATAAAAACACAAAATCTTATCAAATTATATAAAATAAATGTTCAATTAATTTTTTTTAAGAAAAAAAAGCTTTTATGACAAAATCTGAGAAAACAATCTGAAGAGATTCCAACAAAAAGTAGCATAAGTACTTTTATACCGCATTCCATATTATATCGTAAACGTGTCCTATCTTAGGGAGTATAGTTTTCTATGTTGCCCACTGTACTTACTTACACTTACGTATCAAATGACAATTGTCATCATACATCTTTGATGCCCAAAAATGTATTGATCTCTCAGGTTACAACTAAACCTATAATGATCAGCTAACAGCTAACGAAAAACATGTTATTGTATACTTTTGTAATGTAATAGCGGTACAGTCGATAAAACAGTCGATACCTACAGGTAGTCCTGTTAAACCTTTAATATGTAAGGCAAATAGTTTGTATAAAAATTATTAATTAAAAATTTGAGTCTAATGTGAAAATGAAAAGAGCCACAAAAGTTTAGAAAAAAATAAATGAAATGGTAACTAATTTTTCATAGCCATAGAGTAGCACTTAAAAAAACTTTTTTTTTTTTTGTTTATTTTAAAACAAAATATCTTTTTAAAATTATAACCAATTTAATTAAATAAAAATTACAAATAACTACCTATGTGTACATTCAAATCTATAGATCGTCTTGTATATTGTTTTGTTTCTTCCATAGTCACTTTCTTCCAACACTGCAGTAACTTTGCATAATATGAAAGGAGATTTTCTACGGTACTAACTCCAACAAAGATCTCATTGTAGGTTCGCTTCCTACAGTGCCAAGGTATTCAAGAAATATTTATTTATGTTTAGAGCATCGATACCACACAGTAATGACTAAATAATGAGTGAATGTTAAAAAATCGTGTAAGAACTTTATTAAAGACTTTTTTGTTTATCGAATAATTGATTTACTTTGAAATTTCGATTACGATTTTTTTTCTTATTACTGGCAGGTATCTTTGGTCATCAAAACTTTTATAAAGATTTTAAAACTAAATAATAATAAATACATTTATTTAACGTTTTCACTTTCCTGACTAGTTAATAGCATACGTACTTCCCATCATGCCCGTTTCCCATTGGGGTAGGCAGAGACTATTAAAATACAATAATTTAACTTGCTCGTCTTATTCGACATCTTTTCATGCATCGAATAAGGTTGTTTTTCTGTACCATCATTGATTTGTGTGTCAGGTGGCTGTGTGAGGTTCATTAGAATTGCAATATATGTATAATTAAGCAGCTACGTGGGTGGTCCTACCAAATATGCAGTTAACACACACTGAGAAAAATGTATGTATGTTCCTTTTTATTTTAATTCAACGAATTTCATTTAGAATGTGCCGTGTGGTTCCAGGCACCAATACAAAAAGAATCACCACTCCATCTCTTTCCCATGGATGTCGTAAAAGGCAACTAAGGGATAGGCTAACAAACTTGGTCTTCTTTTTTAGGCTACAGGCTAGCAACCTGTCACTATTTGAATCTCAATTCTATCATTAAGCCAAACAGTTGAACGTGGCCTATCAGTTTTACAAGACCGTTGGCTCTGTCTACCCCGCAAGGGATATAGTCGTGATTATAGATATGTATGTATGTATATACATATATATATATATATATATATATATATATAACCCTAACCAGTTCCCGAAGGAGAAACCCATGCGTTCTATTAACTACTTCCTATAATGTCATCTCGAATTCCCAACAGGGAAAGTTCATGTTAGCCGTAACGTACCCCATAAAACTAATTTAGCCGCATCGTAAACTCCAGTGTGGATCCAGTACAATATGCCAGCCTATGGCATTATAGCTAGCTTTTCCTTTGACTTAGGTATAGTTAACTTTTGCCCGCGACTTCTCTCCCTGAGAGTTTCCATTTAAAGTTATAATGTCTGTAAAATCTTTGCAAAATATAGTGGGTTTTTTCATTACATAAAATTATTAAAAAAGAACATTGCCGCGACCTTACAATCTGTCAATTTTAATACCAGTTATATTTAACATACATACCTATCATCACGTCTTAATTCCTTTTGGGTAGACAGAGCCTACAGCCTTGAAAGGACGCGACATTAAAGTTACAAAACATTCAAATAATGCCCAAAATAGATATTTCCACGAGAATTAAGATACGTATCTTGCTCAAATTAAGGACGTCCTGGTAATAAAGGGTCAGGTCAAAAGTACCCGAAAGCGCCGAGCTTGCATGAAAAGAGTTACGAGTATGAATGTGGATGAAGCGAAGGAAGTAAGCAGAGATCGTGGCAAGTGGAAAGAGGTAGTCTCTGCCTATCCCTCCGGGAAAGAGGCGTGATTTTATGTATGTATGTATTAAGATATGATCAAAAGCTAATCAATCGTTAATATACAGACAGACACACATTCTCCAATACTTATAATACATGACACGGTTTCCTTGGAAGACAGACAAACCGACGAAACATGAGACTTCTGGTATTTGTATGTGGTTATTGATACATTAGAGCTGGGTACAGTCGACAAAAAAATTAAGATAACATTTTACTAGTCACTTAAGTTTATTGAAATCTTACTCTTCTGTCCCAACACCAATGGAAAAAAGAATAAGACCAATCCGTCTCTTTCCCATGGATGTCGTAAAAGACGACGTATGCCGTTGACCATGGATCCTGGATTGGGTGAGACAGGTTTTTAAACGAAGCGACTCCCATCTGACCTCCGCAACCTTTGTCATGTAGACCTAACACGTATTGGATCCATGGTTACACATCCAGTTGTCTGGATGTGCAGGTTTCCTCACGATGTTTTCTTCACAGTAAGACTACATCGGTAACTATTCAAACAAATGTACATAACTTTAAAAATAATCATTGGTACGTAGCTGAGATGGGATTTGAACCTGTACCTTTCTGCGCATCACGCATTTTAACCTAACCGATTCGACCACCGAATTGTATTCTATCAAATCAATCCGTCACACGTAAAAGGTATTTCCAACAATGAGATAAAAAAGGCACTCGTTATAAAATTACTTTTTAAATTTCCGTATGCCGTGTGATTCCCGGCACCTATAGAAAAAAGAATAGGACCACTCCATCTCTCTCCCATGGATGTCGTAAAAGGCGACTAAGGGATAGGCGATGGGCTAGCGATCTGTCACTATTTGAATCTAAATTCTATCTTAAAGCCAAATAGCTGGACTTGGCCTATCAGTCTTTACAAGATTGTTGGCTCTGTCTACCCCGCAAGGGATATGGACGTGATTATGTGTATGTGTGTTAAATTCCCGTCGAAGCGAAGCGCCAAAACAAAGCTAATAAATACGGGTTATCGGTCAGGCAAATTGGACGTCTGAGCACAAAGCAATAAGATTACTGAGTGAGAGTGTACGTAGTTGATGAAATCTGTGACCCGCGGCTAATCAACTGAGCTAGGGCTGTCTTCGTACACGCATAATATACATACATACATATTATCACGTCTATATCCCTTGCGGGGTAGACAGAGCCTGTTGGCTCTGTCTGTTCAGCTTTTCGGCTCAATGATAGAATTGAGATTCAAATAGTGACAGGTTGCAAGCCCATCCCAAATTTATGAGCCTATCCCTTATACAATAGTAACGTTACGAGTAATATATATCTATCTATACTAATATTATAAAGCGGAAGAGTTTGTTTGTTTGTTTGATCGCGCTAATCTCAGGAATAGACCATTTATCGAGGAGGGTTTTAGGCTATATAACATCACACTGCAACTATTAGTAGCGAAGAAATAATGGAGAATATTAAAAAAAAACGGGAAAAAATTTTCATCCTTGGGGGCTTCAATGATACCCAAAATTAACTATTCCACGCGGACGAAGTTATAGTATATATCGCCAAAAGGGAGAAGATAAACTAGTAAGGATATTGACAGACAACCCTATTGAATCTAAAATCTCAGATCCAGGCACACCTGCCTGTGGCGGCCCTAGGCACCAAGTTAGAAATATAATAGGCTCTGTCAGACCGTGGAAAATTGATAATGTTGAGTTCTGAGACTGTAAACTGTGAAATAATAAATTAAGGCTCCAGGCCTGTATCTTTAGACATATTTCATATCTTTACCAGCTTCGATCTAGGACTCCGCTCCCGTGAGATTATTCATAACTGTACTGCCTACGCCTTTTTACTTAGTATGTTTGTTTGTTATCTAGTCATTAACATCCTAGCGTTTGTTCTGATTGCGTCTACCTTGATGACACATCACCATAATCCATCCATCCATCCATGTAATCAGGTCTATATCCCTTGCGGGGTAGGCAGAGGCAGCAATCTTGAAAGGCTGACAGGCCACGTTCAGCTGTTTGGTAGAATTGAGATTCAAATAGTGAAGGGTCGCTAGCCCATCGCCTAAAAAAGGAATCCCAAGTTATTCCTTCCCTTAGTCGCCTTTTACGACATCCGTGGGAAAGAGATGGAGTGGTCCCATTCTTTTTTGTAATGGTGCCGGGAACCACACGGCATGGATATATATCATTATAAGTAGTAATTCATAATGACACTTATTAGGCACTTAAAATTAATTTAAATTAATATGACAACATAAAAATTAAATCAAAATAACGATTTATGATGCCATAAATATGATTCGAGACATACATTTTATGGCTTGCATCTTGATCGTAAAATAATATTTTTATAATTCAAAGTATTCGATGCTATCGTCACTATAACGGACAGGAAGTGACGTCACGCGGTTCATCTAAAGCTGTCAAAGGAAGAGGAAGCTATAATTTTGGAAGTTTAATTCAATCTTGAACATAATCGTGATGGCGCTAAATGAATTTATAGAACAGTGAATCTTATCTCTAGAGCAAGATAAATATATGAATTTGATTTGGAATATGTATGTATATATGTACTTATATCTATTACATACATACATAGTCACATCAATACCTATCTCTTGCGGGGTAGACAGAGCCAGCAGTTCGTTTTACACCATGCTGAATGTCGCCTATCAGTTTTTAAAGACTCTTGGCCCTGTCTACCCCGTAAGGGATATAACGTGATTATATGTTATGTAACATTTGCAAATCTGCCTCATAAATTGCCATTAAATTTTAATGGAACACACAGATGAAAGAGAATATTATAAAACCGCGACGAACAAGCTCTGTCTACCTCGCAAGGGATATAGACGTGATCATATGTATGTATGTAAACAAGCACATTACCAAACAAGTCAATTATTTCATCAAAGTCAGCACATAAATACTAGTGTCTCTCAATCGGTCAGTACCGCAGATATCGCATGTTGAGATGAGAGGCTGGACAAAGTCCTTAATGTGAACAACAGCTGTTTTTAGTTATCTTAGTAAGTATATAACGTCTTTATCCTTTACGGGGCAGAAATAGCCAAAAGTCTCAAAAAGACTCTATGGTCAGCTGTATTGAGATTCAATTAGTGAGTTTTCTAATCTATTGCATACTAGAGGCCGCCCGCGACTTCGTCCGCATGGAAACCCTATCAATCCCGCGGGAACTCTGGGATAAAAAGTATCCTATGTGTTATTCTGGGTCTTCAGCTACCTACATACCAAATTTCATGGTAATCGGTTCAGTAGTTTTTGCGTGAAAGAGTAACAAACATCCATACATCCATACAAACTTTCGCCTTTATAATAGTAGTAGGATAGTAGGATCTTGTCTTGATACGAATGATGGCCTATGAATCTTAAAAAATCCCGCTTATTGGACTTAGATTAACAGTCACTCAATGTCCTCTTATATTAATCTATTTAAAGTCCCAAGACATTGACCTATTTAACTAAGAACCGCGCTAGATCATAAACATAACCAAAAACTAACCTCACACTATCTGTGAGCAATGATCCCAACAATACTAATTGCTTAGAACGAAACGCTACAAATTGTATTTGCATTTCAATTAATGTAATATCGACTTTACGCAATAGTCATAAGGTGTGAATGGAATTGTTTTAACGGTACATTTAAATTTGTTTACATTCAAAATAAGGTCAGCCAATGCAGCGTGGTAATTTAATAAAAACCGGCATTTGTAAGTATGTACATGAATACAAAGAACACGTTTTGGTTCAAATCTAGGATCAGACTAGTCTATGATTCACGTACTTATTTATAACAAATAGCCTTTTCACTAAATACCTACTTAATAAATATATATACCTAGATAATAAACGTAATCAGCTTTTTCAAAGTTGTTTAACGTGTATTGTACACCATTTTATCCCCACCAAGGGTGCACATATGCGTGCGTATTACACCTCTTTTCTGGAAGATTAGGCAGAGACTATATTATCTGACCACTTTCCCCGATCCCTGCATACTCCTTTCGCTTCATTCACTAGAACAATATTTTTTATTGCTCTTTTTAGTACCTATTCCAAACTATATGCATGCAAAGTTTCAATAAAATTTAAGGATATCTATTAATCGTTAAAAAAATACAAACTCACTTTCGAATACCATAATATTCATGTTGACAAAGGTTGCGGTCAGACCTTTGCAAGGGAACCTAACCTATATTGGATGATAATAAATCGTCGATCGTGGTCCTACATTAGCTATGTTCAGAAATATCTAACCTCACAGATCCTCGTAACATTTCGTACTACGCTAACAAGACGGGAGGTCGACAGCGTAAATGTTTATTTCCTATCGATATGGACGCACGGGAGAATATTCTTACACAAATCGCTGAAAGTTACAAAAATACTTATCAAGTTTTTATCCTTTACGGGATAGACGTAAGATAGGCGAAAGATTATTATTCACTGGATGTCAGTATTCATAAAATATATTGGCAGTAAAATACATAGTAGATTTCTACTTTCTAACTAGTGGTTAACCTATTTTCAGAGCAGAAATCATAAACTTAATTTGAGTTTAAAGATCATAAAGTTGAGTATTTATATTGCATGCCCATACGTCACTCAAAAATTCCGAAAATAGCTTGCCGTGTGCTATGAGATAATTATGCCATCGAATACCAATGCCAGTTATTACATACATACTACTTCTAATTATATACTTATAATATAAATGGAAACTTTCAATTTACAACTTTTTCATTTAACTTCAAACCTAAAGCAAAATTATTGTAAACTATCATATAATGACAATATACAATTTATAGTTTCCAAAAAATAATAAATAAATGTAAAAAGCTAAAGAAATTTACTTTAAATTATATCATGAGTATCATTACTCTATACAAATATTCAAAATGCAAAAGTTTGTGATTGTGATATATATTATGATTAAATAATACATTTCTTCTTGACTGAATAAAACTATTTAATTATCTTTTAACAATATTAATTAGAGCGGTTCATAACACAATAGTTCCCCGTATGTCCTCGCTGCACATCGACCGCTGCATACAATTGCACCTGCATTGCTGGCCTAGTTTCTTCGTAACGGCTCGTGTTTGACTGAATTTATATTGTATATGTGTAGTAGTTAATAAAACTACTTATTATGTATTGACTTCTGTGTAGCGTGTTTGTTATGTAAATTCACGCATTGCGTTTGTTCTTCTATGTATATGTCACCGGAAAATAACAATAAACAAAATTCTATAAATTTCCTAGAAAGTTTATAATATTGCGGTTCTTGTTATTTTCCAGTGGCACATACAAAAAATCGCGCCTCTTTCGTTAGGAGAGGAGAGGTAGGCAGAGACTTCATTTTCATCAACATTAACTTGTTTAATTAAAATGTAATTGTATCACATATCTCGACTTTAAATGGTAGAATTAAGCTTCGAGAATAAATAATAATGCCATAGAGATGTCAATACTATAATTTGTAATAATATCTTATTACGTTTAAATTTAAAAATATTATTGATGAAAAATTACAGCTGTCTAAAGCCTACGCCTTCACCATTATAAGATCTTATGTCTAAACCTATCTTTCCAACATTCTAACATTAGGAACATTAAAGTAAATTAATAGAGATATATTAACCGGAATGCAACAGGTTCAATTCAGATACACCGAATGAGAACAACAGTTCTTTTTAATTATAAACATTTAAATTCATGACCCAATTAACGCCAACTTTTAATATATCACATGAATTAATTAAAAATGTGGAATGGAAATGTCATGTCGAACCATTCAACACTTTTTAGTAAATAAATTTCTTAAATGCACTACTATTCTCATATAAAGGCGCAATCCTTAATTATATCAAGGAGGCTCTGGTGTGAAAGGTGAAGTTCAAAAAAAATAGTTAATAGTCATCAACACAATCACAAGAAATGGGAAAGATTTAGAGTTCGTTTTTAAGCTCGAAATACCATCATCCAGATGACAATGACCTTAAGAGTATTGTTATATCTGTCTACCCCGCACGTGTGAAAGATGATTTGCATAAATTACTTACACTCAGGTTTAATCTTTCACATGTCTCCTAGTCCAGTGCGTAGCAGGCATGAGCGTCATTAGTCGAATCAGCAAGGTCCCAGGGTAAAATTGCGTGATGCTCAGAAAGGCACTCAAAAATCTTCAAATCTCAACACAAACAAACATACATATGGTCACGTCAATATCCCTTGCGGAGTAGACAGAGCCAACAGTCTTGAAAAGACTGAATGGCCACGTTCAGCTATTGCTATGCTAGCCCATCACCTAAAAAAGAATCCCAAGTTTGTAAGCCTAAGTCGCTTCAAATACAACCTCGGTCATATACCAATGATTATTTTCAAAGTTATCTACATTAGTTTGAATACTAATCGATGCTTTTACGGTGAATTAAAAACATCGTGAGTAAACCTGCACATTCAGACACCTGGATGTGTAACCATGGATTCAATACGGGTTAGGTCTACATGCACTTATGGAGGTCACATGGGAGTCGCTTCGCCTAAAAACCTGACTCACCCAATCTAGGATCCATGGTCAAAGGCATACCCCGGGCTCCTCTCCAGAGGGGTGAGGATGCAACCGGGACTAAATCAAGGAGGAAGAAGATGCCTCCTAGTCCACTATTTTTATAATAAATTCATTGTAATACGTTAGTACAATCCCAAGATACTTCATACTAAATTCACTCAATGATAAATGCAAGTGAAAACATCCAATCTTTAATGTATTCCTCATTAGCATACATTTCTCTATGCACAGCAATGCAATGCATGATTACCGTTATTTCGTTCTAGCTGGCCATTCATTGCAGGTACAGTACAGTGGGGTACTTAGTCATCTGACCCTGTAAATAAGTTGTCGCTTTTTCTGAGCTTGGGGTCCACTTTAGACTGATGCTTAGAAACTGCTCAAATAATTATAAAACTTTAAACGGGTAGCTGACTGCGTGACATTGGTTTATAATGATTTTATCCTTTAGTCTACTCTGACGTATACTCATTAATGACTAATTTAAGAGGCATCATGAAAAAAGTAGAAAGGTTTCAGACTATTTGAGTATTTATTTTATAAGAAAATCAAACGTCCCTTTAGTCTCCTCTGACGTATCATCATAAGGGGTAGGCAGAGACTACAGATTTCCATTTGCCACGATTTAGCATACATCTTTTGTATTTATGATTAAAAAGAACAGTAAAAAAATATAAACATAGAATGACAAAAATCTACTTAAAAAAATATATTGTTATTGACTTCAAAACATAATACACTAATGATGTCGTCATAAATAAACATGTATTTGCATATCACATAGAATTGGGTCACAGTTTGTCGAAATATAAATTGATTACGCCTACTAATATCATCAAAAAATAGTTAACAGGTTGTAAATTATGCTGCGGTTATGTTATGCGCTTGAGTTTCATAGAACAGTGAAAGAGGTATGGGCCTAGTTCGGGCGAACACTAAAGGGTTTTTGCTAAAAGGGTTAAATAATGTTAGATAATGCTATTAACGCGACTAAGGGATATGCTTATAAACTTGGGATTCTTCTTGTAGGCGATGTATTATGCGATGATCTTAAAGCCAAATAGCTGAATTTGGCCTATCAGTCTTTTCAAAACTGTTGGTTATATGTGATTATATGTATGTATGTTGGCTCTTGAAAAAACTAGAACGCTGAAATTGATAAACATCATTAATCTATCACATTTTTTTGGACGTCAAAATCAAATTGATAAAATGTAAATATTTTAACTCCGCTTACAGTGGCACCCCGCCCACTCCTGTCGCCCACTCGATTATTTTAGTCGATCCTGCTTTCACCGCTGGATTAGTCAGTCGAGCCAATATTAACCGTTGTTCGAGGTGATTACACGCCTTTTGTACGATACACTGTCCATCCAATGGGTTGGAAGAAAAATACTCAAATAAAAAAAAGTCCCCGGACAGTATTAATGAAAAGAAACAGGCATAAACGGCTTCTAATTATCTTTATCGTAAATATACGTAGAAAATGGCATTATAAATAGTTACAAAGAATTAAACTTTTTGCACCTAAAATTAACAACATTTTGACTAAATGCATTACGGAATTCTCTGTGACTCGAACCTTTTATTTTTTGTAAACATTCTCCTATTTTAAAGAACTATATTTATTTTTATCATTAACAGAAACTAGGTCGCGGTAACCCTATCCCTGAATTATTTAATGACACGTGTGTAATCGCCGTTGACATGTGTTGCAGCAATTCATTAATTTTGTTGCACATCCCAAAACGCTGGGTCTATAAACTTCACATTTGCCATATACGTCTTATGTGGGCTAGAAGTAAACTAAGAGATTTCCTAAAATTCCCGCAGAAATCAACGGAATTACTCGTCTTTAACGGGCGCAGCCGTCTCTAGTAACTTGATAAAGTCTCGAAATGTTATAAATAAAAACGTGTTTAACCTAATCTTAAAGGGCACTTCGCAATAACTTTCTCCCACACACGAAAAAAGGCCAATATTTCCTAAAGGGCGTTTTAATCGAACGTGTTTTACAAATATAGACATATTACAATGGTAGAGCGAATTAGCCAGTGACGGAGCGAGTTGTATGCTTTCTTGTTAGCATTATACCTCTACTCTGTTGCATATATTTGTAAATATAAATTTGCTGTTTTTCTATTTGGCATGGTCTGATGCCATTGGGGTCCCGGTTTTTTATGATACTTTAATTTAAAATTCCTAATCTTTTACAATCAAAATACAACAAAATTATTTCGACTGCCTATATGTCAGATTCTTACCTTAATATTTTTATACAAAAACTAAGGATTTATAGTGTTATATTAGCTTAATCTTATTATTTATAATATACATATACATAAATAGATATTTGTCTCTGGGGTGCGTCGTTTTATTTTATCTTCATGCATCCTTACTATATCTATGACACAAAACATCATCATTTTTGCAGAATTTTTGGTATAACTTCTCTGAATTCACCATTGCAAGAATCTTGTTTCAGTCATTCATTCACTCAGCCAATGTGAACCGATCTAATCTCGTCGTTCACAATCGGTCAACTTTTAAAATAAGAACCCGAAAGTGGCTCTATCCATTATCATAATTTGTTAATCCGCATTTCTATGGATTTGTGGTTAATGAACCAGATTGTTGGTTTTGACATCTTTAAGAATTTCGACGAAACATTTGTTATCTTTTATAATAAATGTTTCGTGGAGATGACGATAATGTACTACACATTGTCGTAGCAAAAGCTGAGGTCATGGAATAGCAAGGAACTTATGTATTAATCATGATTATCAATGTATCAAATGTATATTTGTTATACCACAGACAATACTAAAACCAATCTCATCGACTTCAAATTATACCAAATCTGCTTCCTTTTCATTAATAAGTAAGTCGTGATCCATGCTATAACTGAGAGAGACTGGAGATAGCCTAACACAAGGATCTTCGTATGTGAGTGATTTCTGAGTAATCCTTTTAACATACATTCATACATATAATCACGCCTATATCCCTTGCGGGGTAGACAGAGCCAACAGTCTAGAAAAGACCAATTGGCCACGTTCAGCTGTTTGGCTTAATGATAGAATTGATTTAAATAATGACAGGTTGCTAGCCCATCGCCCAAAATAAGTATCCCAAGTTTATAAGGCTCTGTCAACCCCGCAAGGGATAAAGACGTGACCATAGTATGTATGTAATTTAGCAATAGATTGTGCCCTAATTACATTTGTAATCGGAGTTGTAATTTCATTCTTGGATGTGGTTTCTCACCTCAGTTTCAGTGCGACGACCATGATAAGATCAAATTTAACAATTATTTAAGAGGAACATACATTCAAATCTGTTATTATAATTATTTGGATACATTGTGCCGTGTGGTTCCCGGCACCAATAGAAAAAAGAATAGGACCACTCCATCTCTCTCCCATGGATGTCGTAAATGGCGACTAAGGGGTAGGCATATAAGCTTTGGATCATTTTTTAGGCGATGGGCTAGCAACCTGTCACTATTTGAATCTCAATTCTATCTTAAAGCCAAATAGCTGAACGTGGCCTATCAGTCTTCAAGACTGTTGGCTCTGTCTACCCCGCAAGGGATATAGATGTGATTATATGTATGTATGGAAACATTTTTCTGGAAGAGAATAATGTGTGTTTAGCTGATTCTCTTCCTACACCCGCTGAGCCAATACGTCTTTTTCTAATAAACAGACCTGATCAGTTCTCGAAAAGACTCATGTTCAGCTGGACCACTTGATGTTGGATTTGTGTTTCAGATAGTGACAGGTTGCTAGCCCATCGCCTAAAAAAGGATCCCAAGTTTAATAAATAAATATAAATATATATACGGGACAAATTACACCGATTGAGTTAGCCTCAAAGTGAGTTCGAGACTTGTGTTACGAGATACTAACTCAACGATACTATATTTCGTAATAAATACTTATATAGATAAACATCCGAGACCCAGGCCAATCAGAAAAAGTTCTTTTCTCATCATGCCCTGCCCAGGATTCGAACCCGGGACCTCCGGTGTCACAGACAAGCGTAGGTACTACCGCTGCGCCACAGAGGCCGTCAAAATATATAATAGCTTATGTGATTGACTTTGTTAATACCCGTTAATGAGAACCAAGTAACAAAAGTTTTTTACCAGATCAATATTTTAGATCAGTATGACAACTGCCTCTTAATAAGTATAATGTTTGTCCGTAGTAATATACGCTGAATGTAATTTAATGCCGTGTGGTTCCCGGCACCAATACAAAAAAGAATAGGACCACTCCATCTCTCTCCCATGGATGTCGTAAAAGGCGTCTAAGGGATAGGCTTATAAAATTGTGATCCTTTTTTTAGGCGATGGGCTAGCAACCTGTCACTATTTACACAATTCCATCATTAAGCCGAGCAGCTGAACGTGGCCATTAAATCTTTCCGGGACTATTGGCTCTGTCTACCCCGTGAGGGTACCCCGTACCCCACACGGGGTAGACAGAGCATTATAAGTTAGTTTAGTTTAACCGTTTCATTAGTTATTAGTCTATATAGACGTGACTATATGTATGTATGTAATTTAATGCCAGAATTTTAATTTCCTGATACCGTGTTCTCGCGCCAAACTTACTGAGTTTGTTTATATGATTAAATATTATATCCCGGAACATTATGCAATAAGTGTAACGTAACATTTTTAGTAGCTTCCTTCGCGCCATTGCGATAGAAAGTAAGTGTGGGATGTTGATGTATTCATTATGATGGATAATGTTTATGGTTACTTTCTATACGAAATTGTGATGATCGTACTTACGGCTCACTTAAATCTTAATAATAGAGGTATATTGTTTGGTAATACATACATAAAATCACGCCTCTTTCCCGGAGGGGTAGGCAGAGACTACCTCATTCCACTTGCCACGATCTCTGCATACTTCCTTCGCTTCATCCACATTCATAACTCTCTTCATGCAAGCTCGGCGTTTGGTAATTGGAATAAATAACTAAATTCCTTATCTAATACGAGTTAGGTTCTCTTGCAAAGTATGCGGTTGTCATACGATAGTCCTTTGTAAAGAAACCTGACTCACCTAATCCAGGGATGTAGACCCAGAGTAGATGCAACCATCCATCCATATAATCGCTTCTATATCCCTTGCGGGGTAAACAGAGCCGGCAACCTTGAAAGGCTGGCAGGCCATGTTCAGCTGTTAGGCTTAATGATAGAAATGAGATTCAAATATTGACAGGTTGCTAGCCCATCGCCTAATAGAATAATCCCAAGCTTACAAGCATAGGCTTCCCATGGATGTCGTAAAAGGCGACTAAGGTTGGTGCCGGGCACCACACGGCACGTTGTAGATGCACGTAGAATAACATCAGGAGGACGATGACTTAATTCCTTTATCTAAAGAAATAATTATTCCACGCGGACTGAGTCGCCGGCACAGCTAGTCAGTGAAAAAGTAACACTTAAACTAAGTGTTAATGTAACAGTTGTTTTTAAGATAACCATTGCGTGTGTGTATTACTTAAAAAGCTGTTAGGTTTATCTGTGTGATGGCCTGCGCGTAATCACTGAGATACGTTAAGTTCGAGTAAGAGAAAGCGTGCCCTTTATCTGCTGACATTATTTGAATAAGTAAACCTTTCACGGCTATTGTACTCTACTTGGAATTCAGATAGAAGAATAGACCATTCCCTTATATACTCCGTGGAAGTGCGAAAGGTGACTAAGGGAATATAATTAATACAATGGAGGGTGGTTAAGTGGTCTAACTTAACATTTGCAAAATGGTGGTCATATATGGATAAGGAGAGGATGATCACAAATATGTAACAGACTTTGTAACTTGTGTTGCACAATAAATATCCACCCATCCATATGATCATGTCTATATCCCTTATGGGGTAGACAGAGCCAACAGTCTTGATAGGCTGACGAGAGGATTGAAGAGAGGATTCCTGTGGAACGGAAATTACGCTGCGTACCTTCTTTAGTTGATAAATGATATTCAATTCATACATATCAATATCAATATTAATATACCTAAGTTGATTAATGACAAAATGATGATAAAAGTCATTCAAGAAATGTTATGAATTCTACGTAGCCTCTCCCTTGGGCAGTTTTCAGATGTCTGGGAATATAATTTAAGAGATTTCAAATCTCTCTTTTGCGCATCACTTTTAAGTCTTCTGCACATGTGCATAATACATAGATAATTTATTCATTCATTAGTGTATGTGGTCACCCTAAGAGAAAGTTGTCCTTGACGATAATTCATCCTTATCAGTCTATCTTAACAATGTATGCACTGGAGTCAGAGGTCGTATGGATAATCTTTTATAAGAGTGCGCATTTTCGAAGGAAGAGTTCTTACGCTAATTACTTCGTAAAGAAATATACTTTAACAATAAAAATTTCGTCGTGTATATCTATCTATCCGTCTATATGCCGTAATAATAAATTGAGTTGAATTCTCTGAAAGATTGTTTTATTGTTAATTTATGATAAGAACCCGTTTCCCATTTGCGAGAAACGACTGCGGATTTTTTCATCCTTCCTCTCGTTCGGGAACACCATTTAAATATTGTATTTTTTTTTTTTTGTATTGTTATTTTTTTTTTTTGTATTTCATCAACGAAAACTCGTTGAATAAATACTTCACTTTCTTTACCTTCTCTGCTTAATTTCTTCTGTTTATGTGGTTTTTTTTTTCTTTTTGGTGCAATTAAATGTTTTTACTTACATACTTACTTACTTTTAATCCTTCTTATTTTCCCTGCCTATTGTAGAAACACAATCTTGTATATGTAATTATATTCCGTGATAAACACTGTTCTGTTTTACTCATTGCGCACTCTACGAATGACAGAGATTGAGCCTGCAGATAATTCATTTGTTATCAGACCATCTCAACAATGTATGCAGCTGAGATGCATCGGACGCGATAATGCATTTTACGAACTTTTGTTTGAGGCAGATGCAAGTTTCAAGGGGTACTTTTTATTTATGTCTACATACATACATATAGTCACGTCTATATCCCTTGCGGGGTAGACAGAGCCAATAGTCTTGATAAGACTGAATGGCCACGTTCAGCTATTTACCATCACCTAAAGAAGAAGTCCCAAGTTTGTAAGCCTATCCCATAGTCGCCTTTTACGACATTCATGGGAATGAGATGGAGTGGTCCTTTTTTTTTGTATTTGTACCGGGAACCACACGGCACATTAATAAATAAATATTATTTATGTCTATAATATTTATTTATTTAAAACTTTATTGAATAAAACAAAAAATGGATGTATGTATAAAAACAGCCAAGTGCACACGAAAAACGACACAGACTTGGCTTGTTTTATTCTACCTCAATAGCGCCATTACCACACCTCACTTATCATATCACTTCCTTTTACATTACTCTATCATACATTTAAACGGTGATTTGTATTCATTGATGGATCCTTTAATTGTTTCTCTAATAGCCTCTTCGACACCTCGAACCGTTAAAGATTAAGATAAATATATATAATTGCGTCTATATCCCTCGAGGGGTAGACAGAGTCTTGAAGACTGATGGGCCAAGTTCAGCCGTTTGGCTTAATGATAGAATTGAGATTAAAAAAGTGACAGGTTGCTCGCCCGTCTTTTCAAGCCTGTTGGTTCTGTCTACCCCGCAAGGGATATAGACGTGATCATATGTATGTGTGTATGTATTCATTCTTCAACTCATTTCGCTGTAAGAGATCACATACTTTTCGATTCGTCACTCGTATAGTCCTTTGTGAATCCTGATTCACAAACCTTTCATAATTCACGGTTAAACATTTATGAGTTGTAAAATTTTAAAAATCTTAATGTGAAAGGAATCCATTATAGTGAATCATTCATTGCGAAACAGTTAAAAGCCTTTACCAATATTTTTTTAAATTCAAACAAGAAATTCCAAATAATTTCTTTAATAAACATTCCTATTCTTTTTTCTTTTGGTGCCGAGATCCACACGGCAAACACACATATCATATCTTTATTCCCATGAGGTAGATAGATACTCGAAGGCAGGATTTTTGATAATGAAATTGAACCCCCATGTATGACCTTTAAAAATAAATGCCTTTAACGTTTAAAAAATAAAAATACATTTAGATTTTATATATCTATGATGTTATTAAAAAATAACAAAATCATTTAAAAAAAAAATAGGTAATCTAAGTACCATAATTGTTATTACTCAAATTTGATTTTAATTTTTTTTTTTTTCTGTTTGTTATTTATTATTTTAAATAGCTAGGTAAATACCTAACTAGCAAGTATACTTTTACCATTAGTCCATGATTATATTCGATTAAAAATATAGCATGAGTTAACTGACCCTCTGAATGCTAAGAAAATACAGATAAAGAATATATTACATGTTTACAATGCTCTCAATTTACAACATTAAGATTCGAGCACCTCTTCAATGAAATTACATTTTGTACAGTTATCAAAACCAATTAGAGTTGAGATTAAGCTGAGTAGAACCAGAGGTTGCAATCGTGACTTGTTTAAGTATTTACATCAAGAACTGAACTAGTTTGAAATGTCAAATCTTATGTCAAATTAGATGTAGGAACGGAATGTTTGGTTTTTTTTTCTATCTTTTATGCATTATCTTATAAAATGATCATGTAATATTACTTACAAACAAACTTATTACATTATCGTTTTTCGTAATTTAATGAGATTTATTGATAAAAATTCGCTTATAAAATACATTAAAAAAAAACATAATCTAGCGTTAGTGAGTGTGTTACAACGAATCTATTTATTTGTCGTAATGTTCCTTAAGGAATATAAAGGTACCAGGAGTGGGAAAAGAAAACGGTACCTAGCTAGTTTTATGTTTGTATTGAAAACAAATGTCTAGCCAAGATGCCTCTGCTTAGTTTAAGAAAACGAGCTGACTCAGTAATACTGGGCTATTTTTGCATTTTTTTATATTTGATAAGTTCAAAGTGTCAGGTCAGGAATACCCGAAACTGAGCTCCGAGCTTCTGTGAGCTTGCATAAAGATAGTTATGAATGTGGATGAAGCGAAAGAAGTATGCAGAGATCGTGGCAAGTGGAAAGATGTAGTCTCTGCCTCTCCGGGTTTTCCCGAAGGCGTGATTTTATGTGCGAATGTATGTATAAGTGCAAAATGGAAGAGATAATGCCACAAAATAGCCCGAGCGCCGCGAAGCACGCTAATGATGCAACCGGGACTCGCAAAGATGAGAAAGACTTATCATGTGCCATAATACTCGTATGTTTGAAAAGTGACACAAGACAATCACTTACCTGCCCCATCGGACTTGCTATTCTCATTAAAACAACATTACAAACGTATTAACTGCCTTATTTTAAATATCTGTTATGATACCGAGGTATTTGGGGCAATTTGTGAAAACTTTCACAGATTTAGGATCTTCTGTGTGAAATATAAACATAATAATTTTCAACTGGACAGCTATGAATGCAGTTTTATGTCGCCATTAATGTTTCTTGTGTTAATTTATTGCGATGTAAATTAGGAAGTTATGTAAGTAAGTGATTATGCTTATAGTTTGTGTTGGTTGCTCAATAAATTTTTTTCTTACAAAGTTTATTAATAATGACAAGCGTAATATTTCGTTAGGTTGGTTTATAAATTTCAACAACTCTTCCAGAAAAATTCTTTAAAAATACCGATAAAGTGAATAATGATTCTGTTCTGTCTGTCTGTCTGTCTGATTTTTAGTTAAGTGGAATATGAGCATAAATCCTTTTTGTTATTTTATCTTTATTTCAAATTTTATTCTCTTTGTCTACAGTTGCCGCAATATGCATCCTGCTAGAAGTGGGTGCGCTACCGAGTCGCAGGAGTGGATTCACTTGCAACGATCCTGCCCTCTCTTTCCCGTACACTGGAGACACGTTCTCCATCTCACTCGTCGCCGCTATAACCGTTATTGTGCCTTTTTTAATCGTGAGTATTTTAACTTTTTAATTGCCTATTGTTTTCTGGTCAGGTTTTGAAATGTGGTCGGATTTTTTTCTAGTATGGAAAAAGTCATAGCATAAATTAATCGATGACTTTTTATAGGTTTTTGTACCTGCTCAAAGCTAATTTTGAATAGCTTGTACAAAATAACACTGGCCAAGTGCGTGTTGTGCCTGCTAATTTCTGTGTTCTTCAGCGATCTTTCAGGATCCATTATAATAATACAAAACAATTAAATCGCTAAATTTTGAGTAATCCATATTTTCTTTCGCTACGCTTTCTTTCTGTAGGCAGGAGATCTTATTAATCTGCTGTTTAGTTCTCGAAATACCAAGATCAGAAATGATCATTTGATTTACACGCTGAAGGATCGTGGTCATAATGCGGAACCCAGGCTCCGAGAGATGAGATAATGATAATGAATAGGTCATGTAATTATTTGCACCCAATTCCGCACTATCACTATTTTAATGTCAGCTGTCAAATATTATCTCAGTAAGATAATGTGAAAGACGTAATAATGTTATGGATTAAAAATTGCTATCTTTATTACTGTTGTTAATTAGAGTAATTGTGGGCCGTGAATTGCAGTATGACGAAAATCTCGTTTTTTTTTACTAATGTAATGTCTTAAATTACATTTTTGTATGTTTATGCCATTATTTTTTGCTCTTTATCATAATTCTTTATCTGGGTATAAGGATTATCTGAAGTCCGAGGTTCGCATATTTGATTTATTTTTAGTTCTCATATTTATACTTCTTCAATAATAAGCAAAAATATTTATAAGAGAAATAACGCTACAGTTAGTAAAGACACAGAACTACTAGAGTCAAACTGCCTTAGGGCATGGTTACACATTCACTTGCCTAATTGAATGTGCTTGAGTATCGAATAATATTCAAATCTAAGTATCTTCAATGACAACTGCATTAGTATTGAAGCCTGGATATCTTGTTACCGGTACAGCTATGAGTCGCACATCAATGCTCGAAAATAAGTCTAATAAGTACTCAGTAGATTTACTTAAACCTGTAAACTTAAAGCGCATCTAATCTGCAACATTCCAATAACCTGTCAATTAGTTCCGTCAAATAGGTTTAAATCTAGCAAATAGCGTGACTGGCTTGAAATACATTAAAGTACCAAAATCATTTCATGAGGAATTAAGGGTAGGAGCACACAGTCGCAGACGGCGCGTGTAAATTTTTTTCTGTTTCTCGTGGTAAAAGTTGTAACAGACATATTGTTTTTTTTTTACACTTAAAAATCGGGCCACTATTATTTTTATAAGATAATTGAGATTAAAATCTCCGAGATATCTGAGTCCTCATCATCCTCCCGGTGTTAGCCCTCATCCCTCAGGAGAATAGCCCCGGGCTATTCGCCTGACCATGATTCAGGATTGGGTAAGTCAGGTTTTTACACGAAGCGGCTCCCGTCTGATATCCACAATACTTTAAGGGGAACCTAACCCATATTGGATCATAGTAACCTACAATTCAATTGCTTGAATCGTATAAGTTTCCTCTCAATGTTTTCCCTCATCGTCAGACCATTATTTAGCAATCACACTACAAACATATAATCTACCCTACTCCAAAATAGAGTATTCGTTGATGTCCTTTGACCTTTCGTTATTATCTTACTTTCTTCATCGTACGTCAATATAGAAGTAAATTCTTACATACACATATAATAAAGTCACATCTATATCCCAGAGTAAGTCTTGAAAATACTGAAAGGCCACGTTCAACTGTAACGCTTAAATATGGAATTGAACGCTTAAATATGGAATTGAGATTCGAATAATGATAGGTTATTGGTCCATCGCCTAAAAGAAATCTACTAGTGATTTCTGCAGATATTGTTTGCGGTGTCGCATTGTACTGGTATGTTTTGACCTTTATCAAGAGTAAGCGAAAATTACTAAAGGATTTCACGAGTTATTGTTCTAATTTGCCTCTTTATCTCCGCATAATGTACATTTGCATTGCAAATTGTCCATGGTTTCGCTAATCCTTATTTGGAAAACAAAATTATTCAGTTTAACTGTGTTTATACTTTAGCCATTAGTAGATCTTAAGAACTAACACGTGCGCGTTGGTGACCGTGAAGAAATCTGTTCTAAGTACAGGTGAAATGTTGTTTTAACTACATACGAACATATTATCACGTCTATATCCCTTGCGGGGTAGCCAGAGCCGACAGTCTTGAAAGTACACTTATGAAAAAATCTTTAAGGTCACTTAATTAAAAAGCTGTTTTAATGAAATGCGTGATCCAAAACATTTATTAAAATAATATTTCAAAGAGGTTTATTCTCAATTCTATCATTAAGCCAAACAGCTGAACGTGGCCTATCATTCTTTTCGCAATTGTTGGCTCTGTCTACCCTTGCGGGGTAGACGGGGTAGACAGGAGATATAGACGTAATTATGACTTTATGTATGGTATTTAAGAGTTTAAAAAAAAACAAACGAACTCATCCTTTCTGTACTCTTATTCTACCTAGAGTTACCACGATTCCTAACTAAATCAGCTTCTCTTTAAATCTTTAATTTAAGATGTTACAATGATTTTCGTTTGTTACAGATGTGGGCAGTAGAAGCTATTCACTATCGGGACGATGAATACAATCTTAAGGCAAATAAACTTGCGACCACGGCTAAAGCAGCCGGGTTGATATACCGCGACTACATCTATGGAGCAGTGGTGACCCTCACCATTCTTGAGGTGGTGAAGTGCGTCATCGGGTCTCCGAGACCCACGTTCTTTGATCTCTGCGAGCCTGATAAAGCCAAGACTTGTAATGGGTGAGTTTTGTTTTATCTTTTTTGTGTGAGAAAGAACACTATTTCTAAACATACCTACATATATATAATGACGTCTATATCCGTTGCGGGGTAGACAGAGCCAAGAAGAAGAAGATACAGGCCAATCACAAAAAGTTATTTTCTCATCATGCCCTGGCCGGTATTCGAACCCGGGACCTCCGGTGTCACAGACAAGCGTACTACCGCTGCGCCAGAGAGGCCGTCAAATATGTCAATTAAATTTATTTTGATGATGAATGATGATCAATGAAATGAATCACCGAAACCACACAAATCCCACGCGAAAATCAACGTCGTGACTTATCACTCGCCCGCTAATCGGGACCTATCAATTAAGATTACTTTTGATGAAAATGCCTTGACATGTCCACGTTCATATACTGACAATTAGATTGGACAGGTATGTCCGTTAATCCGTCATGAAAATGATAAGCCCTTTTTAAGATGCTAAAAAAGACAGTTGAGTTGTTTATTATTTAGGTGTTTATATTTAAACGTTGCATAGAACATAACAAGGTTTTGTCAAATATGTCATCGAAAAATCTGTCTTGCATGAAAGTCCGTTCAGTACCTACATACATTAATAAGTTTTTTTGAGAATAGAATAGATTTAGAATAGAATAGATTTATTTTCAAAATTGGATACAAGGTATCACTTATTGACGTCACATAACTTAAATCTAATTATAACTTCTACTGCTTCCAAAGCGCATGTGTAGAAGAAATTCGATGTTTTAATACGAGTATTTTAATGTCATATTACTTATTGCCAGTAAACTGTGTCACATCTATCGGAAAGAGATGGTCCTATTCTTTTTTGTATTGGTGCTGGGAACCACACGGCACAATCTGTATAATGCCTTTGAAATAATTGGTGGCGTGGCGACATACTGGTTCTTACAAATATCAACTGTCAGAGTTGGCACAATTTATTGCAGAAAACAAGACAACACATAAATACATATACCTCGTCTTTATCATATCGTTTATACGGGTAAACAGTGCCAAGAGTATGGAAGTCTCTTTTTAAAAAAATGCAGAAAGGGAGAGGCTGGTAAACGGAGTTCTTCTTTTAGACAATGCGCTTGCAACCTGTCACTGTGAATCTCAACAATCAGCTGAGCGTGGCCTTACAAACTGTTGGCTCTATCTACCCCGTATGGAATTTATTCACATATTATTTTATCAGTTACTTCATGCGTTATCACTTTTCTCAATAACGTATTTATATATAGCGCAGCGGTAAATGTCTTTAATTGTTTATTAATAATGAGTAATTGTTTTAAAATGTGTCTGTTTGGCATGAAAAGCAATATATGTGAGTGATTTATCAAACTACGTAGTTAAGTTTGCTAATTTTAGCTTGATTACTTGAAACTGATTGAAAATTGTAATTTAAGTATCCTCATAATTAACTTGTGGATAAATAGGTATTACAAGGATATGGTAATATTTATATTAATTTGCTTTATTTCCTAGTTTATGTGTATGATAATGTAAATATAAGAGTTTCTAGAGTAAATATAAAATATGTTACTTGTCTGTCTATTTGTACTGTTTTTATTTTATTTTCTTCGTACGTTATGAATATTTTTATGTTTTGTGTATTTTTATTTATCTTTTCATATCACCAGGTTCCTTTTGCACCTTTGAGCATATTAAAAGGTTCCCTGTCATCATATATGAATCAGTCAATTGTTAATTTTTTTTATTTTTAATTAACAGGGAATCAGCTTAATTTATCTATCTACCAGCATCATCTTCCTACCATTAATCAAAGATTGCGTTGCGTATCTCGCCCTAGGTAAATTTTTCTTTTTGTAAATTATCAGCTGGTAGACTGGTAGAGATTGCCAAACGACTATAACTCCGCCTTTCATACATATTTTTGTGCAATAAAGTTTTAAATAAATAATTAAACCCTATCACCTAGATCATTGTTTGTGTAAGTCAGGTGTTGACACAAAGCGACTCCTAGTTAACCTTCGCAGGGGAGCCTAACCTATCATGATTGTATATTTATCCCCAACCATGCTAATAATGTCATACTAAAATACACCTTTACAAACGGTGAAAACTAAATGTAACATCGAAATTATTACATTCCTAGGGTAATAAGGAACATGTTTCGAGGCATGTAACCGTGCATGTAACGACGGGTCATTTCGCGTATGGGTCGATCCACTAAACCAATGTTACAATGTTGTTAGTAGTAAAATTTGAAGTCCCATGGCTCATATATTTTTACTTCATTTTGGCCTAAAATAACAATCAACCTGGTTGTAGATAGATAGATAGATTAAAACTCTTTATTGCACCATAAGAGTAAAACATAGAAAACAACAAAAAACATATAGATATGGTACAAAGGCGGACTTATCGCTAATGCAATCTCGCGTTTGCGCTGAGCAAGATAAATGTTAAATAAATGTTGTAGTTAGGTAAACAAACTATTAGGTGTTCCATAGGTAAAATTAACTGACATAATTCTCACCTATCTATCAGCACAGTAACTAAAATTACTACAAACCATATTTTTTGCCTTTACGTAGACGATTCTTTTATATATATATAGGCAAAATAAATAAAATTCATTTATAAACTTTTTTTAAGGCTGATTTACTCATTTTGATTGGATTGATTTCTTTATGATTTTTTGGCATAAATGTGGTCGGTATTATTGGTAATAATCTAACGTTTCTAGAAAGTTTTAGAGAACTACTACTAAAGAGGCTAAAGGTGCTCTTGGCGGCAAAGGGTTGGACAAGATTTATGTGGATCATTACCTACCGTTTTGAGAGGATTTCAAAACGCCCATGGAAACATGATACCCCTTAGAAAAGGCATCAATCATGATGATAAAAATTTACTTCTCCTTCCCCAGGTCAGAGTACGTGAGCTCCTACACCTGCACCTCCACTAGATACTCCAGCTACCTGAAGATAGACTCTTCTAGAAGTTTCCCCTCGGCACACGCAGCCTTGTCGTCATACTGCGGGCTGTTCTTAGCTGTGAGTTCTATATTATTATTTATTTACATGGATAAATACACGGGATATATGTATACTTCAAATTCAAATTATTTTACGAATAGGTATTCACTCCATTTCTAACAAAAGAGAAGGGAACTTACGTATCAAGTAATAAGTGGACATCCAAGAACTTTGAAGTATATTTCTGATTTGGAAATTTTATGGCGATTTTAGAATAACATCGAGAGGAAACCTGCACGTTCAAAATACTGGATGTAACCATGATCCAATATGAGTAAAATTCCCCTAAGAGGTTGTGGTCAGACGGGATTGTATCTGATCCAGAATTCGGTCATAGCGAACCCCGGGCTCCTCTCAAGAAAGATGAAGAAACGAACTGTTAAGACAGATGTGTCTAGATAGATTCATAAAGATTAAAATGTGATATCATCATATTTGTATCCCCACACTAATAGAAAAAAGAATACGGCCACTCCATCTCTTTCCCATGGATGTCGTAAAAGGCGACTAAGGTTTCAAATTGGGATTCTTCTTTAAGGCGGTGCGCTAGCAACCTGTCACTGTTTGAATCTCAATTCTATCTTACAGCCATACAGCTGAGCGTGGCCTATCAGTCTTTTCGAGACTGTTGGCTCTGTCTACCCCGCAAGGGATGTGGACGTGATTATATATATGTATGTATGTATAATCATATTTCCCTTCCAGTGGTACCTCCAAAGGCGGGCCTTCAGTTGGCGCAACCGATCCGTTCTCATCGTGCCCCTGGTCCAGACCTTCTGCCTGGTCTACGCCGCTGTCTGCACCCTGAGCAGACTCACAGACCACCGCCATCATTGGTGGGATGTACTGGTGGGGGGGGCCATGGGGGTCTTCGCTGTTTTGTATACGGTAAGTCGTTAATGGAGACTGGTTATTTGGCATTTATCCTGATGAAAATGGTATGATATGATTTTGTACAAGATTTAGGTACATTGACATACATACATAAAATCACGCCTCTTTCCCGGAGGGGTAGGCAGAGACTACCTCTTTCCACTAGCCACGATCTCTGCATACTTCCTTCGCTTCATCCACAAATAAAAATACATTACATTGACATACAAAAATAAAAAACGACACGTAAGCCACGATCCCTGCATGAACTAGTATATTATTAGTCTAGTAGTACCTAGTAGGATTAGGAAAATTCCTTAGTCTCTGCCTACCCCTCTGGGAAAGATGGCTGGTATGGTGGGTGGCACATAGTATTCTAGCAACAATCATAAACATATTGTGTTTTTTTTTCATACTTATACTTTACTTCCTATAAAAAGTGTCATTTTAAGCAGTAACTAAATAATAGTAGAACATTATAACCATTGTTAAATTATTGGCATCATCACTAGATAATAGCCTTTAATGAAACAAACAAACGTAACTTGCTTTTGTTTTACCATAATGATAAAATATAATAATATTTGCCTCATAAAGCGACATTTGTAAATAATAAAGATAACTGTGTGTTAATATTTGTACAGGCGATTTGTATTGACAGATATACAGTCTCTTTCTGTGGAAATAATTGAGTTTATTAAATTAAAGATAGCAACATTGACGCGTTTTTGTTAAGTATTTTTTGCTTGTGTTAACGTGCGCAACATTCATTAGTTAAAACATGCCGTCGTCATTTTAAATACAAAATGTGCATACAATAATAATAAGTGTTACTTAGCTGGAGAAGAATACTTATCATTTAATAAAATTGTGTACCTACGTACCTTTATGTTAAAATTTTCCTATTATTTAACAATTTTTATTATTTTATAGGTTCTAGTTCTTTGCAAGAACTTCTCGCAACCAGCCGTGGTCAGCACCAGTGATATTTCCAGCAGCGATGGCAATAACCACCAATCTGTCCGGAGACTCTTGTCCAGCAAACCTCACGTGGAGATGCCCTAGCCTCAAGCAGTGTAAGCCTTGCGCTTACTCGGAATTAAAAAACAAAATGTCAGTTGAAGACCCGCGCCGTTCGAAATTTAAAAAGGGCGGGATTATGAACATTTTTTTTATAGAATCGATGACATTTAAATGGCAGCTATTTTGTAAATATAGATATTTCATTTAGTAAATATTATTAAATGTATCGTTAGAGAACGGTCAGAATCTTATAAGGAAAAGTATAAAAACCTTCTGTAAATTGATACGTGAATGTATCAATTTTGCCATAATAATGTGATGGTTGTAGTCAATTAAGTGAATTTGCTAAAAAAATTTGAAACGTGAGCATTTCTGCTTCTGCGTAAAAGATGGCCTGAATTTATTGATGCTTCATTAGTTTATTAGTTGCCCTCTTGTTACATCGAGGCAGAATACTTTTGTGCTGATGTGAGGGCTATTCTGTAAATATATTTTTCGTATCGCTTATGCTATATCAGCAGCGGTGGGTCGTCCGCTTCGAAAGATCGCAACCTACACAGTCCTTTCTTTGAAATTAGTTTGGTATTCAACTTCTCAGAAAACGAACACTCATAAAGTTTAATTTGCCTTGACGCCGGTACCTTCAAAATAAGGACTCCGAATGAAAATTGTGAAAATGCGTGTCGCCATTTTTAATTTTGAGAAAACCGCTCGCTCGTGTAGCCGTGCTCCTTGTTTTTTTTTATTGACCAAAAGCATTAGGTAAAGCACAATTCGTCTAAATGTATCATATTCACAATTACTGTTATGCTTATTGGAATTTGGTATATTAATTCAATAAAAGGTATTTAAAAAATTAATTAGAAGCAAGCATACTGGCTATTTACTTTAAATATCTTCTTACATAACATTCCGTTTCATAACTTTAAATAACACCTATTTAAGTTAATATTTACATTTTAAAATCTGACAGTATATTTTATTTTTTATTAATTAATAAAGGTAATGTAGGCTCAGGAGATAGGGAGTACAGGATGTACTATATGCCTTGATTGGTAAACCGTGTGGTGGCCCATTCAGGTTTATTCTAAGCCTTAGGTACCTAACCTAAATCATGTGACATTATGATAATTTTTGATTTAATATATTGTAAGAATTTATTTGAAAACATTGTCTCCCTTATTTGAAACTCAAAATTATTTTTCATATAATAATTCGTGAGTAGGAAAAAATAATAAATCCAGTGATTTGTATCTATCTCAAAATGTGTCGTCTGATCTATTACTTACATTTAAGAACTACGTATAATTGAGATTAATCTACTTACTTTAACTGTGCGCTTAATTTATTTTAATAATCCACATTAAGATAGGCATTTCCTTACCAATTTTAGAATAAACGTAGTTATTTTGCATAGTAAACTTAAAAAAACAAAACAAAATATAAGTTATGGTAGCAATAGAAATATATCAAAACTCTGAAAACAGTATTCGCTGTACAGTACCTGTCTAGTCATAAGTTTATTGTAATACGAATAAGTATTAGATATCATTGCCCACCTTATATTTATATTTATGAAATAACACGTGACTCTGTTTCTTATTTAATTTAATTAGGTATATAATATTTTTCAGTGGGTTAATTAAGAGGCAATGATGACAATGTAAAGAACAAATGAATGGTCCATTACAGTTTCTTACTCAAAAAGTAATGATAACATGTCAAAAGTTTATGCACAACATTTTTCGTCAAATCTAACATCATTAAATGTTCGACTGAACTTTTTATGTTATCATTAAAAATAAAGAATATTTAGCCAATATAAAGAACTTTTAACTAACTGTTTAATTCAAAGTCTAATTTTTCAGTTATTTATAGTAGGAGATAGTTGCTGTAAATTTCAGTCAATTATTTTTACCAATTTTATTTACATACATGTTATTTATTTATTTTCGTCATCTTGTCTATGGATGCTACTGAGTTGTGGATTTGAAAACGTTGTCATGAATTGCCCACCAACAATATTTTTTTTATATTCTTGAATTGTTTTTTGTTATCTAACAACCCTTTTTTAATAGAATTCTAAACAGCTCCCAGAAAAATTAAAATAAAACAAAATGCAATGTTTTTTTTTCTGGTCTGCATTTTTAGATAACTGACACATTAATAAATCCTTTATAATCTGTATATCAATTCGTTGACATTCCTTCGCATTTAGTAAAATAATTTAGATGTAGTTCTTTTTTTAATTTTATAACATTGTAAATAATAAGTGATGTGTAGGTGTGTCTGAATGTATGTGTAGTGTTTTTCAAATAAACGATTAGACAATTTTCAAGTAACCTTTTTTTTATTTCGAATGAAATCCTCTTTTTTTTCGTTCCCGTCGAAATTTTCAGAACAAAGTTCCTCAACTTTTTATATAATTACTTACTTTACGAAAGTAAGTATTACAAGGTAGAAGGGGTTCTACCAGGCCCCAAAGCATAAGGGTGTTTGTTACCTCTTCACAGTCAGCTGTCTAACTGAACTGAACTAGTCTGAAAAACCTTACTTTTCTTTCCTCTGTTTCCAATTGAAAATTTTGAAAATCAACTGAACAGAACATAATTACCTTATCACACCCATCGCTTTGGTAAGGAATTAATTTTTTTATTAAATCCCCCTATGCATCAATCAATCCAAAATTACTAACAAATTAGGTGTCCATATCAATATAAACGAGGAACAATGAAAGCCCGCATTGTAATGGCTCATCGATTATATTAATTCAACCAGACGTAACCAATATCTAATTGTAGCCAAATATATTAGTACCTATTTATTTATTTAAACTTCATTGCACAAAATACAAATGTATAGCACAATTGGCGGACTTAATGCTAGAAGCATTATCTACCAGTCAACCATTGGGTCTGACAGAGAACTTAATGTGGGGTCAAACTACCTATATGTACTTAAAAAAACAAGTTAACCAGGTAATTACACAAAAAATAAATATTTTACTTTTTATCACCATTCTCCAAAACTTACAGCCTGGATAGGTACATACCTTCTTCTTCCTCCTGGCGTAAGTCCCGGTTGCGTCCTTACTTATCTGAAGAGGAACTTGAGGTGCTCACGAAAACTCGGGTTTTAACACTAAGCTACTCCCGGTCTGATCTTCGCAGTCATTGCAGGAGAACCTAACCCTTGTTGATTAATGGTAACACATTTAGGGTGTTCCAATGTGCACGTGTAACGATTGTTAAACGTAAGAAAAACAGTTACAAGAAATTCAAATTTAGAACAGTTAAAATAATTAAGACATAGATTAAAATGTTTCACAAGTTTAGACCTTACTTCGAGGCTAACTCAATCTGTGTAATTTGTCCCGTATATATTTTATTTATGATGTAAACAAAAAAAAAGAAATGGCAAAAATGCACTGTCTAGAATTGTACAGTCAAACATTTAATAAACTGTAAAAATAAAATCAGCGTTCCTGTCCTTAAAATAGCTCAAAAAAGACAAAATCTCCAGGCTGGAAAGAAAATTAAAGCTGTTCGTGACTTAAGACGCCCACAAACCAAGTCTGTAATAAAATAGTATGGGAGATAGACACCAAAATATTCTATTATTGCAGATGGCTCAGTATTTCATTGAGGCACCGTACCTAGTCTAAAATATTAAAACTAGGAATAAAAATTATGAATTGCAATACGCACAGACAAAAAATTAAAGGATAGGTTCAGGTTGGACACAAGTAATACGAGAGGATAGATAGTTAAATGTATTGGCGTCTTCCATACATACATATGGTCACGTCTATATTCCTTGTGGGGTAGACAGAGCCAACTTGAAAAAACTGAATGGCCACGTTCAGCTATTTGGCTTAATGATAGAATTGAGATTCAAGTAGTGACAGGTTACTAGCACATCGCCATAAAAGAATCCCAAGTTTGTAAGCCTATCCCTTAGTCGCCTTTTACGACATCCATGGGAATGCGATGGAGTGGTCCTATTCTTTTTTGTATTGGTGCCGGGAACCACACGGCACAAAATTACTTTCGACACGGTCTTCCTATCCAAAAATAAATGGCATCCTTTTGGCCCAAGCTCCTGGACTACAATAGTGAACGTAAGATCGCCCGATAAATTCCTTGACAAAACTGTTTGAATCGAAAGGCACATAAAGCGATGCGAAGACCAAGTAAAGAAGACAGTTGTACCTCGTTAGAGTACAATATAGACATACAAGATGTCCTGAATCCGAGATACATACAGATATCACGACTTAAGTATATCCCTAAAGGGATTGGCAGTGCTGATAATAAGCTTGGAGGCCACATTAAGCTGGATTGTTTAATGGTGGAATTGGCCTAAAAGTTTACAAGCCTTACAGCTCATAGACTATTTGAAGCTAGCAAAGATATAAAAAAATCAAATGAATAGTGTTTTACAATTTTAGTTTTTTTTTATAGTACTGTCTATGAAAGTAAAAAGTAATTGGAAGCTATATAAAAAAGTCATTTGCCTGCTATGACACGTAATCCAGATAAATGGGAGAAGGAACAGAAGAAGAACACATATAAGTCTGTTCTAACAGCTTTCTTATCGATGAAGTTACCGCTTTCTTTAAGTTGAAAATAATTGTTTTCCTTTTTTTTAAGTTACTTTATTTTTAAGTAAAAAAAGAATTGTTTTCGTTTATTTCAAGTTACAATCAAGAAAATACCATAGTAACACCGGCCTTAAATTTTTCCCTTTAAGTTAAAAATAATTGTTAATTATTTTTAAGTCACTTTATTTTTAAGTAAAAAAAGAATTATTATCGTTTATTTCAAGTTATAATCAAGAAAATGCCATAGTAACACGGACTTTAAATTTTTCCCTTTTAACAACTTAATACTGAAGTAGTACGAAGGGCAAATTTAATTAAAGGTATTACTTACAGATAGTAAATGTAATAGTTAACGGCATATTACTTAGGGACCAGGGGGGCAATCGCGGTAAATTTAACGTATTAACCAAAACAAAACTACAACCAAATACGTTACGTTATGCATATTTCGTATCGCGCTAATTGTCGAACGTTTTCGAAGCTTTGGTTTGGCAGATACGTTCATGGAACGTTCGATTAACGTTTGACATTTGGTTTGACAGCGGTTTTATCCGAAACAAAACCTAAAACGTTCCATGCCTCTCCCAGGCCCAGGTAGAAGGGACAGGTCGAGAAGATCACGGCTGGACGTCGCAAAAGATGATATGCGAGCCAATGGAATGAAATCCGAGGACGCCGAAAACCGGACCAAGGGGAGAGAGAGAAGTCGGAAGGCGGACCCCGGGCTCCGAAACACTTCTGGAGGGTGCAACTGGGAGCAGAGATGAGAGAGTGAATATATTAGTTCTGGTACTCTTAGTGACAAGGGCAAGAAAAATGCTGCAGTAGTGCATTAAAGAGTTTTTTATACACGAAGTATATAACCAAATAATAATAGGTATATATCTAATATTCGACCTCCGACTTTGCTCTATTTCGACTAAGAAACTTGTGTACAGAGTTAATTATTACAATTTCCACGGTCATAAACGATGTGTCCCGGTGTACTGTGGCCTTCATTCATTACATTCACATAGTCACGTCTATATCCCTTACGGGGTAGAAAGGCCACGTTCAACTGTATGGCTTAATGATGGAATTCAAATAGTGACGGGTTGCTAGCCCATGGCCTACAAGAGGAATCCCAAGTTTATAAGCCTATCCCTTAGTCGCTTTTTACGACATCCATTGGAGAGAGATGGAATAGTCCTATTCTTATTTTTCTATTGGTGTCAGGAATTTGGTTAAACATATGCTAGTCTTTTCAAGACTGTTATGTATGTATGTCTGTATATAAATTGTTACTCTTGTTCTGCAGCCCAATGTACAAAAGAAAAGTTGAACAAATAGAAGGTGAGGAAGGTAGCAATTATAGTTATTAGGGCGAAATCGGAACGATTTGATTAAATTATGACTGCGCCCTTCTCTTATGAACAAACATGAACGAATTAGCAATGTGTGTTGTTACTCTTATGAAATGTCTTTTTTTATTTTATTTTTTTCCCGTTTTTTTTTTAAAGTTAGCCTCGATAGTCTGTCTAGATCTGTGATAGTTTCAGCACCTTAAAATAGGACCACTTGGTATCCTACGACCACTTGATAGGATACCAATTTTCAATATGGAATATGGAAAAAGACATTTAAGGGAATAGGAAAATTTATCTAGCATGCCATGATCAAACATTCAAACTTGTGATATCCTGATGCATAATATATATATATATATACAAGCGACCCGCCACGGCTTCGAACGGATAACGTACAGATATAAACCTTCCTTTGAAAAGCCTCTTTCCGACATTTCAAATAGGAACAAAGTCCATTCACAACTTTCCGAGATGAGAGCATGCATACCGATAGAGAAAAACATACAAACATACATATGATCACGTCTATATCCCTTGTGGGGTAGACAGCAGTATCAACAGTCTTGAAAAGACTGATAGGCCTAGTTCAGCTATTTGCTAGCCCATCGCCTAAAAAGTAATCCCAAGTTTGTAAGCCTATCCCTTAGTCGCCTTTTAACGACATTCATGGGAAAGAGATGGAGTGGTCCTATTCTTGGTGCCGGGATGCACACAGAGAAAAAAGAAGGACTTTATATTATGTAGTAATGTAGGTATCATATGAGCAATTAGTTAATCGATAAAATTATGCGTATGGAAAACACATGACGGCATCTTTTGAAGTGGTTAAAAGTAGTAAGTAGAAGCTTGTAAGCAACCATGCATTCAATGTACCTATGCATGCTAAAGCATAATTATAATAACAAAGTCGAGTACCAACGTAAAATATTCCAAACAGAATAAAAAAAACGCACGCAAATTGCATATTTCATCCGCATTCCCCTAACGTAATGGCGAAAAGTTACCATGGCAACACTGTTCGTGGAGTTCCCCAACAAAAAGTATAATAGCAGTAAAAATGAGTAATTTTTTTAGTAAAATTTTGATCGGTGCTATTTCTTATTTAACCTATTCCCTGTTCATAAAATTATTTTTCATATCTGGCGTTTCAGAGAGAAACTTTTTTTTTTAATAAACTTGTATCATCATGGGATGAATGTAATCCTGTGCCTGCTGCTTCTTTTCCCGTGTAAATTGTAAAAACCAATAAAGGACACGCGCAACTGATGGGAAATCTCTCCTTCCTAATAGTAAATACAAAAAATAAATACCAAAATGTGTGATTATCCCACGATTCCACGATCGTAGTGACCGGTAAAACTGCATTTCTGGAATCCTTGGCCTTGGATTTATGCAAACAGATCGTAAATTGACAGTATTATACCAAGTTGTAGTAAGATTTCCTTTATTTACATACATACATAATAGTTCTATCATTAAGCCAAATAGCTGAACGTGGTCATTCAGTATTTTTATGACTGTTGGCTCTGTCTACCCCGCAAAGGATATAGACGTGACCATATGTATGTATGTATGTATGTATACATATAGTCACGTCTTCATCCCTTGCGGGGTAGACAGAGCCAACAGTCTTAACAAAACTGATAGGCCCCGTTCATCTGTGTGGCTTAATAATAGAATTGAAATTCAAATAGAGACAGGTTGCTAGCCCATCGTACATTTTACTTTAGAAAGAATCTTATTTAAATCTCGCTCTTGCCTTATCTCTTCATTCAGAATGCAACACCTACATATGTATAAATATAAATAAATAAATATGTATATATACGGGACAAATTACACTGATTGAGTTAGCCTCGAAGTAAGTTCGAAACTTGTGTTACGAGATACTAACTCAACGATACTATATTTTATAATAAATACTTATATAGATAAACATCCAAGACCCAGGCCAATCAGAAAAAGGTTTTTTCTCATCATGCCCTGGCCGGGATTCGAACCCGGGACCTCCGGTGTCACAGACAAGCGTACTACCGCTGCGCCACAGAGGCCGTCCTGTATCCTAAGTATGTTCGGTTCGACGGCATGTAGGCATGCCAGATAAGAATAAAAAAAACTGTTAACCCTTTACAGGACAGAATACTGAACTCAAATTACACAGGGTGACACTCCGGTTTTTCATACAAAAAATCACCACGTCTATAGCAGTACTTATTTAAATGACTACTAAAATATCAATATACGTCTGTAGCTACGGGCATACCCGCTGTACGGATACAACCGGACTGTTATTATAAATAGAAACTTAAACCAACAAGACGGTTAGTTAGCCTCAAAAGGGTCTGTTTCAGTATTTTCTGATGTATCAAATAAACTATCATCGTCGGTATCTTCCGGGGTCGACACATCCTCCAACAGTTTTTTGATAATTCTCTTCGTCTTTATTCATCTATGACAAAAAGTGAACTTGAGCAAATCACACAAATTGAGCTAGCCCCAAAGTAAGTTCGAGATTTGTGTAATGGCATTAGTATCGATACTATATTTTATAACAACATATGTACATATGAATCTTATAAGAATGAGTAAAATACTTACCTACGTTTTCTGTCACAAATTTTTGCGACACTGACTTGATGTTTCAAAGAATGTTCTAGGCGAACTAAACGGCTATTGCCGTGGTGTCACTATATCAACTACTTTTTTGTGGTTCTACACGATGTAAATATGTATGTATTTTAGTTCTTAGATTTGACAGTAACAATGTTTGAATAACTTGTAGATAGACAGTAAATCTTGTTCTTTACAATGATAGTATGAACGTAGCACGGTGCCCACCGTAGCGCTCTTTACGCTATCTTTTAAAACGACTGCGGTGCCCGGGCTGTCAACCTTCTAAGTTTTTAGCACACTGCTATAACCGTACTGTCCTGTAAAGTGTTAAAGAATTTAACGGTTAAATGTATCAACCCAACATGCTCAATTAAGTAAGCACTTATTGCTTAATAAAGTAAATATTAACTGTACACCAAATTGGTTATGGTTGTCAAATGGTTTACTGTATGTTCCTCTTTACACCTAAACTAACATACCAGAATGTACGACAAAAAATAAAATAAAATAAATCGGTTTCAGGATTAACAGTTAACTAAATTAAAATATGTATGTGCGCTTTTATTTTTCTTTTGTCTAAATTGCAAAATAAAAAAGTTTTCACTATGATTCAGTAAGTCTTAGATTTTCACAGTTACATTAAGTTTCGCAATATTATTTTAATCTATATACTTTAAACTGAATTAATGCCAAACGCCGAAATTAAGATGATGCGAATAAAATTTAAAATAAAGATAAGTTCTTACATACACCCATCGATTCTATCGACCGATACCTTAAACCCCAGGCTAAGGAATACACACTAGATGGCGTATGATGTAATAAGAATGTTGTTATTCAAATTTCTACTTGTGCAATAATATGATAATGAATAAAAAGGTGTTGGGAAATAATCAGTAGTAAGTACTGTCGACGACAAAAGTGCTAGGTCAAGAGTGTAGTGCATTGGTTACTTTCACTGTACTTGATAGAATGAGGGAAATGATAATGATAAGCCAAAGTAAATATTTCGGTGTTTCCATTCTTTTAATGACTTTTTTTAATGCCTTAGCAGTTTTTGTTGAACTTATACTGATGATAAAGTCTGGAAAACAATAGACAGATTTACAGACAGGTAGACAGAGTCTTAAGTTTGAAGATGCGAATATTTAAGTCTTTTCTTTTTTGTACCTAGTATTGTATATTATAGATATGACTTCATAATATCATCATAGTTTTTCTTTTTATATAGAAATCACAAAATATATAGGTATTAACAAATGTTAATCAAGAAGATCATCTTGAATTTCTTATTTTTGTGAAAAAAAAAAATTCTTGAAAAATAAAATTATTACGTTTACTTTCAAATGCTTTTTAATAAGTGTAAAATAATAGTTGTCCGCGACTGTACTCGTCTCAATCAAACTGCGACTAATATTCAACCGATATCTCCGTGTCGCACTAAGTAATAGATACTTTGGCCCGGTATACTACATACCGACTGTAAGGGCATCTAAATTAATTCCGTGGTAAAGGCACGGCCTGATTGACAGCGAGAAACAGCGGTCCAATCCACATTCCTATTTCAAATGAATGAATTTAATAAAACAGACAGGAACACGAGGAAGAGTAAATTTTACTCACAATGTTATCTGATTCCCTTTTTGCGAATTAGTGGCATTTTTTTACGGCGTGAAATGTGAAAGAAAGTCTTTCTGCCTTTTAGAAGATCTGAATTTGGACAAAGTTTAAATATACTTTGTCCAAATTCAGATTTTAAAATTAAAATACAGTCAATTTTATTTTATTTCTCACATAAGAGAGTTGTTTTTTGAACCGTAAATGTCTAAAAAGCTTTTTCTGTCTTGTTTAAGAATACAGTCAACACGGTTTACAATTAATATTATGTGGTAGGTACTAATCAAAATAAAACAATTTTAATTATTTGCCTTTTACTTATAAATAAGTATTGTTATACTCGCTAAAAGTGCGACCATACCCTAGTTATAGCCACTTTAGGAGATATGCACCTCATGTATCTATTTACTTTATACTAATAGAAACTTCAATTGCATCATAGCATTTTGTAAATTTTTTATAACCGTGAAAAGTGGATTTACAACATAACTTATTATTATGCAATCACGTGGGTTTTTGTTTGTATGCGTTTATTAATACAAGTATGTACATACTTTTGTGTAGGTATGTCATTAATTTAGGATAATATTACCTACAACAGTCACAGCAACTTTTTGAAAATTATGTTTGGATTGGGTTTGGTACCCAGTATCCACCAAGTTCGCGCTTCTTTTTATTTTAATACATAGTAAAGTCAAATACCGTACTGCCTAGGCATTGATAAAATATAAGTATGTATTATGTATGTATTTAAAGATAACCAATTTTCGTCATTACATATTTAAATTTAGAAAAAAGAACAAACAAAACCAATGTCTTTTTTTTAATAGTTTCTAAGTCAGAGTTTACCTAACTTTAGTTACATAAATTCTGTTTTTATTTAAAAAAAAATAATGAATTATGTCATGGAATTCACCTTAACTAAAAAAAAAATACAGCGCCGGCACTATTTTCACTTTAAAAATATATCTTTCTATCGGAATTTCCTACTCTACAAATATTTGTAGGTTCGCCCTTCAAGTTCAGGTTAAAACAATAAAAATCTAAGCCAAACAGAAGCGGGCCCGACGCTAATCTCTTTGTTTGAATTCTCGACGTTATGTTACTGCTGCGGTTTTATTATGAAAGCGGATTTTTTTAGCCATCGAACTGTTTAAACTGTTGTGCCGTGTGGTTCCCGGCACTAATAAAAAAAAAAGAATAGGACCACTCTGTCTCGTTCCCATGGATGTCGTATAAGGCGACTAAGGGATAGGCTTATAAAATTGTCCAACCAGGACGAGTAAAGTACATCTGAACCCCAGCCTTTAATTATTTTCTCTTTAGCATTCAGTTCACAAACCCATTCTTTAATTCTGACACACCTAACAGATATTAAGGTATTAGAGCGGAACATCTTAAATAGGTATTGTAATTTCTACTTAAATTATGTAATTCCATTCCATTTTTTTTAAATTTTAGTACTCCCAATTAAGGTACTTAAACTAGACAGTTTTATTTCAGACTTCATAGCAACACCTGTACAGTAACACGCATTTATAATTGATGTTTGCATGCGTGCGGAAGTGCAAACATGCCGTACGTTCCTGTTTTGCTCCAAAACTAGTCAGTCGATGCCAACTTACGTGTATGGTACCTTTTTCGACTTACTAAAGAAGAAAGTTCTCTATTAGAGATACATTACCTATCCGTTTTTTTCTCAAAAAAAAACTCGCGCTGATATTAAATTATTTTAAGCGCTTTGGAATTTTATTTATCTGACAATTTTTTTTTATAAACGTTGTACAAAAAATTAAATTTAAGTCAAATTTCAAATTCGTACTTTACCGCCCAAATAACCTAATTGTCTATGGTCACCGTTACGCAACTGGCGGCAAATGATAAGCAAATCCCATAAGACTTGGCTTATAACTCTAATAAACTGTTATCAGCGCTCCCTAAGCATTTTACTTCATTAATATAATACCATCCCAAACTGGACTATTTTATCTGAGCTCGTTATAAATTACGAGGCTGTGTGGTTACCCAACATCCCGAATAGGACTTTAAAAAGTTACGCCGTGGCCACACACGTAGATAAATAAAAAAGAATAAAAAGGACACGCAACTCTACGGCGGCGCAACGTTGTCTATGATTGTAAATTAATGATTATTTTCTATGTCGTTTACAGCAATAATAATTATGAATATTATGTGTTCTCATTTACAAACTGTAAAGTTGTGTAGATTTCTGTTGAGACTTCATTATCTCCATGGTGGTTTTTTATCGAGTCTCCTTATTTACCCATAGAATTTTACAAACACGGGAATATCTTTGTTTTAAGAATGTTTATTGCAAATTAAAATATTATCACCAAGATTATAAAATATATACATTAATATGATTACCCATATATAATCTTTGTATTCCTCGCTCCCATATCTTAAACTTAGTGATTTAATATATGTAAGAAATTGTTATGATTATTTTAGAAGCATTATAGATTTTAACATTTTTTTTATTGGATCGAACCAAGTTTGCTAGATACATATAAGGTTCGTGTAAGACATATGTAGGTACATTTATGTTATTAAAAGTTAATTCATTATTGCAACAAATAGGCTCTACCTAATAGTAATATTGAAAAAAAATATATCGTAAACCTGACTTTTTATGGTTCTAAGTGTACTGTCTCATGTCAACAGTTACTCTACTGTTATGTATCTACTTTGTTATTTTTTGTCGATTGGCTATGTTAAGTTAATGAAGGAATTTTATAATTGATTATGAAAGAAGACAGTACCTACCCTATTCTAAGAAACACTAGGTGCTTTATTAATTTGTACTTAAATTCGACAAGATTTTCACTATACAAATTTTAATTAGGACTAAGCAAAAAAAATTAGATCTGTGGAGATTCGATCTTCCTTTTTTTGGTAAAATCTACAACATTGAAAATAGGTAACATTCTTGGATTATTATCTATAATAATAAGAGTCATTGGTACATTGCCGGTCATTTGAATCTGTGCCCTCATACGCACCACGCATTTTAATCGAAAATAACATTTATTAAGTATTAATATTAGTTTGGAAATGGTTTTCGATGAAGCTAAATATTTTTTTATATCCACTTAGTCAATTCCCTTTCGCCTAAGAGCCTATTGTGTGAACACCATAATCATGAAAATCATATCGGAATTACTTAAGAAGGAACCATTGTTTGGTAGCGTGTGCGTAACTTTGTAATTGTATTATGGTAACCATTCGATATGGCAAGATTGGGAATTATGGTATTAAGTGGGAAGTGGTTTTAAATGCGCCATGCTATCGTTTACGGAAAGCGGAAATTTGCCTGGAAAAAATAGGAACACCGGATTTGTAAAGGAAGACAATTTAGCCGCATTTAACAATAGGTAAGTATTTTTATGGTGATGTTAGGAGTACCTACCCGTAATACATAACTACTAATATTATAAAGTATTATAATAGAGCTTGCATGAAGAGAGTTATGAATGTGGATGAAGCGAAGGAAGTATGCAGAGATCGTGGCAAGTGGAAAGAGGTAGTCTCTGCCTACCCCTCCGGGATAGAGGCGTGATTTTATATGTATGTACATATGTATGTATTGTATGTATTATAAAGCTGAGTATGTACGTATGTAACTATTTTTACAAAAGCAGTTTTGACAACTAGTTACTTGGACGCTACTTTAACTGTATTTGTACTATCTGTATCAAATAGCAGATACCCATCAACGCTACTCTTTCTACACAAATGCAGTAATCAATCATGGAATTTTTTGCCAACTAAATAAATTAGAGCATAAAAAAAGCTATTTGTACAAAAATTGCAATCTTGGCGCACTTTGATGTAGGATGTTTTTAAATCTATGGATTTAGGCATACAATCGAAGAGAAATTAGGCTAAATAATAGTAGCTTTGACTAGACTATCTATGCCTATGTAGGTACCTACTTTAATAATTTAAATGAGTTATCAAATTAGAGCGTACTTTGGCGCGAGTAAGTAGGTACAACGTACAAATATGCTAATAAACCTGGCATTCCTCTTCCCCTAAGGGATGGGCTAGCAACCTGTCACTATTTGATCTCAAATCCATCATAAAGCTAGCCAAAATGAGAAACTTAATTTAAATTCGCCTGGGTCTTGGATGTTTAACTGTCTATGTGTTTCTCTCGTATAACACAAATGTCCAACTTACTTCAAGACCTGCTCAATTTACTTAATTTGTCCCGTATATATTTATTTATTTAAAGTCAACAACTGTAAATGAAAATGTTATTTGTGGTTAATATAGACTTGGAGACAGAAACTAATTTGTGACTTTAACTGTACATTTTAATTTACTTACCAAGGTGTTTTATTTAGCTTTCGTTCATTAGGCAAGCATAAACACAGATGGCTAGAAATTTCTCACTTGCCAATAGCTGTACACACTGTAATTTTACTTGCAACAATTAATTTTAAGGACCTATATATATAATAAAATACTTAGGTAAAATGTACTTACATTAGAAAGTACCTTGTTGTGAAAAGGTGGACTGTACAATAAATTGAAATAAAATTGGTTATTATTATGATAATTGATGTAACTCGTGAACAATCGAATTGATAATTTTTATTTGAAGTTAGTGACAGACAAAATACAAAAGAAAATACTTACAAAAAAATTGTTATAAAAAATAGTCACAGTATTTATAAAATAATGTTGAAAATCCTTGTTTATTACATCAACAAGTTGGAATTTGTTCGAAGACGATGTAGGTAAGATAAATAATTCGCACAAGCCTACGTTTCGTGAATACTTTATTATGAATAATGCAGCTAATAACCAAATGCTACTTGAATAATGCATTAGCCCTAAATTATTCTATTCGAATACCTGCATTAGGCAATAAAGCAGTTAATCGAAATAATTTATTACCTAGACATTAAGCTGGGTAATGGTAGAAAATAATAATGGTGACAAAATCACTGTGAATTTAAAATTTACAGTAAAAATAGAGCGCCCATAATACCTATTATATAAATTAAATGTAAATATTAAGGATTTTTGGGGCGTTTCTCATACAAAATTACCAATCAATTAATTAAATTTTGTATGGAAAATATCTATTATTACTATACACATACATACTTTATATGAAATAGTAAGCTTTTAGACAGAATTAGCGCTGGCTGAACTGCCACTTCTTATAAAATGTCGATCATGTCGATCATCACTCACATTTAGATATCAGCTTAACTTGAAGAAATCCTTTCTAGGGAAATGTACGATATTGTTCTTTGTTTTGATACCTTTTATTATTATAGTTGTGTGTAAAAGTATGTAAACAAAAACCATCTTGATTTTTACATTTTTGTGTACATGTAATGATTTTTGCCCGAAAATGAATTATGAAAAAAGTTAGTGTCAGTCATATGTCAATGTTATTTCTGACGTGCAAGCAGGCTGTGACAGCTTATCAAATGTGCTGCCAGTTATGAAACTTTACCGTATTTGAGGGAATATAAATAAGACATCACGAGAAGAGAGGAAGGTCATGTTACTAAAAAAGCCTTAAATGTAAGAAAATGGAAAGTTTTTGAAATAGGATTTAAAAAGACATGGATTGACCGCATAAAAAAAAGTATGAGTAAGAAAGGACTGACAGTGAGATGGCAAGTGACAAAAGCAATTGGAAAAACAAACTGTTCTGAATTGTTGACCCCACATAAAGTGGAAAAAGGTAACGACAAAGAAAATAATTAATAAATTTTATTTATTTGCCATGTGTATGTAATACTTTGAAGTTCTTCTTTAAGATCGTGATATTAATTGTAAGATGCTGTTGTATTGCTTATGCCTTGAGACTCTCTTTTACAAAAAAATCTCATTGAACCTAACTGCCACTCACTAATATATATATATTTTTTTTTGTGTAAAATATTTCCCCTCATATAAGGGCCTCCGAACAATTTTCTTATAACGAACCCCGCCAAGGCACGCTACGCTACTACCTGTTGGCTAGCAATCAAGAGCATAAGCAGTGCACTGCTTCGCATAATACCTATCACTTATGCACTACGCAGACGATGCACGTTTACCGGTGTCAACCTAAGTGAGATACCGTTGTAATTTGCCGACGATATAAGTATACCCAGATACCTACCTAGTGAAGTTGTTTACTGTACGCACCTACGTGTAGGGCCTAATACTTCTACCATATTTTTGGGGAGTATCATTTTTTGCAAGGCAACCCAAATTTAAATGTTTAATTTAACTTTATAAAATCCCATCAATTTCTTCGAATGTGTTGTCTGAATCAGACGGTCGGATTTACTTTGATTTGTATGTAACTAGTCCTGTTGAGTAAAATAACTTCCAATTATAAATTTTTTTATATGTATTAGTTATAAGTACAGTGTATTTCACGTAGACAAGCTTTATATCAACGGAATAAAAACCAATGTTTATTTAGCTAATTCTATATCACACACTACAGAACTTTCTCTCAACTGTTCTGTCTAATAACAATAATAATTTACACAGTACACTGTAATCAAATTGCACACCACAGTTATATTTTATACTTAAGCTGAATGTGATTGCGTAAAATGGATAAAATCAAATTGTTTTGGTCAAAAACCAACCGATGGCATCGCTGTAAGTAATAAATTTAATATTTATTCGTATATTTAGACTTATAAATTGCACTACCACTTTTTGTCAAAATATGATATCATCATAAGTCATATAAGTGACTAAGTCATTATCAAGTCATTCATTATGATAAATAATATGACCTTAAAATATAGGAAATAATAGTATATAAATATATACGGGACAAATTACACTGATTGAGTTAGCCTCGAAGTAAGTTTGAAACTTGTGTTATGAGATACAAACTCAACAATACTATATTTTATTATAAATACTCATATAGATATCATCCAAGACCCAGGCCAATCAGAAAAAGTTCTTTTCTCATCATGCCCTGGCCGGGATTTGAACCTGGGACCTCCAGTTTCACAAACAAGCGTACTACCGCTGCGCCCCAGAGGCCGTTAGAGGAAATATATGCCCAAAATATCTACTTAGTGAGTGTTTGGGGGAATAATTTAGGAAATGTATGTAATCATAATGGTACTTTTGATTGCATTCTCTGCTATGAAGCTAAAACACAAATAATGTAAGTGCTTAATTTATTATGAACAGTCATGCTTAATTTAATAAATAAAAGTTATTATAATTTCTTGTCTTATCTATCCCTGTGTCAAATTTTATCATAACTTTAAACAAACAAAACTAAACTTTTAATGATGACTGTGTTTTTTTTTTTTCAGGGCCATGATGATTAGGAACTATTAAAAACAATAATTATTAATAGTATTTTTTTAAATTATTCCAGTGATCTTCCTGTTCATAGTAGTAGAACTACGTTTGTTGCCAAGTGGTCAGCTGGGCTTCCTATGCAACGACCCCGCTCTTTCGCACCCATTCACAGGAGACACCATCAGCTGGAAATGGCTCCTGGGAACAACTCTGTTTCTGCCTTTTATTGTTGTAAGTAAAAAGACAAATAGGTATATTGTACACTTTTACAATGGTTTTTGACATACTTATCATACTCCTGTCCTTATTACCTACATGGAACGCGCAGCGACGTTATATCGAGCGATAATCTATTGCTGTCCCGTTTCATGTCATAATAATAAGTAGAGATGCGCCGAGTAACGAGTACCGAGTTTTACTCAGCTCATATTTTTTTTACCGAGACCTCCGCCGAGTATCTCAGTTCTATAAAAAAACAAGACTTGCCAAAAACAAGAGTCTTTTCGAGTGGTGGATAAGGCACCAAACAAGGTATCCAGAGCTGGCACGTTTAGCAAGAGCGTTACTATGTGCACCTGTAAGCATAGCGAGCGATTGTTTTTGAACGCTGGTAACGTCTACGAATCCATAACGTGTAGAGAGCCTTGTGTTCCTGCATCATATTAAATATTAAACATTGATTATTTTTTTATTACTGTTCTCTTAATTTTGCCTCAATAACTACTCATTCATTAGCATAATTTTGATTTTTTTATTGCGATTGCCCTAAACATATCGTCAATTAGTAATAAATACTTTTTGATTAACATTGTTGCTTTAATTATATCTATCTAAATATATTGCATTTAAACCGAGTTATTCGGCCGAGTACGAGTATCAAAAATCCCGCCGAGTACGTCGAGTTCCGAGTATCAACCGAGTACTCGGCCCATCTCTAATAAAAAGCAAAACAGCGATAGTTTTTCACGCTAATAAAACTGGTGTTAATTCTGGTTGTGTCCTCACTATTCTGAAAGGGAGCTCCAGGTGCGCCTATGACCACAACCTTATAAATCAAGGGATGGGCTAATGAATTTGAAATGAATACTTTTAAAGTTTCCTCCTGTTCTGTTCCTATTACCTCCTAACTGTTCCTTTTAGACGATGGCCAAGGAACTTGTCACTATTTGAATTTCAATACCATTAATTAAGCCATGTGCCGTCTGGCTCTGTCTACCCCGCAAGGGATATAGACGTGACTATATGTATGTATGTATGTAATTAAGCCATACAGCTAAACACGGCGTTTCAGTCATTTTGTAACTGTTACTTATCAACTCTGTCTGAAAAAGACATGATTATTATGTATGTAATATCTCAATATTAACCTTTATCTAAACTTTCAGATGCTTATAGTAGAAAAAAAATACAATTCTGACAGCAAGACGGACCAATCTAAACAGCGAGCAGTATTCTGGTACAAAGAGTACCTATTTGGCACTCTCATCAATTTGACCATAGTGCAATTGTTGAAGGTTCTGGTGGGGTCTCCGAGGCCACATTTCTTTGACACCTGTAACCCCAAGGAGGCTGAGACATGTGAAGCGTGAGTTTTATTTAATACATACATACATACACATGGTCACGTCTATATCCCTTGCGGGGCGGACAGAGCCAACGGTCATGAAAAGACTGAATGACTACCAGGGTAAATTCTAGGAAAGGTGATGTGTTTTATAGCATACATATATTACATATGGTCACGTATATATCCATTGCGGGGTAGACAGAGCCAACAGTCTTGAAAAGACTGATAGGCCACGTTCAGCTATTTGGCTTAATGATAGAATTGAGATTCAAATAGTGACGGGTTGCTAGCCCATCGCCTAAAAGAAGAATCCCAAGTTTATAAGCCTATCCCTTAGTCGCCTTTTACGACATCCATGGGAACGAGATGGAGTGGTCCTATTCTTTTTTGTATTGGTGCCGGGAACCACACGGCACATGTGTTTTATAGCAAAATTCAAATATATGCAACTTGAAGTTATATCTACCGGTCTACCCCTTTGGCCTAGTAGTTAAATTCACTTCACGTTACAGATCAGAGTTCGTCTCGAGCTACACATGCGCAAAGGCACACTGGATCAGTCAGTCGGACAAGAGCTTCCCCTCCGGTCACACCTCGTTAGCTATACACGCGGGTGTCTTCATTGCTGTAAGTTTAAATTTTATTCTATCAACTATCAGAACTAAGGTTCTAACAGCCGAGCCTGCATGAAGAGATGAAGCGAAAGAAATATGCAGAGATCGTGGCAAGTGGAAAGAGGTAGTCTCTGCCTACCCCTCCGGGAAAGAGGCGTGATTTTATGTATGTATGTATGTATCAGAACTAACAGACATTCATCACGTCCATATCCCTTGCGGGATAGACAGAGCCAACTGTATTGAAAAGACTGAGGGGCCACGTTCGGCTATGTGGCTTAATACATACACACATATGGTCACGTCTATATCCCTTGTGGGGTAGACAGAGCCAATAGTCATGAAAAGACTGAATGGCCACGTTCAGCTATTTGGCTTAATGATAGAATTGAGATTCAAATAGTGACAGGTTGCTAACCCATCGCCTGAAAAAGTCGCCCATCCCTAAGTCGCCTTTTACGACATTCATGGGAAAGAGATGGAGTGGTCCTATTCTTTTTTGTATTGGTGCCGGGAACCACACGGCAATAATGGAATATTAATTCAAATAGTGTCAGGTTAATCCCCCAGTGGACGTAAGATCGCGATTTCTTTAATCACCCATGATCAAATAAACATATTCCTTTAAAAAAAAGGAGCCACTTACCGCGTTTGCGCATTCTCAGTGTTCAAATACCGAATATTGCCAGTGCAATTATATGCAGTGTGTCTAGTAATAAAATAAATAATTTAAATATATTTGTTTACAGTATTGATTAATTTTAATCATTTTCATTTTGAATCATTTATTTATTGCTTCCTTAATGTAAATTACAGATGTTTGTGTGATAATTTCGAACCATTAACAACTTCCATCAACAAACGCGCCACATACCGCGTTCCCGCGCAATCGTCAGCGTCCAAATACTAAGTGTTGCCAGTACAATAATATGCAGTGTGTTTAGTCCACTTGAAAAGGGTCTGTTGGGTCGTGTTTAAATAAAAACAGAATTTCGGCTGTTCAAGATGTCGTCTTATGGTCGTCTCGTCTTAGTGTCGATTGTCCTTTTTTTCATAAGTCTGTCAGTTTTGGTCATCTAAATTGTCAAATCAAAGAGTGTTTGTCCATTGAGGCTGAACGGCTTTTACATTAAATAAATAAATTTAAACATATTCGTTTACAGTATTACCTCCATCAACGGACGCGCCACATACCGCGTTCCCGCGCAATCGTCTGCGTTCAAATACTCAGTGTTGCCAGTACAATAATACGCAGTGTGTTTAGTACAAAATAAATAATTTAAACATATTCGTTTACAGTATTACCTCCATCAACGGACGCGCCACATACCGCGTTCCCGCGCAATCGTCAGCGTACAAATACTAAGTGTTGCCAGTACAATAATACGCAGTGTGTCTAGTACAAAATAAATAATTTAAACATATTCGTTTACAGTATTACCTCCATCAACGAACGCGCCACATACCGCGTTCCCGCGCAATCGTCTGCGTACAAATACTCAGTGTTGCCAGTGCGATAATATGCGGTATATCCCGGATCATAGACAGGAGACATCACTGGTGGGACGTGTTGGCCGGGGCATTTATTGCTGCACCCATATTGTTATATACTGTGAGTGTTTTTTTTTTATAATTAATTGCTGACTTATTTTATTTATCATATTGTGTTCATTCATATGATGACATCTGTATCCCTTGCGGGTAGACAGAGCTAGCAGTCGTGTATATAGTGACAGGTTGCTAATTCATCGCGTAAAAGAAGAGTCCCAAATTTATAAGCCTATCCTTTAGTCGCCTCCTACGACATCCGCGGGAATGACATGGGGTGGTCCTATTATTTTTTATATTGGTGCCCGGAACCACACGGCACATATACTTTATTTGCGTACGTTAATTTTACTATTATTTACTGTACTGTGAAACCTAAAAAAAAAAAAAAATTTTTTGGTTTTAGATTCGCACCTTATGTGGCAACTTCAACGGTTCCAGAGTAAGTGAGGTCGAAAACAATAGTGATAATAATTCCAAAATAAATGACCCTAATGGCGGAAGAGCGGATAATGTCGCGACGTAACCAAAGATATGTATATTGTGATTGTACGTTTTTAAAAGATAACTATTTATTTATTTTTAAACGCGGGTATTTTTCTATAGTAGTAAGTACCAGAATCTAAATGCTGATTCATAAACCTTTTAAGAAAACATTTTACATGACGCTTTTGCTTTGAATTTGGAACGGACAAGGCGATCTTATATTTTTTATCGTGAGAAGTTTTTTATACAAGTACCTTTAAATGCTTATCTATTTGTAAGGAAATCCAATAAAGAAAGCGCCTATTTTGAAATTGGAACTGCTTTGGCGTTCTTATTTTTTACGCGGGTATATTGGTAATTGGTATAAAATAATTAAAAATACTAAGTTATTTGTAAAATCCAGACAACGATACGCGAATATTTTTTATTGGCTGACATGATATAAACCAATCAGACAATGTCAACATAAAATGGACCGCTGTGATTGGTCGGTCTAATGTTATTCCATTTCTGTGAGAAGAATACGATTTAAGATTAAATAAAATATAGTTAAGGATATGAAATAACTCCCTTTTCTAGAAACATTTCATGATATTTGGTATTAAATGCCTATATTTTAGTTTTTGTGTAAATGTTACCCTGTGATAATGTTTATATTTCTTTATATCACACCGTAAAAATATTTATTTATTTTGTGTGTACATTTTGTTTGTTTATTTATACCTAATTTTATTAATTTATTCAATCATGTTTCAGAAACTCATCATAATATTGATTAATAAAATTAATGTTGTAGTTAAACATAGCTACATATATTATATAAGAAAAACTGAAATAAATTTAATGTCAATCAATTATCGAAGTTTTCTTAACCTTAACAGATTTTCCTAAAATTTGTATATTATTTTTCGAATAAGTTTACTTGTATTGTAAGTTGACATTCGAGATTTCACTCAGTTTCACTCGCAAACCAAACGATTATTTTTCGATTTAAAGACCTCATTGCGATCCACTCAGTTATTTAGGTCGGCTTTACCTGTCATAGCATAGGTATATATAGACACACACAACAGCTACTTTAATCTTACTACTTATGTAAAACTAATAATTATTTTCATCTATACTTATAAATAATTGATAATATTTTTCCCGGCGACTGTACAAACAAAACCAGTTTAAACTGAAATTGTTAGAAACTCGCGCTTTATTATGCACTGTAAACTTCATTCTAATTGCTCAAAACAACGTTAATTAACAGTTATTATGCAAGTTGGTCGGAAAGTTGTTCAAATATTCAATAATTCGTTATCGCGACCGATTTCAGATCATTTGTAATGGAAAATCTATGGTTCCATTGTGGCTTAGTTAGGTTATCGGAAAGGGCAGATCTAGGCATAAATTTTGTGCTGGAATAAGCAACGGGAAGTATTTAAATAAAAATGTACAAATAGTGTGTTGATATGATGATGATGATATAATCTCAGTGGATATTAATTTATTTTATTGACTGAGATTTTTCAAAAAAAAAACATCAAATTCGGTGGTGCATGAAGATTTAATTCAATTTAAACACCATTTCTAAACCTAAAACTTTTGATTGATCTACAAAATACTTTGAATAATAAGTAGTTAAAATCAACAGCAGTTACTAACATCAACTACCTGAGAGGTTAGAGAGAGTTTTACTCGATCAAACGCATCGAGCAAGTAAACGCGAATTTGTATGTGATCATATCAGCGCCATCTATTGGTAACGTGATGGCACTAATGCAATGCCATACAAATTCGCGTTTACTACATACGAATCACAACTACCTCCCTATAGTTGTGATTCGTAAGTAGTAAAAGGATTTTTTTACAATAATTTATTTATAACATTTTACATTACAGAGTTAAAAAATGGGTATTTTCGCAATTTTTCTCTTAATTTCGTGTCCACTACATTCCGTATTGGGAAGAGATATGACAACGATAGATTTCGTGAATAAATACGTTGAGAATGAGCAATCACCGACCTATTTGATCTACTGTAACATTTGCTGGAATACAGGTAAGTATATAGACGTGAATGAATTATTCTAGACTAGATTTTTCGAACCAACAAGTTTTAAAGTTGCCCGAAGTAGGATGCCACAATTTTTATTGGGTAAAGTTCCTTTCCGTTTCCTACAATTGGAAAGATGCGTAGGCGCAGGCCCATTGATCTATTTGATTCGACCAATGAGAGTGCGCTTGGCTTTTGTAATCAGTCGATAAAATTACTAAGATAAAGGTAGAATGAGAAAAGGCTGAGTGTGCCAAGCCCAACACAGAAATTCAAATTAAATTACCAGATAAATCTGTTTTTCTTAATTCTGGAAGGTAAGTGGATACGGAATTCCCTTGGAATTGCTTTAAAAATACGCCAATGAGTGTTTTATTTTCTTTTTCTTTTAGACCTTAAAGTGGAACTGGCGAAGAAGCTCTCCAGCTCTGGCTTCCGATGTTCCTCATCATTCGAGACAGAGTTCAAGTATTACGATCATAACACTCTCTTCCTTCTCGACGCTGAATGTCCCGACTTTGAGGAATTCGTTGAAACGGTATTATTTACTTACACTATTTAAATTTTTCTAGCTTATTCATCGTCCTAAAATCCTCCTATCTTGCTTCCAGTTGTATTTTTTCTGGTAACTGGGGGTACATCAAAATAAGTCTGATAATTAAATTTGCACGAATTGTGACGATAGTTTACCCTCTCTCCCTTTCATCTTTTTATATTCCCTCCGCCGTTCGCATTGGTGTCTGGGGTCCGCTTTTCTACATTTTTCGTTTCACATTACCTGATCCGCAGCGTTTTAAGACCATTATTGGCACGTATACCATATTAAGTTAAGTCAGGATATCTTCGGCCTGCCTGGAACGGACGGAGGCGGCATAGCAACACATTGTTCCCTTGATAATGAGGTAATGGCTTCCCCAAATTGTGACCAGCAAACTCTCCTGCATTTCTGACCTCGGTTACCCTGTTATCAGAATTATCTGAATCTTCACCTCGTTTTTTGTAATGTCAGTCCACACACTTTCTTATTTCCAATTTTAGTTATAATAATACTGGCTGTCCCGGCAAACGTTGTTTTGCCATATAAATATTTTTTAAGTAATTTCTAGTAAACAAAAAAAATTTTAAGGGTGGACAACCCTTATCACTAAGGGGTATGAAAAATATATGTTGGCCGATTCTCAATCCTACTCAATATGCTCACGAAATTTCATGAGAATCGGTCAAGCCGTTTCGGAGGAGTACGGGAACGAACATTGTGACAAGAGAATTTTATATATAAGATTTCTTGGTTTTAGGCTATCTCGCGAAAGCTGTTCACTTTTTCATATCGTTGGCTAATACTTGATGATAACCAAAACGCACTAATAATTGGCAGTCCAATCTACTCAGACAGTGACGTGGTGGTGGCAGAAAGAACAGAATATGGATTTAAGATGACAGAAAGTAAGTTGGCCCTTTTGGGTCAATAGTAATTTAAACTGTACTGTATAAAAGGCAACTATGAAAAAGGATGGCTGGATATATATATAATGGATATTTATGAAACATAGGTAGAGATTGTCATTGTGTTTCTAGTCTACACAAACGCTATCATTTTCTACTTGTATCTGTAAGAGAACATTACATACATACATACCCATAAAATCACGTCTATATCCCTTGCGGGGTAGACAGAGCCAACAGTCTGGAAAAGACTTAATGGCCACGTTCAGCTATTGGGCTTAATGATAGAATTGAGATTCAAATAGTGACAGGTTGCTAGTCCGTCGCCTAAAAAAGAATCCCAAGTTTGTAAGCCTATCCCTTAGTCGCCTTTTACGACATCCATGGGAAAGAGATGGAGTGGTCCTATTCTTTTTTGTATTGGTGCCGGGAACCACTCGGCAAATCTGTATATCTATATATATATATATCGGTAAGAGAAGCCTGCAGATAAACTTGGCAGCCTTACGATTTTGGTTTGTATAAACAGGGGATCATGTTTCTCTGTATGTCTCGACTCTACTGTCAAGAAGAGTAAAAATAAAACAAAATCTCTGTACCCTTGGTTTAAATGTAGTCAACTTTATCTACCTCCGACTGTACATAATGTCCATCTGTCCTCAGTTCACAAACCATCAAACACATCATCAATGTTCTTCACACCAAGAGGTCATTACAATGCCAGTACAGCTGAGCTAACAGATACCAGAGAACACAGATCCCTGTTCAGAAGGCGGCGGAACGTAATGAGAGCTCCGATCACGATGGCCAATGTTATTCAGGACAGCAATTCTACGCAGTATTATCTACCTAGGGAGGAACGATTGTAAGTCATTCACGGTCACAATATAAATTAGGAGTAATATTCTGGCTACTTACAAGATGAAACTTTATAGAAATTACATGCGTACTACCGCTGCGCCACAGAGGCCGTCAAAATATATATATATATATATATATAATAGTTAAATAATCTGTGCTCCCTCCCAGGGAACTCCAATACGACGTTGTAGCCAAGGTGTGCTGGGTTAATGTGAAGATAGCGTTTGAGATGCTCAACGCGACTCCTCAGTACATATTCAGCCATCGCTGGGGATACAAACAAAATGGCCAGTGGTCAGGCATGGTCAATGATCTACATAATGGAAACGCTGATTTGGGTTTGAATTATTTGACTTTTTGATTTCATACATACATACATATAATCACGCCTCTTTCCCGGAGGGGTAGGCAGAGACTACATCTTTCCACTTTGTAGGATCTCTGCATACTTCCTTCGCTTCATCCACATTCATAACTCTCTTCATGCAAACTCGGCGGTTTCGGGTACTTTTGACCCGACCCTTTACCAGGACGTCCTTAATTTGTTCAAGATACGGTCGTCTAGGCCAAATCTTGCTTCATACATATATATAATCACGTCTATATGCCTTGCGGGGTAGACGGAGCCAACAGTCCCGAAAATACGGATAGGCCACGCTCAGCTGTTTGGCTCAATGATAGAATTGTGATTCAAATAGTGACACGTTGCTAGCCCATCGCCTAAAAGAAGAATCTCAAGTCAAAAAGCCTATCCCTAAGTCGGCTTTAACGGCATCCACGGGAAAGATTTGGAGTGGTCCTATTATTTTTTTATTGGTGCCGGGAACCACACGATACTCTCGGCTTTCAGAAAAGCAGAAAATCATGTAAAACATTTTCAGCACATCTAGCTAAGTTTAAGTATGTATGAATATGAACTGTTAGTGAATTGGTTCTAATAACAAAGGTCTTCCCGTTTCATCGCATCGCTCACTACAATGCGACCCTGCCAGTGAGGAATGTGAGCTAATTTCTCTGAATTTTCTTATGGGCAGCACAATTTTTTTTGAAGAAGAAGACCCTTATCTGCTTCCTCTTAACTTTAGCCCCGGTTGCATCCTCAACACTCTGGAGAGGAGCCCGTGGTAAGCCATTAACCATTGATCCAGGATTGGGCCAGTCAGGTTTCTCGACTCCCGTCTGACCTCCGCAACCTTTGCAGGTAAACCTAACCTGTATTGGATCTCATTTGGTTACACATCCAGTTGCCTGAATGTGTTGGTATAGTAAGTAGATCCTAATGTTTTTTATTAAATAATTAAAGACTACCGTAATTTTGCAGCCGTTATTAACACTGTGTCATATGATTAATTATCTACGAGTGTCAATGTCATTGTCAAGAGAGATAACAGACTAACAGTTTGTAACGGACATACAATAAAACAGTTTGGGATGGCGTCAACATGCAACCGATGCTCGAATGTGTTATTTTATAAATTCCTATATGAAACAAACACTTATTATTTCTTATGCCAAAATCTCTTCACAGGTACGAACTGTTTGGTCTCCGACCCAGAGCGTCTATCAGTGGTGACTTACACCGACACACTGGCGTCATTCCGCGTGCGTTTCATCTTCCGCCAACCCCCACTCTCCTACGTGTCCAATATCTTCTCCCTCCCCTTCTCTTCCAATGTGTGGGTAGCTATAGCCGCGTGCGCAGCTGTGGCGACGGTGGCGTTTTATTTGACTAGCAAATGGGAGGCTAGGAATGGGACCGTGAGTTTTATTGTAACAAATAAGTTTGTTTGTTTTTTTTTATATCTTTATTGCACGGAAATTAGACACATACATTTAAATAAAACACAGTTCTAAGAAATGGTACATAGAAAGAGAAATAGTTTTATGTAGGTAGTTACTTAAAATTTTTACATGAGACGTGTGTTACGCAAATGAAGATGTATTTACCCATGTAATTTTAATTTCCGATTTATACCGTTGCATTATAAACAAATTTTACCTATAACATCATCATCATCACCAGCAATAAACAAAAACATAACACATTCAGTGGAATGTCGGTGAACCCAAACTATGATAAAGCGTGAATTCCACTTGATACTTGCCTAAATGAATCAGTTATCTACTCAGCCAATTGAATTACCTTATTGACGGAAACGGTTACCTTATTGATTATGGAGATGGTTTGTGAGAGAACTCTGAATACTTACATAAAATAATAAATAAAAATGGTTTATTTCGGTAAGTACATTTACAATATATGGTAGTTAGAGTCCACTTTTAGGTGTGGAAATACCTGTGCCAGTGGACTCCGCTCTTCCATATCGCTAAAGTTGTGAATACCTAATTAAAACAATAATATAACACTTAAACTTAATATGAATAAAACATGTGGTAACATCTTATTATTACAAATATTATGAAACCGGCTACCGAAAATACGAAACGTCCATTTTCCACAGAGCCCAACACAACTTGATGGCAGTATCGGAGACGCTCTACTCCTGACCATGAGCGCTGTGAGCCAGCAGGGATGTGTTCTGGAGCCAAGAAGAGTTTCAGGTGCCTATTATAAAAACAGATTTTTTTAGACAGACATTAACAGACCTAGACGAACGTATCTTGATCAAATTAAAGACGTCCTGGTAAAGGGTCAGGTCAAAAGTACTTACCCGAAACCGCCGAGCTTGCATGAAAAGTGTTATGAATGTGGATGAAGCGAAGGAAGTATGCAGAGATCGTGGCAAGTGGAAAGAGGCATTCTCTGCCTACCCCTCCGGGAAAGAGGTGTGGTTTTATGTATTTTTTTATATTCGGGCAGGTCCGTATACCAATCTGTCTGTGGTTTTCTTGTCTAGCTTAGACATCCTTGATACTTAAATATCCAGCAGTTCCGCTGTTATCAAGATGACAGCGAAATTGCTATTATCTGGATTACTTAAAAAAATTATGTGCTGCCCATTAAAAAATTATGTTGCATCCTCACCACTCCGGAGAGGAGCCCGGGGTAAGCCTTTGACCATGGATCCTGGATTGGGCGAGTCAGGTTTTTACACGAATCTCGCAGGTTTTCTCGCGATGTTTTCCCTCACCGTAAGAGCATCGGTTAGTTATCAAACTGATATACATAACTTCAAAAATAATTATTAGTTCATTGCCGAGGTGGGATTTGAACCTGTGCCGTTTTTGCGTCACATTTATTTCAACCGAGCACCTTACCGATTCGACCATCGACGCTCGATCCCCAATACGAGTATTGTATGTTGTTTACATTGGAATAGTGTTTGTTGAAATTAAAAAATTTTTTTTTTCATTCCATATAGACAGAGAGCGGGGTAGACAGAGCCAACAGTCTTGAAAAGATCGAATGGCCACGTTCAGCTATTTGGCTTAATGATACAATTGAGACTCAAATAGTGACAGGTTGCTAGCCCATCGCCTTAAAAAAAGAATCCCAAGTTTGTAAGCCTATCCCTTAGTCGCCTTTTACGACATCCATGGGAAAGAGACATACAAAAAGACCAATATTGGTGCCGGGAACCATACGGCACACGTTTAGGGCAACCCTAAAACAAAAATCAAGAACGATGATTTTACAGGTCGCATAATGCTTTGGATTTTCTTCACTGCTTTGATGGCGCTTTACGCGGCTTACGCGGCCAACATCGTGGTGCTTCTCCAGGCGCCTTCGAAGTCCATCAGGAACCTGGCACAGCTGGCCAACTCCAAGATTACGTTGGCTGCGAACGACGTGGATTATAACCATTTTGTTTTCAGCGTGAGTTGTTTAGAAATACACATTTTACAGTTTGATTATGACAGATAAATGTTAGGACATTATTAAATTAGTTTTTTTTTATTACATAGATTGAGTTAGCCTCGAAGTTAGTTCGAGACTTGTTTGCACGAGATCACTTAACAATTCTATACTTTATAATAAATTCTTATAAAGATAAACATCCAAGACACGTGTGCCGTGTGGTTCCCGGCACCAGTACAAAAAAGAATAGGTCTACTCCATCTCTTTTAGGCTAGGAATCTGTCATAATGTGTTTTCCATTATTTCATTACATTCAGACATGACCTTGGGATAGATAGCCAATAGGCAAGATTAAGATTTTTCTGATTGGCCTGAGTCTTAGATACATACATACATATGGTCACGTCTATATCACTTGTGGGGTAGACAGAGCCAACAGTCTTAAAAAATATTGAAAGGCCACGCTCTGCTATTCGGTTTAATGATAGCATTGAGATTCAAATAGTGACAGGTTGCTAGCCCATCGCCTAGAAGAGGAATCCCAAGTTTAGAAACCTATCGTTTAGTCGCCTTTTACGACATCCATGCTTTTTTTCTATATGCATAGACAATGACATGAACAAGACCGCCATGACTCTAAAAATAACCCATTCTATCGAAGTTGCCTCATAAGTCATAACATAACTTAAGAAGCATTCATAGCTACAGAAGCGACAACAATGTAACATCTTATTAACGAAGACAATGGAAAATCTCGTTTTGTTTAACTCGGAATGACAGTAAAATAGGTACCGTATATATTGTCCCGTATATATTAAAAAAAATATATATTAACCACACGGAAATTTTATACATACCTAATATTTTTGTTTTATAGCTATATCCGGATCCGGTACGCGTGACGATATACAAGCGAGTGGACCCAGACAAAGGGAGGGGACAATTCTACGACATTATCGAGGGAGCGGAGAAAATACGACAAGTATTGTTCCTTTATATATTTTACTAACGACCCGCCCCGGCTTCGCACGGGTGCAAAATTCGGAAAAAAAATATACTACATAAAAACCTTCCTCTTGAATCACTCTACCTGTTACAAAAAACCACATCAAAATCCGTTGCGTAATTTAAAAGATTTAAGCATACAGACAAACAGACTAAAATAGCGACTTTGTTTTATACTATGTAGTGACATACAAAAACATACCATGTAAATTGGATGGTCGATGTTGATTGGATTGGGATTCTACAAAACTACACACATTATTAGTACTCATAATAATTTTATATTCCATTTCCTACAAAAAGAAACATATTACCCTCAGTGACAGAAGTGTCACAGTTGGGTAATAAGCGTTTGGTGCCAAATACGATTTCAATTTGGTATGTTTATTCTAATTATACATAAATACATAAAACTTGCCACGATCTCTGCATACTTTCTTCGCTTCATCCACATTTATAACTCTCTTCATGCAAGTTCGGCGGTTTTTGGTACTTTTGACCTGACCCTTTACCAGGACGTCCTTAATTTGATCAAGATACGTTCGTCTAGGTCTTCCCACTCCGACCTTTCCCTCCACACTCTCCTTGTATATCTGCTTAGTCAACCTGCTTTCATTCATCCTCTCCACATGACCGAACCATCTTAACATACCCTTTTCTATTCCTGTAACTACATCTTCTTTCACATCACAACATTCCCTTATCACGCTGTTCTTAGGAAGGTTATCATGTTTCTTTGATAGGGCCTCTTTGCCTTCCACTCGATTGTGGAACCAGTATACCGTCGCATCGAGAAGACATTCCTGGAATCTGAGAAGTGTGACCTGGTGGAAGTGGATTACCTGAACGCCTTCGAACCTTTGGTGCCGGTGAAAAAAGACTCGCCGTATCTGGAGCTCCTCAGAGTTGTGTAAGTTACTTATTTGTCCATTACTGCCTCTTACAATATGTATTTCTATTTTCCTTGATGTACATTAATAATAATGTGCCGTGTGGTTACCGGCATCAATACAAAAAAAAAACCACTCCATCTCTTTCCCATGGATGTCGTAAAAGGCGACTAAGGGATAGGCTTACAAACTTGGGATTCTTTTTTAGGCGATGGGTTAGCAACCTGTCACTATTTCAATCTCAATTCTATCATTTGAACGTGGTCATCAGTCTCAGTCAGTGTTTTCTCAGTCTTTTCAAGACTGTTGGCTCTGTCTACCCCGCAAGGGATATAGACGTGACCATATGTATGTATGTACATAAATAAATTAATAAATAAAAAATGTAGTCGGGTCACATAATATTTGAAGCCGCCAAGCTTGCATGAACAGAGTTATGAATGTAGATGAAGCGATAGAAGTACGCAGAGATCGCGGCAAATGGAACGATTTAGCCTCCGTCTACTCCTCTAGGAAAAAGGCCTTTGAAATTTATCAAAATGTGCACAATTTTTTTTTCAGTTTTAAACAAATCCGTGAAACCGGCGTCCAGTCGGCAGTGAACCGCCGTTTCCAGATCCCCAAGCCCCGCTGCAGCGGTCAGCAGGCCGCGTTCAGCAGCGTGGGCCTGCTGGACCTGAGACCTGTGTGTTTGTTGATGGTCCACGGAACTTTACTGTCAGTGGCCATTCTATTTATGGAGGTCATTTGTTGTAAATTGTAAGTATTAAGTTTGCCTCTACGCTTAAGTTTTATTGTTTTTAATTATTTCACTTTTTTTCCTAAGATTTTGGTTAAATTTCGTCAAAAAGGGGGAAGCCCTGACCATAATTCGTGAATAGGCAAATCAGGTCAGCCATGTTCTTTTTTTTATTGACACGAAAAAAAAGTCACAGTTGAAAGGTGTATATAGCGAAAGTATGCAGGGATTGTGGTATCTGCCTACCCCTCCGGGTAAGAGGCGTGATTTTTGTATGTATGTATAAATTTCTAAATTGAAGTATATTTCAGGTTGAGGAGTAAAACAATGAAGCAGTTGCAACATAAGTACAAATTGTAAAGACAAGAATACTTCTTTAATTATTAAGGTATTTATACAATTTCTGTACGAGATAATACAATTATAAACTAATATACATGGTACTGTTTGGTTCTTCGCACACTTTATAATAGTCTCTTTATTCGCAAAATATTTCTCTTCTTCCCTTTATGGTCGTAAAGAATGAAGAAACATACACTAAAATCGAGTGCAGCAATTACTATTCCATAGTCTAAGTTACATACTCACCCCTCTGGAGAGGAGCCCGGGGTATGCCTTTGACCATGGATCCTGGATTGGGTGAGGTTTTTACATGAAGCGACTCCCGTCTGACCTCCGCAACCTTTTTATAGAGGACATTATATAGGAACAGGTAAATAATAAATAGTTTGTTTATCAATAAATTTATTGACCACCATATTAAAATTATAAATCTAAGCATAAATAAAATCCAATTGGAATCTTATGAGACCAGCACTGATAAAAAATGCATTTTATCTAAATCGAAAACTCAACATCAATGCAAGTCTCTAAGGAACAATGCACACTTAACAGTACCCGGCTGTAAGAGATTATAATCAGACTTCGGAAAATTAAAAACCGCTTTTGATGCTATGTTTTGTAGAATAAAATATTTTTTTATGACAAAAAGAATTTTACTGAAAGGTTACTTACAAACTTTGATAAATCATATATCTCTTCTCTCTTAGGATTAACCGAAAGTGATGGAATATATAATATTCCAACGTACAAAGTAAGTTGAAAGCAAAATATTATTATAATGTCATTAGTTTCATAACAGCGCAACGTCATGTAAAAAATAAGTTATATTCAGTAAAAAAAATCCAATTACTACCGGGTGCTTTATCAAACTAACGCAGTGTGTATTAATCCTAATTGCTAACACATAAAATTAGTAAATACTTAATACAAATGTACGGCATTTCGAACACCCTGCACAGATCTGGGTTTCTGAAGAAAGAAAAAAAAAACTAATTGCAATAAATTACTACTCAGTTAGTTAAGAGTTTTGTGGACAATTTAATGCCAAAACTGAACAAGTTATATAAGAAGGTATCGTGCCTTATTATCTATACAGGGTTACTTAAAAACACTGGCCAAATTTTTTGCTGTCAAAAAACTGGCCTATCTGCTGATTTTGTGTCTAAGTCTACAATTTAATTCTTTAACCAAACATTCCTTCATTTTCGATAGATGTTGAATTTTATGCTCTGAGCAAATTGTAAAAATAACTGTGCAAAAAAAATATCCATGTGTTCCAAAAAAACAAGGAGAAAACGCGAACATACCATCTTTTAGACACTTAAAATAATGCTTGTATTGGGAATCCGTAGATAAAATAAATTAACTTAATGCAATCCTAATGGTATGCGCGTTTACTATAGTTTTATCTGACAACAAGATATATCATTGAGCCTATTTTACACCGGGGCAACATCGTGCCGTTTAGTTATTTATAAATACACTAGCTGACCCGCGCAACTTCGTTTGCGTGTATCCCGCTACTTCGACAAATACAGTCAACGCACCAACACATATTGGATACTAATTTTCAATTCACAATAACTTCTCTTTCCCTTAACCGCGTTTAAAATATTTAAATGTTAGGGATGTTAGGGATATGTCTAAATAACACACTGTAAACTGCAAAAATAATCTAAATTAAATGCTCGTGATGATGAACTTACTTATTTTGATAAGGATATATGTATTATTGGTTATATCACCAGTTAAACATCACCCAACGAATTAAATGTTTTTTTAATACAGAAAAGTAGTTTTTGTGACTTAAATAAAAAAGCTGGATATATGTCATCGCGGACTTTTTTGTAGAACTAATAAAGACCAATGTTTTTGCTATACATTGTTGTTACTTGTATCCAACGGTATAAGCGGCGCACGCACAAATGCAATCTTCAATTAGATTTTTTTTCTGACTTCTTGGACATAAATCGCTATAACTCAGCTAATATAGTTTCAATGTATTTCAATTATATATAAAAACCTGTCGGAGAAAATACTCTTTCTATTAGTGAAAACCGCATCAAAATCCGTTGCGTAGTTTTAAAGTTTTATGCATACGAAGGGACTACAGACAAAATGGGCGACTTTGTTTTATACTATGTAGTGAAGTGAAAAGCAAAAAAACGCTCACAGATCACGAAATCTCGAAAACTACTGAGCCTATAAAGATGATTTTTGGCAGAAAGGTAAATTGTACCTCGGATATGTCCTAGAAGAAAAAAAGAGTTTTTGACAATACTCGCGGAATCTGAAGATAATGAAATTTTCCATACCCGGGCGCTCTAGTTGTTCCATAAAATCGAAGTACAACGGTATACATATCTATATTACTGAACCATCATTGACCGAAAAATTACTTAATGACTTACATAAAATCGCGCCCTCTTTCCCGGAGGGGAAGGCAGTGAAAAATAAAAATAATAAATACTTATGACGGCAAACTGATTAAAATCTTCCCTTCTAAGCTAGTTCTAAGATAAAACATAATTTTTCTTCGCGTGTATTCTATCGTTTTCGCAAAAAGTAGCTACTTTTCACGAGGTATCATTGATAATATGCGACATGTGTCACGCTGCCCCAGTGTAAAAGAGTGTCAGAGTGAGACTTAAAAGTTTCCTAAAGTTTTAAAGTTAACCCTATTTTAAGAGGTTGCAGTCATCAGACAAGGTTTTGTCTTTAACCAGTTGTTTCAGATGGTCGATGAGGCCCTGTACTGACATCTCGCCGTGCACCTTGTTGTCCCGAGTGCGCACGTTGACTGTCCCAGATTGTTTCTCACGTTCGCCCACCACTGGAAATAAGAGTTATGAAGTTATTATATTAATCCGGCTCGAAGGACCAAAATTGATACTTATTAAATATAAACCTAACCCATTGTATTTATCATTTTTACGATTTACAGTACTATTTAAATTAATTTAGTGGACCCTTGAGTGGCAGTGTGAGAGAGAGAGCTATATTTTTATCGTCTCCTTTAGTAAAATACCAAACAAGTGAGAAGTCTAGCTAACAAAAAGCTATCAAGGCAGATATTTTCTTTCAGTGCGTCTGCGGAATTAAAACTCAATATCTGTGAAATGAGTAATATAGCCTACTTTTGTCTGGAAATTTCCACGAGGGCAAAGTCCCATGCAAAAGGTAGTGTTCAATGAATATTTAAACATTTATACACTAATTTTATATGCAATAAAATAGATGATTTTACACTAACCCAATATAAAGTTGAACTGTGCAAGCTGAGCGTTCCTGACTTTCTTGTTGAGGGTGTCTCCCGCGTCGGTGTCCACCTCCGACATGAAGCCAGCTTCGAAGAGCTGCTTATTCACCTGGATTAAATTTAAAAAATACACATTTAGTCACGTCTATATCCCGTGTGGGGTAGGCAGAGCTAACAGAGCGAAAGGCCACGTTCAGCGGTTTGGTATAATGATTGAATTGAGATTCAAATAGTGACAGGTTGCTAGCCCATCGTCTAAAAGAGGAATCTCAAGTATATAGGCCTATCCCTTTATCGCCTTTTACGACATCCATGGGAACGAGATGAAGTGGGTTCAATTCTTTTTTGTATTTGTGCCGGGAACCACACGGCACAAATTGATTTTGAATTAAGTTTCTCATGGTTTCTCACCTGCACGGCGTAGTGGTCGAAGGCGGGCCCGACGGGCACCACGCAGAGCTGCCGCGGGCTGAGCCACAGCGGCCAGCGGCCCGCGTACGACTCGGCCAGGATGGCCACCATGCGCTCCACGGAGCCGAGGATAGCACGGTGGATTATCACTGGACGCTTCTTCTCGCCGCTCTCACTGTCAAAGTTAATGTTGCTATTGAACGGGCCGAGGGTCTGGTGGGTGGGTCAGATCCATTTTCAATAAGTAGTAACTTTTTAATCATCTGTCTGTCAGTTAGTAATATACTTAAATGTCAAGTCAGAGAGTATGTCTGTCTGTCTGTCCATAAAGACTGAACGGCCGCAACAACCATATTAAATAAAATATAATAATATGTAACCATATTAAATAAAATGTAATATGTGCCGTGTGACCAATACAAAAAAGAATAGGACCACTGCATCTCTTTCCCATGGATGTCGTAAAAGGAGACCAGGGGATGGGCTTACAAACTTGGGGTTCTTTTTTAGGCGATGGGCTAGCAACCTGTCACTATTTGAATTTAAATTCTATCATTAAGCCAAACAGCTGAACGTGGCCATTCAGTATATTCAAGACTGTTGGCTCTGTCTACCCCGCAAGGGATATCGACGTGACCATATGTATTTATGTATGTATTAACGGGTCGAGGGTCTGGGGGGTCGGTCAAATCACAATAAAAACACCGGATTTTCAGATCTTCGTTCAATCAATAGTAGTCTTTTACTCATCTGTCAGTCAGTTATATTCTTAAATGTCAAGTCAAAGAGTATGTCTGTCTGTCTATGAAGATTGAACGGCCGCAACAACCATATAACATAAAATATAATAATATGATGATATTATATTGTTATCAGGAAGGAAAAAGAAGAGAAAAAAAAAAAAAAAATATATATATATATATATATATATATATATATATATATATATATATATATATATATATACTTTTAAATCCTGGCAACCTCTTAGTAAACGTGGCAACATTGGAACCATAGGGAACTACCAATCGTAGGGAATCTCACATCCGTACCTATCATCGGTCAAGGTCATGTTGTTAACTGCGTACGAGCCGGTCTGATAAGAAAAATACAAAGAGAGTTCCGGCTATTAATTAAGGATTTCCTATAATAAAGACCACTTCTACGATGAGACCAATACGAAGATGATTTGACTTCACTTTTCTCTAGCGCATGGTATGGTACAGACATTGTGTAGGAAATTAAGAACGTATTAATTAGCCTTGTAAGCCATATTTATTTTAAGATATACATACATACATATGAGAATCCCAAGTTTGTAAGCCTATCCCTTAGTCCCTTTTACGACATCCATTGGAAAGAGATGGAGTGGTCCTATTCTTTTTTGTATTGTTGCCGGAAACCACACGGCACATTTTAAGTTATGCTTTTCGTTTTTAAAATTACCTTGTAAATAATTAGTATTAAGGTTTGATTTGTTAGATTTCGTAGTTAAATGATTATTATTATAACTTAATTCATATTTTATTATATATGTGTAAACTGCATACAAACAAACATACCTGACATAGCTAAGGTTGAATCTCTCGGGCAGTTGGAAGTCCAGTTGTATGGTGGCACACTGGTGTGACCTCCTCAAAGCGTCTTGTATGGTGATGTCTATTTTGGGGCCGTAGAAAGCGCCATCTGCTGGATTCAGCTGCCACGGCTTGCCGAAGCGGTTGAGCGAGTCTTCCAAAGCCTGGAATGTAAGAAAATCAGTTTATAATTCTCATAAACGCTTGAAAAACCAGCGTTTCAGAGAAATTAGGGAACATCTCGCCCACAAAAAAACTAGCCAGCGGGCGAAATGGCAACTTTTCAAAATTTGGTAAGTAGGGTCGACGGGACTTTCAAAAGGGAATTTACATACGTACATATAATCACGGGCACATCACTTGTGGGATAGAAAGAGCCAACAGTCTTGAAGAGACTGATAGGCCACATTCAGCTTTTTGGCTCGATGATAGAATTGAGATTCAAATAGTGACAGGTTGCTAGTCCATCGCCTAATAGAAGAATCCCAAGTTTATAAGCCTATCCCTTAATCGTCTTTTACGACATCCATGGAAACGAGATTGAGGGGACCTATTCATTTTTTTATTGGTGCCGGGTACCACACGGCACTATAAGTTTGGAAATACTCCTACCTCGCTCGAATAATTGATTTCCCGCGGCAGATGCGGGTTAATCAGTCTTGATACTTGATATCAAGAATGATTAATATAATATCTGTTCTATTTACCTTCTCCGCCTGGTTCCAAGTGGCGAGGTCTCCGAGGTACTTCTCGGGTCTGGTGGACAACTTCAGCTGGAACGTGAAGCCGAATGTCGAGTACACGTGCTCCAAAAACTCAAGGCAACCGATCTGAGGACGAACAATAAACTCATTTGTCAATAAACAATTAATAAATGAAATTTTGATTTACATACATACATACATATGGTCACGTCTATATCCCTTGCGGGGTAGACAGAGCCAACAGTCTTGAAAAGACTGAATGGCCACGTTCAGCTATTTTGCTTAACGATAGAATTGAGATTCAACTAGTGACAGGTTGCTAGCCCATCGCCTAAAAAAGAATCCCTAGTTTGTAAGCCTATCCCTTAGTCGCCTTTTACGACATCCATGAGAAAGAGATGGAGTGGTCCTATTCTTTTTTTGTATTGGTGCCGGGAGCCACACGGCAAAATTTTAATTTAGTATACTCGTATGGTAAGCAGGTTGACTAAGCAGATATTAAAAGAGTGTGGAGGGAAAGGGTGTGAAGGCCTAGACGAACGTATCTTGATCAAATTAAGGACGTCCTGGTAAAGGGTCAGGTCAAGAGTACCCGAAACCGCTGAGCTTGCATGAAGAGAGTTATGAATGTGGACGAAGCGAAGGAAGTATGCAGAATTTCGTGGCATGTGGAAAGATGTAGTCTCTGCCTAACCTTCCGGGAAAAAGGCGTGATTTTATGTTATGTTATGTATGGGTGTAAAAATTCAAATTGCGAATGAGAACTTCCATACGCAATCAGTCCACATAACATAAAATCACAATTACAAAGCATTCAAATCTCCTTTAACTATTTACAAAAGTAACCAATACTGACTAATTCCTGCTCGATATGTTGAGGCACACAGAATATATGCGCGTCGTCTTTATGGAACCGCCTTACGCGAGTCAGACCGGTCAAAAAACCGCCTAACTGATACCTACTTTATTATTACCACAAATTGTCAAAATTGACTGAATCTCGCAATAAAACTCACCATTTCCTGCTCGATATGTTGGGGTGCGCAGAATATATGCGCGTCGTCCTGCTGGAAGCGGCGCACGCGCGTGAGGCCGGTGAGCGCGCCGCTCAGCTCGTTGCGATGCAAAACGCCGAAGTCCGCCATGCGCAGGGGCAACTCGCGCCATGATCGAATGCGGTTGTCGAACATTATGCTGGTAAAATATTACTTAGTTATTATCAACATCTAATAGCGGACCTTAGAAACATTTATTTATTTAAAACTTTATTGCACAAAAAAAAATGTACTAAAGGCGGACTTAACGCCGTTTGGCATTCTCTACCAGTCAACCAGCTGACCAAACAGAAAAAACTTTAAGATAGTGATGCAACGATGTGGTGTGCTGAACATGGCCATTCAGTCTTTTCAAAACTGTTGGCTCTGTCTACCCCCCAAGAAATATAGACGTGACCATTATGTATGTATGGTGGTGCATACATTGTAGCGGAGGGTGCAACTGGGCACACGCAAAGATGAGTGAATCAACCGACCGACATTTATTTAGCATTCAATAAAAGAGCAACATCTCTCTCGTCATGTGAGTAAAAGTAAAAATGAATATCTTTTGAGAGTATAACAACAGATAAGTTTTTTTTTTTTTTAAATACAACACAACCATATTTGTAGTAAGAGCATGGAGTACGTATTCCGTTTCCCTCTTAAAAGTATAGTTCTCCTCTGTAGTAGTTCCTGAGAGTAGCGCGTTCAAACAAACAAACTCTTCAGCTTTATAATATACATACATACATACATAAAATCACGCCTTTTTCCCGGAGGGGTAGGCAGAGACTACCTCTTTCCACTTGCCACGATCTCTGCATACTTCCCTCGCTTCATCCACATTCATACCTAACTCTATTCATGCAAGCTCGCCGGTTTCGGGCACTTTTGACCTGACCCTTTACCAGGACGTCCTTAATTATAATTCATCCTTAATTACACTTTATAATATAAGTATTGATTTTTTATTTAAAAAAGTACATACATATACATATAGTCACGTCTATACCGTACGTTTTTTTTTATTGGTGCCGGGAACCACACGGCACTTAATTATAATTAATCCTTAATTACACTTTATAATATAAGTATTGATTTTTAATTATAAAAAAGACTGGTAATCAATCCTTGAATCCTGTTTATAAAAATATAACACAGAATCCTTTGCTAACTAGTTTTATTTCTACTACTATATTATGTTTGTAGCTGTTGGTCTTCCTACTAAAAAATAAAAAAAAAGTTCATAGGTTTCAAAGCGAACGTTTCCTTCTCCACGTCGAAACACACCTTGAATCCTGTTTGTAAAAATATAACACGCACTAATATCATACACTTACACAATCTTCACACTCACCAATGGCCCGGACAGTTCATAGGTTTCAAAGCGAACGTTTCCTTCTCCACGTCGAAACACACCTTGAATCCTGTTTGTAAAAATATAACACGCACTAATATCATACACTTACACAATCTTCACACTCACCAATGGCCCGGACAGTTCATAGGTTTCAAAGCGAACGTTTCCTTCTCCACGTCGAAACACACCTTGAATCCTGTTTGTAAAAATATAACACGCACTAATATCATACACTTACACAATCTTCACACTCACCAATGGCCCGGACAGTTCATAGGTTTCAAAGCGAACGTTTCCTTCTCCACGTCGAAACACACCTTGAATCCTGTTTGTAAAAATATAACACGCACTAATATCATACACTTACACAATCTTTACACTCACCAATGGCCCGGACAGTTCATCGGTTTCAAAGCGAACGTCTCCTTCTCCACGTCGAAACACACCTTGAATCCTGTTTGTAAAAATATAACACACACTAAGATATCATACACAATCTTTACACTTACCAATGGCCCGGACAGTTCATCGGTTTCAAAGCGAACGTCTCCTTCTCCACGTCGAAGCACACCTTGAATCCTGTTTGTAAAAATATAACACAGAAATTGCACGAACAATCTTCACACTCACCAATGGCCCGGACAGTTCATCGGTTTCAATGCGAACGTTTCCTTCTCCACGTCGAAACACACCTTGAATCCTGTTTGTAAAAATATAACACGCACTGAGATCATACAAATGTTTACACAATCTTCACACTCACCAATGGCCCGGACAGTTCATCGGTTTCAATGCGAACGTTTCCTTCTCCACGTCGAAAGAGAACATGTTGTCGGCGTAGTGCGCCCAGTGGCCGGACGTTTGCCACAATTTGGAGTTGTACATGTTGGGCGTCACCACTTCCTGGAAGCCGCGTACCCTGGGGGGGGGGTTCATGAGAGACATATCACTACATAGTATAAAACAAAGTCGCTATTTTAGTCTGTTTGTCTGTATGCTTAAATCTTTAAAATTACGCAACGGATTTTGATGCGGTTTTTTGTAACGGGTAGAGTGATTCAAGAGGAAGGTTTTCATGTATAATTTTGTCCGAATTTCGCACCCGTGCGAAGCCGGGGCGGGTCGCTAGTCATTGATAAAAATTTAATCGCATAAGTGTTAATGGAGAAAATTTAAGTCCAAATAAAGACTTTATTTGGACTAAATTATTTTCACAATCGACACTTTTCTTTTAAATTTAGTCCAAATAGAGACTTTACTTACATACATACATATGGTCACGTCTATATCCCATGCGGGGTAGACAGAGCGAAAAAACTGAAGAGCGAAGCCTTGAAAAGACTGAATGGCCACGTTCAGCTATTTGGTTGAGGAGAGTTTGGGGAGAGGTACTTCCGGTGGTCACGCGAGTAAGACCTGTTATTGTTTGCTCCTGATAAAAGTGAAGATTTAGTGCACTATTTACAAGTTTTAAGTGAAAACAGGCTGAGAATTATAACCTCAACCTTCTGCGGCAAAGGTATGACACTGAATCTAACGTAATAACATAACTATTTTACCACAAAACGATATCTTAATTTTGCCAAAATCCAACAACTGAAACATTTTGAATTTAACTTGTATGTTTTTACGAAATTCAGCCAATAAGAGCAAATTTAACATTTAAACCACATCCCACAAAACTTTCGTCACAGCCGGCAGGCATAAATATATACGTCAATTGAATGACATGACGTTGACATTGACACAATAACAAATAATATTTACTTTTTTAAATTTGAGTTCCTGCATATTTGCCAGTCAAAACGTTCCGTTCCAATAGAAGAATATCTTTAGAAACATAAATGGACTCAGAAAATATTACTTTTAGGCGACCAGAAATATCAAATTCACTAAATGATTCTGATAACTCTTCTTTGTTAGATTCGACGATAATGAGCCTACCTAATACATCTATTAACAACAGTGTTACACAGATTGAAATTCAGGAACGGATTGAAAATCTTGAATCGAAATTACTTTCAGCGAACAATGAAATAGATAATTTGAACGAGGAAAATATAAAATTAAAAAATGAAGTACATAGATGCCAAAAAGTAATAGAAACATATAAAAAAATTTGTACAGAAAAAGTTTTATCTCCTGCTTCTGTAAAAAAGAAAAGTAAAAAAAGGTTTCAAGAATCGACACTTTCCCAAAGGCTTTATCAAGAAAGTCCTACAAAATTAAATTTGGCAAATAGACAAGATCATGATTTTATTGATAAAGATGACGAAAATAAAAAGATAGATAACAAAATTAAAAAAATTAGTGATAAAGATAACGAAAATAAGAAGACAGGTATTCAATTAATTAATGATAAAGATGACCATAAATCTCCGAAAAAACAATCGACAAAAAAGCTGAAAAAATCTTTACCTTCTAAATCGATTTCAAATTTAGCAGAAGATAAAATAGAAAAAGAAGATAATAACAGAAGTAAACAAAAACTTCAGAAACCAGACGTAAGTGATACAAAGAGTGTAACAAAAATATGCTTAATAAGTACTAATAAAAATAACAAGATGCTGTCCATTGCCGAAAGTACTTTTGGAAATTACAGGATATGTCATTATTTAAAGCCGAATTGTGGAATCAAGAATATGATTGAAGACTTAAATAATAAATTAAAAGAATACACTAACAAAGACTGCTGCGTCATCTTTATTGGAGATGAAGACTTCAAGAAAACTAATAATTATTTTGATATAGTGTTAAACTTAAGAGAAGAATTACAATTAATAACACATACTAATATTGTACTATGTTTGCCGACATTTGTATGTAACAATAACTCCACGATTTTCAATTGGCGACTTGAATGTTTCAACAATCTGTTATACCTAGATATTCATACGCATAATTACGCATATTTGCTTGATTCAAATTTGAATCTTTCCTATGATTATGACATGTTTTCCATACGATCTGGTACTATTAATAATAATGGTATTAAGCAAATATTTAGGGACTTACAGGAATTAATTTTGAATATAATTGATAATGAAAATTTAAACAGTGACGAATATGATATTATGGATAAAGTAAGCCCTGCTTCAAGTTCTGATTTTTTTCCTAAATAAATACAATAATTTAAACTTGACTATTTTACATCAAAATATTGCGGGTTTGATAAATAAGTCAGATCTTTTGTCAGTACATCTGGAAGAGTTAGCCGATGAAAAAATTTATGTAGATGTTATTTGTATATCTGAACATTTCATAAAATCTGGTGATGAAGAAGAATTGAACATTCCAAATTATCGTTCTGCGGCCATCTATTCCAGAAAAAATATTAAACGTGGTGGAACATGCATTTTAGTAAAAAATGATGTAAGTTTCAATGAGTTGAATTGTGTTGCGGAACTATCTGTGCCTGATATAGTAGAGTGCTGTGCGGTTGAATTAATTCAATGTAATTTATTTGTATTATGTGTATACAGACCTTCAACTTCAAAGGATTTTGAGACTTTTTATTATAGGTTAGATTTAATTTTTAAAACATTATTTAAAAAATGTAATAAAAGAATTGTTATGTGTGGAGACTTCAATATTGACGTATTAAAAAACACGAATTTAGCCCAGGAATTTGAATATTTTCTAATGGGTTATAATCTCAAATTACAAATAAGACAAGTAACTAGACCGAGTTCTCAAACATGCTTAGATAATTTTGCCCACAACTTACAACTCAAATGTAAAAATCAGGTAATAGAATTCGCGTTGTCGGACCATTCAGCTCAAATCATAGAGATACCGATGGATAAAATCAACAAATTAAGTCAATGGCGTGCTAAAAAAAGAGATTTGTCGATTGAATATTTAAAACTTTTTGAAAACCACATAAAAAACTTTCCCTTTTCTGGTATCTATAATACAGATGATCCCAACACTGCTTTCAATCATTTCTTTGATAATTTTCAAATGATTTACAATCTCTGTTTTCCGCTTAAAATAAAAATATTTAAAAGTAAGAAGAAATTGAGATGGATTTCAAAAGGAATAAAAATTTGCAGTCGAAGAAAAAGAAGTTTATTATGGAAACATAGAACAGCGCCATCTAGGCAGACCAAAATTAATTTAAAAAATTACTCAAAAAAATTTAAAACCATAATCAATTTAACACAGAAGGCTCAAAATACATTTTACATCAACAACGCACAAAATAAATCTAAAGCAACTTGGCAAATAATAAATGATAAATATAAAAAAAAAGACTACATATCAGAAGTTCAACACGATGATAACTCAATATCAGATCCTAAATCAATAGCAGAGGCTTTTAATGCGTACTTTATTGAAAAAATTGAAAACTCTTCGAATAAATTATATGATAAAGTTGATCTAATATTTCAGCCACAATCTATGTTTTTAATGCCAATTATGACTGAGGAAGTAATAAAAATTGTAAGAACACTAAAAAACACCAATAGTACAGGTTACGATGATATCTCCACAAAAGTGGTTAAGTCTGTTTGTGAAGATATTGCCCCACATATATGTTTTCTCATCAATATGTGCATTTCTGCTGGTATTTATCCTGATAAACTTAAACCAACTATTATAAAACCACTACATAAAAAAGGGGATAAAAAAATTATGTCTAATTTTAGGCCAGTGGCACTTGGAACAATTTTTACAAAGATTTTTGAAAAATATTTATATGACTCCATTTACAATTACTTGACTAAATATAAAATTTTATGTGACGAACAAAAGGGATTTAGAAAGAATAAGACAATTAGTATGGCGATATATGATATGCTGGACATTGTAATGAAAAATGTGGATAAGAGGAACCCTGTATGCGTAGTGTATACCGATATGACACAAGCATTTGACTTTGTTAATCGCAATAGACTATTGAACAAATTAAATACGTACGGCATCAGAGGAAATGTATTAAATTTAATAAAATCTTACTTAGATAACAGAAGCCAATGCGTGGAAATAACCAGTATTTGTCCCAAAAAAAAGCAAGAAATCAATCATCTGTCAGGATATAGAATAAACAAGTTCGGCGTTCCTCAAGGAAGCGTCCTTGGGCCGCTTCTGTTTCTCATTTATATTAATGATTTACCTCAAAAAGTACAGCAAAAAATGGTACTATTTGCAGACGATAGCACTGCAATTATTAAATGTGACGACCCGAAGGAGTACGAATATGACATAAATAATACAATAAATGATATAATTCAATGGTTAGAAACTAATAATTTAAAAATTAATTTAATGAAAACTAAAGTTATGCAATTTTATAATAGAAAAATACCACCTAATCTTAACATACAATATAATAGTCAAAATATTGACGAAGTTCAAACGACAAAGTTCCTTGGCCTTACTGTTGACAGTCAATTATCATGGTCTTCTCATATCGAAGAAGTATGTAAAAAACTAAACAAATCGGCTTATGCGTTATTTAGGATATCTAAAAAAGTTAAATTAGAAGCTGCATTGGTGGCTTATCATGGTTTAGTCACCCCTCATTTAAACTATGGTGTAATATTTTGGGGTAATGCGGTAGAAGTTAACAAAGTCTTCAAGGCCCAAAAAAGATGTATCAGATCGATGTGTGGACTGAAATCTAGAGACAGCTGTGTGCCTATGTTTAAAGCACATAAAATGTTAACATTACCCAGTATTTATATATTAGAAGTTTGTCTTTTTGTAAAATCTAATCCCCACTTGTTTACAAAAATAGCGGACATAAGAATGAGGCCAGATCGTGTGAGACCTCAATACCAGCAAAAGTTGGTTATTGGAGGACATCAAAAATCTTTGATCAGTAATAATGTGATCGGGATGGCTCCTAAGATTTTTAATAAATTGCCAGATAGTTATAAGACCGAAGATTTAGTGACATTTAAAAAGACAATTAAACAGCTTTTAATAGAAAGATGTTATTACAGTGTTAAAGATTTTCTACAAGACAATTTGACATAATAATTCGATTTAATTTATATAATTCTTATTTTTGATGCGTGTACTGACATTTTCAATTTAATTTAAATTTTTATGTTGACTTTATTTTATATAAATGTATGTAATTAATTATTGTACGTCTGTAAAGACAGGACTCAGTGGTACTCTATATAATTATATTATCTTTTTACCTGTGCTCCACAATAAATAGATTTGATTTGATTTGATTTGATTTGATTTGGCTTAATGATAGAGTTGTCGCATAAGTGTTAATGGAGAAAATTTAAGTCCAAATAAAGACTTTATTTGGACTAAATTATTTTCACAATCAACACTTTTGTTTAAAATTTAGTCCAAATAGATACTTTACATACATACATACACATTATCACGTCTATATACCTTGCGGGGTAGACAGAGCCAACAGGCTTGAAAAGACTGAATAGCCACGTTCAGCTATTTGGCTTAATGATAGAGTTGAGATTCAAATAGAAATAGGTTGCTAGCCCATCGCCTAAAAAAAAAGAATCCCAAGTTTGTAAGTCTTTCCCTTAGTCGCCCAAAGACTTTATTTGGACTAAATTATCTCCATCGATGACAGGATACCACAGAAACAGTATATTTTTATAGATTCTAAAAACGTATTCTTTAGATACATGCATATAGTGACGTCTATATCCCTTGCGGGGTAGACAGAGCCAATAATCTTACAAAAACAACCGACAGGCCACATACAGGCGTATGGTTTTATGATAGAATTTAGATTCAAATAGTGACAGGTCGCCAGCCCATCGCCTACAAGTAGAATCCCGAGTGTATTAGCCTATCTCTTAGACGCCTTTCACTACATCAATGGTAAAGATATGCAGTGGTCATGTTCTAAAGTGGCGATAACCGCACGGCATTGACCTACCTGTACTGTTCCCTCAGGAAGTTGACCAGCGTGTTGTAAATGTGAGCGCCGCGCGGCTGGAAGAAACAGGAGCCGGGGGACAACTCGTGAAAGAAGAATAACTCTTGTTCCTGTAACAGAATAAAAACATAAAATTAACGTTATATTATCTCTGTTTGTACTTATTGAATAGTGCCGTGTGGTTCTCGGCAGTAATTGGAAAAATAATAGGACCACTCTTTTTCTTTTTGTGTTGAATAAACCATTTATCGAGGAAGGCTTTAAGCTATAATTCATCATGCTGCAACTATTAGGAGATAATGGAAAATGTGAAAAAAAAAACGGGGAAAATTATACACCCTTGAGGTCTTCAATGATGCCCAAAATCACTATTCCACGCGGACGAAGTCGCGGGCACAGCTAGTTTTGAATAAAATTTTTGAATTTGGAATACAAGCAGATATACAAGGAGAGTGTGGAAGGAAAGGTCGGAGTGGGAAGACCTAGACGAACGTATCTTGATCAAATTAAGGACGTCCTGGTAAAGGGTCAGGTCAAAAGTAACCGAAACCGCCGAGCTTGCATGAAGAGAGTTATGAATGTGGATGAAGCAAAGGAAGTGTGCAGAGATCGTGGCAAGTGGAAAAAGGTAGTCTCTGCCTACCCCTCCGGGAAAGAGGCGTGATTTTATGTATGTATATACATACATATAATCACGTCTATATCCCTTGCGGGGTAGATAGAGCCAACAGTCTTGTAAAGACTAGAAGGCCACGTTCAACTGTTTGGATTTAAGATAGAATTGAGATTCAAATATAATAGTGACAGGTTGCTAGCCCATCGCCTGAAAGAAGAATCCCAAGTTTATAAGCCTACCCCTTAGTCGCCTTTTACGACATCCATGGGAAAGAGATGGAGTGGTCCTATTCTTTTTTTCTATTGGTGCCGGGAACCACACGGCAAACGGTATGTATGTATGTATTTATGTATGTATGTATGTATGTATTGGTATACCTTGCCAATCTTCCTGTGGTCCCGTTTGGCCGCCTCCTCCTGTATGGTCTCCCACTCCTTGAGCTGCTTCGGCTCCGGGAACGACACTCCGTACACTCGCTGGAGACTCTCAGCGTCCGCTTTGCCTTCCCAGTATGTCGCGGAGTTCTGTTAAAGAAAGATATAGTAACATAAACATATATAAGAGATATAATCTTCTTATATATAAAATTCTCGTGTCACAATGTTTGTCTCCGTACTCCTCCGAAACGATTTTAACCAAATTTTGCATGCATATTCAGTAAGTCTGAGAATCAGCTAACATCTATTTTTCATACCCCTAAGTGTTAAGGGTTGTCCACGCTTAACTTTTTTTTTAACTAGAAATTACTTAAAAATTATTTATATGGCAAAACAACGTTTGCCGGGACAGCTAGTATAACATAAACATAACATATATTTTATATAATCACGTCTGTATCACGCCTGCTGGGAAGACATTCCTCTTTTTAGACGATGGGCTAGCAACCTGTCACTATTTGAATCTCAATTCTATCATTAAGCCAAACAGCTGAACGTGGCCTTCTAGTCTTTACAAGACTGTCTTCCCCGCAACGGTTATAGACGTGAGTAAACGTATTTATGTTATCTTTTAAGTCTGTCGGCTCTGTCTTCCCCGCAAGGGTTATAGACGTGAGTAAACGTATTTATGTTATCTTTTAAGTCTGTCGACGCTGTCTTCCCCGCAAGGGTAAAAGACGTAAGTAAACGTATTTATGTTATCTTTTACACAATGCTCAACAAAACTTGCTCAGAAACTTAGGCCGATATTTTTAATGGCACCTGCTATATATCACCATGGTTTTCCTGACCTCACAAAATCTAATTTAATACAAAAATTTCCAAATGTGGATGAAGCGAAGGAAGTTTGCAGAGATCGCGGCAAGTGGAAAGAGGTAGTCTCTGCCTACCCCTCCGGGAAAGAGGCGTGATTTTATGTATGTATGTAATTTCCAAATTAAGGTTTAAATGCTACTAAGAGGTCAAGACATTTTGTACAAGCCGTATAATTATTTATATGGTTAACCGCTATCCGTTACCTTGGTGACTTTGACAGCTTTGACCTTGCCCGTGTGTCTCACGTGTGGTCCGCGGCACAGGTCTATCAGTGGGCCACATCTGTACACAGTTGTGGTCGGTGTGTTTTCAAATAAATCTATTCTAAGAGAGCAAGACATTTTGTACAAGCCGTATAATTATTTATATGGTTAACCGCTATCCGTTACCTTGGTGACTTTGACAGCTTTGACCTTGCCCGTGTGTCTCACATGCGGTCCGCGGCACAGGTCTATCAGTGGGCCACATCTGTACACAGTTGTGGTCGGCGTGTTCACTTTCTCATTCAAAATGCGGACCTAAAAGTTAAAATGAACAATCATATCAAAAAATAAATTCAATATTTATTCATCAACAAGTTGTTTATGTATGTATGTATGGGTGTGAAATTGAGTGACCGGATAAGGAACAGCGTGATAAGGGAATGTTGTGATGTGAAAGAAGATGTATTTACAGGAATAGAAAAGGGTATGTTCAGATGGTTCGGTCATGTGGAGAGGATGAATGAAAGCAGGTTAACTAATCAGATATACAAGGAGAGTGTGGAGGGAAAGGTTGGAGTGGGAAGACCTAGACGAACGTATCTTGATCAAATTAAGGACGTCCTGGTAAAGGGTCAGGTCAAAAGTACCCGAAACCGCCGAGCTTGCATGAAGAGTGTTAGGAATGTGGATGAAGCGAAGGAAGTATGCAGAGATCGTGGCAAGTGGAAAGAGGTAGTCTCTGCCTACCCCTCCGAAAAAGAGGCGTGATTTTATGTATGTATGTAACAAGTTGCTTTAATGTTGTGTGTGTAAGTCGCCAAATAAGTGATTAATATTGACTTGTAGGAGTATTTGTATTAAAATTAGCCAGGTTTAAAATGCACAGAAGTCATCAGTAACTCCTTTCTTCCAAGTAAGTGTAGGGGTACGGTTCAAAAATATGTGCATTACATTAAATTCTTTCCAATGTACTGTAATGGTAAGGAAAAATATAAGAACATCTGCATTAAGACAATATATTAACCATAATACAAGCTGAATCAGGTACAACTGTTACCAAGGTCACAGAGATCTTACAGGTCCTAAAAAAACCCTAATAAAACATTTGATGAAATCGTACCTTGAATGGATTGTAGTCAAACATTTCCAGCAATTGTTCCTTGGTCAGCTCCAGCCGTTCAAACGGCTGCTTCTCTTTAGCTATCTTCTTTATCAGACCTTCCAACACGTGGAAGTCAGTCGAGGATATCTATGGTAGAAAAAGAAAATCGTTACAAGTCAGTACGGCTATTTGGAGAGAAACATAAGTAAGACTATTTTAGGTATAAATAATAAAACATATTAAACGCGCACGTAACGTAAATACCTAACATTTAATTTATTTTGGACATTTCGAATCATGTTACAATGATCCGTGGTGGGCGAGCGACTGAAAACGGGCGAGGAACTGCTCTGTCTTCACGGCAGAATGTTCTTCCACTGTCAAGTTGCTAACACGCTAACTACCGTCACAATACAAGCTAATAGAGTCCGTACTCTAGAGCACGGCCGTAATACGGTAAATATTAACGAGATAGTTTAAAATTAGTCTCTGCTTACCCCTCCGGGAAAGAGGCGTGATTTTTATGTATGTATAATTTAAAATTCGCTAATTCTAGTCCTAATAGTAATTGCTTCCGTTGCAGTTTTAAGTATAAAAAGGAGCTTATGACGAAAATAAAATGTACAATTTTTCCACTCACCCCTTTCTCAGGATAGTACATGTCATAGTAGAATCCTTCTTCAATAGGAGGTCCGTAACATAGGCATCCTCCGTAAACCTGTAAATAGTATTCAAATCAAAATTATAACTAGGCACTGAAAGTATTGTATGAAGGCGAAAGATATTTATAATGCATAGACATTTGAAAGAGTTGGGATTAATTTTGTCTCCTATAAAAAGGTCTTATGTCCCACTCTTTATATTACTTCCAAATTTAATATATCTTCTTCTTAAGAGCGATATTCTCTTTCTGTTGCAATTTAATCTAGTGATTTAATTGTATTAAGAAAGATTCCTCTCTAAACCTTCCCAAGCATATTTGCTGAAGAATACCAGAAGACGGCCTGGACATCCATTTTGTCCCACAAGGAGATCCAGCTCACAATTCCCTTTCAAAGTCTGATCTAGATTCCACAACTCATTGTTGACTAAAGCGATGATAGTGGGAGACTGATAGATTTTCACTGCAGGGGGGAAAGTAATAGTATACTAACTCACCCTCCGAGGAAAGACATCATATAAATCGGAATAAGTAGATATCCTCACTGGGGGATAGACTCTAATGTCAAGAGCCTAAAACACATTTGCTAAAAGTGGATGCACTGATCGCAAATATAAACATAAATATAAAAAAAACCCCCACCCTCTCTAAGGCCTCTCCAAGCATATGTGCTGAGGAGTGCCAGAAGACAGCCTGGGCGTCCGTGTTGTCCCATCGGAGGAGCTCCAGCTTGCAGTCTCCTTCCAGAGGCCGGTCCAGGTCCCAGAGCTCATTGTTGACCCGAGCAATGATGGTGGAGTCCGCTAGACCTTGGCTGGAGAGGATAATATAGATAAAAAGGATAATATATATATAAAGCAAATATGCAACAGAAGCTTGGAGCCATTATTTTTAAACTCTATGTTTAAATTTTCAGTTTCACTTTTCACAATCCTGTTAGCATTTAGTCAATATGTTTATCTAAATTTAATCTGTTTTATAAGTATTTAATACAATTAAATTTTACACCTTCAGTTTTGCACAAGTATGTGAATAAAGTTAACTTGATCTAAAGTAATAAAAAACACATCTTAGATTATAAAAGAGGACACTGATTGACTCTGCAATTATACCTATTTATTTTCTCTTCATTGTTGTTGGGTTTTGAAATTTTGCATGCAGGTTCTTTATTATTTGGTCTAGGGTTGCTAGCAATTCTCGGAATGGAAATCAACAGGATTTTTAATTTCACTTGATCTGAGCCATCTAATGGAAATTATAAAATATCATAGTCTTATTCATGTTAAACTCTGTGAAAGAACTTGAGGTTCAACTATGACATAATTCAAGACATGACCATGACCCTATATTAATTATCAGGACAACCTAACTGGGTCATGGTTATACATTTATACTTATTACACACATAAATTCATGCTTCTTTCTCAGGGGTGTCGGTACATCTTTCCACTTCCCACGACCCCTACCATGTTACACATTGTTACCATGTTACACATTGTTACATATTCCGTTGCCTTAAAATGGATTTCTCATAATGTCTTCCTTAAAATAATTAAACATTCAATGAATATACCTTAAAAGAACTTTAGAGTAAAGTAGGCTATCTAATTCAGAACGTGCTTATGGCACATCCACATATACCCGGCACAGGCATTCTTTATAATACATATATCAAGGTGGTCAGTATGCCGGCAGCACAAAACCGGCGGCATGTGTGAATAACCTTTATTTTACAAAAAAATACAACATAAATACTTATCCTATAAACTAAGATAAAGCACAAAAGGTGGCATTATGCAATCTCTTCCAGGCAACCACATAAACATTGGGTGAGAGAGAATTTGGTTTGGGTGCTTACATTTCAGTTGACTACTTGCTTTCAAGTAAGACACCTTTATCACTATTCACCAACGCTATGCACTGATTTAAAAGAAAACATTTATACACTCAGCTGTTAAAAAATACTTACTATTTGCTCCAGAATTCACTTGTGTGCACAAATAAGGCAATTGGTTATATGTACAGTTATATAAATATTTACAATTTACAAGTGTATGTTTATTGTGTCTCATCAAAATTGAATGCACTCTCAGTTATTGCCTTCATAGCCTTTGCTAAAAGCAAAATTGTACTTTAAATGCTGCCTTTGCTTATATGTTTTAATTTTAAAAAATTGTCTTAATTCAATTTTTTCAGTGGTTTCTTTTATAACTGTATATGTGACCTAATATTTGTATAAGTAAGTAATAAAATTAGCTCATCTGCTTAATTTAGAAGCCTCAAACATTCAGTACAGGGTTCATTTAAAACTTTCTTACATACAGTGTAAACTCTATATAACTACACTGAAGGGACTGAGCATTTTATGGCATTATAGAGAGTGGTCGTTAAATGGAGAGGAAAAAAATCAGAATTAGAAAAAGAAAAAGTTTATTTCAGTCTAGTGTTAATAGTTATGTGTGTAAAAAGAATCAATTTTCTTTTACTAGCCATGTTTACAGTTTTAAAGTTTGTGAGCAACTAAAAATATGATAACGTGGTAATCCATGACTCCTACTTATAAGTCACGATCTACACGTGCAAGCAATCCCAATTTATGGAATACAAGCTAAACCAACCAAAGCCAATTGATTTCGACGCTTTAGAGAGTTTGTCGTTAAATCGAGTGACGTTACATGGAGTTTACACTGTATTTCCAAGTAAAGTGCTGACCATGCCTATTACCCCAACCTACAATATAAAAGATTTTTTTCCCCTAGTGGTATACCAAAAAGAAAATTGCTTACCTTATTCCTTTAGCCACATCATATGGAGTAGTCTTCCAAGCATTCGCTTCCACTGTCTTTCCATCAGGCAGAGTCACAACAATGTGTACATCTGGCTTCGAAGCCAGTTCTTCCACATACTGGGCCTTATATTTATCCCAGAGATCAATCCTCTTCTGAATATACTCAGGCCAAGGGTTCAGCTCCGATACACCCCCAGAATCTTCAGTTTTCTTCTTTTTCTCCTTCATGGCTTTCTTCTGAGACTGAAAATAAAAGTGTTTATTGCACATTTACCTTCTGATTTCATAGAAAACTTTGATACATAACAAAGACAACTTTTTTATTTTTTTGATACATTAACTTTTTTGTGAAGTAGATGTTTTGATCATGTAGAAAGTAGACAAATCTTGACTTCTACTAAAAGTAAGAACATTTTATAAAAGCTAATAAAAGTGTTTTATTAGTAGAGATTCATAGAAATCACTATTAAAGAATAAACTTATATGAGTATCTACATGTTTAATAGAAACAAATTTCACTAGAATAATATTTATCATATGTAACATATATAATATAAACATATATAATATTAGTGATAGTTAAGTTTAACTTAAAAGTTTTTATGATATCATTGCTGACGAAACATTATTCAGGCCTACAAACCCATGTGGCATAGGTATCCTTCAGGCGGACAACACAGCGCCCGCGAAGGTTGAATAACTTTAACATCACTTGAAAAACACAAAGTAATAAGTCGGTTTTATAACTAAGTAAATTATTTAATATCCTGCCTTTTCATTTATGTTCAATTTCTGAATTTCTTCAGCGGCAGTGTCACCCATCGTGCTCGTGAAACTTTGACAAAAAATAAACTGACTGACAGCTTCAATTCGACAGTGACATTGACAACAACATTTCGAGCAATCATCGACAAACAACTTAATTTTGTAGCAAGGAAATCTTCGTTAGACTTTATAACATTTCAGAGTGCTTTGCATTAATTGGTTTAGAATTGAATTAAAACCTCATTTAATGCAATTCAAAATTCTTTATTTATAAGAAACATTTTGACAAATTTGTTTTTTCTTTACGCGCCTTGTATGGCGATTCAAAATGTCTGTGTGAATTATATATATTATTTTGAAAACGTTTTGAATATACTAGTCCAAATTAGAAATGTGGTAACGGCAATAATCTATTCTCATTGATTTATTAAAATTATAGTGAAGCTTAAAATTTTTCAATCATGATGCAAAAGTCACGACCAATCGAAGCATTTCAGCAGGTTTTGAGTGCCTTCAAATTGTTTGAAAAAAAGTTGGACAAATTACAGGACGATGTGAACTCGCATGGTCACGCTTTATCGGATCTTAGGATGATGGTTTCAAATCTAGCAATTGGTCTTGATCCTAAAATTCCTTCTCTAAAAATGGATGAGAGACGGTTGAAAAAGTCCATGGCCGTGCAATATGACAAACATCCGAATGTAGCTACAGAAGGTTTTAAAACGAAGAGAAAGAATACTATACAGTCTCTCCCTTCAAAATTGAAACCAAAAAGTTATCCCGTGCCTACTTATGCCGTGACAACAATCAATGCGGATCCTAAATTTGGTAGACTCGCTTCGGTTCCAAAAGTGAAGCATTCTCCTAGACCAGGGAAAACATTATCTTCACGGAAAGCTAACACCCTCAGGCCTCTTAAAGGGAGAGAGAAGAATAGAACCAAAACAAAGACAAAATGATTTCTCTCGAATTTCGAAGTATTCTGTTGGATTATTTTTTTTAATTAACTTAAATAAATGATGTAAAAGCACATAATCCTGTTTAGGGAAAATATAAACATTGCATTTTTATGGAAATATTTTATTCAACAAGTTACTATAGGAATGTATAAGTATGATATCAAGAGTAGAAAAAAACAAATGTACATTAAAATACCAAGAGACAAGATAAAACATCACTCGATTATCTAAAACAGAAGATTATTAGGCGATTATAATAAGCCCGAACTAGCTATAACCACAGACAAAACATCAAATTCTGTGTTTTATTAGTTACATTTCATGCTGTGGCAATATTAAATGTAATACAAATACAAAATTTTGACTTAAGTATAAACTAAGGCATTTAGGTGTTCAAAGCTATATTATTGCTAGCGAACTATTTATGTATATAAAAACTGGTACATTTTGCAGGTAAGTTAAAGAGTAGTAGAACCCAATACCTAAGTCCAGATAAATTACGTGCTCTATGACTAAAATTGCACAAAAGTACTTTAAGCACAAAAGTTCTTTAATTTTTTTTAGGTGGAAATACCTAATTTGCTAAATTGTTCAAACTGAACAGGTCAAATTTTCAAAAATTTTTACTTTTTAAATTCATGAAAACTTCGTCGTGTTTTTAGCATAATGCCATATTCCTGGCAACATTATTACTACCCACAATATTAACTTTTTATAAAATAACAATCGTTTAATATGGCTTAAGGAATATAAAAACGAATTAACTTTATGGATCACTAAAAATCGTTTCAATATGAGCTGATAAAAAAACAATTATTTATGAAAATAAACTAAGCGAATCGTATTCGTTAATAAACAATCATTTGTCAAAAACCATTTGGTTAGCCTTTATTTACATAAATGAATATTTATGACAATGGCATGATTTCAGTCCACCTTCTCTGTATGCCATTCAGGCATATAAATAACTACTTTAAGCAAGATTTGGACCAAGATAATATATTTTTCTTTTTATTAAAAGACGAAACAATATGGTAAACAATTATGGATCTATGTGTTGCGGGCCTTATAGACCATAGACAATACGTTTAATTTTTCCTTTGGACCGTGACTTCTACGTCGAACGCATTGCTTTTGTCATCTAAAGGCATTCTGAACAACTGCGCATGTTGCCACGCCACTTCGCCACTGCCGCCAGAAAGTACAGCAGTTATGGTGGCGTTGTTAAATTCCCGCTCGAATACTGTCGGTGTGTCTGGCAAAAGAGGTAAAATTAAATAAAAATTCATGTCATCTCTTGGGAAGGCCGACTGTTCGACAGATGCACTTACTAATGGCTTGTCCCGATTGCTTCCTAGAAAGGAGCCCCTGGTGCGGTTTTACAACCGGTGGGAATAAAAGTGAAACATTAAGTTTATTACACTCACGTCGGCCCAGTTAAAACTCGTGAGTCTCAACTCCCGTTTCTTCCTTCTTCGGCAGAAACTGCACGAGACTGTATAACGCAAGTTTAAGTGAGCCATTACGGACAGTTCCCTGGGTCAGGTATTATAAGATAAAGCACAAGCTGCTTGATCTTGTGGCTTGTGTTTGGGTCGAGAGCAAAAATATCGGATCACGAGCAGTTTGGATACCTCCATGCCACTTTCCCAACGACCTGTATGTTATGTGCTTACGGTCAGCGCTCGAAACAGTAGTCAGTAGGGTGTCACCTCAACACTGTAATCCAATTTTGGTTTTTAAATGAACTTAATTCCCTTACCTCCTAGCTTTAAAGTAGAGTTCCTCTCGTCGAGTGTGACGGTCCCCGCCAGTTGGCCGCAGTCGTACACCGCTGACGTCAGTCTCACACTCAGTCGCGAGCATACCAATCCGGAGCCGCAATTTAAACGCCAAGATATTGTACCTTCGGCGTTGGACGAATTTTCTAGAAAAATGGAAAACAGTACTTTAGACCTTAATGGAAGTGATAGGTGAACTTACCGGCGCTCCAAGATTAAGACTCAAGAGACTTAACAACGTACGTTTTTATATTGCATCTCAATTCTAAGATTTATTTAATAGCATTTCAACTAAGCGAAAAATTGAAGCAAGACGACACATCATTTTTACAATTTCTTATAACATATAGCATTTCTATAGACTTTTAATTATTCGAAATTCTATGATCACCCAAAACCGACAAAAGGTCCAAAAAACTCACCATTCCTCGCCAAATATACCATCTTCCAATCCGTTTCCACTTTCCTAGCTATCTGGTCCGACTCGTACACTCCACTCATCCACCCGGGTAATACCGTTATTTCCACCCCGTTTCGTGTCACTACATATTTGTCTATGGCCGGGTAATACCGCACGGTATAGGTGCCGGGCTGGTCAAAGTCGAACATGTAGTTAGTCTGCCTTCCTATTTCGCCTCTATCGGTCCGCCATTCTATTGAGCCGGATATCCGGCCGTGGTTTTCGTAGTCGCCGGGTTCTCTGAAATGACATCATATTTTTAAATATGACCCCTTTTGGAACAATTTTACATAAGATAGAAATTTTTGGTATATATAAAATAGTTTGAAAAATCTTTCTATAATTTTAACTCTTAGTCGCATCCATTTTGTGAATACTTATTTCTCGTGAGAGTAATTTTTCAACACTGGTATTCCAACTTGGTTAAGGTCTCAGATACTACACTACTCTTTCTTTGAAAATCATTTAGCCAAATATATTAGGGAACAGCGAAACTTAAATGTAATTCCTGATCGCTGTGGAATATAGACAGAAAAAGCAAGATATAACATAAGACTCTTATAATGCGTCGTGTAGATTAAACACAGCATTGATAATTTAAAAAAAAAGTCTTTCTAGTGGTTCTAAAGTCTGTGGACGATTACCTTTCTTTCATTAGTTGCACTAGTTCCTCGACAGCCCTTTTGGTGAGGTACCGTCGCCTAGCTTCAGACACCTGGCGTTGTCTGTGCTCCCTCAGCGCTAGAATCGTTTCTATCAGTTCTGTTTCAGTGCAAGACCTTCTTCTTTTTAGCACCTGAAATAATAATAGAATGTCTATACAATATCTTGATCTATACGGCCTGTGGCGCAGCGGTAGTTCGCTTGTTTGTGACACCGGAGGTCCCGGGTTCGAATCCCGGCCAGGGCATGATGTGAAAAGAACTTTTTCTGATTGGCCTGGGTTTTGGATGTTTATCTATATAAGTATTTATTATAAAATATAGTATCGTTGAGTTAGTATCTCGTAACACAAGTCTCGAACTTACTTCGAGGCTAACTCAATCTGTGCAATTTGTCCCGTATATATTAATTTATTTATTTATATACGTATCTTGATCAAATTAAGGACGTCCTGGTAAAGGGTCAGGTCAAAAGTACCCGAAACCACCGAGCTTGCATGTTATGAATGTGGATGAAGCGAAGGAAGTATGCAGTGATCGTGGCAAGTGGAAAGAGGTGGCCCCTCCGGGAAAGAGGCGTGATTTTATGTATGTATGTATGTATGTATGACTAAACAAAGCGGGACGGGGAATCATTTTGGCGACATATCGACGTATTCACCTAAAATTATAATATATAAACTTGTATGTATATGAGTAATAACGTCAACACTGCTCCATAGAGCGTGGCACCTTGTATTCAATTTTGTAAAGAAATCTATTCTAGTCTATAAGTAGTGCCCCCGCCAATACGAGCCAAGCGAAGCGCAAGGGCACTACCTACCTTTTGTGGAACGTAACTGGCGAGTCGGCCGCACGGACTTTTTGCTATTCGTCATATGGGCTTGAGCTTAAAAATCTATTCAATCTTTTGAACTCTTTCCGTGAGGCCAACTCGCCAGTTACGTCCACGGTTTGCACGCCTACGAGATTATAGTGGCAAAAACTCTGCTACGCGCTACGAACTACGCAGTACGAGCTATGGCTGTAGTATTTCCCCGTAACTTGAGTGTAAAATTAGGGCTTATCGATTTAGGGCTGGGCATGTGGGGTTAGAAATTTGGCTCTACACAATAATGATTACAGCTTAGTACCTTTGGCATAGAGAAATTCGCGATTCCGTTAAATGGTCTAAGTGTGGAAGTACCTCTTTATGGTCATTGGTGTATCTCCAGGTGACGTCCTGGAGGTCGTCCCTGGACACAGCGATGACGTAGGACAGCTTCTTGCCCCACCCGTGGCTGTATATGAGGGGGGCGTTCAGTTTGCCCTCGCACGGGTCCACGTGAAGCCAGGTGTTGGAGTCATAGTCGAAGACCTGGGAAGAATATAATACATAATACATGATTTTTCAAGAAAATATATATTATTACTAGCGGACCCGACAGACTTCTGTCAAAAAGATTTGTAATATGACAGTTTTTTGTTTCTATCCATTAGACCTACATTGCTTAGACAACAGTGAACTTTATAAATTAGCAATAAAGCTCTAATTGACTGTACGTATTAGTTAGAAAACGTTTGTATGGGATAAAGAAAAGCACTGTTTTTAAGGTTTTTTCGGCAATTATTTGGTATTTTTTCGCCGTAAAAACCATCCGTGAGCTTCGACGAATATTAAAAAAAAGAATTGGCCAAATTGGTCCAGGCGTTCTAGAGTTATGCGCTTACCAACACATTTAGCGATTCATTTTTATATTATAGATAAATAAGAATAGGGCCATTCCATCTCTTTCCCATCGATGTAGTAAAACACGAGTAAGGGATAGTTTAATACAGCTTGGTTTTCTTTTAGGCTATGGTCTAGCAACCTGACACATTTTGAATCTTAATAATATCATTAAGCGAAACAGCTGAAATAAAATTTGTCAGAAAGCAGACCTCGGACCAATTTATCAAACAAACATGAATGTTGCAAAAGGCGATTAAGGGATCGGCTTCTAAACATGTGATTCCTCTTGTAGGCGTTGCGCTGGCAACCTGTCACTATTTGAATCTCAATTCTATCGTAAAGCCGTAACAGCAGTACGTGACCTTTCAGTGTTATCACGACTCTTGACACCTGTCTTCCCCGCAAAGGATACAGACGTGACTTTATATTATTATCAAACGAACTCACCTCGCACCAGACATGGTCAGTGACGTCGTACACATATCTCGTGTCGTATCCTAAAGATCGACACATGAGAGTGAAGCAGTTGGCCCACTCCCCGCAGCGGCCGCGCCTCGTCCTCAGCAGAGCCCTAGGATCATTGTACCGTGGGAACTCCACCTCGATATCACAGTTCAGGCATTCGTATATCTGTTGGTAATATTAGTCCACGATTCAGATTTAAGAGATCATCTATACTTGTATAATGACGTCCGGTGAAAATGCTGCAGTGTAGTTTGTTCCGCCGCTTCTTTTACACACGCGCTTCGGAAGCGGTAGTAGTTATAATTAGATTTTAGTGATGTGACGTCAATAAGTGATGTGTATCTAATTTTTTAAATAAATCTATTCCATTCTAAATAGGTATTGAAATATATGATCATATTTATAGGGGACTGCATGTATATGTTTTTGGGTTTTCAGGTTAGATAACTTGAATTTCTTCAACTGAACTGTACGGTATTAGGTGAAATTGGCCTTTCATTCTTTGCGAGACTGTAGGCCCTGTCTACACCGTAATGAATAAAGAGGTGATTTTATGTTTGTATGTTTATTTTGTTTGTAAAGATTAACGGTAGGTTACAATTGGGAACGCGTTAAGAAGAGAATTTTGTGGAGACTTACTTCTAAATTACAGTTCTCAGTCATGGTCCTCAGTGATGAAGAACCATTGAAACTAGTAACGGCCCCACATTGTGGACATTCCGGCTTATTCACCCATGAGAAAAATTTGTACTTGAACCAGCTTAGCAGTTCCATGAGTAGTGCGATGTCGAATGGCAGGTCCAAGCTCTTCAGCTCCCCTGGACATTTGTAATAAATGAAAAATTAAAAATCGTTGGATGCAATGTCATTGATTGGACAGGGTCAAATAATCACCCTCCTGTTACCATCCTGAGACAAGTCCAAATTCACTCTGTGACTATGAGCTAGAAGAAGGTTATCAAAGTCCTGTTATACAATTTGGTGTAGTTACCGGCACCAATAAAAAAAGACAGAGTCCACTCCATCTCTTTTCCATGAATGTCGTAAATGGCGACTATGGGATAGGCTTATAAGCTTGGGATTTTACTTATAGGCGATAGGATAGCAACCTGTCACTATTTGAATCTCAATTCTTTCATTAAGCCAAGTAGCTGAATGTGACCTATCAGTCTGTTCAAGTGTGTTGGCTTTGTCTACCCTGCAAGGTAGTTACGTTACTATATGTATATACAATTTAGTTTCTGTCATATAAATTATGTGTATGTCAAAATTGTATTAACTTCCTCACAATTCTATGGTTCCTCTAGGCCAAACTCATCATATCTCACCGGTCTTAATTTTTTTCTGATGGTCTCTCATCCGGTCTATAGCCATCAACTGCAGCGTCACTATTGGTATATGAGCCCGTGCCAGTTCTTGCAGCTCCTCATCTTCATACTTTATCATGCTGTTGAACAGCGACTCTATCTTCAATAGGAACGGGTTTACGGTTTTCTGGAAAACATGCATACATAAGCCTATCCCTTAGTCGGAAAGAGATGGAGTGGTCTTATTCTTTTTTGTATTGGTGCCAGGAACCACAGGTTACAAGGATATATTTAAAATATTCTTTGTACAAACCTAAACAGAAAGAAATATTAAAACTAAAAGGAAATTTGAATTGATGAACTCTATTAATTATACACTAGTAAGAAACTGTAAAGTGGTTACGTCTCTCCCTCAGGGAAATGATGTGTGCTGTTTTATGATAGTCCGTATCAGGACAGTTAGATTTAAAGTGCCTAGATAGCTAATGTAATCTAGTAATTAAGAAGATTAATAATTTAGCTACATATAATGATAATTTTAATCATACCAAAATATTAGCAGGCAGAAACTTAGGCTTTTTTGCTGGTGTGTTTTGAAATGACTTTATCATGACTCTACTTTGGTCCAGGGTGCCATAACAGAAGCACAGCTTCCTCTCGATAGTTGCCTGAGCTATCCTCAGCTTGCTCAGAGAGAACTCTTTTGGATATATCATGCTGTCTGCTACCTGAAAAATTTATATAAAAATGTATGTAATTGAATATACCTATGTACAGTGCAAGTAATTCATGCTGCTTGGTATAACTAGGTATCGAACAAAACTTTCTAATTCGTCTAAACAATTAAAATGTTTTAAGTAAACTTAAGTATATAATAATATGTAAAGAAAGTGATAGAAGGTAGATGAAAAGTAAAAAAAAGTGGTATAAAAGGCTAACCGACTGAAACCCCACATATTTCATATAGTCACTCAAAGCCTCGTATTCCAAACATTTCTTGAGAACATCGCTCTTTATCGTCCGTAATTCGTAATCGTGAGGGTTTTCTAAAATAATGTTTATGTGCCTAAGAACTTCGTACAAAATATCACTAAATTTCTCAGTATCACGAACGCTTTGTTCGATTAGAGCTAATCGGGCCATATCTTCCATCTTTAGAGGATTAGTTTAAACACTTCTTATTTGAATAAAATATCAAATTATATTTTATAAATTTACAAATACACAGCAGTGTTTGATAAGACACTTGTCAAATTTTGGTTTGTAATGGTTCAAGGCTTGTTCCAAGACAGAAATGTTAGATTAAAATCGGTAATTGTGTTGTGACAGTGACGGATTCGGAGTGAATGTCATAAATTTCTTAAATATTAGCCTAAATGGAATATAACGATTAAGTGTTGCTAGCAACGAAAATAATGAGTGTGTTGCAAAATATAAAAATGATCAAAGCACAAAGTTTTTATCAAGATTATTGTACACTAGCTGTGCCCGCGACTTCGTCCGCGTGGAATAGTTATTTTGGGCATCATATTCATTTTTGCAAACATCCTCCTCGGCTTTATCAATTATAGCTGCTAATTGTTATGCGACTTGGCGACGACTTGGCCCACATCATTACCCGCGACGGAACGGAGACCGTATAGTGAGATGAGAGGCCTTTGCCCAGTAGTGGGATCTTACAGGTTGATACTTTACTTTAAAATAGTAATATCTTCTAAGATGTCAGGCGGTCACGCGTATTAAAAAGAACGCTGGTTCGCCGTATTAAATGTTTCGCTGCAAATTGCTTATAACGACTATATCTCAAAACCTATTCGCCTGATTTATATACTGTAAATGGCAATTATAGTCTACATGAAAAGCCGAAAGTAATAAACATATTTGTTTGTTTGTTTGTTTGTAAACTCTTTATTGCACATAAAAATAAATAAAACAAATTGCAAAACAGTTATTGGATTTAGAAGAATATGTACAATGGCGGACATATTTATTTGGATAAGGATTAATACTGAATTAAAGAAAATTGGTTTCAAAATAACTTATGTTTATAATGAAAAAATAATCTTAAAAAATGAACATAAAAGTGGTTATTGTAAGTAAACCTTAAGAGATAGATATATGCTCTCGCGGACTTTTTTGTGGCAAAAAATGAGTACTTCACATCTTTAGTACATTGTTTTACTATATCTTTGTTGGTTTGCGCAGCGTTCGCGTGGAAAGCTCGCAGATGGCCGACTCATTCAACTTTCACCTGCATTGTTGACGTTTCCCGTAGGAAATCCGGGATAAAATGTAGCCTATAGCCTTCCTCGATAAATAGACTATCTAACAGTGCAAGAATTATTCAAATCGGTTCAGTAGTTTCTGAGATTAGCGCGTTTAAACAAACAAACAAACAAACAAACAAAAACAAACTCTTCAGCTTTATAATATTAGTATAGAATACGTACATATTTCGAAAACGTTTTACCACAAAAATAATTTTCAACATGTTTAATTTCAATTTGCAAATCAATCAAATACTACATGCGCCTTTAGTTTTATTACACCTTGGTTTCTGTAGATTCAGTTACTATAGCAATAAAATGGTAAACAATGTACTTAGTACCTATGTAGTAATTTTTTCTTTGCCGGAATTTACGTGTTGCATATAATATCAACGATAATAGTATGCGAAAACACACTATTATTAGTGACAAAACACCAAATATTGGTAACTTCATGATATCCTAAATAGCTTTAATATCAGTCACAATGTGAACGATTCGCAAAGAGTAGGTACTTTACACCCTCCTTACATTTGTCCCGATTCTGCTTTCCTGGGGTCATCTTTTGATCACTATCCACTAGGAGTGAGTGAGTCAGGAATAAATCAAAGTGGCTCCCTCCAACGACCCTATCATTAACACTAATTCTATTAGAAACTAGCTAACCTAGACTGAATGGATCGTGATTCTCCTGTCTCACTGGATAACAATGTTTTTACCCCAGTCACTTCTTACTACATGCCTGGGAAGATATGGGGTGATCCTATACAGAACTGAAAAAAAAATTAAGTAAATATTCTTGTCTTAAAATAGAAATAAGTATGCATAAAAATGTCCTTTCAGAGTTTCCACAAACATCCCGGAACTGGCTTTTGCACGCTCGATATGTGAGGGGTGAACACGCTCAATGTTTAGACTTGGCTGATGAATTGCAGAGATGTTCTGAAAATAGGCACAGATACGCATATTTCATAAAGGTACGCATATAAGATAGAACCATTTTTCATTATCGGCAGATGCACCACCTCCTAAAGGGGTAAACTGAGTAAAGAGAAAAACTGTCACCTGTCACACCATGTACATTGGTTTACATTGACCAATAAACATGTAGATACACATACGGTTTTTATCTCAGGAGACGACTCTCGTGTGACCTCCACAACCATTGCAAGGAAACCAATACTGAATATGGTAAAATCAGCACTAGAGAAAACTAGCTATTCCCTTAGTCGCCTTTTACGATATCGATGGAAAGAAAAGACATATAAAGTGCCAAGAAACATACGAGACTGCCATATTTATGTCATTATGCCAGTGAAGTCATTCTTAAAATGGTCAATTTGTATCATATTATATTGAAAGGGTAATTACGGTTTTCCTTGTTATGTTTTATGTGTGCTAAATGTGGGTATATCATTTCTAGGCTTCGGTGCTCGCAGACGCAGGTAGATACCAAGAGGCGCTGGAGAGGTTCCATAGCTGCATCAGGTTACAGCCACAGGACCCCGAGCCTTTGAAGGAAGTGGCTAAGTGTTTGTAAGACCATTGGATATTACCTCACCTTCTGGAAAAGAACCCAGGATGCGCGTTTTACCATGATCCTGGGAAATCAAGTTTTTACATGAAGCAACTCCCATCTGACTTCCGCAACCGTTGCAAGGTAACCTATCCTTCTTGTATATTGGATTGGATTTGTGGTAAAAACGGCACTAGGTGAATGTGCCTTAGTGGCCTTTTACGATATCCATAAGTCCTATTTAAAAGTGTCGGGAACCACACGGTACTAGTAAGATTTGTGTCAATTTTTAATACAATTGAATTCATTCAGGCATCTGCTTGATCCTGACCATGAAAATACATTTGGAAACATTTTACCATCGCAAACCTATTTGTGCACTCTAGACTTTTTATGCATAGTGAAAATAAAAATTTATGGCTCATAGATACTAGGTTATCCTCATTGTGTTCTTGTTTTCAGATTCCGCCAAGGACGCTTTCAGTTGTCTCTAGAAGCTTATCTGGAGGCTGATAAATTGACAAAACATCCAGACCCTGATGTGTTCTGCGCTTTGGGTGGGGTGTTTTTGAAACTTGTTTTCTTTCTATCTTCTTAATACATACATACATACATATGGTCACGTTTATATCCCTTACGGGGAAGACAGAGCCAACAGTCTTGAAAAGACTGAATGGCCACGTTCAGCTATTTGGCTTAGTGATAGAATTGAGATTCAAATAGCGACAGATTGCTAGCCCATCGCCTAAAAAAGAATTCCTAGCCTATCCCTTAGTCGCCTTTTACGACATCCATGGGAAAGAGATGGACTGGTCCTATTCTTTTTTGTATTGGTGCCGGGAACCACACGGCATCATATCTTCTTAATACCTAGAATAAGAGAACACTGACTGACATCACTGCACAGCCTAAAGCGCTGTCTAGCGAATTTAAATTGGCGGAACGGAAATTAGCGGGCTTTTTTACGCAGGCGGATCCGCGGATGTACTCTATTGTGGTATTATGCATGAGACAGTTGACCCTCTTCTGAAAGATGAGCAACTGAGACTCACGCCAGGAAGATGCTGAAAATTTATAAGATACTTGCGTTTTTGATTTAAGTAGGTACTATAGTTTGATTTTTATGCTGAACTAGCAGTTGCCCTTGTGGTCTTTGCGTGAAAGCCTATTTAGTACTTTTTGCGTGAAAGCCTAATAAACACACACACATTCATAAAAACTATCGCATTAATAATACAGCATCTCTTCATGCAAGCTCGAATCTAACCACAACATATATCTTTTAGCGGAGTGTGCCTGGAATCTTGGAGATGCTGAGCGGGGAGTGGAGTGGGCAAGGGCGGGGGTGCAGGCGGGCGGGGGGGAGAGGGCTGGAGCTCTTCTAGCCAAGTTACTGCTGGCCTGCGATGACGTTAGCGGAGCACTTGCAGCTTATGACCAGGCATTGACGTAAGTTCGTTTTATTTTTTCTGAAATGATAGTTCTTCAAAGCAAGTCCCAGACTAGGCATCGACAGTTTCTAAAGAATCAATTGCTTATGGTATCACTAGAATGTTAGATGGCAATCGCTTTGTATATACTATACAAGGCATCCTACTCCCCAAGATGTAATTCCCGGCCAGAGCATGATGAGAAACGCAGTTTTTCTAATTAGCCTGGGTCTTGGATGTTTATTTGTTTATTTATTGTAACAATTACAATTTGTTAAGTACAGTAGGCGGAGCGGGCTAAATGCTAATAGCATTATCTAACAGCATAAAAAATCATCTGCATCTAAAATAGCATTGGGTCAAGCGTTATAAAATATAGTATTGTTGAGTTGATATCTCGTACCACAATTATCGCACTTACTTCGATGCTAACTCAATCTGTGTGATTTGTAAATAATGGGGTATTTATTTATTTATGTTATTCAGACAAATGACAGGAGGATTTTGATAAGTAAACAACCATACTCCACCCGGCGTTTGTATAACAGTAACCTATAACATTACCTTTTTAAAGGAAAAACTAAGTAGGATATGCGTCAGTAGTAGAAAGATGGCCTAGAAATCGCCAAACAATAAAATTAATAGCTACACTATCAACAGCTCTTATTTCTTCTAGAACGCACGCCTGCGGAGCCGACACCATGGCCGCTGCTGGAGCCCTATGCCTCCGAGCTGGCGACCCTCGCCGTGCCTTCCAACTCCTCGGAGCGGCATTAGCACAACAGCCAACGCAACACGCCGCCGCTTTAGCGCTGGCCGCGATGATGCTGCAGCATAAAGATGTGGATGCAGCGCTTGCGAGGCTGAAAGCAGCTCTTTCTGCTCATCCAACTTGTGTGGCCGCTCATACTAACCTTGGATTAGCTTTGTTGGCTAAGAAGAAATATGTTGCTGTGAGAATATACTTTTATCGGTTTCCGTGGAACCTTTGTAATAAATTTTACGTAAATGCTAACTTCCTGTAACTCCCTGACCGATGATGACAGTGTAGCCTAGATAGTCTGTAGCGGTGGTAGCTTTGAACGAGAAAAGAACGATGTTAACGTAACTATATGACCAACATAGGACAGATATGATGTTGACAGAAAGAAAGTGGAGCCAAGACATTAAATTTAAATGCAACTAATTTCTATGTTCATCATTATTTTGTTTGTCAGGCTCTAACCTGCCTCCAGCGCGCTGTGTGGGCAGCACCACTCAGCGGCCGGGCAGCTCACGACCTGGGCCTAGCCTTGTTGCTGTGCAAGAGACCCGCCTCCGCCTTCTGCAGACTGGCCACTGCCGCCGCATTGCAGCCCACACAGCCTTACACAGTAAACCAACTTACTTATTACACTTTGATGCAGTTAATATTTTTCCTTATGTAAGTGACATCGAAAGAGTGGACCCATCCCAAAGGTGATTTAGAGTTCTACTCCCTCTTTGATGACACCTACTAAGATTATATTCTATCAGTCAACCATTGGATCAAATCACACAAGTAAAGGATTTAAAGGCATCAACAGTTTTAGTTCTACATTCATTCATGTTTTTTAATGTAGACAATGTGCATTCGTCCATGATTTAGATTTAAGAGATCTATATTTGTATATTGACGTCCAATAAAAATGCTGCAGTGTAGTTTGTTCCGCCGCTTCTTTGACACATGCGCTTTGGAAGCGGTAGTAGTTATAATTAGATTTAAGTGATGTGACGTCAATAAGTGATACCTTGTATCCAATTTTGAAAATAAATCTATTCTATTCTATTCTTATTCAATAAAAAAACATTGTGTTGTAGGTTCTTCTAATTGGGGTAGCGCTTGAACGCCTTGGAGACAGTCGGGCAGATGCCGCATACGCCAGAGCAGTGACTTTGTCTCCACAAGATCCTCTGATCAGATTGAACATGGCTGGCAGACATGCTAGGGTCGGAAGACTAGCAGAGGCGGTCGAAGAAGCCGGTGTGACTGCCGAATTATTACAAGGCCAACAAAAAGGGGACCCTCAGGTAAGACTTTACAAAACATAAATCTTAAAATCAGATACGATGAAACGTATGCCAGAGCAGTATGGTTCTGCCTCCGGACGATTCAATGATTAATAAACGGCAAGCTACGGTTGAATAGGCTATCAGAGGCGATCGAAGAAGCAGGTGTAACTGCAGAATTATTGCAAGGCTAAGAAAAGGGAGACCTTTACGTAAGACTTGAAAAAATGTGAATCGCGGCAGAAATATTTATAATTTCTGTGGTTGCAAGACTAGCGCAAGCAATCGAGAAGTGCGATAGCTGAGCCCAATAAAAGGGAGGCACAAATAAAGGAAACTAACGCAGTATTTGCAAGAAGTCGACTGTGGAGTTGCCCACATCAAATTCTGAACCATTTTAAGCAAATCTTTGAAAGGTATCATCCGTGTATTTAGCAAGCTTAGCAAATTAATGGTCTTACGATATCATTAGAGCATTAAATATCTCTTTGCAGTTGGCAAGTTCTCTAACTACACTTCTAGCATTGTTGAGAGAGGCTGGTGTGGAACTGCATCAGCTGCCACCTGCGGTACCGGACGTAGAAGGACCAACTTGTGTCCCAGACGAACCCCCTACGCCCGACGAAGATAATATGGCACCCGATGAAGTTTAATTCGATTCCTTACATTTTGACTCAATAAATGGCATTATAACATTTTTATTGAAAATAAATAAATTACTGGTTAAAGTTTTGACTTTATGATTATGGGTTTTGCGTCCGGTCAGGGCATTATTTTTAGGATAAAACTTACTTAAATATCTTCGTACCATGTATACCTTAATGTATTTACATGATAAGATTAGAGAGAAGACATAAATTATTATTATTAAAAAACTAAATTTCTATTATGACCCGAGGTCTTTTATACTTTTATATTTCTTTAAGTGATTTGTTTTATTTACAAAAAATATCTTCATGCGTACATAATTTTTTTTTGGGCCAATAGCAACGCGATCGATACGACTGATAATTACATGACTTTGAAATTGCAAACACAAAATTGCCTATCAACAATTACATAACGCAATCAAACATAAAAATATTTATGACTATGAAAACAAATTTATAAACTGAAAATAAATTGCGGAGAAAGTAAACTTATAGCAGTAATAAAATGTTATGGCAGCTACGCTTGGATTTGGTAACTGAGAAAGAAAATAGTATTTTTTGACTAATATAATGTTTACTTTTGTTTTATTTTTAGTAGTGGGTGTTGGATTAGTAAGTATATTTTTGTACATATCAGATCAAAACATAAGTAAAACACACATCCTACTTCACTCCGGGATAAACAAATTACGAGCCAATATTATTACTTCTCAAATTTAATAAACCATTCATTTACCAACAGATAAATGCCGAAGAGAAAGAAAAAGAGCGTAAAGCAAGTCTCATTGTTCTCCCACCTCTAGTTCTTGGCTATGATGAACTTTACGCGGACGTCGCGTCATTTGAAAAGAAGCCTGAAAGAATCCGTCAAAGCAAAGGAAACGAGGAGACACAGAATGAAGTGTCAAAAGACTCAGTATCACTTGAAAAAGAAAACGTTCTGTATTTAAAAGAGAATGTCAATTCAAGTGAGATTCCAAGCGCTGACGAATTCAGTGATGAAAATGACACAGAAGAACTTGCAATTGAAACAAACTCGATACATGATATTCCCGCGAAGACTGATACGGACAAGCATGAGCATAAATCACCTTATATTGAAACGACAAACATGGACACTAAAGGGCGTTACAAAAGAAGTGTGAAGAAAAAGGTTGGTCAGGTTCGTTCTAAGAATAGTCTGAAGGAAAGTGATAGGCAAGCGCGTTCCAAGAGAAGTTTACAAAAACAGTATATTCAAAGATATTTAAAGAGAAGTCTAAAGAATAATCGTCATCAAAGGTATGCCAAAAGAATGCTAAAGAAAACGCGACGTCGAGGTCGTTTTAAGAGAAGCATAGAACATGCTCGTCATAAGCGTTTTAAGGGAAGTCATGAACAACATGACCATCACGGGCGTTTTAAGAGAAGTCTGGATAAACGTCACTTCAGAAGAAGTCAACAGACTCCTTGTCCTTGTCAAGCTGGTTGAAACTAATTGAATTGAATGAGTATGCGCAGACGCAGGTTTCGGGTAGAGAAATCTGTATAATATAGAACTATTAGCTTTTACCCGCAACTTTGCCCGCGCGCTTATAGGCACAAATTTAGCACCATCTACAAAAGAATACCGGTTTTTCCGCAGATGTCACAAGTACTAAAGATTATACCGAGATGAAAAGTACCCTATGTCCTTCTCCAGACTCTTATCTATATATACGCAAAATTTCAAGCAGATTCGTTCAGCAAATAATTTGTGGTAGAGGTTACAAACAAACAAACTTACTTTAGCATTTATGATATTATTATGTTATAACCTACAATTAAGTTTATTAATTTTAAACAATAAAACATTTACTCACCTTATTAAAACATTAAATCGCCTTTATAGGAGTATAGTATTTAAGCTAAATTTGATACAACGGAGTCTGCGAAATATAAAGCTGTACTTAATGTAATTCTATATCTAATAATTGTAGAAATTTGTTTTGTGGTCAGAAATTTGTTTTGTTTTTTGATAGTCTAACAGTTGGTTTAAAATCAAAACATCACTCATCACTATTATGTTAAACAATTTATTTCTGTAAATCACAACATTTTTTAACTGCCAATTATACACATTCGGGTTATTGTAAAGAAGATTGTAACGAAATAACTTAAAAAAGACTCAATAAAAGTTTTCGAAATAATCCCTAAAAATAAATAACACCGTTATTGTAAGCCAAAAAAAAATATAGGTATACTTACATAAAAAAAATACAAAGCAGCATAATGAATCAGTTCTGTCTGTAGCCGACTTGCGTACTCTGTGCAAACCGTGTATTTTTTAAAAAATGAAGCCATAAATCCTAGATATTTTCGCTCTTTGCAAATTTTACTTATTGGAGGAATTATGCAATTTGTCTCTTCTGTATTTTTCTCGGTCTACGGGCAAAAGACTGTCACATTCTATGTGCGACCTGTGTAGGTACCTTATGCAAAATATGTCTTTTGTGTTCTTCGCGATCTAAAGATAAACAAACGCCACTTTTTTTGGGCGTCCTTTTTATTTTTTGCAAAATTTGTCTTTTATGTTCTTCATGGTCTAAAGAAAAAGGAAAGCCATTTTCTGTGGACAACCTATTTATTTATTGCAAAAATTGTCTTTTTTGTTCTTCGCAGTCTAAAGATAAAGGAATGCCATTTCCTTTGGGCGACCTATGTAGTTTTTGCAAATTACTACTTTTGTGTTCGGGGTCTAAATATAGAGAAACGTCATATCCTGTGGGCGACATGTGTACACTTTGTTCCTGTCTATCGTGTTCTTCACGACTAAGAGTTAGACGGACGTCATTAACCGTAGATGACCTGGAATTTATATGCAAATTCTGACTTTCCTGGGCATTACGATCTAAAGATATATGTACCTCACACTTTGACGATTTGTGCAGTTTTTGCAATTTATGTCTTTTGTTTTCTTCACGATTTACAGTATGTAGTTTATGTAAACTGCAACTTTTATGTTGTGCATGGTCCAAAGATAGAAGGACGTCACATTTTGCGGACGATCTGTGCATTCTGTGTTATTCTCGGTTTATATGCACTCTTCGCAAATTGTTTTGTTACAAACTTTGTGGTGTAGAATTCACAGTAGACGTCACAATCTGTGTACGACTTCTGCAGACTATGTTTTCGTCTCTCGTCTTCTTCCTACTGGCTTTAGTCCCGGTTGCATCCTCGCCTTTCCGAAGAGGAGCCCCGGGTATGCCTTTGACCGTGGATTCTATATTAGATGAGGTTTTCGTTTCTCGTCGTCCAACAATAACAAGTCATAGCATCAGTACAATGTATCTTATACTTCTTGTGCCTAATAATACAGTTTGTATCTTTAAAACTTTGTAAATTTATTTTGTTAACCTAGTTTGTAGGCATTTATATCACAAAAAGGCAAGACACTATTAGTATTTTATTTACACATACTTAAAATAACGAATTTGGAAGTCACTATGAAGGTATGAAATTCCCTGTAAGTATTGCTGTGCCCTTGAACGTTACAGCGAAGAAATAAGATGGCTGCGTCTGTTCCTCTGTATAATGCGATGGATTAATTCCATTATTGGGCGTGAACAGACCTAGAGAAATATATATAAAGATTGAAACAAATTTTCGTCTGGCAAAACAAAAAAAATGTCATAAAAAAAGGAATTTGGAGCGGCTGACCCGACATTTATAACTTATTTGATAATTATGACTATGGGCTTATAAACTTTGGATTCCTCTTGTAGGCGATAAACTAGCAACCAGTCACTATTTGAATCTTAATTCTATCGTTAAGCCTGACAGCTGAACTGACTGTTGGCTCTGTCTACCCCACAATGGATATAGCCGTTATTATATGAATAAATGAATGAACTAATTTTACTACTTTAAATCTTTACAATTAACAAAATTAATTAAACTATAGAAAAGCAATATCGATTAACTATTTTATAAATAATATTTTTGCCATCAACTTACATGTTAGAACTTTAGCAGAAACACCATTTTCGTTTATATCAATGTCGCCATATTGAATTGTTGCTTTAGAATCGTCAATAGTAGTTCTCTGCGAAGAAAATAAAACGGTATATATAAATAAAAATACATACTTAAATAAATCACGTCTTAATAACTTACCGTCTAGACAGAGAACAGTCTCGAAAAACACGGAGGCTACGTTCAGTTGGCTGGTTTAACAGTGAAATTGATTTTATACATTACCTTAGGAAAAACATAAAGTGTACCACCACAAAACAAGTAAATACATACAAACAGTCTCGTCTATATCCCTTGCGGGGTAGACAGATCCAACAGTCTCGAAAAGACTGAAAGGCCACGTTCAGCTGTATCGCTAAACGATGGAATTGAGATTCAAATAGTGACAAGTTGCCAGCACATTGCTTACAAGAAGAATGCCAAGTTTATTAGCCTATCCCTTAGTCGCCTTTTACGACTTCAATTCAATTCTTAAGTGTGCCACACGGCAAGTGAGTAATTATTTCACTTACCAATTCGGAATTAAATTTTACATCAGGCGCGGTGAGTACTGTACATGCTGTGAACAATGGTCTTATACTGTTGATGGCTTCCCCTAGCCCGTTGTTAGCTAGAGTGGCGACTAAGGTAGATAGCGTGTCGTGCTCGTTCGGCACTGTTAACACTAGTTTCATGTCATCATCATGCAGGGGGAGTTCTAGAAGCTGAAAAAAAAGGAGTTAATCTTTTACCTTATAAAAACCTACACTAGAGGCCGCCCGCGACTTCGTCCGCATGGAAACCCTATCAATTCCGCAGGGACTCCGGGATAGAAAGTAGCCTAAATGTTATTCTGGGTCTTCAGCTACTTACATACCACAATTTCACCGTAATCGGTTCAGTTGTGTTTGCGTGAAAGAGTAACGAACATCCATACTGACATCTTGACATACTCACAAACTTTCGCATTTATAATATTAGTAGGATATAATCACGTAAGACTGTCATACTGAAGTCCGATTTTTAAAATGCCAAAAGTCTCGAAAAGATTGAAAGGCCACGTTCTGCTGTTCGGCTTAATGATAGAATTGAGATTCAAATACCTACATACCAAATTTCATCGTAATCGGTTCAGTAATTTTTGCGTGAAAGAGTAACAAATATCCATACTGACACACTCACAAACTTTCGCATTCATAATATTAGTAGGATTTTTACTATTTAATGGTTTTTCTGACATCCACCTAAGCACCGCTCGGTCAACCAGCCCCCGCAGCATGGACGCTTTGGACGCCGTTTTTATCGCCGACGAAACGACGAAACAGCGATTGTTTTGCGCGCTATAAAAAAAGCCGGCGGGCGTGCCATGCTAAGTGGGCAGATACTAAGAAGTTAATTAAGCACATACATACAAACATATGGTCACGTCTATATCCCTTGCGGGGTAGACAGAGCCAACAAGCTTGAAAAGACTGAATGGCCATGTTCAGCTATTTGGCTTAATGATAGAATTGGGATTCAAATAGTGATAGGTTGTTAGTCCATCGCCTAAAAACAATCCCAAGTTTTGTAAGCCTATCCCTTAGTCGCCTTTTACGACATCCATGGGAAAGAGATGGAGTGGTCCTATTCTTTTTTGTAATGGTGCCGGGAACCACACGGTACAGTTGATTAAGTACCTAAAAGAAATCTTATGCAATTAATACATACCCTGGCTTCATATTTGATATCTTGGGTGTAGTTAAAGGAGTTGTAGATTTTCATCTCCGGGGTCTTGCCGTCTACCGTGGATTTCCATTTTCCCTGAAATTTTATTGTACACAAAATACATATCCTCCAATAAGATATGATTTGTAATAATAAATTTGTATTTATTGATGCTGCAAAGCTACAGCAGCTACAGCTACAGCTTTTTGTTGTCTTGGCATTAACTGAAAACTATTTTTAAAATCAAAAGAAATCAGAAGTCTTCTTTGTCTAGTAATAGTAAACTTACTAGGTTTACAAAAGTAAACAGGTGACATCACGCATGATAAGTAACTTACCTTGAGTGTGCATGTATTAAGAAATAGATTCTTATTTTTTGATGTTAAATATGTATCAATATTTTCCTTACATTCTGCCTGCTGATTTGCCTGAAAAAAATAGAACAATCAGGTATTTGTTCAGTAATACATCTATTATATGAGTATTAATGTATTCAGGTTAGGTGTGCTGTGTGGTTCCCGGCATCAATAGTCCGTTGGCTCTGTCTACCCCGCAAGGAATATAGACGTGACTATATGTATGAAACAAAGACAAATCAGAAAAAGCGGTCATCATAACCAGACTAGGGATCAAACCAAGTGACAGTTTGATGATTTGAGTAGGAATGTTCATTAATAATATTACAAGATATTTTTAATATGAAGAATGTTTAAAAAATGGTTGCTTACCCAAAACAGAATCAATTTCCTGAAATCTTCATTTTTGAAATTAATTTGCTGTATTTCTGTATCTTCCAATTTTGGGATGTTTTCCATATTTACGTCTTGTGATATAAGTATCTTATTCTTAATAGTAACTACACTGTTGCATTTCAAATTTGAGTAGATCTGAAAAATAATATTATCCTAGCTAGATTAATAAGAATTGCACAAAATATAAAAAAAAAATTGGCAATATTTCATTCATGATTAGTAATGAATGGTAACAAATATATTATATCTCACAGGATATTCCCAGTTCCAAACTTTTAGCTGCAGCTTTTCTTATTGACAGAGCAGCATAAACATGTAGTTTTTGCAATTAGAAAAAGAAAACAATAAGTAATTATCCAAAAACAAATTGAAAATAGCCATAAATTCAAATATGATTATGGAAGGCAGAACAGATGTGATTTTACACATATGGAGCTACCTCCAATTATCTTTGATGTTTCTTAGATAATTTTACTACGATCTATTCAACCCACTTGCATATACTTATCTGTAGCAGGTCCTTTATTTCCACATAATGCTAGCAGCACATTGATTCCCAGCGGTGAAGACAGCCAACTCCTCGGCGCCTGTCACCAGCCAACTGGTGTAGGATTAGTTTGAATGTTTTCTCTTTAATTAATCAATAAGTATGATAGGATGGATCTGCTATTTATTCTGTGCTTGTTTGTTCAGAAATAAATTTTTAATTCAGCCAGAACAAAAACTTATTTTCTTTTTCCTGGCGAAAAGAAGCCCGGGGTTTGTGTGACCATGATCCTAGACTGGGTAGTAAGGCAGGGTTTAGACAAGAATTCCCAGTCTGTCTTACAATAAGGGAACCCATGCGGCTAACTGTGATTTTCTTACCCGATTTAACATGGTGCGATTTTATGAATGAGGAACTATATTGACGGAGCAAGAAATGTCGTGGAATCATTAATAAATGAAATAAAGTTTTTTATTTTCAAAAAACCTTGATGATAATAGTTAAATTAAATACTTTTATACATAAAATATTTTCTGTGGTAAACAAAACACAGCACCAAAATATAAATAATCAAAATGTCACTGTCAACTTTAAGAAATTTGATTGAAAAGATGGAAAGCAATTTAATGACAGCTGTTAATGACAAAAGTGCACACAAAGTGTACACAGCACACAGCCAATTAAATCCGGTGTATGCCATATATAGAAAAGAAAGAAAAGACACCAAACACTTTTACCTCACATGTCCTCCATGCCCAAAAGTTACCTGGGATATATAATGATATAACTTTTGGGTATTTTGTATATTTACCTTTGATAAAAACTCGTTAAATTGTATAAGACTTACTCGATTTTCTATCTTTATACCAACTTACGTGGAATAGACTTATTATTTTGCTATCATCCTGCTCATTTATTTCTAATCATATCTCGTTTCAAACCTATTTCTATGCCATTTCTTTCGGTATCTAAATAAAATAGAGGACTTACTATCATAAAACTTAATTCTTGTTGAAAAATACATACATACCGACAAATAATCACGTCTTTATCCCTTACGGGGTAGACAAACCCAACAGTCTCGCAGACTGATCGTTCTTTGCTGTGGCTTTCTACTAATCCATCGCCCCCAAATATTTCGCTTTCAAATCCCCAATATTTAGCTCAAGAAGTGAACTATAAAGTTCACGTTTTCGGAATTAGGGTTGAAACATTTTTTTTTCAATTAAAGACAAGGTTAGTTTTTAATTATTTATATTGAAATTATCACCATCGTAATACCAGCACTGAAGGGTGTCCACGTTTTACGTACAACACAAATGACATCATACACTGATTGAATAGAGTATGAAATAAAAAACAAATAGAAACAAGAATAAAACAGGGTACTGCCGGTCTGACGCCAAAGTGGACTTGCCTGAAGGCACTTGAGGTCAAATATTTATTTGCTTTGAATTACAAATTGGCAAGTCATTGCAATTTTAACTACATACAATTTTCATTACAAAGAATCACATAATCATAAAAATATAAAGATGATGTCCAATATAAGAAAAACATTAGCTAGGTTCTTCTTATAAGGTTCGAGGCAAGAATAGAGAAAAATATGGTAGAAAATTATTGTGACGTACGACACACAGGTAAGTAAGTGTGTAATATTCATAATCATCTCTATAATTTTATGTTATAGTATTGAATTTAAATAAGTACCTCTTAGTTTAAAAAAATATTTACTTTAATGCAACACTCATAATAAAAACAGACCGGCGGAAGGCTAAAATTATTGCTTCATATTTGCTTAGAAATCAATGCATATAAAAAAATTGTACATAGTTTACTATGCCCTAGACTAAACACAGACAAAATTCGTTTACCTAGACTTTAACTAAGCAAGAACTTCAGTCTGTTCCTACATCACGTAGAAAGCATTGTACAATGAATAAGTACCCGGAATGTAACTTGGACTTTAGAGGCGAAAATAGGTGAATAATATGGAAATTTAATTCCGATCAACTTAAATTTCGGGTATTATTTAATTTAAGGATAACTATTGTTTTCATATCGTCAACATTTCTTAATAATATTAAATTATAATTGTTTTTATTATAAAATGAATTACCTATATTTCAGTGCTTTGATTAAACAATCCCTTTATTATTTACATTGCATAAAGTTATATGTTGACTTGCCAAGTTTACTTTCCCCAACCTATGCCTATTTTTTTCTAAAAGAATAAGATCGCATAATTCAATGATTTGATCCTTTCGCTAGTAAAATAAAAAGCTATTGTTTCGTTTTGTTGACATCAATGAGAAAATCAGATGAGAAATATTCCGAGCAGAACTTAGAATTGACAGTCTGTTAGTTGAAAAGTAGGAAAAGGTAATGATAAGTCTTAGATTATAAACTTCACCTTCTGCCCGGAATGTGGCATCACTCTACATAAAATATGTATATCCCAACTTCCTGAATGGAAACCTAGAAATCGCTGAGAAAAATGTGTGCTCGTATTTGAAGACAGAATAATAAACTTAAAAAGAATACCTAGGAATCATTGGTATGCGATTGTTTCAATTCGCGATTGGGTAAAAGAGGTATTATTTAATTTCGTTTTAAACTTAATTGACCGCTCGCTTCTCTTGCTTGCTAATGTTGTGGTAACAAGATAAACTTATATATCATAAGCGAGCGAACGTAGCGAAGAAGTCACTCAAGTTTAAGACCAAAGTAAATAATTATCTTTTAGGACCAATCGTGAAAAAGATATTATATTATTATAGTTAGAAAAACTCAACTCAGCCTATTCTCAATTTTGCATTTTCATAGTTTTGATTCTGATTTGACACATCACAGGGTTGGCAATTGTTGGTTTTTATAGTTATTTAATGTATTTTAAAAATTATTAAATGAAATTAGTTTACTTTTCAGTAATAATGCAGACATATATAATTTGCGTTAGCACAACCCTCCCACACACCACAAAAAGTACAAAAGTCCTTCACATAAGCTTATAAATTACACTTCACTTCGCTCCTTCAACCCTAATCTTTGAACACTATCCAAACATCACCCTTTATATTAAATACATTTTCTATCTTTATAAATGCACTTCTTGTTAAAATTTAACACCTATTTGAGAACTTAAATGGGTTTTATAATTACTATTCTGAAATTAAAAATATATACGATTTATTTAATATGGATGGATGGGTTTAAAAAAGTTCAACAAAAGTCATTGGAACAGTTAATCAACTAAAAACAGTTAAAACATATTCAACTAGATATATACATATATATATATTGAATACTCAAGAATACTGAAACAATGATGGCATCGTTTATCTCACACTTGGACTTATAATATTTCTTTGGTGTTGTATCGTTTCATTTTAATGATATCCATTGCTATTGGACGCTATAAGATTGGCGTTTACTATTTGTCTACATTAAATCGCGTTTTGTATTCACAAATGAATCGGTCGCTTATTATTTATAAAATTTTTATATTGCGGACACAAAACGCAAGATGCCTACTTATGACAGCTATACCTCAGTTCTAAATTTACTTACATTGCGCTATATTTACATAACCCTATAACTATTTACACAAATGGAATCATTGAGATCATTACAATATTTATTACTTACAATATAAAATGACATTTACGAGGTCAGTTAAAGTAGTTTTATTAAATAAAAATAATACTTAGAATAGACTGGATTGGTACACGAAAGGTACACATTGTGTACCATACATGAGGTAATAACGTTTACCGTAGGTACTGGTAATTTTTTCGAATCCTATGTTCCATGTCAGTGAGTGCCGCCATATTTTACAACTATAATCCAATATAATTAATTTATTTACAGTTTTGTATTGCACTGTGTTAACAAAAATCAATTTAAAAAACTGAAACAAAACAATCGCATTGTAGGTACATTTCTGTGTTTTAAACGAAAAATAAAAACAAAACAACGTTTTTTAAATACTGGGATAAAAAAAATCAAAAAACTAACATCGACAGCCCTATTTTTGTCAGAGCTGACAGTTCCGAAATTCAAATTTGACGTTATTATTTTTCAAACCGATTTTAAATCAGGCAAGGTTCAGCCAAATCTTTCTTTAACGAGGAACATGAGTTTCTTCTTGCCCTTGTACTTGAGTTTGATTTCCTGCAGTAAGGCAGCGAATTGGTGAGGTCCATCATGGGCAAGTGCGAAGGTATCGCGGGCTTTGCCTGGAAAAGAAAGCTAATTATGAGTGGCTTGCGTGGGAATATATATACAGGGTGTCTGGTAAATCGCGTTGCATATTGAAAGGGGGAACTCCGTATCTGATTCTCGTTTGAAATTTTAAATATAAAAATTTTACCTAATTATTTATCCAACAAAAACAAGGAGTGCGGGAATCTCGCCCCCGCGTGGATGCAAACGACGAGTCGTTTTCGTTCGTTATGAATGAATGAATGATTTAACTTTTATCGATAAACATCCAAGACCCAAGGCAATCAAAGAAAGTTCGTTTCTCATCTAGCCCTGGCCGGGATTCGAACTCGATTCAGAATCGAAGCTAGATTACCAAAAGCAGTGTACTGACCAAGGAAGTCGACAAAATCCGCGTAATGCCTGGGAGATATGTGCGCGAGCCTCGCGTGCGTGGTGGAGGCGTAGGCCCGCAGCGCCGCCTCCAGCAGCGGCCGCAGCGGCGTGGGCGGCCGCGGCGGCGCCGGCCGCGCGCGCGAGCAGCCCGCCGCCGCCACGCAGCACCGCCGCAGCACGTCCGACTGGAACGACACACGTAATGTGACTCACATACATACATACATATGATCATGTCTATATCCCTAGCGGGGTAGACAGAGCCACCAGTCTTGAAAAGACTGATAGGCCACGCTCAGCTGTTTGGCTTTGTGACAGAATTGAAATTCAAATAGTGACAGGTTGCTAGCCCATCGCCTAAAAGAGGAATCCCAAGTTTATAAGCCTATCCCTTAGTCGCCTTTTACGACATCCATGGGAAAGAGATGGAGTGGTCCTATTCTTTTTGTATTGGTGCCGGGAACCACACGGCACTGCCGGGAACCACACGGCACATGTGACTCACTATTGTCTATATTTCTACAGTTTCCACGAGGGTTTTGAGTTATGCACCTAAATGATATTACACTGAATGATATCCCAAGAAACATTTAGGCGACGATTAGAGCTTATTTTGTTACTTAGTGGGCTAGAAAGGCATTACAGTAGCAGCACTTATGACTTTTGGCGATAAAGTGGCGTACCAAGTAACGTATATCACTTCTACTTATAATACAGAGTTACAAGCGCGACAATTAGGCGAGCTAAAAGGTTATGGATGTATTATGGCAAATCTTAACACTGTTGTACATGCACAGCATTTTGTGTTATAGCTTTAAGTGAATCTTAGAACTCTAAGATCTAAATAAGAATAAGAATTAGTTACTACCTCCAAAAGTGCTATGCAGGTGATATTAAACTCTTTACAAGAACCTAAAGTTGCACAATAGCGTTAATAAGCGCTACCAGCCTTACAATGGTGTTTATTTAATCTTATATAGAACCAAATGCTTGAAGTTATACAAAACTCTCTTGCATTACTTTAAGTCAAATAGGAGTATAATTATTCGCTATAACAGATCCTCTAGCGACTATTGTTACTTTTTTGTGACTAAAGGTAAAGTAATAGCGCTTAAGGTCACTACTGTATTTCTTATATTGACTACTTGTTTTTGACAATGGCGTCGCAACCAAAGGAAAAAACAAAAATTGTTGTAAATACTTGGAAAAATCAATGTAGGACTGGTGGAAATACGCAGAAATTGATCAGAGAATATTATCGCATTTTGAACTCCTCTATTCCTATTGAAAATACGTCCTCTATTCCTATGGAAAGCAGTGAAGCGCGAGTTTTCTGTGAGCTTGAAGGTTCCGTACATGCTTTTCAAAATGATGATTGTGCTATTACTACAAGTGATAATGAAGATTCCTATGGAAAGCAGTGAAGCGCAAGATCGCATCGGGCATCGACTAAATCAAAAGATAAATACTGTCTCACGAAAGATAATGTAGAAATTAAAGAAATTCAGTCATTGTCACCATTTAATATTATTCATATTCATGGCTATAAAATGAAGAACAAGCTCGATATTTTTGTGCTTCCCATGAAGTCATCGTATCTAAATATGTATTTAGTTGAAGACAGTGCTGTTCTAGTTGATCGTGTTCAGCACTTCCGAAATGCTGCTGGTCTGCGCTGGAACTTGCCTCATTTTCAATATTGTTATTTTCTACTCTCTGTTCATCTCCTTGTACTTTTGGGTTTTCATTTTTTTTTGCGTTTTTGTAAGTTTTATACGCTTTCGTCTTATCTGTAAACAAACACGATATTTAATAGTCTTATAGTCAGGTTTATAAACCTAATATTGTATTTAAATCATAATATAAAATTAATTGTTAAAACAATATAATAATTTATATCTAGCTACTTCTTTGTATTCTACTCGTCCAAAACAGTTAACAGGTGAATAATAACATCAATACATGGTTTAAAGTTTTGAGCACTACGGATCCCTAAATTCGCCATGTTGAGATAATGAAATATTAGATTATGGTTATAAAAACAAATATTTACAAGGTTTCCATGAAGTATTTTGCTTTAGTATGTATTTATATTACTAGTACAGTATTATAAGATCAATAAGGCAATATTTTAGAACTTTTTTACAAGAAAAATGTGTCACTCCATATTAGACAAAACATTTGTTTTCAGTAAATAGACAACATACATCGGGCGCTTGAATTATTTACAATAAATATGTAACATATTCACAGTGTACTTACCTTCGCAGCAAAAATACGCTTCCTTTCGCACCATAAAACAATTTCACTTTTTCTTGTTTAATGTAAACATCATTAGGATTATTTTAGCCATTGAAAATAGTATTATATATTATTAGATCGCAAAATTAGAAACAATATTTTCCGGGTGCCTCGAAACCTCGTGCGAGAAAGAACTTTATCCCCTTTGTGGATCTTGAATAGCGTTCAGACCGTTACAAAACACCTATTTACTTCCCTTTTAGCGCTTGAAAATATAATTAACGCCTTTGTTCTACTGTACCGCTTAAGGAGTCAGTTGACGCCTACCTGTTGCCCGCTTAGCACCCATAGAGGTAATATAAAACCATTTTACCGCTAACAGAGTTAATTTTCGCTTATTTACCACTCTTGTATCGCTAAGAGATCCTGTTACCGCTATTTTAACTTTCTTATAGCATTGATTGTACCTCTTAGCCAATTACCATAACTCTTGTATACCGTCATTATCCAACCTTAAGTAATATAAAAATTGTGCCTAATTCGGGGGTAAAGTAGGGTTAGAGCGCGCTCTAACACTAATTTGAAACACCCATAAACCACTTTAGAATCTAGTTAGCGCTTTTATAGACTTATTATAAATCTTATTTTAGCGCCTAATTGTTACTTGGGATATATATATATATATATATGAATATATGTATAGAGCCAAAGTGGCGTGATTTTCTGTATGTATGTATGTATGATATGACACTTCGCGCGCCTTTAAGCCGCGTCTGACATGATCCAGTTGATTTTGATTTTGTATTCCAGCCGGTTTATGCTGGACCCTATTGAACCACTTAAACTTACGCTCATGAGCTCGTGGTACATTGGTTACGTGTGTATCTATGTGCAGATTTTTATATTCCATGTTTGAAAATCACATTCCATATGTAGAAGCATGGAATGCTTGTTTGTCAACGCAAATGTTTTATAGATATAAATCTGTTATCCACCATCCAAAAAAAAAAAAAATATGTTTACATTTAAATTGATAAATAAAACATAACTCACCAGCACAGGCGCACATTGCACATTCTTGACGAGTAGCGGCAACATCGCTTGCAGCTCCGCTCGGCCGAGTGAATGGGCGAGTGCTACTGCCCAGTGGATGTCTGCTATCGCTGGGTGACTGTCCTGTAATGAACGAATTGATAATTGTGATTATTTATTTTTATAATTCTAGCCTAATTTTGGTGTTACTTTATTAGTTCGCTTTCTTCTTGTTTAGATTTTTTTGTACAAGATTTAACCTAGATCTTCTGGATAAAATATCCGAGCAGCCATTCGGCGATCGCAAAGCGTAGTCTGTATCTAGCAAACATATCTAATCTCTGGATATCTTACCTAGAAACGGACCTAAAATTCACCTCTGACAGAAAATAAGAAGGACTATGAGTTGACGGTGAGACGGAGACGTGAGACGGTGCTTCATAACTGTCTCTCCGTCAACTCAGACGGCCTCTGGCGCAGCGGTAGTACGCTTGTGTGTCTGTGACCCCGGAGGTCCCGGGTTCGAATCCCGGCCAGGGCATGATGAGAAAAGAACTTTTTCTGATTGGCCTTGGTTTTGGATGTTTATCTACGTATATAAGTATTTATTATAAAATATATAGTATCGTTGAGTTAGTATCTCGTAACACAAGTTTCTAACTTACTTCGAGGCTAACTCAATCATTGTAATTTGTCCCGTATATATATATAAAAGAAAAAAAAAACTAACCTGATTGTAAAGTAAATGAAGTTTCCTCAGCGCCAATCAACCACCAACACCATGAAAATATACGAGTATAAGTACTCATACACATAGCTATCAAGATAACTAACCTGATTGTAATGTAAATGGAGGTTCCTCATCGCCAAGGTCGCTAGTCTCATAGCCCTGGCTGGCTGCCCCCTCTGCTCCATATATCTGGCCACAGCAAACAGCGTGCTGGAAGCGAGCGCGCCGCGCGCCGCCGCGCCGCCGACCGCTGCGCACGCGGCTTCGAACGCGCCGGCCGAGCCCTCGCATACGGACAACGCGCTTAGAGCGCAGCCGGGCGGGTCCTGAAACAGTGACGTACATTATATTATTTGAAATTTTGTGGCGTTTTAGTAAAACGTAAATGGTAAGAGTAATGAGAGATAATTAAAAAATTGATAGAATAAACATACATACATATGGTCACGTCTATATCCCTTATGGAGTAGACAGAGCCAATAATACCGAATAGACTGAATGGCCACGTTCAGCTGGTCGGCTTAATGATGGAATTGAGATCCAAATAGTGACAGGTTGCTAGCCCATCGCTTAAAAAAAGGATCGCAATTTTATAAGCCTATCCCTTAGTCGCCTTTTACGACATCCATATGAAAGAGATGGAGTTGTCCTATTCTTTTTTGTATTGGTGCCGGGAACCACACGGTTTTAGTAAAACGTAGCAGATAAGAGAAATGAAAGATGATTAAAACATTGATAGAATAAAGACAAATTTAATTTGGACTAGTTTTACAAGTTAAGAGACGTCGTGGGTTTAACACGAGATCCATGAAATCTCTATACTCATCCGGAAAAAAGGCAAGCAACTTAGCAGCACACAAATACATCAAAAATTTACGCTATTTTGGAATGGATCAAACGAGCATAATGTTAAAATAATGCGCTGACTGACTACTTTATTTTTGTGTTGAATAGACCATAGAGGATGGCTTTAAGCTATATAACATCACGCTGCAACTATAAGGAGCGAAGAAATAATGGAAAATGTGAAAAAAAAAACGTAGAAAATTATTCATCCTTGAGGGCTTCAATGATGCCCAAAATAACTATTCCACGCGGACGAAGTCGCGGGCAATGCTAGTAGAAATATATAATTTATGGATACTTCGCAGAAACTACTGGGCAGATGTGGTTTTATAGGTCTTTACCTTAGCAGCGCATTGCAAGGCGAGGGTCCTGGCGCATGCGCTGAGCTTCTCCTGCTGTTCGAAGCTGAGACCCAACCTTAAGGCTGTAGCGTGAGACATCGCCGCGGCTGCCACCGGACCAGTGGCTTCCGTGGGCGTGAACAGTTCGTACCTGAAAGAAATCATGGATTTGAGGGACTTCTGAAAGGGATATGTTTGTGTAGGAGTAAACTGTGGATCGATTTCATACATACATATAGTCTTTATCCCTTGCGGGGTAGATACGAGAATTGGCTCTTGAAAAGATTGATAGACCATGTTCAGCTTTATTAACTTTATGGTGGAATTGCGTTCAAATAGTGAGGTTGCTAGCCCATCGCCTAAAAGAAGAATCCCAAGTTATAAGCCTATCACTAAGTCGCCTTTTACTACATCCATGGGAAGGAGATGGAGTGGTCTATTCTTTTTTTATAAAGATCAAAATATAGAAAAAAGAATTTAAAAAAATACCAATGATCACGGGTATCAATTGAATTGAATCGTACTAACAACATAACAGCCTAAGAATGCTGAAAATAAATGCTTTGGTCTCATTCGCGTACCGAACATTTTTTTTAGTCGCAGAATATAGCTACGGTTTTAAATCCGCAGTTAATCGTATACACGTTACGTTGCAATGTAATTAAGTTAAACTCAGTTTAAATGTCCAATAACGATAACGTCGCAGTTAAAAACAATTGACTATACACGTGTATGTACATGCATTCAAATGACTGTATACTATATTTTACAATGAATCTAATTCTGATGAAAGAATGAATCTGATGAATGAATGAATCCGATGAGAATGAATGAATGTGATGAATGAATGAATCTGATAAAAATGTATGAATGAATCTGATGAATGAATGGATCTGAAACAACATATGTTAGAGGTTTTTCATACTATAGATGGAGTTTCCAGGTGTGGATAAATTACCAGTTCTGCATGATGGAGAGTAACGCGTCAAGTCCCAATTCAGTCGCGCACGTCACCAACCACCGGACCATTTCTCGTCTCCGCCAGTTTGATGATGATAGTGTCATCCGTAGTACCTGATGGAAGAAGAAAATGATCTTAAAATCATCTATCAAGATTCATTTTCAGATTTTCATTGTGGCGATCCACAAAGACTAGTTAACAATATGGGAAGAATTATTTATTAAGATTAATCAAGAGCTTATATACAAAGGTAAATTGTGAAAATTCAATTTTTTCTATTCATTATTATAGGATACTTCATATCACTTAATAATTGTCGTATCTTTTTGGTTTCACAACATTGGTTGACGTCAAATAAATTACTTAAAACTAAGTTTACTGCTGCTTCCAAAGCGTCAGTGCAGAAGAAGCGGTTACAAACTGCGCTGCAGCATTTTCGTCAACAACGTCAACTTCACAACTATCCAAACTTAGAATAGAAATGTGGACGAGAGAATATGTACATTGTTATTATTATTGGTAAACTCAATACTCAATCATTTATTGCATACCATAAAGTTGACATGATGTTATGAATTATATAAAAAGAATATAAATACAATTGACTATACACTGACTATATAATCCTCGCTGAGTATGTACTAAGTGCAACAATATTATTAACTGATACCTCAAGTAGGTATTCCTGCTACTGGTACAATCATCTCGAAGTAGCTGGTTAGAGAGAGAGGTGTATAGCAAGCCATCTCACCTGCAGCTCCAACTACTACAATCATCTCGTAGAAGCTGGTTAGAGAGAGAGGTGTATAACAAGCCAGCTCACCTGCAGCTCCAACTACTACAATCATCTCGTAGAAGCTGGTTAGAGAGAGAGGTGTATAACAAGCCAGCTCACCTGTAGCTCCAGCTACTACAATCATCTCGTAGAAGCTGGTTAGAGAGAGAGGTGTATAACAAGCCAGCTCACCTGCAGCTCCAACTACTACAATCATCTCGTAGAAGCTGGTTAGAGAGAGAGGTGTATAACAAGCCAGCTCACCTGTAGCTCCAGCTACTACAATCATCTCGTAGAAGCTGGTTAGAGAGAGAGGTGTATAACAAGCCAGCTCACCTGCAGCCCCAGCTACTACAATCATCTCGTAGAAGCTGGTTAGAGAGAGAGGTGTATAACAAGCCAGCTCACCTGTAGCTCCAGCTACTACAATCATCTCGTAGAAGCTGGTTAGAGAGAGAGGTGTATAACAAGCCAGCTCACCTGTAGCTCCAGCTACTACAATCATCTCGTAGAAGCTGGTTAGAGAGAGAGGTGTATAACAAGCCAGCTCACCTGTAGCTCCAGCTACTACAATCATCTCGTAGAAGCTGGTTAGAGAGAGAGGTGTATAACAAGCCAGCTCACCTGTAGCTCCAGCTACTACAATCATCTCGTAGAAGCTGGTTAGAGAGAGAGGTGTATAACAAGCCAGCTCACCTGCAACCCCAGCTACTCATCTCGTAGAAGCTGGTTAGAGAGAGAGGTGTACAACAAGCCATCTCACCTGCAACCCCAGCTACTCATCTCGTAGAAGCTGGTTAGAGAGAGAGGTGTATAACAAGCCGTCTCACCTGCAACCCCAGCTACTCATCTCGTAGAAGCTGGTTAGAGAGAGAGGTGTATAACAAGCCGTCTCACCTGCAACCCCAGCTACTCATCTCGTAGAAGCTGGTTAGAGAGAGAGGTGTATAACAAGCCATCTCACCTGCAGCTCCAGCTACTACAATCATCTCGTAGAAGCTGGTTAGAAAGAGAGCTGTATGTAATAGAATAGAATAGAATAGAAGATTTATTTTCAAAATTGGATACAAGGTATCACTTATTGACGTCACATAACTTAAATCTAATTATAACTACTACCGCTTCCAAAGCGCATGTGTAGATGAAGCGGCGGAACAAACTACACTGCAGCATATATAGCAAGCCGTCTCACCTGCAGCCCCAGCTCGAAGGCGGCCGCCAGCAGGTCGCGGTGGTGGTGCGGCGCGTCGGGCGGCGCGGCGTGCCGCAGCGTGTCCTGCGCCAGGCGGAACAGCTGCGCGGCCGAGCGCACGTGCCGCTGCGCCGCCGCCAGCGCAGCGCGCAGCCGGCCCGGGTTGCCTCGGGCCGCTCCTGGAATAGAATAGATTTATTTTCAAAATTGGATCACTTATTGACGTCACATCACTTAAATCTAATTATGATTTTGACATACATACATAAAATCACGTCTATTATGATTTTGACCTGGTAATTTATTTATTTATTTCATTTTTATTTCAAGCGTATGGACTCATACAATTTTTTTTGTAATAACATATTACAGTAATTTAAAATTATTATTATATTAATTTAAAAAAAATACCCGACAATATGAAATACAAATTAATAGGTATGTGTGTAGAGTGTGATCTCACCGAGCAGCGCGCTCGCCAGCGCCGCCTGCTGCTGCTCGGCGTGCTGCAGCGTGTGCCAGGCGGTGCCCGCGCCCCCCACCGCGCCGGCCGCGCTGCCCGCGCCGTCTAGCGCGTACGCCTCTTCTACCATCGGTAATCTGGGAACAAGTGACGTATATGATTTTGTGTTTGGGGTGTTTTTTTAACGGAAACTTGCTGTCCCGCCAAACGTTGTTTTGCTTTTTGTGGGTGTGAAAAATATATAAAAGAAAGTACTTGTTAATGAATTAATTGTAATTTACGAATTTTAGTGGCTGTCCCGGCGAACGTTGTTTTGCCATATAAATAATAGTAATCTCTAGTTAAATAAAATATTAAGGGTGGTCCTTGTCACTAATGGGTATGAAAAATAGATGTTGGCTGATTCTCAGACCTACTTAATCGATATGCTCACAAAATTTTATGAGAATCGGTCGAGCTGTTTCGGAGGAGTACGGTAACGAACATTGTGAGACTAGAATTTTATATAGGTATAAAACAAGTATTTATTAATTAATACTGATTTACGAATAATATTTAAATATAATTTGATTTTTTTTTATGAAATCTATTAACAGACGAAGTATTTTTCATATTCAATTTTGCACTCGACGATACATCGGTTACATTAGTTTTAGAACAGGTTCCAAATTAAACAGTCTACTTCCTCACCTCATAGCTCTCAGTCCGACCCGGTACGCCAGGTCAGGGTCGGCGGGCAACAGGGCCAGGAACAGGAACCTGGCGAAGGTGTGCGCGGGCGCGGCGCGGGGGTGCACGCGCGCGCCCAGGCACGAGGCCGGCCCGCCCGCCAGCAGCGCGCGCGCCGCCCGCGCGCACACGCCGCCCGCCGCCTCGCCCTCCACGCGTTGGAGTTGCGATATTAGGCGCTCCTCCTACGGTGACACATTCAATTAATCGGTGTCTCTATTATAAACTAGCGACCCGCCCCGGCTTCGCACGGGTGCAAAATTCGGAAAAAATTATACATAAAAACCTTCCTCTTGAATCACTCTACCTGTTACAAAAAACCGCATCAAAATCCGTTGCGTAATTTTTAAGATTTAAGCATACAGACAAACAGACTAAAATGGCGACTTTGTTTTATACTATGTAGTGATTAAGATCACTGACAGCCATACGCCGTAGTTGTGATATTAGCCGCTCCTCCTAGGATGAAACAATCAAGTAATCGTAAAAAAAAATGAAGGCACTGGCAAATTTAAGTCCTGAACTGCTGGGTCTGGTGATTTGAAATTTGACATCCCTTATCTGATCTAAAGGTGCACTAAGAGAGAATCTTCTTCCTTCTATGAATATAGTCACCATTCATCCGCACTACTCTTGAGAGGAGTCCGGGGTACATCCTTGACCATAGATCTTCAAATGTAAAGTAAAGTAAAAAGAATTTATTCAAAAAAGTAAAAATAATTTATTCAAAGAACACCATAACAAAAAGACAAAAAAGGAAACAAAAATATGTACAAATATAAACATGTAGTATGGTGCTCCCGAAAGGGAGTACGATGAGATGAGAGATGAGATGGACGAGTAAGAGTCAATCAGTCGAGTTTTACACGAAGTGACACCCATCTGACCTCCATAATCATTGCACTAAGAGAGAATATGTGTCATTTATTCAGTCAGCGACCTTTATAAGAACATACAAAAAAAGAAATAACTTACCTGCTTACAATACCTCTCCTGCGCATACAACCCATTAGGTAACATCCTTTGCACGCCCAGTCCCAATAAAGCTGCTTCAAGAGCCAACGCTAGGTAAGTCTCTTCTGGGTTTTTACTGCCTGCCACTGGTACGTGTTGGTACCTGATAAAAACAGTAAAAGTTAGTATGAATCTTGGCTAACTAGAAGTGACCTATTAGAATCAGTCTATATTTCTTGTCCTTGTCGTGGTCAAAAGACATTGCCGCTCCTCCTCAGGAAATAAAAGCTGAGTCACACGTGGATAACATCAATATCAGACATTTACCAATTATTACATTCAAGTTGTTGGTTTAGGGTTCTTTTGAAGTAATCCTTATAAGAAAATCTTACCCTATTTTATCAAGGTTGGACGGAACTATCCTAACAATATTAACCTAGGTGGAAAGCCATTGTTGGGCTTCTCATTAAAATAGGCCATGAACAATATCTTGGCAACCGTTTCCTGCCACAACAATGTAGTAGACATATTTACCCTGGTGGAAAGGCAATGGCAAGCTTCTCATTAAAATAGGCGATAAAGAAACCATCTTGGCCACCCTTTCCTGTTACAACAATGAAGTAGTAGATATAGTTACCTAGGTGGCAAGCCAGTGTTGGGCTCCTCATCCAGATAGGCGGTGTGCAGCCGAGGCGAGGCGCGCTGGTCGTCCGGCGCGAGGCACGCGTCGGCGAGGCACTCGTACACGCACCAGATGGCTTCCAGCGTCCAGCCCGTCCAGCATCTGCTGTCTGTTACCAAGATGTTAAGTTTATCTCCACTCCTCACTCACGGTCGGAGTCAGAGTCGGTGTTTTGTTAACTGATTATTACGGTGAGAAAATCCAAATGGGGAATCCTGCACATTTCAGTAATTAGATTTATAGAAAATGCTGCAGTGCAGTTTGTTACCGCTTCTTCTGCACTGACGCCTTGGAAGCGGCAGTAAACTTAGTTTTAAGTAATTTATTTGACGTCAACCAATGTTTTTAAACCATACGTTTTGACAATTATTAAGCGATATGAAGTATCAATAATGAATAAAAATTTTGAAATTGAAAATTTTGAATTTGAATTTATAAACCTGATGCAAATCGAGTTTACTTCCTCTCAAGGTCAAACTGCAATGGTTTCCTGATTCATCCAATCCAAAATCCTGAAGAAATGGCGCAACCTAGACGCCATTTTGATGATGATCATAATCTAGCTACCGTACCTTTCCCTATACCTGCGTTGATGATAGCCGAATGCCGAGTGGAGTTTGGTAAATATAACTTTTTTTAAGAGATCGCCATCTCTGAAAAAAGTGGACGATGATAACCAGAGATCGGAATAGGTAGATTGATTTTATGTACTTGCATCATGAATTACCATAGAAAGCATAACATGGATAAGCCTCTTTTCCGGGATTCCATTTCAGTACTTACACTTACAGTAAACTACATTGTCCGCGGGTAACATAGGACTACAATTTACGTGAACCAAGTCGGGGGAAAACAGCTACCACTAATATATTCTTCATCCCACTTGTAAAAATTCCGGAAAAAATCTTAATAAATTACAAATCCCGGACGGAGGCATGTCCATATTAATATATACGTTTCAGTTCATCGACCCCAATTCAATCTATCTATTCCGATCTTTAGTGATCACAGTACACACGTGTGCGGCTAGCTACCTCTGCCGATGCAGCGCTGGTGGTGGCTGAGCGCGCACGTGCTGCCGCCGGGCAGGCAGCCGCCCGAGTCCATGTGCGCGCACACCAGCGACAGCCGCGCGCGCTCGCCGCAGCCGCCGCCGCAGCTGTCCCCGCCCGGGCACGGCGCGCTGCTGTGCGAGGACGAGGCCTCCCCGCCGCCGGCTTCGTGCCACCGGTGTTGGGCGACTTCCTGTAATCAATAGTATGTTAAAGTGAAATTTAGTTGCAGTTGTCCCCGTTTGGGTACGAAGCTGTTCTAAGAGTGGAGGACGTTTTGTCGTAAATACTGACATCAGTTCAAATATTTAAGTGTTCCTTTTGGGCGATTTTTAGCGTCGTCGTCTAGCTAGCGTCTAAGCTAAAAAGTCCTTCCTGTATGACGCCCATTACCGCTACATCGACGCGGTGGCGGCGAAGTGTGTGGGGAGGGGGGCTAAGTACAAGTACAAGTTCATTTGATTTTTATCTTTGGAGGCTTGAATTGGCTTTAAAAACTTTTAAAGATATAAAATTATAATATTCTTGTCCTTACCCGGGGACGGTGAGGTACTTTTAAAATAAGACCCTCGTAAAGGATAAAGATGTCATAGATATGTGTATAAAGATAAAAATTAATTTAATACAGACCTGTCGATGCCTCATAGCTCGGGCCGCGCTGACCGCCAGTCTCAAGGCAGCGGGTGCTCGCCCGTGTGCTCGGAGCGCTTCTATCCGAGCGCCCACCACTGGCAAATGTTCTGGAAAGATCATCAAAAATGTAAAGTTTACAGCAATAATTATTAATTCCTGACTCACCTACATTGCAATCTCATATCTCATACAAAATCATCTCCAAAACTGGTTTGGTTATGGCAAATAGAGCAAATACTATCTATTTACATCTAATGGACTGTGTGGTTCCCGGTACCAATAGTAAAAAGAATAGGACAACCCCATCTCTTCCCCATGGATGTCTTAAAAAGCGACTAAGCGATAGGCTTATAAACTTGTGATCCTTCTTTTAGGCAATGGGTTAGCAACCTGTCACTATAAACGCGGTTTTTCTCTTTGGTTTGACATGTTATGACCAAAATCTGTGAGTATTTAATTTGCCGTAGCAAATATTACAGAAATTGTGCATTACCATTTGCTAGATAATAGCCGCGTTAACGGGTTGTAGAAAGATAAAATTTGTCATATTTCTTATTGCTAGAAAATTAAGAAAGCATGTAACAAAATTGAGAAGAACGATTGTAATTTTCGCTAACAAAATCGCAATAAAAGGGGATAATTATTTTACTTACCATGCCACAAAGGCTGACCAAGGTCGTTGAACTTGGGGTAAGGTTGTGGTGCGGTTATGGCCGACCCGCCCGCCTTCTCGGAAGGCTTCTCGGGGTCATAGTACTCATCACTGCCGAGGATATTCTTCAGGTGTTCATTCTCCCACGAAATGTCTACGGCGTCTAAAGCTCTGGAAGTAAAAAAATACCAAGCATTTTACAAATTTAAATTTTATCTCAATTCCATCATAAAGCCAAACCGCTGAATGTGGCCAGTATTTCAAGACTGCTGGCTCTTTTTACCCCGCTAAGGATATAGACGTGATTATATGAATGAATGAATGAAACTTACTTATGGAACACGGTTCTCGGCGTGGTTTGCGGCGCCGACCTATGGTTGTTGAGCCTTAGTCGTTTGCTCGCCCGCCTGTATTCCCTCTCGTAGCTGTTCGGGCGGGACTCCTCGTCAGAGCTCTCAGAGTGAGAGTGCATTTCTCTTCTTTGCCTTTCTCTATCTCTATGTCTTTCCCTGGAATATAGATTATTATAAACAATGTATTTTGTCCTCTTGTCATTTCTATTCTAAATTTGAATCTAAATTGTGAAGTTGACGTTATTGGATAATATGCTGCAGTGCGGTTTGTTACCGATTCTTCTGCACTGATTAAATCTAATCTTGGATCGTGATCATAATATCATAAAAAAATATATTTAAAAAGGAGATTTCAATTCTAAGTTTAATATTCACCTGTCTCGTTCCTCCCTTTCCCGTAACCTCTCCCTATCCCTTTCTTCCCTATCTCGATGTCTCTCCCGATCGCGGTCCCTGTGATCTCTGTCTCTGTCCCTCTCGTTTCTTTCTCTTTCTCTTGCGTACTGAAAAACAAAATAAAATTAATATTTAATTATCTTAAAATGTGGGTAGGTATTCATTAAAAAATGTGCCTACTGGAGCCTATGTCTCTCCCTTGAAGACCTTTCGGAAGCAGCCTAACATCTTCTTGCAACCATTTAGACATCGTCTTACCGCCATGCCCATAGACATGATATTTAAAAGACTATCATTTGTTTTGTTTGTTAAAAAATCTTTTAATTCCTGGTTTCTCTTTGACTTAAGATTTACTACATTTAACTCAATATGTGTAATTTCTCCCGTATATATTTATTTATATAAAATCCTAACTAATACTATAAATACCAAAGTACAGTCCATTTTGATGAAAAATATAGTTCCCGTGGGATTTTCTCAAAGCATTCAAAAGTAGCTTAATCAAAATAGGTGCAGCGTTTTTGCCGTTTAAACGAAACAGACCGACATACTTTCGCATTAATAATATGAAACGCTAATATAGAATTAGGTAGATTTATAATTTTATATTATTTATTGAGTGCCGTGTGGTTCCCGGCACCAATAGAAAAAAAGAATAGGACCACTCTCTCCCATGGATGTCGTAAAAGGCGACTAAGGGGTAAGCTTATTAACTTGGGATTCTTCTTTTAGGCGATGGGCCTGTCACTATTTGAATCTCAATTCTATCTTAAAGCCAAATAGCTGAACGTGACCTATCAGTCTTTTCAAGACTGTTGGCTCTGTCTACCCCGCAAGAAGACGTGATTATATGTATGTATGTGGATTTATTAACTCACCAAAGGGAACGACCTATAATCCGGATCTTCCGTCGGGCACACTTCAACCGCAGACCACTTTTCCAACAAAATTTTCCACTGCATCCTATGATGATTATTGCTGCCTGGGTCCAAAACTATGCTGACCCATAAAGCACCCAGTTGTTCCCACAGCTGCCTGCATTTCTCAGTCATGGGCGTGTTCTGGTTCCGCCACAGCAGGAGTCGAGGGTCCGAGAGGAATTGCTCAGTCATTAGCATCAGCATACGAGGGCCATTCGAGTCTTGGGCTCGGAGCATTTCCCTCACCTGGAGTGATATAGTTTATTTTATAAGAAATCTAGTGGAAGAAGGTAGCAGGAAATTTATGGTCTCTGACTAGCCCTGTGGGTGAAAGACGTAATTGTGTAAGTATGTATATTTTACGATCTCGCATGAAGTGAGTAATGAATGTGGATGAAGCGAAAGTGGCCGTGTGGTTCCCGGCACCAATGAAAAAAGAATAGGGCCACTCCATCTCTCTCCATGGATGTCGTAAAAGGTGACTAAGGGATAGGCTTACAAACTTGTGATTTTTTTAGGCGATGGGCTAGCAACCTGTCTCTATTTGAATCTTAATTCTATCATTAAGCCAAATAGCTGAAAGTGGCCATTCAGTCTTTTCAAGACGGTTGGCTCTGTATATCCCGCAAGGGACATAGACGTGACCGTATGTAGGTATGTATGTATATTTTACGATCTCGCATAAAGAGAGTTATGAATGTGGATGAAGCGAAAGAAGTATGCAGGGATCGTGGCAAGTGGAATATGTAGTCTTTTCTCAAAGAGGCGTGATTTTATGTATGCAAACCTATTTAACGATTTCCATACAGCCTAGCATGGCATAAGTAACGTCATTTTTATCTCTGTCAGAAATCTATCTCTGTCAGAAATCTATCTCTGTCCCGTTCCACGTCATAATAAAAAGCGAAACAGCGATAAAACTTCGCGCGATAAAAACGGCGTCGCGCGTGACACGCTACGGAGGCTGGAGACAGTTTTTCTCGTATAGTGGCAGTGAGAATTTAGGATGATTCTATGTAATTCAACATAACTGATTAGTACCTAGTACATTAATATAATTGTAACTTACCTTTGAAAATAACGAGTTGAGCTGCTTATTTGCATTGTAATATGTCCCCTGTAATAGATACGCCCGCACTTGCTCACAAACCTGTAAAAAAGATAAAACAAGACTTGTAAATTATTTTAAAGCTTAAAACTGAACAATATTATTCAATTCTTGGACTATGATGACACCGTTCTTGAGAATCCGTATCCACGTGTATTTCCCTTGTGGAAAGACAGAGCAAATAGTCTTGAAAACACTAGTAGGCCATGTCCAGCTGTTTGGCTTAATGATTGAATTGAGATTCAAATAGTGACAGGTTGCTAGCCCATCGCCTAAAAGTAGAATCCCAAGTTTATGAGCCTATTATCCCTTAGTCGCCTTTTATGAAAACAAGACGGATTGGTCTTATTCTTTTGTTTATTGGTGCCAGGAACCACACGGCTTAAATAAAATTATTATAAGTAGTAATGTTGTAGTTTTGCCTTTTCTTCTGTGCATAATTACCGACAGCCATCTTGTGTCATTTACGTATAATTAGTGTCTGATGTGATCAACATGGGGACAATTTGTGGTCATTAGTCTCTCTAAAGTAGTCATAAACTTATTGTTCACTTTGTTGACATCTGGATTCGTCAGATGTAAGTGTGCACATAGTGGTTTATTGAATAATTGGATATGTAGAAATGGACAGATGTTGCTGTAATTGGTATGACGAAGGCATTTGTTAAGTTTTATTGTGTGGAACTCGTAAAAACATAGTGAAGTACACAGTAAAATTGTACTTAGTTGGTGGGTGGGTGACTTTATAGAGATAAATTGGGTATTTTGAACGTATAGAGCAAGAGCCCGTGAACGCCAGACATACCTTATTTTGTAAAAGCTGAAAGTTTCTGTAAATATGCCTCTAGTACAGGTAGGAACGATCCCCACCTATGGTACTCAGGCAGTGGTTGCTTTGGCAGGTAGCAGGTAATAAAGGTATACTTTTTTCAACCTGAAATTCGTTAATTTGTAAAGCTCAATTTTTTGATATTTTATCCGTAATAATACACAAACTCGCGTTACTCATTGCTAGACACGTACTATGGTTGCAACCCCTTGCCAGACACCCCTAAACTATAATATTTTGTAACTCTACTTACGTCATTTTGTAAAATCTGAATTTAATACATATTTTTTGGGGAATTATTCAAACAAAGTTTCTGAAGTAGCCAGACAGTTTTGAAGGTTCTATTATCCTGCCAGACGCATTGGAGTGAGCAAAAGATGCAAGAGTGCGGTGTATATGTAGTAACTGGAGCGAGTGGGACAGTTTACTATGCGTATATAACCGTCCGTTGAACAATACAAAATAAACTAGGGATGGCGATCTAAGATCGATTAATCGAAAAATCGATTATATGGAGCGAAAAAAATCGATCTTTTTAATCGATCGTATACATTGAATCGATCTCGTGAATCGATCTCAGACATTCTAAAATCGAGATACGATTTTTTCTGTTTTGGTTTAAACTATACAATTAATTGAAGGCCCGTATCACAAGAGTGCTGCCGGTTGATTACTCAAAACCTCGCAAGATGGCTGTATGTGTAGTCTCCTTCGCCTCACTTCTCATCAATAAACTTGTTACGTTTATAAATTATAATCATATTCTTTAACCTATATGCGCCACCACCGTAATCTGCTGTGGCGCACATGTGGGCCGACCGTCCGAGACAACTTAAAACTCGATTTTAAGCTTAACATACATATCGTTATGGTTTAAAATTGTTTAATTTACATCCCAAACATACTTAGCAACCACAGACAACAGAAATTAATCTATTACTTTGAATAAAGGAATATGGGATTTCCACAAGTTGCTTGTCAAAAAGCAACTTTCTATGTACATTCAGTCAGAAAAGTATCGGGAATGGATTATTTATTTATGGTTCCAAATTCAAATTTTTGTTTTTTTTGTTGTTGTTAGATTGGCACAACTGTTTTCCATTTTGGCGCGGAGTTTGAGTTGCATCTGTTGTTTACATTAAATACAGTGCTATTTTTAGTTATATCATATCTAGTGTGTATTGCTAATTTCATAATGGATAAAAACATCGAACAAAGAGTTTGTCTTAAATTTTGCATTGCCAATGGAATATCGTGTTCGGAGTCACTGAAAATGTTACAGAAGGCTTACGGTGAATCGACTTTATCAAAAACTCGTGCTTATGAGCGTACAAAGCGTTCAAAAGCGGTCGAGATGTGATGGAAGATTTGCCTCGCTCTGGTAGACCATCAACGTCTGCAACTGAAGTTAACATCGCAAAAGTGAAGGAAATAGTGACTGAAAATCCTCATTCAACTTTGAGAGAGATAGCCACCGAACTTTCTGTATCTCACGAGTCGATCCGTACCATTTTAACTAATAATTTGGGTATGAAACATGTTGCCGCTCGGCTAGTCCCAAAAGACCTGAATTTTTTTCAAAAACTCAATCGCATGAGAGTCGCTGAGGACATGCTAGAACGAGTCAATTCCGACCCAACATTCATGAAACGCATTGTTACTGGTGACGAGACGTGGGTTTACGAGTTTGACATGCAAACTAGTCAACAAGCTTCGGAGTGGCGCCTTCCAACTGAACCGAAACCGAAAAAACCACGCCAAAGTCGTTCAAAAGTCAAAGTCATGTTGACTGTTTTCTTTGACTATCGCGGTGTTGTGCACTCGGAATTCTTGCCGGAAGGTCAAACGGGAAATAAGGAATATTATTTGAGTGTTATGCGGCGTTTAAGAGAGCAAATCCGACGAAAAAGGCCAGATTTGTGGAAAGAAAATTCTTGGATTTTGCACCATGATAATGCACCTTCGCACAAGGCCATCATTGTGAACGAATTTTTAACCAAACACTCAACAAATACCATCGAGCAACCACCATATTCACCAGATATGGCTCCAGCCGACTTTTTTCTTTTTCCTAAACTCAAATTACCACTTCTTGGCACCCGTTTTCAATCGGTAGAAGACATAAAAGAGAATTCGCGGCGAGAACTGACCTCAATTCCGGAAACAGCGTTTAAAAAATGTTTTGATGATTGGATTATTCGTTGGCGTAAGTGTATCGTTTCTAAAGGAGCATATTTTGAAGGTGATAAAATAAATTTGGATGAATAACAAACAGTTTGTGTATTATTGATCTTTTCCTGCTACTTTCTTGACAGAGTAGTATAATGCACTTGCACAGGAAACTTAGGGTTTAAATGACGAACTTAAACATTATTTATCGCAGGCAGTCGTGGACCTGAAATATCCTACTACTATTATAAAGGCGAAAGTTTGTATGGATGTATGGATGTTTGTTACTCTTTCACGCAAAAACTACTGAACCGATTACCATGAAATTTGGTATGTTGGTATGTAGGTAGCTGAAGACCCAACTAAACCCACTGAAACCCAAATAACACATAGGCTACTTTTTATCCCAGAGTTCCCGCGGGATTGATAGGGTTTCCATGCGGACGAAGTCGCGGGCGGCCTCTAGTGATCCTATACATTACTGGCAAGAGCTAAAAAACAATCAATAGCCATGACGTATATGACTATTGTGGCATCATCCGTTCCTTGTGAGCGCCTGTTTTCAGTTGCTGGAAACATAGCAAATGATGAGCGGAACCGCTTGGATCCCGGTAGACTTGACAGATTGTTGTTTTTAAAAAGGTAAGGTATTAATCATTGGGAACTTTAAGTCAAATTATCTTATTGTTTTTGATTAAAAAAGATTTGAAAATAAATGTTTTGTTTTCTACCTGATATGATGAAATATAATTGTTAAAAGAATTTGATAAAAAGATCATTAATTCTAACATTTGTATTGTTTTTTATGAATTTGATTTATACTTACAGTGAAAAAAAAACATTTTGGAAAAATATCGAATTTTTGAGGATTGATTCATCAGGTCACATCCCTAAAATAAACGACAGCTGATGCGCAATGAAACGTCGCAAGAAACCGAACACTCTGTCCCACTCGCTCCAGTTACTACATATACTCCGCACTCTTGCATCTTTTGCTCACTCCAATGCGTCTGGCAGGATAATAGAACCTTCAAAACTGTCTGGCTACTTCAGAAACTTTGTTTGAATAATTCCCCAAAAAATATGTATTAAATTCAGATTTTACAAAATGATGTAAGTAGAGTTACAAAATATTATAGTTTAGGGGTGTCTGGCAAGGGGTTGCAACCATAGTACGTGTCTGGCAATGAGTAACGCGAGTTTGTGTATTATTACGGATAAAATATCAAAAAATTGAGCTTTACAAATTAACGAATTTCAGGTTGAAAAAAGTATACCTTTATTACCTGCTACCTGCCAAAGCAACCACTGCCTGAGTACCATAGGTGGGGATCGTTCCTACCTGTACTAGAGGCATATTTACAGAAACTTTCAGCTTTTACAAAATAAGGTATGTCTGGCGTTCACGGGCTCTTGGGCTAGTAGGATGCGATACTTTACATGATTACATGTTAATTGCTTTTTACTTTTTCGTCAGACCAAAACTAAGAAATCTTTGTTTGCGCTGCAGTTTGTGTCTCTCGTTCTTCATAACGAAAGTTTGTCAAGTCTTCTCTTCTCTTTTTACCTCTTCCATTAACCTCAAGTAAGAAAAAGGTGGAAGATAAGACATTACCATAACAACGTTCGTTAATAGCCTAAGAAGATCAAGTTATTCATAAAATCAGAAAGACCTGGCAGGCTTTCACATCATAGACAGAACTCGTCTGATAGTCTTGGAAGAGACAAAGATGAGATCAGGTTATCGGCTGCGGCGGCACGGCGATAGAATCTGGCTCTTTCAAAGGTTGATTGGAAGAGATTGCAATAGCGATAAGTCCGCCTTTGTACCATCTCTATCTGTTTTATATTGTTTTGTATGTTTTACTCTTATGGTACAATAAAGAGTTTTATCTATCTATCTCTTCATCCGGTTCTTAGTAGACCGATTACGTCACATGATAGAAAGAGAACAATATTCTTGCCTACAATTCTTAAGAAAGAGATAGATTATGGTTACCTGTTGCTCATCTAAATGCCAAGCATGGTGCGCGTCCGGCGGGGGTCCGGCGGTCGGATCAGGCGCTCCACAGATCCTGTTTATAGCAGACCTGGCCTGCAAGACCTCGTCTGCTAACCGCTGGGCCGTCGGCAGCACTTCGGTGTGATGCTCCGCTATCAGGTACTGGACGAACTTCTGTAGTTGCTGCCTATCCATTTGTAGGAGCGTTTCTGGGGAGAGTTGAAATAGGAAACTTAATGATTGTTTAAAGAAATTTCTGTCGGTGTAACTATAGGCTTTATGGCGCCTTGAGAGAACGGACAATTGCCAAATTATGTTTTATCGATTTATTATTTTCAGCTTGAGATATTTTTGATACTAATTACGGGACAGTTGAAAAGGACTTGATGGCTGACAATAAGTCAAATCTTCAAACTCCGCGGGCATTTAGGCATCAGGACCGATAAAACTACGCTTGTATAAGAGCAGAATAGAGACCGAAAGATTAATCATTGGTGATGTACTGAAAAATTGGAGAACTGGAACGTTATAAGATCATTTTTATATTCTTATGAAAAAATTATAGGATCTTTATTTCCATCTCTTTCCCATGGATGTCGTAAAAGGTGACTAAGGGATAGGCTTACATACTTGGGATTCTTATTGTAGGCGATGGGCTACCAACCTGTCACTATTTTAATCTCAATTATATCATTAAGCCAAACAGCTGAACGCGGCCTTCCAGTCTTTTGAAGACTGACTTGACTCAACTCCGCAAGGGATATAGACGTGATTATATGTTATGTTTACGTCTTACGGCCTCACCTGATATAGGCACTCTCAGTCTGACGGAGTCTGCGTTTCTGATGCGGTACAGGGCGAGCGCAACAACGTGCTGACACCAGAAGATGTCGCGCGCATCGCAGCTGCACGTCACTCCTGTTATCTTACATCTGGAACAGGGAAACGTTCATAGAACCAGGTGGAACTGCGTGAAATTCCAGAAGAAAGTTGCCTTCCTTGACCTCGGGTAATTATTTTTTATATACATATCGGAGAAATAACAGAGATTGAGTTGGCCTCGAAGTAAGTTCGTATGCCTAAAAAGTTTATCAAAATCTGTACAGCAGTTAAGCCGTAAAAGCGTAACAAGATAATTGTGGGTAGCTTGCACCCGTAGCTTAGACCGCTATTGTTATTTACTTACATCCATACATATAATCACGTCCATATCACTTGTGAGGACAGACAGAACCAACAGTCCTATAAAGATTGATAGGCCACGTTCAGCTGTTTGGCTTAATGCTAGAATTGAGATTCAAATAGTGACGGGGTGCTAGCCTGTCGTCTAAAAGAAGAATCCCAAGTTTATAAGCCTATCCCTTAGTCGCCTTTTACAACATCCATGGGAGAGAGATGGAGTGGTCCTATTCATTTTTCTATTGGTGCCGGGAACCAGAAGGCACTTGAATAATTTAAAAGAGGCATTGTCTAAAATTATAGTTAACTAGAGGCCGCCCGCGATTTCGTCCGCATGGAAACCCTATCAATCCCGCGGGAACTCTGGGATAAAAAGAAGCCTATATGTTATTCTGGGTCTTTAGCTACCTACATACCAAATTTCATCGTAATCGGTTCAATAGTTTTTGCGTGAAAGAGTAACAAACATCCATATTGACATCCTGACATAGGTATAAACTTTCGCATTTATAATATAAGTAGTATAGTAGGATTTCGTTAGTTCAGATCCGAATTTAAAATACATTGATATAAGTTTGAAATAAGTGCCGTGTGGTTCCCGGCACCAATACGAAAAAGAATAGGACCACTCCATCTCTTTCCCATGGATGTCGTAAAAGGCGACTAAGGGATAGGCTTATAAAATTGCGATCCTTTTTTTTAGGCGATGGGCTTGCAACCTGTCACTATTTGGATCTCAATTCCATCATTAAGCAGAGCAGCTGAATGTGGCCATTCAGTCTTTTCGGGACTATTGGCTCTGTCTACCCCGCAAGGGATATAGACGTGACTATATGTATGTATGTATGTATGTTGATATAAGTATCTCGAGAACATTTCTGTTTTACAAACTTCGAAAATAAAACAAAGTTGTAAAATTGCACTAAAAATGTAACCGTGATAATAACACCTTTGCTTGTTACATCCATGAAATGTGTTTTATTACAAAGTAGACATCATTGTCTCAAAATAAATATAAGACAAAGAACTGCTATTATAAAACAGACAAAGTTATAGACAATAGTATATAGTACATTGCCCTTTGCATAATAAAAGGTCCTTTAGTCTACCTATATTGGACAATAGCGAGAGGTTTGTGACCTTATAAGATTTTTTTTTGTTTTACAAAAGAGAGTTCTTTTTAAAGAATGACAATGGAATTAGTTGCTGAAGAATTATGACAGTTACGTAAGAAATAAAGAGCAATAAGCATAGTGTTTTAATGTCTGTGCCTGCTGGTATTTGTCTGTTATATTACGTCACGTTTTTATATTATACGGGATAGACAATGTCGATAGTTACAAGATCTTTTGGGATTCATAGATCTTAGGTTGCTAGCCTATCGTTAAGAGAAGAATCCTAAGATTAAACGCTAACATGCTAGTATGGTAGTGAAGAATTAACATCCTACAAATATTATAAATGCGAAAGTTTGTGAGTATGTCAGGATTTCAGTATGGATGTTTGTTACTCTTTCACGCAAATACTACTGAACCGATTACGATGAAATTAGGTATATAGGTAGCTGAAGATCCAGAATAACATATAGGCTACTTTTTATCCCGGAGTTCCCGCCGGATTGATAGGATTTCCATGCGGACGAAGTCGCGGGCGGCCTCTAATATGTACACATAATCACGTCTATATCCCTAGCTGGGTAGACAGAGCCAACAGTCTTGAAAATACTGATAGGGCACGATCAGCTGTTTGGCTTATACTGATATAAATTGAGATTCTTTTAAAATGACAGGTTGCAAACCCTTCGCCTAAACGAAGAATCCCAAGTTTATAAGCCTATCCCTAAGTCGCTTTTTACGACATCCACGGGAAGCAGATGGAGTGGTCCTATTCTATTTTGTATTATTGCTGGGAACCACACGGCATTTCAATTGCAAATTGACTACTAATTGGATCTCAATTGCATAATTAATCCATACAGCTGAACGCTTTCAGTCTGCGAGGCTGCTGGCTCTATCTTACCTATAAGGGGTAAAGCCATGATTATATCTATGTCAATAAAGGTCAATTTACCTGTCGAAAGACACTGTAACCCTGTATAACCTCTCTGGTTCAGAACATGGCGGGACGGTCGCCGGGGCACGCACCACGCCGCTGAGATGGAATCCTGGAACAATTAAAATGGAAAATTTGATATTATCTTTTTTTTATCTGTTACATGTAGTCGGATACTTCTTTTAGGCGATGGGAAAGCGACCTGTCATTATTTGAATCACAATTCTATCACTAAGCCAAACAGCTCAGCGTGGCCTATCAGTCTTTTCAAGACTGGTGGGTCTGTCTACCCCGCTAGGGATATTGACGTGATTATATGTATGCCATTCCCATGGATGTCGTAAAAGGCAACTAAGTGATAGGCTAATAAACTTGCGATTCTTATTTTAGGGCGATGGGCTAGCAACCTGTCACTATTTGAATCTCAATTCTATAATTTAGACAAACAGCTGAACGTGGTCTGTCAGTTTTTTCAAGACTGTTGCATCTGTCAGCCCCGCAAGGGATATAGACGTGATTATATTGTATGTATTAATGTAAATGATAAGTCTTCTGAAAGACAACAATGTCTGTCAATCAATGTTAAAGGTCTTACAAAGATTACGACCAAAATTCCTAAAATATAAATAATGCTTCTAATAACAGTGGAAAGTGAAACTGATAACTATGACGAATCATAGCTATAGTTGGTACTCAATGATCTAAATTGAATGAACTTCGACACTGCACGCAGCGAATCTTTGATATTGTTCATGTCACTGATAAAAAATTTAGCTAGATACCGTCATTTTCTATGATAACTATTTGTATGAAATCCAAAGCGTATTAAGATTTTTGACGGTCTTTGTGGCGTGGCGGTTGTGCGGTTGTCTTTGACACAGTGGGTCCCGAGTTCGAATACCGGCAAGGGCATGATGAGAAACTATTTCTGCGATTGGCCTAGGTCTTAGATGTGTATCTATATAAGTATTTATTATTACATATAGGTTTGAGTTAGTATTTCGTTTCACAAGTTTCAAACTTACTTCAAACCTACTTTTCAATTTCAATTCAATTCAAAGTTTTCTATATTTAATTGTTTATGCCATAGTTTGGTAATTTTGGCTAATACACAGTTGCGGAGTCTAGCTAGAACTATGTCTATGGTTTATGTTTTGTGTTTTGCAATTCTATGATTTGACAGCCGGAACAAAAGTTATCACGAGATCATCATTGTAAAGGTCTTCAATTGTCTATATAGATGCCTCTTCGAAAATAGCACCATGAATTCTCCGGTGACCCATAAAATATTTGAATGGAACATAGCTGAAACAACTTTTTGCATTTGAAATTATTGAAAATCTATCATGCATAGGGAATTCTACGTTGCCAAATAAGTACACCTTTATCTTTATGTGAGAAGAAAAAGACTCATATTGGTCCCTAAACTGGCAAATATCTATACTTATAATAAATCTGTAGAGAGGTCAATTCTGTACATGGAATATATTTTCAAAATAACTATCAGGGGGTGATAAGTGTTCGATACTGATGCCAAAAATGCAATCAGTAAAATTTTTGGCTGTCTGTCTGTCTGTCTGTCTGTCTGTATGTTCTTTATAGAAACAAAAACTACTTGACGGATTTTAACGAAACTTGGTACAGTTATTCTTCATACTCCTGAGCAGGTTATAGTATACTTTTTATTACGCTACAATCACTAGGAGAAGAGCAGTGAAAGGAAATGTTGGGAAAACGGGAGAAGTTACTTGATTTTTTAAGCTTCCGTCGCGTGTGCAGCCTTAATGGTTAAAGATACAGCAAAACCATGTATAACGGAAATATACTACATAAAATTATTAAAAAAATATCCCAAGACAGCATAAGTCTATCTTTTATGGTTGACTCACAATAACACGTGTAATTCCGAATAGCTTAGCAGTTCGGAGATTTCTGATTATATTTCTTTACTCTGATGTTTATAATACCAATAACACTCACACTCATTCATAATTCTTAAAAATTTATATAAGTACCTATTCAATAAAAAAAGAATCATCGAAATCGGTATAGAAACACCAAACTTATACATGAAATAAAATACCCTAACAAGCCATCGCGCGTAAATACTGAATCATGCTATAAGGATTATTTTTGCGTAACGGTTGCCGCGCTCGACGCGGCTAGCAGAGGCAGGGTATACAAGGGGCAGGAGGCGAGCGCAAGCTTCATGACCAAGGCAGCCAGGGGGAGACTTCACGCAGTTCTCTCTTCCAGCCTCCCCCTGAGGAAGAAGCTCGGGATCTACCAAACGTACGTCAGATCCCGTCTCACGTACGCGGCCCCGGCGTGGTACGCATTCTGCTCTGAGACCAACAGGAGAAGACTCAGAGCCCAAGAGAACCAAAGTCTCAGAGCAGGTGTCGGAGCCCCGCGCTACGTGAGGAACTCGACGATGCTCAGGGACTTGAAGTGGGAGAACCTAGATATTCGAGAGGGCGGACGCGTCATCACACAGCCACCTGCGCGGCATCCGCTCCACTCCGCTCCCTCCGGGCCGTCGGGTGAAACCCTCCCCTCGCTGCCTTGAGGCCGACGTCGTCAACCAGTGACGACGCCGCCGCTGATGGGAACTCCCAGTGTATGAAGACGTGAAGACCGAGGCCGTCACGGCCGCCCCATCGACCTGCCTACAGTCGTAGGCAGCGATGATGCCATTGAAGAGGGCCAAAAGCCCTCACCAATCTATTCCGACTCCACTAAGGGAGTATGGGAAGACCAGACGACGGCAAGACAGTATTGCACAGGCGTTTCAAGTTTATTTTCATTTCTTTTTCTTTTGTATGTTGTAGGTACATATTTCTGGTTATAATTCTATTAGAATATTTTTTTAGTTTAAATAGGCACTTAGATTTATCTATACTAATATTATAAAACTGAAGAGTTTGTTTGTTTTTTTAATGTGCTAATATCAAGATCTACTGGTTCGATTTGAAAGATTATTTTTGTATTGAATAGACCATTTATCGAGGAAGGCTTTAGGCTATATAACGTCTAGATGCAACTTTTAAACTATTAGGAGCGAAGAAATAATGGAAAATGTGAAAAAAATCGTGGAAGGAGCATCCTTGAGGGCTTCAATGATGCCCAAAATAACTATTCCACGCGGACGAAGTCGCAGGCACAGCTAGTAAAAAATAAAGATGGAAACAAGCCAACGTTAATTCCAAAATGTCATATATTTCAAAGAAATGTAAGTCTGCAGTAAGTGTTGCTAAACCATCTAGTCCGAGAGCAGAGTGCAGGATTTGGCCGACCACTTTTTTTTATTGACCTCTAATGCCTCTAGCCTGCTATACAAGTGGCGTTCTTTTTTTCGATGAAGTTTTTTTCTTATAATTTTTGTTCCACTTTTTTGTCATTTGCGCAAATTTGCCATAGGATGAGTCGCGGCAAAACAGTTGTTATCAAGCCTCATCTTGGGACTACAGAATTTACTATTTCTTTATCTCTTCAGGCTCCTGGACTAATCTATTCCAGGATATGGCTCAAGTTGCCAAAGCTATAATATTTTCATTAAACTTAATGGTGCAAAGCCTTTTAATATTTTGTAAATACTGGACCATATCGTTTTATAGTTTACAAAATAACACTCATATTTATAGAGTGGGTCAAAACTGAATTTATGGCCATAATATCCTGTGGCTATTGCATTTTACTATAGCTTTATGACCACATTTTATATCTGCTGTGTACTAATGAGTGGGTCGACAAGAACGCAACCAAATAAAAGTGAAACTTTAAAAAAATACACCTTACAGTTACTTGACTGGGTCGGAAGTTTATGACTTGGTCACAGCATAGGACATTTGTACCAGTAACCTTCCCTGGACTATCTCCATTTTTGGTCTACTCCGGCGCTTAGCAAGTAGCTCGCTATCCTCAGGCGGCAACTTGCTGGATCTCATGTCTTCAGCTAAACCCACGCTCTCTTAAAAATTGTAAACTAGTCTTATAAATATTGTCGTTTTCCTATGAATTTTTAAATTGTCTCTCAACACCCTTGCCTCCGAAAATCCTTATCTCCTCTAAAACGTCACACTAAATAATTAGTAAAAAAATTACGGCCGTATTAAGAACCTTTAAAACGAAAGGCACGAAATAAAGAAAATCTAACAAAACTATTTCTAGAAAGGCAAAATGTATTAGGGCAAATGTATTAGTGTAAATTCTTGTTCGTCATGAATAAGATGTGGGTTAATATTTTAAACTATGGTATTTGTATATATATGTAGTTTTGCCGAAGTGTGGATTGATATTTTATGGAGGTGATAAACGTGTAATTATTAAATTTTAAGCATATTGGCACAGCTGTTCCGCAAGGCATACATTAAATGAAATTTCTCGATTTATGTATGAAAAAGGTGATTAAAATTAAAATTGCTATTAATAGACAATCACATACATATGTAGGTAATAATAACAATCTCAAATTATTTCTGACATTAACTTCATATTGAAGTGTTATATTAAAAACCAATACTACGTACTAAGGAACCAATTCTTATCGCGAAAGTAATTGAAAGCGAAGAATCAGACGTTAAAATTCAATCATCGATTAAAGCACTCGATTTTTTACGCGTAACACAATCGCTCGCTCAAGCATCGGATCCGATAAATCGCGACGCGAAATCGATAAACGACAAAACGACGGCCATTGTGGAACACAAAAAATGTACCAATTTGAAAAGCAATTGCGGCACACTACACGAACAACAATTAGCCCGCGCTCAGTTATTCTATGGCCGTTATTGCTCAAATTTTAAAGTTTAATGTTGCGTGAACTGTTTTCTAAGCGGCCGAGCATTCCCTTACCTTTGAGCTTGGTTACGGAGATGGAAACTGGCTGGCACTCGAGAAAAAGAATGAATGTTTTTGTGAGAAAAAAACCGTGAAAAAAGTAAGTACTGGGTGTTGGTACAGCTGCTTTAGAGGCGATTCCGATGCGTAGTAAATTCGGTATTGGAACTGATTTATGGCTATGGTTATCAATAGATATTGTTTTTACAGCTGAACCTTCGTTGTGCAATCAAATTAAGTTTTTTTATTAATGTTTCGTTATGATATTTCGTTTCAATGTTGTAAGCCGTAATTGTTACGGTTTGCGGTGTGGGTGCTTCGAAAAGGTTTCTCTTTACGATTTTAATATTAATCATCATCATTTTATACAATAATTATATAAATAGGAAACATTGAAGAGCAACGTACATACATATAATCTCATCTATATGTAGACAGACCCAGCAGTCTTGAAAACACTGGTAGGCCACGTTCAGCTGTTTATCTTAATGATAGAATTGAGATTCAAATAGTGACTGGTTGCTACCCCATCTCCTAAAAGTGGAATCCCAAGTTTGCCTATCCCTTAGTCAAGTCAGTTAAGTTGAGAGCAATGTCAGTGTGTAAAATTGTTGAAGCCATTTATTCCCTTAGGATATAATATTGTCTATACGTGTTCATTCCCGGCACCAATACAAAAAAGAATACGACCACTACCTACCTAAGGATGTCGTAAAAGGTGACTAAGGGATAGGCTTATAAACTTGGGATTCTTCTTTTAGGCGATGGGCTAGCAACCTGTCACTATTTGAATCTGAAATCTGAAAAAGCTGAACGTGGCCATTCAGTCTTTTCAAGACTGTTGGCTCTGTCTACCCCGCAAGGAATATAGACGTGACCATATGTATGTATACCTATACGTGTGAAATTTTTTGAAAAGCGTACAGTAGACAAAACTTCATGACATATAGACGCACTCTCACATACGTTACCTACCGCGAGTAAAACGCATTTATTATACGCGCCATGTTTCAATTTGAAATGACATGAAATTGGCTTTGTACACCATAATTGCTTTTTTCTTTTACTTTCACGCACACATCAGAATTTATGACGAATGGTTTGTTATCTGTGACGCTGATGGTCTAAGTATTTATCAGCATTATGTTCCAAAATATCGTTAGGTATGCTATTTTGCAATAATTTTATCACCACTATCAAGTCGTTAACATACACATAAAATTTTTTTATCATTCGACTCTTTAATTCATACATCCTACAAATAATATTATAAATGCGAAAGTTTGTGAGTATGTCAGCATGGATGTTTGTTACTCTTTCACGCAAAAAACTACTGACCCGATTAGGATGAAATTTAGTTTGTAGCTGAAGACCCAGAATAACATAAAGGCTACTTTTTATCCCGGTGTTCCCGCGGAATTGATAGGGTTTCCATGCGGACGATATCGCGGGCGACCTCTAGTTATTGTATAAATTGAATTGAAATGATATTACTTCAAGAAAATAAACAACGGTATAGTTTTATTCACTAACGACACTTATTATAGAATAATATTAGAAAGTTAGTAAACTTGGCGCCATCAGTACTTCCAAATTTTGATTCCAATACTTTAATGTTCTAAATGTTGCCAAGAAACGTCGGCCTAAAACGTCCGATAATGATCTTGGCGGAGCGCCTTGGCAAGACAAACTTAGTTCGGATTTCTCGATAGACACCCAACTCGTTTCCCAACCACATGACTTATTAAATCATTAAATTTCTGCTTTACAGTTAGAATTATTTATTTGACGGCCTCTGTGGCGCAGCGGTAATACGCTTGTCTGTGACATCGGAGGTCCCGGGTTCGAATCCCGGCCAGGGCATGACGAGAAAAGAACTTTTTCTGATTGGCCTGGGTCTTGGATGTTTATCTATATTAAGTATTTATTATAAAATATAGTATCGTTGAGTTAGTATCTCGTAACACAAGTCTCGAACTTACTTCGAGGCTAACTCAATCAGTGTAATTTGTCCCGTATATATTTATATATTTATATTATCAAGGCATGACAAATTTTGAATGATAAGAAATAGCTGTTAATTGTCATAATTTAACATTGCTGTTGGTCGTACGAGTGTTTCATAGCCGGATTACTACGTCAGTGATTATGTTGCGCAGTTTTCATAGCGGTGATAGAATTAATCTCCACTACTTTGCCAAACAGTATCAAGTAAATAAATAAAGCGTGTGTGCGTCTTAAAACCAGATTTTGGAATATATATTTCCAGTTCTGATTTTCGCTATTATAAAAAGATTACAACTGTAAAATACTGAAAATTATCATTAAGAATAATTAAATTTTAAGAGCAATCACCTTTCGAACCAGCTTGTGTCCCAAAGGTCTCTTTGGAGAACTGGTCGACCTCATATTCTTTGGAAATGATATCGGAAAGTCAGAACCAGATAAACAAGCCGCACAAACCAGCTCACAGCAGACATTTTATAAGACACTTTAGGGTTCTATTATAATTTGCTTTCTCAGTATTTTGTACGCATTAAAGAATAAATTTGGAATAATTCAGAAATGCTTTTTGTGAGAACGTGATTTGAAACACGAAGACATTTTTAATGTAATTCACACATAAATTTATTCGTGATCTATTATTGATTACAACGCACTTACTTCACTTGACCTCAATTATGAACAGTCCCAAAAATACCAATATAAATTGCTTGACAAAGGTCTTGGCCAATTCTGTGATTTAATACAACATGATTGTAAGTGAAAAAAACTTAACAAAAACAAAACTGAAAAAATAATGAAATATAAATATAGGTACGACATTTTTAAAACTGTTTTTCAAACAATACTATCATTAAAAATTTAAATTGAAATAACAGAAAATTATATACAGACACGTAAACCAACTATGATCAATAAATTGCTAACATGCAAATGTCTTTAGAATAGGTGTGGCACCTATTGTGTTAAAATTAAAAGCTAGCTACCTACTAACAAATCTAACATACATACATATGGTCACGTCTATATCCCTTGTGGGATAGATAGAGCCAACAGTCTTGAAAGACTGATAGGTCACACGCAGCTATTTGGCTTAATGATAGAATTGAGATTCAAATAGTGACAGGTTGCTAGCCCATCGCCTAAAAAAAGAATCACAAGTTTGTGAGCCTATCTCTTAGTCGCCTTTTACGACATCCACGGGAAAGAGATGGAGTGGTCCTATTCTTTTTTGTCCTGTGGCCGGGAACCACACGGCACAAATCCAACAATTCGTCAAAAGTATATATGTTATTAGGTGTATACACACGAAAGCTAATAACAGACACTAATAAATTCTAAATTTCAAATTCAATTTCGATCTACCATTTGATTCAGAGGCATTTAACTACAATAGGAGAGGTGCGAGCGAGCTAACAGCTGTTTATTAATCCAACAATGCTACTGATGTAACGTAACCCGGTTAGGAGAAACCGGGTCAATAGCGAGGTCAAGGTATTGTAATGCATTTACTCTAAACAATGTGTTATTACGGTTAATTACGTAATTATTAGAGTGATTTGGGTTTAGACCGGTTGTGGTCAGGGATGAGATGTTGCTTTTCAAAATACATTAGGTAATTCGGATATTTTTAATAACTTGATCTGTAGTGTTGTAATTTGGGTGTCTAGTGTTAAAGACACTCTTATTGGCCTCATAGAATTTAATAATTATCGCATATTTTGTTTGTTAAATGACTAACAATATTTACACAAATGAACATTGAAATATTAAAAGCCTTTTCGAATATTTTCGGATCTATTCCATGGTTTAGATTAGAGACATCATCTGTAACTATGCTAACCCTTTTATATAAAAGGCCATCAGTCAGGGCTACTGGCCTGAAATCTCTATTCTCCATCATTCTTGTTCACAGACCAGAGAGACATTGTGCTGGACAAAATGGGCGCTTGTTGGCCAAGGTTCAATTTGTGCAGATTTGGATAATGTGAACACGCACAGAGCTAGGTTGATATTCAAAATTTATTTTTAAATATCTATTTTGTAATATTTCTTATCTGTTTCTTGTCAAAAATAAAATTCTGTGATAGCGCTAATAGTAGAAACTACAACAACAGTAATGATGATACTAATAATGATGATATGTGTAATAGTATTACTATCAGTGAGCAATGAATTTGTTTGTTAAACCAGGGACTTCTTAAAAGTTCTTAGGGTCAAAATACACCGAATGTGGTCCCTACGGCATTGAAAGCAATTGGAAGGTAGAAAATAAGGATTTATAGAAATTAAATGTGTTTAAATTATGTATGGCATCTCTTAAAACAAGATGTGTATCTATATCAAACAAAATAACTTAAAGAGAATGATGTTCGGGGAATACCAATTCGTGGTGTAATTATATTAACTCATTAACATTTGCTTAGGCTTATTGCAAAGCATGTAGGTATATATAATCAGAACTGAGATCAGATAACTTAAATTGATGTTACAGAACGCATTAAATTTCAATATAGATAAAATTTAAACTAGTATTCATATACCTGAATACAAAGAAACAGTTTGGACTAAACTTCACTCAATTCAATCTCCGAATGGTTCTCAATCACATCTTCTTTTCATAGCTCTATTGTCGCTATAGAATATTTGTAGTTGGAATATAATACTCGTATATGGACTTTCTTCAGAATATTTTAAATACAAAAATCTTAAAACCACTGGAAGGATAAATTATTTAAAATAATAATGATATATCACGAAAACACAGGCCACAATAAAGATAAAAGGGATGCCATGCCTATCAACATTTACATAATTTGTCGGAAGTCAGACCAGTTAGAAAGTTGCGAGAATTTGAGTCAAATCACAATTTTAAATAAGAACTACTTTCGTACCGCAACATAATTCACACTGTTATTATTAGTTTTGGGGAAATTTGCTTAACTGGAAATGTATTGAATAAATATACGGTATTTTCAAGAAAGAATAATGTTGGAACGTAAAATTTCTTTAATTTAGCTTTCTGTTTTTCTTTAATTTTTTTTAACTTCATTCGTCCTATTCATTACTGGAGAATGTTTGTCTTCATTATTCATCCAACAATCATTTGTGAAATGTCGTTTACAATAGAAAAAACAAAAATAAGTTTAAATAAAAAACATTCTTTTTCCAATTTCTGAATTTAATTTATTGAACAACTAAATGTAAAATATTTAGATATGTGCAGCTAAAATTATAATATTGAAAAATTGGATAGTACGAGAGATCTGATGCTTCACAGAAGGGTAATCCAAAAGGTTCAAGTTGTTCAGGAAATACTGACCATAGCAGCTCGCAATAGTAAATGAGTACGTCATAAACTGGATAAAACTGGTAATTTTTGGGCAAATGCCATAAATTTGGGAGTAATAACAGTACGCGTCAGCCTGCGCGCTATTCGTTTTTATTTACGACTGTACTTGTTTCACATTCAGCTGGTTATAACTTTTGTTCACGGCTGTATTCTCTTGATTTTTATTTAATTTTTTTTATGTTGCCAGTATCTACGTTTGGCGGTTTTTATTGTTCTTTGTCCGTGGACGGCTGGCGTTTTCTCGTTTTGAAGAGTTTCGTTTTAAAGCTACTGTTATTGCTTTTGATGTTTGAAATGTTTCGATATTTCGATACATATTTCTATTTTATTAATGCCATTTTTGCAGTAAGAGAGGGTGAGCCGGGCCCGTCCCGAAGCATTTCCATGGAGGTTTCAAATGATAAAAGCAATGAAGATTGAATTTCGAAAAACTGTAGGTATTATCATAAGTAGATACCATTTAGATTGACGTTGAGCTCACACAAACAGGAATAAACTTCTGTTTGGATGCAACAAAATGAAACGGCGTCTCAAATAGAAAATGATATTGTAATGTCAATTTTCTACCAATGTTGGCAGTGACAAAAATCTTAAAAGCACTTATTTGATGTAAAATGTAAGAGATGTAGGCAAAGGTTGTCCATGTAAGAACCTGAAATGCAATTCGACGACGGAACCGGGTCCAACACAAGCACAGCAGATGGCCCACTTTTGAAAGCGTCGCCCTAGTGTGAGTGAGCGCCATGACAGACCGGTTTGTTTACATTAATCACCGCGTCTGTGTGCTTCGGCACGCGTTCGTGTGAGTCACATCGCGACGTCACTTTGTTTACATTCGGACAAGTGTGCGTTTCAATTCCGTGTAGAGATTTGAATTGTTTGTGAATGTGCGTGGAACGTCACGTGGGTAGCGGGCACGTGCGCGTGTGGGTGTGTTCGCGTGCCGACGTGACGTCACGAGTCGTTTCGTCACGCGCGCGCTTGTGTGAGTAATCTCACGTAATGGCGTCTATGTGCAAGTCAATGTTACATTTTTGTGACCTTAACCGCTAGTTATGTCGCAAGCAAGGCTTGAGATGTCCTTTACATAATAATAACTGTTCAAATTAGATGTTTTTTTTTTTTCAGAATTCTAAACTTTTTTCTTGAAAGTAAGACAGGCTAAGACAGATTATTGTGTTAATGTCATGCGAATTGGAGTTCACGAATACGCCACTCACACATGTCCACATTGGGGAAGATGAATTAATGTTTTCCATGTGTAACGGGGAAGGATTAAGCTACTGAGTCTGGCTTCAGTCAGATCTAAAAGTGTGGGACGCACACTGCTGCTGGCCTTTATTGAATATGGAATCTTCTTGTTTATATTAGGTTTATTATGACATGGGAATATAATTGAATTTTCGACAAATTAATCATTTATTTTGAATGGTTTCCAAAATCAAATTAGAAACGTAAAAAAATATTTTAAAGAATTTATAAGGTCTTATTGTAAAAACCCTTAAAATATAATATATTACCGAACAGTATAAAAAACTACAAGTAGGTACAATGTCAAAAAAAATTACACTGATACCATTTCATTAGTTACATGAAATTTATTATCATTTCTTGAATTAGTACTTACTTGATGGGACACAACATTGTTTTACTTGTAAATTATGAAGATTCCTAGGATAGCTGTTATTTTAGGATGGGGGTGAGGGTGTCGGTAACAAGTGTTGGAAAACACTAACATCTGTGTGGTGCTGTTACGAATCGCAAGTAGGGGGGATATTGTGCGAGCGATTTTGTACTTTAAAGATTTAAAAACTAGGTTCAGATTGGCAAAAATCTCGTATAACTTTTGATTAACATAAAAACTTACAATAGAATTCTTTATAGTTAAAACTTTAATAGCACACACATATAAAGACACTACACTACAATCCTACTAATATTATAAATGCGAAAGTTTGTGAGCATGTCTGTATGGATGTTTGTTACTCTTTCACGCAAAAGCTTACAGTTCAGTAGGAACTGATTGCGATGAAATTTGGTATGTAGGTAGCTGAAGACCCAGAATAACATATAACATATACTTTTTATCCCGGAGTTCCCGCGGGATTGATGGGGTTTCCATGCGGACGAAGTCGCGGGCGGCCTCTAGTCAATAATAATCTTTGTTACGAACGAAGTTCTGAGATAAATATATGTCTTTTCCGTGAGTGCGTCGATGTTCAGGCAAACGAGTTCAATCTTTGAAATGAAGTTAGTTAATTATTTGATTTAGAAAAAATCTTAGCCAAGCCTAGCCCTTCCAGGATCTGCCTTCAGATATATTTTCTCCTCACCTCCGCATGAAGAGACTTCCATCTGACCTCCGTCTTGGCAGGGGAACTTTATCCATAATAAGTCTCGGTAAAAGCTGCATCAGATAAATGTGCCAATTCCCTAACCCATGTGAAACACATAGAAAGCCGGGAACCACACGGAAATAGTTCCATGTAAGCTGTTCCACAATTAACTTTGGTTGTTGCTTCAGTCGATAAGTTCAAAGCAATATTTGCACACACTCCAATCATGGAGGTTTCAAGATCCAATATCGAGAAGGGCGTTCCCGCGTCGCCTGCACCTGCCGCACAGGTGCCGGAAAACTATTAACACTTGACATGTTGCCGTCTTTGAATCACTGGAGGCCTAGGCTTTTTTTTTTGCTGTAGGAGTGTGTGTGTGTGTTTGTTTGTTTGTTTTATTTATTCTATTTTTATTTTAGTAAAAGTATTAGTAAGAGTATCTTCCTTATTGTTGTGTGGGACAGAATATTTGGTTGTATTTGGAACTCTCTTGACTTTTAATCAACTTCTTGCTTCTTGATGTTTTCTCTTCATTTTGTATTTAGTATAAGTCTCTCTCTCATCTCTATGATATAATTAAATTATCACTTGACATGTTGCCGTCTTTGAATCACTGGAGGCCTAGGCTTTTTGTTTTGCTGTAGGCGTGAGTGTGTGTTTGTTTGTTTTATTAAGAGTATCTTCCTTATTATTGTGTGGGACTAATTCAAATTCAAAAATTCAAAATTTTTATTCATTATTATAGGATACTTCATATCGCTTAATAATTGTCAAAACGTATGGTTTAACAACATTGGTTGACGTCAAATAAATTACTTAAAACTAAGTTCACTGCCGCTTCCAAGGCGTCAGTACAGAAGAAGCGGTAACAAACTGCACTGAATATTTAGTTGTATTTGGAGCTCTCTTGTCTTTTGTCAACTTCTTGCTTCTTGATGTTTTCTCTTCATTTAGTATTTAGTATCATTCTCTCTCTCATCTCTATGTTATTATTAAATTATCACTTGACATGTTGCCGTCTTTGAATCACTGGAGGCCTAGTCTTTTTGTTTTGCTGTCTGTACGTGTGTGTGTTTGTTTGTTTTATTAAGAGTATCTTCCGTATTGTTGTGTGGGACAGAATATTTAGTTGTATTTGGAGCTCTCTTGTCTTTTGTCAACTTCTTGCTTCTTGATGTTTTCTCTTGGTTTAGTATTTAGTATTATTCTCTCTCTCATCTCTATGATATTATTAAGTTTTTCACCGGCCATGGACGAAGTCACGCCGAATCAATGATTATTTATCTACTCGATAAGTTTGACATTGCTAGTGATGAAATGAAAGCCAATGAACACAAAGATAAGAATTCCAAAGTTATAATAATCCTGTCTACCAATTTGTTAGTAATATTTAATTTACCTCATTAAAGCATTTGCTTATTACTGGCACTTACAACGACGACATCAAAAGAGAATTTTATATTTCCTGTCGTGACGTAATTCACCGTATTTATACTTCCCAAGACATGTGGTCGGAAGTCAAGAGTTGCCAAGCGTGAAACTGACCGTTTGCCACCAGGTGGCTAATATACCCGCATTGTATGAATAGTACTTTGACATGGCTCATAGATATGCAGAATAAATATCATTAGGTCTTGAATATGCCCACACATAAACGTAATGGATGTTTATCGTTGCCCTCCTATTTGTATTCCATGAGACAGTCATTTTTGTTTTATCTTGTCTAAATTAAATTCCATAATTAAGTAAGGCTATTTTGCAGTTAGTTTAAATGATTTTAAGAATGCGTATCTATTTAATATCAACATATAATTAATATTGGTACGTAACGTACTAAAGTATCCACAACAAATATGGCGTCATTTGTAGCGATTAAGAATTCAAAATATGTTCATACATACTTTACAGAAGCTAAAAATATATCAACCTTCGCACCTGGTGTATAAATCGTTACAAAACGATAAAATAAAATGAAATAGCACCTATGTTAATTACTATAATCACTAAATAATTAAAGCCCTAGTATGTATAATAAAGCAAGCCCTTTGGCTACGCAGAACTTGTCCTGCTCGCATGACACATGTCACTTTGTTTTTTTTTTATAAGCACTGGCAGGTTTGTTAATGTGCCTGAGAAAAAAAAATGCAAATGACCTGCGCAGTGAATAAAATCCGGATGCACAAATTTATTGCCAGCCAGTGCTTTTAAAATGACAATGGAAGAGGAACAAAAAAATATGTAAGGGCAAAGAAAGTATACAAAAAGGCGTTGGATTCGTAGCCTAACTTTTTCTACTGGAACATTACGTAGGTACTTATAAAAAAAAATAGGACACTGATTTTTGTCCTCCACTGTGCGTTTTTATAGTATTCATATTTTAATTTGAAATAATTTAATTATTAACTTCTTTTGGGCTAGCAACCTGTCACTATTTAAATCTCAATTCCACCATTATGCCATACAGCTGAACGTAGCCTTTCAGTCCATTTAAGACTGTGTAGTCCCCACAAGGAATAAAGACGTGAGTACTTTTTTATTTATATATTTATGTACACCGAGGAAAACAAGAATAATCTGTGTAAATTATAATTATTAAATCATTAACAGTAGATTTTGAAGACATTTCTTTTACATTTCACCATTACTTATAAGAACAGTAAGAGGTAAATACCGGTGATACATTATAATATAAGGATGTCTTATCCCCCATCAGTCATCTCCTTCATTTCCAGATCAGTCCAGAGACAGTTCATCCATCTTTTCCCGCTCTTTCAGCCGTACATCCATCATTATCAGTATGTTTTGATATAGATATATATATATATATTAAATTAAATTTCCAAACGATTTCATAATATTGATACGAAATGCTTTTGTATTTATTTTAAATACATAATTCATAATGAAGTAAAACAAAAAACTCTGAAGCTTAACCCTCTATGCGGGCCAGATGCTAGTAGTGGCAATGTCGCCGCCATTATTATGTCATTTATTGATGCTATCACTCGCATTATTACCTCGTTTTGTACAATGTTTTATAATTGCACACCGCTCTAAGAATGCTTATCAGATTTTTATACACATCTGACGTTTTTTGTTGGTACCTAAAGCAAAAAATGTTGGTGGAAAAACGTAATGGCTTCTAAATGTATAGATATAATTTACTAACATTTGCTTAGGAAATATGATCAAACCGGAGACGTTTTGGCAAAAAGTTCGGGTCAAATGAAGCCTGCATGCAGAGTTATGAATGTGGATGAAGCGAATCAAGTATGCAGGAATCGTGGCAAGTGGAAAGATGTGGTCTCTGTCTACCCCTCCGAGAAACAGGCGTTATTTTTATGTATGTATTTACATTTAAACCTGCCATCGTTGAAAAAGAAAAAGGGAGACAAGTAACGACAAAACAATTGAGTATATAGTTAATAAATTAAATAAATATTTATCTCAACTAATTTTGATTCAATATACCTCAGTTTGTCTGTGTGGAAACACTTTATTCAAAACAGAATGCTGAATACCGGAAAAAGTTGTAGTATCGAACAGAATATAAAGTACTTAAATTAGTTCATCTGGGACACAGTATAGAAATCGAATAAGGAATCATATCTTTACTACCTGTAACTTACGAAGTCAATGCTCATCAATTTCACATAAACTTCAAATTAAACAAGCTAAAAACGAATAATCTCCAGTAAACATCAAAATGTTCTCTGTCAGGCACTAACCCAAGGTGCGACGACCTTCGTGTAAACACTAAGCACCAACAGTAAGACTATTGACAGTGGGTTCATTGTCTTGTACGCTAACGTGCGTACCAATGAAACTTCAAGGTTTTCGGCGTTTTTTGTGCCCCTTGGGCCCACTTCGTTCGGTTCACACAGGTTGAATGGGGGAATTGTGGGTCGAATAAGTTGGGTAAGTACAGTAGGCAGAAAATATTCGTAACGTATCAAGAACGTATGGCTTTGTCTTTGCCCCATTGTACAAGATAAAGGTGTGAGTAATAGGCGTGCAAATCAGTTCGACTAATTATACATTTAAACTAGGGACCTATCCAAAAACGTTGAATAGAAGAAATTCAGCGAATTTCAGTAATAACTTTTTCTAAGCATTTTTAAATTTTCTTTATAAATAATACAGGTATTAAACGCGCACGTAACGTTCCTTCATTTTATCTTGGACGTTTTGAATCTTGTTGCAATGATCCGTGGTCACCGAGCGTCTCTTAATATTTATAAACAGTAATGCAACGCGAGTTTAAAATCAGTTTTATACTCTCGTTAATCATAGCGATATTCGGTTCAAAGTGTAACTCATTTATCAAATTGCTTGATAAATTTATCCCAAGGATGCATCTAAAACTAACATAACTGTTGAAAAACATACATTATAGTTGAATTTGACTTTACCTTCATATTTAGAGTGATTATATGAGATGTGCCCTCAAGGGTAAGCGTCAACTACACTTGAATGCGGCTTATGCGTGCTACCAACCACTGATGCATCAAGTGCAATTGTGCTACTTGTAGTATGTACCGGAGTATACATTACACTGGAGAAGTCATTAACATTTTTTTTTTAATTACTTGTTCAAAATATTCAGCTGTCCCAGTAATTTTATTCAGTTTAACTTTAGTTTACACAATAAAAGATATTTTCGAAGTAGGATGATAATCAGTATTCGTATACTATCATTAAAATATTTACAATGCGAAAGTATGTACGAGTAAGTTTGATACTCTTTCACTCAAAATCAAAGAAAGGGGTTGGATGTGGATGAATCATTGACGAATGATAATGAGTGATGCTCCTGGCGGCACAAGTTTCAAATCCTACCTCGGCCATGTACCAACACCAACCTCTTTTTTTTAATTATGTACTTTAGTTTGAGTGCTTACCGATGCTATTACAGTAAAGAAAAACATCGTGCGGAAATGGACTGGATGTGTAACAATGATCCAATGTGGGGCTCCCCTGTAAAGGTTGCGTCTGACAGAAGTCGCTTCGTATAAAAACTAACCATACCCTCCAGGATTTTGGACAAAGTAGCAACCCGGGCTCCTGTTCAAAAGTGAGAATATAACGGAGACTACCGCATCGAGGAACATGAAATTCATTTCAGTCTAGTTTGCGTCCGCTTCTCCGTCAGCATGGATTACTAATGCGGTCTCCACTGGATAATTACTCCGTGCATCAGGTGCATATTGCACTGTTTGCATCATCGCAAGGTTAGCTGCATTTCCTAGACGTGGTGTTTTAATTAGGAAATAAATCGAGTTGAATAATGACGTTAGATATGTCTATTTATGTTAAGTATTAATTTTAATGCAGATAGACTGATAGGCCACATTCAGCTGTTTGAGTTACAATAAAATAACTAAATTCCAATAAAAAAATCTATTATTCATGGAGAACAATCATGTACATATGTTATTAGATATATTCAACATGTTATTACAGTAGCTGTTTGAAAACTTGTTTATTTTTTTAGTTCGGTTTGCAAATTTTGCGTGTAAAAAATGCGCGCCGTGCTCAATTTGATAAATTGCTGTGAATTTAAAATGAGTCAATGTAATTGAATGATGGTCAGAAAGAAATAGTAGGTACAGACGACAAAATAAACTGTTGTACTGGAGTACCTAAATAAACACTAAAAAAGCAATTAAAAAACTAAATTCGCGTTGCAATAGTTCATTGTATGAACGGAGAACGAATGAAAGCGCAATATAAAGATTTTAAAAAACGTCTTGTAATGATAAATATTCCTTTACACAAAGACAGACATATTTTTATAGGTATGTCGTACATTATTCGATTACCTTTCACATTTTCTTCTATATGTCATCATTTTACGATTTACCGATTGGTTAATGCTGTTGATCAAACTCAATACGTACCTGGAACAAACACAAAATATTATTAATAAACAGTTCTAACAATAACACACTGACAAAATAATTGATTTACCAACAAACATCGCATTTAAACATTATTGTGTACTAATATTGATTTCATGAAAACCATATACAAATTCTTTATCCTTTAACGTATCTTATAGAAAAGACATAACCATAAAATCAGGTAAATATGCCGTGTGGTTCCCGGCACCAATACAAAAAAAAAAATAGGACCACTCCATCTCTTTCCCATGGATGTCGTAAAAGGCGACAAAGGGATAGGCTTATAAAATTCTTCGCGAAGTAGTATGCAAGCGTAGCAGGTAAAATGGGTATTTCCTATTTTCCCCTAATGGAAAAAGGCCTGATTTTATACATACATATGGTCACGTCTATATCCCTTGCGGGGTAGACAGAGCCAACAGTCTTGAAAAGACTAAATGGCCACGTACAGCTATTTGGCTTAATGATAGAATTGAGATTCAAATAGCGACAGGTTGCTAGCCCATCGCCTAAAAAAGAATCCCAAGTTTGTAAGCCTATCCCTTAGTCGCCTTTTACGACATCCATGGGAAAGAGATGCGAGTGGTCCTATTCTTTTTTGCACTGGTGCCGGGAACCACACGGTTGATGTAGGTATTAATTTTAAACGATCGAACACGGACATGACCACATCCGCGTACGAACTCGCACAACGTGTTATTGTTACACGGATACTCTACAGTGTAGTGTGGTTCCCGACACCTAAAAAAAGAAAAGAATAGGACCACTCCATATCGTTGCCATGGATGTGGTAAAAGGTGACTAAGGGATAGGCTTATAAAATTGGAATTGTTCATTGAGGCGATGGGTTAGCAATCTGTCACTATTTGAATCTCAATTCTATCATCGAGCCAAAAAGTTGAACGTGGCCTATTAGTCTTTTCAAGACAACAGTCTTGAAAAGATTAATAGGCCACGTTCAGCTTTCAAGCCAACAGGCTTTGTCTACCCCGAAAGGGATATAGATGTGACTATATGTATGTATGTGTGTATACTCTATATAAAACACTTGATAATTATACTGGTAACATGTTTCATTGATATCTCGAAACGGTCCAGTAGTTTTCTTTTCACCCGATATCCCGTTGGTAACTGGCCGCCGTGTGAAGACATCCTGTCAGGTTGGGTTCCGTTACGCGATACGCGGCCGCTGTGGTTAAGTGGTAGTTATGCCTGCCTATGAGATGGTACCAAGTTCGAATTCCAGCTGTCCAGGGTATTGATGAAAAACGAACAGAAAAAAAAACAATTGACAGATCATACATACATATGTACATATGGACACGTCTATATCCCTTGCGGGGTAGACAGAGCCGACAGTCTTGAAAAGATTGAATGGCCACGTTCAGCTATTTGGCTTAATGATAGAATTGAGATTCAAAAGTGACAGGTTGCTAGCCCATCGCCTAAAAAGGAATCGCAAGTTTGTAAGCCTATCACTTAGTCGCCTTTTACGACATCCATGGGAAAGAGATGGAGTGGTCCTATTTTTTTGTTGTATTGGTGCCTGGAACCACAAGACAGATCCTCTAAACCTTTTAGGTTTCAGCAAATCAGACTAGCGGTTCTAAAGCTATAATGCTACAAACATATATACAAAAAATGTATTTTAGTCCCAAGTAGATTGCTTTGCTCGCTCGGTCAATATACCTAATTTTCGCCTTTTTGCTGGAATATTTGGCATCCATTTTGGACACAGGACAAGACTAAACAATACTACCACAATTTAGGTTTAGCCACGATGACCACGAATAAAAATATTTTTTCTTTATTTATAGAATTTCACAGAGTAGTGTAATGATTTCAGAGTATGCTTGGCCATAAAGGCAATTTGGCAGAAAGTCTGAAAAGTTTTAGTTTCAGAATCATTGACGTACCTACTATAAATATATATAATTGTTTATAGTGGATCGAAGTTCAGAATTAAACAAATTTAGAAGGTTTTCTATATACGAACACATAGAACATCAAATGATGATCAAAAGTATCAAAATGGTATGTAGTACTCTGTAACAGGCAATCAAAGTTTATCGCAGGGTGGCTTGAACGATAACTGCATACGTTCACTTGTATCTCGTGTTTTCATTTGAAAGAGCTGTTAAATCGATAAAAATAGAACGATATTCATAACACAAACTCAATAATCTTGTTCGACCATACGAAACTTGTTTTGTGTCTGTGCTCAAACGGGCTAGCGTTCAAGTTGCATTTTCATTTAGTTAAACGATTTTCTAATAGAAAAATCTATTAGATAGATTCTAAATGATATTAGATTTTGGTTAAATTTTAATAGAATTCAACATTAGATAGATAAAATATGCTTATTTATGGTACGATACCAAAAATATTTTGGAATCATAAAATAACTAAGTAACTACCTATAATAATAATTATAAACTACTTATAATAAAATATAATAAGTAACCTATCACCTGCACGTGCAAGTCGGAAATGAAAAAAAAAAGAATAAAAAAAAAAACAGATCGCGTGTTGAGAGAAGCACTCGCGCCCAAAGCCAAGTCGAATAAAAAAGTTAAAATTTCAATTGTCATTACCCGAGGGTGGGGAAAGAGTGACGTCTCGATTCTCGCGTGCAACCCGACGAGGTATCGATGCGTGTTCGGGCGCGGTCCAGCGATTGATCAGCGGGGTCGGCGACCGCTCTCCCCGTTCCTAATTTGAATTCGCAGCGTATTATCGCGCGGGAGGTCGTAATTGGATAACAATGAGGGCGCCAGCGCCACCCCCATTCGGACACGACGCCTTGGGAAAAGAAAATCTTGTCCAACGCCACATTACCAGGAATTGTCCAAATAGGATTTGCTTCGTTATAACTTTCCTCTTTGTTGTGAATAGAGAAAATATTTGGAGAATTCTTTTTGTTGGTCTACACTGATTTTACCCAGTTTGATCTATTTGCTTTGCGAAGTCTTTTTTAAATGCCGCGTGGTTTCCGGCTAAAATAGACAAAAGAATAGGTCCACTCGCATCTTTTATTCCATGGATGTCGTAAAAGGTGACTAGGGTTATAAACTTGGGATTCTTCTTTAAGTCAATTGTTTTAAATTGTATAGCGCACTGGCCGCTTAGAAAAAAGTAAATATTGAATTGAAGAAAACCAGTGATCTTCTTTTGTTATTTTTTTACAATGATAGTCAGGAACTCACGATATGTTTATGTTTTAAGTTTTTATATTATAGTTTTATTTTCATGTACCTACCAACACGTAGTTATTTTATTTTATCCCGGCATTTTTTTTTGAACAGCAATGAGCTAGCAACTACACTTTTTGACTCCCAATTTTATCAATTATCCAGACAGCTGAACGTGGCTTATTGGTCTCAAGACTGTTTGCTCTGTCTACCCCGTGAGGGATATAGACGTGATTACACGAATGAATAATAAAGTCTTTTATTAAGATATTTCAGATTTCCTCTTAATTATTCTACATTCAAGCAAAAAAAAGCAGTTCCAAGATTCCCAAGGCATCCACTAGTCCATAGAAGTCCAAAGCATAGCTTGGGGTATGTGAGCGCGCATAATCGAGATGATTGCACCACGCATGCGCACTCTTAACATCGTTACATGAGAGCAGCAAGGGAGGAGCAAGTCACCACTGAAATTCTATTACGCGCTTTACACCGCGCCTTAATGTTGAGGGGGGGGTTATAAAACATGTCCATTATACTCAGACCTATATTATTACCCCCTCTCAAACCCTCGCGGGTCTTATTAAACTGGAATGGCAGCAGTAAAATCTGTATAGGCTCCCTTTAGATGGTCGATTCGTTTCGCGCTGTTTATTTTAAATTATAACAGGAAGGGTGGTTTTTAATCCGTACAAGTCGAATTCGCCAGATGACTGTTGACAAATCGCTGATGTTGGGTTCGGTGGGGATTTTCGTGAGCGTTGGGTAAGATTCAGTGTTGGTTGCATTGCAATCTTTGGGTAAAATAGCGGAAAATAGAGCACAGAACTTGTCAACATTGATTCTATTTAAAAAAATGTGCACAATACTTTTTATGGCAACATATTCTGGAAATGCAAGGACGTGGTGTTTATTTATTATACATAAAATGTTGTCCATACAACAAATTATAACTTTTCAAATTCAAAATTTTTATTCATTTCAATACTCGTATCACTTAATAATTGTTAATAATTGTCATTGGTTGACGTCAAATAAATTACTTAAAACTATGTTTACCGCCGTTTCAAAAGCGTCAGTGACGAAGTAGCTGTAACAAACTCCACTGCAGCATTTCTTCAATAACGTCAACTTCACAATTAACAAAATTTAAAATGAAAATGTGGACGAGTGAATACATTGTAATGTATGAATCTGTATGTATATTTTATGAGCCCTACTCTATATTTACTCTGGCAATTACCATCGTCCTAAATAGTTATATTTTATTATTTTTCTTACAAAAAAAAAATAAGTTCGAACTATTTTCAATTAAGTAAAGGCCACATCAAACAAGCAGACGTGACTCTCGAAAGAGGAGCTGCCACGTACTGTACGTGCCATCAGACAGTGGATTACCTGCTTAATGCCACAACACGCGATTCTTTGCCCTACATTATAAATAAATACATGAAAAACTCATATTTTTGTTGTTATGTTCATTTCTACTGTGATAATTGTTTAGTCGGAAGTTTTAAAAATGATTGTTAGATATTTTAAATTTTACTAAGTTTGGTCACTAACCGATGCTTTTGTCGTACGGGAAGCGGCACAATAAACTGGATAATAAATAGTATAATAGGATATTCGTCATAGTTAAACACTATGACGATCATAATATACTATGTATTTGACATAATATTCGTATTGAAATCATTAATTTTAACTTATTCCCAATTTTTTTCAATGTAGACAATGTGCATTCATCCACGATTTAGATTTATGAGATCTATATTTGTAAACTGACGCGTCCGGTGAAAATGCCGCAGTGTAGTTTGTTCCGCCGCATCTTCTACACATGCTGTTTGGAAGCGGTAGTCGATATATTTAAGTGATGGGACGTCAATAAGTGATACCTTGTTTCCAATTTCGAAAATAAATCTTTTTTTTTTTCAAAAGACTGTTTATGGATTCCACGGATCAAAGGTACGTATCAAAGTAGGTATTGTTTTATATAATTACCTACTCACTCCAGGATTGGGGTCATAGGCTCCTGTCAACTGGGAAGAGGATACCACCAGGACTTATTCTAGAATGATCTTAATTTTAAAGCCCAGTTTGAAATAAAGACTACATCAATAAAATAAAACACTTTGGTATCATGAGCAGTCATGGGTCTTCTCGGTCTGTGATCTTCAATGTTACAATCTTTATGAGACAAGAGAGAGAACATACGAGTACAACAAATTGATGGCATTATGCACTATCACGGTTTCCTGCCTAGGTATTTAAATTTGATTTGTGCTTTTCATTTTGTCGATGTGTTATAGTTTATGAACTGAAAAATAATTTTACTTTGATTTTTGTTCTTTTATTGTTGTAATTACAAATATGTCAATGTTCTGATATATTTGTTCTGAGTTCTTGTAATTAAGAAAATTGTTTATTAATTATAATTATGTGAGCAAAATTATGTAATCTACCTTTTTTACCTTCTGTTTTCTACTAATTTTTAGGCGATTTGTTGTTTTTTAGCTTTTTGGGGTTGGCAACACTGCACCCAATTTAGGATTCATGGTCAAAAGCATACCCTGGGCCCTTCTCCAGAGAGGTGAAGATGCAACCGGGACAAAGTCAGGTGGAAGAAGAATATCTTCGTAAGGGCCACTATAATTACAGAATTATATTTTTTAATTCTTGTTAGTAGGTACATACCTATGTATGTAACGGTGAAATTTAAAAGCTAAGTAGGTATAAAACCCACTTGGTATTATAGTTACTACCAAAACCATTGGTATGACAAAGAACAAAGAAGTAAACAAAATTTTTGTCATGACAAACATATGCAGCGTTTCAACAATCTAAATTAGAATCTGCATGATCTATATTTTCACATTACTCTGTCTGTCCTGGCTGGTTTTAAAGCAGTCTCTTTATATAACCGGTATACCTATATTTGTAGCACTCGGCTCCAATAATAACAAAAATATTCGCCGAAGCATAAATCTGCGCTTTCACAGGCGTATGCCAAGAATTTGTGCCTACAGACAAACGGACATAAAAACTGTGTTTATTTACGATCATAATGTAGCGTGTGTACCATGGTAACTCGAAGCCAACTCACTTTGCTGCTGTTATCGACTTCACATTTTTGAGAATAAAGTACTTAATTGAATTAAATAATTAAAAACTTTTGTTAAAAGATAACCGCTTCAAATCCGTATCCTTCTGAAGTCGATTAAATTTCTAAAACCATCTCCGAGAGACAATCGCGACAAATGTACACACATACATACATACAGGCCAAATTGAGCACCACCTTTTATGATTCGGTTAAAAAGATTTCGACGACTCTGGATAATCAATACACGTGCTAACCATGTGTTAAATGTCGGATTGAGTCTCAGAGTAATACATAGTTTTTATCGTGTTAGCTAGTCTATCACCCTATTAAAGTTATATAGCCCACCTAACCAACCAAATGCCAAAAACTATTTGACTGAGGTCTATCAACATTCTTAATGTTATTTCAGTTTATTGCTTTACAGATTTGACGCCAAAGCCTTTTCGCGCTAATAGAATCCAAAATCGAGTTTCGAACACCATTAGTAAGGCTCTACCTGCCCATTGCCCATCTAATGCCTCTCGAATGCCCCCTCCCGCGGGCGTTATTTCTGCCTTCACCCCCTCGGAGCCACCTTCGACATTAACCTAATCGGGACTTATGGCCCGAGTTGGACCAGCCGCGCTTTCAACTATGCCCATTTGCCATTTGGAATTTTGGCCTGTGGGGAATCTGACTGGTGACGGTACAGGGTTTTGGTACCATGTAAGAAGGAGATTATTGACTTTATGAGATTATGAAAATGTATATTTGATTCATAGAAACTTAGTACACGTTTGAATTTTATCCGAATATGCCTGTATTTCTCTCTACCCAGTCTTTGCGTGTTCTAATTCTAAATACTTATAATCTTTTGGTGAAAAATTATCCAAAACCCATAAACACTTAAAAACTTAAATTATCGAAAATTAATAAATCGCATTTAAATAAAAAAAAATAAATCGACGCTAAAATTCGATCATATCCATGTATCTACAGTATTTCCAAAAAGTAATCTTGTAGGTTCGTTTTAATTTATCATTTATTTGCACCGTTTTAAAATCCCCGAGTTATTTTTGCAACTCTGAGAACTAATTCAGGGAAAACCACAACCACAAAAATTATTGCACGCAAAATTTACTGACTATTGGACATAACCGTATTTCACTTTAAAAAATTGCTCAAATGTACCTATATATTTAACTATATATATATTATTACCTATACGCTTGTATTTTAGCACCAACGCGATCGGGTCAATAGTATGGCCTCATTCCTCGTGTTATTCTAGCAACGTGGCAAGATTATGCAAGGTCTCGTAATCTACAAAATAAACAAGGGTGTCAGTCCCAGCCGGCCAACATTAGTTTTTGCGGGGACCCCACTCGCACGCAAAAAGAAATTGATGATAATCCTTCTCTGAAATCTACAGACAAATGTGGCCAATAAAAAATTTGGTCGTAAATTCTCATTTCTTTTGCCTCAAACGTATCACATTGTCTATGAAACAAAGTTTGAAAATCGAACGGTCCGTTCAACTGGCTCAAAGACTCAAAGTATTCGGTTATCATTATCACATTTGGAAATAGAACGCACGCGAAGCAGGCAACTGAGTAATCGGGCAAAAGCTTTTATACGACCCGCCAACGTAACTTGAGCTCTCGGTTTACAGGCCCATTTCCCTCTACGGCCCGTTTTATGGCCCGCCGTGGGGGGTGGTGGGGTCTTTTTTATAGTGGTATTAGTTTAAAGGCCCCAAGGCACGAGCTCACATGTGCCCGTACAGATAAGCGGTGGCATCCCTACTCGAAAACTTGTTTAGTCGGACCGATAACTTTGTATTGTCTGTGGGGGATGGATGCCAGTTAGCTTGTCGTAAAATTGGTCGTACCCGTTGTGGGGAATGTTTGAGAGGTCTTCGCGAGAATAAAAAGAAAATTACATTCGGCTCCTAAGGGCCCTATTAAAGCACTGTAAACTAAATTATGTTAAATTAGTAGGAGGAAATTAAAGTAACAAGGGATATTTTTGAATTTGAAATCACTAAATTAAACCACAACACGCTGCTGTGTTGTACGGATATTACTCAATGTTCAAGAGTTAAAGTTAGTCACTTTGAAAATAACGAATCGAATTCCTAATTCGATGTTCGAAGAAACAGATTATAATTTGCGAACACGCTTCACCGACCCACTCCACACAGATCACAGCTAAGTGAACCTAAAAGGGAACTGATGCGAACTTTAAGCCATTTAGCAGGGCAAGTCTAAGCCGGTAACATAAATTCTGGCTTCAGCCCAGGCTCGAGGGAGTCAGAGATCGATATCAAGTGCCAATGTGTGTTCCCCTCAAGAACCAGTGTTGCCAGACCTCCCGCTTTCTGTGCTTAACCCCCGCAAAGTCCCGCTTTTTTATCAGCAAAGGGAGAGGGGAGAGGTCAAATAAACATTGTCGCAGCATGGTGCGTTTCTTTTATGGCCAAACATCGTGACGCATCTGCTCTGTTGCATAAAATATGTAATTTAAAACAATGGCTTTGTAGGTTCGTTACTCTGACAGTTAGCGTTAAATATTAAAATTGTACTGTACTTGCGCCCATGGCGTCTGAGTGTGGTATATTTGGGAGCATTATATATTTATAATGAGAGAGTTTAGAGTGTGCCGTGTGGTTCCCGGCACCAATACAAAAAAGAATAGGACCACTCCATCTCTTTCCCATGGATGTCGTAAAAGGCGACTAAGGGATAGGCTTATAAAATTGCGATCCTTTTTTTTTAGGCGATGGGCTAGCAACCTGTTACTATTTGGATCTCAATTCGATCATTAAGCCGAGCAGCTGACCGTCTTTTCGGGACTATTGGCTCTGTCTACCCCGTAAGGGATATAGACGTGACTATATGTATATATGTATGCATTATAAATTGAAGGCCATTACGCTTGTCGGGTTTGAAGTAAACTTAGCACTTGAGGTGTTTCGCTCTGATGTCGATGTAGATTCTACTGAAGGACGATAAGTTGCTCCTATCAAATAATTCAGGATGTGATAAACTGATAATGGCGTTATTTGTAACACACGTTTGAGCAAATAGTTGCGATGTTATTTTCATACATTATTTTAGTAACTCAGCTGATGGGGAACGTAAACCAGCTTGCAGCGTGTTTTCAAATCCAGTTACCCGATTTATTTCGTGTGGAAATCGTAACAAATTTTCCTACACGGTAAGACTATCAGTTATCAGTTATCATTCAATCTAAATAATAAGTGCGTTAGTCAGAAAAAAATGCCACTTAGTTACAATTCCGATAATATAGTTCGTGTAATGATGAATTTAACTTTTCTCTTCGATTAGAGCTAATAGTGAAATAAGCATGCACACTATAGCTTTGCCCGGGGCTCCACTTCCGTGGGAATATCCTGAAAAAAAATTCTCTGACCTAGGAAATAAGTAAAATTTCTTTTTAAGTCGTTCCATAGGTTGAGCCGTGAAAACGTATTAGTCAAACTTTTGCATTATAATTTTATTACCTACAGAGTATGGATTCCCTCTTCCCTCTCGCTTGTCTATGGAACAATAAACATTAAATAGGAAAGTTTTATCCTCTCACAAAACAAAAAAAAACCTGAACTGGCCAATGGTCGAAGAGGCTTTAAGGATAAGGCCCATTCAAGTACAAGCGAGGATTGTACGTTTTAAGGTTTAAATTGTATGTTCAATCGAAGAAAGTCCAATTTTAGCTCAATATTAAGACTTCTACTATTAAAAAAATAACATTTAGAATAAGGATTGCATCCGGCACGTTACGACAATCATGAAAATAAGAATATACTTAGAGAAGAAATCTATGGATTATATTATAAGAGTGCCGTGTGGTTCCCAGAATCAATACAAAGAAGAATAGAACCACTCCATCTTTTTTCCATGAACGTCGTAAAAACTTGCGATTCTTTTTTAGGCAATGGGTAAGCTACCTGTCGCTCTTTGAATTCTATCATTAACCAAAACACCTGAAAGCCTATCAGTCTTTTCAAGCTCTGCCTTTCCCGCAAGTGATATAGACGTGACTATACGTATGTATGTAGATCTATGGATAAACGCCAATGCCAAAATACTTAGTGATAAAAAAATTAAGTTTGAACATAGATGCTCTAATCCCATCCCATTTGACATCTCAAGTTAGTAAGAGACGTCCTAATTGAAGGCATCTTGAATTTAACAGGAGCCATCCTCTTAAGTAGGGCCCTACTTCCTTGCTCTGGAGTGGTCGTTGAGTGGCACAGAGCAAAGGCGTGGCCGGCGTTCTGTGTTAAGTGGTGTGCACATGTGAACTATTAGGTTCTAGCGGATATGTGATAGTGACTCAAGTTTATCTAAGTATATTATTAACTAGCTGTCTCCCGCGACATCGTCCACGGTGAAGAGAAGTTTATTGAAAATTAGCTGTGCCCGCGACTTCGTCCGCGTGGAATATTTATATTGGGTATCATTGAAGCCCTCAAGGATTAATAATTTCCCCCATTTTTTTCACATTTTCCATTATTTCTTATGCTCCTAATAATTGCAGCTTGATGTCATATAGCCTAAAGCCTTCCTCGATAAATGGTCTATTCAACACAAAAACAATTTTTTTAAAAAAAATGTGACTACCCAGTATTGCACCTTAAGAGGGGTGTGGAAGAATTTATTATGAATGCGCAATTTGGGAGAAGTTTTATTAGTGTGATGCGAGTACGAGTATATATGGTTCAGGTGATACCCAAGGCACCAACCATAGGTATACAATCAAGGCTAGGTAGCACAGCTATCTTCTGAAGCCATAAACATACATAGAGATACATACAGACAGAAATTCTTTTTTGGCTTCTGATGATCTTAAATACAATTTTCTTATACCACAGAAATAAAAAAAAAAAAAAAAAAAGAATTCAGTCTATTTCGGGTAAATTATATTTTTAACTCTTTCCAAGTACTTACATAAGTAAATATTTGATTTTCTGGATTAAAATAATTAATATCTTAAGCAGCAAAACTGAAGTAACAAAGACAAACAATGTTCAGATTAGAACGACAAGAAACTAACACAAGTCTTATTATGGCAAAAGGCAGGGACACACTAGCGGGTCATAAAAAATCCTACACACACACACTATCTACACACACACATACATACGGTCGTCCGTCAGTGTTCAGGCGTTATGTTTTCCTACTATGCTGGTCTAGAAACGGAAGAAAAACATAGTGTTTTTGTGTCAGCCGCCCGCGCAGATTGAAAAAGTCAACCAAGGGAAATGTTGATAGGGATAATTTTTTAGACGATACGCTAAAAACCACTGAATTTTAATTTAATTTTTTTTTTACTATGCAGCAGAATCTGGTCAAAACGTGGTGGGTTCAAAAGACCAATGGCTCTGTCTACCACGTAAGGAATAAAGATGAGCTTTATATGTATTTTACTAGTGTACCGCTGTAGTTACCGCAGCTGCGCTCACGTAAAGCGAAAGATCGCGTTACTTTCCCTTCCCTCGGGAATCTCGCTCTGTCTTCCCCACACTGGATATAGACGTGACCATATGTATGTATGTTATCCTACGGCTTCAGACTTATCTAACACAATTACAGATTGAATAATTAATTATTTTCTATTAAAGAGCAGCTAATGTGTCCCCAGCCTTTCGTCTTAATCACAGATAAAGCCTCAGAAATTTTAATCAGGGCTCGGGTTTTCAATGGTGCCTACTAGGAGAAGGAATTGAGGCTAATCCCCCTCTTAGGGGGGGAGCAACCACGAGTATATGCCCACTAGGCACTCCTACGTGTTAAATACTTAAAATGACAGATGCTGTACAGTGTCGGATTGAACACCTTGGAAATTAGTTGTAACATACATCTATACTAATATAATAAAGCTGAAGAGTTTGTTTGTTTGTTTGAACGCGCTAATCTCAGGAACTACTGGTTCGAATTGAAAAAATATTTTTGTGTTGAATAAACCATTTATCGAGGAAGGCTTAGGAATAATGGAAAATGTGAAAAAAACGGGAAAATTTATTCATCCTTGAGGGCTACAATGATGCCCAAATTAACTTTTCCAGGCGGACGAAGTTGCGGGCACAGCTAGTAAACTATACTCGTATAATGATTAGGAGAGCTCCTAGTCGCTCTGCGTTCAAACATGCTGTAAATGGGTTCTTCTTTCAGCAGATCAATAATGGGTCATCCTAATTTGATATTTTATGTACGTTTATAATGTACTAGCTGTACCCGCGATTTCGTCCGCGTGGAATAGTTATTTTGGGCATTATTTTCACGTTCTCCATTATTTCTTCGCTCCCAATATAGTATATTATAGTTGCAGCGTGATGTTATATAGCCTAAAGCCTTCCTCGATACATGGTCTATTCAACACAAAAAGATTTTTCAATTCGAACCAGTAGTTCCTGAGATTAGCGCGTTCAAACAAACAAACAAACTCTTCAGCTTTATAATATTACTATAGATTTTGTATTTATTTTTCAGTATGCATGTGCACTTTATCGCACCACCAACTTAAAGTTTTTCTGTTCGGTCAGCTGGTTGACTGGTAGAGAATGCCAAACGGCATTAAGTCCGCCTTTTGTACATTATTTTTTGTGTAATAAAGTTTGAAATAAATACACTATATAGTCACATCTATATCCCTTGCGTGGTAGACAGTGCCAACAGTCTCGAATAGACTGAAAGGCCGTATGGCTTCATGATGCAATAGAAATATATTTGAACGTTGATTAGAATAGGCGACTAATATAACTATTTGAATCTCAATTCTATCATTAAGCCTATCTGCTGAAGTCTTTCAAGGCTGCTGGCCCTGTCTACCCCGCAAGGGATATAACGATGGAATTGAGATTTATTTAGTGACAGATTAAGCTAGCCCATTGCCTACAAGTAGAATACCAAGTCTATAAGCATCTCCCTTAATCGCCTTTTACGACATCCATGGGAAAGATATGGAGTAGTCCTATGATGATGATACGATAATACGTCACTATGATGTGAGCATTCAAGCAATATAATGTAGGCTGATTATAAAGGAAAATTCTCACAGTAATCTTAATAGCATTTTCCTGGTCATAAATACCAATTACATTCATGATGCGGCCATTCAGAAAACTCTCGGTGTAGAAACTAAGGTATGGACTCACAGGCAGAGAACTAGTGAGAATGTTTACTTGTGTGCTTGTCTGTATAACCATAGATCGCAAATGAACGCAGTGTATAAGCCTTTGCTCAACATATTCATAATGTATGTTTCTACTACATATGTATTTTTTATGGGGAATTAAGAGTATTTTATTGTATTGTATATATATTTTACTGTTATTATCTGGTTCTCATTAAATTACTATACTGCTGAACGGGGCCTTTGAGTCTTCTCGAGACTGTTGGCTCTGTCTACTCCATAAGGGTTAAGAATTTTTATTTTCCACTTACTCCATCGCAAAAAATAATTTTATAAAGAATTTTATTGCGTGGGTTATCATCACTTAGTGACAGAAGATTAATCTAGATCTTAATAAAATTAATTACAAATCTCATCTAGCACAATCAACAATACTATATTACAGCGAACGCGATCAAAATAAATGAAAGACAAACAGCCCGGGGCGTATATATATCAAACGTCAGGCACAGAAGGACGCTTTATAACACACGATTATATTCGTTTCAATAATGCTACCAGCCGCCGTAGCATTGCACGCGCGATGCCGTTTATATCGCGCTATAAACTATCGCTGTTTCGCTTTTTATTATGACGTGAAACGGGACAGCTAGTTTTTTGCGCTATTGAATTGACGTCCAGTGAAAATGCTGCAGTGTAGTTTTTTACGCCACTTCTTCTACACATGCGCTTTGGTAGCGGTAGTAGATATACATATATAATAAGTGATGCCTTGTTTCCAATTTTGAAAATAATTCTATTCTATTCTATTGGGGGCAGGACTGACAGTCGGTAAGGTAACCGATAAAAAAAATTGTGCCCATTGCAAGGCACAAAGGTAAATCTTACCGCGGACATTTATTTACCAATGATTACTTTCTGAGTTACGTACTAACGTAGGATGCTAAACGATGCTATGGTGAAGAAAAAACAAAGTGAAGAAACCTGCACATTCACTCTTCAATTACACTCGTTGATTATTGAAACAAAATGGTTGCTTACCAAAATTTGATAATCTGACACCCACACCAAAATTTGAATGTTATTTATGTCTGAAACTTACCTGAAAATAAAAAAAGTAATTAATATAAGAGAGATTAAATAAATATTTACTAATAGCTGAATATTTAGTAACTGTTTCATTCGGTACTTTCAGACAGTGAAAAAAAAACGACGGATTACTAAATTCAATTTTAAATTGGGAAATAAATTTGCGCTATTGTTTCAGAATAAATCATTTCATAAATTCTTATATTTTCACCTTTTTATTGATTCGATGAAGGATTTTTTTATAGGTAATTATTAAAGCTATTTTCAAAAAATAATAATCGTGTCGTTTGAAAGGCTTTTTGCTGGCAAACCGTTTACAAACTCAAAATTTTTAATGTACATATATTATGTAAATCGTGAATACACAATAGGCAGATTCGCTATCTTGATACAAACCTAATAACAAAATTTTGCTTGTATGGGATTTTAAAACAGATCTTTACCGAGAGCCATGTAAAACTAACAAATTTGTAACATGCAAAAAGCTGTCGATTTAAAAAAGAAGTACCTACCATTTTAACTAAACTTTGACCGATAAAAATCTAGATTATACGTCTGTTATGTCTTCAAAATATACCAGTTTCGCCTTTATAATACATATTTGTGAGCCATCGATTTTTATCTCCCTGTCCTCGGCACGGACGCAGCATTTCCATACAAACAACCAATTGAAATTTTAGCTGGCAGTTAGTATAATTTTCTACTTTGATCCGTTAGTGATGGAAATATGGAGAGGATAGAAGTTACTCTTCGTTTGCACATGGACATTTGCGCACGCGGAGAAAAAAAAACAAGCACAAATTTGTTCGGTGAACTTCGGTACGTTAACTATAATACTAAATATAAATTATATGAAATACAAGTCAATAGACTTTAAAATACTTAAAGGACACGTTCGTTCAGTATAAGAGATTCATATACTGAAAAGTTTCTGTCCCATCGTTTAAAAGAATCGATAGTATGCTAACAAAACATTTTTACACAACAAAGAATACCTAACATGGATCAATAAATAAGTAATTAAGAATAAGGTTTACTTAACATTTAAAAAAAAAAGAGACAAAGCGTGTGCTTTGTGTCTTACTGTAAGAACATGATAATAACGATTTTTCCTAGTATAGAACTGCATAATTTTAGAAAATTAGAAGTTATGTATGTTCTGAGACATGAACATTCGTCGAAAAGTTTATTTTTGTGTTAGTGCTCATTTTGCGAAGTCGACATTCCGCGTAATTTTTCTGTACTTTCCACATTTTGCGGTAAAGGGGCGCGCACTGTCACGCGTGGAAACGCGTATACATAATGCAAGTATGACGACCGTTTCCACTCCGTGGAGGGGGGTTCGTGCCCAGCATTGGGACACGAGTTCAATGAACATCTAAATTTTAATGTGAACGTAATATTTTTTTAAAGTGATAAGTAAAGAAAATGGTCTTAATACATATATGCACGCCAAGTTCAATAATGCAAACGGTACAGGCGTTGACTGTAATATCCAAAACTATAATAATAATTGTTGATGTACAATTTTATTTATTGGTAATTGACAATGAAAAAAAATCCCGAGGTTCGGAAATTTTGAACGAATTGAAGCATTGAATAAATACTGTCTCGTACCTATATTTTTTTTTCTTCATAGTACATAACAACAAGTTTCGCCTATTCCATCACAAATCGAGGAAGCAACATCTAATATCAAAACCGCTTTATCATCAATGCACTGTGACGATCGAACAAAATGCATCCTTATCCCCTTTTGATAAGACTCGAACCGGTTTGCGTCAGATCGCAATGCAACCGGTTGGGTGAGTACACCTATTGTTTTTAAGTGCTTTTTTTTTTTTCGAGTCCACCCGGATGTGTGGGTGGGGTGGATAGCTTGGTCAGACACAGAGCGCGGAAGTTCTCCGGAGTGCGGGTTCACTGCTCTGTGCAGATTTTCTTATCTGGATGAAGATAAGGGTTCGGATGATTGACCAAGGAATGAGTTATCTTGGCTGAAGCGGCTTGGATTAGATAACGCTTGGTCGGGCACAGAGTATGGAAGTGCCTGGCAGTGAGTGATGGTTCGCTGCTTTGTATACGGAAGAGGTTTTTATTTCTGTTAAAATAATTGTTATCGAAAATTCCTACGGGAACAGGAGAACCAGTACGCATTTTACTTCAAAAGGTACGACAATAACACGATCGTTTACCTCATTTATATCAGTCTGTGGATAAGATGCTACGATATAAGGAGTGAAACAATATAGCATCGATCGCACTTGTTATTTTAAAGTAATAACAATACATACATAGGTGCTAGCCCATCGCCTTTTACGATGTCCATAGGAACGAGATGGAGTGGTCCTATTCTTTTTTTTCTCGAGAGGTACATACCTAAACATAAATAAGTGTAAGATTTACCTGCATTGTATACACTTGGTTCAGAGTAGGAGAGGGTGGTAATCTGTCATACAGGTTTTCTTAGTACAGACACCAGCCTCTCACATAGACCATTATTTTGTAACTGCATGGTTCATCTTACTTCTTATTTTTTTAACTGTGTAATTCTATGTGAGAGAGGAAAAATAAAGATTCATTATTATAATTATTCTTTTGTTATTGGTGCCAGTAAAACAATATAAGAATTAAAATTATTTAAATAGTTTTTAATCAATTATCGTTATTTATCAATCATTAATACCATTCCAAGGATTCGCGTCAGCGATTAGTTCCTAAAACTTCAATTTTTCTCAAGTATTCACGCTCAAAATAATCATACAATTGGACACGAGAAATCCCTGAAAGCGTACTCCTTGCTGCACACGAGTATTTTGCCAGTCAAAGAAACCAATCCACATTCCCCCAAGAATTCCTTGCACAATAGCTTACACCCTGCTTCAAGACTAAACAAGTGCTCACATCTGTACCAAACTAAAACCCAAACCCTCTTTTTGCTACGACCGCAGGTAGACGTGGCACGAAAAAACCTCGCTTTCTCTCCAAGGGGCATTATCTACTCATGTTACACCCCACGAACTCACAAAAATAAACTCTAACCCCCCCGAATAAGGTGGCACAAAAACATCCCATTACAAATTCGGCGCCACGCAGGGGTCTAATGACACATGAGTTTTTTAAAGAAAAGAAAAAAAACAGCCAGTTAATTAGAGAGTAAATTGAAGGCTTGTGTTCTACCTTTAATAATGCTATTTTTTTAATCCAACGTTGTTCCATTTTTAAATGAGAGTTTCAGCTTTTTAAATGTTGAGTAAGGTTAATACAATTGCTTCTTGCATATCTCTGCTTTTATTTTTTTTTTTAAATAGGATCATAGTCTATGGTCGGTGGTTGTAAGTTGTAACTATAGCCAAGCGCCAGATTAGGTGCATAAATCCTTTCTTACAAGGTGTCGAAACTGGCTCGCCTGCCAAATCTCCAGGCTGGCCAGCGCGTCTGCCAAACATCGACCGCCAACTCCCCAGGTGCTTGCCAAGACGGTTTGTTTTTTTTTTTCTATATCCGCAATGACGTAGTTCGCGATACAGCCTAAGTTAGCATCATGCCAAAACTCTCGTAAAACGCTAATGGAGGCAGATAAGTTTTGGCATAACGTTGAATGATGGAATACTACGTCTACAATTGCTAGGTTGGTATTATTCAGAGTTGGCGAGTGAAATTCGCTTATAATTTTTCATTGTTGGCAGTAAAATGAAGACATTCGCAATAAGAATTCTAAATTTCTCATAAAAGTGAGAAGTCCTCGTGTAAACGTTTAGTTATTTATGTATTTATTGAGCCTTAAAGGTAAAGGTGAACTTAATGGTTGGTATTCTCGAATTGAAATATTTGATGGAATCCTTAGATATCACGATCATTTATTATTGGAGGGGTAGGTAGACACTACATCTTTCCGCTTGCCCCGATGAGACGTCATACTTTATTGCTTTATACATATTCATCAATATTTTCTTGAAAGCTCGTAAGCTTAATTTAAGGTACCCTATGTTGACCTGACCTTTCATCAGAACGTGTAAGTAAAGGAAAATAAGGCGGTGCACGCCGTCGCCATCGCCTAAAAGAAGAATCCCAAGTTTATAAGCCTGTCCCTTAGTCGCCTTTAACGTCATCCATGGGAACGAGATGGAGTGGTCCTATTCTTTTTTTTTATATTAAACACATTTTTACATTAAAATAAGACATTTAAGTAAAAGGTGTGTCCTATCCTATAACACATTAAAGCCATTAACAGATAGCAAGGGCAGGTAGGCAATTTATTTATTATTGATAAAAATTATTGCCCCAAATTACAGATGATTGTTCTGGGCAAGCCCGCATTATTTATACTTTTTGATTACATTCGATCGTTTGTGGTCGGGAGGTAAAAGTTGTGTGTTCTGTAATTTGTGCTAATTCGTGTTGAGATTAGGCTTCGGAAAATATCTTCAAATTTATTTATCCGACATATATTTATTTATGTTAGTTTGGTTGAAATACAATTTGCTAGATGGGGAATCAATTGGTTTCTTAAGTTTGAATGGTACTTACATTAATTTATCAATCGAACTAGTTTAATCTCTCTCTCTCTATAATATATGTGTGTTCGAGGCTTGAGATCGACTCTCCAACTAATCATTCCACTTTGTTTGGTCTACAGCGTCTTCAGTTTTCAGACCATCGGCACACATATCATCTTAAAAACGTCAAACAAGATTTTGCTTCGCCTATATATTTAATGTTTGAAGCAAAATTTACATAATAAAAGACTCCTAAATCCAATTTATAACGATCATAAATAGACCGATTCACACATAACAAAAGGCGGTTTTTTATTAGCACTTTATATACAGACAGTCTCACAGATAAGGCAACACGAATTCTCAATTATAACAAAACAATACGGAATCACTTAAATTATACTTTTCCGTTCATTTTGAACCGAAAGTTAAGGTGCGTACACACTTGGCTGAGACCATTTAAAAAAAGAAACTGTTGTTTATGGTCTCGCGGTTTTGGATTCTGATGGAACTGATTAGAAATATGTCAAGGCTCAGGACGCGTCATGATGGCTCTTATTCTCTGCCAAAGGTTTGATTGTGTATGTACGTTACGTTATTAATTTTTAAAGCTGAACTTCCCTTGTTTGTTCCTACGCGGACATGCTAGAAATATAGATAACAAGTTAACTTTAAACCCTATGATTTATAAAGACTGATTCAGATAGAAAATAAACTGTTTCGGTCACAAGTGGACGTGTAACCATGATTAAATGAATTAGATTACAGTGCAAAGGTGGCTGAGGTCAGAAGGGATCTTCTTATCCTGACTCACCCAATCCAGGATCGATGATTATGGACGAATGGACGCCAGGAGAAAGAAGACGGTAGCGAGACCAAGGGCTTATTAAGAACCTCCCCTTCTCAAGTGGGTTAAAAGCTGTTCTAGGAACAGACAGTCTGTAATGGCTTTACACGGCGCGGTAATGATACCACTGACCTCTTCGGGATTCCATTGTGTGGTACAAGGTCTTTGATTTTAAACACATTTGTGTAAATTATATGGTGCTGTGGTCTGAAGAGTCAGATTTTGAATTCTCCAGCGGATGGAATTAGGGATATTTAGTTAAGCGTTCAAGAAGGTCTAAAATAAACCTTACGACAATAAAAGTTGTTAAGAATACCGAAGATACTGAGATCCTATGACCGCTATCAAAATTTGTTGTTGAGTGACTGCTCTTTAAATTCAAGCAGCAAAAAAGGGCAGTATAACATACATAACATTTGTATAGTCACATCTATATCCCTTACGGGACAGACAGAGCCAACAGTCTTGAAAATACTGAAAGGCCATTTTCAGCTAAGTACATATAATGGCTTTATGATAGAATTGAGATTCAAATAGTGACAGATTGCGAGCCCAACGAAAGTGAAGGAGGAGGAAGGAGTCCCAAATTTATTAGCCTATCCCTTAGTTGCCTTTTACGACATCCATGGGAAAGATTTTGTTTTCCCTACAATAAATAATAAATAAAGAGTGGAATGTATGTGGGCTGTACCTGAAACCCGTATAGATGAAACTTCTGATTTCAATGCGATATTTGGGTCGTCTAACTAGGCCGAGAACGATACGGTGATAGCGAAATGATAACTTGTTTAAAACGATACGATAGTATTGTATTGCTGTGACCTAAAAATGATAGATCCTCTTGTCAATATGTTTGTGAACTTCAGAGGCAATAGTGAAACCAACTTTCTTTTTGGTTATTTTGATGAAGTTAGAAAAGTATCTTTCATCTCTTTCTCACTAATTCGCAGGAGCGAGACGACGACGCTTCTTCTTCCTCGTGGCTTTTGTCCCGGATGGTTTAGATTAGTTTACATGTAGGTACATATGTATTACTAGCTGTGCCCGCGACTTCGTCCGGGTGGAATAATTATTTTGGGCATCATTGATGCCCTCAAGGATGAATAATTTTCCCCGTTTTTTTTTTTACATATTTCATTATTTCTTTGCTCCTTATACATAGTTGCAGCGTGATGTCATATAGCCTAAAGCCTTCCCCGATAAATGGTCTATTCAACGCAAAAATATTTTTTCAATTCAAACCAGTTATTACTGAGATTAGAGCGTTCAAACAAACAAACTTTTCAGCTTTATAATATTAGTATAGATTTTATACCTATGAGTGATGAACACTAGCCCAAAATGTGACCAGGAAATGATGATGGTAAATGAAATCCTCTTTGTTAACACATAAACATAACACCTCGTGTTATTGCTATTTCGGTTCGTCTTTCGTCATCGTAAAACAGGTCGGGTTTACAAAGCGCATAATCCTTAGGATTTTGTTAGATCCACATATCCGACATGACGGACTCCGGACGGATGATATGTCTTTAGAAGGTATCAATTTATTTGCCACATAATATTAAAACGAAATAATAATGAATAGGTGCCGTGTGGTTCCCAGCACCAATACAAAAAAGAATAGGACCACTCAATCTCTTTCCCATGGATGTCGTAAAAGGCGAATAAGGGATAGACTTACAAACATGGGATTCTTTTTTAGGCGATGGGCTAGCAATCTGTCACTATTTGAATCTCAATTCTATCATTAAGCCTAATAGCTGAAAGTGGTCATTTAGTCTTTTCAAGACTGTTGGCTCTGTCTACCCCGTAAGGGATATAGACGTCACCATATGTATGTATGAAAAATGAATAGATTAGAGTAATACCCAGAGTGGTGGACACAGGGCTCAAAACTAAGGAACTATGCTGAAAATTGAAAGGGCCGGGAACCGCACGGCCACACACTAAAAAACTTATGAATACAATAAAAGTAGGCGAGTTTGATTGTCATAGAAATAAAAAAAGTAACGCCCGCAGATGCTGCAGAAGACGGAAATACAAGCTCCAAGCAAAAATAAACTACAAATAGTCTAGTTAATTTTTCAATCAATATGATTAATATTTGACAAAATGCCATAGATCTCATTCAAACACAATACAAGCATCTAGGGGTTGTCAGTCATTTGTTATTGTCAATTATAATGATGCATCAAGTCAGGGACAAGACAACTATTGTGTTTTGGGTACACTCGAAATGTACAGGGTTTGAGCATAGGATTTTAATATTTGGTGAATTGGCTTAGTGCCGTGTGGTTCCCCGGCACGAATAGAAAAAATAATAGGACCACTTCATCTCTTTTCTGGGCGTGGCCGGCCAGTTATTTTAAGACGTTGGCTATGTCTGCCCCGCAAGGGATATGAACGTGATTATATGGATGTAGGTAAGTATGTATGAATTGGCTTGCGAGGTAAACGGAGTTTTTTACCCTACAATCTTCCTGCAGAAAGTTACTAGAACTTTCTTTTGGCCAACTCAATCTGTATATTATATGACCTAGATATCATCTGCTGGTGAGCCTGCCTGTTGTAAGAGACAATTAAGGGAATAAGGTCTCTATATTATATGGGCTAGACATCATCTGTTGTTGTACTGTTTGTTGTAAGGGACAATTAAGGTTATAAGTTCTCTATATTATATGGGCTAGACATCATCTGTTGGTGGAGTGTTGTAAGAGACAATTAAGGGAATCAGCACTCACACTCACACAACCAAAGCCCAAACTCGGTTACAATTCACCAATTAACATTTTTTGGAATATCTGTAATAGATACTCTTAACCGTAGACCTTGCATGAAGAGAGTTATGAAGGTGGATGAAGCTAAAGAAGTATGCAAGGATCATGATGTAGTAGTCTCTGCCCACACCTCCCGGTAAAAGGACGTGATATATGTGCGTAATCAGTGTAATCTATAGTCATTACATTACGAATCATGTTTAAAAAATAGCTATTTTGTTCTCACAATAACATTAATCCAAATAAGTTCAAAGTTCATACTTAACAATAACATTTGTTGCGTCCATTTCCCTAACAGATAAAATTTACAGATTTTTAGATAAAATACAACAAATGCGTATGAAATATAATCATTTTATTGTTAACGCGGACGATGTCGCGGGAAACATTAAGTAGTATAACCGGAATCATGAAAGATATATATATACATATATTATACATGTTATCACGTCTATATCCCTTGCGGGCTAGACAGAGCCAGCAGTGTTGAAAATACTGAAAGGCCACGTTCAGCTGTTTGGCTTAACGATAGAATTGAGATTGTGACAGGTTGCCAGCACATCGCATAAAAGAAGAATCCTAAGTTTATGAGCCTATTATCCCTTAGTCGCCTTTTATGAGAACAAGACGGATTGGTCCTATTCTTTTGTTTATTGGTGCCAGGAATCTATCTTATATATCTATCTATCCCTTAGTAAACTTTTACGACATCCATGGCAAACAAATGGAGTAGTCCCATTCTTTATTTTATTGGTGCCGGGCACCACACGGCAGAAACGATCGGTTCTTTCAGACAATTTATCTCTTTCCCAGTTCCACGAAATTGTTCCTAGTGACGCTGACTCATTCGTTAAGATAAAATGGGACTAAAAATAAATGCTTTGTTCGCTGTAATAATAGTCTCCTGGGCGGTGATCACTTAATTTGGTCGTCCTGCACATGATTGGGGCTAATTGGGCGACCCCCTAGCACCCTCGGAGTCAATAAGACCTGACCTGAGGTTAGGTTATTGTGAAGGTACTTTTCATCTATACTTAATGTTATAAAGCTGAAGAGTTTGTCTGTTTGAACGCCCTAATCTCAGGAACTTTTGTTTGAATTGAAAAATTCTTTTTGCGTTGAATAGAACATTTATCTAGGAAGGCTTTAGGCTATATAAAATCACGCTGAAACTATAAAGAGCAAAGAAATAATGGAAAACGTGAAAAAACGGGGAAAATAATTCATCCTCGAGGGCTTCAATGATGCCCAGAATAACTATTCCACGTGAACGAAGTCGCGGGTACAGCTAGTAGGAGATAATAAGGTTAATAAATGGTTTGGTAAATAGTAGGGAAAAGTCTTGACAAGGGTTAGGATATTCAAGTGCTTGTGTTCCCAAAATGATGACATCAATAATTATATAAATAACTAGCTGTACCCGCGACTACGTCCGCGTGGAATAGTTATTTTGGGCATAATTGAAGCCCTCAAGAATGAATAATTTTCCCGGTTATTTTTCTAATTTTCCATTACTTCTTCGCTCCTTGTAATTGCAGCGTGATGTTATAAAGCCTAAAGCCTTCCTGGATAAATGGTTTATTCGACACAAATAGAATTTTTTAATTCGAATCAGTATTTCCTAAGATAAGCGTTCAAACAAACAAACAAACTCTTCAGCTTTATAATATTAGTACCTATAGATTTGTTGAATTAAGGTTACAGGCACTCAACCTACTGCACTAAAATGTTCAGTTGGAAAAATTATCGCGATTTGTGTGGTGGCATAATTCCATCACTTCGACGAATGGCAATTACATCGTCAAGTGTCGGTGGTCGAGGGCCGTAGGGCCGTAGGTAAGGGCCGGTTAAAACGCGTGATGCGCAAAAAGGCACCCACCGCGGCCATGTAAGTACCAATGACTAATTTCGAAGTTATGTACATTAGTTTGAATACTAACCGATGTTCTTACGGTGAGGGAAAACGTCGTGAGGTAACCTGCACATTCAGGCAGCTGGGTGTGCTCACTTACTGGGTTTCACTGCAAAGGTTGCGGAGGTCAGATGGGAGTCGCTTCGTGTAAAAACCAGACTCACTCAATCCAGAATCCATAGTCAAGGGCTTACCCCGGGCTCCTCTCGATGCAACCGGGACTACAGCCAGGAGGAAGAAGTGCCAATAACACTCCTCTTTTAATACCGTGGTTAAAGCAAGTCACAAAGAAACTATGTAAGTATGTATGTTTCAACAATAATCGAGAACGTGCGCCGTTCGCGGGAATCCTCACAAAGGAGGTTACAGAATACGTTGATTCATCGAAAAATACGCTTTCGTAAGAAAATATTGATAAACTGTTGAGTATACATCTTCGGTTCAAATACCACTTGACAGAAATTATTGATGATGTCCAACTTCTCGGCAGTGTGTTGTCTTAAAACCAATAATATACATATATATGTATTCTATACATATAATAAAACTGTAAAAATATTTTGTCTGTATATTTAGTATTTTTGACTGAAATGGATAGAGGGACACTTAGAATGAATAATACATACATACATACATATGGTCACGTCTATATCCCTTGCGGGGTAGACAGAGCCAACAGTCTTGAAGACTGAATGACCACGTTCAGCTATTTGGCTTAATGATAGAATTGAGATTCAAATAGCGACAGGTTGCCATCGCCTAAAAATAATCCCAAGTTTGTAAGCCTATCACTAAGTCGCTTTTTACGACATCCATGGGAAAGAGATGGAGTGGTCCTATCCTTTTTTGTATTGGTGCCGGAAACCACACGGCAGAATGAATAATAGAAAGCAAAAATTTTTTTTTTCTGTCTGTATGTATGATCACGCTTATCTCCGGAAGTACTGAACCGATTTACTTAAAACTTTTACAGGTCGTCCTAGATCGTCCTAGGTCGTCGTAGATGTTACATGTTACATAGATGTTATAAAAAACGTCCAGCCAACATACATCCGAAAAGAACTTTTGACATGACAGTAAGAAAATCACAACACGACATTACAAGAGAGCTATAGATTTGACTACGTTATGTCGATTTTAATTTCATTAGTAGTTCAGCTCAATGTTTACATTTCCCACGCTTTAGATTCATATATAGACTAGAGGCCGCCCGCGATTTCGTCCGCATGGAAACCCTGTCAATACCGCGGGAACTTCGGGATAAAAAGTAGCCTATATGTTATTCTGGGTCTTCAGCTACCTACATACCAAATTTCATCGTAATCGGTTCAGTAGTTTTTGCGTGAAATAGTTACAAACATTTATACTGACATAATCACAAACTTTCGCACTTATAATACTGGTAGGATGTGTACTCGAAAGAAACTAACTAATTTCTACAGACTTACATATTTCTTCTATGTGCAAATCGAATTCGTTGATTAACAATTGAAATTGAATGAAGATTTAAATGTGTTCAAATAATTTTTATGTTTACATAATCATTTGTGTTGAGATTTTAAATTTTTGCGTTACATTCTTGTGACTTTTCAGTCTGTCTAGATCTTTTAGCATAGAAAACTAATATGTGTGTGGATAGACAAAATCCTGACTTCTTGTTTTACCCTAGCCTTTACTCATTTGTTCAATCACCACTCCACTTTTGTGTGGGTCACTCCGTTAGTCTTTGTTGATCAATTCATTATCAGTAGCATTTAAATTGGGGCCCATTGGGAAGTGCCGAAGCCGCCGGTTCCCGAAGAATAGGACCACTCCGTCTCTTTCCAATGGATGTCGTAAAAGGCGACTAAGGGATAGGCTTGTTAACTTGGGATTCTTCTATAAGGCAATAGGGTAGCAATCTGAATCTCATTTCTATCATTAAGCCAAACAACAGCTGAACGTGGCCTTTCAGTCCTCCTTTCAAGATTGTCGGCTCTGTCTACCCCTGGCAAAAGATCTATATCTTATACGTGGTTATATGTTTGTATGTATGTTAAAATTGATTGGATATGTAAGTTACTGTTGTCAACTATTACATACAGTACATACAATGTATGACTAATTGTTAATTTAATAGGTTCGTGATCCTACAACATTTAATGATAATTACTTGATCATCGTAAACTGTGACTAAAGTCATTAAAAATAATTTTAAATACCTACTACACATGTCACTCTAAATCTCACAGTTGAACGAGGCTTCTGAATCTTTTTAAGGCTGTTGGCTTTGTCTACCCCGTAAGGGATAAAGACGTGATTGTATACGTACCTACGTGTGATTTCTATACTTTTTGATTGAAATCTAAAGTATCATTAATTCATTACATATGCAAACGACGTTGTATGATTTTTAAATGCTGAAAAGGCAGTCCATAGTCCAAAACATAACAAGAATGTAATGTAACATAAAAGTAAGCTGATTTTCGTTTAGATAATTTTCATCAATTTATTCATCGGTCATTCACTCTTCAACCCTCCCAAGTTTTTAGCATCTATCTATACTAATATTATAAAGCTGAAGAGTTGTTTGTTTGAACGAGCTAATCTCAGGAACTACGAGTCCGAATTGAAGAATTCTTTTTGTATTGAGTAGACCATTTATCGGGAAGGCTTTAGGCTATTTATCATCACACTGGAATTATAAGAAGCGAAGAAAACATGGAAAATGTAGAAAAAACGGGGCAAATTATTCCTCATTGTGGGCTTCAATGATGCCTAAAATAACTATTCCACGCGGACGAAGTCGCGGGCACAGCTAGTTACATATATAATATTTGAGTTTACCATGCACTTTATAAATTTAACCATATTGCAATAATAAATCATTATAATTAGCAGATTTATCATTTAATTAATTTTGTATCAATGGTTACTAACCATTGATACAAAATTAATAATATATAAATAAAGGTAACCATTGGTTACCTTAAAACGGTGTTATTTATAACATTTCTTGTGTGGTCTTTCGTGAACTGGCCTCAATTACTCTCTGCCAGCTAATTCCTTAGTAAATATCCTTTGAAAGAACAAGACCTTTTTATATCCTAACAATCGCGACTTTATCTACGGGCACACCATCAAATCAGACATTCACGACTTGTTCGCCTTCAAAACCTATTGTTGTTGTTGCAAAACAAACTTTACGTGTAGACCATAAGGTGCAGGGATTGCAAATGTAATAACGCTGGTTCTAAAACGCGGAGGCGCTCATACAAGCAGGTCTTTGTAAATGCGGCCAGTTATGTTAGAGCTACCACGTTTCTCGTATTTGGTATGAAAGTGGAGGTTTAAGGGGTTGGTTGAAGGGGTGTCGGGTGTCTTGCGAGACTGGTGACTGGTGCGAGGTCGTGCGACAGAAATGCTCTTGTGCCGACACTGGCACTCTGTTTATTGGACAGAGCAGCATTTAGCTCAGGACGCCTGTTTTCTGTGTATTCTTTGTCTGTCTGTTTGCTAGTGCCCTTTTCGCTGTTGGTCATTGGTTCTTTAAGAATACCAGAACGGTATTTGTGTGTGCCGTGTGGTTCCCGGAAACAAAAAAAAAAAAAAAGAATAGGACCACTACATGTCGTTTCCATGGATGTCGTAAAAGGCGACTAAGGGAAATGCTTATAAACTTGGGATTCTTCTTTTAGGCGATGGGCTAGCAACCTGTTACTATTAGAATGTCAATTCCATCATAAAGCCAAACAGCTGAACGTGGCCTATCAGTCTTTTCAAGACTGTTGGTCCTGTCTACCCCGCAAGGGTTATAGACGTGATTATATGTATGTGTGTATGTGTTTGTGTGTCGTGTCGGGATTGCCAGTAAATTTGTATCTTCATTCGATTGTTTTCCATTTCTGTTCGTGCTTATCTGCTTTTCATGTTTGGCAAAAAATGTACAACAATGTTATCAAGGAAATAAATGGGGTGTGTGAAACAAAGATGAGAGAGAGAAGAAGAAGGAAAGCAACCTAAGCTGTATTGTATCCAGTCTCGTCTAAACTTTGCACTGACACTGTGTATTTTAGAATTTGAATGTAAAAAATTTTACAGACAATATAAATAATAACCATAAAAATAGACAAACCAATGTCGCGTCTTGCTAAAGAATTCTATTTGAAGACACCATTTTAGTCGTAAACGTACCTATGCTAAGACAATGACCCTTAAACAAACCTGATATTTGAAACATCGCGATACTCGTACAAATGGTCTTTTAAATGCTTTTACAACACAACCAAATTTTAGTAAAACAATTGTCGACCGCTATAAAAAACAGACCTGAGTTTTTACACTGGGATAATTATGCTGTTATTCTATCTTATATTGGTATCTTATTATTTCCTAGTAGGTATCTCCACTTTTTAAAAATGGCTATGAAACTAGATGCATTTCCTTTATAAACACACCTAGTCCCTAAATTTTTATCCTGTCAGAATATGAAAAATCTTTTCGATAAATGGCTACAGTAAGTGGCCTTGTATTGAAATATACTTCGAAAATACTTAAGAACTAATCGTGTAGACATTACTTATGAATCACTTTATCTACCTATTATTAAAATACAAGTTTATTCTTATGAACGTTTTCACAAAGCAGCAGCAGCAACCACAATATTAATTGAGGAACAATTCGCCTATTGTATGCAATTGTTTTCCCTGGGATTTTTAAACCAAATGCTTTTTGCCTGGTTAAAGCTCCACAAGAAATATATATATAGATAATTATTGAATATCAGAAAAACTCGAGGATCCATGAATGTACATCCTTCTTTTGTATAAAAAGAGTACATCTGATTCATTAAAAGATGATTTGTTCAGATATTTTAGATAGAGCAATGAAATAAATAGAATATTCTATGTGGTTGTACTTATTTCTTTTCTAAGTATTTTAGGCACATACGAATTCCTGAGAAATAGGAGCAACAAAAACCTTTAGTCCCACGTCTTAAGAAACTCGTTATGTACTTGAAAGGATATCAAAGATCATCACGGATGAATCATGACGTTCATGACTGTGGCTATAAAACGTTCGCCTCCAAACCTTCTGGGAATCGCATCTGAGCTCGCTATGTGACCAGAAATATAATAAGCTTTGATGACAATAGTGCACCATTTCATGACAAAGTTTATGACAACAATCCAGAATCTTTGAAGGCCATTATTTATAATTATGTGGATACTGTAAGTTGAAAGCAGACTCTACTTCTGCCAATGACATTACTCTGTGCAAAAGATTTAAAATAAGATGGCTAGTTACATAAATTCCAATTTTAGTGATATCGGCATCATTCTTAATATTCTAATAGAATTTTAATTAAAAATCCCACATTTGGATCACCATTTTAATGCTAATCTAAAATTGAATCCCAAATCCCAATAGCATTATGAACAATTCAATCGAATTCACCCATAAGAGATCTTTATCCAAAACCAGTTCCACCGAGGTTCGGCTCCAAAGCACATGAAGTTATTAACATTAAATTAAAATATTTACAGTGCGTTGCCGGGTGCATCGTTTATTTCTGCATGACAATCAAATATGTACAATTGACTCCGATACATTTAAAATGCGCCGGCCATTTGCATGAACCTTCAGGGCAGAAACGTTCTTTTATTCATTATGGTTTCCAATCTGGCAATTCTCGTTTGGTAACTCGTCGAACGGTGCCAACGAGATATTTGTTCAACCACTCCTTATTTTAATAGCATCCAAATATAAATGTGCACTCAGCGGCCTTTTTCGGTTTAAAGTTTCTGCTTTCAGTTTGAAAATCCCATAAGAATTTTATTTTTTCGTTTTCGGAACTTTAATCAAATTCTTACTGAAAACTTTTGTCTGACCCCGCGTCACAATTTGCGTAGGCAGACAATTTAATCCTTTTATTTCATGCGGGAAACCTTTGTGGTCTACGATCAAATTCTGAGAACATATTTCAGCCTGTATTTACCTCAAGTGGGCGGTTCCGTCTGATCGTTGATTGTGTGAGTCAGATGATATGGTTGTGGGAACTCATATTACTTCAGCCACGAGAAATATGGGCTACTAACACGTTTATCTGTAACTTAAGCACATGATTCATATCGCGAACGCTATCTCGAAATGTTCTCCATCCCGTCCCAAAGTTGGACGAAAGCCAGTGCCTAAAATCGTATTGCGGGCATGTTGAACTATGAAGCCATGTTTATACAGTATACAACAGAGTTCTGTTGAGACGTGACAGTGTTATGGAGAGCAAAGCCACTAATGTGGCCTACGCGACCGAGGCACGACCCGAAACGGCCGCAACGACCAGTAATTGTCGTTCAGATGGAAGATAAGTGCAAATGAATATGTAACGCCCGTCCTCCCACGGTCGTGTACAATAAAATGGGTCTGAGTGGTATGACCCAACAAAAATAAAAACTGGCAATTAATATTGTTTATTTGCGTCCGTTATTCAGAGCAGCGACACTAACAGACGATGCAGACATGCATGGATTAATGCGCCTCCATTCGCTCTGTAGCCTGCATAATATAGCGAACTTTAAGAGATTCCGGTTGTGTAATTCCCTATACATATAACGGCACATCCAGTTATGTTAATCTCAGCCGAATTTCACGACGAATCTGTGGTAGTTTTGAAAGTATTTAATCGGGCAATCAATCGAAAAAAGCACGTTTTAATGAAAAAATACGAATGGGGAAGAACACTGACGGGATTGTGGTTTGTGAATTATGGATGCAGATAGTCTGAAATCCATAAAAAATAACGCCAACTAATAATTAGCACTACATTTCCAATTGACCTATTAGGCGTGCCGCAGGGAGACACTATCGGACCACTATAACTTGTTTTATATCTTGCCGTGATTAATGCTCCTGAGAATCGATTGGGTGGGTAGTGGGTTATCTGTATCGAGCGCCGATAAATCAACACTTGCGGCGATATAGGTACCTAAACGCACCATCGGGCGGGGTGACGGGAGCTCGAGAACCATCAGCTCTGGCTCCTAATCTCTTGAAACTTTTACGAGCCGACGCATGAATAATTCCCGAGAGGAGCAGCTATCGATCGCATACGTCGAGGTTTTTATTTATACGGCGCGGGTGGGCGAGGCGCATATTAGTAAACAAGCGCAGGCGCGGCGACACTCACCGACTTGTAGCACGTTCTCCACGCAGCCGGCCTCCAGCAGCTTGAGGCCTCGGCAGAAGGCGATGTTGCGGTGGTCGTCCGGCGGCGCTCTCGCCAGGGAAGAGTACATGCAGATGTCCCGTTCATCCCGGGGGAAGGACCAGTACACGACACGCCGCTGAACCGGCTCCGGTATACGCTCATAGCGTTCCTCGATACGTTGAAATGGGATGTTAGCAGCAACTATTTTGGCTGTGATGTCGAGCAGCGTCGGTGGGGCGCGCGGCCGGCAGCAGGCGCGCGGCGCACACACGGACATAGCGCTCGCTCGGCCGCTCGGCGCGGACTGACGGCGGTCGGCGCTCCCCCCTCCCGCCGCCGCGCCGCCCCCCGAGACGGGACACCCCGCCTGCCCCGGGGATGTGCGCCCCAAATCGACACACGGCGATAAATTATTCATTTGCCAGCATAATGTGCGATATATTATTAAAAGTTGGCATTTTTGTGTTGTTCTCTTGTGGCTAGGAATAAAATCGATACCTGTGTGGAAACGAGGTGGTTATCATTTATTTAGCTCGGCTGATTGCCCGGCTGCCAATGTCACATTATTAATTATTATCAGCAATCGATTCCGCAGTCTTTGTGCGGGTTTTTGCTATCTAGTTAAACGGGGAAGGTATTTTTGCTTTATAATAATCGACATAATTACTGTAGCATATTGTTATAAACCTTTATTTAAGTCAGGTTTTCATGATTTAAGATTTTCACACTTTCAATCTTATTATAAAAAACAAAAACAAAATGTCTACCTAATTAGGTTCTTATAAGTTATAATTGATATTGCAAGTAACCTCGACTCGCTGTAATCCATTTAGGCCCTGCCTCCTCATATTACACAAACGAAGGGGAAAGGCCGGCGGGTGGCGGGAGGGGGTACATTAACAGCTGATGGCTGCGGCGCGCGGGGGGAGGGAGTCGACGTCAGGTGTGCGACCTGCCGCCATGACGCTCAGCTGAGATTGTTCGCACGAAGCGCTTCAGCCGCTGACTTGGTAGGAATGTGCGTTGACCTTTTTGTTTATATTTTTTTTTATGTAAACATTACGTAATTGATATTCGCCTTGACTCGTATGTTGTAGTCTTAATTCTGTACTATATGATAGTGGATGTATCCTTATATGTTATCTGTCAGTAGAAACATTATTCAGATTATTGTTTTTAATATTGTTTTTTTTAAACACATCCATATTAAAGTTTTAATGAATTAGACAAAAATATATATTATTGATGATGAATAAGGTATATTTCATATCTACTTATTAGCTCGTAGAGAAAAAAATAGATAAAATAAAAACAATTGCTGTCCATTTATGTCACTTGTAAATCCTGTATCGGTTCAAACTTAGAATACTGTATTTTTAGTACTTTTAACCTAATACTTTCTCGAGACGAAGGGCGGGTACTATAGTTAAATCTATTACCAGTTGGACAATCCATATGGATTTATAGACTGTTTGTGGTGTGGTATCAGGGCAGAAGAAATCCATCCACATTTTCTTGAAGATAACTTTATGACGACTTTAAATAATTAATAAAAAATAAGTTTCTGCCACTAACATGATATGTTTTTAAAAACCTTAGACATATAAAGACTTCCTCAACGTTTGTATATATTTCGGCTGGTCAATGTATACCCCTATCCCGTCCATACGATTCAAGGACTAAAGCATGTATTCTGCTTGACTAAAATTATGACCACAAACTTTAAATTTCACTTTTCTGATTTAGTTAGTGAAGCATGTCTGAATTTAATAAATAAACCAGCATCAAAATCACGCTTTTTTCCCGAAGGTGAAAGATATATCTTTCCATTAATTCAATTTAAGAGTATTTAGTAAAACTGACGTTATAAACTTTTCATTTTGATAACACGAATGATAAAAATAAAATTCTAATATTTTTTTCTTCGCTTTATTAAGGTAAGGTCGTATGTAATAGTTTGTTACTACTTATACTTTGCCCTTTGCCTATTATCTTATCCCATTCCGCTATCTTTAAGGGAACTGAACATTTTTTGAGTAATAATTGACCTGCCAATTTTCTGCTCTTCAAGCAAAATTACCGTAACTAATTATTGAAATGATAACTGAAATCTAAAAAGGATCTCTTTCCCATGGATGTTGTAAAATTTAAGGCGATGACCTAGCAACCTTTCAATATTTGAATCTCAATTCTATCATTAAGACGTCATATAGCTGAACAATCAGTATTTTCAAGACTGTTGGCGCTGTCTACCCCGCAAGGGATATAGACGTGATTATATGTACATGTATCTATATTTTCATTGATTCAAGTATTAATTTCTTTTTGCTAGGGGCTGTCAATATTAACTTCGCCCCGGGCTACAGCGCGAAAGCGGCTATATACTTACATCCGCCGCTGATAAAGCGCTTCACCGCTTGATTTCCCGACTCGTGTCTCGAACGCGACGCCGAGGAAATCCCGACTGCTACGTAGGTATAGTACGTCATCTATATACCTACATAATTATATACAGCATATTTACAACAGCTGATTGAATGAAAGTGAAGTTTTCATAATAGACATTATTTGTTTATCATTTGTCTAAATTACAGCTCATATTAATCATTCAGCGGGTGTCCAAGGGTTAGAGATCTATATTTGTTAAATTACTCCTAATAGTTGCAGCGTGATGTTATATAGCCTAAAGCCTTCCTCGATAAATGGTCTATACAACGCAAAAACAATTTTTCACTTCGAACCAGAAGTTCCTGAGATTAGCGCGTTCAAACAAACAAACTCTTCAGCTTTTTAATATTAGTACAGATAAAAAGAAATGCAACAAAAAATAGAAAACAGTCAATGGATTTAGAAAAATATCCTACAATGGCGGACTTAACCCAAATAATTTCATTTCAAAAAAAGTTTAATATCTTTATTGTAAACCATTTTAAATTAACACAGATGACAGACGGTATAGCTTGAATGTTGGGCTTAACAGATTTCCATGTAAATATCAAAAATTCATAGACAGTCAAAAGATCTAAATAACTAACGAGGTCAGCAGACCGCGAGCTAAAACGGCCTAGACGGAACCTTTTAGACATGTATGACCTGGCGAGATACAAAATAGATCCCTAAACTTAGACGCTTCCCTCAGGAACCCGCCTGTAAATTGTACTGTGACCAAACGGCAGAGTGGTAAAGACATTTTTACACGGAGCTTATTCACGAAAGCCGTCTATTTCCCTTGCGGGGTAGACAGAGCCAAGAGTCTTGAAAAGACTGATAGGCCACATTGAGCTATTTGTCCTAATGATAGAATTGAGATTCAAATAGTGACACGTTGCTAGCCCGTCGCCTAAAAGAAGAATCACAAGTTATAAGCCTATCCCTTAGTCGCCTTTTACGACATCCATGGGAAAGAGATGGAGCGATCCTATTATTTTTCCTATTGGTGCGGGGAACCACACGGCACTTTCTGATTGTCCATTGTTGACGCTAATACGACGCCAATCCAAGCCCATCTCAGGCTATTCCAGTTCCCCTATAAGTCCTTGTCCTATCAATGTGTCTTCCTGGTTTCCTGAGTAGAAGTGGCATCTAAGGTGGAAGGTCAAACGTCGAAAAGACCAAATCTTGACTGACTTGAAAGCTGACGCTGTCTCTGGGATGGGGTTTCATAAAAATTCGGTAATTTACCTACCCGTATGGTTTCCGAAACTTTAGAAAAGGACCACCATATTTTTTCCATGGATTTCGTAAAAGGCGAATAAGGGAAAGGCTAATAAACTTGGGATTCTTCTTGTAGGCAAAGGGCTAGCAACCTTTGAAGATTTGAATATCAATTAATTCCATCATTTACGCGTACAGCGTGGTCTTTGAGTCCACCCCGCGAGGGCTAAAGACGTGACTCTATGTTCGTATGATATTTATTTATTATTTATTTATTTATGTACACAAAATTATATACAGGAGCATTTATTACAATAAATCTAGTACAAAGGTGCTACTTATTTCAAAAGAAATCTCTTCCAGTAGACCAGTAGTATGTTCAACATATACATATAGTCACGTCTATATCCCTTGCGGGGTAGACAGAGCCAATAGTCCCGAAAAGACTGAATGGCCACATTCAGCTGCTCTGCTTAATGATGGAATTGAGATCCAAATAGTGACGGGTTGCAAGCCCATCGCCTAAAAAAAAGGATCGCAATTTTATAAGCCTATCCCTTAGTCGCCTTTTACGACATCCATGGGAAAGAGATGGAGTGGTCCTATTCTTTTTGTTGCCGGGAACCACACGGCACTAGTATGTTCAAATTCCTATCAAATCGTTTATCCTATATTCCTGTTCCTGTTCAGTTTTCCTGGCGATAACCATCGATCTGATTTTACGAATTAACGACGAGACTGGCCGATGATTCATTCATTTGTCTGAACGGGGGCAAATGGGGGAGGGGGGAGGGGGGGGGGGGGGGGGGGGGGGTAGCTGCGGCTGAAACACTGAACACCTAAAATGGACGCTGAAATAAATTAAAGAAAGGGCAGAAAATGGTACTTCAGATTTCAGAGTATCATAGAATCTACAACAATTTTATATGTTACTGTTAACCCTTATCACTAAGGTATGAAAAATAGATGTTGGCCGATTCTCAGACCTACTCATGTTCACAAAATTTTATGAGAATTGGTTAAGCCGTTTCGGAGGAGTACGGGAACGAACATTATGACGTTTTATATATAAGATTTAATATTATCTGCATGCTTTCCCGGCTAAACAAAGATTCAGATGAAATTTTGTGTAAATATAGTTTATTAACCGAGGTCAAACAAAGCCGGTTTTTTTATAAATGGCGTAAGGGAATATATATTTTGTGTGTGTGTTTAAATGGTTTTGAATCACAAAAAAATGGTAAAATTGTTTCGTGGTATTAAGTATTACTAACTAAGAAAAATGGTCACTTTTGTGTTCTTGTTAATTTGCGATTCTAGCCAACCGATGAAGCTTTTATATCCGATAAGCTTTTGTACCAGGTTATTGATTGATTGGCGTTATCAAAATAGCTTGTTCGTCAAAAAAACAACTTGCAATTATTTTAATTGATACTGGCCATTTGGAAATGACAAAAAATATATTTTTTAATATCGATAAGGTATAACGCCCATCGCACAGAACTTCGCGAATCGATACCGTTCCAAATTTAAACTGTTTCCCCGCCATTTTTGTCGGATCTAATGAACTATTAAACTGCAATTTGGATGCGCGGCCGTAGCTAGATGGCGGTACGCGCACGTATTGATCGCGATGAGGGGGCCAAATTCTAAGTTCTGCCAAGTCACGAAATGTATTGCCGGCTATTGTGGCGAAAAATGGGGGGCTGAGATGGGATACTGAGGCGTCCTGTGCGTAATAGCCTTTAGTTTTGTTAGGTGGCGTCTGTCCGCAGTAATGTCTGCAGTCCTCATACTGAATGAAGATCTTGCGAAGTTTCTGTGAAGTGAAACTTTAAAATGGAATTAACTTTTAGTATCCTGTTGCAAAATGCTGTCACGGTTGTGCAATGAGTATAAAAATGGAGAAAATATTCAAGTGATGATACAAGCTGACTTTTTTCATAGCTAGCTTTTGCGCTAGACTTTGCTCTCGTGGGAATTTCTAGAAAAAAGAAGCCTAGCCTTTGTTATGACTAAACGTCTATTAAATCTACATACCAAATTTCATCAAAATCGGTTCAATAGTTTTTCAGCTTATTCGTTACAAACATACAAAAATATATTTTTTTTGTCCTATTTATTATTTAGTGTCGACTAAATTTATATATTTTTTAGGGAGTCAAGATAGGGTCACGCCGAACGTGATTCGGCGACGATAAACGGAAGGTTTGTTAGTCTTCGGATCTCGGAAAGTTTAAAATTGTAAACATTTGTAAACCTGAATTTGATTGTTTGTACCACAATCTACACACATACACAAGAAGCTGTTATAGTACGTTGTTCATTAACATTCATTATTCGTATACTTAACAGTATAATCATTACCATGTTTAATCGTGCGTTTAACCGTTCACTGTTACTTCCTACACTTACATGTTACTGTAAGAGACTGCTAAGGTAAAGACAGGTTCAGTAAACATAAATTGTGAGTACTTAAGTATTTACAGTTTATTTAGTCCGACTTTAGAATGACTAAAAGTAGGTACTAAGTACAAACATAAAATTATGCCTCTTTCTTGGAGAGGTACGCAGAGACTACATATATACATAAAAATGATGTCTATTGTCTTGCGGGGTAGACAGAGCCAACAGTTGTGAAAAGACTGAAGGGCCACGTTCAGCTTGATGGAATTGAGATTCAAATAGTGACAGGTTGCTTGCTAGCCCATCACCTACAAGGGAAATCCAAACTTTATTAGCATTTCCCTTAGTCGCCTTTTACTACATATAAAATGAAAAAAGATATGGAGTGGTCCAATTCTTGAGTCCCGGGACCACATATTTTCATTTTCCACGTTCCGTGCATACTTCACACACATTAGTAATTGTACTTACCGAATGACTTCTATTCCCGTTCAGATTTCAAAAGCTAATCAAGGTAAAGGCTTAGGATTCTTCTTTCGCGAAGTTTGTAGGTCTATCCTATGACAAACAAACGAAAAGGGAAGCACCTACAATAATTTATTTTTCAGCATCTACATTTGGCATTTGTTGGGTGTTATAAATGTTTACTTCGATTTCATATTTCGAGAGTAGATATTCAAATTTGTTTTGTTAATTTTCACATTGTGATGTCCAAGTTTCTGATCTTAACCGTATGACAGTGACATCTGTATAGATATATCGGCATTTTTACATGCCCATTTGAATGCACCTATTGAGTACGCTGCTCTTACAAAAAGCATTCATGTTTAACTTACGTGCTCTAAAAGTGTGAATGTTTTCAAACGCGCCACAAAGATGGCGCTTTTTACATAAGTTCTCTTTGCTCTTAAGAAGTTTTTACAACCGACTTGAAAAATAGAAGGAGTTCTCAATTCGACTGAATGTTTTTACTTGATAATCGATTACTCGGCTAGTTTTGAACCGATATTGCGATATTTATCAGGTCAACATCTGGTATTGGAAACTTGTACAAATCCAATATCTAACATTTATTTTATTTTTTACTATTTCAGCCTGCGTTTGCAATGTAAGCGGAAAAAAATATGATAATTAACAACATCACATTAGAAACCTCAAAAATTAACAGTATTTCTCCACTATTATCTTGAATCACTCTATCTATTGAAAAAAAAAACCGCATCAAAATCCGGTGCGTAGTTTTAAAGATCTAAGCATACAAAGGGACATAAGGACAGAGAAAGCGACTTTGTTTTATACTATGTAGTGATTCTGGTTACTGAAATTCTAATGTCAATGTCTCATTGAAATAATACTCAATATGGTGAAGTTATATCTTTTTTTTTTTACAAAATAGAAAATATTTGTCTAATAATATGAAAATATCAGGGCCCTGGGAGTTCATTGTAGCGGACTGGATACGTCAATTGGTTACCCCGGTCCCAGGAGTACAGTTCCTGAAACGTGGAAAAAAAGAGTTAAAAAAGTAATAAACACCTAAACACCATTTAAAAACTATTTAGGCCATAATCTGTAAAAATATTATAAAAAAAGCCGTGTGGTCTCCGACACTTTAGAATAGAACCACTTGATATCTTTCCCATGGATGTCGTAAAAGGCGACTAAGGGTTGGCTTATAAACTTGGGATTCCTTTTAAAGGCGCTGGGCTAGTGACCGGTTGCTATTTGAATCTCAATTCCATCATGAAGCCATATAGCTGAAAGGCCACGTTCAGTCTAAAACTGAATCGATTTTGAAGAAACTTGGTACAAAATCTGTTAAGACCTTGGAAAAGGTTGAAAGAAACTCACCTTAAAGTCATATCGTAATTGGGTGATATTTCTAAGGGGTTGGTTAGCTGCAGAGAGACTGCCTCGGGTTTTTTCAGATACAAGTCGATGCCTACTATCACTTTGAATCTGAATAGTTCATTAGATCCGACAAAAATGGCGGGCAAACAGTTTCAATTCGGAATTGGATACCCTTTCCGTGGCTAACTTCACTTCATTCACTCACTAACCCCAATCCTCATCATCAATCACTCCTCAGCGGCAAACTCACAGCTTACAACTGGGTATCGCAACAGCTGATCAAGACCTGGATTACAGACCTCAGGAGGTAAAAAGGAGGGAGTTAGTGTACCTACCACTTAACTTCACATCATTACTAATTCATATCCTCAGCGGCAAACTCACAGCTAACAACTGGGTATCGCAACAGCTGATCAAGACCTGGATTACAGACCTCTGGAGGTAAAATAGAGTTAGTCTAGGACTCACTTTATGCATATGGTCGTAACCCAGCTGTGTGGTCTTTCTGAACGGGTTGGTGAACTGCAGGGAGACTTCCACGGGTTTCTTCAGGTAAAGGTCTATGGCAACCGTCACTTTGCTCTCCCGCTCCGTGGCTGAGTCCAGGGCGTACAGCACTCCGCAGACTATGAACATTTCTCCTACCTAGTATGAAGATGTTATTGATAAGTAGAACGAACCGCTGTGATTTGGAATTCCCACCCTGCATCTATGTTCCTTGATAGGTACATACAACTTGGGAATTTTCAAGGCAAGAGTGTTGAGCTTGCATGCATTACCTTAAGCCTCATCTTGCTTACCACCAGGTAGATTGAGGTCAAACGTACCCAAATCAATTATAAAAGGAGACGCTGACGACGCGGTACCATAAAACCTTCCTAAGAAAACCCTCTTTCAAACATTTAAATCAATAAATCCCTTGTGGTTCCCGGCACCAATAGGTACAACATAAAATAGGACCACTCCATATCTTTCCCATGGATGTCGTAAAAGGCGACTAAGGGATAGGCTTACAAGCTTGGGATTCTTTTTTTGGCGATGGGCTAGCAACCTGTCACTATTTGAATCTCAATTCTATCATTGGGCCGAATAGCTGAGCGTGGCCTATCAGTCTTTTCGGGACTGTTGGCTCTGTCTACCCCGCAAGGGATATAGACGTGACCATGTATGTATGTGTGTGTATGACTTACTTGTTTGTGGTTTAGTGAAATGTTCCAGATGTAATCTATATTCAGTCCATCTTTGTTGGGATCAAAACTCAGCTGAAAGTGAAAGTACCTATATTTATTTAGTGCATTTGTACTTAATTTCCTCCTTAGTCTAAGGTCTAGTTGAATATTACGTAGGTATTAGTTTGTAGAATAGGAAACTTTAGTTTAATTAGGTAGTTTTATTAGTATAGTTTAATTATAATTTCATTTTCTTATGAATAATTTTAAATATGACTTACTGTTAAAATAAATATTTGTCAAAGTCATTATAATTAGAATGTCAATGTAATTGTATTTAACTTACTTTTTTATGAACAACTAATGTAGAATATGCCACTAATTAATTGTCTGGTTCTCACATAGGTATTCGACTTAGTAGTTTTGAAGTTGTGTCAAAAATATTAATGAATTTATTTTCACACCTCATGTACATCTACTAACAAATATTCAAATTCAAAATTAAAAATTCTTTTATTCAGATAAACAATTTTTTACAATTCCAGTAGTTGAGGCGCTCTAGTAAGTATAGAAAAATATGATTATTGATTGGAGTAATGTCTTATCATACCTTGGCCACCGCGGTGTTGTTAGAACCTTCCATTGAATAAATAGCCCAAAGGCCGTTGTCATCAGCGCTGAAGTCTACCTGAACAAAAAAATCCACAGCAATTATGCCTTTCTTACTCGTATTAAGCCTTAAAGCTAAACGTGGCCTTCCATGCTTTTCCAGACTGTTGTATTTGTCTAACCCGTTATAGAATGTAAAGACGTAATTATTTTTCTGTGTTTAGATACATAAACTATTTGTTTGTTTGTAATATCTTTATTGCATAGATATTTACACAGTAACAAGAAAATAGATGTCTGATAGATAAAGATTGATAAAGACAATTTGCATTCGTCCACGATTTAGATTTAAGAAATCTATATTTGTTAAATGCTGCAGTGTAGTTTGTTCCGCCGCTTCTTTTACACATGTGCTTTGGAAGCGGTAGTAGTTATAATTAGATTTAAGTGATGTTACGTCAATAAGTGATACCATATATCCAATCATATATCCAGTACCGTGTGGTTCCCGGCACCAATAAAAAAAAGAATAGGACCACTCCATCTCTTTCCCATGGATGTCGTAAAAGGCGACTAAGGGATAGGCTCACAAACTTGGGATTCTTTTTTAGGCGATGGGCTAGCAACCTGTCACTATTTGAATCTCAATTCTATCATTAAGCCAAACAGCTGAACGTGGCCATTCAGTCTTCTCAAGACTGTTGGCTCTGTCTACCCCGCAAGGGATATAGACGTGACCATATGTATGTATGTATATATGTTTCCAATTTTGAAAACAAATCTATTCTATTCTAATACTAACCTGGTTATGCTGAGCAGCATACAGCCTTCCTGCTGCGTGCGGCAAGTGCACCGACTTGATCCGGCTCTGAGTCAGATCGTACCTGATGATGTCGCCCGGGTGGCCTGATTCGTTGGCCTGGTAGAAGAATGACCCGCTGTATACTATGTGGCCGTTGCCCTGTAAATTATTTCAACATACATGATAAATCGATGTTATGTTTATACATACATACATACATAAAATCACGCCTCTTTCCCGGAGGGGTAGGCAGAGACTACCTCTTTCCACTTGCCACGATCTCTGCATATTTCCTTCGCTTCATCCACATTCATAACTCTCTTCATGCAAGCTCGGCGGTTTCGGGTAGTTTTGACCTGACCCTTTACCAGGACGTCCTTAATGTTATGTTTATCTTTACTAATATTATAAAGCTGAAGAGTTTGTTTGTTTGAACGCGCTAATCTCAGGAACTACTGGTTCGAATTGAAAAATTCTTCTTGCATTAATAGACCATTTATCGAGGAAGGCTTTAGGCTATATAACATTACGCTGCAACTATTAGGAGCGAAGAAATAAAAGAAAATGTGAAAAGACGGGGAAAATTATTCATCCTTGATCTTGATCCTTGGGCATCATTGAAGCCCAAAATACTATTCCACGCGGACGAAATCGCGGGCACAGCTAGTTTTTTATATAATGCTTATTGAATAAAGATTAATTATTTTTATCTCATTTATAAATTCTCGTGTCACAATGTTCGTTCCCGTCTCCTCCGAAACGGCTTGACCGATTCTCATTAAATTTTGTGAGCGTATTGAGTAGGTCTGAGAATCGGCCAACATCAATTTTTCATACCCCTTAGTGATAATGGTTGTCCACCCTTAACATTTTTTTTTATTTAGAAATTACTTAAAAATTATTTATATGGCAAAACAACGTTTGCCTGGACAACTAGTTTTATTATACATATTTATTTTTATTTTATAGACCATTCTTCTCAATTCAAAAAGAATCATTTTTAATCTCAACTATTTTCTCTCGGTCGTAACATTCTTTTCACTCGGCATATCATTTTCTTGGCAAAAAATTATTCGGATCTCTTAAGACAACAATAGGTACTCACAAAGAATGGCTTCTGTAACTTATGGAACTCATCCACGTGGTCGGCCTTGAAGCTGACCTTGCCCCTGTATTCCCTTAGTCGTTCTACATCGTTTTCTTGCGTGGTCCATAGTTTTTCCTTCTAAAATAGAAAAGAGCCTTTCAGTCATTCTAATTTGTCTATTCGTCTTTACGCATGTTATTTAAGTGTTGATCAAGTGCAGAATTATTCAGTAACTTTAGTTGGTTACATACATGCATATGGTCACGTCTATATCCCTTGCGGGGTAGACAGAGCCAACAGTCTTGAAAAGACTGAATGGCCACGCTCAGCTTTTTGGCTCAATGATAAAATTGAGATTCAAATAGTGACAGGTTGCTAGCCCATCGCCTAAAAAGAATCCAAGTTTGTAAGCATATCCCTTAGTCGACTTTTACGACATCCATGGGAAAGAGATGGAGTGGTCCTATTCTTTTTTGTATTGGTGCCGGCGACCACAAGGCAACACAATAGTTGGTGATTGCTTTTTTTTATTTATTTACAAATGTACATCCAGGAAAGAATAAGACTAGAACTTAAACTAAAGAGAAATTTAGTACAAAGGTACTATTTATCTCTTAAGAAATTTCTTCCAGTAGGCCCACGAGAAGAAAATTAAAGAAAGGCATTGGCTTAGATGATACATTCAAACATAAATCGCGCCTCTTTCCCGGCGGGGTAGGCCGAGACTTAATTTTTCTACTTATCACGATCCCTGCAAACTTCTTCCGCTTCATCCATATCAGTCGGTATACCTGTGCGTCCGATGCATTTGAGTCTCTGAGCCAAGCTCCGAAGAGCTCATCTTTGTAGCGATGGTACACGGGTTTGCCGATTGCGTAGAGTTGACAATCTAGAAGAAAAAATGTACAGAATGAAAATTTTTGATCTTTTCTTAATTAACTCATCTTAAAGATAAAAACTTTGTCCTAAAAATACGGGACGAAATCGGCAAATGAAATATTCTAAAAAAAATCTGAATACAAACTCATGGCGTAACTAAGACAGTCTCTAAATAGATTCCTATATTTTTAGTTTGTTGTAGAAAATATGGGTACCTTTACCTTTAAAAGGACTTGACGACTGGACCTTTGTATTTGCGATAAACGACAATGTGCGCCAGCGCAGCCGCGGACAAAAGTTAGCCAAGTAACATTTTTCAATAACAATTAAAATCACTTACTCGTATTTCTCCTCGGCTTGTATCCAGTAGTAGCATTCATACTCAAGATGAGGAGCTGGGCTCGGTCACATCTCGGACACGAGGGGCACCGCTGTATCTGACACAGCTCCTCGTAGGAGGTCAGGGTGGGGGGTCGAGAGCCAAATTCCATGGGCTGCTGGACTGGCATCGGCTGGTTTGGACCCAGGACTAAAAGATATTTGTATTAATACTTGATTGTAAAACAATTGTGCCATGTGGTTTCCGGTACAATTAAAAAAAAAAGAATAGGACCACTCCATCTCTTTCCCATGGATGTCGTAAAAGGCGACTAAGGGATAGGCTTACAAACTTGGCATTATTTTTTAGGCGATGAGTTAGCATCCTGTCACTATTTGAATCTCAATTCTATCATTAAACCAAATAGCTGAACGTGGCCATTCAGTCTTTGCAAGACTGTTGACTCTGTCTACCCCGCAAGGGATATAGACGTGACCATATGTATGTATGTAAAACAATCACCAAAACATGCATGAAATTGAAGAGGAAACCATCCTATCGATTTGATGGAAGGTAATTCTACATAAACCCTAGGCCTTTGGAAGTTGCTACATACATACATACATACATATAGTCACGTCTATATCCCTTGCGGGGTAGACAGAGCCAATAGTCCCGAAAAGACTGAATGGCCACATTCAGCTGCTCTGCTTAATGATGGAATTGAGATCCAAATAGTGACAGGTTGCAAGCCCATCGCCTAAAAAAAAAGGATCGCAATTTTATAAGCCTATCCCTTAGTCGCCTTTTACGACATCCATGGGAAAGAGATGGAGTGGTCCTATTCTTTTTCGTATTGGTGCCGGGAACCACAAGTTGGAAGTTGCTACTCGTAAAATTATAAAAGTATCCATAATAAGTAGTTGACTTGACCTTTAAAGGCCGCAAAATGTAAAATATGATTAGATAAGAGTTTTTGGAATGCTACATTAGAAGTTCTGTGATAAGGTTCATGTTCCTTCAATCAGAATTAACATTATCCACTACTGGTATCACATCAAAACCCCACGGCATCAATATGGGGCACATAATAATAAGAAAGTGAAGTGCCGTGTGTTTCCCGGCACCAATGAAAAAAGAATAGGACCACTCCATCACTTTCCCATGGATGTCGTAAAAGGCGTCTAAGGGATAGGCTTACAAAATTGGGATTCTTTTTTTTTAGGCGATGGGCTAGCAACCTGTCACTATTTGAATCTCAATTCTATCATGAAGCCAAATAGCTGAAAGTGGCCATTCAGTCTTTGCAAGACTGTTGGCTCTGTCTACCCCGCAAGGGATATAGACGTGACAATATGTATGTATGTAATAATAAGAAAACCCAACTTACAAGAGAGTTTGATGTCACCCTTGACGGTCTGATTGTTCAGCTCATTCTTGGCCACACAGCTGTACCGCCGAAGGTCATGTTCCCTGACGCCATGGAATTCGAGCCTCATGATCCAGCGCCAAGGGTCCGCGGTTGTGGAGACCTCGGTCTTGTACCGGGATCCTTCTAAAGTGGTCCCGTCGCACTCCCAAGCTAGTACCGGTTCCGGCCAAGCTTGGATCTGAAACGTGGGTGCACTTTAAGTCGTCTTCCTCCTGAGGATAGTTTAAGTTACATCCTCACCTTTCTAGGAGAGGAGTTCCGAGTACGCCCTTTGCAGGGGAACCTTAACTCGTAATGGATTATGGTTACGCATCCAGTTGCTTGAATGTGCATCGGTTAGTATTAAAACTAATGTTCATAGCTTTGAAAATAGTCATTGGTAAATAGCCGAGGTGAGATTTGAACCATTCTTTAGAACCAGTCATTTGAAATTTAACCATTCGCCTCATCACCTGTTGACGGTTAACTGATTATAATAATTTAGATAAATTTATTACCTCACACTCAAATTTCGCTGATTTGTTTTGTACATAGACGATGTTATTCGGAACTCGGATGTAAGGACTGACTGAAATAAAAGAAAACGTCTTCAATTTAAAAACATACACAGAAATATTATCAGTCTATTTACTCCCTAGAGACGTCCCTACGTTATACATACATATATTCACGTCTATATCCCTTGCGGACAGACAGAGCCAACAGTCTTGAAAAGCCATAAACCACGATCAGCTATTTTGCTTAAAGATAGAATTGAGATTCAAATAGTGACAGGTTGCTAGCCCATCGCCTAAAAAGAATCCCAAGTTTGTAAGCCTATTCCTTAGTCGCTTTTTACGACATCCATGGGAAAGAGATGGAGTGGTCCTATTCTTTGTTGTTTTGGTGCCGGGAACCACACGGACAAGACGTATTTAGTAAATACGGAGACATTCCTGGAAAAACTATACGTGTCATCAGGCACAGAGCCACCACTGTCTGATAACCATATACCAAAAACAGGGAATTCAGCAAAAACTCGTTCATGATTGTGTTTTATTGCTTTAGTCGTTTATGCGTTTATTATATGTGTATATAAAGGACTTATCCTCGGAGAACTTACAATGCACTTCTACATCAGTGGTTTGGTTGGCGGGAGGAAGCATACCATTGTTGGCCAGGCATACATACTTCCCCGTGTGCCAACGGGAGACATTCGGTATGTTTAGCATGTGCCCGCTAACCGAAGCGTCTCGCCAAGAACCCTGTACAAAACACATAACAATCGAAATTATCTATACTAATATTATAAAGCTAAAGAGTTTGTTTGTTTGAACGCGGGAATCTCAGGAACTGCTGGTTCGATTTGAAAAATTCTTGTTGTGTTGAATAGACCATTTATCGAAGAAAGTTTTAGGCTATACAACAACACGCTGCAACTTATAGGAGCGAAGAAGAAAAGGAAAATTTGAAAAAAAAAAACGGGGAAAATTATTCAACCTTGAGGGCTTCAATGATGCCCAAAATAACTATTCCACGCGGACGAAGGTGCGGAATCAGCTAGTTTAGAATAGAATAGAATAGATTTATTTTCAAAATTGGATACAAAGTATCACTTATTTACTTCACATCACTTAAATCTAATTTATCTACTACCGCTTCCAAAGCGCATGTGTAAAAGAAGCGGCAAAACAAACTACATTGCAGCATTTTATATAAGGTAAAAGAAATGCCATATTGTGCACACAAAAGGTGATATTTCATCGTCTTATAACGCATACAGTTAAACACCTTATAACTATGAAATAAAACTAAAAATTGATATGCAATATGACAATATTATGGTGACTGATTTGATGAAGATTACCATCAGTTGCCACAACAGTATCACCAGTACTTATATTCTTTAAACGTCATGATGATACAAACATGGACGTAAACGACATGATACACGTACATACATGGACGTAAACGACATGATACACGTACATACATGGACGTAAACGTCATGATACACGTACATACATGGACGTAAACGTCATGATACACGTACATACATGGACGTAAACGACATGATACACGTACATACAAGGACGTAAACGACATGATACACGTACATACATGGACGTAAACGTCATGATACACGTACATACATGGACGTAAACGTCATGATACACGTACATACATGGACGTAAACGTCATGATACACCTACATACATGGACGTAAACGTCATGATACACCTACATCATGGACGTAAACGTCATGATACACCTACATACATGGACGTAAACGTCATGATACACGTACATACATGGACGTAAACGTCATGATACACGTACATACATGGACGTAAACGACATGATACACGTACATACATGGACGTAAACGACATGATACACGTACATACATGGACGTAAACGACATGATACACGTACATACATGGACGTAAACGACATGATACACGTACATACATGGACGTAAACGTCATGATACACTTACATACATGGACGTAAACGTTTTGATACACGTACATATATTGAAGGACATCACTATAAGTCAGTCTCTTTTTCAAGATATTTACATACATACATACATATGGTCACGTCTATATTCTTTGCGGGGTAGACAGAGCCAGAACAGTCTTACAAAATACTGAATGGTCACTTTCAGCTATTTGGCTTAATCATAAATTGAGATTCAAATAGTGACAGGTTGCTAAAACCCATCGTCTAAAAAAGAATCCCAAATTTGTAAACCTATCCCTTAGTCGCTTTTTACGACATCCATGGGAAAGAGATGGAGTGAGAGTCCTATTCTTTTTTGCATTGGTGCCGGGAACCACACGGATCAAGATATTTTCTTACAGAAATGTGATTTTTGTCGTTAAACAAACCTGAATAACAGCGGTGCCGTCAGCTCGCCTCCACTCCACGCTGGGTTCCGGCCGGCCCACAGGGTTACAGCTAATGCGAAGAGTATCACCTTCTCTAACGATGACCCTGGTGTGATCCTCTGTTAGACATACATACATATAGGTCACGTCTATATCCCTTACGGGGTAGACAGAGCCAATAGTCCCGAAAAGACTGAATGGCCACGTTCAGCTGCTCGGCTTAATGATGGAATTGAGATCCAAATAGTGACAGGTTGCCAGCCCATCGCCTAAAAAAAATGGATCGCAATTTTACAAGCCTATCCCTTAGTCGCCTTTTACGACATCCATGGGAAAAAGATGGAGTGGTCCTATTCTTTTTTGTATTGGTGCCGGGAACCACACGGCACTGTTATATTTGAATAAAAGTCAGAAGTTACAATATGTGATGTGATAGTGAATAAAGCTTTTAACTATACATAAATACATACCATCACGCTTGTTTCCCATTGGGGTAGGCAGAGACTATGGATTTCCACTTGCTACGATCCTTACAGACCTCTCCCGCTTCACAAGCATTACTGTTTATATGGATATTTCACTATTACGGGTACTCCTAACATCTCCCTTTTTCAAGACATTCGAAATTTTTGTCTTTGAAAGTTCTAAAGTTCTGGTTAACTATCTACCCATCTAAATATATGAATTCTGAAGAAATAGAGCTGAACTCTATTATCTCAATTCTATCATTAAGCCAAACAACAGCAAAACATGACCTATCCGTCTTTTCAAGATTGTTGGCTCTGTCTTTCTCGCAAGGGATATAGACGTCATTATATGTATGCTGTAAGCTGTACTTAAAGTGATTATTGCTAGAACGTTAACTTTTTTAATCATAGCGTTTGAAGTTTCTTTGTGATGTTAACGAACAACCAGTTTTTCCACGCAGTAAGAGTATCGGTTAACAATCAAACTAACGTACGTAGTAAATTCAAAAAATATTAAGCGTCGGAATGTTCCATACACGCTGATGACTCAATCAGCCTCCTACCTATAAGATTTTACTGCCATGTTTTTTGTTCAAAACTTACGCGCAAAAGTAGGTGGAATGAAAAGCTCTTTTTCTTTGGTGTAGTTGTACATTGAAAGACCAGGTCTTCCAGGAGCACCGTCTCTCCCGTCGTTACCACGCTGGCCTTTAGGACCCATTGGGCCTCGGTCTCCTTTTGGACCCCTCAAGCCTGGTGGCCCTGGAGCACCAGCCCATCCTGATGAAAATATGCATCCATTATTGCAAAGTGCATGTGTATTAATTGCCGTGTGGTTCCCGGCACCAATAAAAAAAAGAATAGGACCACTCCATCTCGTTCCCATGGATGTCGTAATAGGTGACTAAGGGATAGGCTTATAAACTTGGGAAGCGTCACTAATTGAATCTCAATTCTATCATTAAGCCAAACAGCTGAACGTGGCTTATCAGTCTTTTCAAGACTGTTGGCTCTGTCTACCCCGTAAGGGATAAAGACATGATCATATGTATGTATGTATTATTGGAAATGAAGATTTATCATAGGCAGGATTAAAGAAACATTACGCACTCGTGAGGCATTAAAAATTGAAATCTTCTAGATCTGATTGACTTTTGTTTAGACTTTTTCTCTTCTTTATGTTTTAAAATATAATTTAAGTTAAAAACGAGGTATAATTAGACTATTATAAGAACTCAGATTACTCACCATCTTTTCCGTCTTTCCCATTTTTACCCGGGCTGCCGTCTTTTCCTGGAATCCCGTCTCTGCCATCTTTCCCGGGAGCGCCGTCAGCACCGTTCCTCCCCGACATGCCATCTAAACCAGGCTCTCCTGGGACCCCATCTCTGCCATCTAAACCAGGATTGCCTGGAAACCCACGCTCTCCTGTAACGGAAATAAAGTCATAGAAATTTGTGTTCAAATCGTATATTGCGTCGTTCGTAAGATCGTGTTTTGATTAGATAGTAGATCATTTGATTAGAGAGTACACAGACTTTCTAGAATTCCTTTCTCCACTCGAAGCTTTTTAGAAAAGCAAAAATTTTTTGATAAAGTCATTATGCAGCTCGCCGCGTAACATTTGCAGCATTTATTTGCATGCAGTTTAGATTTTTTATAGAAAGTTGCTATTTATTCTTGCATCGCATTACCAACAACGACACGAAGATATCTTAAGATCTGATTTCTTTACCTTTAGGTCCAGGTGGTCCAACCGGTCCTCTGTTTCCTGTATGCCCTGGGGTCCCTGGGGCCCCCGGGTCGCCTCTGTCCCCTTTAGGTCCAGGCATACCAGTTGGCCCTTTGGGTCCTTGCACACCAGGCGGGCAGTAGTCATAGGTAGCCATGCAGAAACCTTCAACTACTTTGTACTGCAATAATTAGCAAAATGTATGAACCAAATCTGAGAGAACTACAGAATAAGAACCTAAATGTGGACACAACAGACTTGTCAAGAAGAAAAGTATTTTTATATTCAATCTTGTTAGTGTAGGAAATGTTTTACATTTCTATATATTGATTGGTCATAGTTTCGTTAAAATTTTGAATAATTTTCGCAAATCGCCACATCATCGATTATTTGCTGCTGAGCCAGGGGGATGTTAACAAGTAAAATTATACTCACTGGAACCCTAGAGTAACTAGTCATCCAGACCCACGTATCGTCACCAGGGGCCGGTCCCTTGGCACCAGTTCTCCTCATCTCCGCAGCGTCTTTTTCTTCCAGTTCCGCCCGCATTTTGGGGCTAAAGAATTCCACGTGAGGAGCTAACGTATTGTCTTCTTCTACTTCAGATTGTTTCTGTGGAAAACGTAATTTGGGTCTATCATTCTAACTTTTATAATCAGAATCACCAAAGACAATAAAAATCAGCGTACTAGCCACACAAAAAATCGTCTTGCGATGCAGAAGATTTTTAATAGCAACAATTTCATTATCTTCAAAATACTTTTATAAATGCATTCTTAGCCGTATATGTTCCCTTAATTTATCTAGATTATTATCTTTATCACTGATCGCTTAGAATAAAAACCACTTCGTTAACTAGCCCTTCATTTCGCTGTTATGATGCGACCTATACAAATTAACCACAGACTTACATGTCAATCTTAATATCACTATCTCTCTCTTTCTGGTCGGGGGTTTTAAAATTAGAAATTTGCTTACCAACATAGCTTCTCTCTTGAGTCTATGGGAGCTTGTCCCGGTGAGTTCCGACATGTAAGCTTCGATTCTTTCTTGTAGTTTATCATCTAGCACGTTTCTCATCACATTTCTAGCCTCTTCATCGAAAGTGTGCTTTATGTCTCCACTCCCTACATAGTTGTAGGTATGGACTAACAGAGATATCGATGCACAGACACACGCAAACACCGAAAGACGTTTGCAACAAGGTTTTCCAGACACATCATCTAGTGAAGTTTTCCGTTTTATTTTCATTTTGAGAACTTTTACATTTTACAGTTTAAAATTTGCGCAATAAGTATTTAATCTTTTACTATTACACACATAGATACATTTAAGCACAACTAATTTCAACTGTTTCGAAAATCACATCATGATCAAAATCGCAATCACTTTTTCCATTTACGGTCACAACCTCAATTTCATCATCTGCACACAATTTTGGTTCATTAACTTGCTTAATATGATCACCAATACTATTTTTAGGTACTACAAAAGGTCGTATTTTATTCCTGATGTTTCCGAGAGTAATCTGATGCGTGCTCCCGTACCGAGTTATCAGGACATAATCCGGAGCAAATGGGTCTTCCGGCATGATAGTAGTTGCACAACGGCCGCCGTCGATAACAATTGAGATTATTAAAGAGGCGGACCTCAATCAGACAATCGACAGGCCAAGTACCGTGCCCTGGGATGAACCTGCTTGTAGGGAATTTAAGATGGGAATGAAAACTTTGCGTAGGTTTAAAGTTTTAATTATATTTTCGACCGTTTAAATAGATGATTATAGATTTAGTTGGCAGTTGGCTGTCGGTTTAAGTGAACCTCGAAATTTGCTAATTATTAGTTGAGCCGGATGTATTATCATCAATTCATAATATTATGATGAATTTTTTGATAACAATTTACAAAGATTCATTTTTATTATTATGTATGTGGATGAAGCGAAATATGAAGGGGTCATGGCAAGTGGAAACATGTAGTCTCTGCCTACCCCTCTGGTAAAGAGGCGTGATTTTATGTGTGTATGTTATTATTATTGTTTGTAACTATTTCATACTTTATTCAATTTGTTTGTCAAATAAAAATACCACATGGTAACTGAAACAGAGAAATTTAAAATGTGAGCAATATACCTCGTTATTTTCTTGCAAAACATTGTTGTTAAACCCCGCCCCTATTGGCTAATGAAAGCATTATACCAAGACGCTTTGAAGTTCCCACCAATGCCCTTCTCATCTTCTGCGCATGTGCCAAGAACTGTGTCAGGGACATGACCTGATATCCAAGGTCGCTCATGTTTAACATTTACTATGCGTTGTCACTCTACAAAGAGTTCTCCTGGTAATAACTCTTGATTCGTGTTTTCATTATCAGTTATGGATTTAGTGCCACCTCTAGCTGCTGTTCAAGGTAAGATTTTGGATTAAAGTGTTGTTTCAGATAACGTTGTGTTTGGTTACATAAACGGTTGTGATTCTGTTGCTATGGGAGTTCTTGTTTTTGATTTCCACTTTAACGTTACTGTCTAGAGTTATGACCATTTTTGATGTTATGTTATTTTGAGGTCGTTAGTTTAAAGCCCCAATTATGGATCCAATTTCTACTTGTTGAGGGTTACTGCTAAATGCTAATAAACTTTTATGAGTGAAAATGAGTTAACGATGTTAATCGTCAAATGAGTTTTTTGGAATATTAAACTAAATGGGCCATACTTTACTTTTCCATATAACAGAATTTATTTTTAAGGATTCACTTAAAAATATAAAAACGAAAGATTTTTATTAGATACTAAAAGATATCTTGCCGGTTTTAAATGTCCTCAATGCTAAACAACCAACATTAATCAAAATCAGCCAACATTACAATATTATTATTAATTTTATCTTCCAGCATGCAGTGTTCAACCTTTAGAAGACTACGACGGACCAAGAGCTCCTTTACGGAGACAGGTTTCATTGGACGAGGAACGTCGTGATGAATGCCGGGGACACTGGAGGGGCGCTCACATACAAGATGAAGAGGAAGAGAAAGGAGTCCGTCTGTTCAGGGCTTTGTTGCTGCAGCATCTTAGACTTGAAGAGCTTAGGCCTCCACCTTGTTACTTGGCGGCGGCTAAACCTGATCCTAGGTAATAACTTCACAGCTTCTGAACATTCATTCACATTCAGCTTCTGTTTTCATCCTCGTCTCTTTTTAAAACATCTTCCTTACCAGTCATACATAAGTATACATACATATGGTCACGTCTATATCCTTTGCGGGGTAGACAGAGCCAACAGTCTTGAAAAGACTGAATGGTCACGTTCAGCTATTTGGCTTAATGATAGAATTGAGATTCAAATAGTGACAGGTCGCTAGCCCATCGCCTAAAAAAAGTATCCCAAGTTTGTAAGCCTATCCCTCAGTCGCCCTTTACGACATCCATGGGAAAGAGATGGAGTGGACCTATTCTTTTTTGTATCGGTGCCACACGGCACACGGCACGGCACACATCTTCCTTATCATCATAAAAATTTCTTCAAAAGAAGACAGTGACTGACATTTTGAAGACACATACGTACAGCCCAAACCGCTACGTCCAGACATTTAAAATTTGGCATGTAGGTATTGTAGTCTAAGAGATATGATATGATGTGTAGTCTAATGTATCTAAGTGAAAGATATTTGTTTTAGACATCTCTTTAGGAATTTCATTTCAGGAAGGCGTAGGTAGAGACATCTTTTCATTTCATCGCATTCGTTATCGGACTGCAACCAATCCAAGGCACGATCAGATTCTTTTTTCTTCGGAATACGACCTAAAACTTGATAAGTATATTTCAGAGGCTGGTGGATATACTGGCGTGACTGGCGGGCTCTGGAACGTGCGTCCAAGAAGTTTAGGGAGAGCATCGCTCGCGGTAGACTGGCAGCCAAGGCTGAGCATATATCACTGCTGAGTTTGGATGAAGTGGAATTCGAAGATATAATGCAGGAGTTGTGCCAGGTGGGAAGTTTTTTAAGTCTGTATAATATTCTTCTGTTACTATAAGAATTACAATTTCATCATAAAGCCATCCTTTGGTGTCTTTTCGAGACTGTTGGCTCTGACCACGGGGTGCAATATGTTATTCCTTCTTATTATATTCCATCCCCTGTCTTATTGAACGTATCCTTCTCTCTAGCTTTAGTATCATTTTTCGAACTTTTTTCATTATTATATCTATGAATCTCAATTTTCAACTTCTATGAGTTTTATTGCAGACAATGAAAGCAAAAGGTGTTATTCTACCAATCAACCAAAAAACCGAACAGACATTTTAATTTTCAGAGGTGTGCCCACGTGGAACAGCGCGCGCTTGTGGTCCTAGCATTTCTGTGTGAGGTCTGTGCCAGAGCTGTCAGGGTGGGAGGCTGGTGCAGGGCCGCCGACTGGGCTGCCAGGCACGTGGCACAGTGCGCCACACCCTGGGCTATCAAGCATGGTGGTTGGGTACGGTAATTTACATTATCGTAGTCTTAATAATAAGAGCGTTGGTGGTGTAACCTGATGATGGTGAAGGCACGTTTACATCGCAGGGATACTGGCACATTTACAAAACTGGATTTTTGTCAAAGATTGAGGAGACGAAATTAAGGCAATTTCGTAAGATCGTAATTCTGCCACTAAACCATCTCTGTATCTTATAAGAGACAGACCTGTGTATCATCATACATATAGTCATGTCTAGCGAGGTAGACAGAGCCAACAGTCTTGAAAAACTGAAAAGCCACGTTCAGCTGTTTGGCTTAATGATAGAATTGAGATTCATAAAAACGTGACAAGTTGCTAGCCCATCGCCTAAAAAAGCATCCCAGGTTTGTAAGCCTATTTCTTAGTCGCCTTTTACGACATCCATGGGAAAGAGATGGAGTGGTCCTATTCTTTTTTGTATTGGTGCCGGGAACTCAATTCTATCATTAAGCCAAATAGCTGAACGTGGCCATTCTTTTCAAGACTGTTGGCTCTGTCTACCCCGCAAGGGATATAGACGTGACCATATGTCCGTCTTGCTATGGATAATTCACAGTTGACAATTCTCACATTACTTGATTTTACGAATGCCTTCAACACGGTCGACCATGACGTTCTTTTGAGCTTGATGCGCACTCTGAACATATCTCCTTCGGTTATTATGTGGTTCACTTCGTACCTCAGTGGCCGTCAGCAGTGTATCCGTATTGACGATAACCTATCGTCGTGGTGTCACATCTCGGCTGGGGTACCTCAAGGCGGTGTTCTCTCTCCTTTATTGTTCGCGCTTTTTATTAACCGTATCTCTGATAACCTTCGGTCTTCCTACCACCTTTATGCGGACGATCTTCAAATTTATTGTCATTCCTCCGCTGATGGTTTGCGCTCTGCAATTGCGACTATCAACAACGATTTGATGAGCATATCAGACTGGAGCAGATCTTTTGGCATAAAAGTTAATCCTTCCAAAACGCAGGCAATTATAATCGGCAGCCCTTATTTTGTTTCCCGTATAGACTGGAATTCTATACCGTCGGTTATATTCAACAATGTGGTTATTCCTTTCAGTGACAAGGTGAAAAATTTGGGTCTGATATTTGACAAAACTTTGTCTTGGACGCCTCACATTAATGATGTGAGCAGGAAAGTTTTTGTTGCTTTCAGCTCACTCAGAAGGCTCCGTAATTTTCTGCCTTATGACACCAAAATTGCGCTGTCACAATCCCTTCTGCTCCCTCTTCTTGATTACGCTGATACTTGTTATCTGGATGTCACTGAAGAACAATTAAACAAATTAGAGCGTCTTCAAAATCTATCCATTCGATTCATATTTGGGCTTCGTAAATACGATCATGTTTCTTCATTTCGATCGCAACTGAAGTGGCTCCCGATCCGACTTCGTCGCAACTTGCACATTGTGACAATGCTCTATTCGGTCTTATTTGATCCGTTTTCTCCATCTTATTTAAAGGAGCGCTTCAATTTTTATAGCGATGCCCAAGGCGCCACACGCAGTCTGCGTAGCACGTTTACTCTACGACTAAGAGTACCGACATCCAACACCAATTTTTACTCCCACTCTTTTACTGTACAAGCTGTCCGTCTATGGAATGCTCTCCCTGTCGATATCAGGAAAGCCCAGACTATTAATAGTTTCAAAAATCTCGTTAGGTCTCATTATCTTTCTACTCTATCCTAAGTATATGTTATTTTTATGTATTTATGCGTATTTGTATGTATTATATATAGATATATATTATGTATGTATTTTATTATGTTCAAACATTTATTTTTCTTGCTCTGCGCCAACGCCAATCTCCTGTTTGATTTCCTTCCACCCAAAGGTTGACTGGAAGAGATTGCTTTAGCGATAAGTCCGCCTTTGTACCATATATGTCTGCTTTGTGTTGTTTTGTATGTTTTACTCATATGGTGCAATAAAGAGTTTTATCTATCTATCTATCTATCTATCTATGTATGTATGATTCGTGTTGCAGAGTGCAGTAGTGGAGCGAGCTGGTGGTCCCCGCAGAGACGACTCGACCTTCATAGCCGGAGCTGCAGTGGCAGCATTGCTCGCTTTCCTCCTGTTCTGCCGCGCTCGCCTGCGACATGCTCTACTCTAAGAACTCCATCAATTCTCAACTCTTGGATTGCATTGCCTAAGCATGGTTACGGTATTAGACCATGCCTTTTAGATTCGTCAAAATATGACGGTGAAAGGATCTACTCAGGAAAGGTGCATGATTAAAAATCGAGTGGTACTGCGTGTGGATACAGTCTGAAGCATTTTGTGGCCTAATGGTCACCATTTTGAATTAATCTCATTCTTAATTCTTGGATTCAATTGCCTAAGCATGGCGTCATTAGAAGACCAAGTCTGAGATCGGTCAATGAATAGAGATGGAAGAATCTGAAATCAGTAAAGTTGTGTATGAATGGGAATTGGGATTTGTGTTTGCATACAGTCTCAAGAGTTTTATGGCCAAAAGGTCATCACGCTAGATTGTCATCACGGGAGATTCCGGGTTTGGTTGCCGGTCAGATTGGCGAGAATCTTTGATGTTCATAATGTATAATTATATCTTTAACTCCCGTATCTTGTTCTACGGACCATGCCTCAGGATGAAAGAAATATTTTATATGGAAGTTTGAAGAATGAGAAATATGTAGAAGTCGACGTTTCCACACAGTTTTTGTTTTGTATGTGAAACGAACTGTGCATCGTCTAAGACTTTTTTAAATGGCCTATTATTAATTAGATTAAAAATGTTTTATGCTACTGTATTCACTATGTTATCTTGTTACAGTTATTAAGTATTCATGTAAGGGCATGAATTTTTCTTATATTTTTGATTTTTTATATATGTTACACTTCATAAGTACTTAACAACAATATTTTATTTTATAATTAAATTAAATTTAGCTTTATATTTAATCTACATATTAATTACCTTAAAAAATTGCTATTAAATATTTCTCAAAACTTATTTCTTTATTGTTAAAGTCCCGGGATACATAAAATAAATTTAATGATTCGAATTCTTTGCGTAGTTACACATTAATGTATTTCCATATATGTATGTTCTAGTTTGTAAGAAAGCCAAAGGGAACTTCACCCTGGGAACGAGATTTTACACTACGGGTATTTTTATATTGGAAAGATAAGTAAGTGTATTATGAGTATTATTTTTCTAGGATAAATGTGTTTTTGAATAAACTGTTCTACTTAAATATACATTTTTTTATTAACTTATCTCAAAAGAAGTCGTAAACCGGTCTCCAGGTGGAAACGGAATAGGGAAAGGAGAGAAGGAAGTAGAAGAGTGTTATAAGGCAGGTAGGATAAGAAAGAAAATAACAAACTTTCACTCACTATTTTATTATTTTTATTGTAATTTTTCATAATACCGCCGTTCGACGGCGCTGTTCGCCAATGCTCCTTAGAAACGCAAAATTTTATTTTTAAACATTAACCATAAATCAATTTTCTTACTTTTTTTTTTAGAAACTGCCAACAACTATATCTTTCAATATTTATACGACGAGTTGAAATTTAACCAACTAAAACATACTCGTACATACATACATATAGTCACGTCTACATCCCTTGCGGGGTAGACAGTATACCTGCGTACAGTTGCAAGCAGTAACCGTGTAACGAATAATACACAAGAAGCTGTTAAGACTTGTTGTTGAGAATTCAATGTATTATTTATATTTAGATCATTATATTTAATAGACAAAATAACAGTTCTTATGTAAATTATTAAATGCATGCAGTCTTCAGTGAAAATAATTCAAAATACAATTGGGTTATTAAAGTACAAGTTATGATAAGGCAAACTTTACAAAGAAAATAACAGTAGCACTTACAAATAAACGATTTCAATAGTTGGCAACATTAAAATAAAACTACTACAACCACTAATCTCCAACAGGAGTTAGAGCAGTTTATAGTGGTCACGACCCTCAATCATGAACATACGACGTATAAAAAGATATTGTCCAATTGTTGGGCAGTTTCTAAATAAACAGTAATATATATAAACATACGAATACGTAAACTAGTCTATTACAGAAACTATCACAATGTTTAATTATCAACAATCATAGAAGCTTTGACAAGGGCAACAATATTACATAATAATTATGTACGGCAAAATACAATATACAAAACTGTCAAAACGCAACTAGCTGACTGGACTACAAAACTTCACGTAATACTGTTAAATCTTCGTTCAAATCACAAAATCGCCACACAGAGCCATCTCGTTACAACATGATGAAAAGACCTAAACCTTAGCTAGGTAAGTACTCTGTTTAAATTAATTAATAACAGTTTTTTTTTTTTAATTTTACTTATTTGTAATATCACTATAAACAATCTACGCTGGCATCCCGAGTTCAAGATTATGTTTTACGTGGTATGTATTGCAAATGAAACACAAAATCGTTACATTTTCCTAACTTATTTGAGAATACTTGGAAAATTTAAAGAAGTTAAAATGATTTTTTTGTGATATGGTCATTTGAGAGACTTATTGGGTCTTTTTTCTCCTCCTGTCCTCCTGGTTTGAGTCCCTCACCACTCTGGAGAGGAGCCCGGAGCTATGACTGCGGATCCTAGATTGGGTGAGTCAGGTTTGCACGAAGCGACTCCTGTCAGAACTCCGGAACCTTTGCTAGGGAACCTAAACCGTATTGAATCGATCATGGTTACGCATTCAGTTGCCTGAATGTGCAGGTTCCCTCACGATGCTTTTCCCTTACCGTAAGAGCATCGGTTAGTATCCAATTGAATGTAAGTAACTTCGAAAATAGTCACTGGTACATGGCCGAGGTAGGATTCGAATCTGTGCCTTATTACGCCTCACGCTTTTTAACCGGGAACCTTACCGATTTGACCATCGACGCTCTTAGAGACTTATTAGTGAATGAAGAGATATTTTTCAAGGAGAATCTTTTTTTTTACGGACAGATTCATGGTGCTTGTCTGTTTTTCAAATGCACTGTTTACCTGCGTTTGGTGTGATCGGGCCTTTAGCGTCCACTTTTGACCACGATATTAAAGTGAGTCTAGATCTAAGTCAGACTAATTTCCCCAGTGTAAATTTTACGCCTTTTATACTTTTCTCCGGTAGTGACAAATATTAATCATACGTGGTTAATTTTAAAACACACACAAATAAAAAAAATAATAAATAACATAAAACAAATATTGGAAGATTGCATTCAATTGAAGAATTAAAATATTCTTTATCCCGAATTCGAGATGCTTCAGCTATAAAAGAAATTGATGTCTAGATACACACTGCACTTCTCATGATGCCAATTATATTAAAGCTGATAGAAGTAAATAGCATTCACTAAATATATGATTACAGTTATGGTGTTCTTCGCTTCGGCATCAAAAAAAGTGCACCGACATATTATCTGCAATAATTTTTACTTTATAATTTTATATAAAAACCATCACTCTAGTAACAATCTCTACCTGGATATTATATTTTAATTTTGTTAATAAACATTTTAATTTTAATGATACGTTAGCATTTACTATAGTATATTCTTATGCTACAAGAGAAGTCATAAAGTTCATAAAGGTTACGAGTAGCTGAGATTTAATCTGGTGTCTCACTAAAGATGCTCCAAACAATTATAATATCATCAAGATATCATTACCAATTCTCTTAGATGAAAACTTTTCAAATCATTTTAGCGAAACATCAAGTTAAATTTCGAATAAATGAATAATATAAACTCTTATTGTAACTAATATAACAAATTTGAATGAAGTCTAGCTGGGTTGTGCTATTTGGTACTGAACAAATGCAAGTTGATGTATCTAATGTGACAAGCGAAAAGCGAAGATGCCATGATATGATCGGCCAACTGGGAACTAAATATCAGTTCAACAGATCAGCCTCGTAATAATGGAAGGATGGTAAATTTACAAAGACTACTTACATTATACAAGAGATAATAGAAATTGCTAGTGTATAGTTAATATAATTTTAGCTAAGTCGTGTTGTGTAGGCGTTCATACAACGCTTATTATTTGGTGCTTTCCATATAGTCACACGTATAAAGTTTAGATATACATTGTTACAGCAGGCTACGTCGTCGTACTAAATAGATTTTATAAGTACAAGTGTATTTATTTATCACCGAATCTTAATGAAACATTAATTGAATCAGAGTTAAGATCATTCGATTCTTAGAATATTTGAATAGACTGGCCACATAGATCTAACAGTTCAATTGGAAGATGAAGATGCAGAAGTAGAAGATTAAAAAGAAAGAGAATAAGAAATTGAAACTGCTCGACCCGTAGTGGCGCACTAAGCGAACTACAGAAGACTATAAATTCAAGCTTAACTGTATGTACAGAAACTATGTGACTTCAGAGAGAAGAGCTTCTAAAAACACTTTATAAATACGTCATAAGCATGCCCTTATCACAGATTATGACCTACTCGATTGTCCGGTACCTATCGATATGTCGTTTTTATCTCAAACCTTCTGGTTCTCATTTTTGTTGCGGAAATGACCATTCTATTAAAAGTTAAATATATCTCTTTGTTTATCGGTTATGCTAATTGTTGTTGTGTACGGTTGGTTTTCTGTCAAAAGTAAAACTAATTCAATATTTTCTTGCTTTTTGTGCGCATTCATATTTAAGAAATTGTTAGTATGCTTTATTGTAACATGACAATGATTTTCATCATTTGAGCGTTATACATTGATCTGAATTGTTAAAGCTTAAAATACAAATATTTAACTATCTATTCTAGTCTATTTATTGCTATGTCAAATAGGCGGGTTATCAATATAATTTTTTGTGGGATGTTAACAATTGAACGTACAAAATTGATTAATAACTTCGACTTAAATTTGGTGATTTAATACTTTAAGAATAAGATATTTTCATAGCCACAGCAAAATTAGCAACGATAGAAAGAAAAATATGGACGGTTTTAATGTACGAAATGAAAAAAAATTTCTTCTAGCCAAAAAAAATAAAAAATTCAAACCGTACCTGTATTGAAAATCAAAATAAATATTGAACTTACTACTAAGAATTCTGGAATTGATCAAGTCGAATGTATTTCTTTAAATTTAAAAGTTACTGTTGAAGATAACGTTAGTCAACTATAGGAGAAATGTAAGAAAAACAATTTTTCTATAAGTAGAGTTATAAAGATAGTGTAAAATCTAACTACCGTATAATTTGAGAGCGGGACATATGCGTCCTGAAAACTTTAGAACTATTATTATATTCGTAGCCATAATGATAGTATCTGAAAGTGACGTAGCACTTCAAGTCGGCTCATAACTATATTAAATATCGAAGCTAACAATGTTACTGAGCTCTTAAGAACTCTTAGGCACATTTTATGGAATGACAACTTTATTTTAAAATTCTGTCACATCTGCCCCGCTCCAACAACGACGCCTTATCATCTTCTATTAGTGTATTTACATGTCTTTCATTATTAGCCGTTTGTGCTGAGACAATAACATCACCGAGCAGCTCATTTCACGATACAATAAAATTTGAATTTCCAACCATGGACTTGAGGCCTGTATCGACCTTGAAATATCCATATAATATAAATGTATACAAACAAAATGTATATTTACAAAAATAATTAACATACGCGATCATTCTAATACTTGGTGCATATTTTAAAACATTGTTGGCGTAAGACCGTATTATATTTCAACAGAATATTACTTATTGCATGCAAACCAGGACTTCAGTTTTATTATGTCGAACTCTGAAGTCGAATGTTTTAAAAGTTGCACTAAATATCGACAAAACTAAATCAACAAACGCTAAAACGTCATTGTAAGCGCCATCAAAGTTTATTTACGAACAACTAACATTTATATATTGATCTACAGTCTCTATTGATGGCTATACATATTCATTAAATTTAGTATCACGATATAAAAAATGTTTGCATTGTACACATTTTTCATATCATCCAAAGTCTTATCACTTTGATTAACATCACGAAGATTCATTGTAATTATTGCATTTCATAGGAATTCTCGGAAGTACTTAAAGTCTCCTATCAAATCATCACCATCAAATAAATTTCTAAAAGTTTATATTGGTGCTCATTTCTCTCTTGTACATTATTCAAACAATAGTCCATCACAAGCAGTACTCAAATTAAAAGTTACTTAAAATTATTCTATTTAGCAAAGCAATCACAACTTAAATGACATATTTGAGCAATATATTTTTAAACAACTTGTGCTATTACAACATCTAAATATAACTAAAACTAATTAAATAAAAACAGTGAAGAGCCCACGGCTATTTGTCTATCAGAAAAATTTACACTATTCCAGTATTTAGTCTCATTTGTTTCTGCAATGGAAACTACATTATTATCCAAGTATTATAAAGCTTTGTTTAACAGAGATTAACATATCCAATTAGTTATACTAAATATTTGTGCAACATTTTCATTCCCATTTTTATCTTGAACAATAAAAAGTCTAGAACTTTTAGTTTTCGCGTTTACATTTATAGTTTTGTAAAAAAAATTCTACTCTATTTCTTTTAGCAAATGATTCTACTATGATTTATTTGATTTCAGAGACTGCTTGTACAAATGATTATTTGTTCCCAATAGAGATGAAAACTAAAAATGAGATTACATTTGAGACTATAATAGCAACGATTTAATAAGATCAGACGGTGACGCCTAAAATTGATATACTTTTGATAGCACCATTACGTGCATCAATATTGCAGCAATTATTTGAAGGCGTTACCATTGTTTAGCTAATGTCATAACTTGTTTGATGTACTCGTATTAAAGTTGTTCACCCAGTCCTATTCACTGGGACAATGTAAGTATCCGTACTCTAGTCCTAAACTGACGGCGACGAAGACGAAGTAGAGCAGGAACATGGTGAAGCCAAGGCCTCTATTCATCTTCCACCTGAAGCAGGCGATGCTGATGATAACGAAGATCAGCATGGCGAACAGGAGGACGATGCTGCAGACCATGCCTTTGGAGTTTACCTGTACGGGTTCGCCGTTGATCAACCCGTACAGAAGCCAGGGCAGAGGGAGCCTGGAATCGTCGAAGAAGGAGTTAAGACAGATGACATTTTAAAACACATAATTTTATAGTCGTCTATAATACATTTCACTTATGTATGTAATTTTTCTCTTGCCACAAGGATTTAATGAAGAATTTTTTTTAATAATATTAACTACTACTAACCTACTTAAAATAGAATAAGACCCTGCAAGTGAACATCATGAACGATTTTTTTTTTAATATGGCTAATCTCACTTTCTTTTTCATAATCAAATAAGTTCTTGATTTTGTCATAAATTGTTTGATTGAAAAGGGTGCTCAGGAAATATATATTAATAGTCATCTTTATAGCTGTTCATTTCCAAAGTATAGACAGAAATAGAATAGGTATCACAAAAGAGCTAATTTGACTTTACTGTAATATGGGTGAGGTCATAAAATAGATGAACATCAAAATTTTGCTTTGGAAATAACCTATTAAAATTTAAGACTCCAAGATGTCTGACAAACTCATTATGACTTCAAAAGTTATTCTTTTATTTTCCTTCGTCCTTGCATTCCACCTTCCAATAGCTATACCTATATCTATAAGCATTATACCAAGGTAGGCATTAGATCGCTCAAGAAAGTAGGTTGCGTCGGAAGTAGTAGTAGGTAATGGCCATAGTATAGTTATTTGTTCAGTACACCCATTTTGTTTCGTTTGCATATTTGGGCCAGCTTGTAAATAAATTTCCATTCTTGTGAGATTTTTTGGAAGTCTTCCCTTACTAAGGAACTGCATGCCATATTTTAAATATCTATTTGCAGTGGTCTGAAGTCTCCCTTGGTTTGTGAGTTAGTCAATTAGTCGGTCATTTTGAATGACAAATCAACGCCCAGCCCAAACCGCTGTGTCTATTGATTTGAATATTGGAATGTAGGTTCCATTTTTAGGTTGGAGGGGTCTCAATATGAGTAGATTCCGGTATTCTTGGTGAAAGGAGAAATGGAATCTTTTTTAGTTTGTAGTAAAACCTAGCGAGTTGCAGAGTTATTAAAAATTAACGAATTCATAAAAGTACCAGAACACATGACTTTCTGTTCATATCTTTTTCATTCTCGAAGCAAACTTGCGCGTCACACGCAAGAACGCGTTGGAATCAAATTAGTTACCTTCTATTTTAACATCGGTCTGTAATCTGATCATGAAATCGATTATAAATGTTAAGTAGTTCTAGAATGCCGTGTGGTTCCCGGTACCAATAGAAAAAGGAATAGGACCACTCCATCTCTTTTCCATGGATGTCGTAAAAGGCGACTAAGAGGTAGGCTTATAAACTTGGGATTCTTCTTTTAGGCGATGGGCCAGCAACCAGTCACTATTTGAATCTCAATTCTATCTTAAAGCCAAACAGCTGAACGTGGCCTATCAGTCTTTACAAGACTGTTGGCTCTGTCTACCCCGCAAGGGATATAGACGTGATTATATGTATGTATGTAGTTCAAGAATCAGTCTTATCTATATGACCTAAATTTTTATAAGACGCACAGATTGCCCGCTTAAATTGTTCATTTGGTAATAAAATTATTATTATAAATAGTCAATCGTCGTATATGCAGAGGTTGAGGAGTATGCGGAGTTTAGATGGGAGTCTCTTCGTATAAAAACCTGATTTAACCAATCGAGGATCGATGGTCAAGGGCGCACCCCAGGGACCTCTCCAGAGTGGTGAGGATGTAATCGAGACTATAGTCAAGAGGAAGCCTTTAATTGTATAAAACTAGGCCGGTGTACCGAGATTCAACCGAGATTCAAGCTCTGCTTAATTCAGACTCCAGGGTCTCAAAACCTCAATTTGTTTTAACGAAACATTGAATACCACTTTCTAATAAATGCATGTAGATTGTAGAGAAATTTAATTAATGTTAGATTTTTTTAAATTATGTCCAATGGTCAAGAGTACCCGAAACCGCCGAGCTTGCATGAAGAGAGTTATGAATGTGGATGAAGCGAAGAAGTATGCAGAGATCGTGGCAAGTGGAAAGGGGTAGTCTCTGCCTACCCCTCCGGGAAAGAGGCGAGATTTTATGTATTTATGACCAATGAATGAAACAAAGTTTTAATCTTAGAGGTTCTCCTGTAAAATGTTCACGGAGGTCAGACTTTTAGTGGGGCATTTAGCTTACAGTTTCCTTTTTCTTATTCCTTTTGATATACCTTATCTTTAATAATCTTATCTTTATTTTATATAGTTACGGATGAATAAAATGAAGATAACGCTGTGATGAAAGTTAACTAAAACTGTTCTGTTAACTAAATCAAACGTATTCAATATGAAGCACAACTTTAACTTCTGATTCTCCGCTAGCATTAATGATTCTGAAAAGCCTACAGCCAAGCCACAAACAAAAGTGTGTCTGTCTATGCAGACTCGACGTCGATGCAAAACAAAATGTTCTCAAACTCTCGACAAAAACGCAAGCTCACATCTAGTAAGTTTTTGCTAGACGATTTTAAACTTCAGTACATCGAAAGAAGGCTGAATTTAACGACGCGTGTGAGTATCGACCGAGACATGCACCACAGACATAGATCTGAATAGATAGGTATTGCAAGTGGATTGTGATAGTGAACCACGCGGCAAAATAATGACAAATATCTTTTTTTTTCAACTATTCTCTTATTCCTCTTGGCTATAGTTTCGGTTCCATCCTCACCACTCTGGAGCCCGGGGTAGGCCTTTGACCATGGGTCCTGGATTGGGGGAAACTTTTATTGTTCAAAACATTTAGCATTTGTATTTTATTGTGTTAACCGATGTTTTTAAATGTACCTGTTTATAATACGGATGATAAAAATATACTTTTCTGGGCCCAGGCTCGTACTCAACTATGTTACCTTTGATGACTGTATTGAACACTATCTGCAAAATTTGCTAAAAATTTGTCTAATTTCCTGTTTCCATACTAATATTACTTTGGCTTTTAACATTTTTTATGGAGATATGGATTTGAAAAACTTCTATTATTTATAACGAATAATTTGCTAGAAAATTACTTAGAAGCAAAACCCCGAGCAAAGGTTTGGTTATCATGCGAATGATCTATTTCGATCTATGTCTGTGCATGCACCCGATTGTGTAACAAACTAGCATCGAAAGGCGAAGATAAGCCCCCATCTATACAGATAAAATTATTCGAGGAATGGAGCCGCAAAATTTCAGTGAATTTTTCAGCGGATTTCGTTGAATTTTCCGTGACCTAGTTATTTTGAATATGACTTAAGCTTGATATCATTCAAGATAGCACAATTTGATGTAACAATGCAGGCATGTGTGTGATGTAATTCACGGAAGAGTAATTTTGTTCTTAAAGTGTAATAAAGGAGGGCCAGATGTGTTGTTGACATAAATTTAGGCAAAGTTTGTCAAATAACTTATGTAAGTTAGGTTGGAAAATTAAATCGTATGGGCTTTTAAAAAAAATACAATAATGCTTTTTAATAATAAATAGGCTACATTATGTTATATTTTAAAGCGGAAGAATTAAGATGGCAAGATCGTGGCAAGTGGTAAGATGTAGTCTCCCCCTACCCCGCCGGGAAATAGGCGTGATTTTAAAACATATGTCAAAATCTTTTGTTACACTGTTGGGAATGGTTTAAAAATTTCATAAAATCTCTTAAGACATTACTTGTTACGAAGAGCTACGAGGCTACAAAGTGCTACGAAGCTACGAAGTTTCGTAGCACCGTAATTCAGTTGGCCAACGACTGATTCCTAGAATTTACGATCTGAGTGCACAAAACATTTAAAAAACAGAAATCAATCGACCGTGATGCAAATTGGTCTGAAATAAACGACAATGCAAACTATATATTTTTTATAGAGAAATGAAATCTAATTTATATTAACTGACGATTATACAATGGAATGATGTCACTTTATTGCGACTACTAGCTCAGCTATGAAAGGTGAACTTTACGACATGGAACATGAAAAGAATTAGACAAGAACTTTAAATTTCAGAGCTAACGGTCTTGAAATGACTGAACTGGCCACGTTTAGCTGGATGGCTGGATGGAAGTAATGGAATTGAGATTCAGATAATCGAAAATCCAGAATTTTCGAGACTGTATTTTCTATCAATCCCTTAAGGTATAAAGCGTGATATTATTGTATGTTTGTAAAATTTCAACATTCACAAGAGACTTCAGATGACTATATAAAAAATCTTCAGATTTCCATCACATTCAAAATTAACAGAAAATTTTCCTAAAAAAGGTCGACGGACGTCGGTGAGACTTACTCGTATATTACAAGGCACCCTGTATATTTTGTTTGGTGTTTGAAAAGTCAGCCTGTATATGAGATTGACTTCTGTACCTATCTGCTTTATATTAGTGTCTGAAGCACTAGCCGATCCACTAGTTTTGTTTACTGCAAGCCTTTTATTTCCTCGATACATTGCTCACACGACTGTTGGACTTTGAACCGTGTGTATTTAACCACAAAACACTTTTTAGACTGCAGTAGCTTCGAATCCCGTCCACGTAAAGGATTTATTTGATGCTTTGTTCAAATGTATGGTACACTATTTGCGGTTTTGCTTTGCTGTTGTGTTTAGAACTTTATTTCGTTGTAATAAGAGCGATGTGTAAGGTATGCGTAAGAGTAATTGTGGGCTATAGATATTTCAGTTTAACGTTTTGACAACTGAAACTTTTGGCGCGGATTGATTTTGAATTGGTACGCCATTTTTACCCGACTACGGCGAAGTAAAAATAAGTTTTGACCTGTTTGTATGTATGGATGTTCATCTGTTGCCACATAACTTCTTAACTAGTTATCTTCATTAGATAAATGAGGCGTCCATAGAAGATTCTTGATCCTCGTGGTAGTATACCATCTATTGTACCAAACCAAATTCGTTATCACAAACAAAATAAATTAAAATGAAAATGGCATACAACCATGGCTATCTTTAGACGACGTATAATTAATAGTTTGAACATACAGCCACGCCCATATTCCTTGCAGGGTAGACAGAGCCATCAGCCTTGAAAAGACTGATAGGCCACTTTCAGCTGTTTGGCTTAATGATAGAATACATATGTACATACATAAAATCACGCCTCTTTCCCGGAGGGGTAGGCAGAGACTACCTCTTTCCACTTGCCACGATCCCTGCATACTTCCTTTGCTTCATCCACATTCATAACTCTCTTCATGCAAGCTCGGCGGTTTCGGGTACTTTTGACCTGACCCTTTACCAGGACGTCCTTAATTTGATCAAGATACGTTCGTCTAGGTCTTCCCACTCCGACCTTTCCCTCCACACTCTCCTTGTATATTTGCTTAGTCAACCTGTTTTCATTCATCCTCTCCACATGACCGAACCATCTCAACATACCCTTTTCTATTCCTTTCTTTTCTTTTCTTTTCTTTTCTTGTCTTTTCTTTTCTATTTTAATGATAGAATTAAGATTCATATAGCGTCAGGTTGCTAGCCCGTCGTCTAAAAGAAGCCAAGTTTATAAGCATATTCTTTATTCGCCTTTTACGACATCCATGGTAAAGAGATGGAGTGGTCCTATTATTTTTCTTTTGGTGCCGGGAACCACACGGCACAGTAGTTTGTGTAAGATAATAATTAAGGCGGAGACTATTTTCTTGTTTCGAACCCAATTAGAAATGTGTTTTTAGTACCTACATGGTTTTTGGTTTTTAAACTTTTTGTTCTTCCTCCGTGTTGCTTGCATTTTTCACGTGGGTATAGTTATTAAATTACATAGAGTCCCATTTGACCTTCGTGACTAGAATAAAATTATCTTAGTCGCCACTTACGATCATGCCAAATGATAACAAAATCACGCCGCTTTCTCGGAGGAGTAGGCAGAGTATATTTAATTCCATTTGCCACGACTCCTGCATACTTTTGTCGTCTTATCAATATTTATAACTCTCTTCATGTAAGCTTGTCAGTTTCGGGTATTCTTGATCTTATTATTCAAGACAAGGATGTCCCCAACCAACAAATAAGTACCTAATAGTTTCAATTAATTTTTTTTATTTTTATTAATTATTTATCTGAAAACGCCTGAAAATTCAAGCAAATTCGTAACAAAGTTAGTATTCTGGGTGCAAGAAGCTTTGTAAGTCGGACGCCACTAATTCTGTTCGAAGCAAAATAATCCCTTGGGATACCTATACAATGGAATAGACCGGACCATTGTATTGTAAATGTATTTAATTTGGTGCCTTCAAAACATTCCGTTGTACTCTGCAGTCTTATTTGGCGTGTTAGGGTCAGTTCACATGGTGACGAAATGGGACGCGCACACATTTTTAGATTACATAACATTACATATAATCACGTCTATATCCCTTGCGAGGTAGACAGAGCCAACATTCTTCAAAAGATTGAAAGGCCACGCTGTTTGGCTTAATGATAGAATTGAGATTCTAATAGTGGCGGGTTGCTAGCCCATCGGCTAAAAAAAGTATCTGAAATATTTAGAGTTAACTTAAGTTTTTAAAGTGACTCAAAATATAAGAAATTCCATCGTCCGGCGTAGTACTATTTAGAAGAATAAACTTTAAAGATAAATCCAGTTTACAAAATAATCAGTCTTAAGGATCATTTTTAAACCACTATATGTTCTAATATTTAAGATTTATTTAAAACTTTATTGCACAAAAAAATGTACAAAAGGCGGTCTTAATGTCGTTAGGCATTACCTTTTAGTCTACCAGCTGACCAAACAGAAAAACTTTCAGTTGGTGGTGCGAATAATTTCACATGTATAAGCGTGAATTTCGCCTAATGTAACTTTAAAATTATGTAACTAATTATCAAATAGATCAGTTATATAGATTCAAGAAGAAGGCACGTAAGGTCGAGGTGTGGAGTCTGAAAGGTCAAGGCGAGGCATTGGAACTCAGGGTCACTTTTAATAAAGGTGTTTTCAAACTTGATAGACTGCTGCCGACTTAATCAATGTTTTAACAAGTTGAAGCTTTTTTTACGCCATTATGACGTGACCTTTATCTGTGCAAATAAATTGAGAAGATATTTTTGAACCCCGAAGACCTAAGGTTTTCTAAATTAAATAGAACAAGGAAAGAAGCGTAAAATTATTCATAAGTATATAAGAAACCGCCGAGCTTGCATTAAAAGAGTTATAAATTTGGTAGTAGAAGTATGCAGTATGCATGTAAGAAGTATGCAGGGATCGTGGCAGGAAAGACTCTGCCTACACCTCTAGGAAAGAGGCGTGATTTATGTATGCACGTATGTATGTATGCATAAGTAAAAAAGAAAACTGAGTGATTGTCTGATAAACACACCGCTTAATTTGCCGGATAGGTAAAAAGATTTGAAATTTGTCATACAGAAAGATTTAGTGATTCCCGCAGGAAAGGAAATTAACTAGATTTGGCGAACGCTAGTTTATGTAAAAAAATTAAGTAGCTTCTTTTTGTACTCCTGAAACATAGTAAAAAAGGCCATCTGTGTGTCTCCTGCCGACTCATTAATTCCTTTTGTAATTAAAAACTCGTTTGTTAAAAACAGGAGCTACATTCGCATTCCAATGAAATTACGACGTTCCCCGGCAGTTTATGGAATTAAATAAATTGTTTCAAAATTGTTGGAGTGAAATATTTTATTGTAGAAATCTTATTGTGCCTACGCTAGTGAAAAGTCTAGTTGTTTCTCTAAACTATATAGGGTATATTTTAAACAAGTCTTGTTTAAGTAAATTTATAAGAAAATGAATCACACAGATTGAGCTGGCCTTAAAATACGTAAAGTAAGCCACGTTAAGTTCTCTCTCAGACTCAATGGTTGAATGGTTAATAATGCTTCTAGCATTAGGGCCGCCAATTGTGACATACATTTTGTATTTTGTACAATAAAGTTTAAATAAATAAAGTTAGTTCGAGATTTATGTTATGGAAGACTGAACGATAGATAAATATTTACAAAGATGAACAAAATTATTAACTCAATCAGACGAAAACATTTATGATTTTAACCTGACCGGGAATAGAACTTGAATAGTCACACAGCGCAACTCACTCCATCAATGGCGAGTTAAAATGTATAATTTCAGGAATTGTCAAAGTAAAATAGTTAATAATTATTTACTATTCCCACAAAATAAAAATAGAATTCATGATTTTCCTGGCATAATTAACAAGCATTTTAACCTTTTCCACAAATATGTTCAATTATGCTTTTTCACAGCGGGATAGGCAGAGACTACATCTTTTTGAAATTATCCCCAGATTTTAATGCTAAAATCTGCAGCAAGACAATTCAACAAAATTTTGAAAAAATAGAAAAATAATCTTGTTAAAATTTTTAAAGTTTCGAGTTAATGCAAAATAATTTAGAGACTTACGACTTAGCATCTTTGGCCTGAGGCCAGAAATGGCGGTGTCATTTATACCGAACCATAGAATAGTATAGAAATAAAGCTAAATAAAATCATTTATTTGAAAATGAGCTTTGGTAAATCAGAACAGAAATATTCAAGACTAGATTTTTACGACTAAGGATTAGGACTTTTAATTCGATTGGCCACAAAATACTCAACAGACGAAGAAAACATTTCAGAAGACACTGAATCCAGCAGAAAGTATTTACTTTGTCGAGGGAGTCAGGCTAGATGTATGCTGAGAGTAGAGAAATGAATACCATGAAAGAGTAGGTTTCGCTAAATAAATTTAATTTTAATTCGCTATGGCGACCCATCGCTTTCGTTGTCAATTGTAATTTGGCTAGACGGGCAACTTAGTCAAGTCAATTCTGCGCTCAGTTAATGAAGGCTTTGGCTCTATACATTCTGTATTTTTACCGAAACAGCTACACATTCTTATCAGCATTTAGCGAAAAAAGCCACTTTTCGAGACGAACCCTGCTATCGCTTAGGGCACTGGATTTAAAGCATTTTTATCTGCAGAATTGTGTGTAAGGCATGGTTTATGTTTTTACATTTAGGAGGGCTTTTGTGTAATCCCTATATTAATGGATGTAAGAAAGGTTTTCACATCATTTACTTTATAAAGGAGAATTGAAAATCTTGGATATTATTTGTGTTGTTACGGACTTTAAAATACATTGCGGGTATCGAAAAATTTCCCTATGTATGTAAAGTTTAATCAGACTACCCTGCAAATGTCTTAAAAATTATATTTTGATATCGAGTCTTATAATTGTTATGTGCATTAGAGATATTCATATAAAATCGTACCAAAATTTTATACGATCTTTTTTTTTGTGATCTCTTTATTTTAGAAAGCTACGCTTTATGAAAATTACACTTACATTACTCAACTATGATAGTCTGACTTATTTTTAAAGCCGCAAATATTTTTACGTCACTTAAGGAAAAGGGCCACTGACTGTACACGGAAAAAGACCACTAGCCAGCCGCATTGTACACACAACTCAGAAAATACCTGGGCGTTCTCTCACACACCGATCAAGGCAAGGTGGCACAGCTATCTCCTGAGCCCACTGTACATATCAATATACATTCATATAATCACGTCCTTGCTGGGTAGACAAAACCAACAGCGGGAGACTGATACGCCACGTTCAATTGCTTGGCTTAATTATACAATTAAGATTCATATAGCGACAGGTTGTTAGACCATCGCCTACAAGAAGAAACCCAAGTTTAAAAGCCTATCCCTTAGTCGCCTTTTACGATATCCACGGAAAAGAGATGGAGTGGTCCCATTCTTTTTTCTACTGATGCCGTGAACAAAATTGCACTGCCGGGAACCACACGGCACGTATCATTCTTTACGAAAAATTAAAATGTAAGAAAGAACACTTACCCAACAGTGACATCAAAGATATTGCTACCGACTGAGCTAGAGACGGCCATGTCTCCGAAACCCTTCCTCGCCACGATCACCGATGTAATCAGGTCCGGGACCGAAGTCCCCGCAGCCAGGAGCGTCAGCCCCATCACCTCTGGAGGGACCTGCGCCGTCGCCCCCGCCACGTTAGCCCACCACACCATTAGGTAGGAGAAAAATGCTATCCACACTATTGACCCTATAAATGTTACAGGGAATAGGTTCTTCCCTGAAACAGAAAAAAAACATATCGATACATATAATGAAAAAGTAAAGAGTTTTTTTTTTATCTAATAACATTGTTTGTTTGTTTGTAAACTCTTTATTGCACATAAAAATAAATAAAACAAATTACAAAACAGTTATTGGATTTAGAAGAATATGTACAATGGCGGACTTATCCCCAGTGGGATTTCTTCCAGTCAACCAAACATTAGTAAGGCATTTCGCAGCATTACCTCTCGGAGTCCGCGTGTCCGGGAGGGTGATCCATAAGGGGAAGACAATGGGCGCGACCAACAGGTACGTCAGCCGCTTGCGGAACCCAGAAGGCCAGGACATGTCCAACGGAGTCGTGTCCTCCTCCAGGTCTCCTATCTGGAAGGTAAGCACTGTGATTAGTTATTTTCTACATACATACATACATACATATGGTCACGTCTACATCCCTTGTCTTGAAAAGACTGAATGGCCACGTTCAGCTATTTGGCATAACGATAGATTTGAGATTCAACTAGTGACAGGTTGCTAGCCCATCGCCTAAAAAAGAATCCCAAGTTTGCAAGCCTACCCCTTAGTCACCTTTTACGACATCCATGGGAAAGAGATGGAGTGGTCCTATTCTTTTTTGTATTGGTGCCGGGAACCGTACTTTTTTCTAATGCTTCTTCTATGACCTCTTGAGTTTTAATCTCGGTTTCATCCTCACCACCCTGGAGAGTATGCTGGGCTATGCCTTTGACCATGGATCATGGATTGGGTGAGTCAGATATTTACACGACTCCCATCTGACCTCCGCAACCTTTGCAGGTACACCTATTCCATATTGGATTGATCATAATCTTTTCTCGTGAACATTTTAGGAAATCTCGCTGAAGAGATCTCCTACACTCTTAGAAGTTTGAAAAGATTGAGGATCAAATAAATATAGATATGAACACTAAACCAAGAAACTTATTATAAACATACATATTACTGTGAAACCATTACTTGCAAGATGCAACATCCTTGAACAACCCACAGACCACTGTTCAAGAACACATTTCACCCTGAACGGCGTACCGACAACACATTACTTCTAGCTGTTGCTAGAAGTGAGATTAATCGTTTTCTTGTCATGTTACAGAATTGTCGTCTCACTACGGATAAAATTATCCGTTAGTCTATTTTCTGTTCAATTAATGTTTTATGAGCGTCTTTTTTTTCAGAGCCTAGGCCATAGGTGTCTGCTAACTTTTGAAATGACATGAAAATAATTTAGTTTAGCAAAGTTGTTATGATCGAATATGAAAAGACAGTTGGTGCTTATAATATTGAGTCCGTGTTAAATGATACATACAGAAAATCACAGACCATTCCCTTTCTTTCCACTTGCTACCATTCCTATATATTTCTATAGATTCATCCACATTCAACTCTCTACATGAAAAAAATTAATCCCATACTATTTTTGAAACAAATGTATTATTATTATTCCGTATACAATTTCTCCGAAAAACCACACAGCTGATATATAATGTAAAAACCATTTACCGATTGTCCGTCCTATCGATCTTTCCCGCCAGCTCCCGAGAGACTCAGGATGCTGTGAAAAATGTAACCGGGTTGGATCCTCGCCCTTGCATGTTTTATTATGGATATGTTCCCGTTGGGAATGAAAAGTGTTTCCTGATTGTTCGCTATCAGAACTTTTTACATTCTTCTCGTGTATTTTTTGGAGAAGTTTTTTCGTACGTAAGTTATCATACTTAGTTATTGAGTTGTCTGCAGCATTCTGTTTTCTTTAGTTTTACACATTATCATTAAAATAAATTATTACCAGCACAGGTAGATGCATAGATAGTCAGTGCTTATATTTTTTACATCGATAACTTTTGAGAGTTTTGGCGATATCAATCATATCAGGCTGAAGCTCATATCTTGTGCATGCTCTTCTGGCGATTTATCGATCATTAGGTAATGCTATTTGCTTAAAAGACGGTAGAGTCGATCCGGACTAGACAAGACTCGTCGCACCTAGATCAAATACGCAAGAAGTGGACGAGTCATATGTTCATTAAAAGCATAATTCAATTCGCGTTCATGTGACCATGCTGAGAGAGAAAGGACTACGTTCTCGAAAATTCGGGACACAGATGTGGTGCTGACGTGGTATTATTTGTAGAGATAAAAACATACATACATATGGTCACGTCTATATCCCTTGCGGGGTAGACAGAGCTAACAGTCTTGAAAAGACTAAATGGCCACGTTCAGCTATTTGGCTAAATGATGGAATTGAGATTCAACTAGTGACAGGTTGCTAGCCCATCGCCTAAAAAAGAATCCCAAGTTGGTAAGCCTATCCCTTAGTCGCCTTTTACGACATCCATGGGAAAGAGATGGAGTGGTGCTATTCTTTTTTGTATTGTGGAGATCGTAGTAAGAATGTGTTACGACCTGACTTTTTTTATAATTTTGACTTTTATTACCATTGAGTCTTTGTGACTTTACTTTAAATATCACATATCTTTTATACCCACCGTCTAAAAATATTTCAAATTTGACTATTAATCCACTTCCCTGCACAAAGGGTTTCCTATCAAAGTAAGGTCACATCAATGGATAGTCGAGTAGGTATATCTAATAGATTTTTGGCCGATGTCCAGTGAAACTATTAATCTTCTATAAAACAAAAACTGGCTCGAAAGTGTTTTGGAAGTTGGGACCAACTGATGCATTAATCAATTTCGTGTCTTAAAATTTCAGAATAGTTATTGTACACCATATTGATGTGTTTCTGCTTCTAAATCAGGTCCCAGGTTTGATTGCCAGTTATGTCGTGATAAAAATAAACTTTTTCTGCTGTTTATCTTTAAAGGATTATCAATAATCTCATTTGGTTCCCATAATACCAGTTTTATAAGATTTCTCAGAGTATCATTAAACAAATTTTGTAGTTCAGAGTCTCCTAGATCTGTGTTGTGACGTCATGAACCATTTTAAAGATACTACTTCTGAACGGATTCGAAATCCATCTTACCAGTTCTATAGCATATAACTGGACTTCTGCTATCCTTCTATTTGAAATGCCCAGAGTCACCTTGGTATGAGTTGCGGCGTCATATATCTTTTTGAAGGTAATGCTTCTGAAAGTTTTCGAAATACATACAGGGTGTCATTTAAAACAATTGCATCCTTTTAAACATAGGCTATACCCATGCTTCTGAGCCGTTTGAGCCTATTTTTATTTAAATTAAACGTCTTCATTTTTACATTTAAAAAACCCTCAAAAACTACGTCACACGCTTTATTAAAGACCAATACTATAAAAAGAAATTAAAACTAAACATGTAAATTGACCTCTGAATCTTACGCGTCGCCTGCCGGGGTGATATGACGTATTTAGGATCTTTTATTTTTTTTTCGTACTTTCTGAAATTTGAACCGATATTTTTCTTTTAACGTATTTAAATATCCTTTAGATGAGTACACTTAACAGTTAAATTTATGCAGTTGAATTAAAATTCACCCTGTATATGGTCCTTCTCAAACAATCTTACCTCTTCTATAGCATCTAATTGGACGTCTGCTAGGCCTCCATTCGGGAGGTCCAGCGGCGTCTCCTTGGCCGTGGTGGCGGCGGCGGAGTGCCTCGCGGCCGTTGCGCCGGCGCCGCCAGCATTCGGCTTCGTGGCTTCGAGAAGTACCTTCAGAGAGGCTATCGCATGCAACTGTGTCGCCTTCTCGTCCACTTTACCTGGGAAATGTACAATTTTCTGGTGAACAGTGTCTTATGATTTATGAACAAATATTGATGTAGATATCTTGGGTATGTAAGAAGATCCAGTGAGCGAATTAATTAAGCACACCTCTGCAAGATCTGCGCATTATAATATTTTTTCACTACGAAGAAACGGTTTAAGTCAATTTCATGAAAGGTTTATCAATTTGGGATACTTCTTTAAAGGCGATGGGTTACCAATATTACTATATGAATTTCCTTATTAAGCCATCTAGATGAATGTGGCTTTTCAGTCTGTTGGCTCTGTCTTCTCCCAAAGGGTTATATGAGTGATATATGTATGTATTTATTATCAAATTTATCCAAAAGAGTCTCTCAAAAATCTATGGAATAAATAAATAATAGCTCTGTTGTTGTCGTGTCACTATTTTATATAAGGGTAGTTACGAATACTCTGCAGGGCAGTAAGAAGCGACTATACTTATATGTTCAAAAATACTCGTAAAACTCAAAATAATATGTGCAACTTTAAATATATCAGACAATGTGTGACACCGGAAGTCCCGGGTTAGAATCCCTGCCAGGGCATGATGAGAAAAGAACTGTTTCTGATTGGACTGGGTCTTGAATGTTTATTTATGTATATAGGTACCTATTTATTATAAAATAAAGTATCGTTGAGTTAGTATCTCGTAACACAAGTCTCGAACTTACTTCGAGGCTAACTCAATCTGTGTAATTTGTCCCGTATATATATTTAATGCAAATACAGCGTCTGTCCATCACATCAGCGGACAGACACGTACACACGTACAAAGTTTCCACATCGCGACTTGGGTACCTGCATTCAACAGAACTAGCCGCAGTTTGACCTATTTTTGTTTGCAACTACTATAATGAGTCCTAGATTCAGGTCTCGCTTTTATCTCGTTCCATTGTTAGTTTGTATATGAATTTTGTTCAGATGTTCAGACAATTTGAACCAGTTATGAGTTTGAAGGCGTGAGTGTGAAGTTGCTAATGGAAATGTATGGGAAGTTAAGATGTGGTAGACTTAACTTGGCCAGCTGAAATTGCAATCTTTGTAGTGGCATGCAGTTGAAAGGACTTAAATTTTAAATAAGTGGTCACAATAGTGTTTTTAATGATGATTATAACAATTACCAAAAATAAAAAAAATATAAAAATTGTAGTAGTAAAGTAGTAACTATTTATCAATTTTTATATTAGCTAGCTTTCCTTACATAATTATTAGTTTTTAGTAGCCACAACGGTGATATTTCACTTTCTTTGGATAGTAGCGAAATTTGTGTGAATCCCTCATTATTTTTTATTATAAATGTGAATTTCGTCTGCTAATCTACATATATATTCTACATCTGTAGATATATCTGTTTGTTTGTTGGCTTTTATTGATATCAATTTTGATGGTATTTGGTGGCTTCGCATTTAGGTACGGCCTCAGTTCGAACATACACTTTTTTATTAAAATTCCCACGGGAACGTGAGAAACTGGAATTACTGTTTAATGTGGGCGAAGCTGCTAGTAATAATTTATAAGGCCTTATGGAGGTCAACTCCACTATCTCTCACATGGTGCTTGCCAATAAATTCGACCTATTCTGACATTTGCCGTCAAAATGGACGCCAACTATATCTTGGCACGCCGCTATCTGCCTTCATATTTGAACGGAACGCGTTTGGATAAAATAATATTTCTAAAAAATTCTCATTTGTGAACACTATTTCTAAGACGATATATACATTAAAATATCGTCTTTGAAATAGTGTTCACATAGTCACATCTATATCCCTTGCGGGGTAGACACGTTTAGCTTTTTGGCTTGATGATAGAATTGAGATTTAAATAGTGACAGGTTGCTAGCCCATCGCCTAAATGAAGAATCACAAGTTTATAAGCCTATCCTTTAGTCGCTTTAATACGAAATCCATGGGAATGAGATAGGGTGGTCCCATTCTATTTTTTATTGGTGCCAGGAACCACACGGCACTTAAAAAATTGTTATAAATAGATGTGACAGTTTCATTATATTAGACTCTAAAGCATGTATAGTAAGGAGTCTTTTGACCTGATTTTAGATTTGAATAGGTAGAATAAGAATTTAACTTGAAAAATTTATATGGCTAGCTACCATTTCCATAATAATCCTTAAAAAGGAGACTTCAATTTTTTAATTTCAAACTCTAAATCTACAATATTATACTTCACATATTGTCCAAAGCTTGAGAAATAACAAAGGCTCTTTTTTATTTATGGTCCAACGGAGTAAAACCCTAGACAAAAGACGGACAAAAGTCTAGTTAGGTATTAATATCAATAAATGACAGTGAAAATATTCCTTAGTTTCCATTTACGGCTTACGCATTCGTCCTTAATAAATTAATTATCAAATCCATTCGTCCATTCAATACTATAAATAGAGAAGTGGGTGTTCTTTAAATAGAAATGCCGTATTTAGACTTGTGAAACTGCGTGAGGTATTTAATGAAATGTCACACATTGATATTTAACGGGATAAATGGTCCAGTAGTTAAGGTCACCATATTGGCAACCACATCCGTACCGACCCATGTTCAAATCCCACTTTAGCATGACTCGTTTTTAGGGTTCCGTTCGGAAGCTTGAGGGCAAATGACCAAGAGGTCACAATTCTACGAGGTGGTCTGACCTGGTCCGATCGTCCCCGGAAACTGACCTTTTTAAGGCCCTCCAAGATGAAAATGACCGCGATAGATGGAAGGAAATCATCAGAAAGATAATGATTCTGCGGGGGAGTCACGACCCTCAGTAATGATGACGTGATCAGAAAGACCCTAAGGGTAAAGCAAAGGGGTGAACTTCGTTGTTCGTTTGTCTGTCTGTTTGCCGTAGTCTATAACCAGGCAGTATCTCATAAACCGTGATAGTAAGACATACATACATACATAAAATCACGCCTCTTTCCCGGAGGGGTAGGCAGAGACTACCTCTTTCCACTTGCCACGATCTCTGCATACTTCCTTCGCTTCATCCACATTCATAACTCTCTTCATGCAAGCTCGGCGGTTTCGGGTAATGAGATAGTAAGACAGTTGAATTTTTCAAAGATGGTGTATGTCTGTTGCCGCTTCAAAAATTAATATTACATAGATAAAATCTTTAGAGCATTGACTTAATATGGAAAAATACAATACAACAAACGTATGTTTTTTTTTTATAATGGCAACAGGTACCGGCTTGAAATATTCACAGAGTATATTTATACAATAACTTTATAAATAAACAATATTGACCCTATGCTGTACTGTGATACTAACTAATAGGCCGTATGCGTTAGTTTAATTTAAGATACCTTGATGGGTATCTTAACTTAAACTAATATAACTTCTTAAACAAGGTTTATAGCGTTGACAGGGTACTGACAGGATCATTTATCAAATACTTTGAGGCTTTGGGGCACATGGTTTAACCCCTTAAAGTTACCAAAATCAGATACATAATAGGGTAGTTACATTAATTTATTTGTCAATTAAGCGTAGGTTCATTGGTTTAAAATAATTTAATAAATATTTTACAGTTATGGCAAAAACGTATAAATTTTACGCAAACAAGTATAACAATTCAATTCATTCAAAATCTTTATTTCATGTCTAAAGTACATCAGTTGAGTTACTGCTTATAAGTAAATACAATATGAACCCTGTTAGGAACCGCAATTTTAAAATAATATGGAACGGCGGACAGGTTTATATCGGCTATTATGATGAATATTGTAATAATAAACAAATTGCCGTATTAAGTACAATAAGTTTACAATACGTTTGTTTTAAATGGATTGAAAATCATATGCAGATTTAACTAGATTTCTTTCAGTTATTTTTCAACTTTTATTTATTTAAACTTTATTATACAAAATACAGATGTGTAGCACAATTGGCGGACTTAATTCTAGAAGTATCTACCAGTCAATTAAGTCTGATAGAGTTAATTAAGTCAGAATTAAGTCTGATAGAAAACTTTTTAGCACGCGCTACATAGAACTAAGGTTGTAACATTATTGAATCCACCTTATAAATAAGTTGGTAGAAGAGTCTGCAAAAATGATGCAGGACGTATTTAAAAACGTAATTACATAATATATTGTAATTTTTTTTTAATTCTCAATACCTAAACGTTCATGTGAACAAGACACTTTTAAATGAGCAATCTTTAATTTCACCTGCGGCAGCTCTTGTTTGGAACTCATTTTTACCATTCCCACGAAAGTTTTAAGAAATACTCAAGGAAATTTAAAAAATCTCATTTTCGTAAAACCGGCTTTGATTTTCGCCCCTTGGATATAGATTAAGACATTTTAGACTTTAAAGCAAAATTTTAAGTTCTCAAGTTTAGACCTATTCGACAGTTTTGGTTGGAATTGTGGTTAGAGCCCCTTTGACAGACATATCCGTATACAGCCGGCCTAAAACACGAAGAGGCTTCGCGTTGAAACTTGTTTTCTCAAGAATCGGAACTATTTGGTCGATAAAGTGCGAATAGAGTGGTACCGACCCTGCCTTGACCTCAAGCCCATTGCATCGATTTATGACTCATAACCTCCTTAACTTTAAGACTGAGGAATAAGAAGCTTTTCCTTAACTCGGATTGGGAGTAAACATTGATTTTGGCGATGTTTTTTTGGTGTGTCTAAGAGAAAGTTATTTTACAAATTGCCAATGAAGATTGAATATCCATTGAACGTATTTTTTAATTTCATCAGGAACCGTTTTATATCATATTTCTTTTTTGTAATTATTTCAATAACGAGTTTATAAACAATAAAGAGTTTATAATCTATCTATTATCACCGTTTTCTAATATTAAATCTACTGAAGCGATTTTTATTACATGACAGATCTATCATCATACTATATCTATTATCATACTATCATCTTAGTGCTTGCTTTATTAATTAAGCTAATTATGGTCACAAATTTGTAAAACCAGAACCACATAGTGGTCTTTAACCCTAGATCCAATACGGGTTAGGTTTTCCTACCAAGGTTGCGGAGGTCAGATGTGAGTCGCTTCGTGTAAAACCTGACTCACCCAATGCAGGATCCAAAGTCAAAGGGCTCCTCTCCAGAGAGGTGAAGATGCGACCGGGACTAAAAGCCAGGAGGAAGAAATGACAATGGATAATATTACAATTTCTCTTTCTATATTGACCATTTGGTCTTTCTCTTTGTGCTTGCCTTAATTTTTTGTTGGTTTGTTTATCTATTCAAGGGTTATTTACTACATCAATCTTCTTTAAATTAGCGTACTTATATATAATTAAGAGTCTGGATAAGGACAACCAATTCTATTCAACCCGGTAAAAGCTATAATTCCCGTGGAATTTGCGAAAAACCTTTATCCTTTTGTAGGTGGCGATAAATTCGGTCGCGCGAACGAAGCTGCGAATGAAGTAAAAGCTATTTGCGAAATAAAATATAAAACAAAGATTTTCTTCCAGGCGATGACTGTAGCGTCCACAGGGTAAAGTAATAAAAAGTACATCATTATGGTAAAAATTTAGTACTTAATATTACTAATACCTGGGAACACTGGCTCTTCTTGGATCTTCACTGCGCAGACGTGGCTGCCGGTAATTGCACACATAAATCTTGGCACGCGCAAGTTTAATAATAAAATGCATTTTAAAAATAGAATCATGAAAAATCGTTGAGAATAATTCTCTTAACATTATAAATTGCTTAAATCAATTTGGAATACACGAAGGATGTATAAGGAATAACCAAAATATAATGACAAAATAAATTATGTGAAATATTATTTACATACAAGGTATCACTTATTGACGTTAACATAACTTAAGTCTAATGATATCTACTACCGCTGCCAAAGGGCATGTGTAGAAGAAGCGGTGGAACAAACTAAACTGCAACATTTTTAACAGACGTCAATTTACAAATATAGATCTTTTTAATCTGATTCGTGGACGAATGAACATTGACTACATTATCTAAACCATACGGCATGGTGAGGATGCAACTGGGACTGAAGCCAGGAGGAAGAAGAAGAATACGTAGGTTTCATTCTTCTTGTCATATTGTTGAGAACTAAAAAATATATATTTTCTAGTTCTTTAGTATAATTTAAATCCAAGTGAGTGCTAGTTAGTATAATTTTAATCCAATTTCAAATTTCCTAATTTTAAATAAGATAATAATTCAGTACCTTCTTTTAATGTAAATACTGTTAAATTACATTTCATGTAACGTGAAAAAAAAAGAAAAAATAAATATGTTGTCGAGAACAGAAAAAACCAACTTTCAATACACACGAAATGAACTGACAGAAACAGATGAAGGCTGTCCTTCAGGCAGAAAGGACCGGACAGATTGTCCGAAAAATACTTTGTTTTGTTCATGTTTCATTTTTTTTTTCAACTATACTAAAACTTTTAGTCAGGCTCTACATTATTTATGTTTTATAACAAGCTTTTACGTTTGCATACGTATGTTTACCTATAACGTCTTTATACCTTACGGGGTAGAGAGAGCCAACAGAAATGACAAGAGAAGCTCACGACAGAAAAGCAGCAATTTTTTTCGCTGAATATATTCGCTTATTCCCTTAGTCGTTTACAATATGAAAGGTAAAGAGATGGAGTAGACCTTTACTTATGGGCCGATAATCACACGACATATTAAATTTAAAATAGTAAAAACATAAAATTCACAAGAAAAGAACACAACAAAATGTTAAAAAGTGCTTTAAACAGGCTGAAGTAAATTTGTAAGTGACATAAAGAACAATATGAAATTGCAGTATTGCACATAGACTTACCTGAGCCAAACCTCTAGAAGTGTCAAGCTGTACCTGCGTACTTGGCGTGCCAATTAAATGCTATGACGCATGTTGGCGTGACATCCTGGAGTGACGACTGACCAAAGCGACTGACGACTCGCTCTCTTCTACCTCCTGGCTTTAGTCCCTGTTATATCCTCACCACTCTGGATAGAAGCCTGTGATGTGCCTTTTGACCATGATCGAGGATTGGATAAGTCAGGACCCAAAGTATCTCCCTTCTGATCTCCGTAACCTATGCAGGGGTACCTAACCCATATTGGATCATGTTAAAAGCTGCACTAGTCGCCTTTAACACCATTCATGGAAAAGGCAAGAGTGGCCCCCTTTTTTGTAGTGCTAGAAACCCACACGGCACTGCTGAACCCATTTCCCCTCCTAGCACTAATCCCGGTCACATCCTCATCTCTTGGAGAGGAGCTTGGGATAAGGTGACTCAGGTCAAGTCACGTCGTTAAGTCGCATTTGGTCAGTCTTGCAATGGCGTGCCATTTGGTAGCATTTTGTCAGAACGTTATACTATAACGTGACAACTCTGCGTCTTAGTCAGCGCGTCCGTGCTTTACGAATAGCGTGTTTGACATATTTGGCTTAACGAGTGAGACTTGGCTAATCTGCCTTGGAGTCAGATGAACGAGTTGTTGGTACATTTATACTGGGTACCTTTAAACCTTAAAGTTAAGTGTTGTATCATAACAACATGTAGCCATTTTCTGACTGTCGATACTCAACTCCACCCAACATTAACATACCACTACCTTTCCTTATGAATAAATGAAGCAAAACTCTTAGTAGCTGACAGTACAGCAGTTACGTCTGTATGTAAGATCTTCAGCATAGAGCCTCTTTATTAATAAATATCCCAACCAAATTTTATCTCAACCAAAATTACATATGGTGCCGTGTGGTTCCCGGCACCACTAAAAAAAAGAATAGGACCACTCCATCTCGTTCCCATGGATGTCGTAAAAGGCGACTAAGGGATAGGCTTATAAACTTGGGATTCTTCTTTTAGGCGATGGGCTAGCAACCCGTCACTATTTGAATCTCAATTCTATCATTAAGCCAAACAGCTGAACGTGGCCTATCAATACTTTTCAAGAGTGTTGGCTCTGTCTACCCCGTAAGGGATAAAGACGTGATCATATGTATGTACCAAATTTTATGTATTTTAGGCGTGATTTTATGTATGTATGTATGTATCTCAACCAACACCTCGTCCAAACTCCAAGCCAGCAAGAGTGAATGTGTAAAGCGAAGCGCGGTGCGTACCTAACTCACCGTCGTGCATCGGGTCGATGGTGTGAATCATGAGTTGCAGCAGACCATGGCGGAACTTGGCCGCGGGAGGCGCTTTACTGGACCCAGGGGTAGGAGCAGCCGCCGTGTTAGTCCCCACGGACGTCTCTGATGACGTCGTCGCGTTGCCGTGCTGTGGAAGAGGAGAAGTGTTGAGCTGGGTTTACTGGGCCAATGAAGGCAGATGATTGGGCTGCGGTCCTTAAGCTTAAGGTAGGACATTATCGGTAAGCTACCTTATTTTTTTTTTAGTTTATTTTGGCACAAACAGTCATTACATTTTTACAATAAAAGTACCTAAGTAAGTAAATTTTAAATAAAAATACCTTATAGTTTGAGGACCGCAGTGGGTGGCGTTAACTTTCGTTGGAAATTTTTTGAGAGCCACAGAACTTACGTGCAACCGCTGGTTCGGTGTGTAGCCGGCTTTAGATAAAACACACAGATTTTTGAACGTTGACAAGCCATTTGTCTTACTATCTCTTTTTCTATAACTGACGTTAACCTAAGAGAAAGAGTGAGAGAGAAGATTATTAGTGTTGAGAGTTAGAAGCGAGATGCAGATTTTATGCCTTGTCAACGTGTATAATAACCGCCAAGAAGCAAGATTTAAAGCGCCGTATTTATAAATAATAGCAAAGAAATCTTAACCCCACATGATTTTGATATATAGATAGATAAATGAAACGTTTATTCGCCAGTGCTTCAGACACACAACAAATATAACAATGTGCTGTAGCAAGTCCAAATGGTCATAACTCGGCGATCTTTTTGCATTGAAGTTGTACAAAAACGCTGATTTTCAGTTATCACCATTACATTTTGGTTTATTTATGAATTCCCTTTCCCGAAAAGGTCTGAGAAAGAGGCCAGGCGTGGTTTTATATGTGCATTCATTTATTCATTAAATTTTACCTTTGATTTGATTTCTATCAAATAATTTCACAGTCAAATTGGCTGAGCGAATCAGAAATGTACCAACCATTTGCAGAACGACCATACAAATCGCGGCCATTACGCGTTACAGCCGGGACGAGTGCCCCTATTGGCGTAGTTTCGCCTGATTTGTTCATATTAATTATTCTCAGACTGTTTTGGTTTAGCTTAGCTTAGGTTTTATTTGTTTTGTTAACTAATTATCCTAACTATTTTATATTATAAATGCAAAACTTAGTCTGTGTGTTTGCTAACTCTTCACAGTTAAACCTAAGATATAAGTACAGATAAGACCTCCCGATTTAATCAATAGTGTTTCCCTTCTTCATACTTTTACGTTTAGGTATATGCCTGCTAAAGGTACTTAAACTAACGACGCCATCTAGCGATAAGAATGAAGACAAACGGTTTTTCATGCGTTTAGAAACACGAGTATTATCCTACCGCATATTCCTGTCACAGACATGGATGAAGCTAGATACCGCAAGTCAACTCTGTATGAAAATTAAGTGTTAGTTGCATCATAAATAACTATTAAGAAACTTAATTTTTAGGTTAAATATTTCTTACTTTTAACCCCGTTACTGTTGCAGCTAAAGTCAAAACTGATTTTACTTTTTGACATTTCAATTCACAATGAGCCTGCCAAAGTTTTTCTGGTAACGGTAAAGGCAACACAGCGATATAAGGAATGAAATTACTTATTTTGACAGAATGTTTTTGCTAGGGTTAGGTCGCGACTTGCCTACGTGTCACATGATTGAAATAGCAAAATTTAAAGCGAAAATCATTTGTGAATGATCATTGAACAAGATTGTAATTCTGCCGTGAAGCAAATGTATCCTTAAGCGAACAAACGAGATTAAAACCGACACTTTTAAATTTGCATAAAAAAAATTTATGAATGTGGACGAAGTAGAAGAAACATGTGAAAGGATCATGACAATAGGAAAACTAAAGTCTCTGCCTACCCCTTCTCAAAGGAAGCGGGATATTGTTGACTGTTTTTTGTGACAAATAATAAGATAAACGAATTTAAAAAACTTTGTTCAATATCGAATTAAATATTTACGAAACGGGGTCTTCTAGACGCCTTATTTTACAACTACGCTATTTGGTACTCGATATATATTTAGATAGTATATGTACACTTATGAGGTCTATCTATATATATGTCTGTGTTCGTGACACGAAATTGCTCCACTTTTCCTTACAAAGTACGCCCAAGCGAATTTATCAAAGATATCCAGATATTAAAACAATTTATAGCACCCTTCAGCGGCGAATCTTAAACACCCTATCTTTTGACTATTATGTCATTATTTGTGGTAAAGAAATGTCTTTTTCTTTTTGACTTTACTTTTATCCTGGCTTTATTCACTTGGGAATTATTAGGAAAAAAGAGAACTGATGTTCCCTGAAAGTTTTAATCGTTTCCGTATCAAATTCCATCCCAACTAATATTATTAATGCAAAAGGAGTTTATTTGTTTGTTTGTAAACTATTTACGGGTTATTTAATGAATTAAACTTCTTGAAATAGCACGTACATATTATTAAGAGTCAGGAGAATGACACAGGTTTCCTTTCATCCCGGGAACTATAGTTCCTATGGGATTTGCGAAAAACCTGTATTCTTTTGTAAGTGATGATAATTTCATCGCTTTTTTGTAAGTAGATTGCGCTAAATACACGCGGGCGAACCTGCGGGTAGTATTTAATACTTAAAAAAAAATGTCAAATAAATGATTTTTAACATTTAATAAATTAAACTAATAGTGTATTGGACAGCAAAATAGATAAAGGTGGTAGACACAATATGTCTCTCTCTCTCTTTTTCTGCGTGTTCAGGTTGCATCCTTCACAGTAGTCTTTCGAGACCCGGGGCCCGCCTTCCGGATTTGCTCTATATATGGATGTATTCTAAGACCCAGGCCATACATAATAAGAACATTTTCTTTTAGAATATAGACAATTGTAAATAGAACAAAGACAAAAGTGCCGTGTGGTTCCCGGCACCAATGAAAATAGAATAGGACCACTACATCTCTTTCCCATGGATGTCGTAAAAGTCGACTAAGGGATAGGCTTACAAACTCGGGATTCTTTTTTTTTAGGCGATAGGCTAGCAACCTGTCACTATTTGAATCTCAATTCTATCATTAAGCCAAATACCTGAACGTGGCCATTCAGTCTTTTCAAGACTGTTGGCTCTGTCTACCCCGCAAGGGATATAGACGTGACCATATGTATGTATGTAATATAGACAATTACCATTCTTTTCATGTAATTCAAAACCTCTAATCCCATTTTTGGGTCTCTCCTTCTTCCTAATTGGCCGTTAAGCCATTCGATTACAAGACTATAAATTACACCGATTTTTCTCAAGCCCCGTTTTGACCTAGTTCCGGCGTTCGCTAAGCTCGTGGGAAACTATAAGACATTCTGTTTGTTTTTTTTTTATAAATTTATGTTGACAGTATTCACAGTCAAAATGTGCAGTGTTTAGTTTTGTTTGTATTGGTTTCGAGTCTACAAGGTATATCGAAAAAAAAAACAATATACACAGGGGGCGATAGTATTACTCTCTTCATTATATGCATGATTCTCTTCATGCAAGCTCGGCGGTTTCGGGTACTCTTGACCTGACCCTTTACCAGGACGTCCTTAATTGGATCGAGATACGTTCGTCTAGGTCGTCCCACTCCGACCTTTCCCTCCACACTCTCCTTGATACACACACATACATACTCGCCCTATACATAATCTATATATATAAAAGAAAGTCGTGTTAGTTACACCACTTATAACTCAAGAACGACAGAACAGATTTGGCTGAAAAATGGTAGGGAGGTAGCTTAGAGCCAGGAGACGGACATAGGATACTTTTTATCCCGTTCGACAGCGTTCCCGTATGACTTGACATGAAACGTCAGTCACTATAAAACAATGGTAAAACAAAAAAGAATCAGACTTGGAATAACAAAACGCAAATGACAGCTATGTAATTGACGTAAATTCAAATAAATCCTACTAATATTATAAATGCGAAAGTTTGTGAGTATGTCAGTATGGATGTTTGTTACTCTTTCACGCAAAAACTACTGAACCGATTATGATGAAATTTGATATGTAGGTAGCTGAAGACCCAGAATAATATATAAGCTTTTTATCTCGGAGTTCCCGCGGGATTGATAGGGTTTCCATGCGGACGAAGTCGCGGGCGGCCTCTAGTCCTTGATAATCGCGAATATTTGAAACATTGAATACACAACTTTCCTTTTATAAACATGGTTAAATATTAAAAAAAATATATAATTTTAATTGTGCCGTGTGGTTCCCGGCACCAATACAAAAAAGAATAGGACCACTCCATCTCTTTCCCATGGATGTCGTAAAAGGCGTCTATGGGGTAGGCTTATAAACTTGGGATTCTTCTTTTAGGCGATGGGCTAGCAACCTGTCACTATTTGAATCTCAATCCTCTCTTAAAGCCAAATAGCTGAACGTGGTCTATCAGTCTTTACAAGACTATAGGCTCTCTCTACCCCGCAAGGGATATAGACGTGATTATATGTATGTACGTAATTTTACTTAATTTATACCCTTTCGTGAATAAACGTCGAACAATATCAGATCGTAAAACAATTTGTAAGCAATAACGGAACGGGGGGAAAATATTGAAAAACTGCCCACTCCGAATGATTGCTTTTCGGGCGATTTCACCGGGAAATTATTATGTGGTCGTTTGTTTTTTGGTGTATTATTTTTAACCCCTGAGGTGAAAAAGAGAGTGTTACATTTTCAGGAAAATAATATCAACGGGTAAAGAGACGCCATTGATTTGACAGTCATCACGATCAGCTGATCGACTTTCGCCACGTAATTATCATGTCACGTCTTTTATTCGTTTTTGCTAGGCTTACAAACTTTGGATTCTTCTTTAGGCGATGGGCTAGCAACCTGTCACTATTTGAAACTCAATTCCATCATTAAGCCAAATAACTGAACGTGGCCATTCGGTCTTTTCAGGACTGTCGGCTCTGTCTACCTCGCAAGGGATATAGACGTGACCGTATGTATGTAAACTATACGGAATAATGGTAGAGGAAACTTAAAAGAAGATTCCTGAAATAACTTAATAAAATTCCGCCCAAACAGTACACGGATGCAAATTCAGCAAATTGCAAAACTCGCCGCACGATTGTCGAGCAAATTGAAAACTTTAAAAATTTAAATTGAATTGAATTTTAAGTTCTCAATTTCAGGCAAAGATTAGACGTGAACATTAGACCTGGGAAAAATTCTTCTATAGTTACACATATATTATATAGTTGAGTGAGTATATACCCTGTGGCTATACCTTTACATACCTAAAAACGCCTCGTCACTTACCCGAAGGGATAGGCAGAGTATACTTTACTAATTCACAAACACGGAAAACAAACAGTACAGCGTATTTTTAAATAAATTACCTTATTACTATACATTCATAACTTTTAATAATATTCGATAAACTTACGTTTCGAGAATTAAACTTTTAAATTTCAGTTTTGTGCCACACAAAGAACCTGCCACATCAATTTCTAGTTTCAGAACGATAAAGTAGAACAGAACAGAACGACCTGCACCTCTATGACATATAATAAAATTGTAACTGACTGATGTCTGTACTTGAAACATTAAACATACGTATAATCACGGATAGGCTTACAAACTTGGGATTTTTTTTAGGCGATTGGCGAGCAACCTATCACTATTTGAATCTCAATTTTATCATTAATCCAAATAGTTGAACGTGGCCATTCGGTTTTCTGGACTGTTGGCTCTGTCTACCCCGCAAGGGATATAGACGTGACCGTATGTATGTATGTATGTAGGTCCCTTGGAAAGTTCGGGAGATTCTCCCGTTTTGCAGCTCTGCATCGAAAAAAAAAAAGCAGTTGATGAAGTTATAACCTTGAGCTCTTCGAAAAAGATTATTGTGATTATTGGTTCAGGTGGCAGACCAGTACGATTCTTTGATCTGATTATATAAAACACAAAAAAAAAAAATAACTTTTGACCCTTGTGCGGCTATGATTCTTATGCTAACTCTAAACATAAGCATCATTATTCCAAACCTATTTTTTCAAAAGGAAATACAATATTGTTTACATAATATCTACTTAAGTATAAAACTAAAGTCTTACAAATAGTACGGTTAGCTCGCCCGCTTTGAAAAGGGAAAACTATTGTCTAAAACACTAGGTATACATTTTTCATTCCTAGATCATGCGTTTATCTAGAAATGTAGGTCGAAAGATGCATGAAGTAAAGTTATATTGTAAGTTTCTATGCTAAATCATGACATTATATGTATAAATAACATTAGTAATATAATACTAGTAATATAAATAGAATGTTTAATATACTCCATCTCTTTCACATGGATGTCGTAAAAGCCGATTAAGGGATGGGCTTATAAACTTGGGATACTTATTTTGGGCGATGGGCTAGAAACCTGTCTTTATTTGAATCTCAATTCTATCATGAGGCCTAACAGCTAATCGTGGCCTGTCAGTCTTTCAAGACTGCTGGCTCTGGCTACCCCGCAAGGGATATAGACGTGATTATATGAATGAATGAATGAATTTAGTTTTAATATTGTTGCCACGCCTTGACTCGTCTTGACTTGATCCAAATCGAGAAGTAATAATTTAAAGCGTTTATTCGCCAATCGTTGAAAAAAAAACCATTTATCTAAAGCGTCCATTACATACTGATCACGAAAAATAAAACATTTCGCATACCATACACATTTTACACCAGTAACTAAGTAAGTTTAAAAAACAGTCGTTCATAAAGCGGCCGCCTAGGTTAAACTGCAGACTCCTTCGGGATCTAGTTACGAAGTTCGTCGTGTGAGCTATTATTTACAGTCTGGTTAGTTAGTTAGTGATGTAACTCGCGGCTCTATTCCGCATAATTCTGGTGAAATCTGTTCTGAAACTCTAAGCTTCCTACATTGCAATTGCAATGCTCTTAAATTGTATTCTTATATTCATATATACGGACAATCACGTCTTTATCCCTAACTGGGACCTAAGGGATAGACAGAGCCTGAAAGTGCACATTCAGCTATATGGCTTATGATGGAACTGAGATTCAAATAGTGACAGATTTTTATATAATAGATAGTATTTTTTATAAAATATAGTATCGTTGAGTTAGTATCTCGTAACACAAGTCTCGTACTTACTTCGAAGCATACTTAATCTGTGTAATTTGTCCCGTATATATTTATTTAGAGTTACATAAGATAGATGTATAAATCTATCATATACTAGAAAGCATGCGTAAAACGAAAAACTCTTGAACTTCTGTTCCCGCGGGAATTTCAGAATATCCTATTTTAGTGCACCCCTAGAATGTATAAGGAATTCTATTTGGGCCTATAGGATTTTTTTTAAATGTGATTTATATTGATGAGAATTTGTAAATTGACGTCCGGTGAAAATGCTGCAGTGTAGTTCGTCCCGCCGCTTCTTCTACACATTCGCTTTGGAAGCGGTAGTATAAGATAATTAGATAAGTTATGTGACGTCAATAAGTGATACCTTGTATCCCGGGTTCGAATACCGGCCAGGGCATGAAGAGAAAAAAACTTTTTCTGATTGGTCTTGGATGTTTATCTATATAAGTGTTTATTATAAAATATAGTATCGTTGAGTTAGTATCCCGTAACACAAGTCTCGAACTTACTTCGAGGCTAACTCGATCTGTGTAATATGTCCAACAAAAAAAAAAGAATTCCATAAAAATCAAGTTACTCCGATCTGATCCCCACAATCTGAAATCCTGGAGATCCGTTTTATTTTAATTATTTTTACATTCCATTCTGATCCCTCGTCCCTATCAAACGGGGGGACAGAACGGAATAGAAAACACTTCAGAATGGTTCAGATCGGACGAAAGTAATAATAATATTAAAGAATCCGTTTAGGAGATCACACTCCAAAAATCTCACGGACTAACATTGGGTAGTAGTATTTTCTCAATACATTTCCTTAGTTTCAGTTTACGAGTTAATAAAGAGGCTTACTTAACTCCGTAGATATCCAGTGTTGCCAGCTACGTAACAATTAATTGGAACGCCTTGTGGGATTCCTTATTTAACTAAGTTCCGTCTGGGATTAAGTTTGTGTGAGATATCCGGGTTTTATGTTCAAATATTTCATTTGCTTATTTCAGGTGCCGTGTGGTTCCCGGCACCATTACAAAAGAATAGGACCACTCCATCTCTTTCCCACGGATGTCGTAAGAGCCGACTAAGGGATAGACTTGGGATTCCTCTTTAATGTAAATCCCTGCCAATCTAAGGTCTGCCGCGCCGATGGATGCATGGCTAGGGGCGAGCCTAGTCTCGAGCGTGCCACTTCCGCCATGGGGTTGGGCGACCCCCAGGTAATGGCTAGCCTTACCCTGGCATGCGGGGCTCTGCTGGGGCGGACAAAATTTTTCCCTAGCGTCTCGTGGGAATCGCATTATGAACCTTAAAAAGCATATAAATGGCGGCGATGGTGTCCGCACCCCATCACGTCTCGTTCCCGGCGGGAGCGGTATGCGGTCTGCTGAAAGCCGCTTTGCGACGATGAATGTAAGAGGAGGAATGAAGGATAAGATTGAGGAAGTATGCCAGATGATGGATGAAAGACGTTTGGATGTGTTGTGCGTGAATGAAACGAAGCGGAAAGGATGCGACGCGACGCAGCACGGCCCTTACACGGCGTATTGGTCTGGAATTTCCAGTACCAGCCGAGGCTGTCAAGGGGTCGGTCTAATTCTTTCTGCACGAATGGCTGAGTGCGTGAATGAGTATGAGTGTGTCAGCCCTCGTCTTCTATGGATTAGGCTGAAAGTTGGAATCACTCGGATCTTCGTTCTAGGTGTTTATGCACCTTGGGATGTGGGTTCGAGGGGTACAACATCAGCAAAAAGCGAAAACGAGGAGTTCTGGAATAGTGTAAGAGAAGTATTGAAAGTTACCAAGCCAAATGAGAAGATTATTATGTTAGGTGATTTTAATGGATGGGTGGGTGTAAAGCGTGATGGATATGAAAAGGTGCTTGGTGCGTTTGGTGACGAAAAGGTGAATGATAATGGAAGAAGTGTATTAGAAATTTGTCTAGAGTGGGATCTTTTTGTGTCGAACTCAATGTTTCAACATAAAGAGATCCACACCTACACAAGAGTGGAAGGTATTTTAAAAAGTATGATAGACTTTGTGATTGTAGATGAAAGATTGAAGAACAAAGTGCTGGATACCCGTGCATATCGCGGTGCTGGCATTGACTCGGACCATTTACTGGTGATATCCCGGATAAGGGGTATCTTCAATCGCTGGCGGCACAGGGTAAGGGAGCAAACCAGCGCTTTGGAAAGAGTAAAAGTGGAAAATTTGCAAGATATGGATGTAGGTAAGAAGTATATTAATAGACTGAAGGATGAATTTGAAGATTTAGATGAAATGAGCGATATTGAAGATGGATGGAAGGAACTTAAAGAAAGAATTGTGAAGTTAGCTGTTGAAGTGTGTGGTGTAAGTAGAAGAAGGAAAGGAAAAAATCACAAAAATGCGTGGATGAGTAAATATGTGCAAGAACTTGTGCGATTAAAGAAGAAAGCATGGCTGGATTTGTTAGCAGCAAAAGCTAACTTAAGAATGCAAGAGGTTATAGATGAAGATGTGAATGAAGCACGTAAGGAATATAAGAAAATGAAAGATTTGGTTAAGAAAGCTGTGATTAGAAAGAAAGAAGAGTATAAAGAGGATTTTGATAAAAGGCTATCAGAAGACTTTCAGTCAAATCTGAAAGTATTCTGGAAATCCGTAAGGTCAGCCCGAGGAAATACTATAACCAGAGAGCTGACTAGGATCAGATGCCAGGATGGTAGCGTTGTGAAAGGAGAAGAATGTGTACTAAAGATATGGAAGGACTATTTTGAAAGTTTATTTGAAAAAAAGGAAGGAAATAAGAAAGATTTCTGCTATAGCGAAGAAAAAGAGAATGAGATGGAAGGCGAAATTGAAATGTTCGAAATTGTGGAAGCACTTAAGAGTATGAAAGCGGGAAAGGCTGCTGGGTGTGATAGAGTGTCGGTCGAGATGCTTAAAGCAGGAAAAGGCGTAGTAGCTAGTCAGTTGTACTGCCTTTTCAATTTGTGTTGGAGAAGCGGCCGAGTACCAAAAGATTGGTGTAAGGTTGTTATCGTGCCACTTTACAAAGGAAAAGGGTCACAGCTGGACTGCAAAAAATATCGTGGTATAAGCCTGCTTAGCGTCGTCGGCAAATTGTATGCTAAGGTATTGATTAATAGAGTCAGGAATGAAACTGATGACAAAATATGGGATGCTCAAGCGGGATTTCGAAAGGGAATGGGATGTACTGATCAGGTCTTTTCCTTGCGGTGCATAGCCGAAAAGTTTTTGGCCAAGAGTCAAAAAGTCTATTGCACATTCGTAGATCTGGAAAAGGCCTATGACAGAGTTGAGAGGAATGAATTGTGGTCAGCACTTTCTATGCATGGGGTGAGCAGTCTCTTAATACGAGCACTGAAATCCTTATATGAGGATTCGAGTGCTTGTGTCAGGATAAACGGAGCGCACACTGAGTGGTTTAAGATTGAGAAAGGCGTTAGGCAAGGATGTGTTGCGTCACCGTGGCTGTTCAACCTATTTATGGATAGCTGTTTGACAGATTTGAAAGAGTCTAAAAGTGGATTAAGGATGAATGAGTTACTCGTCAAATGTCTGCTCTATGCCGACGATCAGGTTATACTGGCGTCATCAGCGGAGGAGTTACAGGAGATGGTAAACTGTATGCATGAAGCTTTAAAAGAGAAAGGAATGAAAGTGAACGTAAGTAAAACTAAAACACTGGTTTTTGAAATGGAGAAAGAAATGACAGCATGTAATATTTTGATTGGAGGAGAAAAAGTGGAGCAAGTGAAAGAGTTTGTATATCTAGGATCAAAGTTTACATCAGATGGCAAGTATGATAGTGATATTGAAAGGAGAGTGAACGCGGGGAACATGGTGAATGGAGCTTTGCATGCCTTTATGAGCAGTCAGAAACTATCCAAAAAGGCTCGACTGGCTGTGCACAGGGGCGTGTTGGTCCCGACATTAATGTATGGGAGTGAAAGTTGGGTATGGCAAAAGAAGCATGAAAGCAGAATAAATGCAGTGGAAATGAGAGCGTTAAGGAGTATGATGGGTGTGAAATTGAGTGACAGGATAAGGAACAGCGTGATAAGGGAATGTTGTGATGTGAAAGAAGATGTAGTTACAGGAATAGAAAAGGGTATGTTAAGATGGTTCGGTCATGTGGAGAGGATGAATGAAAGCAGGTTGACTAAGCAGATATACAAGGAGAGTGTGGAGGGAAAGGTCGGAGTGGGAAGACCTAGACGAACGTATCTTGATCAAATTAAGGACGTCCTGGTAAAGGGTCAGGTCAAAAGTACCCGAAACCGCCGAGCTTGTATGAAGAGAGTTATGAATGTGGACGAAGCGAAAGAAGTATGCAGAGATCGTGGCAAGTGGAAAGAGGTAGTCTCTGCCTACCCCTCCGGGAAAGAGGCGTGATTTTATGTATGTATGTATGTATTTCATTTGCTATTGGCATTGTGAAAGTTATTTAAATTAACGTGATTATTAAAGATTTTTGTTTAACAAAACACAATCGACATAATATTTTTTTTTCTATTCCTAATATTTTATAAAATTGATCTTATTTGAACCTCAAAAATCAAATAATCTAGTATTTAATTCTAGCTTTGACGAGATATATCAGATTTTAGGAGCAAAGTGTAAAAAACGAATTACGATAAACACTAAAAATTAAAACGGGTTTTAATTTAACTGTTCTATGTGAAATTCAACGCAAAACTTTTTCCAAGATCAAAAATTTTATCTTAATATATAAAAAAAGTAAATGAATGACTGACTGACAAATCAACGCATAACCCAAACTCGCTTTCGACTTGAAATATGGTGTGGAGGTTCATTATGGGTATAAGAGAGGCTTTCCCAAAATTCCGGCGAGAACGGGAATTCTAGTGATTTTTCGTTTAACACAGGCGAAGCTGCGAGCGTCCTTTAGTATTTGAATAATTATTCAGACAGATCCGAATATTATAAACTTATATCTTTAATCTAATATTAAAGATACATACATACATAAAATCACGCCTCTTTCCCGGAGGGGTAGGCAGAGACTACCTCTTTCTACTTGCCACGATCTCTGCATATTTCCTTTGCTTCATCCACATTCAAACTCTCTTCATACAAGCTCGGCGGTTTCGGGTACTTTTGACCTGACCCTTTACCAGGATTTAATATTAAAGATATATGTTTATTTTACGAATTTATCTACTATATCTTTAAACGCAAATAAAAAGACGCTCATCAAAGAGTTTGTGATCCCACAGGAGCCAAATGAATGTAAATAAGGAAGCGCCACGTGTCAAGCGACCTTAATACGCTGTAACTTCGCCTTAAACTCATACATTATACATGGACCAACCCGGGAAGATTCATGGACTTCTACGATATAGATGAGCTGTTGGCTATATAGTCTCCAGCGGCATGAAATGAGCTAATAAACTTGGGATACTTTAAGGCGACGGGCTAGCGTCCTGTTACTATCTTAATCTCAATATACAATATATATATGTCTAAGAAATCATTTTTTTTTAATTCTCTGGCAGACCCAATAGTTGACTGGTTGATAATGCTTCTAGCATTAAGTCCGCCAATTGTGCATAAACACATTTGTATTTAATGCAATAAAATATATTAAATAAATAAATAAAACATTTTTTTTAAATTAGCAACACCTAAACTTGGGATTCTTTTTCTAGGCGATGGGCTATCAACCTGTCACTATTTGAATCTCAATACCCCTTAGTCGCCTTTTACGACTTGCATGGGAAAGAATCCTATTCTTTTTTCTATTAGTGCCGGGAACCACACGACACCATACATTTGATACGTCGCTAACATATCGTCTAAAGAAGTTTGACTATGATGAAATTGATATAATTATGTATGTATGCACAACTTATTTAAGCAAAGTTGGACTTCCACATTTAAGCACCAATAACCTTATGAATTAATGCGTTGTCACGTAGTTCATTAATATCAATGATAGATTCGAAAAATCCCACTGCGACCCAATTTCAAAAGTTCATCTGTTGTCGAAATTCCCTGCTCATTTCAATTGTAGCCAGGGCGCTTGTCGGAAATTCGACTGTAAGACGAGTACAGAGAATTCAATATTAAATAACGGGGCAGTTACGTCATTGTCCCGTGGAATTTCGACCTCTTTTCAGCGTAGTAGCGGTTGGGGGTTAAAACTTGGCCTATTTGTCGTATCGTGTCGAACATAGTTCGTTTACTATAAGGACTTTTTCATTTCAATTTAACGAAGCACATTAAGCAAAGCACAGACCCTCAATAAATTTAAAAATAATGTATTTAAGTTCCTGTCCAGTTGAGCATCTAGATCGAACGTCAGGCAATTTATCTTAATTAATGTATGTTTATTCATTAATAAGTTTATACATATATATTCAGGGTATAGGTATTTCTACTTTTTACTGAATTATCTAGTTCCTTTATTGTTTGCCGGTTGACTGGAATAGATCCCTTCATGGGATAAGTCCGCCATTGCAAGTGATTTGTTTTTTTATAACTATGTACTATTTTCTTGTCACTGTGTAAATTTCTATGCAAAAAAGATATTACAAACAAACAAACGATTTTTTTCGCCTAGGTAGCCTACAGGTTTCGGCAGAAGGTTGTGTAGAGGCCGTTTCATGGACAATCGTACATCCTTACACTTGCCACTTCTTCAGCATGCTGCCGGTTGCATCCTCACCACTCAGGAGAGAAGCCCGGGGTATGCCTTTGAACATGGATCCTGGATTGGGTGAGTCAGGTTCTTACACGAAGCGACACCCGTCTGCCTCCGCAACCTATGCAGGGGAGCCTTACCCGTATTGGATCGATCATGGTAACACATCCAGTTGCCTGAATGTTCAGGTTTCTTCACGATTTTTCCCTCATCGTAAGAGCATCGGTTAGTATACAAACTACTGTATATAACTTTGAAAATATTCATTGGTACATGGCCGGGTGGGATTCGAACCTGTGTCTTTTTGCGCCGTCCGCATATTAACCGGGCACCTTACCACGTTCACACTTGCCACTATCTCGGTATAATTCTTTCGCTTTATTCCACATTCATAAACTCAAACAGTTGAATGTGGCCTATCGTATTATCAAGAGTGTTGGCTCTCTCTACCCCGCAAGGGATATAGACGTGATTATATGTATGTAAATGCACACACAAACCTACCCTACCCCATACGAGGTAAACAGCCAATAAAGAAAAGTGTCAATGTTATTGTTGGAATTCACATTCAGAAATAAGGGTTATAATAATTACAATTGAATTTACAATGTGACGTGAAAATTTCAAAATAGATGAAGTAAACTTTACATATTAAAAAAAAACAATCCATTTTCACAATGAAGCCTCGGTTTTACTTTTAAAGCTGAAAAACGAGTGGTAGTAACGCTAAAAGAATCGTAAAAGCCGAATTGATGAAGGGATATGGACGTCCCTTTTCATTGAATTCCTTATGGTTCCGCATTTCAGTGCAATTGCAAACTTTCAAATACAATTTAACGGCCTCTATAAAGAATTCTAATCTAATCTTTTTCTGATTAGCCTGGGTCTTGGATGTTTATCTATATAAGTATTTATTATAAAATATAGTATCGTTGAGTTAGTATCTCGTAACATAAGTCGCGAACTTACTTCGAGGCTAACTCAATCAGTGTAATTTATCCCGTATATATTTGTTTATTTAATTTTTACGTGACTTCTTAACAGTCAACTGCAAGACTAAAAATTTTTATACGACATAATTTTACTTTTGTTCGCATAGTTAAAATAATAACATCGTCATTATATTATATAAGCCTGAATGTGCAGGTTTCCTTATGTTGTTTTATTTTTACTGAAAAATCATCGTGAATATATCTCAGAAGAGCGTAATATGTAGATAGTTTGGTTTATTTCCCTGCTAGGATTTGAACTTTTGCACCATTTTTAAGTCGGGGGTCTTAACCGTGCAACTGCCGAAGCTCACCCTTAGGTATAAGGTAACACAAATAAAAAAGTCAGTACCAATTATTAAGCTCTTTATTTCGGCAGTATTTTATGTATTATGAAAAATAATCAACACCGATAATTTAAGCTCTTAATTTCAGGCAAAACAGCAACTTATACTCAGCGATAAAGAACTGCGATAAACACCATTGTTTTGCATAACAAAGTAAGGGAAGCTATACACTGTATGTTTGTTGTGTGCACAAAGCCTTACATTAGGGCAGAAGTGATTAATTACCTGAGCGTGTACGCAATTCTCATTGTTAATTTATTCCTTTGTGGTCGTAATGATTTTGGGAGCAAAAATCCAGTCGTTGTGTGCTTTATAAGTATACTAACTTTTACCAGTGACTTTGCCTGCGCGGATATAACGCCACATACAAATGAAGACAGGTTTTTCGCAAATCCCACGGAAACATTTGTTTTTACCGGGACAAAAGGCACTCTATACTCCATACTATATGTATGCAATGCATTTCATGCAGTTCGGTTCAGTGGTTTAACCGTGAATAGGTATAACAAACTCACTTTCGCATATTCCTAATGGTTATGGATACCGTTTTAGGGTTAATTGCTAGGTAATCGGCTTCCATTTAGAATTTTAAGGTATTGCGGAAGAATTATCATCTTTTGAACATAATGTTTGTGTAGTGAAAGGTCGGAGTGGGAAGACCTAGACGAAAGTACCTTGATCAAATTAAGGACGTCCTGGCAAAGGGTCAGGAGACCCGAAACCGCCGAGCTTGCATGAAGAGAGTTAAGAATGTGTATGTATGCAGAGATCGTGGCAAGTGGAAAGACGTAGTCTCTGCCTACCCTTCCGGGAAAGAGACGTGAATTTATGTATGTATGAACATAATTTTACGTAGGTAATAAGGTCAAGAGCACTCTTAACCGACGAACTTACAAGAAAAGATTTTCAGCCAATAAAAAATTTATGTTTATTTAAATATAAGTTGTGTTAACTGAGTGATAACCACCCAATCCAGGGTCCATGGTCAAAGACATACCCCGGGCTCTCCTCTGCAAAGAGCTGAGGATGCAACCGGGACTAAAGTCAGGAGAAAGAAGTAGAAGATATCACTACATCTTTAAAATTACGCAACGGATTTTGATGCGGTTTTTTGTAACAGGTTGAGTGATTCAAGAGGAAGGTTTTTATGTATAATAACATCTATTAAATAATCCGTGCGAAGCCGGGGCGGGTCGCTAGTAAAATATATATTATGATCTTAACTTTATTACAGTGAAAAACATTGTTATTCCTTTGTCCTAGTTAAAACATTGTAAATGAAATAAAAAGTTTACGGTGTACTGAATTTCAATTTAATTATTTTATGCTCTCGCTTTAGACCCGCCATTCCGCTAATAAATATGATAACGACATGAAAAAGTTGCCTGCGATTTTTATCTGCAGACTGAATGGGCGAATTAGGGCAATCCCTACTTGTGGGGCATTCTTAGCAATGTATGTATTGATTTAAGTTTCTTTATTGATATAAATTACAAAAATGTCAGTTAGAATAAGAAATATTAGAATAGTAGAAATATTAAAATAGTTGAAGAAACATAGAATCTAATTAGTAAGTAAGAAGAGTTACTATCGCTTTCAAATGTGGAAGAAATATTAGAATAGTTGAAGAAACATAGAATCTAATTAGTAAGAATAGTTACTACCTTTTCCAAAGCCCAAGTTAGTAAGTAAGAAAAGTTACTTCCGCTTCCAAATGTGGAAGAAGCGGCAGAATAAACTACATTATAGCGCTTTAATCAATCACGTCTTTCACGTTTTTATCCCTCACGGGGTAGACAGACTTGAAAAAACTAAGCTCTCCTTATAGCTGTTTGAAGGACCTGTCAAGTTTTAAAATGTACCTTGAAGAGAGTCTATGTATTCGGTAACTTGTTTTGTACTTAAACCGATTTCACAAACGGATGTAGTTATTTTAGCTTACTCATTTGTAAAATTATTTAAAGAGTCTTCGTGCAGTGTGATTCCCGGCACCAATACAAATAGAATAGGACCACTCCATCTCTTTTCCATGGATGTCGTAAAATGCGACTAAGAGATAGGCTTACCAACTTGGGATCCTTTTTTAGGCGATGGGCTAGCAACATGTCACTATTTGAATCTCAATTCTAAAAGAGGATTTTCTAATATTCTCACTAATACGGGAAAAAAGTTAAGTGTAAGTTTAACACTAGGCGGTTCTAGATATTAAAATAAATGAGTAGAAAAAGAAATAAAAGTGACTTAAGTAATAAAAGAACAGAATCCACAGAACAGTGAAATATATTGGGCGAATTTCATACCACAAGCGGTGTACATTTCAGTGCTCTGTGGACAGGGTCAAATAAACTATTTTGAGTAAGTATGACATATAATATCGTAAATCTTGTTACATCGAATTAAAAAAAAATGTCAAAAATGTCAGTTGCAAACACATAGAAATTGTTATTATATTTACAACACAAAAAACTCTAGTTCAAGATAAATATGGCAGGTAAATCCTACTACTATTATAAAGGCGAAAGTTTGTATGGATGTTTGTTACTCTTTCACGCAAAAACTACTGAACCGATTACCATGAAATTTGGTATGTAGGTAGCTGAAGACCCAGAATAACACATAGGCTACTTTTTATCCCAGAGTTCCCGCGGGATTGATAGGGTTTCCATGCGGACGAAGTCGCGGGCGGCCTCTAGTCAGTATATATAGTAAGACAGTAGGAAAAATGTGTCCATCAGTTTAATCTATCTACTTATATTATAAAGCTGAAGAGTTTGTTTGTTTGAACGCACCCATCTCAGGAACTAGTGGTTCGAATTTAAAAATTATTTTTGCTTTGAATAGACCATTTATCGAGGAAGGCTTTAAGCTATATAACATCACGCTGTAACTATAAGGAGCAGATAAATAATGGAATATGTATATGTTAACGGAAATGTATAAAATTTAGGAATTGCATACAACTCCTAGGAAATGTATACAATTCCGAAGCTATTTAAGAAATGTATAAAATATTATTTAAAAATTATTTAATACATACATATCCTGGGAGATGTATACATTTCCTAGGAATTGTATATAATTCCTATATCGTATTAGTTACTATTTTTTATATGTATATACCCCGTTTATATGTATATATAAACGGGGAAAATTATTCATCCTTGAGGACTTCAATGATACCCAAAATAATTCAGTGCAGTGCAGTTTGTTACCCCTTCTTCTGCACTGACGCCTTGGAAGCGGCAGTAAACTTAGTTTTTAAGTAATTCATTTGACGTCAACCAAGTTGTTAAACCATACGACAATTATTAAGCGATATAATAATATCCTATAATAATGAATAAAAAATTTTGAATTTTGAATTATTCCACGCGGACGAAGTCGCGGGTACAGCTAGTCTTTCATAAGACAAACAAATCAATGCATACAACCGCTATCATATAAATTATATAGTGAATTCTTGTAATTGTGAGACTATTTCATTTATTTGTCTCGTATTGTTACTTACTTCTAGCGTTTATTGTAAGAAGTAAAAATTATATAAAATAGGCGCAGATCTCATTTCAATTTCAATACTCGTACAAGCTGTAAAAGTACCTATTCAGTCAGGAGTACATAATTACGAAAGAGTAATGGCCACTTTTACTTATTACAATGCCAAATTCAAATTCCTCAAACGGTTATTTGCTCTGCAACGTTGCACAAGCCAGTCTAATAACAATTTTCCTGCCGACATAATTACCTCTGGCTTCACTGCGAATAAACCTTTTCAACTTAAGGAGCTCAGAATTGCTACTAACAAAGAAACTAATTACTCGAAAATACTCACTGTAAAATTCCTTCTACAACTCAAAGAACTTTGCCTATAAAAGTATTAAAACCAGTATTTTCAAGATTAATATGAATGAACCGAAGTAACGTTTTATTTGCAGACTTGTTCCCGACTCCCTTGGGATTTAACGGGATCAACTTGGATAATTACTTCCCTAATCAGCGTTCGTACAATTCCGTAGTTTATGTTCATAAAAGATTCTTAGCTAATCCAAAAGGCTTTGAACAGTTTGATAAGAAAGACTGTAAACATAAGAATACTAAATTTAATGAAATTCAAAACCAAAAATATGATAAAGGAATACAATGCAACGGTCTTCCACAAAATGACCCTAAAAATAAAAAAATGCAATGCAGAAATATGGCGACAGATTATGATAATATGCTAAATCACACGGTACAACTTGCCAAAAATGTAGTACCTCTTTTGATTCCATCCAAAAATTATGAGGATCCAGTTTTTTATACTGTCAAAACTAAGAAATCGAAAAAAAAATGTCGAGAATATGGTAATGAAAAAGATTTGATATATAACAAAAATAAGAGAAATAAAAATAATGATTCATTTTGCAAGCCTAAACGACCGAGTCAAATTGAGAGTCTCAGCATAAAGGAATCTATAAGTCATTCGTCTCAAAACACTTTAGACGATATTAATCTAAACGAGTCGTTAACGTGTACTATATCTGGAATATCGGAAAAGAAACACATTAAAAAGGATACAAATCGTCACTACCACAAGAAAAAACATAATAAAAAAATCTCAATATCAAATTCGTTTGAAGCTTTGGCGACCGAAACTTTGGATATGAACGAGGGTGCTAATATTAAAATACATCTTATGAACGACACTGATAAGAATATCTTTAGCGAAAGTTTACAAATTCCGATAATTAACGCGGTCAAAGAATGTGTCGCAGAATTAAACCAATACGATAGAATCGATACAGAATTGAAACAAGTGCAGAGATTTGTTATGTGCAATAGTGAAATGTTAAACCACATTATTGGAAAAATAGCATGCATAGAAAAACACATTGAAAGTCATAACACGAAACAGATTGAAGTCATAAAGGCACCTATAGTACAAGCTTCCAAATCGTCAAGATTGGAGCAGTTAGGTGAGGACTTAGTGGAATTAAAAGATGACTTGTTTGAAGATGAATCTACAGAAGCTGTGGAAGAGAAGAAAATATACATAAGCAAAAGCGTTGTTGCAACTTTAGACAAAGATAAGGGTGAAAAGAGAAAATCTTTGGGTGGCGGAGAATTATCGAGCCCTTTAGATAGAGTTGCAGAAGTAGCTGTGAAACCTGAGAAGCCTAATAGAATTCCAACGAGATTCTGCTGGACGGATGCTGGAAGAGCGTAATACGGTGGGTTAAAAGTAATGATGTTTTTTTTATAATTATTGTTTATTGCATTTAGCTGTGTTTGAAGTAGTTCATTGTAATTAGAAGATACAATTGTAATGTTTATTATGAATTTGAATGAATATACAGCATTAAATTAAATATTGTAATTAACCCTATGTATGTGTTCTATATATAAAAACGAGAGCACTAACTGTCTTGTCGTAGGTTCGTTATGTGAAGAAAATATTTGCCAAATTCCCACCAGATGGAAAATAGCGATCCATTGAATCAGACTACTCCATCTCCTCCCCATGGATGTCGTAAAAGACGACTAATAGATAGGCTTATAAACTTGGGACTCTTTTAAAGTGATGGGCTAGCAACCTGTCACTATTTGATTCTAATTATATCATTGAGCTAAACAATCGTTCGTGGCCTATTGTTCTTTTTCGAGACTGTTGGATCTGTCTACCTCGCAAGGAATATAGACGTGATAATATGTATGTAACCCCGAAATTTTTGGTTAGCACGGGCGGAGCCACGGGTGTACTCCATATTTGAAATGTAATAGACAATTCATATTTTCAAATACTTTCTTAATCTTATAGTCAAATAGTTTTAAATGTATGTATTTTTGTCTAAAACCTTAGTTATATTCTTCAGAAATCATCTTCCGATCAGAATGTATGTCTATGCAAACTATCTGTTTGAAAACGTTAGCAGAAGGCAACTCTCAAATAACGCCAAGGTTCTGCCCATTTCCTTGTAAGATAGCGTGTTCCACGTCAGTAAATCATACTAAATCGATATTGTTATTCCGACCCGGGCCGGAGGAATCCCAGATATGTATCGATTCATCGGATGACTACCTCGCCGGTTCGGGATTCACTCAAATTGTTCCCCGATCACAATAGCTCTGCTCAGTCGCGCCTTGTTTGCGTATCTCCCAAGAGAATTCGATTAGTCTATTTAGTCGTGTCAGTTTGGTAAACCAAACCCATTACTGTTGTATATTGCATTTGGATAAGATATCTCAATTCTATCATTAAGCCAAATAGCTGAACGTGGCCATTCGGTCTTTTCAAGACTGTTGGCTCTGTCTACCCCGCAAGGGATATAGACGTGACCATATGTATGTATGTATGGATAAGATATTTTTGAACCGATAGCGTAAAAATGACAGCAGACTGGATGAAGTGAAAATAAAACGTTGGAAAGTGGACCCCAAGCCAGAAAGTGTAATTGGAAATATATAAAGAAAAGAGAGAGATTGGGTTTGGAATAAACATACATACATATAAACATGTCTATATCCTTTGCAGGATAGACAGAGCCAACAATCTTGAAAAGACTGATAGGCCACGTTCAGCCGTTTGACTTTATGATAGAATTGAGATTCAAATAGCGACAAGTTGCTAGCCTATCTACCTAAAAGAAGAATCCCAAGATTATATCTTAGCCTATCTCTTAGTCGCCTTTTACGACATCCATGGGAACGAGATGGAGTGGTCTTTTTCTTATTTTTATTGGTGCCGGGAACCACACGGCACAATATATTATTTAAATAGTAATACTTAAATAGTAGTATTTAAATAGTTAAAAAGCTATCAATATCAAATGGAATCAAGTATTTAATATCTCAGCTGTCATCGCATTATGAATGCGCGCAAAACCACCTTGAGAAATTGAGCCAAGTTCTAGAATAGAGCCAGTAGAAATCAATACTTGTGCATAGACAACTAAGCATTAGATATGACAGTGTCTATGGTCGAACGATTGAGATGCCTGAATAAATAAGTGTCTGAGGCACAGGTTCAAATCCTAGGTCTGTCACTGCCAATTACTTTTTCTGAATTATCTATATTAGTTTGATTAATGTTGTGACGGTAAAGAAAAATAAAATTTAAAGAGTTCCTTAAATCCTCTGAGTGGTTATCATTGCGACTAAGGGATAGGCTTATTAACTTGAGATTCGTCTTTTAGGCGATGGGCTAGCACCCTGTCACTATTTGAATCTCAATTCCGTCATTTATAGCCAAACAGCTGAACGTGGCCTATCAGTCCTTTTAAGGTTGTTGGCTCTGTCTACCACGCAAGGGATGTAGACGTAATTATATGTATTTATGTTATCATTGCGGTAGTGCTCTTGTCTGTGGCGGAGGTCCCGGGTTCGATTCAATGAGTACATAACCCTGAAAGAAATAGTAAGAAATGGTCCTATGAAGTCCTCCTTATATTTTCTTACTTTAAAATTCGCGTTTGATATTAATAGTCTGATAGAAGCAATATAAGGTCAAATAAAAGTATAAAACTTATATAATGCTTGCTTTGAAAGTAGAATTTTAGGTAAAAAACGGGGAATGGAGATTGTTTGAAAAAAAAATATAAGCTATCTGCCGGGTAAACTTGGCTATGTTTCGGTTGAACCTCACTTTTGTCTGATTTTTCGTAATCACGCGAACTAGATGACGTGGCATCTGAATAGGAAATTGTAGAACAACTGTCGGAATCTTTTGTATTTCTTCGTAATTTTGCGCAATGTTTAAGAATTAAGGTTCTAACGCGGGGCAGACAGAGCCACCAGTATTAAAAAGACTGAAATGCCACGTTCAGCTGTTAGGCTTAATAATGGAATTGAGATTCAAATAGTGACAGGTTGCTACCCCATCGCCTACAAGAACAATCCTAAGTTAAGGCCAATACCTCTCCCTTAGTCGCCTTTTACGACATCCATGGAAAAGATATGGAGTGGTCCTATTGTACTTAAACTGTAAAACATAAGTTACTGACTTAAAATCAGATTCAGCGAAGCATCACTAATGCATTGCTAACAGGAGGTCCATAAAATTAAGACTATTCTCACTTACGCCTCATTTCTCTTTATTTTATCAGTGAACATCCCTTTTTCGTGCCGTGTGGTTCCCGGCACCAATACAAAAAAGAATAGGACCACTCCATCTCTTTCCCGTGGATGTCGTAAAAGGCGACTAAGGGATAGGCTTACAAACTTGGGATTCTTTTTTAGGCGATGGGCTAGCAACCTGTCACTATTTGAATCTCAATTCTATCATTAAGCCAAATAGCTGAATGTGGCCATTCAGTCTTTTCAAGACTATTGGCTCTGTCTACCCCGCAAGGGATATAGACGTGACCATATGTATGTACCTATGTATGTAACATCCCTTTTTCGTATTATTCGTGTTAAGGTCGGAATTCCCGCCCACAGTTCACACGTTGCGCCCCCGACCACATTAAAAATTTATTATGTGTTCTTTGGCTACGCTTTGTGGTATTTCCAAATCTGGCATTCTTATAATGGGACTAGAGTGTGCCTACGGATTCGCCCGCGGAAAGTGAAAAATTCATTAAAAATTGTCACGCGGCAATTAGGGATTTTTTTTCTTTGTCATAAGAGACCTATCACGGATTTTTTTTCGTTGATACGAGTTTCAGTCAACAACTGTTGTTGTCAAAAACATTTTGATCATTCTAATTTTGACTAAGATTAATTTACTTTGTGACAAAAAAATTAATAATAATTACCTAAGTATACATATAATCACGTCTATATCCCTTGCAAGGTTGACAGAGCCAACAGTCTTGAAAAGACTGAACGGCCACGCTTAATAATGAAATTGACATTCAAATAGTGACAGGTTGCCAGTCCATCGCCTATAAGAAGAATCCCGAGTTTATTAGCTTATCTGGAGTGGTCCTATGTGCCTGGAACCGTACGGCATATAACTTAAGCATTACTTAGGTTATATCACGCTCCATTCCCGGAGGGATCGACAGAGAATAAACCATTCCCTTGCCCCGATCTCTGCATATTACTTTCGCTTCATCCACATTCATAACTCATTCAAAATCATCAGTCTGAGAACCTTCCAAGGCGTAAACGTAATAGAATTTACAGATATGTAATTCGTTTCGTTCTAATAGGGTTCTGAATCTGCAAGTCATTACACCATGATTAAAAGCCTTGCAGTGTTGATGGAACGACGTGATTCCCCCCACCCTTGGGGAAGGCCCTATAATGTCTAATATCCTGCTCAATCATCTTGCTTGGCTCTTGTTTCGGTGTAATTAATGAATCTCCTTTACTCTGCCATAATCTCTATGTAACTGGCAGCGAGTAAAAGGGCCGATTATATTTGTCATAAAAAAGATATATATGGTTTTTTTTTTAAAGCTAGTGAATGTATAATTTAAACGTGCCACTTCATGCATCTTTTAACTATAATTAAAAAAAGTGAATAAATAATCGTCATGCTTATAAAAAACTTAATACTAGACAGGCCTTATAAAAATAACTAAGAAAACTAATGGAAAACTTATGTAGGTACATCAACTTGGAGTGTCATTTTTGAATTCGGTACGATGAATTAAATTAAATTTCGAATGAAACCCGTTCGATTTCAACTAGTATTAAAATCAAATATTCAATAGAAAAATATTATATAGGTACGTACACACAAAAGGCTAACGATGGTCTTCGCAAGCCTTCTTTGGCCATGTTTGCCTTACGCCATCTATTTAGAGCTAATGAACATGCGTGCCGACGTTCGAACCTTTGTGTACGCAGTTTAATCCATTGAAATGTAAATAATAAGGCCTATTTCTATGATACAACCATATTTTTTTATACTCACTGATTACCAAATTTGAAAATAGCTACTCCAGTACAATAACTTTATATGCCTGTTACAAGCATGTCATACTTTGGCGTCTGCCTATAAACTGCCAAGAATGGGTGAAGCATATGCGCAAATATAAGGTTCGGACCGACTGGGAACAATATTTTTAATAACATTATTTGAATTATAATAGAAACTGGCAGTTTACTCGCATCAATTTCAAAATTAGAATGGATATTTTTGCCAATAATACGCGTTGTTACAATGAATTTAAATAAAATTCACTAGATTTCAACAGAAATGTATCTTTTATTCAAATGTGAATTGAAATCTCAAAAATTATGTGTGAATAAGTATTATCTGTGATACTGTTATCAGATAAATTATATTTAACAAGACAATCATATTTCAACTTTCTGTTTCAATTATGTACTTTTTCAACAAAAGAACATTAAGTACTTATTTATTTAATTATAGTACTTTGTATGAATGTAAAATCAAACACACTCAAAAATTACATTCCTAAATCGTTAACCGAAAATCAAATTTGTATGTTGTCGACTAGTGAATAAAGTTTAATTTACAAACATAAATTAAACCACGCGTATTTCCCGAAGGTAAAACTTCAATTTGCTATCATAAAAAAATAAGTACGCGCACACCGCGCGAATTTTATCCTCAAAGCGAATGTTCCCAATCAGTGCGCGATCTTATCTGAGAAAAATAGTGGAAATGGTGCTATGTATAAGGCATAGGCACTCACCAACGTCTGAGCGGCTGACTGGTGCTGGAAAAACAGGCTTGAGTCAATAAGCCAGTAAGATCAGGTTAAGCATAGAGTGGACCAAACTTCAATGAACAACAGACTTATAAAGATAAAGTTTCGTATCTTAAAATTATTGAAATTGTAATGGTACGATAATGGGTACTATTTTTGAAACATTCAGTCATAGGTGGGGTTAAGGTGCCGTCTGGTTTCCGGCACAAATATAAAAAAGAATAGGATCACTTCATCTCTTTCCCATGCAATCCCATGTCGTAAAAGGCGACTAAGTGATAGGCTTATAAATTTGGGATTTTTCATTTAATCGATGGGCTAGTAACCTGTTTTGAGAATTGAGATTCCAATAGTGACAGTTACTAATCCATCGCCTACAAAAATAATCCCAAGTTTGTTAGCTCATCCCTTAGTTGCCATATACGACATCTCTGAGATGGACAGATGGAGTTGCCTTATTCTTAAGTGGCGGAAACCACACGGTATCGAAACTTATCATCAAAACGAAGAAAAATAAACAATTCGATGCCCCACATAATAAGCCCAAAGAGATAATTTGTTATGTAATGAAATAAAAAAAAAATTAACTTCCTTGTATGAAATTTTTACCTTGAAGGAGACCCTTAACTCTACTAACATTAGACACAGGAAATTTGAACGTCTTTTCTATATGCAACCATTTTTTATAACTCTATAGCGATTACCTAGACATGATGACATTCTAATACCAGTTATAGTCAATAATAGTTCTATCTGATCGTACCTATAAAAGACAGATTTATTAAACTACTGCCTTCAGCAAATTGATGCAATTTTTTTTAAATATTCTATAATAGAGAAACTAGTTCCTTTATAAATGACAATAGGGCTTAAAATGTCTTGAAGTATTTTTAATACAAATCAGAATTTAATGAGGTTAATAATACGAATATTTTTTTAATATTATTATAAGGTTTATGACGTGGCTGCACCTGACATTTCTCAGTGCATTAAAGAGTTCTAATTGCCCCTTGTGGTTCCCGTTAAAAATAAACAGGAATACTGGACTACTTCATCTTTACAGTAAACAAGTTAACTTGGTGCAACAATCATAACCAGAACATTATTTAAGTGCTGGAAGAAATTTCTCTAGAAATAAGTAGTGCCCTTGTACTAAATTTCTCTTTAAGTTTTTTTTTCTTATTTTCCTTGATGTACATAAATATATAAATAAATATTATAACGCAAGGTTTGTATATGCCGTGTGGTTTTTGGTATCAGAGAAGTTGATTAGTCCATCTTTTTCCTATGTAAAATGCGATTAAGGGATAGGTTAATTAACATGAGATGGCGAAGCGATAGGCGATGGGCTAGCAACATGACACTATTTGAATCTCGATTCCTTTCGGTCTTTTTAAGACTGTTGGCTCTGTCTACCAGCAAGGGAGCATGTAAGATTTGCGTTTTTGTTATTAAGAATTTAAGTATTCAAAATATTCTGGACGTATTTTGATGATATTAAGCACAGAGACTTAAATAACTTTTAAAGTGGAGTAAAAAGGATACTTTAAAATAAATTTCTGTGATTGGCAAAGAAAATGCAAACATACACATATATAATTCGTCTACTATATAATACATAAACGTCTATATCCCCTTCTGGGGTAGACAGAAGCAACAATTTTGAAAAGTCTGAAAGACCACGTTCAGCTGTATGTTTTAATAATGGATTGAGAATTAAATAAAGACGGGTTGCTAGTCCATCGCCTAAAAAGTAATCCCAAGTTTATTAGCCTTTTCTTTGATTGACTATTACAATGTGCACGGGAAGATAACTAGGTGGCATACACTATATTCTTTCTTCGATGCTAAGCCAGCACGAAAACTGATAGACGCAAGTAAAGAAAATATTTTACCAAGAATATAGTTTAGGCAAAACGAATCGTGCGTCTCGAAATCGGGAAACTAATCCGCATTGATCCGACAGCTTGGCGGGTGAAATCGTTTGTCCATTAGCACTGTCAGCACGTTTGTAGGCTGATATAAGTGTTGCCAGTTTCGTCTGTATTTAAAAATAACTAATAAATAAATAAATATATACGGGACAGATTGAGTTAGCCTCGAAGTAAGTTCGAAACTTGTGTTACGAGATACTAACTCAACCTTACTATATTTTATAATAAATACTTATATAGATAAACATCTCAGAACCAGGCCAATCAAAGAAAATTCCATTTCTCTTCTCATCATGCCCTGGCCGGGATTCGAACCTCCGGCGTCACAGACGAGCGCATTGCCACTGCGTCACTGAGGCCGACGTTAATATACCCGTATAATTTTATGGTATATATTGAGATTCAAATAGAACAGATTCTATTTGAATCTCAATTCTTTCATAATGCCAAACAGCTGAAAGTGGTCGACCGATAGGCTACGTTCAGCTGTTTGGCAGGTTTTGTTCAGGGTTTATTACTGTTAATTATGTATTAGGAGTGGGAAGACCTAGACGATCGTATCTTGATCAAATTAAGGACGTCCTGGTAAAAGGTCAGGTCAAAAGTACCCGAAAGCGCCGAGCTTGCATGAAGAGAGTTATGAATGTGGATTAAGCGAAGGAAGTATGCAGAGATCGTGGCAAGTGGAAAGAGGTAGTCTCTGCCTACCCCTCCGGGAAAGAAGCGTGATTTAATGTATCTATGTATGTAATTATGTATGTGACCAACAAATGTTTTGTGATACTAAATAAAGCTATTATCTAGATAGATAGCTTTATTTAGTATCACAAAAGATAGATATATACATAGATAAAATATCTGACAGGTAAACACCTACCAGCTTGCTTGAAGAGAGTTATCAATGTACTAGATAAAGCGAAACAGGTCGTGACAAGGTGACGGGAGTCACTTCGTGTAAAAACCTTTCCTGGAGGTGGAAAGACCCCTGCAGGAAAGGGGTGTGATTTTTTTTTCCAATTTGATTGTGTAAATACTCTTCATGGAGCCCGCGATCTGTGACCACGATCTTGGACTAGGTAAGTCAAGTTTTTACACGAAGTGACTCCCGCATGACCTCCGCAACCTATGCAGGGAAACCTTACTTATATTGAATCATGGATCCGCATCCAGTTTCTATGATCTTTGTCTCGCAGTAAAAGTATCGGTTGGCAATCAAACTAATATACATATATAGAAAAGACTAATGATGGTACATTCGTCCGGCATTTTAGTTTACACTATAAATGAAAACAATTTCAATTTAATTTTACATTGATAATGTCTTGTTCAGTCTGTTTTAGACATGAATGCTATTCTCAGACAATGGCCGACCTTAATGTAGATAGACTATTATTATACAATTATTAATAGTAGGTACTATTGTTCTTTTAATTCCAAAGGCTGCAATAGACTGACTGTTGCAAGTGCATTATTGTGCACGAATTTACATATGTATGACATCATATAAGTTATGATCAAAATTAATAGACACATACATACATACATGCATATAGTCACGTCTATATCCCTTACGGGGTAGACAGAGCCAATAGTCCCGAAAAGACTGAATGGCCGCGTTCAGCTGCTCGGCTTAATGATGGAATTGAGATCCAAATAGTGACAGGTTGCTAGCCCATCGGCTTAAAAAAGGATCGCAATTTTATAAGCCTATCCCTTAATCGCGTTTTACGACATCCATAGGAAAGAGAAACCGCAAATTTCAAGATCTTTCTAAATAGCTGCACGGCTAAATAATGACTACGTGTAGTTGAATGGCTTAATGATGGAAGTGATATTTAAGAGTGATATGTTCTTAGGTAAAAATAAATCTCTTGATTACCAAACCTTTCCCTTGATTTTGTTAATTGCTATATTCTTTTTCCGAGTAAGTACATACTCGTGGCTATATCCCTTGCGGGGTAGACAGAGCCAGCAGATTTGAAATACTGATAGACCAAGTTCAGCTGTTAGGCTTTATGATAGAATTGAGATTCAAATAGGGACAGGTTGCTAGCCCATCGCCTAAAAGAATAATCCCAAGTTTATTAGCCTATCGCTTAGTCGCCTTTTACGACATCCTTGGGAAAGTGAGTGGTCTTATTTTTTTATATTGGTGCCGGGAACCACACGGCAGAACAACATAGCCAACATGGCAGCAGTGTTATATGTACTTTGAACTTCAACACTTCATGTTGTTTTCGGTCGCTAGCAACCGGTTGAGATTCGAACCGGGTCCTACTGTGTCACAGACAAGTGCATAACCGCTGCACCTCTTTCGAAGAAGTTCCTAAGAAGTTCGATAGCCGAACTGTCCACCGAGACTGTCACAAAGTCGTCATGTAAATAATGTTTTTCATGTGCAATTGTGAGCTTGCATGAAGAGAGTTATGAATGTGGATGAAGCAAAGGAAATGTGCAGAGATCGTGGCAAGTGGAAAGAGGTAGTCTCTGCCTGTCCTGTCCTGTCCGGGAAAGAGGCGTGATTTTATGTATGTATGTATGTATGCAACTGCATCTTTCAAGATGATGCACAACTGCATACATTTATAATTCATTGCCAGACGACGTACAATTTCAGAATTCAAGCAACTTCTGTGAACTTCTAGCATTATTTATTCAGGCGTATCTCCCGTTCATAGTGATGCAGAAAAGTTTTAAACTTATTTGTATGGAATGAAAGTAAAGAATGCTAGAAAAATTATTTCTATTTAGTAAAAAAGGCATTGCTTTGATTTCTTGGTCATGTAAAGAGGATGGGTATTATTAAACCTATTTTTTGACCTCGATAATCTCAGACGACCTTTTGTAAACCCTAGTCAAAAGCAAATAAATATTCTATTCTATTCTATTCAGAAAACTACTCCTGGATTTGCAGTTTTTTTTTTTTTTGTAAATCTAATACCTAACTCATGCAGCTTTATTATTGAACAAACCGCTTAAACGAAAAATATATTAAAATGGTTTCAGATACAAGATAAACCATATATTGAAATAACATTTGATATTAGATAGATCTGGTGTCTAATAAATGAGTAATCTTATACCACAAATTTTAAAATCTTCCACAGACTTTATGTTTATTTTTTTCCATAATACATTGTTTAAAGAAATGAAATTGAAAACAAGTTATTAAGTTATCAATATAACTATTCATAAAACACCTTTGAACGCACAATACGACAGTGCCTATATCGTCAAGAAGCCTTTTATTTATTTATTTATTCAGGTCAACAAACAATTACACTCACAAAACTTAATTTAAGTAGATTGACAACATAGTGTTATTTTTAAGTGTAATCAACAACGCTGTCCACAGATTATTACATAGAATTAGGTAAGTGTGTTGCTGAATAGCTCATATTATAAAATTTTGACAAAAACTGTTATGTACGAGTTAATTACAAAAAAACAAAATGAAAAGAAAGAATTAACTGTTAAAACTGTTAAAAAAAGCTAAACAAAATAACAAACAAAAAAAAATTAAGTTAGTGATTCCATAAATCCTCTTTTGAATCCATGCTGCGAAAGCAAAAATATGTCTAAGTGGCTGCAATGATTGTTATAAATATAAACAAGCCGTCTTAGCCTTGTAAATAAAGTGATCATTCTCATTTATAAATAAAAATAATAAAACATTCTTTATTGCAGTAATCTTGGTTACAATAATTATGCAAGGTCTTCCCAGTAAGTAATCAAAATATGATACTTGTGTTGGAAATGGCCTGCTACTTCCTTAAAAGGCATACTCATACATAAAGACTACTACTATTTTATTAAATATATTTATTTGGCAATAAACATACTCACTGTCATTGTAATTACAAGTACACTGAAAATACACGTGTAAACTATACTCCATTTTAAAGAGTATAATAGAACGGCCTAAAAACAGCGCACTTTGTGGGAACAAAAAGAGACATTATTTTTAATGGCTCGTAGCTCGCCGTAGCTTCGTAGCCTCGTAGAGGCTTGTACCGTAGCCGTGCTACGATATTTGTATTTTATGTCTTCAAATATACATGATACGTCCCGGAGGGGTAGGTAGAGACTACATCATTCCACATGTCGCTATCCCTACATACTTCTTTCATCATTTCCATGTTAGCTTAAGTTTAGGGTAATTTTGACCTGACCTTTCATTAGGATATCCCTTATTTCCTAATCTACAAATATATAACAATAACAGTAATATATTTTCCTCTTTAAGTTAAGGATAGCAATGAAAATAAAATTTAACACAACATCAAAACAAACGTTTATGTCATTTTGAAACGAATCAGCTATGATCATTTTGAGCGTTGAATAGTTTGAATAATTATCTACATAAACATAACCAGTAATAAAAGGTAAACATTTATTTTCATTAATACAATACAATTATAATAACAAGCCAACATTCCTTTATGTTGGTATGCAAACACAAAACATTAATTAAATGAAAACATTAAGCTTAATTTCATCTTAAATGTTTCGTAACCAAACTGAATTTATTAATGCTTGTTTCGCTTCCGTGGCAATAAGCATACGTAGTACTTATTTAATTCTAGACTTTTTTTCCAGTATTTCTTCCTATGGGAATATCCAGGAATAGATAGTGTCTAGAGGTTTATTATGTAGGTCTAATGTATACAGATCGGTGTTAAATTTAATAAAAATTGGTTTAGTAACAAAATTATGCAGGGATCGTAGCGAGTTGATAGATGTTGACTCTGCCTACTCTTCCAAAACAGAAGTGTGATTATATAGCAATATAATTTCTATTACTCTTACGGGAAAGGCAGAACCAATAATCTAATAATAAGATTTGTAAATGGCTTTATATTGCTATTTTTTCGTTTGTGTGTTAAATTTGGTCGATAATCTTCCAGATAAATAAATAAATAAATAATGCATAATGATGTAATTAAGATATTGATAGTTACAGGTCGTTTAAAAAAGTTTAAATCTTTTAATTTCACTAACATAGTTGACACACATTTTGTATTATGTATTACGTCAAAAAATAAAACTAATAAAATGAAATATTATACAATTTTTGACGCAGATTTACTCATAAAAGTCTCAAATTGAATTCAAAAGCCTTAGTCCCCGGTACAGTCAGCCATCTAATAACGCAGGAAATCCAATATGCCATCGCGGTGTAGCACCTGTGAAAAATAGTGCCTTCAGAGTGCCTCGAGCATTTTAACTCCGCATTTGACTGCCCTTATAAACGTTTCAATTTCTGAACGTAGGTATACCGCTTGCATGTGGAAGTCGGAAGAATGGGCTTTATTTGTGTACGGGCTGAGTTGGGAGTTTTATTTATTTCTTTATTCTTTATTGTAATAATTAGAATTTGTAAAGCAGAATAGGCGAACTTAATGCTAATAACAATACGAGATTCACGTTAGCGAATGTATTTAAGACTGGTTAACTAACTATTTATTATTCTTCCATAATTTTTTTATTACACCATATTCCATACGATTTTCATCTTAATTTATCAACTATTGAGTTATTTTTAGATGACGAAAATCTTTTTTCTTTCCATGAATCATCAAAAGATAATCCGACCTCAGTGGGGAATTGTTTGAAAAAATATCACCAAACTCACGATAAGCAATAGATAGTGAATATAGATAAATACTGATGATCAGTGGAATCGTGTCAGTTGTTATTAAAACATCAAATGGGAATCTATTGTGAAATTAACCTCTTTAAGACACCTGAGGACGGTGTGTTCACACCAGGAAGTAAGGTGTCCGGCATTATAAAGTACAGTCTTGATCAAGTGACAGTTTTTGATAAAATCACAATATCGTTGAACGGACAAGGTAATCTTGTTGTACGCGAAAGAAATAATAAAAATAATGATACGTATACAAACAAGGAAGTTTATGCACATATTGACAATGTTATTGATAATGGAAAGGGTAATGAACATGGAATTGGTATGTACGAAACTACATTTGATTTCATAATACCTGATGATGTACCATCTACATTGCATTACCACGACAGAAATGGAAGTTATAGTATAAAGTGTGATATTGCTTACTACATTAAGATCAAATTTGAAAGACCAGGATTTCTTCAATTTCCTACAAAATTTAAAAAGGAATTTATTGTTAATTCAGAATACAAACCGACGTTACCAAATGAGCCTCTTATATATGGAGAACAAACCAAACTATTCCAGTTTTGTGCTAGCAGGAATAACATTGTTAACATCAAAGCAAAGATAAAGAACTCGGTGATACCAATTGGTGGCAATATATACCTAGAATATGAAGTAACCAATGATACAGATAAAATTGTGAAAAGTGTTGAAGTAAAATTAGTGGAAGATTATGTATTTACAACTAAGAGCGGAAGAAAATTCAATTTATCAAAAGATGTTGATAAAACAGACACAAAGACTGGCACAATTGAAAGTGATGAGAAGGAAAACTTAAATACTGTTGTTAATGTACCTTCTGATATAAAATCGGAGAGATTTTCAAAGATTGCATTTAGGAATTTTATTGTAAGACTAACAGTTGGATTACCGTTTCCTCATTTTAATCTTGTACTTGATATTCCTGTGGAAATTTGTGACGACGAAATAGGTAAATATCAGGACTCTGATGCTGTAGGAGTTGATAGAGAAGATCCCCCTGGATACGACTCTCCTCCTCCGTACTGGGTAGCAATGGGAGCAGTCACAAAAGAGGACGCATTTTTTGGTGAAAAGACATACTTATTTGATATAAGTCATACATAGGTAAACAGCTATAATCACGCATTTTTACGCGTTTGAAAGAGTCTACATCTTTCCACTTTAAATTATAGATCAAATGATTTAATGTAAAGTGTTTTAATTTAAATATTAGTACTAGAATAGTCATAGAAAATCAGCGTATTGTTCTATCGTTGAGTTATGACCTCTATGTATTGCTGCAATTCACACCCTTATTAATTTGTTATTTCATATGTACATTGCAAATTGTGTTTAGCAATTCAAATAAATGAATTATGTTTCCTTATCTATCTATAATTAAATAAAAATAACCGCATACAATAGTTTAACAAGACTATTTATCGAATGTTGTGGTGTAATAAATAAATGTCACTATTTTATTTGACTAACGAGTTTTTTAATTGATTTTCTTCAGTTCCAGGTTACGCTTTACTTATACCTCTAAATTATCAAAAATTTTAAAAATATTTTTCCTTTTTTTACGTTTCTTTATTATTCTGTTTGCAAGCGCGCAAAATAATATAAATCTGATAAGATACAAGGTACAACGCAACCATAGAAAATCATAAGTACATTCAAATTACTATAGATACAAAATTCAAGTCCTATTTAATAAAATTTTAACATATTGATTTCATTTATCTAAATGAATGCGACTTTACATTTTGGCCGAGTGAAATTAATATCTTATTAACCTGTTATTAGTTCATATCCTTATTTAGTTGTTATGTCTATGGAAATATATTTTACTGTCGATTTTCACGATATTACCCCTAATTTCTACGGGGGTTAAGAAAGGCTCGCCTCTCAGACATCCTCGTATAAGTGATTCGGATACTAACCCTTTATTTGAACAATTTTATGTGTTCCTTTTAAACGAGAGCTTTCGTTCAGGGGATGAACTTTTTTCGTGAAATCTCCGAATGGATTTCAGCAAATAGAGACGGATCGATACACGAGTGGGAGGCAAACTGTTTTTTTTATACTAGAATTCAACCCGAGAATTAGCTCCCGTGGAAAATTCCAAATAAAGTACATAGTCAAATGATAAATATGATAAAAAAAATGTGTTACAAACAAAAATGAGTTACAGTAATTTCAAGGTAGGCTAGACATTTCTACTTATTACGTACTTATACTTCGTTTGCTGCATACAACTTTTATCACGGTAATCCATACTTCAAAAGTAATATTGTATTTATTATTAATTAGCATTAGCTTGTTTAAATTTCTGCACTGGAAATTTTGAAGATATTTGTATGAAAATTAATCTAACATTGACACATTTTTCTGGAAATTCCCATGGGAATGGAAAAAACGAGAACTTTGACACGGGCGGCTAACAGCTAGTGAATATTAAATAGATTTATATTAGATAGATAAACAAGTACGTAACACTGTGACCGATAACGGTTACGTAACGTAAAAACCACGCTGGAACGTAAACGTGGTATCGCGTGTTCGTAAATTTCACGTGAGATTTTACCAAATACGTTATACTTTTTATGGTACGATTAGCAACTTAGTTCGGGGGTCGTGATTGAAAGAATTAGGTTATGTTTTATTGGTTCACGGAAAAGAGCTTAATTTTAACGTGCTTACAGGTCAGTGGTCTATGTTGATACGAGTATATTAGAATTATATATTGTATTGTGTGTTGAATGCTTATAATCAAGTCTATATGCCTTGCGGGGTTGACGGAGCCTTGAAAAGACTAAAAGGCCACGTGGTAAATTGTGTGTTCTTTATCAATAATTAGTACACCCAAGGCTTCGCCCGCGTAAAGCGAAGAATCACGTTAATTTCAAAACCCATGGGGTAGTTAGGTGTGTATTTTGGTTCATTCATTCATTCATTCATATAGTCACGTCTATATGCCTTGCGGGGTAGACAGAACCAACAGTGTAGTGTGTTTAAATAAAGGACGACTATCTGGAAACTATACACGGTCCGGTATGAGTAGATTTTGGGTTGTATGGAATAATTCTCGTAGACCTTAAATACCAAATTTTATATCACTAGACCCAATGATTTGGGCATGGCAATTTCGAGTAAAATATTGTTTGACCGTAGCACGGCTACGACTTCGCTACAGTGCTACGAAAGTTATTGTGGTGTGCCAGTACGCCGCTACGATTTGCTACGACCATAAGAATCGTCTACGAAAATTTATTCGCTGTAATTATTTTTTTTCTTAAATTTACTACAGTTTTGTCGGACTGTTATCGATTCTGGAAAATGGACTTTCTAATTTTAGTTTTTTTTTCCTTATATCTAAACCAACCTTATTATATGTATGGGAAGAAGATGAAGAGTAAGTATAAGTGTATCATTTGGAGCAATAATTTCATAGTTATCCTTTAAAATATCCCTTGATTAAAATCCCAAAAATATTTGCACCTAATTTGTACCGACCTTATTTATATCCCGTTGGGTCTTCCCAAAACGTCCCGAACAGATATTTTGGGAACACCCGAAACGTAACGTTGAGTACGGTCGGCCCTTTTTGGTTACGCAAATGTTTCTCACGTCATCATCATGTTTGTTCATCCTGCCTGTTGGTCCCTCCCTAGAAATGATTCCTAGAAACCATTGGAATTCTTCCCAGTTAGAGACCCGAAAGGATCTAAACAAACGCAAACAAAACGCAATAATGATTTCGGTATGCAATCGCTACCCTGGGCCTGTCTATGAACCCGATCCAGGACTTAGAACTTCTGTATTTTTATGACGCTGGGGAGTTAAATTACCTGAACTACTTATCCCTCTTTGGATTATGTATTGTTATGCGTATATAGGTAACCATGTCATAACCAAATATTAAATTTAAATTTTTAGTCACATGATGCTTAAGTGAATTATAATAATGTGTTATTGTTAGAGGTGACTAAGGAAAAAGGACGACTATCAGGAAACTATGGGTTGTATGGAATGTGGTAAAGAATTAAATCGAGTTTGATAAAAAAAAAATAACAAATACGTTAATGTACCACTAAATCTTGTAGCTTCACATAAAAAAATCTTTCATAGTCTGTTGTTCATTGTTGTTATGGCGGGAAGCTCTTGAATAATAAACGTAAAGACAATATAATATGAACGAGTATGATTGCAGTAGACAACGATCTAGAAAGAACACTAATCACATCGATGCACTATCTTAGTGGGACAGTTATCTATGTGTTCTTTTTTCTTTTAAAAGGACTCATTCGACATCATTACAGGCTCTTTATCTTATTTTAGGTCTATGTTGACGCAGTTTTGAAATTAGAATAGAACACAATTCGAAATTGTAGAGTAAAACATTCCAGCTATTATTTTAAATTAACTCAACAATTAAAACTTTAGCCAGTCATTACAAATAATTACAGTTCATGGCCAACTCATTCGACATTTGAAACTTAATCATTCTAGTACAAAAAGCATGAATATTCAGTTTACCAACACGCTTTCGTGTTTACGTTACAAAGGGGTGAATAACAAATGTGCACGAAATCTGTCTAACAACAAATCTGCGTCGAACATACGGGGAGTCGCATGCGAGGGAGTGCGGGCGAGCTCACCGTGGGCATCAGCTGATCTGTACTCCTCACGCGCGTCACCTTGTTCTTGTAGATCAGCTTCTTCACCGCCCGCTCCACCGGCTGGTTCCACCGCATGAACATCACGTACGCCCCGTACAGAGAAAACAGCACCAGGGCCTCTTGCCAGTAGATGTGGCTGTCCGCGAAACAGTATATCAACACGAGCAGACTGATCGAGTAAAAGGAACAGTCGCGGAACAACGGCCACCAAGTCAGCGACAGCGTCGTGCGGGAAAACAGCGCGCACGCACCGATCACGAACAAAATGTTAAACACGGCGGAGCCTACTATCGTCCCGATGCCCACGTCGTCGAACGACACGAAGACGCCTATGATGGAGGTGAACAGCTCGGGCGCGGAGCCCCCGGCGGCCATGAACGTGGCGCCGGCGACGTCATCACGGATCGCTAGCCTCTCGATGATGACGTCCAGAGACGGGACGAAGAACTCGTCGCAGACTATGGCGAGCGCGACGAACATGTAGCCCATGCCTAGCACGTGTAGCAGGACGGCTCCGGACCGTCTCTGTTCCTCTGTGAAGAGATCGGTGGGGAAGAGCGGGGCAGGTTTGTCTTCTGGTTCGGTGGAGGGTGAAGGGGAGGGGTATTCGAGGGTCGCGTTGGGCTCGCCGGCCCGCGCCGCCGCCAGCAGCGCCAGCAGCAGCGCGCCACCCATGCCGCGCTCCCGGGGGCTGCGAGCACACTGCCGCGTGCCGCGCCCCGGCGCCCCCCGGGCCCGGCCGCTCGATAGCGCCGCACTGCGCCGCGCCGCCGCCGCCGAAAGAACCTATACACATAAGAAGCGTTTCCGAAAACCTATTGCCACTCGTTTTTGACTGCAACTTCCGACGGGCCTACTAATTAGGAAGTGATGCATAATAATTAGCATTTATTTGTTTTTCATACCTTTTAAAAATAACTGTTGAAGAGGAATGTGCATGGGGGTAGATACTGTACAAGTCATATGTATCCAGCCCATGCATATACCTCGGAGTCAACATCTTAGATACGTGTACGATATACGATAACGATATCTAGATTTATTATGAGGTAAACTATGTAAAATGGACACTAAAATATCGTCTGAGTTTTAATTTGATAGGTAGGTACTTAACTCTGGGGACGAACTTTTTAAACTTAATATTCGTTTAAGGGTTGTATTTAGATAAATTTGTAGATAAGATTAAAGATATCGGTTATATCGGAAATAAATAATTAAGAAGAACCTTATTATACATTAGAATTAGGCAGACTTACATGCTGTTAAACCTGAATATGATTTTAACCATGCAATTATGCTAAGCCATAGCACAGGCTAATAGTCTCATCTCAACTAAGGTAACTCATTATGTAGCTTTAAGTTTGATAACTATATAATGTAGATAAATGTTTTTTCTCTACATAAAGCGAAATCTCTATAATTTCTGTGCAATAAAGATATTACAAACAAACATATTAATTGTTCTAAATGTAATGCGGTTTCTAAACGGTTTTTTCGGTTTTCTGCGAGCCCTATAATAAGTAAACTCTACCTATAGTTTGCATTGATATAGATCAAATCGAATAAAATGAAATTTATCTAAGTATTAGCTGCGCTACTGGCTTCGCTCGCTGTGAGAATTTCGGATAAAAATTACTTTATATGTTATTCCATATATATATATTATAATATATAATTATTTATTAAACTTACCTTAAGTTTAATAAATAATTATTAAATAAAAATAATTTTAACCAATTTATTAAAGGTACCTACTACAAAAAGAGACCACTATGTTTAAACGGGTGTTAATTTAAGAGTCACGTGCGGACAAAGCCTTTCTGAATAATTTATCCTAATTTATCCGCCCATCGGGATTACGGACCTGTTAGCACCTTTTCTAAACACTTCTCCATTGAATAAAAAGCCTTGTTAATTAGGTTAATAATGAGAGTCAACAAAACACCTACTCTAAAAGAATAATGTCAATTTTCTTTTTTGATTTTTTTTTAAATGTTAGAAATCTTTTTATATAAAACGCAAAGGTTTTATACGTCATAGGGTATTGATAGATTTAAATAAAATAAATTCTTAGTGGTAAAAATAATACAAGTACGTAGAAGCTTATTTAACTAGCGGACTAGAGTTATGAGGGAACAAATGAACATCCGTACTCACTTGGACAAGTCAAAATCATAACCCTCCTTTTTGCTTCGCCGTAATCTCTTACTTAATTAATTACTAAGGTAAGTACTTATCATTTTACCCGATTACGGCGTTCTTTAGAACATACATAACTTATTTACCATTTTGAGCAGACCATATGACTTATTTTACCGATACGAAAATATAAGTAGTAGGTACATTATATGAGTAACGCTGCGAAAACAACAGTTCACAACGTAGTGATGATTACTTTCTTTGATTAACAACAAAAAAGAGCTTTCATACAATAAAAAATCACAATAAAGCCTTTGTTCATATTAATAGAACACGTTGAAAAACGTGGTCCAGCCCAGCCACGGAAACCTGGACGGTTATGTAATGATGATGGGAGTCAAACAGACCAAAATTTCAAACTATACCTATCGTACCAATTTGTACTGCGGTGCGGAGTGACCAGCGGCCGCGGACCTTTTTAATTTTAAATCTAATTGAATAGATATTAATTCAAATAGAATATTCTAAATCGATTGATTCATCGTTACATTTTCATACAGAGTCAAAAATCGACCAAGTCATTTCGTTTTGTCAAACACTAGCATAATCTGACTGTATTGAAAAAAAAAAACAAATGTCATTGACCGAGTTTATCACACGTAAGGTTTCTAACTGGATTATGTGTTAAAAATCGGTTTTAGTGTTAATTTCGTTAGTAATAACATCATAATTAGTCACCAAGATGTGGTTAGACGAAGCGGACGGCTTTGCCGAAATTTTTAAGGGATATTTACCCTATTATCTCTTAGTGGCTTTGCCAATCTTTATCATCATGTCTCCTGTTAATCCTGTAGCTGCTTCTCATGAGTTTTCCGTCTATAGAATGCAGCAATACGACCTACATACAGTACCCCATGGTAAGTCATACAATAAAAGCACATTATTCTTCTAAATTCATATTAATCGATGAGCTGTAATTTTGAGGTTATCTTTTAACTATCTGAAAATTCTACTCGATTGTTTACTTTGATAATTGTATCTCCTTATCTAACATTTGAGAAAAGCTACGCCCTAATTTCTTCTAAATTATACTCATTTTAATGGGAATAATGTGTTCAAAAACGTCACAAAATCATTTGATTGATTTGTCCTGATTGTTTAAATATATTTGGGTCAAACTTCTTTAAAACTCAATGTTGTGTCATAGACAACAAAATCCTAATTACAACTTGGAATAACCTAAGTTATTTAAATTCATAACAATAGGATAACATGTAAACAATATGTTTTATCAATACATATAGTCAGTTGTTCCTATTGATAAAAAGCATAATAAACTTCTGTCTTATGAGACTTGACCCTCACTTGGTTATCTTTTGTCAAAGATAACTTTTTACATTTCTAAAACACTATTATAAATGTCAGGATGCCGCAGTGCTAGTTTCAACTTAGAGGGCAGGTCGCTGACCTCTTGGAGCACATCTCGGCATTGTGTAGTGGCTCGGGTGCAAGACATCACGGTAGAACAGTTCATGGAGATCCGGAGTAAAGCCGGGGCATTGCTCCTAGTTATGCCGAAGAATGATACTGTTTTGACTCCTGAAGAGAGAGAGGTAAATTTTTTTATGCATGTTTTAGATTATTTTGTAATTTTCCTTTTGGTTTTCCTTTCAAAATAAAATTAAACTAGAGACAATATTAAATTACACCAAGTGATCAGTAACCAAAGATAATAGACTTATAAAAAAATATCTATTAAAAAAATCACTACCTATAATTAAAAAAAGAAATAAACACTATTAAAAAAAATATATTATTAATTCTAGCATATCCAAATCCTTGAGCTAGCCATGATCCAGAACGAGGTCAATGCCCCTGTGTACTTCGCGCAGTGGACTCCTGATTTCGAGGACATCATCAAAGACTTGCAGCACAGCTTCATCACTGATGATAAGTCAGGCACGGCACTGGAAGCCATGTACAATACTGTCTCATCTAATGGATACCAAATTGGTAAATATTTTTTTCAAGAACTTACTTTGTTAAAAATAGTTAGATATCCTCTATCTAGATGTGTTTGGCCCTCAATCAAATAAAAAGTAGTTTTTGTCAGGCATGGGCCTATAATGTTATTTTTTTTACAATAAATTAAACAAAGTCACATAAAAATTAATCAAAAATATATTATGGATTAATTAAAAGCCCATCAAACTTGCAATATCCATTTTATCCATCTAAACATACAACTTGAAACATAATAAAAAACAAAAATTGGGTTGATAAGACTAAAAGAAGCCAGAAATGAGATTTTTAGAATTTTTGTCTTTGTATTTACACTAGCATCACACGAGAACTATCTTCTATTTGAATGCAGTTTTCTCAGATGTGTCAGGCTCGGTCCCTCTTAAAATCTGATATACAAAAATTTCCCTCTTCAGCACATTTTCCATTGAAATTGTGATCTATTACTCACGCAGATTTTGTTTTACGGCGAACGAAGTCGCAGTCAATAGCTAGTAAGTAAGTACCTAATAAATTGTAAAAATAATATGCCCATAGCAATATATTTTGGTTGCAGTTGTGTCAGCACCTGTACCTCAGAAGTTGGACTCCAAACCGGTCACCTTACACGGGAAGTTGGTCGGACGAGCTGGTTCTCAGACAATCATCATAGCGGCTCATTATGACTCTTCTGGTGTAGCCCCTGTAAGTGTTAACTAGAATAATATTTAAATTTAGTTACTGTCACACATCTATACTAATATTATAAAGCTGAAGAGTTTGTTTGAACGCGCGTATCTCAGGATCTATTCGTTCAAATTGAAAAATTATTTTTATGTCGAATAGACCATTTATCGAGGACGGTTTTAGGCTATATAAAATCACGCTTCAACTATAAGGACCGAAGAAATAACGGAAAATGTGAAAAAAATCGGGGTAAATTATTCATCTTTGAGGGCTTCAATGATGTCCAAAATAACTATTCCACGCGGACGAAGGCGCGGGTACAGCTAGTAGATAATAAAAGAACACTTGTAATCCAATATGTACATACATACATACAAACATAAAATTACGCCTCTTTCCCGGAGGGGTACGCAGAGACTACCTCTTTCCACTTGCCACGATCTCTGCATATTTCCTTCGCTTCATCCACATTCATAACTCTCTTCGTGCAAGCTCGGCGGTTTCGGGTACTTATCCAAAATGTATACCCCTTTTTTTTGCCAGGATCTGTCCCTCGGCGCGGACTCGAACGCATCAGGCGCGGTGGCGGTCGTGGAGCTGGCGCGGATCTTCTCGCGGCTGTACTCGCGGCCCGGCGCCCGGGGCGCGGCCACGCTGCTGTTCGTGCTGACGGCGGCCGGCCACTCGCTCAACTACTTCGCGGCCAAGAAGTGGCTGGAGGAGCAGCTGGACGCCGCTGATGCTGCTTTATTGCAGGTTTGTTTATGTAGAATCTTAATATGGTACAGGGGTGCACTTTGAAAGGATTTCCTTAAATACCAGCGGGAATGAAAATGAGGGAAATTCTTATCAAGCTGCTTAAGAAATATGGCGGTATGGCCGTCCGCTTATACCTACGCAGATACCGTAATTTTGGAAAAACTTTTGTTTTTGTATTGAAATAGAAAATATTAAAAGGTTACTAGAAAGAATATTTAATCATACTGATTTGATTGATGCCGTGTAGTTCCTGACACTAATAGAAAAAAGAATAGGACAACTCCATCTCTTTCCCATGGGTGTCGTAAAAGACTTGAGATTTCTCTTGTAAGCGATGGGCTAATATATGTCACTATTTGAATCTCAATTACATCGTGAAGCCATATAGCTGAACGTCGCCTTTCAGTTCAGTCTTTTCGAGACTGCTGTCTCCGTCTACCCAACAAGGCTTAGAGACGTGGTGTATGATTCAACTAATATTCAGATACTAGAGGCCGCCCGCGACTTCGTCCGCATGGAAACCCTATCAATCCCGCGGGAACTCTGGGATAAAAAGTAGCCTATGTGTTATTCTGGGTCTTCAGCTACCTACATACCAAATTTCATGGTAATCGGTTCAGTAGTTTTTGCGTGAAAGAGTAACAAACATCCATACATCCATACAAACTTTCGCCTTTATAATAGTAGTAGGATATTATCAGCTCACCGAGAGTACCTTAAACAGTCGCACTTGCACGAAAAGACTGATGAATGTGGATGAAGCGAAAGAAATGTGCAGAGGAATCGTGGCAAGCGAAAAGATGTTTTCTCTGTTAACCCCTCGCAAAAAGAGGAGTGATAAAACCATTGTTACACATCCTTGCATGTACATCTCTTCTCACGATATTTTATCCGATGTTAATTGTCTTGGTTTGTATTCAAACTAAATATACATAACTCAGAAGAGTCATGGGTACATGACCGTAATAGGATTTTCTATGCCGTGCGGTTCCCGGCACTCTAGAATAGGACCACTGCATCTCTATCTGAGCGATGTCGTATCGCTTCGAGAAAGCGGCGTTATTAATAGTTATTAATCGTTTTATTTCTTTTTATCAACAGGACGTTTCCTTCGCAATGTGCCTGGACGCGATATCCTCCGCGCCGTCGCTCACGATGCACGTGTCCAAACCTCCTAAGCCTGGTGGCGCAGCTCACTCCATTAAGTCCAGGCTCGGAGCACCCCTCAACCATAAGAAGATCAACCTTGCTGATGAGACGCTGGCGTGGCAACATGAGAGATTCAGTATTAGAAGGATGACTGCGTTCACGCTTAGTTCGCTACAGGTAATAAACTTAATAATGAATGCTAAATATATTTTAAACTAGAGGCCGCCCGCGACTTCGTCCGCATGGAAACCCTATCAATCCCGCGGGAACTCTGGGATAAAAAGTAGCCTATGTGTTATTCTGGGTCTTCAGCTACCTACATACCAAATTTCATGGTAATCGGTTCAGTAGTTTTTGCGTGAAAGAGTAACAAACATCCATACAAACTTTCGCCTTTATAATAGTAGTAAGATTACTTTAAGGATTAGTTCCTGAAACCTCTAGAAACGGAGGAATGACTTCTCTTTATCAACTTAGAAGTCTTTGCAACCAAGTCAATTGTCAGAATTGTACAAATATTTAAGATATTTGTTACTTTGTTATGTAGTAAGATTTTGTGATCACACAAATCCTGGCTACATCTACAAACAATGATGATGATATATGAGTCAATTGACTTAAAACTAAGAACGCTGAAAACCGGACAAAGTGGAAAGTGAATAGTCGAAGCGGACCCCGGGCCCCAAAGCTGCGGTGGAGGGTGCAACAGGGAACCTACAAAAATAAGAGATACATTAAATAGACTCTGTTTAATTGCTTAACCTTATCGACAAATATGACCGCATGATTTTAATCAATTTTAAAATTGTATTAATGTATTAAACAAAACTCAATGTTCAAATGGTGTCCTCGATTGGTCCAATTTATGGTTATTCTGTAACTATACAATCTTTAATCAATTGTTTTTATTTTTTTATTAAATGATATCTTTCAACAGAGCCATAGAGAACCGTCTCGCAGCTCGATCTTAGACACGCCATCTGTTGGCGGGCTCGCGAACTTAGTACACAACATCGAAAGCACGGCGAGGGCGCTGGCGTCGCACATTTACAACCTCACCGATGAGGTGAACGATGAGGATAGCGCGTTGTATGATGATGCATTGGTGAGTATTTGGAATAGTTGCTATTTGATTTTTTTACAATATTTGTAACTAGAGAACGCCCGCGTTAAACTAAAAATACCTTTAATTCCTGTTCCCGAATTTACGGAAATACTCTCATAGTTGCACCCCTGGACCAAATATGAAACCTCCATATCAAATTTCAAGTAGCTAGCTGTGAAAGCGGAAGACGTGATTTTCATACAAACTTTCAATATAAAAAGTCAACGGTAGAGACACTTGACCTATGGTTTTGGTTTGTATATACGGTGAGGGGTCATAATTATCTGCGATTGACTTACACGTTCTCATTATCGACGTGACGTGAGTTTCCAATATATTAAATCGATGATAATTTGTGTTTGTGTTTGTTTGCACTTACCTTCGTATACATACATATAGTCACGTCTATATCCCTTGTGGGGTTGACAGAGCCAACAAGTCTTGATAAGACTGATAGGCCACGTACAGTTATACTATAAATTATAATCAAAAATAATCGAATCTCTGTTTTGTTTTCAGGGAGTGGACGAAGCGTTCGTCAAACATTGGTACAAATATTTGTCATCACAATCGAGAGCGCCACAAATCATCACCACGACAGCACCCAACGCGGGTAAGGCCAACATCGTACTATGTAATATTGTTTGTGACATTTTGTGACATAAAATTGAGTTCATCACAGCATTTGTAGGTGGTCATTTGGTTAAAGATACATGTGACTGCATTTTTTGGAATTTTCCACGGGACAGAAGTCCCGCGCAAAAGTTACTATATATTTTATTGTTGAGTTAGTATCTCGTAACACAAGTTTTGAACTTACTTCGAGGCTAACTCAATCTGTCTAATTTGTCCCGTATATATTTATATATATTTATTAATAAAGCGTGGTTCCCGGCACCAATACAAAAAGAATAAACCACTCCATCTCTTACCCATGGATGTCGTAAAAGGCGACTAAGGAATCGGCTTACCAACTTGGTATTCTTTTTTAAGCGATGGGCTAGCAAGCAGCCACTATTTGAATCTCAATTCTATCATAGCTGAACGCGGCCACTCAGTCTTTGCAACACTGTTGGCTCTGTCTACCCCGCAAGGGATATAGACGTGACCATTTGTATGTATGTATGTATATTTATTTATGTTACAGGCGTAACAGGTGCGTTAGAGCGCGCATTATCCCGTTATATGGAGGTGACGGTGAGCGCGCATTCCGCCGACAAGCGCGAGCCGGAATTCACACTCTATGGAACCACACGGGCCACTCTCTTTGTTTATAGGTAAGTACATATCTAATAATCTAATATGTATAAACGAGCAATTCTTGTATATATATAATCAGGATCTCGGAAATTTTCATGAAAGTTACAGATTAGGGGCTTTTCGGCTCAAGGAATCGATTTATCAAGGTCCTAGGTTCGAGAAAAGCTCGGTTCCCAAGATATATAAACATTTTAAAAACCGCGTTTTAAGAAACTATATCAGCGCCATCTCTGGTATACCGAGCAAAGCTCGGTCAACCGGGTACTATAATATACAATTAAACATATAATCATGTCTATTCCTTTGCGGGCAGACAGAGCCAACAGTCTCGAAAAGACTGATAGGCCACGTTGGCTAGTATTATAGAATTGAGATTGAAGTAGTAACAGGTTGCTAGCCCGTCGCATAAAAGAAGGATTCCAAGTGTATAAGCCTGTCCCTTAGTTGATTTTAAGACGGGAACCATACGGCTTAAATTACATCACTACATAGTATAAAACAAAGTCGCTATTTTAGTCTGTTTGTCTGTATGCTTAAATCTTTAAAATTGCGCAACGGATTTGATGCGGTTTTTTGTAACAGGTAGAGTGATTCAAGAGGAAGGTTTTTATGTATAATTTATTCCAAATTTTGCACCCGTGCGAAGCCGGGGCGGGTCGCTAGTGACGTATAATATACACACATGCATTTGACGGCCTCTGTGCCGCAGCGATAGTACGCTTGTCTGTGACACTGGATGTCCCGAGTTCGATTCACGGTCAAGGCATGATGAGAAAAGGACTTTTTCTGATTGGCCTGGGTCTTGGATGTTTATCTGTATAAGTATTTATTACAAAATATAGTATCGTAAAGTTAGTATCTCGTATCACAAGTTTCGAACTTACTTCGAAGCTAACTCAATCAGTGTTATTTGTCCCGTATATAATTATTATATTTATTTATACATATTTACATACATATAATAAATAAAGCCTGTCCCTTAGTTGACTTTAAGACGGGAACCATACGGCTTAAATTACATAATATATAAATAAATATGTACGGGACAGATTATACGAATTGGGATAGCCTCAAAGTAAGTTCAAGACTTGTGTTACGAGATACTAATCCCACGATAATTTATTTTATATTATATTATAATTTATTATATTATATAATTTATTTATATTACATTTATATTATACTTACATAGAAAAACATCTATGACCCAGGCCGATCAGAAAAAGTTCGTTTCTCATCGTGCCCTGGCCGGGATTCGAACCTGGGACCTACGGTGTCACAGACAAGCGCACTACGGCTGCGCCACAGAGGCCTAAGTAGATTGATAAATTGTGCCGTGTGGCTTTTGGCACTCTGATGGTATAGGCCGGGCTCCCCTGCAAAGGTTGCAGAGGTTGATATAAAAACTTGTCTATAGTGTGTTCGTGTAGCATCAGAATCGGTTAAATTTTAAAAAAATGCAAGTCGAAGTTCGCTGCGAGAAACTAGTGTTTTTATCATTAAAAACCTTTTGTTCCAGTGTCAAACCGGCAGTTTTTGACCTCATACTGACACTGGCCATTCTATCCTACCTCACTGTTGTCTACTTCGCCATCCAAGTGTTTCCCAGATTTTACGAGGAATACGCCAGAATTATCACGGGGAAAGTCAAAGTGAATTAGTAGTAAGTAGTTACCATAGAGTAAGTTCGTTTCTCGTGTAGAGTGCGCGCGGTATGGGAATAGTGAGTTTACATACATACTTAAAATCATGTCTTTTTCCCGGAAGGCTAGGCAGAGACTACATCTTTCCATTTGCCACGATCTCTTCATACTTGAGGTATGCTTCATCCACATTCATAACTCTGTTCATGCAAAGCTCAAAATTATAGATTTTATGACTCATCATAAAATCTATAATTTTTGCTTTTTACCAAACCAAAAAATGTATTTATATACTTACTGAAAACTTATATTATTATGTCTCTAATTTTATTGTAATGTCGTTATTAGATTCCGTTTACTTTTTTGTATTTTTTTCGGATTTCAATACTTATTTATAATACCTAATGTATGTGTTATTCGCGCACTCTATAAGTACCAGTTACTCTGTGAGTCCATCTAAGGTAATTTTATAAAAAAAAAAAGAAAATTAATTCTTCACAATTAAATAAAATGGAATGAAATTGGTGTCGGTTTCAAGGCGATGGATTATTTTCATGCTAATATTAAGTAAGTGCTTAGCCAAAAAATCAAACTTTTGTTTTTAATACATTGACCAAAAATATAGCATACCTCGCCATATTGCGGAATTTAAGCTTGAAAAAGTATTTTTAAGTATTGAGCGGACTATAAATACTCAAAAAGTTAGCATAACATAGTAATCAGTCTTATTTATGGCTGCTTTCATTACTAAACAGGTTGGTTTATGTAAGAAAATAGTGCACTATTGTCATGTCTATTTGGTGTTGCCATATAAAACGCATAACTAGCGCCCTCATTGACTCTGAGGTCTGCTGTATATTTGGTCAAGATTTAAAATGTTGAACAACGTGATTACCATATTTTTGTTTCTTATTGTTTTGATCCCATTTTGTCACTTTCAAATTTAGAATCGATATTTCCCTCTTTTGCGGTTCATTAAAATCATTGTCTATGTAAGTGACAATATAGGGACTAGGTATAGTGAAGTAGTTGTAAAAAAATAAAACAATCGATTTGAAAATTCAAAATATTAACTTATTTTTCAAAAATACATCAATTGTAATCAACTTACTCTATTTATTTGTCGATTACGTAACTTAATAAAAAATACTATCCATTTTTCGGAAGTAATACGGTTCGTCAAAGTTTTTAGGAAAATGTTTTGTTAATTTTGAATATTTATGTAAGCTAAAAATAAATAAATCGTAATTTAATAATGCATTTCAAAGATAAATTGATATTGGACTGAAATATTTTAGACAATGAAAAGCAATACAAAAACAAAATTAATTAATTTATTAAAGAATAATATATTGGAATTTTATCTCGTTGCTAAGTATTATTTAGTTTAGATCATGTGACTGTGTAATTTTTCAGTACAATTTTATTTACCATTTTTATTTTAAAGAAAATGTTTGCATTTTAAATTTAAATACGCAAAAATATAAAAACTTTCTTAATCAAGATCTAGTTACTTTTATATGAAAAAGTCAATGGATGACGCTCATATATCTTATATCAAATATCATATATATATATTTTTTACCCCGTCCCAGCGCTAGTTCCTTGCAATAAAACATATTATTATTGTTAAATACATAATATAAAGTTATGTATTTCCATAAATAGGTTGATGTTATTTTAAATTAAGTTTCTGGACAAATCATGGGGAAGAACAGCAACAACAGTTAAAACTCTTACCTTTGAAAATTGTTATACATACATACATACATATGGTCACGTCTATAACCCTTGCGGGGTAGACGGAGCTAACAGTCAAATTGTTATACGCGATCAGATTTAACAAGAACTCAGTCAGTAATTAAATATTACTTAATAGCATTATAAAAATATTCCTTTTAGTCACAACGATCCCAAGTTAGTCATTTCCGAAATAGTTTTTAAGTGTTCAAATAGTTATATGAAATATTATAAAAATTATAAAAATAATTGTCTATTTCCTTAGGTAATAGATAATAAAAAATGTAAACAATTCTGTAATTTTCTTTTGTTGATAAATAATTTAAAAATAAGTTTATAACCATTTCAAGAAAAACAAAATAAGAAACAAGATGTCATAATGAATTAATTCCCTTTACAATTAGCAATAATTTATTTACAAAAAATATATATTTTTCAACATTTGTTTACATATATTTCTGTTACATATATTACCTAAAGAAATGGACTTCAGTTGAAAACTTGATGGCTTTGTTTTATGGCTGTATGTTTCAAACTGTGACACATTTTAATTGTCTATGAATTCAAATTAGTATAGTACAATATCCGTGTTAAATGTGTTGACTCCAATGTGCATTCGTCCATACTGAAAAATAGTATTTTTTTAGTCTAATGCGTTTAATTTAGCGCCTAATAATGAGTGTTACAAAATCATAAAAAAACAGTAACATTAAAGATTATATTGATTGATCGATGACCACCATATTGATTTATCGATGAAACACTCATTTGGTCAATAGTATAGACGATTGCATATTCGGTAATACGTACATATTTTTACATTTACCATGCTTGTTTTTTGTTCGTTGAGCCTCAGTGGAATAGATTAAGACGAAAGATTTGTAAAATTCCAAATTGTTTCTATTTAAGTAAGTTATCATTGGTGAGTGGATTGGAATGTGGCTATAGATTTGTTGCAAATTTCCCTAAGAACCTTATGGAAATAATCACCAGATTTTAAACAAATGAATAAAAAATAAACTGTCAAAATAAAATCAGCTGTTTCATAAGTTTTGTGTGGCGGCCTTTTAAATGAAGCAGCTGGTATTAATTTCGATGTTGGTCCCACAATAGGAGGTATTCAGTTTGATGTGACATTGGAAATAAATAATTTTATCTATAACAAATAGATAATAGCACGCAGACAGTCTTAAAGCGTTTCTAGAATAAGTTATGGAAAATAACATATTTCTAATTTATTTTTCCAATTTCTAATATGTCAAGTCAAAGTGCTTAGTTATCTGTGTTATTATTTTATGTTGATTCAGAACAAAGTAGAATCGAAAATGGTTGTTAAGTGAAAATGGTGAACTTTGCATGGAATTGATAATTAAAACCTTTGTTTTAAAATGAGCCTTTTTTATTTTACTGATTTTTCTATAACCCTGTATTTTTCAGCATGGATATGCTATAGAACCTTGGAACGACTTTTTCCCTGGAATTTCTTGGACACAAGTGATTTTAATTTCTCGACAACTTTAACCCGAAGCGCAATTGTGGGTGAAACTGAGTACTGAAAATCTATTTCGGACTTTTGGAATTCAATATATATTAAGTACGGTTATCTTTTGTTCCGATTTCAACTCCGGAACATTTGGAGGTTTATGTCGGATTAGCAAGCCAAAATACAGCCTATACCAGCGATGACCGTAGGAACAGGAACACATTATGGCGCGGTGATGCCCCGCCTCCCGCTACGGGCATTTCTTTATTATAATTAGGATTAATTATTAAGGAAAATAGGATTTGTTTTTCCAACGTAGTATAATAAAGAAGGGTCCATAATCATAATTTAAAAATTTAATTTAATAATGTGCGTATTTGTAATCAAATAAAAAAAAATCCAGCGACTCCGGTGTCGATTCCGACTTTTGATTTGAAAGAACTGGCACAAAATGTCATTAGAGACATTTATTTATTCCATGTTTAAAATCCATTTCGTGTGTAGTTAAAAAAGAAGAAAAGTATATAAAATAAAGATTTATTTTTAAAATATTGACAACTTTAAGTTGACAATCTTAAAATACATTACATTAAGGTCTGTACAAATTAAGTAGTACTACTTATATATTAGTCGAGTTCTTTATTTGTACGGAACTTAAATTAAACTTTGTATAATAAAAAAAATCTTATTAACCTAAAGTAAACAATAAAATAATTCTCAGAATCGTAAAAAAAACCTCATTAATTTTAACGATATGGCACGTAAGAATCAATATTGGTATTAGAACATAGTTTCCTCATGGTCAAATGAGAAATAAGATAATTATGGTTTAACTCGCTTAAAACCAGTTTGTACACAAGGAAATTTTGTTGTTATTTTTTTTATATTGTTAATTATATTTAATACGTTGAAAAAAAATCTAAATTAATTAATATTTTATCACTGTCAAGGTTGAACAAAAATCGTGAGAATTATAAGTAAACGACCTTCGTAATTGTATATTTATTGTATAAGTTGCCATTTTTTTCTTATGAATGGTGTTACCACCGAATCGGGATACCTGATTTTTTTATTTCAGTAAATGATGATTAGTATTTTCTTCCGTACATTTTTATAAATTTTTCACTTAAATGGTACTAGAGACATTTCAAAAACATCATTATATGTCGGACGGATCAAAAAAATAATATCAGTAGTAAAAACACTACATTTCAAATGAATTCATTAAATAACATTTGTTTTTATTATATTTTATCTAGCTATCTTTCGATCTATTAGATACCTCTCAAGTTTTACATTAATTTCTTCATTTTCTGTTAAGTTTCTCATTATTTCAACTTATAAATCAAAACTTATACTAAATACATATCTAACTTTATATACATATATTAGATGTTTTAGCCTTCGAACACCTCTGCTGTAGCTGCCCCAGTGATGTCCTTCAGCTCGGCTGATTTGAAGGTCGCCACGAAGTTGATGTTGCCAATTTTCTGGTAAATAGAAGAAAATGTAAATTGCGGCTAGCCCATTTATAGACATCAGCGGAGACTACAACCCATCTCTTATTTATTCAAAATTAATGAGCAATATGTGAACATGCCGTGTGGTTCCAGGCATCAATAAGAAACAAGAATAGGACCACTGCATCTTTTTTTCCATGGATGTCGTAAAAGGCGACTAAGGGATAGGCTCATTTACTTGAGATACCTGCTATAGGCGATGGGCTAGCAACCTGTCACTAATTGAATCTCAATTCTATCTGTTAGCCAAACAGCTGAACGTGGCCTATCAGTCTTTTCAAGACTGTTGGCTCTGTCTACCTCACAAGGGATATAGACGTGATTAAATATGTTATACCAAAATCATTTTAACCACTCAACCTTCAAAATAAATAAAAAAATCACGTTTGTGAACAAAAGCATATTCTCTTCGTTTAATATTTAATCTAATTAATACTTATATTCTACTATTTAATCTAATACTCTATTTAATCTAATACTCTATTTAATCTAATACTTACATTAGGCTGCACAGGTAATTCAATAGACAGCGGCCCCTTAGGCGGGGCGTCGGGCGCCGGACAACGCAGCGTACGGCCCACGATGCCGGACGACGTCACCCTGAACTCGCACCCCGTCAGCGCCACGGCCAGCGGGTTGACGAACGAGATTACAGCTGTAGCTGGCTGCCCTATGATTAGGTCTTCGTTGAACTGTTGAAAAAAGTATTTTATAAAATTTTAAGGATATCCCAAGCCTAGTAAGTGTAAAGAGAAAGATGTGTGTTGTTCTTCGTTTAAATATGTAGGTATGTTAAAAAATTATTTACGTCTGTCATCATATTTCAACAATAATTTGAATAGTTAAGTACCTAATCAGTTTTGGTGTCGTGTGGTTCCCAAAACCAATATAAAAAAGAATAGGGCCACTCCATCTCTTTCCCATGGATGTCGTAAATATAATTAAGGGATAGGCTTGTAAACTTTGAATTCTTCTTTTAGAATATGGGCTAGCAACCTCCGACTATTTGAATTAAAATTCTATCGTTAAGCCTAACAGCTGAACGCGGCCTATCAGTCTTTCCAGACTGCTGGCTCTGTCTAACCAGCAAGGGATATAGACGTGATTATATGAATGATGAATGAACAGTTAAAAGGTTACAGCGAAGAAAGTTAGCCCATTATTTTTTTAAACATCATTGCATAAAATACATGTATAGCACAATTGGCGGACTTAATGCTGGAAGCATTATCTACCAGTCAACCATTGGGTCTGACAGAGAATTATTCCACAGCTTCATACATACCTTGATGCTAATATTAGGCTTGAGGACTTGGAAGTCATCGTCATCCGCCCAGGACTGCTTGGTCTCCTCCACTATGGCCATGGCTGATATCTTCATGTTGCAGTACTCCACCAGCTTAGGGAGGTACTCCTCAGCTTTCACCAGAATGCTTATTTGTTCAGCTGGAATTTAGTTATAGGCATAAACTTTGTGTCTTCTTCTTTAAGAGTTGTTGGTGGAGTTAAAAGGAGCTTCCTCCATTCATCTCTTTTTTCAGTTTTTTTACTTGCTAGTATAGTTGTAACGTGAAGTGTTATTCAGAAAAGGAGAAGAAAAAACCATTTTAAAAACGATAGAATGTTAGACCAAGAATAAAATATTTTGATCAAATAAAGCAAAAAGTAAACATAAAGTTTGTATTGATTAAACAACCATGCAATGTTCAAGTTCTCTCAAAATTTACAGCCGTTGACTTCAAAAGTGTCCATCAGTAAAATCTAAACATTATTCAAATACCTGGTGGGAGTTATTAAATACCCTCGTGACTCAAGAGAAACCCGTATACTCGTGAAAACTAGACTTTGAAACTAAAACGATTGGATGATTGGGGATGGACTCCGGAAGTGAATTCCAGAGCCTAACAGCCAAAACGGCAATAAAAAAATTGGAGGTAAAACCTGTACGACTATCATAATGTTATTCAAAAATTAATTTTCTAGGAAAACAACAAACAAATCTATAAATCATTTGCAATAATACAGCATCCTTCAATTGCTTTAATGTATAATTACGTAGATGACTTACTCTTCCCTGGGGCCACAGGGATTTTCCCCTCGACCTTCCTCACGACATCAGCACGATTGCCATTGTAGAACACGCTGGCAGCCGAGAGTGATGCCTTGATGTTTCTGGCCTGAAATTAAAATACCTTTTTGGTAGAGAGGAGATTTCATGCTGAAGTATCGATCGATCATGATAAGACATTCAGCTGCGTGAATGTGCAGGTTTCCTCACGATGTTTTCCCTCACCGTAAGAGCATCGGTGAGTATTTAAACTAATGTACATAACTTCGAAAATAGTCATTGGTAATGTTAACGTATATTTATCAAATTAAGGACGTCCTAGTAAAGGGTCAGGTCAAGAGTACCCGAAACCGCCGAGCTTGCATGAAGAGAGTTATGAATGTGGATGAAACGAAGGAAGTATGCAGAGATCGTGGCAAGTGGAAAGAGGTAGTCTCTGCCTACCCCTCCGGGAAAGAGGCCAGATTTTATGTATGTTACGTACGTAGGTATGTAATGTTAGCATTTATCAATTTTATTTTGCGAATTTCATCATCATCTCGTCGTCATCATCGATCATCTTACCTCGTTGGACTGGTTCTCAATATCAACAGTGACCCTGAACTGTTCTCCGATGGGGACGCTATCCAGCTCTCGTAGTTTGAAAGTGACGTCATTCTTCAGGTTACTCATCACAGCGTAGTACCTAAGGAAAAGGCGGAATATGTCAAGTTCTATTTGGAAGAAGAATTGTAAAGCGCAAGCTGATGCTTGTTCAGCTGCAACCTGTTGTGTCATCTATCAATCAGCATTAGTATTAGCATTATATTACAAAGCTGAAGAGTTTGTTTGTTTGAATGCGCTAATCTCAGGAACTACTGGTTCGAATTGAAAAAAAAAAATATTGCATGGAATAGACCATTTATCGATGAAGACTTTAAGCTATAGGTATAACATCACGCTGCAACTATACGGGTGCTAACTATACTACGGGAGCGAAGAAATAATGGGAAAAAAACGGGGGAAATTATTCATTCTTGAAGGCTTCAATGATGCCCAAAATAACTATTCCACGCGGATGGAGTCGCGAGCATATCTAGTTTTGAATAAATTTTGGACACAACTAGTCAATTACTCCGATTATCCCAGGTCAAATAATACTTAGAGGTTACTTTTTCTTGAAATAATAAAGTACTAGTTTAATGAAGTTAATAAAGACTTGAAAAGAAGTTTATGTAAAAAATATGGAAAGCCCAATGTGAACGACGTAAATACTTTTACCTATGATTAAAATTAAACAAAACATAACTACCTGCATTTATAAAAAAAATCTAATGTCCCACCTCTTTGCCCTCTCAGAAAATCTGACCCCGTTCATGAGTGCCAGCCTCTCAGAGGTGGTGCCCTCCCGGTACTTGTACTGGTCTGTGATCTCCTGTCGGTCTTCGTCTCCCAGGGGGTCAAACACGTACGGCTTCTTCGTCAGGATCATGCGGCCGATGCTGCAACAAATATTGTTTGTTGTTTATAACCAGAATCGAGCCAACAATCATGATAAGACCACGTTTGGCTTAATGATTTGAGATTCAAATAGTGACAGTTTGCCCATGCCAGCCCATGGCTGTGACGCGCTTCTGTGGAAGGTGTAGCCAGGCAAAGATGTGTGAGGCAGAAGGTAGTAAATCAGACGAATTTGTATCCTAATCATTGTCAACACCATCATCAACACCAATATCCACAAAAAACATGGATAGACTGATCTTCAGTACTTTAAAATGGTGCCAGAAACCACACGGTCATGCAGGAATTTCCAATTTTCCCTGTTGCAACATTTATATCCATTGATTGATTGAAGGTTTTTAGTGCAATAAAGAGTAAACAAAAACACTCACTGATAATTATTTGTATCCACCATGGAGAACCCTGTCTCCGATTCAGGGTCGGTCCTCCACCGCATCAGGTCGGCGTTGACTGAGGCCAGCATGAACTCCACGTCGTAACTCAGGCCTAAGACCCCCTTCTTGATGGCTTCGAGTGAAGCTGGACCGCACTGGTACACCCCTGATGATGTTTCCTGAGGAGTAGCATCAATGGCTTGCCAGCCTCCATAACCTGTTAATGAAAGTCATCATTTAATATTACGTTTGGCCCTTTTGCGTATTCCTTATACCCAGAATGATTTTTTTTTTAATTAGGAGGAAGCCATTTAAACTGAGCAAGCCTAAACAAATTTATGAACATTCTTAAAAAAATACATTAAAATCGATGTCATCCGCGTTACCTTTTGATATATTTAGCTGCTGTTACGCAGCTAAGTATATATAGTATACTATCCCATCACCACCAATGGCTTTAAAACGTTCTGGTTATACGAACCGAATCATGTTCGGAGTGCCCTGCTAGAGCGTTTGCTCTATAAAAGCGCACCTTTTGTTAACTTCCTCCAAAATCTTATATTAATAACTATAGTTTTTGTGTTACTCACCCCATATTCTAGGAGGGCTGATGATAAACTTTCAATTACGATGGAACTCTTTAAATGCTACCAGATGTTCTATCTATCAAATAATTTACTTCTGTAAAACATTGAGGATACTAGGACGAAGAAGAAACTACTAAGTGCTTTACAAAACCTCACCTGCAGGCAAATCAGGCCTCGCCATCCACACATCGTTCCACACGTGGTAGTTCCAGATGGAGTCAGCACCGACTGGGTTGTTGGGATCAAAGTCCAGCTCCTCCATGTTCTCGGTGTAGTATTTGTCCACGGTCAGGGAGTTGTTGGCGTCGTGGGCTGACACCAGGTTGGAGACCACGCGAGATGGAATGCCGAGGGCGCGGCACACTGTTTGAAAAAGATGTTGGTTAGTCTTAAAATGACTTGAATATGATTATAGTCCAGTAAATTCTGTACCAATGTGACTAAATTCCGAGCCTATTTTTGTCTCATGTCATAGCAAACCGCTTGTTCGCTACATTGCTTACTTTGGTATCTTGTCTTCATCACTCAGACATTGTGCTTTCTTTTGGTCTTTGCATACAAATAACGTCTAATAGAATTTTAACTTTACGTGTTCCGAACATAGACATAAGATTCGAACAACATACCTGGCTATCATTATAGTTTTAAGATTAAGAAGAAGAAAAAATACAAAGATACCCGTATGAATCATGTGTAGAAAGTACCCGAAACCGCCGAGCTTGCATGAAGAGAGTTATGAATGTGGATGAAGCGAAGGAATGCAGAGATCGTGACAAGTGGAAAGAGGTAGTCTCTGCCTACACCTCCGGGAAAGAGGCGTGATTTTATGTATGTATGTATGTGTGGCGACATCTCTACGCCACTCGTCACAACAGCCATGTGCTTTCTTTGTATATATCATATGTATCATGTGTAGGTACCAAACCAAACAAGATTTTACATACCAGTAGTAACAACGCCAGCGAAAACCCAGCACTGTCCGTACGGGACCTCCTGCTGCGTCTCCAGGTACTGCTGGAGGATGTCCACCGACCCTGTCCACTCGGAAGGTGCTGTTCCATCATCATAGTTGCCGTCCCAACGCCCGATCAACACGCCGGCATCATCGTTGGAATTGACGATCCGAGAAATGGTTCGGGTCATTTTTATTGGGTCCCCACGACTAGAAAAAATGGTATTTAAATATTTTTGTTCTCTTGGTTTGTGTCTCTAGATATTTATCTCTGTTGTTCTTTGTTAAAGCGTGGATACTGCAAGTTATGAAAGAAAAGCAATGGGCCGAATGCCCGTGAGCGAGGAAAAATTGTGAGAACTTGTAAGATAACAAATGGACATCTAAATCCATCACCAGAAAAACAGTTGTGACACTTTGTAATAGGTGTAAATATTAGATATTATTCTTTCCAAAAAATTCTCAAAAGCTACTACACCTATTGATGAAATTTGACATTGGATGTAGACTAGAGCTATAAGAGTTACATGCTTATATTTCTGAAAACTTTATCTTGGAAACCACGCAATAACTTTAAGTGCCGTGTGGTTTCTGGCACCAATAAAAAAAGAATAGGACCACTCCGTCTCGTTACCATCATAAACTTCCCCTTATAAACTTGGGATTCTTCTTTTAGGCGTAGGGCTTGCAACCTGTCATTATTTCAAACTCAATTCCATCATTAAGCCTAACAGCTGAACGTGGCCTATCAGTCTTTCAAGACTGCTGGCTCTGTGTGCCTGATATAGATGTATTTATAGGTATGTACATACATACATACATACATAAAATCACGCCTCTTTCCCGGAGGGGAAAAAGGCGTGTATATAATATAGGTATAATATACCTTTATAGGTATGTATGTATTAAAATTCAAAAACTGACTGGTGGAAAGGAATGTCAGCTCTGTCCAACATGAACATGCAAGCTGGTAACACCACAGCGTCGAACTGCCCGTAGAACCAGGGCTTCCCCCGGGTGGTCTTGATGGGCCCCACCCACACCTTCCCCACGTCATTGAGGACATACTCTTGGAGTAACTGGCAGTCTTCCATGTAGGTCTGGTCATCTGTTAAAGAAATATATATATTGTCAAAACTTCATTGTCATTCGGTATTACTATTTTGTACTGAATTATCTAGTTCCTTTATTGTTTGCCGGTTGACTGGAAGAGATCCCTTCATGGGATAAGTCCATCATTACAAGTGATTTGTTTCGTTTATAACTTGTTATGTACCATTTTCTTGTTACAGTGTAAATTACTATGCAATAATGATATTACAAACAAACAAATTTCTGGGTACAGTCTTTCCGAAACTCTTTTAGTGTTTCGCATAACGCGATATTAGAGGTCTGGTCATCTGTTAAAAAATATTAAGATAAATTTCCTTAAAAAATATATTGGGTACCTACAGCCCAGGATATTTTATTATGTAGATGTGATAGGTATATATGTTTATATGTGTAACACATTCAGGCAACTGGATCTGCAACCATGATCGATCCAATACCGGTTAGGTTCCCTTGCAAAGGTTGCGGAGGTGAGACGGAAGTCGCATCGTGTTAAAACCTGACTCACCCAACCCTGGATCCTTGGTTAAAGGCATACCCCGGACTCCTCTCCAGAGCGGTGAGGATGCAACTGGGACTAAAGCCAGGAGGAATAAGATTTATTTTAATGTTTAATTATGTTCAGCCTATTTCAAAGACATAGACAATTTTGATGTTTTCTTGTTGCCGTAACAACGGCTTTTACAGGCATAAGCAAATAAATATTCTATTCTATTCATGGCTAAGACGATAGAGTGACACCATAGAAGCTTGGCTTTATGGTTGGCTAGAACTAGTAAACAGTTCAACAAGGAAATTCATTGTAACTCACCGGGGTTCCAAGGGTTGAAGAGAAAGTAGACATCCTGGTCGAAGTCATAGATTCTTTTCTCGGGACTGTCCTTCCTCTTAGTGATCACGCGTAGGGTCCAGCAGCCGACTGGAAGGGATACAGGGGTAGACACCTGAAAGAAACCAATTTATAAATAAGTATTAAAATATAGAATTGTATGCTCTGTGGTTTCCGGCATTTAAGAATAGAACCACTTCCCAATAGTGTCTTTGTTTTTTTAATCGCTTTATTTCCAAACTAGCTGTGCCCGCGCCTTCGTTTGCATGGAATAGTTATTTTGGGCATCATTGAAGCCATCAAGAATGAATAACGTTCTCCGTTTTTTTTTCACATTTTCCATTATTTCTTCGCGTGATGTTATATAGCCTAAAGCCTTCCTCAATAAATGGTGTATTCAACACAAAAAGATATTTCAATTCAAACCAATTAGCGTGTTCAAACAAACAAACTCTTCAGCTTTATACTATTAGTATAGATACAGTTTATGAAAGGTGTCTTAAATTGTCCGATGGCCTCTGTGATGCAGCGATAGTGCGCTTGTCTGTGACATTGGAGGTCCCGGGTTCAAATCCCGGCCAGGGCATGATGAGAAATGAACTTTTTCTGATTAGCCTGGGTCTTGGATGTTTATCTATATAAATTAGTATTTATTATGAAATATAGCTGAGTTATTTTCTCATAACACAGGTCTCGAACTCATTTCGAGGCTAACTCAACCAGTGTTATTTGTCCCGTATATACATATGATATATAATTTTAAAAGAAAAAAAAAAGTAATAATATTACAAACCGCAAATCAAGATGTCCATTAAATATAAATAAGTAGATATATTTACAAAATTAATAAATGGCTGAACATATTCTCCAACAAAGTGCAAAATTATCATAAACAGACGCTTTTAACATTAATTTGCATGAATTAGTTATTAAATTATCTACATCCATCACGAACCTTACATATCTTAGATTTTGTGAAAAAGATTAAGCCTAAGAAGTTTTTGAGATTTAAGATAAAACTACACACTATAATAACTAGAAAAACTTAAATGCCAATGATAAAATTATACTTACACGTGTTCTTAATTATAAAATAACTGATAAACAAAATAAAATACATTTTTGTAGTGTGTAAGAACTATGTAGGTGCCGTGTGGTTCCTTGTGGTGGTGAGTTTGATGGAATCACACGTACATACATACACACATAAAATCCGCCTCTTTCCCGGAGGGGTAGGCAGAGACTACCTCTTTCCACTTGCCACGATCTCTGCATACTTCCTTCGCTTCATCCACATTCATAACTCTCTTCATACAAGCTCGGCGGTTTCGCGTACTCTTGACCTGACCCTTTACCAGGACGTCCTTAATTTGAACATGATACGTTCGTCTAGGAATCACTCGTAAACTTAAATAATCCTTAATCATTAACTTAATGTTCACTCTTGACCTCTCAGTAATTGCTAAGTGCTTTTGACATAAATCTTAATCTGCATTTACACTTCATAATTACTATACGGCGCAGATATTAATTTATTCAGAAACCATGACACAGGTACCTACGATTGACACGATTAAATTAACACGAATAAAATTATACGTTACCCAAGCCTTAAGGTTATCTGTATGGTCAAATTAACGGTTTCACAATTTAAAAAAAAAAGGTGCCGTGTGGTTCCCAGCACCCATTGAAAAAAAGGAATAGAAGCACCCCATCTCTTTCTCATGAATGTCGTAAAAGCGACTAAGGGATAGGCTTATAAACTTGGGGTTCTCTTTCGGGCGACTGGGTAGCAACCTGTCACTTTATGTGAATCTCAATCATATAAGTAAGCGAAACAGCTGAACGTGGCTTATCAGTATTTTTAAGACTGTTGGCTTTGTCTACCCCGCAAGGGATATAGACGTGGTTATATGTAAACATATTATGTTATTTTTTTATAGAAATTCAATGCGGAATTTTACAAAAAAATATTATTTGAACTTGAGACTTGACAACAGTCAGTCTGAGTTTATTAGGAAGGTACATTTTACCTGTAGAGTCTACATATTACTGGCAAATTTAGATTTATTTCAATCCCTTTTACTATATAAAAACAATGGATCCCAACAGCATTAATCATTGTTAAAATAATTAATTATCTATTGTCATCGTATTATCTTTAATGTAGGCAAGTTATTTACAATATACAACACATGATTAGCATATAAATGTAAGCTAAATCCTAGAATAGTAAAGTACCTAACTAAATTAGCTACATGCTTCAATAAAAGCATACAAATTGCTTGATCAACTAAAATATTCAAACGAATGGATGATACGCTGTCTGCATTACTAACTAAATATATTGCAATATTATGGCATATAAAAATAATAAATAAATAAATATATACGGGACAAAATACACAGATTGAGTTAGCATCGAAGTAATTTCGAGACTTGTGTTACGAGATACTAACTCAACGATACTATATTTTTTAATAAATATTAACATTCAAGAACTAGGCCAATCAGAAAAAGTTCTTTTCTCATCATGCCCTGACCGGGATTCGAACCCGGGACCTCCGGTGTCACAGACAAGCGTACTACCGCTGCGCCACATAGGCCGTTATTGAAAAATAATATAGGTAACCAACTGTTATAACACTAGGTATAATATTATTAAGTCATCTTACATAGTCCACACAGCTGAACGTGGCCTTTCGGTCTTTTCAAGACTCTGTCTACCCCGCAAGGGACACAGACGTGATAATATGTCTGTAAGTAGTTACTGTTTCCTTCAAGCATGACTTAAAACATATAAGTATGTATTTACGTGAGTCTTAAGTATATATTTACTCATAAGCAAGACCTTAAAACGAATATAGAAAATATATATGGAAATTATTGTTAATATTGCATTTATTTGTAAATATAGTACCCACCCAATACCTTATGTTAAAATGAGCAGAATGGAACAGGTTCAAATCCCACCTCGGCCATGTACCAATGACTATATTCATAGTTTTGTACATTAGTTTGAATACTAACCGATGCTCTTACGGTGAGCGAAAACGTCGTTAGGAAACCTGCACATTCAGGCAACTGAATGTGTAACCATGGATCCAATTCGGGTTAGGTTTACCTGCAAAGGTTGCGGAGGTCAGATGGGAGTCGCTTTGCGTTAAAACCTGACTCACCCAATCCAGGATCCATGGTCAAAGGCATACCCCGGACTCCTCTCCAGAGAGGTGAGGATGCAACCGGGACTAAAGCCAGGAGGAAGAAGAAAGATACCCACCACTATACCTAGGTTTTCCAAATAATATTATACTCGTAAATACCAAAGTAAGTTTGTTACTTCTTTACAGTTAAACCGTTGAGCCGATTTTCATGAAATTTTGAATACGTATAGGATAGAGTATATACATATATCACGTCAACACTTACGGATTAGACAGAGCCAATAGTCTTGAAAAAATCTGAAAGGCCACAAATAGATGAATGGCTTAATGATGAAATTGAGATTCAAACAGTGGCAGGTTGCTAGCCCATCACCTACAAGAAGAATCCTTAGTTTATTAGCCTCTTACTTAGTCGCCTTTTACAACATCCATAGGAAAGATGTGAAGTGGTCCTATTCTAAAATGCCTGGATACATAGTTATGGTCCCCTAGAGTATAGAATACGCTTGCGAAAGCTAGTGAAACTATGGTCTGAGTGAACATTTACGTACCTTCAACAAAAATGCTTTACGACTTGTAAGCTATAAAATGTTATTTATGACATAATAGTGCAGTTAATATTTTTTGCGCACACGGTTTTGTTTCTGTTGTTGACATCTTTATTTCTGACTAGAGGCCGCCCGCGACTTCGTCCGCATGGAAACCCTATCAATCCCGCGGGGACTCCGAGATAAAAAGTAGCCTATATGTTATTCTGGGCCTTCAGCTACCTACATGCCATGCTACCTAAATTTCATCGTAATCGGTTCAGTAGTTTTTGCGTGAAAGGGTATCAAACATCCATACTGACATCCTGACGTTTAAACTTTCACATTTATAATATTAGTAGGATGACTTATACATACATATATAGTCATATCTATTTTCAGGTGACAGATTGCTAGCCCATCATCAACAACAAGAAGAATCCCAAGTTTATAAGCATATCCCTTAGTCGCCTGTTACTACACCCATGGGAAGAAATAAAGTGGTTAAAATAAATGAATTATCAATTATGCTTCCATTCTAAAGTCCCGGAAACCACACGGCAGGTACACTACAGAATGGAAGATATTTCTGTTCCAGAATAGGTTATGGGTTGAACTAAGAAAGTACTTTGTCGATAATAATCCTTTGATACTGCTTATAAAGTTCGTATTGACATAATCAATCAGTTCTACATTCATTCATGTTTTTTAATGTAGACAATGTGCATTCGTCCACAATTTAGATTTAAGAGATCTATATTTGTAAATTGACGTCCGATGAAAATGCAGTGTAGTTTGTTCCGCCGCTTCTTCTACACATGCGCTTTGGAAGCGGTAGTAGTTATACCTAATTAGATTTAAGTTATGTGACGTCAATAAGTGATACCTCGTATCCAATTTTGAAAATAAATCTATTCTATTCCAATATTCTAAAGAGTTTATGCTTACCTCGAACGATAGTGTGTCTTCTTGGACATCAACTAGCCTGGCGGTCCAGGAATGCTGGTCGGAGACTGCATCTCGGCGAAGGTGGACTGAACCCGTGGTCTCGAACTGGGGCTTATCACCTGTACATACATACATACATATGGTCACGTCTATATCCCTTGCGGGGTAGACAGAGCCAACAGTCTTGAAAAGACTGAATGACCACATTCAGCTATTTGGCTTAATGATAGAATTGAGATTCAAATAGAGACAGGTTGCTAGCCCATCGCCTAAAAAAGAATCCCAAGTTTGTAAGCCTATCCCTTAGTCGCCTTTAAGGACATCCGTGGGAAAAATATGGGGTGTTTCTATTCTACAGTGGGGGAAACTAGACGGCACGAATTTTTTATTTACACGCTGCAAAGCAACCTTTGTTAATTAAGATTGATTTATGACTGACCAGACGATTATTTACAAGAATTATTTTAATTAACACTCTCCCTGCCATGGGATCCGCCGGCGACCCCCACTAATTCTTGTTCCGCAAGCCAAAGCACTTTTGTAACTTTTTAGTTAGGAGGCCATGGGGTCCGCCGGTAGCCCCCAATTATTTTCTTTCCGCACGCCACGCACAATTTGTATAGTTATTCATTAGCACGCCACCCTTTTATTATGACAGTTAGCCGCCGGCCGCCCCCACGGCCTGTCGTGTGCGTTTTTCCCGCGTTTTTACATCGATCGCGAAACTCGATCTTCTTTTGATAATGTCCGACGACTCAGATTTCGATCCCGACTTTATACCCGAGTCGGACGATAGTGAATTAACTTCGGACGACGATGAATCGACGAGTAACAGTAATGCTAACTCCGATGGTGATACTATGACGCCGCCGAACCGCGGCGCTGGCGCCGGCTCATCTCAACGTCCAGTTCAACGTGCGCAGACGTCGAGTAACGCAAGTTGCTGGTACCCGCCAACTGGAACCCGTCAGCAAGTATTTCCTTTTACTGGCACTCCTGGTGTGAAAAACATCCCCCAATTGTGTGAGACTGAATTGGATTATTTTCTTTTGTTTGTTGACGAAGAGATTATCAACTTGATGGTGACAATGACTAATTGTTATGCAGTAAAGACCAAAATAACTACAACTTTGCGACGTTCGAGTAGACTGAATGACTGGAAAGATTGTGATCAACAAGAAATGAAAAAATTTATTGGCTTATTGATGTGGATGGGCCTGAAAAAGCTGCCTAAAATTGCAGATTACTGGAGTCGTAACCCGCTATATGAAAATAAAGTGGCTGGATCTACTATGAGCCGAAATCGTTTCGAATTGTTACTGCGTTGTTGGCATTTCGAAGATACCTTTTTTGCCGAGACATCACGCACAGATAAGTTGATCAAAATAAGGCGTTTAGTTCAGTTGATCACAACCAAATACCAAAATTTTAAGACTCCTGATGAATACCTGACAGTCGATGAGACCATGGTTGCGTTCCGTGGGCGTATAAAGTTCATGCAATATATACCAGGTAAAAGGCACAAATACGGTATCAAGCTTTTTAAAATATGTGGAGACGACGGTTATACGTTTGATTTAATTGTATACGAAGGCAAAAAGGGTCCTGAGCGCCAACAGAATTTATCCAAAAACGTGGTGATGGAATTGAGCACTAAGTTCTTAGATGCTGGCCGAAGCATCATTACTGATAACTATTATACGAGCGTAGATTTGGCCGAGTCTCTATTACAACATTCCACGCATTTGATAGGCACCGTCAGAAAAAACCGGAAAGGGTTACCCAAGAATGTAGTAGGCGAGAAATTGAAGAAGGGAGAATTGGTTGCGATGGAAAACGAAAAGGGGATTTTGGTATTTAAGTGGAAGGATAAGAGAGAAGTCTTGGCCTTGTCTACTAAACACAAAGTGGGATTTGTCACTGTTACAAGCAAGCGCAACAAAAATAAATGTTCTCTGAAACCTATAGCAATTGCGGACTACAATAAGCACAAATGCTCAATTGACCTTTCTGATCAGATGGGAAGCTACTGCAACCCATCACGACGTAGCATTCGTTGGTTCCAAAAACTCGCAGTAGAATTGATACTGAACACATCTGTCATAAATGCTTTTCTTGTTTACACGGCACATAAAAGAGTGAAATCCAAACGCTACACTATAACAAAATTCAGAGAACAACTAAGCATACAGTTATTGGGTTTATATCAGGAAAGCACCAACGTTGCAGAGAATCGCGAAGCAGTAGAGCATAAGTTTGGGAAAAATCCTATAGCTGACCATCGTAATCGGATCATACGGCGTAAATGTATTCATTGTTACCAACTACTGCGCTTGCAAGGTAAAACAAGTGTTGAAGCCAAAAAGCTAACCAAAAAGACAAACACTGTCTGCCTTTTATGCCCCACTAAACCCAGTGTTTGCGCAGAGTGTTTCGCGACAATACACACGAAAAAGTAATTTTTTGAACATTATTATGTGTTTTTCAAACTTTTTATAATAACTAACACAAATAAATACATAAATACTCTACTTATGCTGTTTTTATTTATAATTTTCTCAGTCTCATAAAAAACATATTATTGATCCTACTGACTTGCTTTTTTTTTTTATTTGTAGTTAAGTTCACGCTGACGCCATAACACATATTGAATTTTCCGTATTAGCCAGCCAGCAGGTACAAAATCTGTTTGAATTTGGGAGGTCAAGGCGGATCCCACGGCGTACTGAAACAATTTTTGTTGGTCCCGCCGGCAGACCCCATGGCTTCCTGGAACCATTTTATCTTGTAATTCTCGGCCTATTTATTGCAAAAACTTGGGGTACGCCGGCGACCCCGTGGCCTCCTGAACTAAAATATCATTATACTTTGCCGGCAGGGAGAGTGTTAAATACGCTACTTTGTACCAATTAACAGTTTCTCAGTGTTTGCGAGTACTAAGAAAGTATTTAAAAAAGACGAAATTTCTAAATAAATACTAATATTATAAATGTGGAATTATATTCGTTTGTACAGAAATTTTACATAATACATCCACGAGTATAGTGTTGATTACAGAGAAAGACATAAGGCTATTTTCACACGGACTAAGCTAGTATAAAAAAATAAACAGACCTAAGGTGAAGACAAGCTGCACCAAATCGTTTCCCTCGTCGTAAGGTCTGGTGAATCGGACCACCCCGTTGAAGGGCTGTCCTCGGCGGAGGATCGTGGTCGTAGGGTTCTCATCGTTCACCACTTCGAATCTAAGAGAAAAAATTAAAAGTTATAATAAAAATCTATATAAATGATGTGCCGTGTGGTTCCCGGCACCAATACAAAAAAGAATAGGACCACTCCATCTCTTTCCCATGGATGTCGTAAAGGGTGACTAAGGGATTGGCTTACAAACTTGGGATTCTTTTTTAGGCGATGGGTTAGCAACCTGTCACTATTTGAATCTCAATTCTATCATTAAGCCAAATAGCTGAACATGGCCATTCAGTCTTTTCAAGACTGTTGGCTTCTGTCTACCCCGCAAGGGATATAGACGTGACCATATGTATGTATGTATGTCTAAATGATCGTGGTCTCCCCTCCGGGAAGGGGTATTTTCGTTTATCATCACTACATCACTATCACTACATATTATAATGTAAAATAATTACAGAAATTACATTGAAGAAGAAGAAAGAACTGTATCAAAATATGGGAAAGTAAAAAAAAATGCGTGTGACATAAAAAAAAACTTATATTAAATGTGTGTGAAATAAAAAGAAATATGAAAAATGTGTGCGAAATTACTTACTTCACAGTATTGTGGGTCTGTGCGTTTTCTTTAGGATAGAAGTGAACTACGTCTACTACTAGGGGTTCCATTTTCTACGTATTTTTCTGAAACAAGCAAAAAAATAAGTTGTGCCACTGTTATTTATGTACATAAATAAATAAAAAACTATTAAATGTACGTACATGAAAAGGATTTGTGAAGAAACAAATATTTTTTGCACCGAACGAGACAAAAGATTATGTATTAAAAAAATGGTATTACACATAACATATAATAAAGAGAAAAACTATGTAGTACTATGTAACGTAATCTAAACATATTCGGAATTGGTGTTACAGCAAAAGTTGGTCATTTTCCCCGAGACGTATAAAATCCATAACCTCAACAATCGAATAAGTCGATATACATAAGTACTCTTGATATCCATGCTAAAATGAAAAAAAGACACATAGTTACGACTTTTAATACCTTAATACCTTAGTATTTTTAGCCGAGAGTTAAAAACAATAAGGAAAATGTGTTTCCACAATCATCTTTCGATTACACTTTGCTTCAGACAAATAAGGTCTTGGCCGTGTAAGCAAACAAATTTCGTTGATTAAAAACCGGTTTCTTAACCAGTAAATAATAGTACTAAAATAAATCACACTTGCTGTTTTTTGAGGATTCATTTCAATGAGAATTTCTCCAGTTCCTAAGTTGAATAATATACTTACCTAATTTATTTATTTATTTATTTATTTAAACTTCATTGCACAAGATACAAATGTATAGCACAATTGGCGGACTTAATGCTAGAAGCATTGCATGTTTCTCTTCATTTACTTATTTTTTACGGGGTAGATAGAACCAACAGTCATAAAATAATTTGAATGCTACGTTCAGCTGGATGGCTTACTAAAGGTTTTACTGAGGCTCTGTCTACCCCTGAAGAGATAAATACGTGATAATATGAATGCATGCCTTAATTATTTCTAATTCTGTGACCTACATAAATATTTATTACATTTACATTTAAACTTTTCATTCCATTTACCGAAATGTACATTGACGTATCTGCCGTGTGGTTCCCGGCACCAATACAAAAAAGAATAGGACCACTCCATCTCTTTCCCATGGATGTAAAGTAGCTGATCGTGGCCAATTTTTTCAAGCATGTTGGCTCTGTCTACCCCGCAAGGGATATAGACGTGATATACATATGTAGGTATGTGTATGTACATTGACATGTGCAAACACTATAATTCCAAATATTTAGTCACGAAAAAGACTGGAAGTTAGCCAGAGCTACATTCTATCGGTATAGTTGATTTAGAAATAGAAAATATCGATGATGTGAACGCCTACATTGCACCTGCATTGTAACATACTGTTAGGTATTCATTTCTGTTAATGCACTTTGATGAATCATAGTTTTGTCTTCTTCCTCCTGGCTTTAGTCCCGGTAGCATCCTCACCTCTCTGGAGAGGAGCCCGGTGTATGCCTTTGACCATGGATCCTGGATTGGGTGAGTCAGGTTTTTAAACGAAGCGACTCCCATCTGATCTTCACAACCTTTGCAGGTAAACCTAACACGTATTGGATTCATAGTTACAAATCTAGTTGCCTGAATGTGCAGGTTTCCTCACGATGTTTTCCCTCACCGTAAGAGCATCGGTTAGTATACAAACTAATGCACATAACTTTGAAAATAATCTTGAAGAGACTGATAGGCCACGTTCAGCTGTTTGGCGTTATGCTAGAATTGAGATTCAAGCAGTGGAAGGCTGCTAGCCCATCACCTAAAGGAAGAATCCCAAGTTTTATAAGCATATCTCTTAGTCGCTTTTTACGACAACCATGGGAAAGAGATGGAGTTGAGCTATTCTTGTTTCTTTTTGTGCCGGGAACCACACCACGGTGTAATTAGTAAGAACTGAATAAAGAATTCTTATTATCATTAATACCTATCAGTCTTTCAAGTTAGGTAGGTACGTCAAATTATCATTACACTACTTATATCTTTATATATATGCTAATTAAAACAATTTAGGTACTCTATATTTAATTCGGTACACTCGGTATTTAAGATAAAATTTATCTGATGTAGGTAATTAATTTTCAACGAAGTTATTACTTTAGGTCAATAAGTTTTAAATCTTCGGTACATTTCAAAAGGCAAAGGTGACTGACATATCTATTAAATCAGCCATAATTACTGAATTATATATTTCGATGCAGTTTAAAATAATTTACAATTAACATCAGCAATTACAACGCGTAATATGTTTTCACACAAGAATTTTTGGAAATTTCTTATAGAGCAAGGCATGGAATGTACTGGTAAAGTTTATTTTGAAGAGGCAGGCAGGCAGGACCTGAATTATCTGCCGGTGTTATAGACTGTGATATGTAATTATTTGCCCGGATCTTTTCAAACTTTAAAAAATATACTCAATTTTTCAATATATGAAAATAACCGAATCTTGAAAATGATTGTAATAATAAAAAAAAAGAAAACACAAAAATAATTCACAACACCGACATCTTTACCTTTTCTCTCACAATATTTTAATCCACACTTCACGATCACACACGCGATTAATTTTAAATTTGGAACGCACCGTGAGATGCGCACGCGACGTTGCCGACTGATCTACGGCCAGCGTTGACGCTGGTTTAAGTTTGGCGTCGCAGGCGCCGGGCAAGGGCGTCCACACAGCTGGAAAAGCCCGCAGAAAATTTGTCATCATTATAAATGCAAAATATAAAAAGATTAAGCAAGACTAAAAGTTAAGGATACTTAAAATATTAGGGATCGAACTGGATTTTAGAGCTAACCTCTAGGATATTTAATTATATATGTTACTTAATAAGTAAGGTACTTAAAGACGGTCTTTTCAAGTTACCTAGACTTCAAAGAATATCGCTGTTATTCTTAAGGAAGCAACCAAGAGGGAACACTTACTTACGAATGAACGACAAAAATGACATCAAACATTTTATATTCTGATCTGATTGCGTGTTTGAGATAACATGAAATCACTCACACAAGAATATTTATAGATTTATTTGCGAAATAAGTACTCGTAAGTATGCAGGGATTGGGACAAGTAAAAAGATATCATCTTTGTCTTCGTCTCCGAGAAAGAAGCATGACTTTTTTGTAGCTAAATAATGTACTGTTAATTTGTTGAAGACTAAAATCTCTTTTCATGATGACACCTACGTATCTCTATATTTTAAAAAGTATCCTTAACAAAGTTTTTATGCTCACCCTAATCATGTACATAAATAAACCGATTTCGTGTGAATTACAATTAAAAAATAGTTTCGTATTGGTTATACCAAACGAGATTAAGATATTTTGCTAATGTTATGAGTGTCGAGAGCTATGAATAATTCGATTCATGATTTGTGATGTCATTCTGTGATGATGTAGCGTCATCAAACGTCACATTTCCAGTAACTGTGTATTCTGATGGTCAAACAGTATTGGGGAATTACAATAACATAGAATTAGTTTGAACTTTTTTATTACTTAGACATGGGAGACTCTATATTTAGATAAATTGGTATTCCAATAGACTTGATAATTTAGTGGAGAGACTCTGTACGTACATACTGAGATAAATTAGTATTCCAATATACCTACTTGATAATTTTGTCCAGTTTTTAATATAAATCGTTATCATCATCCAAATTGCATGTGCAATGTGCAAAATTGTAGTATATTTTATTGGCGGGGAGTAAAACAAGTTTTTGTTTAATTCATTTTATTTCAATTTAATTAATGTACTTTCTTATTTTATTTTAAAATTATAAAATTTACACCAATCTGTGCGGTCTTAATTATTATATTCAAATGAACTTTCTAATTTTAATTTCAATAAATATCTATCTTGTAAAATTTAAGCATTAACTAATTAATTAAAAAAAAATATCTTGAATCTAGACAAAATTAATATTCAATAAGTACAAAATACAGTTTTAGACCAGTTAGATAACAGATTTAACGTTATGGTACAAGTTAAACGTTCGTTGACCTTTTATCTTTTTTATTACAAGGAAACAAGTTGCTATTGCTACCGAAGACTAATAGGTACCTACGAAATAAATCATGTTATTAAAAATATCTTTAATCCCTTGTAAAAATATCGTTTTAATAATATACACAGTAAAAAAAACTGATAAAGTGAGTTTTGTGTAGATACGCAAGTATTGGTTTATTTTCTGCAATATGACTTTCGACTATTAGGTCTGTTTATCCCGTAAGAGATAAAGACGTGATTAATATACATATATCTTTCATATAATTTTGTTAAAAATTACTTAGTAAAGTAATTTATACAACAGCGATTAATTTATTTCCTTACACTTTGTGGTGTAACATCAAACGAATTGAAATTCATTAGTAGTTTTTAGAAAATGTCAAGATGATGGCTTTTGTCCAAAAAATGTTAATAACACAGGTTGAAATCTGGTAAATGCCCAATATTATTTCATTGGTACAAGTTTATCGCGTGATGCGTGTAGAAACATTACAGAAAAAATAAATCGTATTTTTGGCTTTTTGTTGGTCATTATATGATAGGTCTTTCGTATCAGTTTATTGATAATATCTTTGCAGAACAAATACATCGGTCGGTCATAAATTTATTTTTATATAAGTATGGATAATTGCCCTATATATTTATAATCGTGTGGTTCCCGGCACCAATAATAAAAAGTAAAAGGAACACTCCATCTCGTTCACATGGATGTCGTAAAAGGCGACTAAGGCGACTAAGCGATAGGCTTATACACTTGGGGTTCTCCTTTAAAGCGATGGGTTGGAAACCTGTCACTATCTGAATCTCAATTCTATCATTAAGACAAACAGCTGAACAGGCCATTTTAGCTGCTTGGCTTAATGATTGAATTGAGCAGCATCAGTCTTTCAAGTCTGTCGGTTCTGTCTACCCCGCAAGGGATATAGACGTCATCATTAGAATTAATGAATAAATAGTTTTGTTCAACGAAAAGTTTTGGTTGTACGTCTCAAGACCTTTCAGTTATTATGATATATATTATATAGTCTAAATATGTAGAATTGTAACATAAATTTGCGGGTATCTCCTGGCAGAGAGCCAGCATCAGCTCATAGCTGTAACCGACGTCGCAACAAAACAAGAGTACGGCACGTGCTTAAGACAGCTTTAGTGATTTGAACCACTTTAGTGAAACTACTTATTAATACATATGAAAATTATGGAATTTCATTTCTTGAGATGTCGATATCTCAAGAAAGTTTGTATGGATGTTTGTTACTCTTTCACGCAAAAACTACTGAACCGATTACGATGAAATTTGGTATGTAGGTAGCTGAAAACTCAGAATAACATAAGCTTCTTTTAATCCCGGATTTTCCTCGGGATTGATAAGGTTTCCATGCGGACGAAGTCGCGGGCGGCCTCTAGTAACAACATAATTCCTACAAACATCTCAAAGATATTTTAAACATCGCAAATGACTACATGCTTCGAGTAAACGATTTCTCAGCGATTGATTCATACATACCGGACGAACCTGTGTCATTATGTTCGTACATGGAGTGAAACAGACAGCCAGACAGATTGCGAAATAATGTCTCGGCGGCAATGATCTTGCCATACTTTATGTATGGCAAATGTTACGTACAAATTTATAAATAAACATTTTATATAAGTACTCAGATGCAGATTGAGAAAGACAGTTCAAAACTGAAGTCAATTATTTTAATAATTATCTATAAAAATGTGCCGTGTGGTTCCCGGCACCAGCAGAAAAAACGAATAGGACCACTCCATGTCTGTCCCATGGATGTCGTAAAAGACCAATAAGGGTTAGGCGTATAAACTTGGGATTCTTATTTTAAGCGACGAGCTAGCAACCCGTCACTATTTGAATCTCAATTCTATCATTATGCCACAAAGCTGAACGTGGCCTGTCAGTCTCTGTCTACCCCGTAAAGGATATATAGACGTGACTATATGTATGTATGTATATTTTTTTTTAGTATAGATAAACATCTTCCATTAACCATGGATCCAACACGGGTAAGGTTTACCTGCAAAGGTTGCGGAGGTCAGATGAGAGTCGCTTCGTGTAAAAACCTGACTCACTCAATCCAGGATCCATGGTCAAAGGCATACCCCGGGCTCCTCTCCAGAGTGGTGAGGATGCAACCGGGGTTAAAGCCAAGAGGAAGAAAAAACATTCCCATAGACAAGCTCTACATTCCAGAAGCGTTTTAAAAATAATAAAAAAATCCTAGGTCCTCCTAAACTCCTAGGTCCTCTTTCCCACACGTCTCCTGCATCGTCCCCATTATGTCCACTCTCTCGGCAGGATACATACATATAATCACGTCTATATCCCTTGCGGGGTAGACAGAGCCAACAGTCTTGTGAAGACTGATAAGCCACGTTCAGCTATTTGGCTTTAAGACAGAATTGAGATTCAAATAGTGACAGGTTGCTAGCCCATCGCTTAAAAAAGAATCCCAAGTATGTAAGTATGTAAGGGAAAGAGATGGAGTGGTCCCATTCTTTTTTGTATTGGTGCCGGGAACCACACGACACACTACATTCTACGGGGTCTGATCATTGAGTAAAAAGATAAAGTATTTACGCAAAGGGAGTCCCGTCTGACTTCCACAAACTTGCATACCTAATCCATCGTTTAGAATAAGGTTTATAGACTTTTATTCTCATAAAAACATATCTTACATCACTTACATGAGAACATAAAATACAAAAAAAAATAACAAGTTCGTTGTCACACTAATTAACGAAATATAACAGCAAAAGTTCAGTTAGCCGAGCACATAATGTCAATTTAACATTATGTGCTCGGCTAATTGTCTCTTGAATACATCGAACGAGGTAATATTTTTGATATCTTGTTAAAAAGGCGTTCTTCTTTCATCTTTGCAAGTTATTGTCGACTGGCCGTAATATTTGGTTCGTGTCGTTTCACTTGCGAACTACCTATAACAAAACAAAACAAAAACAATATGAGGTAATTAATACCAGATAGAAAACCACAACACATCTAAGACCAAAGGTCAACCACACACGCCGCTAACTTATTATTAATCATTTGATTCGGAATAAAATTAATTAGTCACACATAACACAGGTGCTGAAGGCGCATGCGTGCCTTACACATCCGTGTGGGTCATCAATCCTGTCCTATATATATGAATCACGAACCATATAGAAATAGCTAAAACCACGCAAATACCGAAAGGTATTTTAATGTATGTACTATATATAATACATACATTAAAATTGTGCCGTGTGGTTCCCGGCACCAACAGAAAAAAGAAGGGGTAGGCTTATAAATTTGGAATTCTTCTAGCGGAGTTTGGCTTATCATTAGGTACGACTATTCTAAATGTAAGATATATTCTTATACTTAGGTATGTGTTCTAGTGTCAAGTACCTAGTTCTAAAGATGGCTCAAAGGCATTCGTAGATGTTATCTAATAATAGTAATCACTTGATTGAATAATTCACACACTTACAGAAGGAAAACGTTGGTACCTACTAGGGTCGACAAAGAGTGAGTAAATCGACGATAGTCGATAATCGACAATAATAATCGATAGTCGACAATAAGTCGTACATTTACTACAGCTGAACGTGACCTTACAGTCTTTTCGAGACTGCTCTGTCTATCCCGTAAAGCATATAGACGTTACTATATGTATGAAGTACCTATGCATGTTATGCTATGTTAAGGTAAGCCTGATTCCGCCTAAAACTATCGCTGTCTCGTTTCACGTCATAATAAAAAGCGAAAGAGATAGTTTTTCGCGCGATAAAAACGGAATCGCGCGTGCCACGCTACGGTTTAGTTAGACCATATCCGAGATAATAACTGGAAGATTATGACTGCGTGAATTATGGAAGTTAAAACTCATATTGCTATATAAAAGAATCGAATTAAATTCCCCCATCAATTCTAGAAAACCCTGCGCTAATGATTACATTTGTATGACTTATTGGATGCACGACGACACAGTTTGCAGGTTATAGAATTGTTGTAAACTTGACACAGATTGTAAGGTGTTGCAATTGTTCTTAATATACCTACTTCTGTATCGATGGGTTCGAATCCCGGCCAGGGCATGATGAGAAAAGAACTTTTTCTGATTGGCCTGAGTCTTGGATGTTTATCTATATAAGTATTTATTATAAAATATAGTATCGTTGAGTTAGTATCTCGTAACACAAGTCTCGAACTTACTTCGAGGCTAACTCAATCTGTGTTATTAGTCCCATATATGTATGTGTGTTGTATCTGAATATAAGAAAAACCAAAATGGCGAACCTCTTCTAAATGTATATGCTTTGAAACATCTATAATTGTAAGAACCGCATTTATAGCAAATAAAGTATTTGTATTTCTTAGTACTTCATAGTCGCCAGATAGTCTGTTTAAGTGTTCTGTGTTTTTTATAAGTACCTATTACATCATAGGATGTCTAGATTTAGGCAAAAAGTGCCTCCTACATTAGAGCGTAGCTCAGAGAAATCTAAATCTTCTATCTCCTGGCGATAATCTTGATAAGATACTTCCCTATCTGGAGAGGAACCCAGAGTGTGTCTTTTGACCATGATCCGGGATTAAGTAAGTCAGGTTTTCCCGTCTGAACTCCGCAACCTTTGAAATAGAACCTTACCCATACAAAGGTTCATAGCAAAAGCTGCAACAGATGAAAGCTTTTTCCCTTCATCGGGCCTTACGACACACAAAAATCTAATTCATTCATTTGAGTCTCACTGCACCAAATCAATTTGTGTGTATGATATACATACATATAATCACGTCCATATCCCTTGCAGGGTAGACAGAGCCAACAGTATTAAAAAGACTGATAGGCCACGTTTAGCTGTTTGGCTTAATGATAGAATTGAGATTCAAATAGTGACAGGTTGCTAGTCTATCGCCTAAAAGAAGAATCCCAAGTTTATATGCCTATCCCTTAGTCGCCTTTTACGACATCCATGGGTTAGAGATGGAGTTGTCCTATTCTTTCTTTATTAATGGTAGTGGAAACCACACGGCACTCGTACTGTGTGTATGATGTGAGCCAGTATGGTTAAGGAAAACGTCACACAATATTGTGCTTTAAATTTTCAACGAACGCAATCATTATGATTCAGGCGAGTCAGTTAATGCGCACGCGTCATAATTATGTCATGGTCAAAATCTTTCTTCCAGCTATCCTTTGTGAATCATACGTGTTGTGACCTTGTAATAATTCGTCAATTTTCGTGATCAATTGAACGAACTTAACTTTTGCACACTTCTTACTCGTTATGTCTGACGTAAGCCTAATAAATTTGGGATTCTTCTTTAAGGCGATGGGCTAGCAACGGCCTCTGTAGCGCTTGTCTGTGTCACAGAAGGTCCCGGGTTCGAATGCCGACCAGGGCATGATGACAAAAGTACTTTCTCTGAGTGACCTTGCTGTTGGATGTTTATCTATATAAGTAGGTATTTATTATAAAAATATAATATCGTTGAGACATTATCTCGTCACACAAGTCTCGAATTTACTTCAAGCCTAACTCAATCTGTGTAGTCTGTCCCGTATATATTTATTTATTTAATCTGTCATTATAAATTCTAAAGACGTCGAACTGATCCAACTAAAGCTGGCCTTCAAGCCTAAACTATTGGCTCTATCTACCCCGTTATACTAGAAAGTGTACCTGTATTATGCACTAAGCTATAAAAAGATAGACGAACGTGGGTTTAACTATAAGGGTTCAACTTCTACCTACACTAAGGAACCCTAAAAAGAGGTTATCCGATACCTCGTCTTTCATTTGGTCAGAATAACAGACACTAAAAAAAAAATAAGGGCTTCTTATTAAGGAAGGAAAAGGAATAAAACAGGGCGACTGTTTCTCGGAAACTGTCAATCAAACTGAATTCATCATTATTAATATAGTAGCCGCCCTTTGGTCGTCATATACGTATGTCTCATTTTTAGGTCAACGCTTCAAGTATCGTCTTCTCGGAACACGCAAGGATAGAGTTACATTCGCATTATTTATTTCTTTTGATAATTTGCAGCCATTTTGTATTTAATATACAAGCTTTTACGCGGGGTTGATCTCGTGAGAATTTTCGAAATTCTTTTAAACGAAGTCTGTCCAGTGTGCTATAAAGACTCGTATATATATGTTGGAAAAATATACATACGTATGTATATGTTGAAAACATATGTACCAATAAAAAAGGTATAGCACCACTCCATCTCTTTCCCATGGATCTCGTAAAAGGCGACTAAGGCATAGGCTTATAAACTTGTGATTCTTCTTTTGGACGACGGGCTAGCAACCTGTCACTATTTGAAACTTCAATTCTATCATTAAGCCAAACAGCTGAATGTGGCATATCAGTTTTTCAAGACTGTTGGCTCTGTCTACCCCGCAAGTGATATAGACTTGTGTAGTGATTTTATGTAGGTATGTATGTTTAACTGCTTTTATGTTTATACTACTGTCTCGATAAACAATAAAAAATTATAGGGTTTGCGACAAAACGTAGCATTACATCGAATTATGGTTTTTACGCAGATAAGTGCATAATTTATTGAAGCCCTGTGCTTGTACAATCACGAACAAAAATTTTACGTATATTCTTTGTTCATATTTATTTACTTTTTATTTGTTAGTATAATGTGAACAAAGGTGTGTAAATATTGAAGTAAGTAGTATTATTTTAGTTCTATTTTAAAGAACGTAGATGTGATGATATTATGGAATAATATAATATTCTAGATATAAAATTAATAACATGTATTTTAATTAAATTAAAAGGATTAACTGAAAGAAAGTAAGGCTTTTGTGAAGAGTTGTTTTTTTAGCCTCTTGGCGTCAGTCATTGGTGCTGTCTTTTCTTTGGAGAGGAGCCCGGGGTGACCCTGGAGTGGGTAAGTCAGAAGTTAGGGTTTTAAACGAAGCGGCTCACCCTGACCTCCGCAACTTTTGCAGGAGAATTTGATCATTGTACATTTTTAACATAAAATTTTCTTGATGTGCAGGTTTCTTTAATACTTATTACTTTTTACTACCTGAAGGTAATATTAGTACCTACTTGTTATCCAAATAAAATCCAAAGTTAACAAAAAAAGTTTATTCGTTCATTTATTGGTTTTTACGTAGGTAATATTTCATCTTGACTCCCTAATAGTCATTATTTGTTTTCTTTATAAACCTCTGGAAAAACCTTTGTTCGTGAGTGTACGGTCTTATTCGAAATCATATTACTTACTGGCCTTTCGAAAAATGAAAATTCGATACCTAACTCGTAACCCGGTAATGTTATTATAATGCCCATGACTTTATACGCAATTTCATTTCATGATAAAAACTGAAAGCTAGATGTCAAAAAGACTTGAGTCATTCTCATAATAAAGTGTTTTAAATTCGTATTAATTGCTAAATTAAATAAAAAAATACACTCAATAATTCAAATTCACATTTTTAAAAATTTGTTAAATAACCTTTTTGATTGAAGACGTTGCAATTATTAAAATAAAAAAATACACAAGAGATTAAAATGGACATTAAAAAATACCTAATAATTTTATCTGTCTGCTGCTGTATCTCGATCAGTTTGAGTAATGATGCTGTAAACTTTGTGATTTCTTTTGTACAGCTTGATGACAGACCTACATCTTTGTTAACTCCTTATCTTTGTTGGGATAAATGTAAGTTTTATCTTTTTACATACATTATAACCTACGTAGAAAAAAAATAATATCAATAGTTCCATCATGGAAATTTACTATGGTACTAGTGTCAACGAACGATACTATTCCATTATTAGTAGCTAAGAAAAAAACACATATATAATTACCTTTTGCTAGTGACTGGGTCCTTCTCTTTCCGCGAAAATTATAAGAGGTAAAGCATGAAAATCTTGCTAAAATAATAAAGTAGGTACATAAATGATCTAAGGATTCCTTTAGCAAAGAAATTCCTTTGACAAGAGAGAAAAGAGAGAGCCTTTCACAGTCTGAGTACTAGGTACTGTAAACTATTAAGAACTGCCGTTTTTAAAAACTAATTTTATTTTCAGTTGTATCGTTGGAGATTAAAACTTAAAAATGGATGCGTATCGCACCTAATCTTTCACTTAGAACTCAAGATACTAACAAAAGTAATTCCCAGATGTACCTACTTGATAACTTTGTCCGCAAAATGTTGAATAAAATAAAAATAAGATCTAGCCTTGTAGAATTTCTAGAACCAGACCGTCACTGTAATAATATATAAATCTATTTTTATCAACACATAATAGTAACAATTTTACGGTTGAAAAGCAGTATATGAACGTGGCTCAAATGTCTATTATTAATTTTATACGTACCTACCTATATAAAATACTTAATTAAAACTGTGGTATTCCTACGGAGTCTCTAAAAAACTGTAAGGTCACGTTCAGCTTACTGATAGAATTGAAATTCAAATAGTGATAGGATGCTACGTCATCGCCTAAAAGAAGAATCCTTAGTTTATTAACCTAATCCTTATATTTTTTTAATAATACCTCAAAAGATTTACCAGAGTTATCTTTTTTTATTTTTTCGTCGATTACAAACATATTATAAGCCAATAAATATTTTATCTATTCATAAAACGTGCAGATTTTTATTGACGATTAAACATTTTTCAGACACGATTACGTCAATGGCTCGTCAGTTGCACGGATCCGGCAGAAGTATCGCCGATTCTCTACAGACGAACAAAACAGAGTTCTATATTAACCATGTGGTCGTTTTGGTGGATTTTGAATGTTCTAATATCGAGACATTTTTAAAGAATGTAGGTATAGAAAACTCTAATATATACAGGGTGACTTTTAATTCAACTGCATAAATTTAACTGTTATAATAAGTGTACTCATCTTAAGGATATTTAAAAACGTTAAAAAAAAAGTGTGACGTAGTTTTTGAGGGTTTTTTAAATGTGAAAATGATGACGTTTAATTTAAATAAAAATAGGCTCAAACAGCTCAGAAGCATGGGTATAGTCTATGTTTAAAAGGATGCAGTTGTATTAAATGTCACCCTGTATATACACGCCCGCGTCTCCGATTTGTGGAGGTCGCTTCGTGTCAAAACCTGACTTATTCGATTCGTTCAGCCTTCGGACTGCCTCCAGGGAGGTGAAGACGCAATCGGGACTAACTGACTAACTCCAAAAGGAGTATACCAAATCACGCCTCTTTCCTAGACTAGATCTTTGACTAGATCTTTCCGGTTACGATCTCTGGATACTTCGTTCGCTTCGTCTACATTCATAACTCTCTTCATGCAAGCTCGACGGTTGCGGGTACTCTTGACTTTACCCTCGCCAGGATATCCTTAATTCAATGAATTTTAAGGACGGCCAAATCGATGATAGGAATGTGAAAAAAAAATCGATTATGGAAAAAATCGATTAAAAATCGATTTTTTTAAAGTAAAAATCGATTTTTATACTTGATTTTTTTTAAATTAATAATCGATTAAAAATCGATTTTTATAATCATCCAATAAATGCACTCCGAAATTATGTTTTTGTCTTCTGGCTTTGAGCCCGGAACGCGAACTGCCAAAGAATACTATCATAGCTCCATAATATTACATTAACGCCACCTGTGCATTCTTTCTGTGCTCTTAAAACAGATGATTAATTTAATCAAACATTCTCTAGATGGAATTAGTCGACAGTATTTTACCGACATTCGGTTGATATTTTATTCATTATTCGTTGCTGAAACTTCATTTTTCAAACTTGATTGTTAAAAACTTTAATTTGTGTTGATTATACAGGGTGACATTTAAAACAACTGCATCCTTTTAAACATAGACTATACCCATGCTTCTGAGCCGTTTGAGCCTATTTTTATTTAAATTAAACTTCATCATTTTCACATTTAAAAAACCCTCAAAAACTACGTCACACGCTTTATTAAGACCAACAAAAATAATTTAAAACTAAACATGTAAATAAATGTCTGAAAAATAAATTATTTTTCTAGTATCAAGATCAAGTAAAGTACAGAGTTGTCGAGATCGCTCAGCTGAATGCATTGTGTCGTTGACCTCTGAATCTTACGCGTCACTTTTCCGCCGGCCGGGGTGATATTATGTATTTAGGATCGTGGATTTTGATACTTTTATTTTTTTTTCGTACTTTCTGAAATATGAACCGATATTTTTTTCTTTTTACGTTTTTGAATATCCTTTAGATGAGGACACTTAACAGTTAAATTTATGCAGTTGAATTAAATGTCACCCTGTATAAGAACTTACTGATTCTGTTGTTTATTTTTAATGAATAAATCTATTGATATAATGTATATGGCGTTTATTTTGACATAAATTGAAAAATTTGGAAAAAATCTATCAATATAATAAAATCGATTATTTTCTTAAGAAAAATCGATTATTTGTTAATCGATTTTTCATACTTAAAAAATAAATCGATTATATAAAAATCGATTTTTTATCAGCAATGTCACATCCCTAATCGATGATTACTTATAGATAATCATTTTCCAATGAATCAACATCATCCTTTTGCACTGAATAGGTACTTACATAGTTCACACCTCACGTCACCTATCTGTTTGGCATGCAATAAGCTAACAAACGTGCAAATATTTCTTATATAAAATAACTTACTATTATCGGCAGCTTCATCCGCGTGAATTTCTTTCACATATATATAATCACGTCCTTAACCTTTTCGGAGTAGACAGAGCCAACAGTGTTAAAAATACTTAAAGACTACTTTTCTTATCAGTCTGTTTGAGACGGTTGGCCCTGTCTACCCCGTAAAGTGTAAAGATGAAGAATACGTATGTACTTTTCTTATCAGTCTCATTGAGACGGTTGGCTCTGTCTACCCCGTAAAGTGTACCTAAAGAAGAAGAATATGTACGTACTTTTCTTAAATGCTCAGGCTAGTGAGAAAGGCTACTTCAAGTCTCCATATCGCTGGCTGCTACTCAACCTTCATAACAAGGAGGAGACAGTGCTGGAAGACCTGGATATCCTGGTGGATAGTGACGTGGTGGTAGCCAGGAGAGTCGGGGAACTGATCATCATGACTGAAGGTAATGCTGTTATGAATGGAATGGACTGAATATGATCTTAAGTGACTGGATAAAATTACATAAATATCCAGCTGCACGTTGCTGTTGGCTCGGTCTACCCTGTAAGAAATAAAGACGTGATAAACGTATAAATGTTGTAATCTTAGTGTAGTCTTTACATCATAGCACGGTTTCTGTAACCCAGTGATTACATAAACCGTGACCCAGCCTTTGGGTCTCGAGAACCGGGCTTTGAAACTTGGTAAAATTAAAAAGGCATAATATTTAGGAATATAACATAGTTGAACGTGGCCTATCAGTCTTTTTAAGACTGTTGGCTCTGTCTATCCGGCAAGAGATATAGACGTAATTATATGTATGTATGTATGTAAACATGCCGTGTGTTCCCGGCAACAATACAACAAAGAACAGGACCACTCTATCTTTTCCCATGGATGTCGTAAAAGCGACTAAGGGATAGGCTTACATATTTGGGACTCTATTTTTAGGCAATGGGCTAGTAACCTGTCACTATTTAAATCTCAATTCTATCTTAAAGCCAAATAGCTGAACGTGGCCTATCAGTCTTTACGGGACTGTTGGCTCTGTCTACCCCGTGATTAGATAGACGTGATTATATGTATGTTTATGTATGTATAGGAGTAACATAATTGAAATGTCATATTATATTTTAAATTATGGGATGTGTCGTTATCTTGCATCGTTCGCAGTTTTCTGCGTAGTTTTAAAGCGTTTAGGAGCATTAGGGATAATTGTCATTACAGCTATGACTCTGACTGACTGACTCGCTAATGGACTACTTCTCACTTGGGCTACTTCTTGAAGCTGTGTTATATAAATCTCACGATTTAGATGTAAAACTAACACCTTTGGTATCACAATCAGCACTAATAAAATAAAAAGAAAAGATTCGTATGTTTGGAACGAATCAACTCAAAAACAACTGGGCTGATTTTCACGAAATTTTGGCACAGATATAAAATAGATTTTTGGTAAGACTTTTTACTGGAATGAAACTGACTGTTTTCTGGAATTTTCCACAAAAGCGAAGCCCCGCGGAAATAAAGATTTGATATCTACTAAAAAACGATGAAATCATTTTATTTCCTTGTAAGTATATATACTTAATCCTACTTCTATAAAAATTTTAACACCGCTAACTTATACCGGTTTAAGTAAAATATAGGGGAGTGGGGGGTAATTGGAGCCTACTAAGGAAAATTGTTTATAAAAACGACATCTGTTGAAATTGTAATTAACTTTAATTAGGAATATAAACCTTATGTATTTGATTATCAGATAATCACAGTTTGAATCAACTAAAAGTACGCATTTGGAAATAACAAAACAAAACACAGAAAAACAAATTCGCTCTCATTACCCGACACGTCGGGAAATGAGAGCCTATATGGGAAATGGGAGCCAACATTATAAATCTTTCCCGTAAACAATTCTTACCATAGCTAAATCAACAAAATGTAACATGTTAGTATAAAAATCTTAGTAACCAACGATAAAAAATATTTTTTTAAAAAAACTAAACGTTTTAAAAATAGATGCATTGACACTGCCAGAACATTCTTTGTGTGCCCAGTTTCCACAACTTCTGCATCGATACCACATCTCTCCGCTTTTGCCCGAGTCCAGAAAATTGCACACAAAGTCTCCTCTTCTGAATATTCTGACTCATCATCTCAAATAAATTTCTCATTTAAATCTTCTAAGGATTCTTCATCGTCACTTTTAAATAAATTTATTTTTGCTTTTTTAACTCTTTGGTTTTTAGTTTTACTCAGTCTATGTTTTTAACCTTTTTATCTTTGGTACATTTCTTATTATTACATTTTTTTGGCACAATTTTCTTTATTGCAGTTTCCTAGGTTTTTCTTGGTAATTTTTGTTTTACTCTCTTTTTCAATACGTTTCTTCTTTTTCTCTCCAAAGACGTCTTTCATTGGTGTGCTTGTAAAAATTTCAGAATGCTGTTTGTTTTTTAATAATGTACTTCTATTAGATGTATGTATTTGTGGCATTGGGTTTACAATAGACACAACAGTAGCAAATTCTGTAATTTCTGCTTGAGCCTTATCAGTATTGGTTTCAGCTTGTAGTATGTAGTATATTATTATGATCAGATGAGGACGGAGCAATATTTGATCTGGTGGTTTGTAACTGCATCTTGAATGGTTGGTTGATTTGGCATTGCAAATGATAGAGGTGAAATCAATATAGGAATAACCGAGGGTGACTGCTGAATAAGTTGTTTCTGTGGTGTTCCGTAAGATGCAGATGGAATCGGATTTTCGCTTACTAAAGCTAGGTCTGGATACTTCCAGACCTAGCTTTAGTAAGCGAATAGAATAGTCTATCTAGTCTCAGTGGCTGGTTGCTGTGTTATATTAAAAGAAGACTGATCATCATTCCCCACAAAATCAACTTCTGTATCAATGTAATCGTCTTCACAGAAAACCGAAGGGTTCATTGGGAATATTCCTGTAACCTTAAACCCCGAAATACATTTTTCTATATTAGCTACCCTTATGTAGGCCTTATTAAATAGCCCTGCAACTGGATATAATATTTCTGCAATCCCAATTTTTTCAGCAATGATGTAGTACGTTTTCCAAAATTGTTCTTTTGTAAGGCCATAAAATTTATTGGACAAGGTACGAAGGTGATCGGCCAGAAATTATTCCTGTCCAGGGTTGAAGACGGTAAACTTAATTTTAAAAAAGTAGTCCATTATCCATTATTGCTCTGTCAACCACGTAAGGGAAGACGTGATTCTAAGTATGTGTATATATAAAAGTACATTATAAATATTGTGACGGCAATGGGAGCCATGTCGGGAAATGGGAGCTATCCTAGGCTCCCATTACTCGCTTTATTCGATTTTGAGAAATTATAACACAGATATTTTATTCAATTCTCAATGACTATTTGTCGAATAATACTTGAAAGAAGACTAATTAAGGTTTGCAAAGAGCATAAATATAATATTATAACAAAATATTTCCATACATACCTCGTGGATCAAAAAGTAAAATTTTTTAGAAGCGCGAACCGAAAAACATACATCTGTCCCACATGACTAAACAATGCATACAGACGCGATCCGGCCGCGAAGGCGAACCTTTACGAAGGTTAACGAACACGCCCAAGCGGTCACTCGTGCTCTAATAAGGACTGTTTTGGAAAAAACAGTATCGCTCTCATTACCCGACCGCTCTCATTACCCCCCGCTCCCCTACCTACTTACATACATTCAAGAATGTTTAAAATAACGTGATCATTAATTTTCCATACAATACAAAGTAAATGGTATTCGATGTAAACGTGTTATAGGTATAACCTCCAGACACCATTTGCGTCTCGAAGTCCATAAATAACAGACTTGACGACAGAGAATAAACATTACTTCTGTATCATTTTAACTTGCTTCTGTCCTACCAATTCGTCTTGTGTGGTATTAATATATCTTATAATATTAATATATCTTATAACTAGCGTTCGGCCGCGGCTTCGTCCGCGTAAAACGAAAAGTCCGCGGGAATTTCGAAAAACCCTCTCTTAGGGCGCCCTAAACCACATAAATAATAACCTACAGGCATATTAAGTTAACATTTTTAGACCCAGCAAAAATCATCAGGCACTGGTTTTTTTCTATCTGCTGAAAATCACACGATTAACCGAATAGCTGACTATTTAGAGACTGTACCCGCGACTTCGTCCGCGTGGAATAATTATTATGGGCATCATGGAAGCCCTCAAGGATGAATAATATTCCCCGTTTTTTTCACATATTCCATTATTTCTTTGCTCCTTATAGTTGCAGCGTGATGTTATATAGCATTAAACCTTCCTCGATAAAAGGTCTATTCGACGCAAAAATAATTTTTCAATTCGAACCAGTAGGTAGTTCCTAAGATTAGCGCGTTCAAACATACAAACAAACAAACTCTTCAGCTTTATAATATTAGTATAGATTAGTTATGAGGAAATATTAAATACACCGCATTAGGTACTAAATAAGTACATTATATTGCAATCAACTCAGACATCTTAGAATTATGATGCAAAAACAATATAAATGCATAATAAATTATAAGACATAATTTAGTTTCTAATGATATAACAGTTTGAAAATCAAAAAACCATTTTCATGTAAAAATGTTGCCAATACGAGTTTACGTAACTTACCTTGTTAAAAAAGGTATTAGATCTCGTAAAAAACCAAGCGCTACAAACGATAAGCTCTAAAGAAAACCCAAATCAAAATGTGTATATGAAATCATATGAAATATGTTTATATACATACATACTGTAGTATTCTTTATTTTCCAGTATATAAAGTGGCAAGAAATACAGAAATAATTCACACTACAAGAGCTTCATGGCGCCCGTTACACACTGAGGAAGGTTTTGTAGAAGATTCTAAAGGAAATCGTACTGAAGATGATATTTGTAGGAAATTATTTCCGAATGTACATTTTATGGGAAAGTTTGGGATCGTAGAAGATTATCGAGAGAGTAAAGCGGTATCTTCTAGAAGGAAGAATTTAAGAAGACACACGCTGACTATGGTCAACGTGTTGCTTGATACTAATGAAACTCAGAAACATATGGACGATCGATTGTAAGTATAATTTAGATGGACAGAATAAAAAGACAGTGTGGTTCCCGGTACCAATAGAAAAAAGAATAGTTCCCTCTCTTTCCCATGGATATCGTAAAAGGCGATTAAGAGATAATCTTATAAACCTGGGATTCTTCTTCTAGGCGACATGCTAGCAACCTGTCACTATATTAATCTCAATTTTATCACCAAGTCAAACAGCTGTACGAGGTCTATCAATCTTTCAAGACTGTTGGCTCTGTCTACCCCGCAAGGGATATGGGCGTGACTATATATATATGTATGTACATGTAATATAGATGCTAAGCATCCATGCTGGTCTGTAAGCGAAAAAAAAAACATAGTGTATGCCAACTGTTCGTTGTATATTGTAAACGCCAATCAAAGGGGATGCTTATAAACTTCTTCTTTTAAGCAATGAAGCGAACCTCACTATTTGTGTCTAAATTCCATTATTAAACCATACAGATACTAGTTCATACCGTCTTACAGTCTTTTTCATAACTATTGGCTCAGTCTACCCTGTTTGGGATAAAGACGTGATTATACTTATGTATGTAGACATATAAAGAATACTTACTTCTTGTTTCTACAATAACAATTGGCACGTGTATCAAAATCAGGTTGTCTGGTTCGCCGATGCTAAACTGGTTTTGATGGTAATTTACAAAATAAATACATAATATATCCTAGGAATTTTTTCACAATCAAGATTAAACTCTGTTATTATCGATCTACATGTTAATCGTGCATTTGATTGTTGCTTAAATTAATACCTACTATCAATCTCAACAAAAAAGTGCTTTATGTAAAATAAAATAAATTTCAATTTTGCTTATTACTGTTTTGTAGGAGAATATGTTTTTGTTAAGTAATTGGCACCAATTTTATGTAATTAATAAAAGAAACAAAAGTTAAATTAGTACTAGTTTAACGAGTTCATGATTGATTTTTAGGGTTCCGAACCTTAAAGTTATAAGCGGGACCCTATTACTAAGCCTCTGTTTCCTGTATGTCTATCTGTCAGCAGGCTGTATCTCATAAACCGTGATAGATAAAAAGCTGAAATTTTCACAAATTATATATATTTCCGTAACTTCTATAACAACGAATACTAAAAATTATAAAAATGTATAAGTATATTAAGAGGGGTCACCATACAGGTAACAGGTAGACGCTTAAAATTTTCAATAAAATCAAAATAATCAAATAACAATAAAGTAATTATTAAAGATAGACATACAACAAACGTATTCTTAAGCATAATTTTGGTCGATTTTAATAAACAGGTACAGATACAGGCGCACACATGAACATAAAAAAAAAATAAGTAGATAGATATTTAAGTAACAAATGTGATGATGGTACGCATCCCTTGATGCGCGAGTCCGACTCGCACTTGGCCGGTTTTTTTTTTAATCTCACAAGTAATCACTGATCAATATCTAAAAAGTTTTTATTGGCATCAAATAACTGTTCTGTATTCTATGTGTAAATTTACTTACCGGTTTTAGCATCGCCAACTGCAAAAGTTGGTTTTGGGTTACTTACAGAAATCGCATTAATATGTGCTTAGTCTGGCATTGATTCAAATTCATCGGGATTTCTGTCAATAATTATAAATTGAATAAATACAAAAAATTTAGATAATGTTTCAAAAATTTTCTTGGATCTTTTTTTAAAGTTTGAAATATAGGTAGGTAGCTACTTAATTTTGGTACCAAAAAAGAGCAATAGGTAGGTAGAAGTAGTTTATATCCACAACTATATATAAAACTTAAATAATGTGTATCATGCCGCCTAAAATTTATTTGGTAACTTTTGTGGAAATTTTATCTTCCTTTTAACGTTAAGTTCAGTTACATCCTCTCCTCATATCTCTGGAAAGGAGACCGGGAGACCTCTTGATCCTAGATTTGATAAGTCAGCTTTTTAGACAAGAATATCGATGAAAAGAGATGAGATTGGTCTTTTACTAAAATGCCGGAAACCACACGGATAAATCGCAGCCGTATCGATAGTGTACAACAAAAATTCTTTTCGTGCAGGCTTCTCCACCAAGATTCTATAGCAAAAACGTCGTACGCGGCCGCGAAGATCTGTTTTGAAATGCTTAATGCGTCGGAGAAACTTCTGTTTACCCACACTTGGGGATACCCTGACCAATACGGGAGATGGCAGGGTCTAGTCCAGCATTTGATTGACAAAGAAGCTGATTTGGGTGAGTTACCTTTCTTCTTATTTTTATAAACTAACCAGAGTTTTAATAGTGGGGGCCTGGTAAAGAATTTATCCATACTAATATAAGGAAAGATTTATACATACACTCAATACACACACGCCTCTTTCGCGGCGGGGTAGGCAGAAACTACAGCTTTCTACTTGCCTCGATTCAAGCATACTTCTTCTCGCTTCATCTTCATAACGATCTTCTTGCACGCTCGTTGGTTTAGAGTATACTTGTCCTGACTTTTCGCTAGAACTTCCCCGATTTGATCAAGGTACTTTCGGCTAAGCCTTCTTACGATTAACATTCACACTTAATTAATTTCAGGAACTTGTTCCATCTTCACTCTCCAACGTATGGAGGTTGTGGACTATATCGCCATGGTTGGCAAAAACTCCGTTCGCTTCATCTTCAGAGAGCCTCCCTTAGCTTACATCTCCAATATCTTCACTCTCCCCTTCACCAGAGACGTGTGGCTGGCGATCGTTATCTGCGTCCTGGGCTGTGCTGTCTTCCTGTTCATCACTTCTAAGTGGGAAGCTACTAAGAGTTCGGTAAGTTTGTACACATGCAATTATCTTGAAAAGACTGACAGGACAAGCCACATTCACTCATTCTCGGCATACTTCATTAGGCCGTCAGTTCAATTTTTACTTACACTTTTCCCAGTATATTCCTGATTTATTCAGCTTGACCTATTCTTTCTGACATTTCAAGGAAAAAATTGTTGAGTTTATTTCAAAGAAGGTCAAGATCTTCGATATTTCAGTAACTATTTTAATAGAATATACCTACATACATACCTTTAATTTGAAGTGTGACGATTTTGATACTGTAAGTGAAGTTAAGTAAACCAAACTAAAGCTTTAATAAGAGACCACTCATTCAATCCGGTTTCAGCACCAGTTCCAGCTAGACGGCTCCTGGGCTGACGTTCTGATCCTGATCATCGGAGCAGTTCTGCAACAGGGATGCACATTGGAACCTAGATTCGCTGCAGGTATTTCACTAAACTTTGCCCCCATAGTCCTCCTGGTATTTGTTCTCCTGTGAAAGAACTCGGGTGCCTTGAATGTGCAGGTTTCCTCACTTACCTTTTACTCACCGTAAAAACATCGGTTGGCACTCAAACATACATATAGCTCAGAAAAGAGCAGAGATACCTACGAGTAGGATTTGAAACAATGTCTCCACTCCTCACTTTTTTGACCATGATATTTTGTCTGTAGGAAGAACAGTAATGTTTCTTCTGTTCATCGCGCTGACGATCCTGTACGCGGCGTACTCCGCTAACATCGTGGTGCTGCTGCGGGCACCCAGCTCCTCCATCAGGACACTGACTGACCTCCTCCACTCACCCATGGAACTCGGCGCTAGTAACTTTGAGTACAACCGGTATTTTTTCAGGGTAATTAATTTATCAATACAAATACTATATACAGATATCACTTCTTACGGGGGTAGACCTACGCCTAAAAGAAGAATCCCAAGTTTATAAGCCTATCCCTTAGTCGCCTTTTAGCTATTATTTTCGACAGCAATAAGAAAGAGATGCAGTGGTGCAGTTTTTTCTATGGGTATGTCAAACCTCTAATATGGTGTTAAAAACATGTATACTTTCAGAAACTTAACGACCCGCTCCGAAAAGCAATCTACGACAAGAAAATCGCCCCCAGGGGAAAGAAGGCTTTCTACAGCAAAGAAGAAGGGGTGGAGAAAATTAGGAAGGTAAACTCATTAAAATCACATGAGTACATATATATCTCTATTTATAAACAAAACACATACGTTGCGTGCACGTAACGTACCTTTATTTTTATTTATTGTGCCGTATGGTTCCCGGCACCAATAGAAAAAACAATAGCACCCATTCTATTCCAGACAGACTCATGCAAAGAAAGTTAACTTTAAAACATATATTATCGCGCAGGGTCTGTTTGCGTTCCACATGCAATGCAACCCAGGCTACCGTCAGATCCAGGAGACGTTCAATGAGAACGAGAAGTGCGACCTGGTCGAGATGGATTACATCAACGAGGTGGACCCCTGGGTGCCGGGCCAGAAGAGATCCCCATTCAAAGACCTCTTCAAGATCAAGTTGGTAACTATTATCTTATCTCGTGTCTCGTCCTCAGAAACTCTGTTCAATAAAAGTACGTTTCGCTGGAAAAAAAATTTCAACATCTCAAGACCCATTTAAAATTCCTTCAAAATCAAGTAGGGCTTTTTCATACAGCCATGTCTAAATTTACTGATTAAGACTGCATTTCACACGCTTAATGAGCCACCATTGTATCGCCTTTTGCCTAGAGTTGGACCTTTGCCATAAGATATCCTCTCCTCCTCTTCAAAGACGTGTGTAAGATCCTCTCAATGCATTTTGATTATTGTGAGAAAACTTAAAGTCTTCCCGAAGAGTCCAAATTGTGCAAACAAAGATAAATACAACCTCCGACTTAACATATTCGGAGCCGCGATTCCCCAAGCGTTATACCTAGCCTGGCGGAAGATCTTCCCTTTGGTGGCGGTCGAGCCGAATCATCGCTCCCGCTTCATCGTGAATATATATTTTATATATGCAACTTTTCGTGACGATCTTCTGACTACCGACTGGATCTAATTGCGATGTAGACACTTAAAGTTCTAAACTAGCTCTTAGTATCATTACCTAAAGTTGATAGTAATCATGTATGTCATTGTCTCCATGATTGAAGCTGGTATTATTTCTGTTTGATTCCTCAGCTTCATCAAAATCTGGGAGACTGGTATCCAAGCTAACTACAACCGGCGCATCAACGTCCCCCGGCCAAAATGCTCAGGGTCCGTGGCTACCTTCAGCAGTGTCGGCATCACTGACATTTACCCCGCCCTGCTGGCGACACTGTACGGAATGTTGCTAGCACCAGCCATCTTGGTTCTGGAGATTGCTTACCATAGACTGTAAGTATAATTTCAGTAATATCATTGTTCAGTAGCATCGATGAGGAAGAAAAGAAGAGAAGAGTTTTTGTCTGTGGCAATATCACTTAGCGTCAAGCTGGTAGCAGCGAAAATGCTTAATTGTGCAAGTTAATTTTCTAGGGATTAGAGCATGTGCTATGTACTATAGTCACCGTATATCCCTTGAGGGGTAGACAGAGCCAACAGTTTTGAAATAATAAAAGGCCACGTTCAGCTGTTTGGCTTAATGATGGAATGGAGATTCAAATTGTGAAAGGTTGCTTCGGCAAGCCAGCATCGCCTTAATTAAGAATCCCAAGTTTATAAGCCTATCCCTCAATCGCCTTTTTCCGACATCCACGGGACAGATATGGAGTGATACTATTCATTTTCATATTTGTGCTGGGCACCACAGCACATACATTCCTACATACATATTATCACGACTATATCCCTTGCGGGGTAGACAGAGCCAACACTCTTGAAAAAACTAATAAGCCACGTTCAGATTAGAGCACATAACTATATAAACCACTACAACCTCCGACTGAACATTTTAGGACCGTGAGACAGTTGATACTGGGCACTCTATTAAGACTTTACAGGTCGATTTCCAGGCAAGAAACAAAATTACTTAATTTTGAGCGCAATAATGAGAAACATTATGAGGTTTTTAAGATTTGTCTTAATTTTCAGGATAATTATGAGAGCAAAGAGACGACAGAATATTGTCCAGGACACATTTGAGTTCAAAAACAGGAAGATAGCTGAAAATTAAGATTATGAGATTCTAGAAGAAATATCAGAACTATAATAGAAAAAAATCTGCACAATCTTATGGAAAAGTAAGATCACTGGAATAGCTATACCTAAGCACAGATTTTAAAGCCTAAATATTATTATTGTAAAAAGGTGCCTGTTTATAGATTTATGTTTGTAAGTGAAATAAATAAGTAGCAAAAAAAGATAGGATAATGTACGTATTTAAAACCTTTCAACTTAGAGAACTGTATTAGAAATAATTTCAGAAAAAAATACACCCATGTCGTACTGAAAATGTTATTTCATTTTAAAATTACCCATGTGCAAGTTGTTAACCTGTCGATAACTGATTGTTATGGAAAATTACGGTGTTCCAAGTTGTTCTGATTATTAGGCATATTTAATGCATTGGCCTGTCGACATAAATGCAAAGACCTAATTTAGTTTTTTAAAAAGAAAACGAGACAAAAACAATTCTGACGCTGTAGCTATATGTCTTTTTCTTCGATGCAGAAAAGGAACACAGCAAAAAGTCATCCAGATAAACGAAGTCTTCTATGTAAATCGTGATTTGCCTACTCTCTGCGGCATCTTTTCGTGATAGCGGTGACAGCTTTGAAGCTGTGGTTAGGAAACCGTTGTCCACTTTCTTTTGTATACATCGTGATGACCTGTTCAACCAACTAGGTCCAGGTGACACTACTTAGCAAGATATAACTGAGTATAGGTACTTTGGCAACTATATTACTAGTGCTTATACAATCTCTTACATAGTTCCCACTTTATCTTGTGGCCCTAAAATATCTACCAAAAATGATCGTAATACTAATTTTATTTATTTCACGAGTTTTCATGGCACATTTAGCATATGCTAATGATGGAAATACAGTGAGATTTATCAAAGAATATATTGTGAATGAAAACAAGCCTACTGACTTGGTTTTTCACCGCTTATGCTGGGGTAACGGTAAGTTCCTTTGAAATCACATCCTTTATTTTTCAAATAAAAAAGAATAACTTTGCACTGGGTCGAGTGATACGAACGACTCACTCTTCACTTTCGTCGTCTTTTTATCATCTACGTCAATCATTTTGCAACAAATCGATTTTAACATAGGCAAATCATTATGCATTCGGAAGAACAGAACTGTAAGTAGCTTACTAGAGTTCTTTTGAAATTCAACATATTTTTTTCAGTTTTTTATAAATAACTGCCTCCTTTATTCTTTAAATTTCAGATATCCAAGTTGAATTAATGAACGAAATGACTAGTATAGGTGTGAGATCGTCTTCTCTTATACATTTGCCTTCAAAGTATTTTTATCACTTTATTCTGTTCCTAGTCGATTTGAGGTGCGAAAGTTCTGAAGAATATCTTGTAAACGTAAGAATTTACCATTTTTCTATCACATATCCAAACTGACGTTTCTTTCCCGGGAGGTAGGCAGAGACTACTTACTTCTTCCTATTTACCACGGTCCCCGCGTATATATTTCGCTTGAACTACAATTTTCACTCTCTTCATAAGTTTTTCAGTTTAGGGTATTCATGACTTTACCTTTCGTCAGGTCGTCCTGATTTGGTCAATATTCTCTCCTTGTAAAGTTTAAGTAACATTTATCTTTGTTTAAATTCTCGGATTTAGTGGTAGAATATGAACATTCTAATAATTCTTATTGTTTTTAGGCAACATCGAATAATCTTTACGCATGGCCGTTTCGTTGGCTAATTATTTCCGAAACTTTGAACCCAGATTCCGTGATATTAGAGATCCCAGCACTTCCTGATAGTGATATTGTCTTGGCTGAAAAAAAAATGGATACATTTACCTTGACTGAATGTAAGTGTATATAATCATCACGTAAAGATAGTTAGACTAAGTACTTACTCCCCTAACTCGTAATGTAATAGTTCAACAATCTGATGTGAACTGTGAACAAAGAAAAATAAAACCACATTGATTTGAAAGACTAGAATTGTATCTTCAGGACAGGGTAGAAAATAAATTGAAATGCTTCAGTTTTAGATCAAACTTCAAATCTAAAACAAGAATAAGAAAAGAAGAAAACTGGTCACTTAAAAAAGGACAATTTACACGTTCTGTTATCATCTTTGCTTTCCCACTAAAGTTCTAACCTCCAAAACTGTTCTCCTCAAAAATTTTGTTGCTAATTCCCCTTTTTACAGTGCACAAACCAGCAGCAAATTATTCAATGATATTCACTCCAAGAGGGTTTTACAACGGCACGCTGGTCGACGTGAGGCCATTCAAACAGATCTTCAAAAGAAGGAGAGATCTGATGGGACACGCGCTGACGATCTCCAATGTTATTCAGGACAGTAACACTACTAAGTATCATCTTCTTCAAGAGAATAGGCTGTGAGTTTAATTTTTTATCCTACCTGTAATTGCTAACAGGCAATACACTATTTATATCTGTTCTCGGTTGAGTTAAGACCAAAAATGAAAAGGATCATCCATCTTTTTTCTATTTGTCCTAGTTTTATGTCTAATTCATAACATTTCCTGCGACATTTCAAATCTATCCGGCATTTTAAACACAAATTAACAATCAAGAAAGTATTCGTTGCATGTTTTCCATAAGTATATGCTTATTATATTTTCGCTATATCTATATCGCTAAAGGACCAATTTACAAAATTTGCTTTCACTAGAAAACTTACTAACACTTCGTAAGCTAATTCTTAATGTACCCGTCTTGTCACCTCATATTCCTGACTAAGCTTTCCTAATCCAGAGAGCTACAATACGACGCCGTCGCCAAAATCTGTTTCATAGCAGCTAGACATGCCTTCGAGATGTTGAACGTCACCACTCGGTACATCTTCAGCTATCGATTCGGGTATAAAGTGAATGGCACGTGGACTGGGATGATAAATGATCTTGAGGAGAAGAGAGCTGATCTGGGTAAGTTCTTTATCAAATCTTTCGGGTAATGTAGAGGTATACTGAAAAAGGTTTGACAGTGTGATTAAACTTGATATAGCTGGTATAGCAACTTTGCTTCATGGTTTTGCCACCAACTTTTAATAAAATTCAATTCTTATGAATATCAATCAAAAAAATTACAAGATATTCCTTGTTTAATGGCAAAATCGTTCTTCATCTGCTCTTTTAACAAAATCGTCAGTGAATGTATTTTTACATAACTTTCTATAATCTCAATTTAGACCTGTCTCCACGAATTAAATAAACAATGTAAAGACCAAAGAAGTCTATTTTCTATTAATTTTGGTAGTTACCGTATCTTTAGGCAAATAGCCTTCATTTCTTATTTCTTGGTTCCAGGAACCAACTGCGTGGTCTTCCTGAACCGGCTGGAGGTGGTCATGTACACCGACACAGTAGCACCAATGAGGATGAGATTCGTGTTCCGGCAGCCACCCCTGTCCTACGTCTCCAATATCTTCGCGCTACCATTCTCGATCAATGTCTGGGTGGCCATTATTATCTGCTCCTTGGCTTGTACTGCCACCTTGTTCTTTACCAGTAAATGGGAGAATAAGATTGAAAAGGTATCTTTTTTTTCTTTTGATACATTTTTGTCATAGGCATTTTTCTAGCAAAGATTCTATATATTCAAAGCATACCCGGTGCAGACAAATTCAGTCAGTCCAGTCAGGTCTGTGGTCCATCCACACAGGTCCGCATATTGAGAGTTACGTCAGAAAGTAAATACTTTACTGGTACTGTTTCTGTCTTTGTTCTTTCTTTAAACAACTGAATTTCTCAGACATCTACTCAACTGGACGGAAGTGTCGGTGATGCCTTGTTGTTAACTATGAGTGCGATCACACAACAAGGGTGTGCCTTAGAACCGAGAAGAGCCCCAGGTAAGGGTTTATAAATTTTGCTTTATCCTCTTTTATTCTCATTTTGCTGTATTTTTATAAGGAAAAATAAATTTAACAGCTTTGACTGGCGATGCATATTAATTTTCTGATTATTATAAGTAATTAATGATAAAATAACACATCAGCATGCAGCAAATGGAAGAAATCAGCTGGAGTTATTCTGACGAGCCAACATTTAATGCACATGGTGCCACCCCAAGATAATCTGTTCCAAGTCACATCAGATTTGTGCCTAATCTTATAATATATATCTAAAATTCTCGTGTCACAATGTTCGTTCCCGTACTCCTCCGAAACGGCTTGACCGATTCTCATGAAATTTTGTGAGCATATTTAGGTCTGAGAATCGGCGAACATCTATTTTTCATATACCTTAGTGATAAGGGTTCACCCTTAACATTTTTAATGTTTCAATTGACCTAAACTTTAAAGAAACAATATTCTTTCAGGACGCATAATGGAGTGGGTATTCTTTGCTGCCGTTATGGCTCTATACGCGGCTTATTCCGCCAACATCGTGGTGCTACTCCAGGCACCATCCAACTCCATCAAGACCTTGGCACAGTTAGCTGCCTCCAAGATGGAACTCGGCGCCAACGACTTGGACTACAATCGTTTTGTGCTGAGTGTAATTATTTGTGACATCTAACGCCATAATTTAAGCTGATTTCTAAATGATAAGTATAGAATTACCTACAATACCACTACCTCGGCCATTTATACTCGCGGATTTTCTACAAAGCTATGATACAATGATAGACAATGAAAATATTCAAAGTGGTTTTAGGACAGGGAAGCCGACTGTCTGCCGTGAAATAAAACTTTTGTCAACATTTTCACAAGAGACATTTTCTGAAGAGAAAGAGAGAGAGAGAGAGAGAGGTACCACATACGTGACATTACAGGTTTTCAAGATGATTTTGCATCCAATGAAAAAAAATACTGACTAGGTACTTCTTCCAGCCCAGCCAAACATCACAGGACCCCATTCACCAGAACATCCATGACAGAGTTAACCCCGACGATGGAGCTGGAAAGTTTTACCACATTTACGAAGGGGTGGAAAGAATCAGAAAGGTAATAAGCCGCGCCGCGTGGTTACCGATACTTTATAATTAGGGCAACTCTATCTCAATCGATGTCGTAAAAGGCGACTAGAGGAATAGGCACTTTAATCTAATGACGGTCAGACGGGAGTCGCTTCGTTTAAAACCTGACACCCAATCCATAATCACGGTCAAAGGTCGCACCTCGAGCTCTCCTCCGGAGAGATGAGGTTGTAACCTGGACTAACACCAGGACGAAGAAGTGCTCGACAAAGCCATGCAACTGTCTGTGTTTTCGTATGGCTTGATAACTTATGCATGCTGTTCTTGTACCCTTGCCTGTAGGTGATTGAGCGTATGGGTTGTTGCCAACATTAAATACTCAAATAATTAGGTATAAACTCATACAAAAAGACCGATTTATATATCTGCTTGTGGACGAAGCATATTGAGTTCATTCTTGGGTTCTTCTTGCCTTCGCTACTAAACACATGAGAGTGAGAAGATTATCTTTGATTTCGGTTAACTAACTTTGGTCCTTCGATTCACAAAAGAGGAGAAATAAATATTTATCTTTGTCAGGGACTATTCGCATTCCACTCTATCGTGGAGCCAGTCTACCACCGAGTTGAGGATACCTTTTTGGAGACTGAGAAGTGCGACCTGACTGAAGTAGACTTCATTGGAAGTTTCGACGCCTCAACCCCGGTTAGAAAAGACTCACCTTATTTGGAGCTGCTGAAAGTTGTGTAGGTTTTCTACGGTTTTACCATAATAATTCTATTATATATCTACATATATAATTCTAGTTATTAATATTTTTAATAGGTATATTTATTTTTGGTAACGTTGTCTCACTACATCACTATAACAAAAAATTGTGTCAAGTTTATGAAAATTTCTACACATTGGAGCAAAAATTTGAGCTTCTCACTCAAAATTGTCAGCTCAACACACTTGACTTCACAGAAGATCTTGGCTGCTCATTATATTATTATCCATCTAAAGTCAAATCTCGACGAACTTGGTTAAGCACATCTTAATAATCTGGTTACTATTAGTGCAATATAACAGGGGCTCACATGAATGGAGTTGCAAGCAAAAGAGCCCTTCTCAGGTTAAGGTTTTTGTACCTTTGTATAGAAGGGCTCTTTTGCTTCCACTGGCAAATATTTCAGCTTTTCCATTTCCATACATACATACATATGGTCAAGTCTATATCCCTTGCGGGGTAGACAGAGCCACCACTCATCAAAAGACTGAATGGCCACGTTCAGCTATTTGGCTTAATGATAGAATTGACATTCAAATAGTGACAGGTAGGTACATTTCCATTCCATTTCCAGTTACAAACAAATGCGCGAAACTGGCATTTTGTCGGCCCAAAACCGTCGTCTCCAGACGCCGAAGCCGCACTGCTCCGACAAAAAGGCAGCCTTCGCCAGTGTGGGGGTAATGGACCTGCGGCCGGTGCTGCTGTTGATGCTGTACGGAACACTACTGTCGCTTGCTATCATGCTGGTGGAGATGCTAGTGTTCAGACTGTAAGGGTTTAATTACAATCGCCTGTGAAGTGACATGACACTTGGTCGTATTAACCAAAACCACAAGAGGGTCAAGTTTATCTGCAGGCTGTTGTGTATTGAAATTAAAAGAGAGATGAGGTAAAATCCTGAACTGAAGATCGTGGGTTGACACAGTAAACCAGCAGCCTTATAATTCGAAATAGATTACATACCTAATGCAAAATAGCGAACCATACCAAAACATCATAATCTCTTGCAGTAGTGTAAAACAAAATTATTCTTCTTTTTCCTTTGAATATGTACCTATATTATTTATTGTTTTTCAGAACAATTATATACAAAGAAAAGAAAAAAAACTGGATGCTGAATGGTTGGAATTTGGAGTTTTTAAATTAATAGTGACAAATTTTATTTAAGACACAATTAGGCAAGATAGTCTAAAATAGATCCCACTCTTTATAATGATATTCTCTTTTGGCTGTTCGAGTGTCGATAGATGTATAGTAGTGCGACATCTCTACGTCACACGCCATCAGCAAATCACAACGAAGTATTCTGCGACATCAAAAAATAGCAGCGAAGTAGTAGCGAAGTACCTAAAATTATTCCCGCTAGGTATAGTTTAGATTAGAGCCTGCAGTAACTCCAGTAAATTTAATTCTACGAATATTTTTTGAAACATTACTTATTGTAGTACCGTGGAAGAGAACCGGTATTTTAGTCAGTCACTTTTTAAATAGGTAGGTACCTAAACTTAAGAAACATGTAGTCGATTTGATCACATGAACTTCTGTAGGTAGGTATTCTGTGGATATAATAAATAAAACGATAAAAAAGATATGTACATTATTTATTTATTTACAAAAAAATCTAACTTATGAGAATTGGCTGTGGCTACTCCGTAAGGATTAAAACGTATTATCTCTTTATTAAGTAGGTACTTAAAAAACCTGCACTGCCCTTTTCTAATATATACTATGCCTAATCAGCAAATTTATATAATAGGTAGGTACTATGTTCTTAACAAAAAGTCTCTGCCATCCGCTCCGGGAAAGAGGCCTGGACCTATGTACAATGATAAGTACCTAAGTAACTAGTACATTTTATTTTACCTTTTGACTTTGCCATCTTTGTTTGACTGTTGACAGTTTGACATTAATTTGACATCGGCATTTCCTATTTTCATATCAGTTTGGTTTTTAAGGTTATGGTATAAAATAAATGTTTGTTTTCTAGTTTAACTTTAAAGTACGATTGGTTGCACATTTCTTTAAAAAACTAATTTATATTAATAAAATCTAATGAAAAGAATGGCTTCTTTAAGAAAATATATTGGTAAGTTCAAGACAATATTATTTCTTGCATTATCTTCAAACAACACAATATGTTGCTTAACAATTTTCCTTTATATTTTTAGATATAGGCGCAAATCTTACTGATGAAATGTATCAGGGCGTGTACCATGGATCTAAGAAACACGAGTCAGATTTGGACAAAGTTTTGAAAAGAAGTTGGGATTGTGGAATGGACAAAATGATTATCACTGGTGGTAGTCTCACTGACAGTAAGAAAGCCATCGACCTTTCGCGCACTGATTGTAAGTTAATCATATTATTTTTAATACATGATGTTTGGTCTATGAATATCTGTTTCATATAAAAACTGGAACTAGTTGCAGGTCAATAACCCATATTTTATCTCCTTTATTTTTGTGCTGTCCGCACCTTCCACCGCAATGCTCGAGGACCCAGGGAAAGAAAGAATTTTAGGACACAAATCTTGACCAATAGGCTACCCAAAATTTATGCCACCATCACATATTTCAGCCAGACTGTTTTCTACTGCAGGATGCCATCCAACTCGATGCAATGAATTTGTACCTAATCCAGAGAAATATCTGAATGATCTGCGGGAATTAATTACTGATAATAAAGATAAAGTAGTGGCCATCGGAGAGTGCGGACTGGACTATGAACGATTACATTTCTGTGAAAAGGATGTGCAATTAAAGTAAGAAAATGATGATAAATACTTTTTAACTTACTTTATGCAATAATAATTTAAAGGTGGTCTCTTTCTCTAAGTTTTTTTTTACATGGTTTTTCCAAACTGGTAGAAACTTGTTACAACTAAATTCCCACTATTATAATATTTTAGATAAAACTTTACAAATTTAATTAATATCATAAACCGTTTAAGGTTTTTCGAATACCAACTTCAACTGAGTCAAGAATTCCATCTACCCTTATTCCTTCACTGCCGAGCAGCTGCTGAAGATTTGGTGGAAATCCTGACCAGAAACCAGGATAAAGTGGTGGGAGGAGTAGTGCATTCTTTCGATGGCACCGAAGATGCTCTGAACAAGATTTTGGCACTAGGATTGTATATAGGAATTAATGGATGGTAATTATTTAATTTGCTTCCCTTTGTATCTTCCATACTGATTTCCTAGGGAAAGGGAAGTGATTGCCACCTGCTTTGCTTATAAGAGCTTTTACTTCTAGGCAATGGGCCAGCACTCTGTCACTAACCATCGAGTCTAAAGACTATTGGCTCTATATCTCCCAAGTGATATATGTGATTTTATATTTTGCATACGTGACTCTTTTGAGATTTATAAAGAAATCACCTACTAATCTGAAAGTAAGGCTACTGCCTAACTTAGACTTAATAAGACTTGCTAATAACACAGCAACTTGCTTTTATTTATCTAGTTCTTTTATTGTTTGCTCCTTGGCTGGAAGAGATCCCTTCATCGGATAAGTCATTAGATATGCCACTGCAAGAGATTTATTTATTTTATATCTATGTACTATTTCTTTTAACTGTGTTAAATTCTGTGCCATAAAGATATTACAAACTAACAAATAATAAGGAAAAAAAAAAAGATTATGAGGAAATTAACATAGACATCTGATTTGTTTCCATTCCAGCTCGCTAAGAACGAAAGAAAATTTAGAAGTGGCAGCGAAAATACCAACTAACAGGTTAATGATAGAAACCGACTGCCCCTGGTGCGAAGTGAAGGCGACCCATCCTGGTTATGGCCATGTCGTAACCAAGTTTCCAGCAGTCAAGAAGGAAAAGTATAATATTGAGTCAGGCAACCAAGTGAAAGGACGGAATGAGCCGTGTAATATTGTGTAAGTAATTAATAACGAAAGGTTAATAAAGGTAATTATTTTCTTAAAAGCGATGTACTTTAAGCAATCCTGTTTGATAAGCTAAATGTGTTTCAAGACCATTTTTGTATGTACATGTCTGAAAAAACATGTAGTCACAAGAAATCAGTAGGATTACTTAAAATATTATGTATAAAAATCGAATGTGACTGTAAGTTGCACTACGCATCAGAAATTCACCAAAGAAAATCCTAAATAAACCCAATTTTGCATTAGTATCTAGTAATACTCAACTTGTTTCTCCCAGCCTGGTCTGCTTCATATTAAACATGATTTTTTTGTTACAGACAAGTGTTGGAGATTTTGTCTGCAGTAAGAAAAGAAAACATTGATGACTTAGCTCAATCTATTTATGATAATACCAATAAGTTATTTTTTGAAAGTGAAATAATAAAATCTTAATATCGTCATTAGTATTTTGCCTCTTTTTACATCTAAAGAATAAAAAGGTCAAAAGCCTCAATTTACACATACAATGCCCATCTATTCCATTTTGTCCCAGTAAACAAGTATAAAAACCTGACTTCACCCAGAAAGGTTACATCCTTACCTTTCTGCAGAACATTTTACCCTGGACGGGGTAAAGAACTAATTCATGGGACAAATGTCACTAACGACATCTTATCAGTTGTCCCACAACAGACGAGCGGGGTATTTTAATCCCAAAAACCCCAGTACCTACCATTATCACTCAGTGTAGGAATTATGAGGGGACCAGAACACTTAATTTGCTGTTATAAGCGTAATGTAGGTAAATGATAAAATTCTCTAATGATTACATAAAAGAGCCATGAACCAACCAATCGATGTAAAAACATATATATGGATTTACTTTTAATGAATTTAATGAGGGGTAAAACCGTTTCGGTGCACATAAACTATGGCTTGCATAAAGTATAAGGTTAAGGAGTAATAGATAAAATGGTGATTGTGTTAAATAAAACAATAATTCACTAACAATATTTTCATTGTGACTCCTTACAGTTATTCAGCACATAACATTACTTGTCAGATATGGCCAGCCTGACAAACATAATTCCAAAACCATTGTACAAGCTATTAGTATAAAACTTTTCGGTTATTGAGTCACCGACTGACAAGACAACACACTGCCTCTAGAGATTTGAAATTTAGTATGAAGGTTCCTCACGATGTCTAAAGGATACGGAAAATTCGCGCGGTAACGTAATTAACTGCACTTTTTACGCGATTTTTGTCCTGTGTAGTTTTTTAGATGTACTGAAAATGAGTAATATTTTGGCACAAACAAATGTTTTCAATATGAATGATCATTTATTTAGTTTAATGAGAAAGTCTTAATTTTTGAACACTTAAAATTTTCAATAGTTTATAGCCAAATAAAAACTATTCTACTTTCCATACAGAATCCCTCAATGGTAACTATGAAACGCCAATTTTTTACTTGTTTCGAATTTATTTGAATAGACTTTTGGAAATATTTGTCAGACCGCCAACACACTGAAATTCATTCCTCTTTTATAAAAATTCTGTAATCTAAACACAAACTCTCAAACAATAAATATAGGTACTACAAACTTACAGCTACATGCTCCAGTTATAGTTATTTCATTGGGAGTTAATATACAAAATAGAATGAAAACCCAAGGGTAACTTGGTAGGTCACTATACATATTGGCCAAAGCGTTGGGCCAATGTTGGTCACCAGCACATGAATATATTAACCAACATTAGTAGGTATTTTTATTTGCAATAAAAATATGTCACAATATTATACCAAATTCAGAATGATGCCAGGTATACTTTTAATCTGATATTAGCTCATGTCTCTAATTCAATATTGGCTTAAATGCCTTGGCCAACTGTGTACAACGCCTTATAAATGCGAGAAGGAATGTAACATTTGTATCCAATACTGATTTCATAGATTTCGATAAAATACAAAATAATTTAAAAAAAATTGTCATGACATGATTTAAAAATACATTTTCTGATGATATGACATTATTGCATTGAATAAAATGATTGTTCGTTGTAAAATCATGAACAATATTGTACTGAATTTTACTGGATAAATATAATCTCGGGGTTTCATAAGAGACATGTGTGGATGGAGGGTGGTTTTATAAATTAAATAATTTGTGCATGAATATATTGAAAATTAATACAGCCCTTAGTAAATCCACAGGTATCCACCGTAAAGCAAACTCCTTCCATTTAAATAGAATAAGATTTGAAATAGATAAAGGATTTAATCAGGGCTTGACATTAAATTAAAAAGGGAAATGAATAAGGTTTGGACCACATTATGCAGCTCACGCACTCGTGTCTTACTCGCTCCAGCATATGAATGACTGACAGAAAAGGATGGCAACCTAGAAAATTGCCATCATCTTCTGTCACTCATTATCGTCATTTGCTAGAGCGAGAAAGATGTCTAGTGTTAGTTTTAATAAAGTCATCCAACTCCAAGAGGCCATAAGAACAAAGAATAGAGAGGCAAAATATTTACAATATGAAATACACAATATCATGTGAACACAGCTTTTAATGTTCACGCATTGCCAAAGATGTTGTTGGCTTACAATAAAGAAAATTCATTTAAAGTTAACAAGGGCAAATGCTACTGAAATTCTATAAATACTTTGTTAGGGATTTTCATAATTCATAATGTAATCAACTCTTGTTATATTTCAATGATCTGAGGTACAAACTACTTTTTTTCACTAATTCTAGTTTAGAATGGTGTGTTGTTCATGTATATGGGGTTTCACAATTTTTACGTTTAATTTACGATAATTATAATTTACGATAATTAAATCAAGACGTATGTACACATACCTTTATTTTTATGACAGCGCTTTGCCTTCTAGTCGCATTTGTCCTTAATAACTTAATTTCAAATGTAATAAAAATATATTCCTCCATCAGCACACGACAGAAACATTACAATGAGTTACACCACTCTTCAGGGTATCTCCGAGTATATGTTGACCTGCTGCCGGAACCAGTGGAAGTATGTGGTCATATGATCCCTAGTCACGTTCAGGGCGGTCTGCGTTTTGGTTTGCAGGATCTCGGGCGCCCACTCGCCACTGGAATTTGAAATATTTTCGTAAATAATAGCTGTTAGTTGACATAGCCTTTTCATTTTGGATAAGACAGACAGACAGATTGGTGTAGCCCGAATGTAAGTTCCGAGACTTGTTTTAAGAACAAATCTTTATATTTTTTTTATTTAAGTAAGCCAAAAGAAATAGTTGAATATCATTTTGACCTCATGATAAAGTCAGAATTTTTTTTCAAATTAGAAACTTAAAAGTCACTCATTGCTGTCTCAATCGTTCTCAATAATTATCTGAATATTTGGGTTCACCCTGTGCGCCCAGTGAAAAAACAGTGTTATGCTGAATAAAACCTTTCCTGGGAATTATTGACTCATTAGTTTTTTTATATATGAAATGTATTTTTAGACGCACACGAGCGTTACGACATCTCTAACCGGCAAAACCGAAAAGATTTTTATTATCAGCTTACGTAAAATGGAAAAATATTAGTAGCTACATCCTTATGTTTATCAAAAAACAAATCAAATAAACAACTTATCTTAAACAAATTAAATCCGTAGCAAAGTTCAATCATATAATACTTACACAAAAACTTTTGTCTTCAGATAATCAGCGGTGAACTGATAATATTCGCTCGAATACTTCTTCACAACTTCATATCCTGATGACGCATAACCCTGAACACTATCTACAAGCCCGGGAGCGTAATGCTCTATAGTTGCAACAACAACAGGTGTCTTCTCTATAATATAATCCTTCAGATTTCCATATAATATGCCTGTCTTCTTGTATGCAACGGTGAACACGTCCTTAGATAGTTCCGCGTACGGTTTGCATATTTCTACAGTTTGGGCGTAGTAAATAGGAGCGTTGGTTTCGACCCAGAGATATCCTCTTGCCGACGTCGATAACGTCTTCTGCCAAGCGCGTTGACTGTGTTCCAACACGCCCAAGTCGTTGAGGATTTTGCCAGAAGCACTTTCTGCAAAATACAAAAAAAAATATTGAGAAAAGAAATACATTAAATTGTATATAAAAAATGTCCCTCTCATACCAGATTTCCAATCGCTTTAATTATCAGTTTTAGTTAAAACGAAACTACATATTTTGCACGATTTTGCGACGTTTTTAGTTAAGCTAGGATCTAGCCAACCTTACACATGATTTTTTTTAAACCTTTAATATATATGATAATTGTTCTTATTCCATAAAGTACACCTGGCTGAATAATAAGAATAATTATTCTTTTTTTAACATATATTTATGATTCCAATTAAAACAAAATACAGCCCAGGCCTAGGAAAATATTAGACCTATGACTAATTTTTTCCACTGAAAGTTACATAATATAGTTATCTTAGTATGAAAACATATGAACATTTATAAACATAAAAGTTAATTAAACTGGACCATATAAAATTCACTTGAATCACACTTCTGAACAAGTACTGTTATCAGTGCACTCCTCTCTTATCAGGGCAACATTTGATCTCTGCTACATTGGAAAGTTAGTTTGTTTGTTTTCTAGGAGTCAATTAATAGATAACTTTCAATCCCTATAAATTATCTGATTATATAGAAAAAGGTGACTGACCACTACTACAGTTAAAACTACAAGTTTGACTCAAATTTGGCATATGATTAGATAGTTACAATGCCATGAGCCTCTTTTGCTGGGTGTATAGTACTAACTTTCATGGGAATTTCCAGAAAAAGGACCCCTTTTTCATATCTCCTTAAGGATTTGTTTTGTCCTTGTGTAAATATTAATTTTGGTCTAGCCAGAAGATTTAGAGTTTATTCATTACAAATAAAGCAATACAAATGTCGCCTCTTTTACAATAATACTATGAAATATGGATAAAGAAAATTCCTACTGGAATCCCACATTCATAGATTACATAAAAAGTTTTATTATATTTCAGTCTCCAAGAACTTTGAAGTTAGTGGCCTCTCAAAGAATGTCAAAAGCAGTCATCTCACAAAAAGTAAAGCAATTCAAAAGCTTTGCAGAATATATATGATGGGCAAGATGCACATAACATCTGCAAAAATTTATCACAGATTGCAAATTAAAACAGAAAGAATAAAAATCTACTTTTTGAATCCCATTTTTATGATTAAGCCAAACAGCTAATGTTCTACCCGAAAGGGATACAGATGTTATTATATGTATGTATGAATATTACAATACTCACTAGGGAAGTTGCCGCCCACTCTATATACATCGTAAGACACCAGCCCACCTATACTGATGAGCAGCAGGAAGCTAGCCCAAAGCCAAGGGAACCTTCTAGTACTCGTCATTCTGTCTAGAATATCCTGTAACAACAAATATGATCCAGTTCTATTGTAATATATGTTATGTAAAAAGTGTATTGTATATCTAAATGTTTTAAATGAGCTGATTAAACTGAACAAATAATGAAGGTACTAATTTTGAACAAATAGGATAGAACGAATAGCAGGACAGACATTAAAATTAGAAATAATGTGAACATGATTATCTGAAAATAGGATTCCTATTGACTAGGAATGAAGTCAACAGAAACTGTAATATTTTTTTCATAAGTATTTAAAACAAATCTTGTAGGTAGGCACATTGTTTATATAAAAACCTTCATAGCAGTCTCACCCTATTTATAAATTCTATTGTAAGGTATTAATAAGATGAAATATTTACACCAGGCACTGTTAATTAAGAGGCTCTAATAACACAATCAACCTCAACTTGACCATGAAACTTGTTTACAAAGGACAAAGGAAATATTAAACACTGGATTCTAATATAAAAGAAATTTTTCAAAAGCTTAAAATAAGTAACACTACAGAAAGTCACCTCCCGCGGTGTAACGGATATAACACATCGCTTTTACTGTTATTACGTATGTGTGAAAGCAATATTTAACAAAGTGGTTTTTCTGGTTTCATTCACGGGCACGGAACAAAACTACGCGCTTTAGTAACGAGAAGCACCATCGTTTACGTAAAGAACGGTCACAGACGGGAGCTGAACAACAAACGCAGTTCGTAGTAATAAATAGCTGTAATAATTACCTAGTTCGTTTCGTGATTGTAAAATAACAAAGGAATAAATTTATTTCAATCAAAATTAATTTACGATCAAAAATGTCGTCCGTCGCTCGATTTAATTTTTTTCACAAATGCCAAATCAGGGTTGCCAGTTGACTTTGACGTTTGGCGTTCCATCTATGGTTCAAAGTTCATTTAACCATCAAAATCATAACACAGTACGTGTATAGAGCCCTCAAGTAGAAATGGAGTGTCTATGGCAATCTATGAGAATTTTTGAACCGACTGCGAACAAAAGTGAAGTATGTTTCTTTGGAAAGCTTTATAAGTGTTTTGTAGTTTTAGCCATTTCACCGAAAAATACCCTTTTATATTTTCAATTTTCGATGATCTAGTTTGGTAAGCTTACCTTCAGTTTTAAAAAATATACCTATACCTTATAAAAGCAAAGTTTACATTAAATAAGAATAAATTAAAAAATATAAATCTCCGTTTACCTGGCATATTTTGTTAGCCTTGATAACAGTTTCGTCCTTTTTTTTTCCTTTCAAAGCATCAGCACTAACTAATTTGTATTCCGTTACTGTAATCTTCAATGACTTTTTCTTCAGTTTTGAACTTAGTTCTTCCCAGTTGCTATCTACAAATTAATTTATATTTTTAAGTACATTATATTTTTGCAAGCTTCTTGGATCCCGCACATCCAATATCCTCCTGCGGGGCTAGCATGGCACGCGCGACGCAACTTTTAGCGCGCGACAAACTATAGCTGTTTCGCTTTTTATTATGACGTAAAACGGGACAGTGATAACAATGGCCATGCTAGCCTTACAGGCGATAAGCCAAATACTATTTTCGCCTCATTGCAAAAGAGCCCAGAGTATATCTATGGCCATGCTCCTCAATTGGGTAAGTCAGGTTTTTACTCAAAGCAACTCCAGTTTTAACTCCACAATCTTTACAGAGAAATCCAGCCAGTATTAGTTGCAAATCTAGTTAAACTAGAATGTGCATGTGCAGGTTTCTTGACAATATTGTCCGTCACATTAAAATTATTAGCCATTCCCTCGACCCACTTTTACAATCTGCACGAAGATAAGCAGCTGACACACACTATATGTTTTCTTTACCGGACCAGCGTGAAAGCTAGCATATTTGATTACTTACTTATAAAATCTAGAAGAGTGGCCGACTGCTTCGTACACCTATGGAACAACTGCCTCCAGGTGGCATTGCAGGAGTCATCCTTCTCCAGACAATCCACCAAGCTCTCAACCAACACCCTGGTGTAGGAGTCGAGGTTGTAACTCGTGAGGAACTGGTTAGGAAGCTTCTTCATAATCTGATTGAAGGTCACTTGTAACCTATTGCCACTTCTACTGAAGTACATATCCTGTGACCAAAATAATTTAAATTTGAGCCTTTGTTTGTGTCTTCCATGCCTTCATTAATTAATTTCAAATTTTATAAAATTCAGTTTTTATTATGTGAAACACTGACTAGCTATCCGTGATTTCATTCTTTTGAGAATACCCAGGTACCTGCCTATTTCTCTGTAGCTTCAGTTAATTACTTCAATATCGATAGAGTAGGTTTTGTTTTTGAGTCAATTCATTACAAAAAATACATTAAAATGACAAACCATTTCAGTAAGCTACCTGTTTAACATCAAACACCCTCTAGTCGGCTTTTACGACATCCACATGAACATGAACAAATTTAGTGGTCCTATTCTTCGTCTTCCTCTTGGATTTAGTCCCAGTTGCATCCTCACCGCTCTTGAGAGGAGCCCAGTATGCCTTCGACCATGAATCCTGGATTAGGCGAGTCAGGTTTTTATGAAAAGCTTACCTTATATTTAGTTAATTGCTGTATAAGGTCACTTGACAAATCCTTCGGCAGACTATTCCGTTTACTATTGACCATATCGCACATGGTCAATAGCTGGTCCAAGCTCACTTTGTTGTCCATCTCGGCGTGTCTATCCAGAAGGTTCGATAGGTATACCACCACGAATTTGGAGTAGTTCTTCAATTCTATTATAGGCAGGAATAGCTCTTGCCAAGCTGTAAACAAAGAAATAAACGTACGGTCGCGTTCATAATTGCAGTCATAGTTCGCAAAACTTTATAGCTTGCACCGCTGCTATCACTCACACATTCACACAAATAACACAATAAACAACAAGTTGGGTAACCCGCCATCAAGAAGAGGGTAGTGAAAAAAAAAAAGTCGTCCGCTAATCAACACAGCGACACGCCACACAGCGGAGATCCATGGTGGAACAGTACGAAAATAATGGCTTCATACCGACCAGAATATTTGCGGAACAGTTCGACACATCAGTGGTTACTGTTTTGTGTTTGCACCGTGAGGGACTACACCACAGACAGCCAGCAAGAAAGCCGTATTTATCAGAAATAAATAAGCAAAAACGTTTAGAATTAGCTCGGCTGTATTTGGATATTGACTGGAAAAAAGCGATATTTACAGACGAAAAGTTCGTTTATTTTATGTCATCACAACACGGTAGACTTCATTTATTTATGGCGAAGAAATGCAACTCGGTATGAAGAAAAAAATATTGTGCCAAATATGGAGTCTGGACACATCTTTGTAAATATGTGGGGCTGGATGAGTGCTGCTGGACCTGGGGAACAGGTGTGGATAGCAGGACGCGCTACAGCTGCTCATTATGTGCAAGTGCTGCAAGAAACCATGTTACCAACTGTGCGGTGTATTTATCCGATTGATGATATGCCAACAATATCATTTGTGCAAGACAACTGCCCTGTGCATCGAGTCCATATAGTGCGTGAAAGGTTCTGCCAATTTATATTAAAAGTACTAATTACTTAGATAGTATTTTAAGGACAGCTTCAATATCTTTTCTTTATGAAAACGAATAATTAAGCTGTAACCTTAATAACAGGAGATAAGTGGATGATACAATTAGTGTAATTAGTGTAATATACTATATATGTATAGCTTTATATAATCATCAATATGTAAATAAAACTATAGGTAAACAGTTTCAATAAAATTTACTAATTTTAATTATTGAATGTTTTATTTTGCTCCCTCTTGTTTAATATTTCTTGCTGATTTCCGTGTTTGAAAACACGGGTATTGTAATTCTTAGATATCAGTTAGTTGGTTAGTCAGTCAGTTACTTAGTTCAAATGGCACCTTGAAACATTAAAAATTGTCAATAACACTAAAATAGACAAAAAAATCCTTGAATAACTTCGGAATCCAAGTTACGCTAGTAACTAGAACAAGCGAGTGTGAGCAAGCGAGTTTATCTAATATATCTTAGATCTCACTTGCTCACACGAAGTAATAAAATTGCTACCCAATAACTTTCAAAGGAACCACAACCTATGTTAGGGTCGTGTGCAGACAAACTTTCAACCTTATTAAAATGACATAAGTCTGGCAGGCTTTCCTCTATAGGCAAATCTTATGCAAATAATGAGAGACGACGATATTTCGATCGACAATTATCGGGCCCAGTTCGGCCATCGTCGATTACCGTCTCTTTCTGTTTTGTTATGTTATATGTCATAGAATAATAAACTCTTTTACTAAGTAATCATTGGTATTAAAGACCGTATTCATTTGAAGGAATATTAATTCTTTTAAATATGCATGTGTGTGTGTATCTAGTGGAACCACAGTGCACGCTATTTTAACCCGTAAGAATTTTAAAACTATGACTGCAGATATGAACGCGATCGTACATACAAAAAATCACGCCTATCTCTCGGAGGGGTAGGCAGAGACTACATCTTTCTACTTGCCCCTATCCCTGCATAGGTAGGTACTTATTTCGCTTCGTCCACTTCATAACTCTCTTCATTTAAGCTCGGCGGTTTCGAATTCTACCTCTCTCTTGACCTTTCGCCAAGACGAAAATAAAAGAATCAGGAAGAACATTTTTCTTTTATTGGATTTTGTTTTTCGAAACTGTAGTAGTAGTAAACTTTTGTTAAACTAGCAATTGTGGCCGGGCCAGAACGGACGACATGCGTTTAAAGTAATAAGGCGTATTATTTTTTCAAATAAGACTGGTAGAAACCAAAAAGTTAACAAATAGGTGCCTGTGTAAATTAATAATAGAGTCAGATTTTTATTTGATTTTATGCATAATCTTATCAAGATATAATAAACCTAAGTTGGCGTTTACATCAGGCGCATCTGTTTTAAGCTGTGTATAGATCTCCCCACAATAAGAATCAAACCCAGGGACTTCAGAATTAAATAGTTTGGGTACTGATCCTAAAATTAAAAACACCAACATACCTGTCCGCACGATAGCACTCCAACTGATAAAACATAACCACCTGAGATGCGGAGATCGGGCGATAAGAGATGTGATAACGTTATCTCAAACTATATGACAACTTTGACCCAGAATATGTTATTTTTTTTTATCAAACGCGTCATTTTCATGAAATTATTTTTGAAACACTTCAAATCAGATGAGTTCATAGTGAATTTGATTGTATGCTTTTGACATATTTTTTTTATAAGTTACCTGACCTCTTTCTCAAGAACTCTAGAACGTTAAGTTAATGTTAAATTATTTTTTTAGGCGATGGGCTAGCAACTCTGTCTTTTTAAGACTGTTGGCTCTGTCTACCCCACAAGAGATATAGACGTGACCCTTTGTATGTATGTATGTATGTTAAATTAATTAAATGAATGAAATTTGCCGTGCCGTGTGGTTCCCGGCACCAATACAAAAAAGAATAGGACCACTCCATCTCTTTCCCATGGATGTCGTAAAAGGCGACTAAGGGATAGGCTTACAAACTTGGGATTCTTTTTTAGGCGACAGGCTAGCAACCTGTCACTATTTGAATCTCAATTCTATCATTAAGCCAAATAGCTGAGCGTGGCCTTTCGGTCTTTTCAAGACTGTTGGCTCTGTCTACCCCGTAAGGGATATAGACGTGATGATATGTATGTATGAATGAAATTTACTTACACATGTATTTTCGCGGAGTATGAAAATGGTAAAACTGACTGATCGAGTTTTCGCCCATAAAGCGTACTGCGTGCGCATAGCTCAATTACCGCGGTGGCCTCTATACCAACATAACACATAGATAAGAACGAGAAAAAAAACACATTACCTTCTTAACCAACAGAGGATGGATATTGTTGCTGCATTATGCTCACTTTTGGTACTTACATGCCAGGTATTTTATAAGAAATTCTTGAGAAAAGAAAAAAATTGTTATGGAAATACAACATACCTTTCAAACCCACAGAAAAGTCAGTCAAACCGCCTTGACCGAACGCCCAAAGGAGGGACAACCCTATGGGTGGTCTGTTTTGGTACGAGTTGCGTAGACTCGCGCTCTTCTGCACAGAAGCGATGCAGAACTCTGGGTAGTCATTTGCCAGCATTTGCAGAAGTAGTCTATGGCCATTCACTGATTGACCTGGTGATTTAAAGTTATAATTTTAATTTACCATCTACCAAACAATATGATAATGAAAAATTATCTTGATAAATGTGAATGTATTTTATCCCTTGCATGGTAAAGCCAAAAGTCTTGAAAGACTGATAGGTTACATTCTAAGTCTCAAATAGTGAGAGATTGCTAGCCCACGGGCTAAAAGAAGAATCCCAAGTTTATTTAAGCCTATCCTTTAGTCATCTTTTACGATCTCCATGAGGAAGAGAGGGAATGGTCCTATTCTTTCTTTTTATTGGTGCCAGTAACCAAATGGCACTAATTTGCAAAATACATTAAAAATTTGAAATATATAAATTTGGTAAAAATACAAATATTTGAATACAAACCTCTGCTCATGTCATTGGCAAGAGCGGTAAGAGTGACGTCAAAGAACAACTGAGCATTAGCCTTTCCAGCGTCCTGCAATACATTCTCCAGACTGGTCCTGATTTCTGTAGGTAACGTAGAAAGAGGATATGTTGGAGGGTAATTGGTAAATGTTGGGTCTTCAACTTCAATCTGGGTCTTGGAGTTGAGGAAACTGGCAACCTCCTTCAACCACACTAGTGGGGCGTTTGAGAAGCGTATTTTGTTTGTTGCTATTATATTGGCCAGCTCAGCCGGGTCCATCTGAGAAAAGAAAACAGTATAGTGCAACTACAAAAAAAAATTTCAAATATATAACTCTTCCCTTACTGAGTGACAGACAATACACAGTCCAAACAGTTAGGTTAAATATTTGAAATTCAGCCTATGGACACATTCAGTATAGGTATGAACTAAATGGTTGAAATTACTGGGATTTTTCTTTTTAAATGGGCAGACAATTCAACTAAAACCAAAATAGAGCTGATAACTTTAAAAACAAACAAAGAAAATATTGTATTATAGGTACCTACATTACCTTTAAAAATTAAGTAAGAGAATGTAAGAAATAACATATTTTTTAAACTTACAGCTTCAAAAGCTGCCTCTATAGTTTTTGGTGGTTTAGGTTTTGGGGGCTCCGCTTTTTTCTCTTGAGTCTTCTTTTTCTTTGAACCATTTTTGTTTTCCTTTGCGGGTTTTCTATCATCATCGATCTCCATTCCAGCATAAAAGGACTTTATTTGAGAATGAGGCACTACAATTAGAAAAAAAAAAATACTTTATTTCAAACTATATTTTTTAAATTTGAAGCATTACATTGGTAAAACTGATTACATTATCCATCTTTATTTTGTCATTTATGTCAATAATGTTATTTCAGTTTATATTTCATTTTCATGAAAATACTAGTTTCAGAGGGTTTGAATATCTCTCAAAACAAAACTGATGATTGATAATTTAAACAATATCAGATCCTTATCTTATAAATTATTATAAATGACCATGTTCAGCTGCACAGCTTTAATGGAAATGAGATACAAATAGTGACATTAATGCTAATGATGTTTAAGTGTTTAAACACTTTAGTAAATATAATAAGATTGTCATTTAATGTTATCATTTTTATTTATAATAATTAAGTAATGAAGTATATTGGTACCTTTACGTATACGTAATATTAGTATCTCCTCAATAAGAAATTATACCATATGCCAAGCTGCATTTTATGCAGTATTATTACCAAGGTATGTCGGAGTGAGGGTTATAAAAATAAATATATTGAAACCAATATAATCTACAGAACTTATTGTTATGTTGGCGCAGGGTTCTGGATAATACAAACAATAAGAGAAAGTGCCGAAAAAACTTAAAATTATTACTCACTAATGTCCTCAAGTTTTGGACCGTTTTTAAATGACTTCTTTTCTTCTTCCTTATTTTTGATTTTACCATTTTGAGACTTCTTGCCCTTCCCGACAACTTCCCATTGACCATTCGACATATTTTTAGGTTTTATAATAAATTTGTTAAGAATAATAATTTGTAAATAGCGCAGAAAGCGACAAGTTACACGTCAAAATCAAACAGCACATCAAAAAAAAATTGACGCATTACTATTGGTCAATTTAGTTCCACTCTGTCAAAACGTGGCACGGGGAAAAGAAAATGGGCTTTGGTCGTGCGTAATCAGCAGTAGAGCAAAGTCAGACTCGGATAAAATAAGTTATATGATTTATTGAATATCGTGCATTACAAACTTTATATACTACATTGAGCATAAAAATATTATTTATAACCAATTGTGTAACGAAAAAAAAGTTTAACTACAAACTATAGTAATTTTATTTAAAAATTAAATTTATTAACTTAGGCAACACTCAACACAAGTGTTGTAGTATTTCTCCGTGAATTACGCACTTGTTTCAATCGATCGACTTCAGCGGCCTATCGACTATAAATATGATGTAAACACCATATTTTTATTTAACGTGCAGCGTGTCCGCGATCGTTAACGATCTTAGAAAGAAAGGAACGCTTTCAGCGCTAAATTCCACAAATGTTGAGGTTTTTTGAACTTCTGATATAAAGTTTTTACTCAAATTACTATACATACATATAAACACGTCTATATCCCTTGCGGGGAAGACAGAGCCAACAGTCTTAAAAAGACTAATAGCCAGGTTCAGTTGTTTGGCTTAATGATAGAAGGATTTTGTCAATCTAGCGTCTTTTTCACAGATTGGTGTCAAAGAAGCTTTGCTTCTTTTTGTTTTCTATAATGATTGCACTAATTGTTAACTGTAATTTCATCAAAATACAGCATTTTGGGTTAAAATTAATATTTTGTATTAGAAGAGGAATCCTTAGTTTTTATTTATTTAAATCTTACAAACGAACGGTTTTCATAGTAAAAAATTTTCATGCTTTCACAGGCCGCACACAGTAAGAACGCTGCGAGCCTATCAGTGCATAGGAACTAGTCCAATATTATGACGTGAAACGGGACAGCGATAGTTTATCGGGGGTGGACAGTGTTTTTTTTAATTAAGCGCTAGCATGTTGCCTTTCTTTCTTTATATACGGCCATAGAGAAGAGTTGAATGGGAACAACACTTTCCACTTAGTCGACATTATGTTGTTATAAAATTTTGGGATAGTTTTCTTCACTATTCTTTTGTAAAAAAAATTGGCTCAGCAGTCAGCAGTAGACATTAAATATTATTATCTGTGGTCAGCAGGGAGACAGATGTTTTTTATTTTAGTTTTTACGAATTTTCTTGTAAGTAGTGTTGTGTGTCTAAATTTTCACTGAAAAGTCGTCAAGTAAATAAAGTGAAACGTGGTAGTGGTGGACAAAAGAGTGATTTTAATTTTAATTACAAACATTTTGATAATGGAATATAAACTATCAGATGATTTGAACACCACCCTGAGAGAAAGGGTGTTTTTTGCAGCAAGGGATGGAATGTCTCTAACCCTTTATGCTTTATTATACGAGAAAAATACAGACGAAATAGATGATTTACTGAATAATGTAAGTATTACACACAGCACAGGGCTCAGCTTCAGACTTCATTTCATTTGCCTAATGTCATCATGTTTAATTTTTTTGATCCATACTATCTATTTTTATCGTACAAATCAGACTGCGTTACCTTTTGCGCGCTGGATAGAAACCGTGATTTACGAATTATTTTTCCTGCGTAGTCAAATTAAGAATTTGCGTCGTATCATAATTTGACTGTCGAATTATCTTGGTAGCAAGACCTTCATAGGAAATTCACTAATAAAATACAGTTACTTTTCCAAAGCACTCGGTTTTCTTGTTTCTTTGTACCAATTTATTATCTAATTGTATTGTTGACCTAACATGTATAGTTTCTTATTTTAATATTTACTAAAATTACTGTAAAAGACAAGTATAGTCTGGCAATATAGTAGACAACATTAGTACTACAATACAAAGTATTTTAATAAAAAAATCTTTTTTATTTTTTTTGCTTTGAGATCATTTGTTTCATTCATATATTACATTAAAATATTACATAATTGTATACAAATAACTGATAAACTAACATTTTAGATTTATTTTTCAATGATTGAATCAAAAATTATTGTAAATAAAAGTTGATTGACTTATTAATTGATGGATAACCTTTAAAACTGTAGTCTTTAGATGCACAAAATGTTGGTAATTTCAAGAAGTTCATTGTTTTTAAAATTAGGCAAATTAATTCTAATATTGTTGTGCAAATGCAGGTAAATGACATGTCATTGAACTTCAAACACTCACACACATACACTTCACAAACAGATCTGAAGGTTGGCATTGGCAGAGATAAATTTATGTTATCTTTAAAATGTCATATGTTTATGATAGTGAACTTTGGTTTGATGGATTATTTGTTTATGTACTAGCTTTTCTTCTGGGCTTTGCTCCTGAGGGAATTTCCAGAAAAAAAGTAGTCTATGTCATTATTTAAGGTCTATTCTGTCTGTGTGCCAATTTTTTATATAAACTAGTACTGTAGATTTTATTTTAACACAAATCTTTTTGCTTTATTATTACAGTGGATAACAGTTCTACAAATTCTTCAACCCATTATTAATAAAAGTAACTTGTAAAATTGTATTTTTTTTATTTAAGTTTTTTACATTGCTACTGATTTTGATTATATTTAAAATGAGTACTTATTAAATAGTACTCGTGACTGATTGATTATGTAAAAGTAATTTTCAGGTATTCAGTACCTAAAGAAACAATATTTTTGTACTCTAAACATAAACAATCTTTATTCATCCTATTATATAAAAAATATATTTCCAAAATAAATTATAGCTAATAGCAAAATTAGTTAATCACAATACATGTCAATTTGTTTTGGTTTTTCTTCTCTTGGCTATAAATTAGTTTTAAAATGAAGTATTTTATATTTTTGATATTGCGCAGTATTGAAATTTGTAAATTTAAAAACCACTCACACCTACAAATTTCAATAATATAAGATTATATATTAGGCAATAATTAATAACAATATGTACAACAATATTTTATAAAGCTACGTTTCCTGTGATTGTAAAAGGCAGAGGAACCTTTAATTGGCTTTTCCTGTGAATTTTCAAAGGGCGTCGAAAAATACTAGGCAAAGGCACCTTTATTAAATTCGGGGCGTCCTGGCGAAAGGTCAAGATTACCCTAAACTGACTGAGAGAATGATGATTGAGATGAAGCGAAAGAAGTACTTTGCATTCTTAGCGGATGCCCTCTAGTCTAGTCTAAAAAAATATACCTTTCTGCCAAATTTCATCTTTACCATCCAAATAGTTTATGAGATATTGTAATGAGCAAGTATGGGTAGTAAGTATTTTTCGCTCCATCTCTTTTCCATGGATGTCGAAAAGGCGACTAAAGGATAGGCTTGTAAACTTGGGATTCTTCATTTAGGCGATGTGCTATGAAGCTGTCACTATTTGAATCTCAATTCTATTATTAAGCCAAACAGCTGAACATGGCTTGTCAGTCTGTTGATGACTGTTGGCTTTGTCTATCCCTCAAGAGATATATATGTATGTAGCATTTTTTACCACTGAATTAGTTTTTCGTTTGCATTTGTGATAAGTATACTACATCATTTTCTTTTCCATAAACTTAGTTTTTCTCTTCAGGATGTATGCAGCGATGGAGTAAAATGTACACCGTTAATAGCAGCCGCACGCCATGGCAGAGAGGGTGCTGTCAGGATACTGCTGGAGAAGTTCCGACCACCAGTCCGATTGGAGACGGAAGGCACTGTCAAGTTTGATGAATATGTAATTGAAGGTATGTATTTTTTTTAATCTGTTGCCTCATGAAATAATCGTCTTGCCGTGTGGTTCCCAGCACTAATAGAAAAGAGGGGAGGTTTATTTCTGTTGACTGTACAGTATCAAACCTGTGGTTTTGCTAACAATCAATTTCTCTGATAATAATGTAGTTAGTGCACACAAAGAGTAAAAATATTATTGTTTGTTGTTTAAATTCATTCCTTCATAATCATTTTATTCAACACTGTCTCTAGTCTCGGCTGAAGATATTGTTTTCTCTCTCTGTTTCTCATTCTCTCCTTGTCATATTTGCGTATTTACCAATTCCCACAGGTCTGTATTTCAAGGGCGTTACAGCCGCAGCTCTCAATAAAATGTCAAAAATAAATTTATCCTTAAAAAAACTCCTACACGTTCATTGTCAAGTTCATATTCATGTAACAAGGAGTAGCCTGAAACACGCGAACAAAACAAAGACTTGTTCCACATTTTTCCGAGTAGCGAGCATTGACTTTCCTTTTTTTTTTAATGGCCGCTACTCCGAACGCGTTTTGATTTAAATTTAGAATACCAGCGTTTACATACAAAGGAACTGAATTTGAACGTCTATATTTCGCCGTGTTGGCATGTTGCCATAATCTTTGTTCACATTATATGATTTAAGCTAATTAATATGGCATGGATTCGCTTGACCGTTTGTCATGCTGATTTCGCGGATACATCTGCGACATACTGTGGCAACATGCATGTACAAAATGCAGTGTATTTTGGTATAATATTGTACTTTTCCGATAAGATAAATAAAGTAATAAATGTAGTTTCTTAGATTTACGCACTTATGTTCTATATTCCATGAGGGACAAGAAAATTCATATTGTGTGACGGCTGTATGCTGCTGAAACACGTGCGGTTGCTTTGGATTGTGCAATCTGTATCGCATGGTCAACCATGTGCTGTTATTGCTGGCAATATAAAATCGGTCCATCATTATCTTCCTATGGATCTTCTAAACACTTATCACTCTCATATTAAGAATTTAAAATCCTGAATTTCCGACATGCGAAGTCCTAGGCATGTATCTGACAAAAAAAAAATTGACGGACTATAAGAAAACTGAAATTTGTTACCCGTAAAAGCTACGTCACGTAAAAAGGATGAATGAGTGTAGTTTGACTAAGCAAATACAAGAAGAGTGAATAAAAATACTAGGCAAAGGTACCTTGATTAAACTCGGTGCGTCCTGGCAAAAGGTCTGGTCAATATTACCCTAAATTGACTGAGAGAACGATGATTGAGATGAAGCGAAAGAAGTAAGCAAAGATCGTGGCTAGTGGAAACATGTAGTCTCTGCCCACCACACCGGCAGAGGCAGGATTTTATGTATGTTTGTGATACGTAAGCGTCTTAGAAATTATCTGAATCACGTTCACAATGATCTTGATCCATTTCTTCTATATCATCCACACGTGAATCATGACCGGAAATGTTGTGATGCTCGAATCTTCTTGTTATGATAGGTCATTCAGTGCGTTTGGAAATTAAAACAAACAGTGGGAGAATTTGGAAAGTTTTGCCGTAAACAGTGGCGCAATTGGATTACTTTGTTATCGAGTTGTTAGTGTAAGGATTCCTGTACACTATGGTGTTGGAGTTCGTAACTTGGCAACTTATCCAGCATTTGCGGTTAGAGACAAAAGAGGGCAGCTTCTTGTTGGGTCTTAGATAAAAGTAGTGCTATATTGTACTTTTAAATAGAAACAGGAATTGTGTGCTTCTGCGCAGTTGTGAAGCTATCAAATTAATCAAAGCGTTGGGAAACGTAATGAAAACAACGTGTCACAGACAGACTTCGCCGTACTTATCTAAATAAGTTCCATTCGGAACGCCTCGTTTGCGTGAACTGACTAAATACCTTATTGTGACCCTCCCTCATGTGGTGAACGAATGCCCACTTCGCTGTTTTCTTGTTTTTACACACATACATACACATGGTCACGTCCACATCCCTTGCGGGGTAGGCAGAGCCAACAGTCCTGAAAAGACCGAATGGCCACGCTCAGCTATTTGGCTCAATGGTAGAATTGTGATTCAAACAGTGACAGGTTGCTAGCTCATCGCCTAAAAATAAGAATCCCAAGTTTGTAAGCCTATCCCTTAGTCGCCTTTTACGACATCCATGGAAAAGAGATGGAGTGGTCCTATTCTTTTTTTGTTTTGGTGCCGGGAACCACACGATTTTTGTTTTTATGATGCGAGTATACTAACGGCTGCATCGTAATGAATTGCCTGCGATCCCATGATGCCCTCAAAAATGCAAGAAGGGCGCACGGGGGGGTTTTAGTGGGTAGGCTGACACTAGGTGTTAGGCGTCCCACACTCCCCGGTGAAGAACCGGGGGGTTGTTCGTAAAAAGGATTGTCTTACCCATCGCGATAACAATAAAACACGCATGGACTTGAAATTGGATTTGACAAAGAATTCTTCTCATTTAAGGGAAGCATTCGTCCATACATTAAAAATCACTAAGCTGTCCGACTACAGTGTAGTCCGTTTAGTACGACTTCGCATACAGCAACCAACCGTTTTTAGCGACGCAAGTTTAGGCATTTGTTTGGTTCTAGTATAACTTGAATGAAAAGACATTCGTTTATTGCAACTTCGCTTACAACGACCAACCGCTTTTAACGACCGAATTTCACACATGATTGTCCGGTTACAACGATGAGCGTTGCCGTGTTTACAAATATGCAATTCCTAGAAAGAATAATATAAATAAATAGCTATCTCAGCTATCGCCCCGCGCGACACCTCTGATTGGAAATTGACTGTTTACATATTTTACGGCAGTACAAATTTGCGGGTAATGAGTGACGCGCACTAAATGGCTTCCGCTAAACGAAAAAGTTTCTCCATTGAAGAAAAAAGTGTTATAATACAACGGTTAGAAGCTGGCGATATGTTTCGTTTATATAATGCAGTTCGTACTTCCTACTATACTAATAAAACCAGAAAACAAACAAAAAATACAGACTTCTTGCACTAATGTTAAGTTGTTAGAATAGATTTATACTTACTTATAAGAAAGCAGTACATTACAATACATGTAGGTATATTACACATCCTTACATAATTTGAAGATTTAATTAATAAATACATATTTTGATTAAAATTAGTTTTGTTATTTGCTCGTCACCTAAAGGGCATATATCTGTAATATTTGATAAATAAAAAACATATTTTTTTTTTTCTGTTCCTTTAATACGACTTCCGGTTAGTACGACGTTATGTCACCGGTCCCTTGGCCGTCGTTATAACAGGATTCTACTGTACATCTTTTCACTCGCCACGACCACGATCCCTTGCATATTTCTTTCTAAGCACAACATCCATCTCTATTACCTTTCCTCATCTACCTAATTTTTTAAAATACATACATACATAAAATCACGCCTCTTTCCCGGAGGGGTGGGCAGAGACTACCTCTTTCCACTTGCCACGATCTCTGCATACCTCCTTCGCTTCATCCACATTCATAACTCTCTTCATACAAGCTCGGCGGTTTCGGGTACTTTTGACCTGACCCTTTACCAGGACGTCCTTAATTTGATCAAGATACGTTCGTCTAGGTCTTCCCACTCCGACCTTTCCCTCCACACTCTCCTTGTATATCTGCTTAGTTAGCTTTTTTTTTAATTACCTTATTTAATTTCCAGGCGCAACAGCCCTATGGTGCGCCGCTGGCGCCGGCCATCTTGGCATCGTCAAGCGTCTAGTCCGCGGTGGGGCTAACGTTAACCACGCTACCAAAACTTTAAGTACCCCCCTTAGAGCCGCCTGCTTCGATGGAAGACTGGATATAGTGAAATACCTGGTCAGGCATGGCGCTGATATACACAAGGCGAATAAGTATAACAATACGTGTTTGATGATCGCCGCGTATAAAGGACATTTCGATGTGGTAAGTCTTTTTGGGCCCAAAATTTAGATTAGGGGGAGCTATTATTCTAAAATTAAATCAAATTGAAGATAAAAGACCACAGAATAGCCAACTTTACACCAAGAGTGCCATCAAAAATACGCATTATAATAAACTAGCTGTGCCCGCGACTTCGTCCGCGTGGAATAGTTATTTTGGGCATCATTGAAGCCCTCAAGGATGAATAATTTTCCTCGTTTTTTTTTTCACATTTTTCATTATTTCTTTGCCCCTAATAGTTGCAGCGTGATGTTATTATATCGCGATAAATGGTCTATTCGACACTAAAATAATTTTTCAATTCGAACCATTAGTTCCTGATATTAGCGCGTTCAAACAAACAAACAAACTCTTCAGCTTTATAATATTAGTTTAGATGTTGAACAAATATGAATTTTGTTTGCAAAACTATTACAGAGAATACTGACTGACCGATTGACTAACCAACGCACAATCCAAACAACTTGGTTGACTTGAAATTCGACATGTAGTTTCCTTATGTGGTCCAGGGTGCACTAAGAGAGAATTTTATGAAATTCCCACGGAAACGGAAATTAATGGGAGTATTCGTTATACGCGAGTGGAGCTGCGGTAGTAAGAAGATAAAACTAAACAAAACATATCCGTTATCATACATATGGTCACGTCTATATCCCTTGCGGGGTAGACAGAGCCAACAGTCTTGAAAGACTAAATGGCCACGTTCAGCTATTTGGTTTAATGACAGAATTGAGATTTAACTAGTGACAGGTTGCTGGCCCATCGCCTAAAAAAGAATCCCAAGTTTGTAAGCCTATCCCTTAGTCGCCTTTTACGACATCCATGGGAAACAGATGGAGTGGTCCTATTCTTTTTTGTATTGGTGCCGGGAACCACACCGCATACCCGTTATCCCACGTAATATAATCCTATGATGTAATACTTATCCTTATTACAATAGAAATATATTTATCATACTACATATTATCAGCAGATAACGTGATAAAAATGGAAATGCATACCTACGTAATGCTGTACAGTTGGGGAGCAATATGTTTGCAATATTATGTGACTGTACAAAATTTTCATGCTGTGAACATCATTGAGAACACACACATAGTATAAAGCAAAGTAGCTTCTCGCATCGCATCGCATCCTATGTCTGTATGTATGCTTAGATCTTTAAAATTACACAACATATTTTGATGCAGTTTTTTAATATATAGACAATAAAAAAAAGAGTGATTCAAGAGGAATGTTGCCCGTGCGAACCCGGGCCAAGTCGCTAGTAAATCAATATAATAAAGATCGTTACGTGCGCGTTTAATACCTGCATTATTTATAAATAAAATAAATCAATTTTATAGAATTTTTTTGTATTATTGTAAGAGTTTGTTTGTTTCTTTCGTTCTATATCTTTTAAATATGTATACATATGTTTACTAAAACAATTTTATTTTCGTTGAATTTCGCATATTTAGCAGGGATTAAGTTCTCTTTTACGTTGAAAAAAAATCAGTACCCAATGAATATTATAAATGACGTCACTAACTAACTAAACGTGAGCGAAACAGCGGAGAAGAGCTAATATACATATATTTTACAACGTTATTAAAAATAAATAAACTTCATTATGTGTATTCACATGATAAAGCCATACACTACCATTAACTTATTGATAAGAGGCGTAACATAATTAAGTAGGCAACTGTTATCATGGAGTAGTTGTTATCAAATACTACTTGACGTTTGCTACTATACTACATTATTGACTGGCTGAGTTATGTAGCTTTTCAAGTGATAAATGATACTAATACATGTTTCCATACAAACATTCATTTGAGGGGTAGAAAGAGCGCCAACTGTCTAGAAAAGACTGAAAGTTAGCGATTAGCCGTATAGCTTGGAATTGAGATTTAAATAATAACAGGTTGCTATTCCATCGCCTAAAAGAAGAATCCCAAGTTTATTACAATAGATTAATTTTCAAAAATGGATACAATGTATCACTTATTGACGTCACAACACTTAAATCTAATTATATCTACTACCGCTTCCAAAGCACATGTGTAGAATAAGCGGCGGAACAAACTACACTGTAGCATGTTCACCGGACCTCAATTTACAAATGTAGATCTCTTAAGTCTAAATCGTCGACGAATGCACATTGTCTTCATTAAAAATAAAATATGGTATCCAATTTTGAAAAAAAATCTTTTCTATTTTATGGATATCGTGTAAACATACATTGGAAAGGATAAAATTTGCGAAGCCCAATTTTTCGATACTGATATAGCATTATCAGAGGTGTCATTTTTTTTATAAGGCGATGCGCAAAAGCCGGCCTTATCACATTATGTTATTACGTCCAGGGTAACTTGAATTTATGTTTATTCCATAGACACATTCATCTATTGCCAATTTCCGTGCTGGTTGGTGCCTGCTGCATAAATATATATATATATATAGTTTTGCTAGTTAGTAAGATATACCCACCCTTCGCACCTTGGGATTCGCTAAATCTTTTATCATGCGAACCGCTTTGATTGGTTTGATTGGAATTCCCTCCCCGATACATATAACTTGGTGATTTTCAAAACAAAAGGGAATAGACATTATTTGTGAATGCGTGCTGGTGCACAAATAATGCCTAGGGACCTTGCTTACTTTGACCTGAGGTCAAACGCACTTAAATCTTTGAAAAAAAAACCTCGTGCAGATTATCCAAGCCAGTCACGGCTTTTTAAACTTAGATTTTTTCTTTTAAGCGATTGGCTAGCAACCTTTCTCTATATGAATCGCAATTCCATCATCATAATGTAGCCTTTCAGTCTTTTAGAGTTTATTAGAGACTGTTGGCTCCCCGTAAGGGATAAAGACGTGATTATACATATGTATGTATCATTCCTTAATAAGGTGATGCGCAGAAGGCGGTCTTATCGCATTATGCAACATTATCCAGGTAAACTTAAATGTATGTTTGTTTATTTCAGGTGCAGTTTCTATTAGACAGCGGCGCGAGAGTGGACGAAAGGGCCCTATGTGGTGCTACGGCGTTACATTTCGCAGCGGAGTGTGGACATGCTGAAGTAGTTTTGGCACTAATAGATCACAACGCTAAAATACTCACAAATGAGAATGGTAGGTTTTTTTTTAAATATTTTTTGTGACTCAGGCTGAGTGAGTAATGATTAGGTATAATAAATCTATGAGCGGTTTTTTTTTTAGTTTTTTTTTCTTTCGTTAGTGGATTTAGAACGGTTTGTTACAAGGTCGATAACAACTGAATTTGCGACGTTGTAAATTTTAAATTCATTAGTAGCTAGTTTGTTTAAAATCAGCTAGGATATTTTTGTATTGGTTTATTTTCATATAAAAATGTTAGGAGCTGTGCCCATAGACAGACTAGCATACCATTGTATAAGAAAACCTTTTAAATCATCATAAATGATAAAGATTGACCAATCATTTCTATTTTCAGCTATGATGCCAGTTTGAACCAATTTAACCAAATAATATTTTTTTGCAGGTATGACCCCACTACAATGTGCGGCGGAACGCGCACGCGCATCAGTTGTAGAGATCCTGGCGGCGCGGCCGGAAGTGACTCGCGCGCAGGCTATAGAGGCGTTTGAGCTTTTGGGAGCTTCGTTTGCTAATGACAAGGAGTATTATTGTTTAAGAGTAAGTGCATATGGTTTCATTTTTTATTTAAAAAGTCAAATTGAGGACGTGAAGACATCAAAGAGTACCCTGAAACAATGAGCTTCCACGAATGGGATGAAAAATGTGGATAAAGCGAAAAAAGTATGCAGCGATCGTGGTTAGTGGAAAGATGTATTCTAGGAACGAAGTGTGATTTTTATTGATCCATGAACTTTTGAGATATTTTGCGGATCGACAGGTAGATGAATATACCTAATAAAGACTTTAAAACAATAAGAGGTTCTTGTTAAGTACCCCTTTAATAGCAGATTAGCCTTAAAGGTAACTTAATTTTTTGACAGAATAACGTTCATTTTCTTTTTGAGCATTTTAATTCGATGATAATTTTCTCTTTTTTAAAGATGGCGTACCAATACCTGCACAGAGCAATGGCGATGCGCTACGACACGAGATACGGACTGATGTTGAAGAAGCCGGCTGAGCCTATACCCGCTTATGACAATTGGAAGGAAAGCACTACCATAGAGGTACGTTCAATCCAGGTTTTTTTTTTTAAATATGGAATGACTAGCTGACTTCCGATACAAGTACCCTATGTCCTTCTCTGTACTGCACACTGTATGTAATGTATGTAGAATACTAAAACATAAACATACTTTCACATTTACAATATCATTATGGATTTTCACCATCAGAGTGTGTTTCTATTTGTAATCTTAGCTGTATTGCTTTAGAACCATCTGTTCACTACCTACCCTAGCTTCTTTACACGTCCTGTTATCTGAATGAGTAGTTTCTCAGTAGTTTCTCACCATGTATTCTCTCACTTACCGTGGCTCCATGCTGACCTGTGCTCTGTGAAACTGTAAAAAATCGAATTAAATTAAATTGTATGATGAATAGGAATAATTACTTATTTTTGTTTTGTTTTTCATTTATTTAGTTTCACAACAATTAAAACATTCGTGAAATTATTGCATCAATAAACAAAAAGCTGTCGGAGATAAAACGAAGTACATAACATATTGTTGAGGAGAGTCCACAACGCCTCTTACAAAACGCTACATTAATGTGACGTCACACCTGAGTTTCTCGTTCGCATCATGAACCTTATTTGTTTGGCAGCTACCTTAATTATTACATTTACGCATATGATTTCTTAATAAAAGTTCCATATTTTTTATTCACTGATGGCGTAGATATTTTAAAAAAATATTGAATTTCTAAAATCGACTTCTCATCGTAAATTGAATGAATATAAAACATTTATGGCGTCAAAATTAAACTTAAAAATTCACGTAAGTGTAATTAAATGTATTCTATCATTATTAATAACAAATTTATATTGTTCTGAAACCTTGTCATCATCCCTATTATTAGACAATTTCGATTTTCAAAATTATTTGTTTACATAATCAGGAAGTAGAGCGGCTCCACGGCAACGCGCACGCGCTCCACATGGAGGGGCTGACGGTCCGCGAGCGGGTGCTGGGCCGCGCGTGCCCCGACCTGCCGCACCCGGTGGTGTTCCGCGGCGCCGTGTTCGCGGACGAGGCGCGCTTCGACCGCTGCCTTGCTCTGTGGCGGCACGCGCTCGCCCTCAGGCAGAGCAACGAGGTTGGTGACGCGTTCTTAGTTTGAATTTTCGATTCGTGTTACAGGGGATTCTTTCTTTTTTTTTTTTTTGAATAGCCTATTTTGTTCGAAATGGCAAGCAGAGAAAAAAATAAATAAAAATAAAACGTGTTCTATATTTAAATATAGTGATGAATTGTAAAATTTGCGCGCGTTTTCTTGCAAGCGTCGCAACTATGGGTCCAAGACTATTGTTATCGTGTGATTATGCTTATTACAAAATATCTGCCACCTGCACACTCTATGTAAGTGTCTTGTTGTAAGAGAAAGTGTCTAATATCGTAGTGTCTGCGATAGATATACTAAAGTAAAAATAGACAGAATGCCAATAGACTTCCTCGGGAAGGCCTGACTGTTCGGGAGCGAGTGTTGGGTCGCGCGTGTTCCGAAATCCGGACCTCTCTCGGTGGTGTACCGGTGTATTATATCGGATACATTCCACTTATTTGAATTGAATTTTAACCAGAATTGTAGCGTAACTTGTGTGTAAATGAGAGAAAATTGAGGTGCATTATATATTTATATAAAAATGAATTGTCATTAGGAACTTTATTTTTATGAAGTCTTCTCGTTATATCCAGGTGTCGGTTGTGAAAGATCTGCTCAGATTCGCTCAAGTGTTTTCACAAATGATACACATCGGTATTGAACTGCCACTTGTACAGGTAAATATTTTTAAGATTTTAATACATACATACATATAATCACGTCTATATCCCTTGCGGGGTAGACAGAGCCAACAGTCCCGCAAAGACTGATAGGCCACGTTCAGTTATTTAAATCCTAATCTATTTGTGTAATTTCCTTCCAAACCTTCTCAGCCGTGGCTTCGAAATCTCATTTTTTTACGTACGTACCTATATCCTCCCATGTTTTAAGAACCAGCAAGACAAATTACAGATTTCTATAAACAGTGGTATCGGATGTGCGTCGATTGATCGGACAATTTCTTTTATAATATACCACATTTTCTTCATAGTTTCGTTTCCACGGGTATTATTGACACAAAGATAAGCACACTCTCAAAATCGGTCGATCAATTTTGAATTTATTCGGTACAAAAATAAATTACCTTATATTATTACTTTAAGAAAGATTTATGACTATTGTTTTTGTTGTAAAGGTATGTTACGTGTTAGAAGCATGCGCAGAAGAGCTGAGAAGAGGCACGAAAAGACTGGAGAAACCACAAGTCAACCACGATCCGGACGCGCTAATAGTATGTACCTTTTGTTTCTTATGCTAACGTTATGCATAATACCATTATCTTTGACGAGGTAAGTTGGAGAGGCGGTACCTACAATTATAAAATGTTTAAACTGTATTATCCCAAAATATCGCCACAGCCTCAAAGTAAGTTGATGAGATGGTTTTTTAACCGACTTTAATAAAGGAGGAGGTTTTCAATTCGTTCGTACTTTTTTGTCTTTGATTTGCGCGTTCTCATTTGTACCCTTTTAAGTTTGATTCAAATTTGTTATAGGCATGGTATTATTTAAAGTTGTTTAAAGTACTAAACTGGTTACAAAACTTGGTGCAAAGCGATCGAAATGACCCAAAGGCCATTAATTATTTGGTATATCTAATTGAGTGAATTTAATGGAGTCTTATGGGTTCATAATAAGTAGAAAAGTTGGGTCAGATTTGGTTGTATGTGTGGCGACATCACTAACGTCACACACAAATTGTCTGAAGAAATTGACGCGTCCGTTAATAGCAGCGAATAATCTAAATCGCGATTACAAAGATTTCACGGATTGGAGCAAAAATACAACCTCTGACTCAACATCGTCTGTCGCGCGGTTCCCCAGGCATTACACTTAGCCTGGCGGAAGATCTTGCCTTTGGTGGCGGTCGAGCCGAATTATTTCTCCCCCTACATATGTAAGTACCGCCTTCACAACCGACCTTGCGTAGCTTTCAAGGTATCACACGTAGATAGATTTCTTCACGTTTTAGATGTTATGTGATTTAATTAGAATAGCGTAATGCGTAAAATGCACACTAAATACTATGCGCCGTAGAAATTTGTCTGTTATGCGTTACTTTACACCGTCACACAGAAATGATGGCGTTTGTGTACTGTAAGTTTTCTGTGACCAAGGAATGATGTAAAGATAGTATATTTTATTATTTTATACTGTTTGCTAAAGGCAATATCCATGAAGGCACACTGTTAGAAATAATTTTTGTTTGTAGACATTGTGGTCTTACTTGTCCTCCTAGATTTATTCCCGGTTGCATTTTCATCACTGTGGAGAGGAGCCCCCGGGGTATGCCTTTGTTATTGACATTGTTGTTTTACTATTTATAAAATAATACAGGTATTTAACGTGCACGTTACGTTCGCTTGTTTTATCTCGGACGGACGTACATCGGTGTAACTTATTAAAGTGGTAGTACGTACAGGGAATTATTTCTTTTTTTGAATAGCCTATTTTTTTTGAAATAGCAAACAAAGAAAAAAAAACATAGAACGTGTTCGATATTTAAAGAGGAAGAAAGTATGCATTGTAAAATTTGCGCGCGTTTTCTTCAAGGGTCTCTAATAACGGTCTAAGGCTATAGATATCGTGTGATTATAAATATCTGCCACCATCGCACTCTATGAAAGTGTCTTATTGTGAGAGAAAGTGTCTTATATCTTAGTTGCTGCGACAGATATTAAGGAGCGAGTGTATTAAACGTGCACGTAACGTACCCTTGTTTAATTTTTTTTTGTGCGATGATAATTGTAACATGATTTGGAACGTCCGAGATAAAATAAAGGTAGGTACGTTACGTGCACGTTTAATACCTGTACGTAGTATTTATAAATAGTATAATGCAATGTGAAAGGTTATTCTTGTTTTAGATTAGGAACAAAGGCATGCAATTAAGTGTTCGATGTGCATTATATTGTTAGTATAAGTATACTTATAGTTATTTAGTGTATTATGGTTAAATGACGAATTAAATTTGCTTTCGGCTGGACTTGTTTTGGACAAAAAAGGGAGAAGCAACAAAAAGTCAATGTGTTTAATTAAATAATTCTCTAAGTAGGTAATGCCGTGTGGTTCTTGGCACCAATGAAAAAAAAAAAGAATAGGACCACTTCGTCTCATGGATGTCGTAAGGCTTATAAACTTGGGATTCTTCTTTTAGGCGATGGGCTAGCAACCTGTTACTTTTTGAATCTCAATCCTATCATCAAGCCAAAAAGCTGAACATGGCCTATCAATCTTTTCAAGGCTCTGTCAACCCCGCAAGGGGTATAGACGTGATAAAGAGTTTCTCTTTCAAATCATGATTCCTTCTAGAGTAAAGAAATGTTGCAAAGTTGACTCCGATATCCGAAACATAGAATTTGAGAACGCAGCCACAAATACGCAGAGTATTTTAAAAAATTTAATTGTTTGATGACAAGACCATGCACTGATTTATATTTTGGGGAATTTTTAACCTGTGGATCGAATTCGAAGGTTTTATTTTACGGTACTGAAAACAATACCCGGTTGATGTGGTCCTAATTATCGACCCGAAGATAAAGCTTCATACCTTAAAGAAAATTCTGCAAAATACTCTTTATATATATTTTATTTAATCGTCTTAATATTCTTAATCTAAAAAATTCAATTTATTAAAAAAAACCAGTCCAAAACACGTCTGCTTATACTAGCGCTTCTCAACACATAAACACTAACATAGATCACCATCCATTGGTACCGTACGCCACAAGTATTGAAGCGAAGACCTTGGTCCGCGGAATGTTGTTGCAGGAGGAATACGAGAGCAATGTGCGGACGGCGCTTTATTTGGTCGCAGTGGCTGCTAGACTATTGGAGAATGACGGGAATAGTGAAGTGAGTTTCATAAAAAATATATATTTTTCTTTTTCTTATCTTAATTTTTTTTTTGGCAATTTTATTGAATATATTATATCTTAAACTTTTCCTAATTAAGAGCCCAGGAACTCACAGATAAATTTTAGTAATGGGTGCATAATTTTGTAAATGAAATATTTGATTGATATTGAAGATATTCCTTAGAAACGAGTACGAGTAGGTACTGTAATCTGACTTTTAAAATATGTAAGGCTCAAAAGTGTGTACTACTACTGGCCGCATGTAATTCTTTGTAACGACTTAGCTCCTGTAACAGAAAGGGACCATCTATTAGTTTGATTGCCTTTAGTAATCTGAGCGTATATTGTTATTTATATGGTGAATATAAAAAAAAGACTTTCGTAAGAACTTTAGGCATCTCAAAAATCATTAATTAACAGGAAACATGCAGATCAGTTCGCCGCGCTGTGTTCAACCTAAGGAACGTGAGATTGCGTTCTGGACAAACTATTTTACATTTGGCAGTCAACAGGCAAACCCCGGTCGATGATTTCCATACGAGCGACGTGTGTCAGTAAGTATCATTAATTAAGTACTTTATATTTATTTACTTGTTGGGGAAACATGCAATTGTAATAGCTCTGCAACAATAAACATATATTGTAATAACAAAATAGTACTTAGAGAACGTTAAATAGACTTTGATAATTAAAGTTTTTATATTAACTAATTGTTGTATTCTATTGCAGTTTAAACATATATAATATTATACAGTTACTGGATTTTACTTATGTTATGGTATATGTTATGGTGAACTTATCCCAAGTGGGATTAATCTCATACGATTTTTTATCATATATATGTTATGTATGATTTATATATATGTTTTAAAAACATTAAGGATGCGTTAAGTGTTATCTTTTTAAACTTATTTATTATGTAATCCTTTTTTCTGAATTATCTCAATTTCTCTCCGAAACAGTGGTCATAGGGTTGAATATCGGCTTCTCAGAAAGGACTTTATCAAATATGAAGAAAACGATGACGTATATTACTTTTAGCGATAGACATTTGGTCAAAATTTTAATAGTGTCTTTACTTTTTTTAATTTTGTCTTCATAATTCGAGTGAATATAAGTACATAAAGCTAACGTAATTTGTCCATTCGTTATTATTTTTTTTTTATATTTTTTTGTTTTATTTAGGTTTCCTTGTATGCGGACGACGCGGCTTTTACTGGAATGCGGGCTGGAAGTGGACGCGTGGGACGAGAAGAGGCGGACGCCGCTCATTGTAGCTCTAGTTTCTTGTTTTCATTATAGTTCTGGTAAGTTTATCCGTGTGGTTTCCGGCACCAACAAAAAAAAAGGATCACTCCATCTCTATCCCGTGGATGTCGTAAAAGACCACTAAGGGCCTATCCCTTAGTGGTCTTTTACGACATCCACGGGATTTCTTCCCTCTTAATCTTAATTCTATTCTGTCTACCCCACAAGGGATATAGACGTGATTATAATATGTTTGTATTTAAGTTTATTCGTAAGTTTATCAGTCGTCCATTTGTTAGTAGGTACGTCGCTCCAAACGTAGCTTTTTAATATTTTTTAGTGCCACCTAGTTAACTAAAATATAGTTACTATTAAAAAGTAATTAGATGGCCTGACATGCATGGTAAAATGCTTGACTCTGTATTACATAACGCACATTCGACACAATTTTTATCAGATTGATTGTTGTTGTTATTTTTATGAATAAAATACGTGAACCTCTAATATCATTGAGGCAGTATCTCTAAACTCAAATCTCGTAACATTTTGGGGCTAACTGAAACTCTGTCGCCGGGAATCACACGGCATATAACTCATTTCAATTTATATTGACAACTTAATCCTTTTGCAGAAGACATGGAACCGTGGAAGGAGTCACTGTGCGGTGTTGTGTGCGAGTTGCTCTCCAACGGCGCACACGCAGACGCCGTGGACGCTGAGGGAGTCACACCGCTCTTGTTCTCTTGTGGAAGTGAGTTATATAAATATATGAACAATGTATTCTCCCGTCCACATTCTATTCTAAGTATAATTTAATATTGTGAAGTTGACGTTGTTGAAGAAAATGCTGCAGTGCAGTTTGTTACCGCTTCTTCTGCACTGACGCCTTGGAAGCGGCAGTAAACTTAGTTTTTAAGTAATTTATTTGACGTCAACCAAGTTGTTAAACCATACGACAATTATTAAGCGATATGATAGTATCCTATAATAATGAATAAAAATTTTGAATTTGAATTTGAATTTGAATATACGGGACAAATTACACTGATTGAGTTAGCCTCGAAGTAAGTTCGAAACTTGTGTTACGAGATACTAACTCAACGATACTATATTTTATAATATAATACTTATATAGATAAACATCCAAGACCCAGGACAATCAGAAAAAAGTTCTTTTCTCATCATGCCCTGGCCGGGACCTCCGGTGTCACAGACAAGCGTACTACCGCTGAGCCACAGAGGCCGTCAAATTATACATTCACAATCATATATTATACTACTTGTACACTCATCTTCATTCCCCTGGCTAACGTTAATGTTAATACACACACGTACATACCATTACCCTGCAACTATATATATTACCTATATCCTTGCGGTGTAGACAGAGCCACTAGTCTTAAAAAGACTGAAAGGCCACGTTCAGTTGTAAGGCTTAATGATGGGATTGAGATTCAAATAGTGACATTTTGTTAGCACATCGCCTAAATGAAGAATCCCAAATTTATTAGCCTAACCGTAAGTCGCCTTTTAAAATAGCTATGGGATAGACAGGGAGACTTAAACAAAATTTTTTTTTTTATTTTTTATTGTAATATTCTTTTTAGCGCCAGCCGAAAGCATCGTGCATTCAGCCTACCGACCACGTCTCACGTGTATAGCGGCCTTGGCATTGGCCAGGCACGGGGCCAAATATCACCCATCACAGGTAAAATATTTTTACTTCCTAATTCTCTTATCACTGGCTCGATTAGTAGCAAAAACCGGGATTTCACTCTTAGAGTATGTGAATAAAACTAATGGTAGGAGGATGAAGGGTGGTTGGGGTAGCATATGTTTTCATTCTTCCTTTATGAATTAAAAATAAAATTTGGTTAACCTCAAGGGGGAATTCCCCTACTTTCCACTGAAAGCTTAAAATTTATAATTATTCATGTTTATTATTGTTATATAGTTACTTTGTATATAGTATATGTTTTATTTTTACCTACGTCCCTGGAAATATAAAGTAAAAGTAAAAAAAAGAAATGTTTTTTTCAACAATTCAATAATAGGTACAAATTATAAAAATATAACATATTGTGTTAACATCTCAGATTGATGAACACTGGAGACAAACAAAGTTTATTGACTTACAAACTACCTTTACTCAGTCTTATTGACAGGTAGACATGGAAATGTCTGTCTTTTTAAAACGCTTCAAATATGATTACTATTTGGCCTATTCTTAAATATTTTCAACTTACAGGTACCTCGGGATCTTCACGCCTTTCTCACAATGCACGGCGTCATTGCAATGCAGTAAACTGACGAAAAACGTCATTTTGTATTAAGACTAATAACTAAGCTGAATTATCATATGAAATAACCGCATACCCAGACAATTGACAATTTTGACACTAATTCATAATAAAAAATAGTAGAATTGAGATCGCGAAAGATCTTTATTATATAAAATGGCAAAGTGCAATAGAAATTTCAAGACATTCAATTTTGAAACGTAATACAACGAAATATGGTTAAATATAGCGTGTAATGTGCCCTGCCTATTTGAAATGATCTCAAAACGATGTTATACCTACAACAAAAATAATTTATAAAATATTTAACTTCATCAAAATATGCTTACAATTTGCTACATGATAAAATAATATATATAGCATATTATAAGGTCCCATCAAATAGAAGATTATGTAGTAACAAAAAAATTTCCGACATTTGTTCAGTAATTTCAGATCTATTAGATGCTATTGAGCTCGAGTATTACGTTAAATCAAAAAAGGCCGAAAAAAAATCAAGAAACGAAAATGAATTGACATTTTTGGAATAACTGGATTAACTTTAAATATTCATAGTAAATAGAGATGTAGATTTGAAATATCACGCAAATTATATAACTTAAATAGATGAAATCAATTAGATATAAAAAATATATAAATTGTAAATAAATTTGTAGTGAAGTAGTTTCTTCATGTTATGAATATTAGTGTCAAATAATTGAAAAGCCCTTGAACACAGGGTATGCATGTGTTCAAATAATGACTATATGTTATGTATAGAAGGCTCAAATTATATTAATATATGGAAAACGAATTGTAGGAGAAGTCTGTTGTGATAATAATATATAGATCTAGTATATTTTTTAATGTAAGGTTAAATAGGAACATTGGATGCGCCTTTGAAGTGGGATATTGAAAATTATTATCAAATATTTGAAAATAATGGATTTCTAAATGCTGCTGACATTTCTGTCTTTATTAACCAGATAGGCTGAAACAGGACGAGTGTAGAGATATTATTCGCTGATTTGTGCAAAACTACACTATCATTATCCAGGAAATTAAGTGACTTGGAATAAAAAATATATAATATAAAAAAAAATTATAAGAGTCAGATTGATCTGTGAATCTCGTATATAATTGATCGCATACAAAAATAAATCGAAATTGAAAAAAAGGTCTTTCTAATTGACCTGACTTCGGTTCTATACGATGGATACATTTTAGTGGCAAACTATCTAAATATTTTGAGAATTAGCCACGAATTAGAACTGATATGAAGAACACACCGAGTAAGACAGTAAGAGGCTTCATGCGGTTTGGTATTGATACCAAAAGTAGATATTTGTGATATCAGTTTCAACAGTACAGGTACTAATATGTACGAGTAGTACTGTTGCCATATTTACGCCACTGGTTCCCAAAAATTATGGTATGTCAAAAATATTACTATCTTAAACCGTGTTTCTCAGATATATAGTAATTAAACGGAAAAGATATGTATAGAAGTATTACAGATCTGTACTAGATAAAAACATCCAGCATTAGCCTTGTAACATAATGATATAGGCGTCCCTGTAGATTTAATGACACTGCTATAGGCACGTTACGCACAATTTTTATAGGAAACGATAAATATTATTGTTTCCTCGAATGGGTTCTAACTAACATAAAAATTAGTTTAGGAAAAATATCTGTGAAATATTGAAATGTTTAAACTTTAAAGTTAAAATATAAATTTTTTAATCTGCGATGTTGCATATCTTTACGCAGTTTTAACAAGATACAAAAAGGAATTACAGGTTACAATTCTTTTTTGCGACATTATATTTATCCAAATCTTTGGCGCTGGCTTAATTGTGTATATTTTTTTACTTAACACTGCCTCTTATTTAAAACTCGCAATCCGTTGGGCCTATATAATTATTCAAATTTATTACCTGGATAACAATATACATTTTTGACTTGGTAGCTGAATTCATAATGGATTATTTGAACTAACAACTTCTTGTAAATTTATATGATTTAGAAGAAAATACTATTTGGATATTATTTCTTGTTGGAGAAAGAAACACTGCGTTTAATAATAATATGGTCATTAAACATTTAAATAAAATTACTAGAAATACCGTTAGAGCAACACTGGCTTTTGCTTATACAATCAGGATAAATTTTACGATAAATGTTTAGTAAAAGAAAAAAAATTAATCATCCTTTTGCATACACTACAAATGTTACAATCAATAAACTTAAATCACAGTAAAGTAAGAACTGTTTACGCCCTAATAAATTTATTAAATCAGATTAGATAGAAAAGTTCTCAAAATCTATTCATAATAGGTTGAATTATTGGACTGAAAATGCTAACATTATAAGGTCATTAAATTTGAAAGCCATATCATTTATATTGTAAATCATTTGCTAGAAACTTAGGGAATTAAAATTCTAGTCAAAGGCTTATTTGTCTATCGATTTGTAAATAATGTTAATTTAAGTTCCTTATTTTAATACTATCAAACTTGGTTATCGTATAGCTATGCTGATATTTTTTCATATACATATAATTGATAGCTATGAGAATAAATATTTTTTATTTGAAAAGGATTTTTATATGTAATCTTAATATCTCTCCTCTCGTCCTTGTGATAACGCATCTGTTTTATTATAATGCTGGTGCCACCCCTAAAATATAAATTTACTCATCTTAATATATTAACAAGTTTTTACGCGGCAATTTACCTTGATTCTCACCATAAAAAAATAAAGAAAAGAGATACTATATTTAAGGCGGTGTAGCTCCAGTATTACTGAAAGCACGCTCATTGGTCAAACAATATGGCAGCGCGATTTTATTTCACCAATGAGCACGCGTTTAACATTTTGTTACATTACATCATTAATAAGCAACTATTATGATTTACTCTTGATTTTTGTAACTTAGTAGTTGCAAGGGCGAGTAGGATGAAGTTATGCTGTCTGTACTTATCCAAAATGTACCTGGTTAACGTACAACCATACAAACAATATTTTAGTCTAATGTTATATTTTTCTACTAAAATTATCTACTTTGTTAATTACTAAATTGTTTTGATTTGATTTACATTTTGTTGTCATATTATTTTTTACGCCTAATCTATGTTTTTTAAAGTTCACCTAGGTGCACTCAAGGTCAATGCAGGTTTCCTTAGTCTACCTAGGTGAACTCGTTGGGTCAGAAAGGAAATGTAGAACTGCCGCTTTCTCTATGATGCCAATATTTTCTCAATAAACAAGTGTGCCAAATTGTAATGCAAATTTTATGTGCCTTTTTTTTAATGATTTTGCTGTGTAAATTATCGGGATCAAGAAAAATAAATACTTATTTTAATGCCTGATTAACCTTGATAATGCAATTTAACGTTCCCTAAAAAGGTTACAGATGAAATTCAATATTTTTTTTTAAATTAGCATTTTAACTCTGCTTCTCTTTTCAGCATTAAATACATAGAATATAATAGTAGTCATACATATAATAATGTAGACATAAAGAGAAAAAATAGAAACAAAAATATTAAGCAATAAGCGTCTAAAATATATATTTTTTTTTGAAAACTAAATTGACCATATATTGAGCTTTTAAAGTTGGTTCGTAAATTGTTCCAAAAGCTTAATTAAAATATGTTCGTGTCCTGATAATAGGTTTCTGTAAAATATTATAAAAACACATACATATTTTCATGAAAGATATCTTTGAAGAAAAATGTGATTTATTATTTTAATCCTGTCATTATGATGTGTAAATAAATAAATATATTAACTATCTGTCCGAATATATTATAGCCATATTTTTTTGTCAAACAATCGACAAATAAAATGTTATACAAATTGATTTTTGTTTTTCAATCTGCTAAAAACCATTTATTTACGTTCTAGTCTTTTCGAAGCTGATGGCTCTATCACGTAGGGCTTCTTTTATTGGGCGATGGACGAGCAACATGTCATTATTTGAACCTCAATTCCATCCATGAGCCATACAGCTGAACTGGGCCCCTTAGCCTTTTTCCACCTGTTGGCTCTGTCTACTCCGTAAGAGATAAAGAAGTGATTATATGTATGTTACGGTTCCAAAAATATTCACCAGTTTGTTGGTACTCACCCACCACTTGTACCACTTCTCAGGTTTTATTCCATTATTATGAAATTATTACAAGTCATATGTAATCTTCGGCATTGTTTCGATCTCCGAATTCGCACGGATGTTCGTTAATTGTTGATTAGCCGTGGTTTACCCTTGAAGTTGTGCCATTATTGTTTCATCATAGAGAATAAATCCGCATAATATCTCATTTGTGGAGACCGCCACCGGTTTGAGGCTTTGGCATACCTGTAAAAATACATACATATAGTCACGTGTTTATCCCTTACGGGGAAGACAGAGCCCACGTTATTGTAAAGAGTGAAAGGCCAAATTGTAAAAAAAATAGGTATATAACCCAATATCGGAATATTATAAGACAAAGAATTTCACCTCCGGAAAAGAGGCGTGATTTTATGTATGTATGTAAGAATTATACATAGAGTTTTTCTTAGTGACAGTAATACAAACCATAGTAAGTAAGATATATGTTGGGAATTATTTTACGATAATCTCAAAGGGCAAATAGAGAAGCTTAACAGACTTCAAACCTTTTGAATTTTGTCATCATCGGTAATTACTTACCAAAATGCCTACTTACAACTAACAATAGAAGACACGGAATGTCAACAAAACGGCGGATGCACGCACATGGAAAGAGGAGTAATGTTAATCACTCTGGCATTACCTAACGACGGCACATCTGGCTGGAGGGGTTACGCGAACTTTGCCAGGAGACCACTTTCAGTTTCTACCGTCAACTGGCTTCGTAAACCCGCGCGCAATCTTATGCAACACACGACTCCGCGCGGCCCGCATTAGTATGACACTCTTTACCGGCTATCCAAATAAATAACCACAAAAACTTAAAGAAATACTCAGAAGAATATAATGTTGATGTAATTTTAAAATTTCTCGTTTGCACTCTCGCAATTTTTGATAGAAATTAATCGATTAAATTCTTCGCGCCTTTTCGCTGGTTTCGAAATTCAAACTTTGTGCAGATAAAATTACCAGCCAGTAACATTCAAAGTATTTTTGAATATTCTTGTGTTGCCATTGGTGGTTATTTTTTATTTTATAAAAATGTGCAGAACTTATTTTATTTTTTGTGCTTTGGTGTGAAGTGTGTGTTCAGTGAAGTTACATTTTGGAGACACCATCTGTCGTAAAGTAAGTAGTTCTCAATCAGTGCAATAGAAATATTTTAAACACATATAAATCAGCAGACTCTCTTTGTAGAGGTGTTCCACTGTTTACTACTCCATCTTTCATGAATTTTGGATATTTAGATTTTGGAAAAATATTTAATTAAAAAAAGTAATTTTCGGGCATGCTTTAAAATACGCTTATTCTCGGTGATATTGAAATATCACCTAACCTATTTTAGAAACCTTGAAGAAAGGGAAGGGAAAACTCTGCGACAGGAACATAAATTTTAATTCAGTAGAAAGAAAAGTTCTTAGTCGAGAAAACTTTCGGTGGTCAGGTTTTGTGCCATCGACTGTTCTATTTTCTCCGAAGCCAAATTCGCGGTTATCAAAAATAAATTGGACCCGTCAAGTGGTCTACCGCAATGGCAATTGTTCTAACTATTGACTGACTTTCTTGATCAAACATTTTCAAGTAAATGCGTTGCGTAACAGATTAGTCGGATAATTAGACGCGGGATCGCGGGAAGTTCCTTTGCTAGCGATTTTAACTCGCCATTAGGGTTGTCGCATACAAGTTTATCTTTACTTAAATGTAACACAATGCCTTAGTGTTTTTACACGAAGTTAAAAATTTTAAGTAACTACTTGAAATCAGGTGATCACGTTAACCCAAATTCTTGCCACGGTAGATGGTTGAACTTCGAAGCCCGGAGTTCGGTTTTCGTCATATCCCTCCATTTTGCCCGTTCTTCGTTGACTCGCATCTTTTACGACGTCAAATTAAAACCTCCATCAAGTAGCTAATCTAAAAAACATAGGTAAACATCAATTAAATCAAGTATTTCATGTATACCAACATTACCTAATATCAATTAAGGTACGTTTGTTAACGAGTTAATGCTCTGATTCGCAGGCGGATACATCTGTAAAATAATGAGATAAAACCAGCATTCTTATATTTTATTACCAAATGCAATAGTAAATTTAAATTTCCTGACACTTAAAGTTGAGAGCGATGCGATGTTAAAAGTTGCATTTCAACGCTGTTTATTTTTATGAGTGTATAAAACCAAATGCTTTACTAACGAAAGATCGTTAACAGTAAGGCATTTTTTAATTATCAGAATTCATAACTTCTCCAGGTAATATCATATTCAACCTAATCAGTGATAAAACTTACAAAAATGCGAGAAATTCAACTTAATCTTTGCTGAACTTTGTTAGATCTTCTCACAATATTTTTCGAAATTCTGGTCCGTGGTTCCTATACTATTGTACATTGACACCTGAAAGTGCAGCCATTATATGAATCTAAAATTCTATCATTTGGCCAAACAGCTGATCGTGGTCTATCAGTCTTTTCAAGACTGTTTGTTGGCTTTGTCAGTAGATATTTTTTGTAAATTTGTAAATTAGAAAAGAAAATTGATAACCCTATTCTACAATGGATCGGATTCACACGCAAATAAAGCAAAGTGACAGTCATTCATTCCTCGGAAACTTGTTCGTCACTCAAATGTCCAATTAATTGTTAATTGTGAACGCGGCCTCATCGCTTAATTTGAAAATAGAACCCCTATTGTTTTTCTTTTTGGAGGGAATGTGTATGTTTTAGGTATACTACTCTGTCAAGAAAGTATCGGGAATGGATTATTTATTTATGGTTCCAAATTCAAATTTTTGTTTTTTTTGTTGTTGTTAGATTGGCACAACTGTTTTCCATTTTGGCGCGGAGTTTGAGTTGCATCTGTTGTTTACATTAAATACAGTGCTATTTTTAGTATTATCATATCTAGTGTGTATTGCTAATTTCACAATGGATAAAAAAATCGAACAAAGAGTTTGTCTTAAATTTTGCATTGCCAATGGAATATCGTGTTCGGAGTCACTGAAAATGTTACAGAAGGCTTACGGTGAATCGACTTTATCAAAAACTCGTGCTTATGAGTGGTACAAAGCGTTCAAAAGCGGTCGAGATGTAATGGAAGATTTGCCTCGCTCTGGTAGGCCATCAACGTCTGCAACTGAAGTTAACATCGCAAAAGTGAAGGAAATAGTGACTGAAAATCCTCATTCAACTTTGAGAGAGATAGCCACCGAACTTTCTGTATCTCACGAGTTGATCCGTACCATTTTAACTAATAATTTGGGTATGAAACATGTTGCCGCTCGGCTAGTCCCAAAAGACCTGAATTTTTTTCAAAAACTCAATCGCATGAGAGTCGCTGAGGACATGCTAGAACGAGTCAATTCCGACCCAACATTCATGAAACGCATTGTTACTGGTGACGAGACGTGGGTTTACGAGTTTGACATGTAAACTAGTCAACAAGCTTCGGAGTGGCGCCTTCCAACTAGGAATGTGAAAAAAAAATCGATTATGGAAAAAATCGATTAAAAATCGATTTTTTTAAGTAAAAATCGATTTTTTTACGTGATTTTTTTTAAATTAATAATCGATTAAAAATCGATTTTTATAATCATACAATAAATGCACTCCGACATTACGTTTTTGTCTTCTGGCTTGGAGCCCGGAACGCGAACTGCCAAAGAATACTATCATAGCTCCATAATATTACATTAACGCCATCTGTGCATTCTTTCTGTGCTCTTAAAACAGTTTAGATGATTAATTTACTTTATAGACGGCCTCTGTGGCGCAGCGGTAGTACGCTTGTCTGTGACATCTGAGGTCCCGGGTTCGAATACCGGTCAGGGCATGATGAGAAAAGAACTTTTTCTGATTGGCTTGGGTCTTGGATGTTTATCTATATAAGTATTTATTAAAAAAATATAGTATCGTTGAGTTAGCATCTCGTAACACAAGTCTCGAACTTACTTCGAGGCAAACTCAATCTGTGTAATTTGTCTCGCATACATTTATATTTATTTATTTATTTAATCAAACATTCTCTAGATGGAATTAGTCGATGAACAGTATTTTACCGACATTCGGTTGATATTTTATTCATTATTCGTTGCTGAAACTTCATTTTTCAAACTTGATTGTTAAAAACTTTAATTTGTGTTGATTATATAAGAACTTACTGTTTCTATTGTTTATTTTTAATGAATAAATCTATTGATATAATTTATATGGCGTTTATTTTGACATAAATTGAAAAATTAGGAAAAATCTATCAATATAATAAAATCGATTATTTTCTTAAGAAAAATCGATTTTCTTAAGAAAAATCGATTATTTGTTAATCGATTTTTCATACATAAAAAATAAATCGATTATATAAAAATCGATTTTTTATCAGCAATGTCACATCCCTACTTCCAACTGAACCGAAACCGAAAAAACCACGCCAAAGTCGTTCAAAAGTCAAAGTCATGTTGACTGTTTTCTTTGACTATCGCGGTGTTGTGCACTCGGAATTCTTGCCGGAAGGTCAAACGGTAAATAAGGAATATTATTTGAGTGTTATGCGGCGTTTAAGAGAGCAAATCCGACGAAAAAGGCCAGATTTGTGGAAAGAAAATTCTTGGATTTTGCACCATGATAATGCACCTTCGCACAAGGCCATCATTGTGAACGAATTTTTAACCAAACACTCAACAAATACCATCGAGCAACCACCATATTCACCAGATATGGCTCCAGCCGACTTTTTTCTTTTTCCTAAACTCAAATTACCACTTCGTGGCACCCGTTTTCAATCGGTAGAAGACATAAAAGAGAATTCGCGGCGAGAACTGACCTCAATTCCGGAAACAGCGTTTAAAAAATGTTTTGATGATTGGATTATTCGTTGGCGTAAGTGTATCGTTTCTAAAGGAGCATATTTTGAAGGTGATAAAATAAATTTGGATGAATAACAAACAGTTTGTGTATTATTGATCTTTTCCTGCTACTTTCTTGACAGAGTAGTATATAATTTTTCTTTTTGCATCTTTAATGTATTCTATCTCTACCTGATACCTAAGTGATGTTTTCATGTGAGAAAAATCAAATATCCAGGTAGGTATGTAGCGAAGGAAAAGACAAAAAGAGTTCAGGGTTCCCTTAAAAAAAATAGCGTTTTTTTAACATAATTTTCAAATATATAATAACCTAGTTTATAAATGTATGTAATTTGCCTACAATGGTTGTACATACATACATATATAATGAAAAATGTCTGAAAGGCCAATGGTTGTACTTTACAAGAAACAGAAAAAGGGAGGAATGTTTAGTGCAGCGTACTAAAAGGATGTTAGCGCAATAATGTTGCAACCAGCGCATAGTTTCGTTAAGTTCCGTAACTGGGCTGGACTGGTTTTACCCGACTTAAAAAGGGTTATGTTTGTTTTCTATATTCAGGCAACTGGAACAGGCTGTTCTCTATTTTGTATATTTTGATGAGCGAAAACATCCCGAGGAAACCTGCATATTCAGGCAACTGGATGTGTAACCGTGATCCAATATGAGCGATGTTACCCTGCAAAGGTTGCGGAGGTCAGACGGGAGTCGCTTCGTGAAAAAACCTGACTCACCCAATCTAGGATTTATGGTTAAGGGCTTTCCCTGGTCTCCAGAACGCTAAGTAGGCCAGGTAGCTAGGTAAATGTTTGTTTTCTGAATGCTTATTACTAGACTTTTTACTGGGGCATTGTTTTCGTAAGAATTAACAAAAATATAACTAGGCTTTGTTCTTTTCTTAGCTTATCGCGTTATTATCTTTTGAAGGATAGGATTATTTGAGTAGTGTGAGCTTGGACCGCATCTTTCTTACCATTAAGCAGACTGTAAGTAAGTCATCAAATCTAGGATTATTTTGTATCTCACGCAGAGAGAGAGAGAGAGCAACAAAGCTCTCTGAACAGTACCTATACCTGTACCTATTGCATTAAATAATTTTAACTATCGCTGTGAAAAAATTCATCTACAATAGCTACTTTACTAGAACATTTTTGAATTTATGAAATAGGTACTTAATCTTTATAAACTGTACAAATATAAGGTCGTAATGTGAGTTTGTCAGTTTTGAAATGCGTTGGTTTAAAATATGGCGATGGCAAATAAAATATAAAGAGATCCGGTCGACAATTTTGATTGCGGAGGTGTGCTATGTGGAAAGAGCCTTTTTCGGAGACGCTTACTAAAAAAAGTACGCGGGCAGAATTTGTAGGTACATTACATACATTACATTACATTTTTATACTTTACATTTCTCAGATATTTTTGATAGTTGAGCTTAAATGCGATAATATTATGTTGTTGGGGATAACCAAAATGGTCGGGTTTAAAAATGTTTCTTTTATATCTAATTTAATTTTATGAGTATTTTTTTTCGTTTTGTCAGTAGAACAGTAAGATCTTATTTTCCCAATCTCTTTACTTTATTTATTCCTGCCGCTTTATAGGGGCATTTGAGGAACAAGGAGAGCTGCGTGTCTACTGGGCATAACGAATCCATAACATAATTATAAAAAAAATTAAGTATCTTAAAAAAATCATCGCAATCTAATGTACTCGTGTCATATACCTATATATCTACTACCGCTTCCAAAGCGCATGTGTAGAAGAAGCCGCGGAACAAATTACATTGCAGCATTTTCACCGGACGAGGTTGATGTAAGCAACGCGTAGAGGAGGACCTTTGTGTCAACTATCCACAACGTCGTCAAAGGATCTTGGTCAGAAGGCCCACTAAGAGGGCATGCACATCCTCTCTGGAGGTTAGAATGTAACCGAGATTAAAGCTAGGATCATGATAAAGCAATAAAAAGCATTCCTGAACGCCGCCGTTGAAACAAAAATAGGTTATAAGATAAAATCATTGCGAAAATTTAACTGTGAATAATCTAACACAGCACGTGTTGCCACAAACAATAAGTACAGATAATGTATTATTATCCGTCTAATGCCACTAAATAAGGCATCTCAGATAAATCCTTCGGATATTAGCTTACACGTGGTTGCTTGCGAAATCCTTACTAGTGCCAAGGCCGAATTGGAAGTAAAGTGAATCAAAATGGCGGCCGTCTGCCCTGGACGTCCTGGTCACTATTTCCATTTATAAAAGATCCCTTCAAGCTTTTAAGTATTTGATTCTGAAACTGTTCATTCTTGCCCTGTGCTATTTGTGACAGTTCGATCACATGTTTTTTTTTATTTAAATAGGCTTACCACGTCGTCTTAAAGCAGTACCTTAATCAAAATACAATGATTTTTCGTACCATGAACTCAGTTATGACCGACCTACGGCAGGTCAGCTCAGTAAACCGTACGCCATATTTTTTGTAAAAAGTTTTATATCATAAATTACTTTTCATCTAACCATTCGTCAATGGATGGACTCCTACTTTTCTGGCGACAATTCGTTCAATAATTAAAACCCTTGTCGCCTCATCCCCCGATTTAGATAAGATTTTAATGTCGAACCGTGTGCAGACCAAAATATCGTCAGAAAACAGTTTCATGCCGTTAAGTTTTGAATGTGTCATTTTGCATCTCTAATCAGAAGACTAAATGTTTCTAGAAAAATGAGCGAGAAACTGTATTTAAAGACAAACGATAGGGTTTAAGTCTGACATGTTATTATGAGACCGTGTCAAATTGTACTATGTTATGATTATCCAAGACATGTTATTTATAAAATATTCCGCTAGGTGTAGGCGTGATTTGAGAAGTGTCCATTTTCATCACACTGTAAGCTTAAAAAATATAGAATTCAATATAAGTAGGTATGTTTTGTATAGAACTAGAATTAGACATAGAATTTGGAATAATATTTCAATTCCAACCACAACTTATATTATAAACCAGCTGTGTAGTGCCCGCGACTTCGTCCGCGTGGAATAGTTATTTTTGGCATCATTGAAGCCCTCTAATTTTTTCACATTCTCCATTATTTCTTCGCTTCTAATAGTTGTAGGTACGTACTATTAGTATATTATAGGTTGTAGTAGTGTATTATAGGTAGGTTGTAGGCACTAAGCCACGCGGAAGAAGTTGCGTGTAGAAGCTAGTGGTATGTAAAATACATCTTTAGTACATACAAGATTATTGCGAAATTCATTTGAACTTTAACCAAGCTAACTAATTTGTTGAATCTTGATTAAACTACTCCCGACTAGGTCAAATATGGTCAGGACATACATAAACACTTAACATACATATATGGGGAACATATAATTTACAAAAAGTTCTTCATGCTATTAAGAATTTTAATAAACAAAAAATGCCGTGTGGTTACCTGGACTTAAGAATAGGACTTTTCTTTAAGGATGTCGTAAAAGGTGATTGAAGGGGAGTCATTTAGTACAAGATTCTATGCTGATCTAGAAGCGAAGGAAAAGCATCGTGTGCGTCAGCTGCTTTGCGTCTTTTCCCACTCAGATTGTAAAAGTCGATAAAGGGAAAGGCGTACGAACTTTGAATTGGATTGAGCGACGGGCTATCCACCTGTCACTATCTTCTGATGATCCTCGCAACTAATATTAATGGCTGACTGATAGATAATACTTCTAGCATTAAGTCCTCCAATTGTGCTATACATTTGTATTTTGTGCAATGAAGTTTAAATAAATAAATGTTATAAAGTTTAGACTAGACGGATTTTGATAAAATTCGGTACAAATGTAGAAATAACTTGAAATAACATTTAGCACTTTTTATTCCAAAATAGGTACGCACGTGAGCAAAGAATCGGCGGTCGAATCCTAATATAGAAATAACTAGTGAAATTGTAACAAGATTGCGCTCATACCTTTCAAGAATTGGCGTCCAAAATCCTGAAGAATGTGGTGGCGACAGATAAAGGCAAGGTCACATGGCGCAAGTCCAACGTTTCACCTAGATAACGCGGTCCACGTCCATACAATGTGTTGTATTAAACATGCTACATACTACTAGTGTTGCTTTTCCATAGCCAGCTATCGATAGCGTTAAGATACACTATTGATTGTTGTTTTGGTGCAACCATACTAGCGATCATAAATAGCTTTCGATAGCTCATAAATAGCTAAGGATAGTATGACTTTCTTCGATCAAAACTATCGATAGAGTGGCAACATTAGTTATCATAATTGTCTGTTTGTTTTTTTTAATTTAGCTGCTTAGATTCAAATATTGAAAGAGCAAAAAAGTTGTTAATATTATGACTACATGCTGGCAAAAGTCTAGCCTCCTTTGTACGGCACGGCGACGCCGTTTTTATCGCGCGAAAAACTATCGCTGTTTCGCTTCTTATTATGACTTGAAACGGGACCGCGATATCTGTATCTCGATCTCATGATTGACATCTGATTAAGGCTGAATAAAGTTATTAATAAAATAAAATATGTTGCTGTCCTGATCTCACTCAAATGTCTTTGTCGTTTCCCTAATAGAATGGTTAACAAATAGCAAGCATAATTCATGAAAGTTTGCGAACATTAATGCATAAATAGTCAACAATCATCTAGCCTATTGATAGGCTTATCGATACTATCAATAGTTACTTCGATCAATACCATCGATTCTATCGATAGTTTTGATAATAGTGACACTATCGATAGTATCGATACTACAGATAACTCAATGTTCGATAGGCTATCGATAGATAGACAGTGGACAATCGATCGGCAACACCATATAGAAGAATGTAAGATACTTTTTACGCAGGTGGAGCCGCGGGCCAAAGCTAGTACCTATAAAACTAAAGCATCAATCATTATGAAAATTACCCCTTGTCTTAACAATGAATATTATTAAAACATTCTCTATTAGCTATTTAATAACTTAGTTTTGCTGAAGGCTATTACTAACCTTAGTGCTTCGAAATTAGATCGCGATGTCTGAGTATTGTCAAAATTGACGTTTTGCGAAGGTCACATGTGAACCCAGCAATTCATTCCTGTCAGTCTCTTTGTTTGAACTATTCATTACGAATTTTGCTGTTGAAATCTAATGAACTATGTGACAGGTGACTGGAAAACTATGATCACGGTGTAAGGGCGATTTTCTTCGATGATACTCTAAGTCAGGTTACTCGATTCCCGTCTAATCGGCAACTTAGGATTTGAATCTACTTGCTTGCGCATCACGCTCTTCTGTTCCGACACTTCAACTTCTCGACCACCTACTTTTTATTTAATTTTAATTATAGTTTATTCTCAACTCTGAAATGACAAGATAAGTAACCCAATCCATGTATCAAGTGACACCCCGGCAGGTATTTACTCATGTGTTATGAAATACGACCTCGTTTGTGTAAACTATGTGGTAGTCCACTTATTACTTTCACGCTGTCATTTTGTGCTAATTAGCGTTTGTTAGTTTGTTTGTAAATACTTTTTTGTACACAATAAATTTTTAGTCGTAGACGTTAAAAAATTATAAATGCACAACGGCGGTCTTAACCCTATAAGGGATTTCTTCCAGTCATCCAGGTAACTGGAAGGGTTATTAAAATAATTAGAATTAGCTTGTTTGAGAAGCTTTACGAGCTGATAGTTTGAAACATATTGAAGGGTGTCGATAGGTTAGCTATTATTATTGGAGTCCTAATTAAGGTGTGCTCCAGGTTTATCTCCACGTAGGAAGAAGAAATCTTATTAATATTCCGACGGCCTCTGTGGCGCAGCGGTAGTATGCTTGTCTGTGACACTGGAGGTCCCGGGTTCGAATCCCGGCCAGGGCATGATGAGAAAAGAACTTTTTCTGATCGGCCTGGGTCTTGGATGTTTATCTTTATAATTATTTAGTATAAAATAAAGTATCGTTGAGTTAGTGTCTCGTAACACAAGTTTCGAACTTACTTCGAGGCTAACTCAATTTGTGTAATTTGTCCCGTATATATTTATTTATTTATTATTTCGCACAAAACGAATAATCACCTAATCTTATCTGAGGGATAGGCTTATAAAATTGGGATTCTTTTTTTAAGCGATGGGCTAGCAACCTGTCGCTATTTGATTCTCAATTCTATCATCAAGCCAAACAGCTGTCCTGTCAGTCTTTTCAAGACTGTTGGCTCTGTCTACCACGTAAGGCATATAGACGTGATTATGTATGTATTACGTATGTATGTGTAAAATCTAAATAAACAAGGAATCAGTAAGCATACAGTCCTCTTCAAACTTCTCTCTGGATGATCTAGGGATCCATCTATCACCAAAATGCAGGAGTGGGTTATAAATAATTACATGAAGCTGAAAAGAATTTAAAAATTTGTCCTTGAAACTATTTTTGTACGATAAAATTTAAAATACTTTAAATATTCGTATAAAGTACCAAAACTATGCCAGATGTTACGCAAAAGATGACACTGCGCATGTTGATGCGTTATCAGAGCCGGTTCGACAAGATGGCGACTGGAAGTGGACCATTGGGATTGAATTTAATCTATCGGATTTCCGAGCGGAAATGATAAATATATAATAATTTCTTGGTTTATGTGGTTTTTTCCCCCTAGGAATTCGTAAACGTTCGAATGTCTTTCTTTTCTTTTTAAAGGGAAGCCTAGATCAACCTAACTTATTTAAATCGGGAACGTCCTGGTAAAGATCTGTTGTCTGAAAGGTAAAAGAGAGAGGTTTCCTCATGATGTATTTCCTCGCCGTAGGAGCATCGGTTAGCACTTAAACTAATGTAAGTAAATAACTCAGAAAAGGGTCATTGGTATATGGCCGAAGTAGGATTTGAACCTGTACCTCTACACGTACTTGCGCATTTTAGGAAAAGTGTGGCTTATAACGCGTTGATGTCTTTTGTAGGTACATCTAATGTTTTATGGAAATACACACACACACACACATAATCACGTCTGTATCCGTTGCGGGGTAGACAGAGCCAACAGTCTTCAAAGCACTGATAAACCACGTTTAGCTGTTTGGCCTTAATGATATAATTGAGATTCAAATAGTGACAGTAGCTAGCCTATCGCCTTAAAGAAGAATCCCAAGTTTATAAACCTATCCCTTAGTCGCTTTTTACGACACCCATGGGAACAACATGGAGTGGTCCTAAAATAATCTTTTAACGCTTTCGAAGGAAAATAAGTAAGATGCATGGCTTTCTTGCTCGGATGTCGGTCACTTGGTTTCAATGTCGCTTGTATAATGTGCGGTAATATTAAGCGAAATGTGTACGTTGTGAGTTGCGTCAGCGATGGATGGCAGCATGCGAGAAATGATAATTAAATTAAATTAGTCGTTCACCGCGAACTTAGACACGCGAAATCTTTTTATTTAAAAAAAATAGTATCTCAAATAAATACTTGACCGATTTAGATGCCTAAGAAGCGCAAAAATTTTATTAACAAATCATAAATTTCATCAAAATCAGACCAATAGTTCGAATGTTATCGCGTTACGATCATACAAAAAATGTATTTTTACCCCAAGTTGAAGAGAAGGCCTCTCTCGCTTTGCTTGCTCGGTTAATCAATAATATGCAGCACAACTCCCAAGACAAGATGCATACATAAATCACGCTTTTTTTCTGGAAGGACTACATTTTTTCACTTGCCACGATCCCTGCATACTTCTTTCGCTTCTTTACAACTTAAAGTCATTCGACGAAAACGTGCAAAACATTGGTTACTATAAAATTTAATTAGGTGTTGTTGCATAAAGCGGTCCCGCGGTCAGCTGCTAACTTTCTCCGTTTTGTTTGCCTCGGAATTGTGCCAGTGTGCTGCAGGGCCCCCCACATGACTGTCTGTAGGTAATCATACATAATACTGAATTGTTGGATTTCCTATAGATTTTACGACGAGGAAGATGTTGTATAATTAATTACAGTAAAAGTCTTTATAAGTAGAAGGAGTTTGGAGATAAATGATGAACAAACTTTTTTCTTGATTGGCCTGTTTCTTGGATGTGTTTTTGATTTTTTTTCCTGTTGAACGTTTATCTTTAACTAGAAAACGCTTAACGACTTCGTCCGCGTAAAAGAAAAATCACTATGATTCCTGTTTCCGTGGAAATTTCGGGAAATCCTCTCTTAGTGCACCGTAGACAACATAAAGAACCTACATACACGTTCTACCTATATGAATTTTTTGTATATATTAGCTGTAAGAAAGTAGAAGAGATATACTTAATTGAGAGTAGGTCCACTTCATTACTTTCTGTAGAAGACGAAAAGGTGACGAAGGGATGTTTAATAGGGCCATTACTATATCTTTAAGAAACCTCCTATATTATTGGCAGGAGGAGATAGTGTTATAACATCATTGTAATTTGCATGATGAGGGCGATGAATGTTAACCAAAAAGGTATGCAGAGATTGCGGCAAGTGGAAAGAAAGCTGCTGCCTACCCCTCCGGGAAAGAATCGTGATTTTATGTAAGTATACATGCATTTTATGATAACGCAATCTCCGATTCGCTGACATCTTGACATCGACATATGTATTTGATGGATATGGACATGCCATCAGTAAGAGTTACGGCAACATTGCAAAGTGCTTCGGGCATTGTTATATTACGCAGTTTTATTACATGCCCATTCTGTTATAACTAGTCAAGTGGCTATTCTGTGCTCAAATGTTCACACTTTGCCGTTATCATTACTATCTAGACATGGTGCCTGGTTGTATTTATTGTAATATGTTTATTTATTTAAAAAAAAAACAATTATGGGTTATTTGTTATTCAATCAGCAAAGAAAGAAATATTAAATTGTTTTAACAGGCACATTTGTACGCGCAATATCTCCTTAAATTCTGTGGGAATTAAGGAAGAATGAGTATTGTTTAATTGATTTGTGGAAGTAATTAAGAATATGTACATAAATTAGTTATGATTGATGTTCTATTAAATTCAGTCCCAACTTAGCATCAATCTTACTTCTAAACAGCGAACATGAACTAGTATTATTGCTTATTCTCTTACGAATTAAGCTGGCATGCGAGTTGACTCGACCAGTATGAATAAACGCTAGCGTTACTTATTGAGTAATTATTGTATGCTCTAATTCTTCCACATATATTATTATCTTGCGCGTGCTTTACTCATTAACTTTGTTACATTGATATAAGTTACTATAATTAATGAAGGGATTGGTTTATAAAGTTGGGATTTTTCTTTCAGGCGATGGGCTAGCATCCTGTCACTATTTGAATCTCAATTCTATCAAAAAGCCAAACAGCTGAACGTGGCCTTTCAGTCTTTTCAAGACTTTTAACTCTGTCTACCCCGTAAGGGATATAGACGTGATGATAGTATGTATGTATGTAATAATTAATGACTTTCTGATGTGTACGACTGAAAAGGGATCATATTATAGGAAGTACTCTTCTTCAAAGGTCTTGAATGTTTATTTAAATTATACAAACCTTTGCTGGCAGCATTAAAATTAATTTTTGTTGACATCTCCCTTTCCGTAACTATGTGTACCTATGTTAAATTTCATGAAGATCGGTCCAGTGCTTTAAGTGGTGACAAAATAAAACAAAAAACCTTACTTACTTTGCACTTACGGTCTTATTAATAATAGTTTTTAAGATTTTTGCTTTGTTCTTAACATAATTATCTCGTTTTGAGCAGTCGAGTAATAATGTCAAGATGGGCATATTGTACCAAATCTTGCAATGTCATTGACAAGTCGCTATTCAGTCATAGGTCAGTCTTTGTCGTAATTTATTTCGGATGGATACACGCTTGATGTAATCTTTTGATGTACTAGTATTAACAATTGATGATTACATTTGGATTATTACGTAAATTGCTTGAAGACGATGTGTTTTTTTTTATATAAAGTCTATGTAGTGTATTTACATTTTAGATGAATCTTTCGAAAATAATGATATGGTTTATAATTGCCTAAAAGAATAGTCTCAAGTTAATAACCATATCCCTTAGTCGCCTTTTACGACATCCATGTGCCGTGTGGTTCCCGGTTCCAATTAAAAAAGAAAGAACCACTCCATCTCGTTCCCGTATATATTTATTTATTTATTTAATTTAATTAAGGTGGCATATCTGTCTTCTGAGTCCGCAGTACACGTTAAGATGAGAGAGAAAGAGAGCCGAAATTCCTACGCGCACGGGATTCAAACGGGTTTATGACGAAGGAGAGTGTGGAGGGAAAGGTCGGAGAGGGAAGGCCTAGACGAACGTATCTTGATTAAATTAAGGACGTCCTGGCAAAGGGTCAGGTCAAGAGTACCCGAAACCGCCGAGCTTGCATGAAGAATGTAATGAATGTGGATGAAGCGAAGGAAGTATGCAGAGATCGTGGCAAGTGAAAAGATGTAGTCTCTGCCTATCCCTCCGGGAAAATGGCGTGATTTTATGTATATATGTATATTATGAGTCAAAGGGTAACGCTAGCTTGCCTTGACGAAGACAGCACATTTTTCTTGTCTACTATTAAAAATCGGTAGTAATCGTTAGTATTATCGATAATGATTTATCGATTCAATGTATTGTCACGATCGATAACTTTATTCGATCTTCCAGCTTCATGGCTGAACGTAGTGAGACATTGTTTTCTAAATTTGGTTATCTCGAATCTTTATGTTCGTAAATATTTTTTTTTAACAAATGATGATCAGATATGCTTATTGGTATGATGATTAGAGGCACATTCATTATGTGAGTTCTACCAAAGCGAGGTGTCAGGGCCGATACACCAAATGGTGACCTCAATTTAATATATTTGATTAATCATAAACATTATTTTTATACGTGCCGTGTGGTTCCCGGCACCAATAGAAAAAAAGAATAGGACCCTCCGTCTCTTTCCTATGGATGTCCTAATGAGCGACTAAGGGCTAGGTTTATAAATTGGGATTCTTCTTTTAGGTGACGGGCTAGCAACCTGTCACTATATGAACCTTAATTCTATCATTAATTAATCACTATCAGTCTTTTGTTTTGTTGGCTCTGTCTACCGTGCAAGGGATATAAACGTGATAATATGTATGTATGAATTAATTTTCACAATAAGCATCACAGACGCGTTGATATGCAATGGCAATGGCAAGTGGAAAGATGTAGTCTCTGCCTACCCCTCCGGGAAAGAGGCGTGATTTTATGTATGTTTGTAATGAACAAGTGTTAACCTAAGACGAGAATAGAATAACTTTCGTACCATTGTCGCATCTTCACATCTAAACTCTCTCACATTATTTTTGTACATTCAAAATTTTTAGACTACACGAATTGTGTATCAAAAAACAATGCCTTTTGTTTGATAGTAGAGACAAAGGGTTTTGGTGTTTTAAAACAATTGTTTGAGATTAATTGTTTTGTTATGATCAATATAGTAGTGGAGATAAATTTAAGAGTGAGATAATGTTATCTGTTGCTTGTGATAAAAATCAATGTCTTGGAATGAATAAAATACTCGTATGAGATAATGTTTAATGTACGTTACTACAAAGGGTGACAACGTATAAATTCGTGTAAAACATTGTTGATTTTATCTTGGGTCATTTATTAATGTTGCTTAATAAGTTATGTAGGTATTTTTGGAAACGTACAGTCCAAACCGCTAGGTTTTGGTATTGCAAATTTAGCATGAAGGTTTCCTTTGGGATCTAGTTGCGTATTAAATATGGATTTCTCAAAAATTAAACAAACGCCAATTTTCGCTTTATGCCGGCGGCGGCGCCCCAGCTTATTCTAGAAAGAGTATAACTTTTGTAATTTATGTATTTAAAAAGCAAAGTTAAAAAAAACTAATTTATAACACCAGGTATTTTATTATATATATAGGTATGCCTTTGAAATCGTTTTTTTAAATCCTCTTTTGTTATTTTTTAACTTTTAGATTGTCACAGCCTATGTCTTAAGTTTCCTATGAGTAATTATTTCATAATTTAATTTACTTATATGTGATTAAGTAAAAAATACCTATGAAATAATTAAGATAGCTGAACGTGGCCATTCAGTCTTATCAAGCCTGTTGGCTCTGTCTACCCCGCAAGGGATATAGACGTGACTATATGTATGTATGTATGAAATAATTTGTTTTCACATTCCACACTGTTAAACAATTTGATAGATTACTTTATGGTAAAGTAGTTATATTTATTTATTTATTTATTGGTTTTTATACAAAATTAATGATTGCGAGGCGAGAAGTATTAATAAACAAGATTGATGGTTCGCGATCACCCTAATATTGTATTTTATCACGTTCAGTGTTAGCAATTATATTATTTAAAGGTCGTTTGGGTGTTAGACAAAGAAATTGAAGAGCCCATTTAAAGCAATCTATATTATCGTAGCCGTAATTAGTCGTATGGCTCCCGGCACCAATAGAAAAAAGAATAGGACCACTCCATCTCTTTCCCATGGATGTCGTAAAAGGCGACTAAGGGATATGAGAAGACAGAGTCAACAGTCTTGAAATGACTGATACAGCTGTTTGGCTTGATGATAGAATTGAGATTCATAGAGTGACAGTTGGCTAGCCCATCGCCTAAAAGAAGAATCCTAAGTTTATAAAGTAATAAGCCTATCTCTTAGTCAACTTTTACGACATCCATGGGAAAGAGATTTTTTTCCAGCGCGAGCAAAAAGTTCATTACGAGATATAAATCTGCAAACACGAAAATCATTATTAAGGATGCATAATGATGATCTTATCATCGGTGATCGTAAACGCTTCAATTAAAATGATTTATCTAGTTTAATGATGTTTAAATATTAGCACTGTAAATTCATACGTGTGGGAATTAATCTTTTGGATTCACTATGTGATTGATTTAATTTAATCCCTATATGGTTTTTACGTCATTCATAGTGTAATGATGTTTATAGAATTTTTCATAGACTAGGTAAATAAAATCATTAATTTGAACTTATCACAATGAAAAATAATGTGCCGTGGGAGTTACGCCACTTTAGAATAGAACCGCTCTATATCTTTCCCATGGATGTCGTAAATGACGATATAGACGATAATAGGCTTATTAACTTGAGACCTCTTGTAGGCGATGGGCTATCAAGCTGTCAATATTAGAATCTAGATTTCAACATAGAGCCATACTTATAGCTGAACGTAGCGTCTTTTCATGATTGTGGGTTCTGTCTACCCCGCAAGGGATATAGACGTGACGATATATATGTATGTATACAATGTAAGATAAGAAACTAAGGTTAAGAGCATCGGTGGGGGAAACGTTATGGTACATTCATATACATAAAATCACGCCCCTTTCCCGGAGGGGTAGGCAGAGACTACCTCTTTCCACTTGCCACGACCTCTGCATACTTCCTTCGCTTCATCCACATTCATAACTCTCTTCATGCAAGCTCGGCGGTTTCGGGATGGTGCCCCGATAAAACAGCGTGATGCACACGGAGGCACAGGTTCTAATCTTACCGCGGCTACCAATGACTTTTTGAACCTAGCCGATGCTCTTACGGTGAGGCAAAATATCGTGAGGAAACCTGCACATTCTGGTAACTGGATGTGGAAACATCATCCAATTCGGTTTTGGTAAAGTTACAAAAAAAAACGAGTCAGAGTACGTACAAACTAAGCTGAATAATGGGATATTGTTTTTAAATACCTTTTCACTTTTTAAATAGTAGGTATTTAAAAAGTGAAAAGGTAATTTAAAGTCATTACTTTTCTGAGAATAAAGTAGAAACACTTGTGAGCAAAATTTACTCCTACACATTATTGATAATAAAAAAAAATGTTTTTTCATATTTAATCCACTTAGTGTAGGCTTAATCCAACACCTGATAAGGACTGATATATTTTGCAAGATATTTAACAAAAAATCCTTATGCATATTCACAAACACGCACTTGACCGACTTTTACATAACAGTTATATATTTAAATGTGATCAAATCTCATAATTGTGGAATTATCTATCTATCACTTAAGCTAGCCTTTAGCCATAACATTAGCCTTTTTAAATCCAGTGATAAACATACATACTATTCTGAATATCTATTTTTATATTTAAAAAATAAAATAACAATAGAGTTGGGAGTCGGTTTGTGTAAAAATCGGACTTAGTAAATGTAGGATCGTGCCAATTGTCGTACCTCGATCGCTTCCCCAAGAAGACGATGACGCATCTGAGATTAATGCCAGGGGGTTGATGATGATGATTAATGATGCTTAGACTTTAGATGAGATAGTGACAGATTGCGACCAACACCCAGAAGAGAATATTTGTAAGCCATTCCTTGCTCCAATAAAACTAAATCTAATAAAACACTTTAATAGACAGTAGGTACGAAAAATGAATATGTTGCCCAATTGGTTATATGTTCACTTACTAATTACCTTCGATATATCACGAATCGATTTAACTGTATACGAATAAAACAAAGATTGACAGGCAAAAGAAGAACCAAAACGCCTTAACCACTGAATCGGGTAATAGCATTAACTTTTGTTAGTTCAATCGTGATATGTAAATAATAAGCGATCGATTAACTCGATTTCATTTATAGGTACGCATTTTCTAGGTCACTTCACTACACTTGGGATGGTCGTGTTCGAAATTCAAATCAGTTCTTTTTTTAAATTGAATGGTTATTAATAATTTTACAGATGAGGTGGCAAAATTAGTTTAAATTAATTATTCATTTCTTGTGTATGATCATTTTTTGTTTTGAATTATAAATTGTGTATCAATTCATGTCCTTAACATCGTGATTTTGTAATAAGATTAAATTAATTTGTGGCTAACTTTTTGAAAGTTCCGTTTGATTAATTTAGTAACAAGGCTTTTAAGAAAAATATTACTTCGGCAATGTCTACTCCTAGCTTAGAATATCTACTTAATTATAAATAAATTACCTCTAGAGATAAAGTCGTTATTATACTTAGATGGTAGTCATCAAAATTTTGATGCTGACGTCAAGATAACATAACACAGTAGTAGTTAATATTTGCCTGCGCACGCGCAATTAACTGATCAAACATTATTATGGAGATTTTTCTTAATATTTACTTTGAAAACATATGTGGGATTCACAATTATTCAAATTATTTACATTGTAATGGTTAATAGCTACTTACATTTTTAAACGAAGTTGAAATCTCTTTTTACTAATTTAACTATCCCACGTGGACGAATTCGCGGGCACAGATAGTTTATAATACAAGTTGGATTTAGGATTAGGATTACACTTTAAAAAACAACGAGACAACCCCCATAATTACAAGAGCGTTACTCAATGTTACACACAAGTAGAACGAGGGCATCATGGGTAGTTTAACCAGAGAATTCTACTGTTACCAGCAGTTATTATCTAATGTTACGGTTCTGTCATGGTTCGAGATAAGATGCCGTTGCTGTCACGTTGGAATGAGAGTGAAAATGTCACTGTTAGCGGTTTACATACATACATACATATACATACATATGATCACGTCTATATGCCTTGCGGGGTAGACAGAGCCGACAGTCTTTTAAAGACTGATAGGCCACGTTCAACTGTCTAGCTTAATGATAGAATACATACATACATACATACATACATACATAAAATCACGCCTCTTTCTCGGAGGTGTAGGCAGAGACAACATCTTTCCACTTGCCACGATCTCTGCATACTTCCTTCGCTTCATCCACATTCATAACTCCCTTCATGCAATCTCAGCGGTTTCGGATACTCTTGACCTGACTTTTTACCATACTTATAATCACGTCTATATCCATTGCAGGGTAGACAGAGCCGACAGTCTTTTTAAGACTGATAGGCCACATTCAACTGTCTAGCTTAAAGATAGAATCGAGATTTAAATAGTGACAGCCCATGGCCTAAATGAAGATTCTCAAGTTTTTAATCATCCCTTAGTCGCCTTTTACGACATCCATGGGAATGAGACGGAGTGGTCCTACTCTTATTTTTTTATTGGTGCCGGGAACTACACAGCGGTTTATTAATTTCAACTAACTGTTGCCCGCGAATTCGTCCGCGGCCAACTCGTTTAGTCCACGATTTGCACGCTTACGTTGTTAATAGCGGGAAAACGCTGCTACTTGCTACGAACTACTCGTTACGAGCTACTGCTGTAGTATTTCGTCGCAACATTAGTGTAAAATTAGGGATTATTATTAAGGCTGATGTAGGGTTAGTAACTTGGTACAACAAGAGATTTGATTACTTTTTGACAGTGGGAGCTATACGGTCTCGTCTTGGCAACATTAATCATGAAATGTTCTCTTGTAACTGTTATTGTTTCCGTTCCTACAATTTTATAAAAGAAATCTTTCTTAGTAGAGTCGTGAGAGGAGGTATACTGATCTGGAAAGTGGCCTTAGGAACTATGTAATTAAATGTCAGCCGTTAGTTTGATCTTGACCAGAATTTTTATCCTATTATATGTATATTGTACGGAAATCTATGAAAACTAACACTAAACACACCATAATCTATACTTTAATATTATAAAGCTGAAGAGTTTGTTTGTATGAACGCGCTAATCTCAGGCACTACTGGTTCGAATTGAAAAATTTTGCATTGAATAGACCATTTATCGAGGAAGGCTTTAGGCTATATAACATCACGCTGCAACTATAAGGAGCAAAGATATAATGGAATATGTGAAAAAAAAACGGGGAAAATTATTGAGAGCTTAAGTGATGCCCAAAATAACTATTCCACGCGGACAAAGTCGCGGGCACAGCTAGTTTTTTAAATAAAAGTTATATCTTGTAGGGATTTTAATAGTTTTAATTGTAAATAAATAAAATTATAACTTCTTAGTAACAAACGGACAACCGTATGTATAGAAACTCATACGCGGAACTCCTTCGTCCCGCCATAAATTCGGCGGAGAAGAAAATTAACTGACTGCTTACTCTAGATTAATTAACTTACTCTGACTGCGCTTCACCTTCGATTAAGTAAGCTTAATCTATCGCTATAATCTCTTTAATAATTTGTTTTGTATTTTTCGCAGGGTGGAGGGCGACGCGAGAGCGACGACGCGGGTCGATGCGCGTGCGACGGCCGCGTCCCGCCCGCGCCGCCCGCTCCCCCACCGCACCCCCTGCGAGCTCTGGATGACATGCCGGTACTCAGGTATGTTATTACGCAAGCACTAGAAAATGCAATTATTACCTAACTAACAATACATACATACATACATAAAATCACGCCTCTTTCCCGGAGGGGTAGGCAGAGACTACCTCTTTCCACTTGCCACGATCTCTGTATATTTCCTTTGCTTCATCCACATTCATAACTCTCTTCATGCAAGCTCGGCGGTTTCGGGTACTTTATGTTTTTACTAACAATACATGTAGAAAATACAAACCTAAGGTTAGTACTCATTTCTATTGCCACGATCCTTGCATACTTCATGCTAGCTCATCAGTTTAGGGTACTCTTGAACTGACTTTTTGCCAGAAACTGACACAATTATCAATGTCCAATACAAACCTGTATACATACATTGCAACAATTTTTCGAAAAGCTTCTTCCAGTATTTGACGTCAACCAATGTTGTGAAACCAAACGTTTTGACAATTATTAAGCGATATGAAGTATCCTATAATAATGAATAAAAATTTAGAATTTTTGTTTTGAGTAGCAATTTTAGAATTGACTTACCTCCTAAATAATGGTCTTAGTCATAATTGGAATCCCAGTTTTGCCAGCGAGGGTGCATTCGGGACATAAACTGTTTAAGATGATCATTTTGAGAAATTCCTAGGTGAGAAAAACAATTGGGAAAACCTCCATCCGAAAGCTAGTTTGTTACCGACATTCTTCCGGAAAACGTTTCGCAACAAGTGATTCCCATCAAATAGGAACAAAGAAAACATTTTATCCATTACTCATCACTCGCGCCACCGCCCGTCCGAAGAAACAATTGAACACAAAATACCAGCAAAACCACAAAAATACAGTCCAAAACTGCACTTTATTACCAAACTCCTTAAGTATTCATTTTCCTTATAAATTTCTTTCAAATGCAACCGAGTTCAGTGACTGCGCTAATTGCGCATGCGTACTGCGTATCTAGATTTTACATGTTGGGCCTAACAATTTTCTTCAGACGTGATGTGTGCGAAAAACGGTCAAGTGCGTTTTGGTAGACATGCGAAGAGACTTTATATTACGAGTACTTGTAGTAAGACAAGTCAATGCTAGATTCTTGAAAATACTAAAAAGTTACGTTAAGCTGTATGGCAAATTGCGATTCAAACATTGACAGGTTGCTAACCCATCGCCTAGAAGAAGAATCTCAAGCTTGTAAGTCTAACCTTTAGTCGCCTTATACGCATCCCTAGGAAAGAGATAGAATAGTCCTATTCTGAAGTGCCTGAAAAAAACATGGCATTATTCTTTTATTATATAACTAGCTTTCCCCCGCGACTCCGTCCGCGCGGATGTCGGTCTTCGCGTAGATGGTTTATTTCTCCATTTTATTTTCAGTCCGGTCAATTTAGACCAAAAAATAGGAATGAAGCTACATTAATTCCCATCAAGCTGAAAATGAGTATAATTGTTTAAAACACAATCAAAAGCATTATTTCAAAATTCCCCATGATTCCGGTTTAAGGAACAAAATTACCCAAGGTCAAAGGTAAGAAAATGGGATTTTCACGATTTTCTTCAAAACGTTTTATAGGAAATTTACCTCAGACATAGATTGTAGATCATAAAGATATTTATAAAAAGGAATCAATATTTTTTTTTCAATAAAGCTACCGTTTCTGAGATGAAAATGAAGATGATGATGATTACGATGCAAAAAGTTGCAAGCGTCATAATATGCATAAGCACGTCTCGTATATACTCTATGTAGCAGTAATATAAGTAAAAATATTGTTCTGTCGGTAATTTTAACTTGAATTCAAAATATAAAATATACATAAGTATAATGAAACCCAGTCCCTTAATTTATACTGTAGTGAAACCTTGAGACAACATCTGTCTCTCTGTTTAATTGTGTACGTGGCTAGGGTCGTATAGCTGCTTTATCTCAGAATGCTCAACACATGAAATACCGTTAGTCTTTAATAATAGTTGTCCTTGCGGAGATACCGTTGTCGGCTATGGACACCACGGCCTCTCATGCCCTAGGAGTGCCGGCCGTTTAGAGCACCATGCCGCCCTAAATGATATAATCCTCCGTGCTCTTGCCACCATCCATGTTCCAGCCGTTCTAGAACCAAACGGTCTGGCTCAGGATGATGCCAAGAGACCGGATGGTATGACTTTGGTACCCTGGAGATTGGGGCGGCCTTTGGTGTGGGATGCTACTTGTGTCGACACACTTGCGCCGTCTCATCTTCAGGTTACTAAATCTAAGGCCGTTCTGCTTCAAATGAGGCAAAAAACCTCAAAAGGCGCAAATATGTAGTTATCGGTAATATCTATACTTTTGAACCTTTTGGGGTAGAAACTCTGGGACCGGGGGGCCTATCTGCCCATCAGCTTTTCCGACAATTGTCGAAAAAGCTAATTGAGGTATCTCTTGACCGGAGGGCTGGAAATTATCTGGCTCAGAGAATCAGCATTGCCATTCGAATTGGCAATGATGCCAGCCTTCTGGGCACATTCCCACATGTTGATGCTCTGCAAGGACTGTACAATTTATAAATTAAATTTTAGTTTGTAGTCATCTTTTTTCTTTCTTTTTATAAGTAGTTTTAGTTTTAATTTGATTATTGCATTGAATTTGATAATTGTAATCTCTATTATTGTCCTAAGATGATTTTCTTCACTTAGGGTTATTCTATTTTTTTTTAAATAATAAATGCGAAAGTTAGTCTTGAGTGCCACTGCGTAGTGAAAACACGTGTTTATTCTAACCTATTTCAGACTTTTTCAAGTTTAATAATAAAAATGTAAAAAAAAAACGCGCTAATAGTACACTACCTCAGAGGTGGCAAGGAAACGGATGCATATTATGACGCTTGCAACTTTTTGCATCGTTATATCACAGAAACGGTAGCTTTGTTGAAAAAAAATATTGATACCTTTTTTATAGATAACTTTATGATCTACAATTTATGTCTGAGGTAATTTTCCGATTTGAAAAACTTACCGTTTTAAAGAAAATTGCGATACACCCATTTTTTACCTTTGACCGTAAGTAAATTTTTTTCCTTAAACCGGAATCATGGGGAATTTTGAAATAATGCTTTTGATTGTGTTTTAAATAATTATACTCATTTTCAGCTTGATGGGAATTAATGTAGCTATGTAGTATTTTTTCATAGTAATTAGTAGCGGCCCGCTTGTGCAGCAAACGGTTCAAGCCAAAGCCGACTTTAGGCGCTACAGGTTACGGCGCTAAATCCACTGCGGGTAACACAACGTGTGTTCGCGGTTCTACAGAACAACGTCTATAAACTGAAAAATTTAGATTTTTTTTTCTTCCTATTTTACGCCCAGGATAATAAGGTATAATTATACCAAGTTTCATCAAAATCGAACCGTTAGTTTTCACGTGATGCCTGAACATACAGACAGACAGACAAAAATTTTTTTAATCACATTTTTGTATTTGGTATCGATCCAGTAACACCCCCTGCTATTTATTTTTTCAATATTTTCAATGTACAGAATTGACCTTTCTACAGATTTATTATATGTATAGATATAGATAAATAAATAAATATACCTATACGGGACCAATTACACAGATTGAGTTAGCCTCGAAGTAAGTTCGAGACTTGTGCTACGAGATACTAACTCAACGAAACTATGTATATTTTGCATTAAATACTTATATAGATAAACTTTTTTTCTCATCATTCCCTGGCCGGGATTCTAACCCGGGACCTCCGGTGTCACAGACAAGCGTATAACCGCTGCGCCACAGAGGCCGTCAAAGCATAGTACTTTATTTTCCTAGTATATTAATTTGTCATTCAAGTTTACTTACCATGATTCAGATCCAACCCCCTATATATCGAGGAAGAGGAACAAGAGGTAGTGATAATCGTGGACTCGCTGGAGGAAGCTGCAGAAGGGGAGGTGGTGGACGCGCCTCGCACCCCGCGCCGGGCGCCTTCTACATCATCAGGTGAGAATCATCATGTCAGCCGTCAAATTTTAATTTTATGATATAGATCTTTTCATAGATTTTCACCACGTATTCATTTAAAGGTTCTTTCCCAAAAACTGTCTTCCTGCCAATACCAAGACAGTTTTTCAGTGTCTGAAATGAATTAAATGAAAATTGCTGATGAGGTGGAAAAGATACTTAAGTCTTTCTTGTAATTTTAAGCGCATATTAGGAAAACAACCAAGTAACTAGTTTAGCTCGACGATTTTTTTAGGGTATCATAAGTCTAATGTAAAAAATGTTAAGTCTATTCTATCCAGCTGTGTATGTTTCTTCGAAATTACATATACATACATATAATCACGTCCATATCCCTTGCGGGGTAGACAGAGCCAACAGTCTTAAAAAGACCGATGGGCCACGCTCAGTCGCTTGGCTTAATGACAGAATTTAGATTCATATATTGACAGGTAGCCTGTCGCCTAAAAGAGTCCCAAGTTTATTAAGCCCATTCCTCAGTCGCTTTTAACGACATACATGGAAAAGAGATGGAGTATTCCTATTCTTTTTTCTAATGGTGCCGGGAACCACACGACAAATTACATATAATTACAGCGTATTCTTGCAACCAGATTTCTATGACCAATCACTCCTTTCGAAGAGGCGTTTATTTGTGAGAGAGGTCATTGACTTGAGATGAGAACATTTCTTTAACTCCCAGGGTATGGCAGCGGTGGCGGTAGCAACGGCCGCGTCTCCCCAAACTTACCAAAGACGGAGTTCATTGAACCGCGACTGTCTGACTCCGACAAGAATGATGGATCTCACACCACCTCCGACTCTGACAGCCCTGTATGCACCCTCTCCAGGAGTCTGAAGGAGGATATCAGATCGTGTTTAGGAGGTTGCAGGTTAGTGATTTTGTATTACTGCACTCTTGAGACGCTGCATGGAGATGCCAACAATGAGATGTCAAAGATTGGTTGCTGAAGGCCCAAGATCCCAGATCTTTAAACGTGGATGAAGATGCAAGAGGCTTATGTCCAGGAATGGACAACTGAAAATGATAATGATAAGGCTAGTGTTTTGGAGATATCGATTTAAGAATATGGCAAATATATAACCCGGTGTCTATTTGAAATCGAAAAAAATGTGCACTAAAGATGTAATATAGATAGAGTGCTCCTATGTGTTCTTATTTCGAAGGGCATTTTCCTAAGTCATATAATAATATCTGGGTGACGAACCAAATTCAAATACTGAATTTTTATTAATTATTATAGGACATTTCAAACATCGTTACTTATTGGATATATTATATATATTATAAGATATGAAATCTTTGGTTTCACAATATTGGTTGATGTTAAATAAATTACTAAAAAACTAAGTTTACTGCCGCTTCCAAATCATCAGTGCAGAGGAAGCGGTAACAACCTGCACTGCAGCATTTCCTTCAATGAGGTCAACTTCACAATTATCCAAACTTAGAATTGAACCACACCTTAGAACCATACCACAAATGTTTTTATTTTATGAAATCAGTATATATGTGAAATCATTATTCTATTCTATAGATGGGAGAAAGACGTCGGCGACGTCGTAGAAGCAGCCGTGAGAGGAGCGGGGGGTATCAGCGCGGCGCGTGCGCGTCTTCACGCGGCCCTTTTGGCCCTGCACGAGCCCGCTCGCATCCCGAACAGAGGGCCCTCGCTGCCTTACTGCGGCCCTGGGGTCAGGCCCGGTGACGTCACCATGATGCCCAAAACTACGGAGATGTCTTTGCTGGTAAGTTTATTATTATTTAAGCGAAGATACATAAGGCCGTCCTGGTAAAGGGTCAGGTCAAAAGTACCCGAAACCGCAGCTTGCATGAAGAGAGTTATGAATGTGGATGAAGCGAAGGGAGTTTGCAGAGATCGTGGCAAGGAGGTAGTCTCTGCCTAACCCTCGGGGAAAGAGGCGTGATTTTTATGTATGTATGTATGTATGTATACATAAAGACAATGGTCACAAGACTATGTTGAGCTGGAGCAGCTGCTGACACGCTATATATTTCTTCGCGCCTGTGTGCGGCTCTGTCTGAACAGGAATCTCGACGCCTTACTCCGGCCCTGGTTTCAGGTCCAGTAATGTCACCATGATGCCGAAAACTACGGAAATGTCTTTGCTAGTAAGTTTTTTTGGAAGAAAAATATGGTGCGTTTAGAATTGAGATTCGGATTTTGTAATAGGTCGTAAGTAGAATCCTATGTTAACAGATTTTAAAAAACAAAAGAATTTGACTGGGTCAAATCCCAAAGATACAAGGGTTGACTAACAACAGATTCTACTCTCTCTTTTTTTTAAAGGACATACTGATAACAACTTGAAACATAATGTACTTTGTGTATAATTATATTTATAGAAAAAGTCATTGTTTTCACTTAATATCAACAAAGCATATTCCTAAAACGAATTCATTATTGGTACGGCATTGTTTAAACATATGTAGTAGTAATGATTTTTTTTTTATTCAGACAAAGGATATTACCATACCAAATCGTGCAAGAACAAACTATTTCTTAAAGGTACTTAATTTATATTTTTGATGGTAATCGTGATAATGGTGGCCTAGTTACATGAATGTAAATTAAGATAATTCCGACTTGGCCCTTTGTCAGAGCGCAACATGTGAAGACCCTTAAGGCTTTTAATACGATTCATTAAAAACCAATCATTTTGCACATATACCTCCGACCATAGATGATTTAAATAAATAATAGGTAGAGTAAACACTGCTCATATAAGAACGCGCATTTGCAATTGAGAGTAGGAAAGTACTTATGTTTTTTTAACCGACTTCAAAAGAAGGATCCGGTTTTCGGAGGTTTCCGGCACCCTAGAACAGAACGACTCTATATCTTTCCTATAGGTGTCGTAAAAGGCGACTAAGGGATACGCTTAAGCGATAGTCTTTTCAAAGCTGTTGGCTCTGCCTACCCCACAAGGAATATAGACGTGACAATATGTATTTAGAAATAGAGTTATATGCTCAACGCATTCCATGGGATTTAAATCTTCTATGTGTAACAGTCACTAACCAAAAACCTTCAGGGCGAGAAACAATTATTTTCCAAAACGATACGTAATATTTATTTCGTGATTCAAGTTATTATTAAAGGGCTCGGAATTATAACTGCCCTTATAATTATGTGTTATATTATTTATATATAATTGTCGATAAAATATGTTCGTTTGTGCACGGTCGATAACAATAATTGTTTCGGCTTTGGGGCGTTAATTGGTGTGGAATAAATAATAACATTTAGTATCGTTATTGGTTTGAAGTGTTAGCTTACACAAAGAGCAATAAACCTGATGAAATTTCTTATCCGTACATACATGTAGTCGCGTCTATATCCCTTGCGGGGTAGACAGAGCCAACAGTCTTGTAAAGACTAAAAGGCCACGTTCAGCTGTATGGCTTTATGATGGAATTGAGATTCAAACAGTGACAGGCTGCTAGCTCGTCGCTTACAAGAGAAATCTCAATTTTAAAAGCCTATCCTTTAGTCGCCTTTAACAAAATCCATGGGATATATATGGAGTGGTTCTTTGGCTGCTGTAAATGATTATGAAAACTGGAACACCTTATAGAGAACCATTATGGTCATGCTAAACTAGTAAAATAAACTATGAAATGACGTCTTAACAATAGCTGTTTACACTGATGAGCATTTTTCAATGAAGTGTAAAAATCGAAGATCTGGATCATCTGATCTGTATCTTGTGGTATACTCGTATGAGGGTCATTATGACCCTGTGGCTATAATGGCCCTCATATACCACAAAAAACATAGAAATGAGATCTTCATACAAATTCGTTTTACGAAAATTCCATAGTAACATCAGGCGACCAAGGTTTTCGTAAGAAAAAAAATCTCAATCTTTTGTTCATTGACATTGTATAGCATTAATAATGCGTGTTTCCATACTATCACACATCCTAATCACATTACAGCATTCAAACCGCAAATTATCATAAAGATGTAAATCTTTCTTCGTTGGTACAAAGAAAATTACATAGTATTAAATAGCAGATTTTGTGATAGTTGCGAGTATCGTTTTGCTAGGCTATCAATTAAATTGTTTGATGTTATGTTATACAATCCGTGAAGGAAAGTTATAGACTCATTAAAACAATTGGTTCCCGGAGGGATAGGTAGAGATTCTGTGTTTCTACTATTATACGTATGAAAAACTTTTTGTTATCAATTTTTTATTTTAAATATATTTATTAATTTTACCATACTATTAATTATTTATGCTTAATGCAAATTTTATTGATTAAGAGGTTGTTAAATACTACATGTCACCTATCTACTTGCTTATTACCTATACCTGCATACTTCTTTTGCTTAGACTTCACGGTAAGAGCATCGGTTAATATTCAACTGATGTACATAACTTTGAAAATACTGCCCTGCAGCACCTAAAACGCAGTAAGAGAAAAAACGCGGTTTCGAGAAAACCGCGAAATACTTTTTGATGCTTTATTTTATATTATTATTTTATATAATTTGATGAAATGTTTTTACTACAATGAATAACTGATATCAAAGATTGAACTGACATCAAAAATATATCTAACATTTTGTTTATTTCCAAAATATAAAAGTTTTTTTTAAACAAGGCCTATTACGTGCTATTACTGCATCCAAAAATGTAAACATATGCAGATTAAAATGCGGCAAAAAAACCTAGCACTGCAAATATTTTGATTTGTTTGCAGCGTTGCAGACTAATTTGCAGCAAAACGTTTTCTTTACTGCATTTTAATTTGTATCTTGAATATGCGTGTAGTAATGAAATACAGAAGTCTACTTCTGTCCTCTTGGACATGGAAGTGTGGCGGATACATCATCAACAAGAGTTTAGCTCTTAAATTAAATTGATATTAAACAAATTGTACATATAAAGTCTTTATTATAAAAACAAGTTAGTACAACGTGAAAAATAAAAAAAAATATATACTATTTGAGCAAAAGGGACTAATTTAAGTATTTTTAACTAAATTAATATATATGTTTACAGCCTATATTAGGAACACAGCTTTTGGCTTTGGCAAAAACCAAATGAGATCTTTTTAATAATGGCACATTTTTTAAATCAAAAAATATATATAATAATTCTTCTATAAAAAAAATAATATGGATATGAGTATTCTATACTCAGTATCATCATTATCAAAACTTATAAAGAAACATCAAAAACATAAATATTAAAAAAAAAAAAAACTAGTTAACAGAAAATTAACTTTTCATAAAAAAAGAGTTTTAAAGAATACACAATCTGCAGAGTGAATAATAACTTAATAATCATTATTCCTCAGATTGATTAGATTAATTTACTAATCATGGATAAAACACATTTTATTAACAATCCTCATCAAAAACAATTTCCTCTGGTTCATCTGTTTCCTCAGCTAACACAGGTAAACTTTTCCAAAATGCCAATTTTTTTTTTTGGCATCAACGGTCCTAATATCTTTATTATATTTTGTTTTTTGGTAGAAGTGATACCCTTAGGTGTACTTTTTATATCAGGTTTAGGATATTTTTTTGATTTTAAGCAATTTAATTGGCTGTATTCTTCATCAAAATCTTTTTTATAATAGAGGCAGTATTTGCCCCTAGTAACATTTATTTCAACTATATCTTTGAGGTGTACTCTATTACCATCTTCATCTTTAAGTTTTTGTTGAGCAATATGCGCCTTAAAAAGGAAGAAATCAGATATTTCCATCTTTTTTATACATATTTTGCCGGAACTTGCAGATCCAACGGCGGCGCAAAAATCTTCAAAGTCGTATACTTTTTTCTTTTTAGTTAAAGATGATTCTACAGAATGGTGAAATGAGTCAGCGGACATAAACGTATGCCCCGGCTCAAAATATTTCAATGTAATTTTTGTAGCAGCAATATCCTTGCTATTAATAAATTGCTATTAAATATGTAATTAAACACCAGTTTTTATTTTGAGCCGAACAATTATCAAGCCATAATGTAATGGTTTCAGCATCAAAAACGTTTTAAACAAAACTAAATAAGGTATTTTGATTTTGCTGAAAATTAGTTGGTATTTATTTCAGGACCTACTTTATGAATACTAAATAAGATACCGTATTCAACTCTTTTGCTGCATTTTAATTAGTAATTCATATAATATTTATAAATGCAGTAAAAATCCTTACCATACAAAAATGTATTACTGCATTTTAATATACATGCATTAATATTTATTTAGGTATACATCAAAGATTTTTTGAGGCAGAGACGATATTCACTGCGTTTAAGGTGGTGAAATCATGGAGCCGCGTATACGTAACTGCTCTTACTGTATGTTAGTTAGTTTTCAGTGTAATCTGAAATGCGTTTTTGAGTTACTGCAATCTAAAAAATTGATTTTTTTATCTTAAAAATCCTTGTATTAAAAAATCTGTTAAATCACATTGCTCCTTATGACGTACGCTATAAAGTTCAGTATTAAACACAAAACTCTTAAAATGTCTATTACTGCGTTTTAGGTGCTGCAGGGCAGAATAGTCATTGATACACGGCCGAGGTGGAATTTGAAACTGTGCATCACACATTTTATTCGACTACCAACGCTCTTTTTAATTACGAGTTGAGAAGTCACAATTTAAATAAGTATCTACATATGCATATGAAGAAATATTACACTTATTTTGTAGTCATGTTATACCTAAAATAAAAAGCGAAACTGGAATTTGTTCTCGAGATACGATCATAGTTACACAAACACTCGTTTGATCTCAATCAATTCTGTCAATCAAACATTTTGAGATGGCATGGAGGACTATCGATTGAAGAGTCGTTGAGTGCCTACAATCATTTTGATCAAAGAATTTGGGTCTTATCGGCGTGTGATGACAGGGCTTAATAAAATGATATTATTACATGTAAATTACAAAGCAATTATGTTTCAATGTTTCATTAAACTTTCAGGGTCACAGGACATTTAAGTATTTATTTATTATGGTTAGTAATTATAAAAATTTTATTCGGTTTCTTGGCCAAGTAATCACTTAAAACTTTTTGAAAATATTTTCTTCATAATTTTAAACGCACTCAATAGTCTATTCACTCCTTATAAATATTCGAAAACTCCTCATAAAATACTCGTTTAAAATTTTGTAATAATTATAGGGTGATTTATAATTTGTCTTCACAGCCCTTCATTAATTTCCAATATTTGCATATAATATGTTTTTAAACTGACAAAATAGCCTACGGCGATGTGCAATGAGCCAAGTTATGTCAAATTATTATAAAAATTTGTTCGTAATTAACACATTAAATTTTATTTATTATGATGCAATTAAATTTACATCAATGTTTAACGATAATGTTAGATGTACTACTCTGTCAAGAAAGTAGCAGGAAAAGATCAATAATACACAAACTGTTTGTTATTCATCCAAATTTATTTTATCACCTTCAAAATATGCTCCTTTAGAAACGATACACTTACGCCAACGAATAATCCAATCATCAAAACATTTTTTAAACGCTGTTTCCGGAATTGAGGTCAGTTCTCGCCGCGAATTCTCTTTTATGTCTTCTACCGATTGAAAACGGGTGCCACGAAGTGGTAATTTGAGTTTAGGAAAAAGAAAAAAGTCGGCTGGAGCCATATCTGGTGAATATGGTGGTTGCTCGATGGTATTTGTTGAGTGTTTGGTTAAAAATTCGTTCACAATGATGGCCTTGTGCGAAGGTGCATTATCATGGTGCAAAATCCAAGAATTTTCTTTCCACAAATCTGGCCTTTTTCGTCGGATTTGCTCTCTTAAACGCCGCATAACACTCAAATAATATTCCTTATTTACCGTTTGACCTTCCGGCAAGAATTCCGAGTGCACAACACCGCGATAGTCAAAGAAAACAGTCAACATGACTTTGACTTTTGAACGACTTTGGCGTGGTTTTTTCGGTTTCGGTTCAGTTGGAAGGCGTCACTCCGAAGCTTGTTGACTAGTTTGCATGTCAAACTCGTAAACCCACGTCTCGTCACCAGTAACAATGCGTTTCATGAATGTTGGGTCGGAATTGACTCGTTCTAGCATGTCCTCAGCGACTCTCATGCGATTGAGTTTTTGAAAAAAATTCAGGTCTTTTGGGACTAGCCGAGCGGCAACATGTTTCATACCCAAATTATTAGTTAAAATGGTACGGATCGACTCGTGAGATACAGAAAGTTCGGTGGCTATCTCTCTCAAAGTTGAATGAGGATTTTCAGTCACTATTTCCTTCACTTTTGCGATGTTAACTTCAGTTGCAGACGTTGATGGCCTACCAGAGCGAGGCAAATCTTCCATCACATCTCGACCGCTTTTGAACGCTTTGTACCACTCATAAGCACGAGTTTTTGATAAAGTCGATTCACCGTAAGCCTTCTGTAACATTTTCAGTGACTCCGAACACGATATTCCATTGGCAATGCAAAATTTAAGACAAACTCTTTGTTCGATGTTTTTATCCATTATGAAATTAGCAATACACACTAGATATGATATAACTAAAAATAGCACTGTATTTAATGTAAACAACAGATGCAACTCAAACTCCGCGCCAAAATGGAAAACAGTTGTGCCAATCTAACAACAACAAAAAAAACAAAAATTTGAATTTGGAACCATAAATAAATAATCCATTCCCGATACTTTTCTGACTGAATGTATGTTTAAGTTTTTATACAACGTAGGTACTTACGAACTAGAACTACCTACATTTAAAACGTTACGAAATGTCGTAGAAATAATATTTGAGCGTTCAGCATTTTAAATAAGGACCACGTTGACTTGTGGTAATTGATATAGGATAAATGTTGATCAGCGGGAAATGAAGCCACTGGCGTTAAATAAGTACATATTTCTAAAGAGACTGCCGGCTCTGTCTACCCCGCAAGGGATGTTGGAAGGTGAAAGTTTCTGCCTTACCCCTTCGGAAAATAAGTGATTTTATATTATGTATTTATGTGAAATTAACAGAGTAGGGTAAAAATAGAATAGCCTTCTTAACGTAACGTTTATTGTGGGCTTGTATATCGATAATTAAATCAAAACGACCTATGAATTCTCCGGTTAACGAAAATTTGCATTGCATTATTTACGCATTATTTACTAACACATTTATTATATGGCCACCGTCATTGTGACCGCTTAAGTTAAATTCGAATTAATCTTTAACCAAGGCTATGATTCAAATCACACGGAATCTTACCTAAAATGCACTGCATCTATTGTGATTTTCAATAATTACCCTATAATGACCAAAACATACTTGACCAAAATCTTCTGAGGACATAAGTGCATTTCGTCACCGTCATCTGCCAAGTCGGTCATTGCTGCCCTGCGCGTGCGCACAATGGTAAACGATAGATCGTTTTGCATTCAATAGTGCGTAACTTGGCTCGTCCACTACCAGATTTTTAATTTGGTAATATTTTAGGTCATTTATTTATGTACATACTTAGAACAGGAGATAAAATGGAACTTAAGTTAAAGAAAATCTTTGTACAAATCATTTGACGGCCTCTGTAGCGCAGCGGCAGTACGCTAGTCTGTGACACCGGAGGTCCCGGGTTCGAATCCCGGCCAGGGCATGACGAGAAAAGAACTTTTTCTGATTGGCCTGGGTCTTGGATGTTTATCTATATAAGTATTTATAATAAAATATAGTATCGTTGAGTTAGTATCTCGTAACGTAACACAAGTCTCGAACTTACTCCGAGGCTAACTCAATATATGTAATTTGTTCCGTATATATTTATTTATTTATAATTAGTCACTACTTTGTATTTTATTTTCCCTTGTAGTAGAATTATTGTTGATTAGTATGTAGTTAGTATGTCATCTTTGCGTTCTTAGCTGTACCTTCCGCCACTATACTTAGGGCCTGGGGTTCGCTTTGCGATTTTTCCATCCATATAATCACGACTATATCCCTTGCGGGGTAGACAGAGCCAGCAATATTGAAAGGCTGACAGGCCACGTTCAGCCGTATGTGATTTTTCTTTTTCCACATCCACACTTTGGTCTTCAGCGTTGTCGGTTTTAGAATACCATCGGCATCTGTCACCTATTATTATTAACTTTGTGGTTTGTTATGACGTATGGGATTACATACATTATTATATAGTCATGTCTATATCCCTTGCACGGTAGACAAAGCCAACAGTCTTGAAAAGACTGATGTAATTTGCAATAAAGTCAGATTTAAGCTCAAGCTTGCCGTGTGGTTCCAAGCATCAATACAAAAAAGAATAGGACCACTCCATCTCTTTCCCATGGATGTTGTTAAAGGCGACTAAGGGATAGGCTTGCAAACTTGAGATTATTTTTTTTAGGCGATGGGTTAGCAACCTGGCACTATTTGAATCTCAATTCTATCATTTAGCCAAATAGCTGAACGTGGCCTATCAGTCTTTTTAAGACTGTTGGCTCTGTCTTACCCGCAATGTATGTAGACGTGATTATATATATGTATGTATGTATGTTAAGCTCAAAACTTAATACTTTATTACACCAATTTCGTCTTAATATAATCAGAGATGTGTTGTCGGTGCATTTCATAGTCATTACCCAAGATGCAATTATTTTGCATCGGCCTTGGTATTTGAATGAAGCGTCTCGGAGTGAAGGGTTAATTATCTAAATCCAAATAATTTTAGGATTTTTTTGAGGACCATACACCGATTTCGATACATTCTTTACAGCCTTTCTTCTTCTTCTTCTTTCTATTCTTTTGACCACTTATCTAACAAGCGTAACAGGGTCTTATTGTCGGCAGCACATCAAACCTTTGGTTTGAATTGTAAGTACCCCACTCATTGTTCACCCGAATATGGCCCTCTAAACGGGGACTACATGAATTTAGAATAGAATAGAAAAGATTTATTTTCAAAATTGGATTCAAGTATCACTTATGGACGTCACATCACTTAAATCTAATTATTACTACTACCGCTTTCAAAGCGCATGTGTAGAACAAGCGGCGGAACAAACTACAATGCAGCATTTTACCGGACGTCAATTTCAAAATGTCGACTGTTTCGAAGTGCCTATAGTCCTCCAGCTTGAGGTAATATTTCTGAATTGCAATTCGTTTCGATTTTTTTCTTTGACTAATACTCTCATATCGGCTCTGTCTATCCTAATGGGGATAAAGACGATGATATGTTGTGTGTAAAACCCCGTCTGCAACCCTAGTTTTATGATAACTTTCAGTGATTGCTAAATTAATCCACTTTTATATATCCATCAAATAAACATAGAGTTCACATTGGCATAGTTGAACGACGTTGTGTTTTCCGGCACCAATATAAAAAAGAATAGGACCACTCCATCTCTTTCCCATGGATACCGTAAAAGGCGACTAAGGGAAAGACTTATTTACTTGGGATTCTACTTTAAAGCGATGGGCTAGCAACCTGTCACTATTTGAATCTCAATTCTAATCATTAAGCCAAACAGCTAAACGTGGCCTTTCGGTTTAACAAGACTGTTGGCTCCGTCTACCCCGCACGGGATATAGATGTGACTATTTGTATGTATGTGTGTATCAAACGTCGATTAAATACACATTTTTGAAATATATTACAGCACATACTTATAGCATGAAGTTTGGGTTCTCGCCAGAAAGTCCACTATTACTCGCCCAGTCGAAGTCAACTCGGTCAATTTGAATTGAGGCGTATGTACATTACGAGTTACCAAGTTACCCAACTCCCGCCGAAACTAAATATTTCCACTTCGCGAGTGAATGTAGTTCAAGAGCAAAATGTAGCAACGGTGTACTGTTTTGCATATCACAAAAAAATATTTAATTAATGTCTTGTCATCTCGGTATTGGGTTCAATTTCTTTTACACTGTCTTTTTTTCTGATGTTTTGTTTTTTTTTCTTTTTTTAATTTTGATTAGTTTTACTTCACTAGGCTCCGCTCGTGTAAAACGACATATCCAGCTAACTTCCGTTCCCACAGGAATTTTAGGAATCTAGGTAAGAGTGACGGTTTCCTCACGATATTTTCCCTCACTTTGAGCATATCGCGTAATAACATATAATACTTATAATCACGTCTATATCCCTTGCGGGGTAGACAGAGCTAACAGTCTTGAAGACTGATAGGCTACGTTCAGCTGTTTTGCCTTATGATGGAATTGAGATTCAAATAGTGACAGGTTGCTAGCCCATCGCCTAAAAGAAGAATCCCAAGTTTGTGAGCCCATCCCTTAGTCGCCTTTTACGACATCCATGGGAAAGAAATGGAGTGGTTCTATTCTTTTTTGTATTGGTGCCGGGAACCACACGGCACAATCGCATAATAATACATTTCAAATACCGTTTGTTATATTTTAAAAGTTGATCAACTACCTAGAAAATTGATCAATTAACGATTCTTGCTATTTTCCGGTGACATATACACTAGAAGAGTAAAAGGCACATCACCGAGTGGAATTTGAACCTCTGACTCTCTTGCGCATCACGAATTTAAATCAAACACCTAACCGTCGACCACCGACGTTCAAAACAACTAAAGTTCGATTTTAAGTCAGTTAAAATTACATACATACATACATAAAATCACGCCTCTTTCCCGAAGGGGTAGGCAGAGACTACCTCTTTCCACTTGCCACGATCTCTGCATACTTCCTTCGCTTCATCCACATTCATAACTCTCTTCATACAAGCTCGGCGGTTTCGGTTACGTTCAGTTAAAATTAACTTTTATAAAATACGCATTTGAATAAATTAATAAGCTTTCTGTGGCAAAAGCACTCGTAATGTAGCGGCAACGTACGGCTAGACGTCGGAGCTTAGAAAGCTACATTAAACAGCAGCTGAACTAGAAATGATTTTAATTGGAACATTTATTTCAATTCATTCTACTTATATTTTAAATGCGAATGTAGCATGTGTGAGCTGAATTTTTTTCTGTGCAATCTCCTAACTATAAATTTCTAAATGAACTAAATTTCTGACAGCGATCGAGATAAAATTACCACTTATTCGGAACTAATCGGCTCTTGATAAATGCTAATTATACGTTTGCTGTCTTAAATTACCTTCTACAAGCAGAATTTTACCACGTCTATATCTCTTGCTTGAAAACAGAGCCATTAGTCTTGAAAAGACTGTAAGGCCACGTTCAGCTTTTTGGTATGATAGAATTGACATCCAAATAGCGACAGGTTGCTAGCCTATCGCCCAAAAGAAGAATCCCAAGTTTATAAGCATATCCCTTAGTCGCCTTTTACGACATCCATGGGAAGGAGAAGGTGTGGTCCTATTCTTTTTTTTTTATAAGTACCGGGAACCACACGACACACATTTTATTTTCTTTTCTATATCTATCTTTCTATATTTGATTCTATGGGAGATTGGACAATGATAATTTGCAAGCCTCGCATCATCTTGAGATGTGAGCAGTGACCCGCCCGTCGCCTTGCCGCGGGCAATGTCGTTGCGACAGCCTGACCAAACCAGCTGTGGTACTGGCCTAAAGAAAAGTGTTAAAATATATTTTTTTTATATAAAGAGAAAATATTTGATTTTAGTTTCACATCCCATACCACCATCCATGGCTCTACCAAGCTTTCAATACGAATCATTGGAACATCTGTTTAGGAAGTATAGTTACAAAGTTATTTATTCCTACAGAACATATAGCAATAGAATGAATGCAAATTATTTTGACTTTCTTTTTAACAAACAAAACCATGGTAACCGTTGCTATGGCGTATACCAAGAAGGTTGCCTACAGGCTGTATTACTTACCTTTCAAGGGGGTTGATTATTTTTTTTCTTTTTTCGAAAGGTTTTCTTTTAGCGACCCACATAAGAAATATACCTGTGTGTACTGTTTATATGCAAATGTCCCCTTTCATATATTTACTAGATTTTTTATATATACTAGATTTCATATATTTTTTTGCCGTGTTCCATATTATCTGATAGGCCACGTTCAGCTATTTGGCTTAATGATATAATTATATCTATATAATTTGCCTATCAGTCTTTTCAAGATGTTGGCTCTGCCTGCCCCACAAAGGATATAGACGTGACCATGTGTGTGTATGTATCCATATTATCATTTGAGACTTTGCATAGTAATTTTTCGAAACTGTCTAGTCTAGTGTTTGTCTGGCTAGTCAAACTACATAAGTTATTTAGCTAATAACACGTATTTGTGCAATATTCAATTCAATTCAATTCAATTCAAATCAATAACTGTTGCTAAGCTGAAAAAGTAAACCTACTTGAATATAAAAATTCAATACATATTGATTCTGAATACTTACATAATAATATCAGTTTTATGAAAATTGTGCGCGACAGTACCCGTAGTGATTGTGGCTTTATCTTAAATAGTAAATTTCAAAATAATTAAGAGATTTTACTTTCGATAAACTTTAAGGGACATTCTAATGGGAAATGGAAATAGGGGACATTTCTAGTCTTCACGTGGCGCAATCGTCAAGAATAATAAATATTTTATTCAAAACTACCGAACGCCCGCTGTTCCGTCCGCTTCTGATAAACGATTATGATAATGGCTATGGTCTAACAACCATTTCACTATCTAAATTTCAATTCTTACAGAGCCATGCAGCTGAAAGTGGCCTTTCAGCCAGACATACATATACCTATATGGTCACGTCTATATCCCTTGCGGGGTAGACAGAGCCACCAGTCTTCAAAAGACCGAATGGCCACGTTCAGCTATTTGGCTTAATGATAGAAATGAGATTCAAATGGTGACAGGTTGCTAGCCCATCGGCTAGAAAGGAATCCCAAGTTTGTAAACCTATCTCTTAGTTGCCTTTAACGATATCCATGGGAAAGAGATGGAGGGGGTCCTATTCTTTTTTGTGTTGGAACCGGGAACAAGACGGCATGGCACGGCATTTTTCAGTCAGACCCGTAAAAAATTTAGAAAGAATCCTAAAATAGATTCTATTTTCATAATTACATACGGTTTAAATACAATTGTCACTTAACAAACTAATTAAATATTACCATTGCAAATTGAATGCTAGAAATTGCAAAACCGTTGCATGGGAAATCGCATAGTCTTCAAACGTTTAGTGTGTCAAGGAGCCTAACATGCAATGACATCGTAATGATCGTCTGTCACATCCTGAATACGGCTTTATTAAAATTATAGGTAGGTAGGTACTTTTAAAAAGATTTCATTCAAATGTTCAATAGAGTATGAAAGCCAAATAGCTGAACGTGGCAATTCAGTCTTTTCAAGACTGTTGGACTACCCCGGTACCCCGGTCTTGAAAGGACTGAAAGTTAATAGGCTTAATGATAGAATTGAGATTGAAATAATGCCAGGTTGCTAGCCCATCGCCTAAAAAATTATCCCAAGTTTGCAAGCCTATCCCTTAGTCGCCTTTTACGACATCCATAGGAAATCCATGGAGTGGTCCTGTTGTTTTTTGTATTGTTGCCGGGAACCACACGGCACTGTTATGTGTGCTAATAAATAAATAAATAAAAATAATATCTAGTTTAGTCAAGTGTCTCTACATTTATATTTTCAAGTTCGCCACTCGTACTTATTATTTAATTAAAAACCGATTTTTCTTTCTTATTAAAATAAATGTGCTTAATGATAACGCCATAAATTATCGAAGATTACTAGACAATCATGTTTGGAGAACGGATGGACATGACAAACAGACGAAGGCCGACGGGAGAACGGGTAATTTATGCGGTTGCAATGAACTGACGAACACACAATAGATAATATATATTTTAGTAAGAAATGTTGTTAACAATATATAGATACATTAGATGTTCGCTAATGTTGACTAGTTTTTGTCCGTAGTTTTTCTCTTGTGCAATTTTCCGCAATTAGCTTAGAAGCTTCAGTTATAAGAACTTGTCATAAAAAGGTATTAATACTAAAGTAGACAAGTAATTTGTATAAATCGTTTCTACAATAAAAATCTTAAAATACATTTTTTTTGTTTGTCATTAAATTGTCATAAAGAGGTATTTTATGGCGGAACCAAAAAATAACCCTTAATATTTAAATTTTGGCAAAAATGGAAAACATACATACCTACATATAATCACGACTATAACTCTTGCGCGGTAGACAGCTAACAGTCTTGAAAGACTAATAAGCCACGTTCAGCTGTTTGGCTTGTGACAGAATTGAGATTCAAAAAGTGACAGCCCATCGCCTAAAAGAAGAATCCCAAAATGGAAAACTATTGTAAGTATTATTTGCAAATTGAAAGAAAGCTTCTTTTAAACTCTCTCTCTTCAACTTTTTAAGACTGTTGGCTCTGTCTACCCTACAAGGGATATAGAAGTCAATATATGTATATGGTTGTATGTATAGAAATTTAGCATTTCAGGCATACTAACAGACGATATACAGACATTATTGAATCTCAGAATATATCGCTAATGTAATAAACGCTTAAAGAGAAATTTGATACAAAGTAATACATACATTAAATGAAGTAGGCGATAATAAATCTTAATGGGGCCGTAAAATGTTTATGGTCAAATGCGCTGAAACTTACAGATAGTATCATGGACCGTACCTAGTACCTATAACTGATTGTGAAGAAGTGATTAGTATTAGTAATATTATGCAATTTTTATTACAATTACTATTCGCCAAAATTCCGCCATTTTCAATCTTGAATAAAATAGCCCTCCTCAATGTAATTCATAAAATATATAGATATTAAAAACATACCTACAACATTTCATGAAAATCGATCCAGTAGCGGTTTAATACAGAATGTGTAACAAATGGACAAATAATACATATATACATGTAGTCAGGTTTATATCTCTTGCGGGGTAGACACAAACAACAGTCTTAATGACCACGTATGGCTTTATGATAGAACTAGAGGCCGCCCGCGACTTCGTCCGCATGGAAACCCTATCAATCCCGCGGGAACTCTGGGATAAAAAGTAGCCTATGTGTTATTCTGGGTCTTCAGCTACCTACATACCAAATTTCATGGTAATCGGTTCAGTAGTTTTTGCGTGAAAGAGTAACAAACATCCATACAAACTTTCGCCTTTATAATAGTAGTAGGATTGAGATTCAAATACATTTATAGGAAAGATATGAAATGATTCTATTCAAAAGGGCCGGAAACTAATAATTGATTTGAATGTGGTTGAAGCAAAGAAAATATGCAGAGATCGTGGCAAGTGGAAAGTGGTAGTCTCTGCCTACGCCTCCGGGAAAGAGGCGTGATTTTATGTATGTATGTTAGATTTGAGTACGTTTGATGTTAATCTGCCTGAACCTGATGGTAAGTAAGGTGGGTTCTAATTTGGTGCACTCAAGAATTATTTACGTTTTGGAGTTCTGGTTTTCATTGCTAAAGCCTACTTCATCTGGTCCCTTGCAAAAAAATGGCATAAAGTACGTAATAGAAATGCATTCAGGCAACAATAATTTATATGCTATTATGAAATACGTTCTGATCTACATTCTGCTGTAATGCATAACTGACAGACAGACAAACTAGTTTCACATAGAGAAAAACTGGAGCCGGAACGCGGACGCGTGCGCATGTGTGATTATAGAGAAATTGGTAGATTCCCCTTGGTACCGAACTCAATGCATCCTACACTAATTTTTATAAGGCATTCGTGATAATATATATATTTTAAAAACAACTAGCAGTGTCACTATTTGAATGGCAATTCCACTTTTAAGCCATACAGCTGAACGTGGCTTCGCAGTCTCCTTGAGACTGTTGGCTCTGTCGGCCCCGTAAAGAGTAAGATGTGATTATGTATTATAGAAACATGTGTATATAAATAACAAAGCGAGTGACGCGATCAAGGTATCTCACTTAGAGTTAGGGAAAAAAAATATTAAATTTTGTATATGTCATTTGAGACGCCATTACTCACGATCCGATGATAATTTTGATGGAGTTTGTACAAAAGGATACATTAGTACAATTTTCAATTTAATTGGTCAATATCAATTCAATTGATATCAAGATATTATAGGAAATGTATAAAATATGACTGCACAGAAATAATTAGGTGGCGCTGAAAATCATCGTTAGACTTACATACATTCGTAACGGACTACATGTAAACCACCTATTTCAGATTACATTTATCAGTAGATAATAATCCAGACGTTTTTAATTAAATACAAATTACATTTGGATCGATTTAAAGGTCCCAAGTGGAACATACCTCGGTAATATTGTATAACGAAGCACAAAGTTCATCCTCTCGTGATAGTATGATTGATGTGCTATTGTTTTTGTCGCAAAATATGTTATTGTTCTCCATCAGGTCGTCTTACGCTTGAAGCTTGGGCGTCGGTTGTCGAAAGGTTCTAATCCTATCGTGGCAGCGGCTCTTTTCTGAGTTATATTCTTACATTAGTTTGATTGCTAACTTAATTTTTTTGAGAAAAACAATGTGAGGAAACATCACTACATAGTATAAAACAAAGTCGCCCATTTTGTCTGTAGTCCCTTCGTATGCATAAAACTTTAAAACTACGCAACGGATTTTGATGCGGTTTTCACTAATAGAAAGAGTATTTTCTCCGACAGGTTTTTATATATAATTGAAATACATTGAAACTATATTAGCTGAGTTATAGCGATTTATGTCCAAGAAGTCAGAAAAAAAATCTAATTGAAGATTACATTTGTGCGTGCGCCGCTTATACCGTTGGATACAAGTAAGAACAATGTATAGCAAAAACATTGGTCTTTATTAGTTCTACAAAAAAGTCCGCGATGACATATATCCAGCTTTTTTATTTAAGTCACAAAAACTACTTTTCTGTATTAAAAAAACATTTAATTCGTTGGGTGATGTTTAACTGGTGATATAACCAATAATACATATATCCTTATCAAAATAAGTAAGTTCATCATCACGAGCATTTAATTTAGATTATTTTTGCAGTTTACAGTGTGTTATTTAGACATATAGTTTAGGAGATATCACGATATTAGTATTGCGGCACGGTACGGGCCGGCCGCGGCGGCGGGGGCAGCGTCCCTATAAAAACGGTACATAAAAAATAAATAATATTAAAAAGTAGGTACTACGACTTTGATCTATACATATAAGACAAAAAAAAATCTGTACATTACTTAAATATTTTTTCCAAAAACTGATAGGGGGGGGGGGGGGGCGATCAAAGAAGAGTCACAGAAACCAAAAAACATTTTAATATTTTAAACGCGGTTAAGGGAAAGAGAAGTTATTGTGAATTGAAAATTAGTATCCAATATGTGTTGGTGCGTTGACTGTATTTGTCGAAGTAGCGGGATACACGCAAACGAAGTTGCGCGGGTCAGCTAGTTATCATTATGATCCAATACGGGTTAGGTTACCCTGCATACATACATACATATGGTCAGGTCACGTCTATATCCCTTGCGGGGTAGACAGAGCCAACAGTCTTGTAAAGACTGAATGGCCACGTTCAGCTATATGGCTTAATGATAGAATTGAGATTCAAATAGTGACAGGTTGCTAGCCCATCGCCTAAAAAAGAATCCCAAGTTTGTAAGCCTATCCCTTAGTGGCCTTTTACGACATCCATGGGAAAGAGATGGAGTGGTCCTATTCTTTTTTTATTGGCGCCGGGAACCACACGGCACATACCCACGGTTACCCTGCAAATGTTGTAGAAGTCAGATGGGAGTCGCTTCGTGTTCGAACCTGACTCACTCTCCAAGATCATGGTCAAAGGTATACCCCGGGGCTCCTCTCCAGAGTGATGAGGATGCAACCGGGACTTAATCCAAGAGGAAGAATGTGAGGAAACGTGGACATTCTGACAATAAGGTGAGTCACCATAATTTAATTAGTTAAACGGACGTCTAACTAGAGTCGATTCGTGTTAAAACCTGATTTAGCCAATCCATCTCTTTCCCTTGGATGTCGTAAAAGGCGACTAATAAACTTGAGATACTTCTTTTAGGCGGTGGGCCAGGAACCTTTCACTATTTGGATCTTGACTCTATCATTAAGTCAAACATATATAGATATAGACGTAAATATTATTTTGATCACTAAATTTTATAAATTCCCTCTATTTTCTCTGTCTGTGTGTATGAAAAAATCTCGGAAAGTTGAGGACGGATTCTGTTCCTGTTTGATATGTTAGAAAGAGGGTTTCTAGGGAAGGTTTAAATCTAGATAAATGCTACCCGTGCGAATGGGGTCGTCACCATTTAATAAATAAATAAAAAACCTAGAGTAAAATTAATTAAGTAGTAGGATTATAAAATTCAAAATTCAAAATTTTTATTCATTATTGTAGGATATTATTATATCGCTTAATAGTTGTCGTATGGTTTAACAACTTGGTTGACGTCAAATAAATTACTTATTATAACTATAATATTTTTACATTGTAAACTTGAAAACATTAGAACATTATAAATATTTACAACTAGCTGACCCGCGCAACTTCGTTTGCGTGTATCCCGCTACTTCGACAAATACAGTCAACGCACCAACACATATTGGATACTAATTTTCAATTCACAATAACTTCTCTTTCCCTTAACCGCGTTTAAAATATTAAAATGTTTTTTGGTTTCTGTGACTCTTCTTTGATCGCCCCCCCCCCCCCCTATCAGTTTTTGGAAAAAATATTTAAGTAATGTACAGATTTTTTTTTGTCTTATATGTATAGATCAAAGTCGTAGTACCTACTTTTTAATATTATTTATTTTTTATGTACCGTTTTTATAGGGACGCTGCCCCCGCCGCCGCGGCCGGCCCGTACCGTGCCGCAATACTAATATCGTGATATCTCCTAAACTATATGTCTAAATAACACACTGTAAACTGCAAAAATAATCTAAATTAAATGCTCGTGATGATGAACTTACTTATTTTGATAAGGATATATGTATTATTGGTTATATCACCAGTTAAACATCACCCAACGAATTAAATGTTTTTTTAATACAGAAAAGTAGTTTTTGTGACTTAAATAAAAAAGCTGGATATATGTCATCGCGGACTTTTTTGTAGAACTAATAAAGACCAATGTTTTTGCTATACATTGTTCTTACTTGTATCCAACGGTATAAGCGGCGCACGCACAAATGTAATCTTCAATTAGATTTTTTTTCTGACTTCTTGGACATAAATCGCTATAACTCAGCTAATATAGTTTCAATGTATTTCAATTATATATAAAAACCTGTCGGAGAAAATACTCTTTCTATTAGTGAAAACCGCATCAAAATCCGTTGCGTAGTTTTAAAGTTTTATGCATACGAAGGGACTACAGACAAAATGGGCGACTTTGTTTTATACTATGTAGTGATGATGTAGCAGTAATATAAGTAAAAATATTGTTCTGTCGGTAATTTTAACTTGAATTCAAAATATAAAATATACATAAGTATAATGAAACCCAGTCCCTTCATTTATACTGTAGTGAAACCTTGAGACAACATCTGTCTCTCTGTTTAATTGTGTACGTGGCTAGGGTCGTATAGCTGCTTTATCTCTGAATGCTCAACCCATGAAATACCGTTAGTCTTTAATAATAGTTGTCCTTGCGGGGATACCGTTGTCGGCTATGGACACCACGGCCTCTCATGCCCTAGGAGTGCCGGCCGTTTAGGGCGCCATGCCGCCCTAAATGATATAATCCTCCTAGAACCAAACGGTCTGGCTCGGGATGATGCCAAGAGACCGGATGGTATGACTTTGGTACCCTGGAGATTGGGGCGGCCTTTGGTGTGGGATGCTACTTGTGTCGACACACTTGCGCCGTCTCATCTTCAGGTTACTAAATCTAAGGCCGTTTTGCTTCCAATGAGGCAAAAAACCTCAAAAGGCGCAAATATGTAGTTATCGGGATCAAAGTTTACATCAGATGGCAAGTGTGATAGTGATATTGAAAGGAGAGTGAACGCGGGGAACATGGTGAATGGAGCTTTGCATGCCTTTATGAGCAGTCAGAAACTATCCAAAAAGGCTCGACTGGCTGTGCACAGGGGCGTGTTGGTCTCGACATTAATGTATGGGAGTGAAAGTTGGGTATGGCAAAAGAAGCACAGCAAAGCAGAATAAATGCAGTGGAAATGAGAGCGTTAAGGAGTATGTTGGGTGTGAAATTGAGTGACCGGATAAGGAACAGTGTGATAAGGGAATGTTGTGATGTGAAAGAAGATGTAGTTACAGGAATAGAAAAGGGTATGTTGAGATGGTTCGGTCATGTGGAGAGGATGAATGAAAACAGGTTGACTAAGCAGATATACATGGAGAGTGTGGAGGGAAAGGTCGGGGTGGGAAGACCTAGGCGAACATATCTTGATCAAATTAAGGACGTCCTGGTAAAGGGTCAGGTCAAAAGTACCCGAAACCGCCGAGCTTGCATGAAGAGAGTTATGAATGTAGATGAAGCAAAGGAAGTATGCAGGGATCGTGGCAAGTGGAAAGAGGTAGTCTCTGCCTACCCCTCCGGGAAAGAGGCGTGATTTTATGTATGTATGTAGTTATCGGTAATATCTATACTTTTGAACCTTTTGGGGTAGAAACTCTGGGACCGGGGGGCCTATCTGCCCATCAGCTTTTCCGACAATTGTCGAAAAAGCTAATTGAGGTATATCTTGACCGGAGGGCTGGAAATTATCTGGCTCAGAGAATCAGCATTGCCATTCGAATTGGCAATGCTGCCAGCCTTCTGGGCACATTCCCGCATGTTGATGCTATGCAAGGACTGTACAATTTATAAATTAAATTTTAGTTTGTAGTCATCTTTTTTCTTTCTTTTTATAAGTAGCTTTAGTTTTAATTTGATTATTGCATTGAATTTGATAATTGTAACCTCTATTATTGTCCTAAGATGATTTTCTTCACTTAGGTTATTCTATTTTTTTTTTTAAATAATAAATACGAAAGTTAGTCTTGAGTGCCACTGCGTAGTGAAAACACGTGTTTATTCTAACCTATTTCAGACTTTTTCAAGTTTAATAATAAAAATGTAAAAAAAAAACGCGCTAATAGTACACTACCTCTGAGGTGGCAAGGAAACGGATGCATATTATGACGCTTGCAACTTTTTGCATCGTTATATCACAGAAACGGTAGCTTTGTTGAAAAAAATTATTGATACCTTTTTTATAGATAACTTTATGATCTACAATTTATGTCTGAGGTAATTTTCCGATTTGAAAAACTTACCGTTTTAAAGAAAATTGCGATACACCCATTTTTTACCTTTGACCGTGAGTAAATTTTTTTCCTTAAACCGGAATCATGGGGATTTTGAAATAATGCTTTTGATTGTGTTTTAAATAATTATACTCATTTTCAGCTTGATGGGAATTAATGTAGCTATGTAGTATTTTTTTCATAGTAATTAGTAGCGGCCCGCTTGTGCAGCAAACGGTTCAAGCCAAAGCCGACTTTAGGTGCTACAGGTTACGGCGCTAAATCCACTGCGGGTAACGCAACGTGTGTTCGCGGTTCTACAGAACAACGTCTATGGATAAACTGAAAAATTAAGATTTTTTTTTCTTCGTATTTTTTCGGGATAAAAAGTATCCTATTTTACGCCCAGGATAATAAGGTATAATTATACCAAGTTTCATCAAAATCGAACCGTTAGTTTTCACGTGATGCCTGAACATACAGACAGACAGACAAAAATTTTTTTAATCACATTTTTGTGTTTGGTATCGATCCAGTAACACCCCCTGCTATTTATTTTTTCAATATTTTCAATGTACAGAATTGACCTTTCTACAGATTTATTATATGTATATAGATAATAATAAATAAGCACCTATTAACAGATAAATATAAATTGTGCAATACTAGGTTTAAACAATTCTAATTAGATTTAAAATTATAATGTGATACTAAGTAGGTACCTCTATGTATAAGTTTGTATGTCTACTAATACATAAAAATGTTTGCAACATCCGAAAGGGTAAATATGAAGATCTGTTAGGTATACATAATATTTAAGACCTTGTTGTACTCATATTATGCAAATAAAAGTTTGAATTTGAATTTTGAATTTGAATTTGTTTTAAATATTGAAAATTATTGGGCTTACTGGAAGCAATTTCTTAAAAAAAAAAAATTAATGACCTTGTACTAAGTTTCTCCTTAGCCTAAGTTCTAGCTGTAATCATTTTCCTTGATGTACACAATTATATAAATTAATATTGATGCATATTTTATAATGAACGTTAATTTACAAAACAGTTATTCACATTTTCATTGTCATATTTACATGCTCTTGACCGGTTTCTATTGTAATATAACTTCATGCTCCGTCACACAGGCAGTATAATATATTATTTATGTCTATTTTATATACAGACTGATAGTTATTGTCTATTAGGTAGTCATCATTTTATTAAAAAAAAGCCTTTCGGTCTTTTCAAGACTGTTGACTCTGTCTACCCTGTAAGATATATAGACGTGGTAATATGTATGTATGTATAATTATTTGTCATGTTATATCATAGTTAACATTAGGTTTATAGCATAGTCATAATAATAATTATAATTGAAGGAATTCTACAGCTGTAAAATATATGTAGTAAATGTGTAATCAATGTAGAATTTTAATAAATGTCAGCAAATATAGTGAATAACTAAGGAATTAAGGACTCTTAACTTGTTACTGGTCGGTTATTGAATAAAATTACTCTTAATAGTTTTTTTTTATAAGAAATATTAAAAAAACAAACAAACGCTTTATTGTAGAATTTTGATTTACGTCTGCAAATACGCAAGAACTCTTGTTATTAATAAAGTTATTAACGAAATACACATAAAATCAAGGCTCATGTTAAATAATAAACCCACTAACATCTTTAAGTAACATAATCTCCAACTTGAAATTTCAGGCCGCCAGCGCTCTCTTCACGCTCGACGGGGCGCGGGGCGAAGCCCTATCTCGGCGGCTGGCCCGCGGGGAGCGCCGCAGACGCCGGTGCCGGGCTGTCCTGGCCGTAGTAGCCCTCCTCCTACTCCTCGCGGCTGTTGGAGCGGTGGAACTACTCATGTCCAAAGGCCAGAGGGTTTTTGGCGCTGTACTTCGGTAAAGGGTAATACCAAACACTTTGATTTTGTGAACTAAATGATTACATACACAAACATGAATCACGCCTCTTTCCTGGTAAGTAGGCAGCGACTGCATCTTCCCACTTGCCACGATCCCTGCATGCTTCTTTCGCTTCATCCACATTCATAACCCTCCTCATGTAAGCTCGTCGGTTTCGGGTATTTTTGACCTGACCTTTTGTCAGAAAGTCTCTGATTTGATCCAGTTAAGTTCGAATAGGCTTTTCCACTCCACGAGGCCCATTCACACTCCTATTATATATTAGCACGTTCTAAAACGTTAATCGATCTTATAAAAGATCGATTAGGTACTATAAAGTACCAAATTTTGTTACTTTGGTTGTTTAGTCAACCTACTTTCATTCATCCTCTCTACATGTCCAAACAGTTAAATTGTGTGTGTTTTAAACTTTATATTGTGTATTTATTAACTTATTTTTAATTTTAAGCAAGTTAAAATATACATATTTCTACTTTCCGTTTTTTCAGGAAGAACTGTTAGATCAACGGAATCTGTCAAGTTTAGAAGATGAAGACGCCTGTCTGAATTGAGGAGCAGTTATGAGCTCTGCGAAAATAAGTTGTCTATGTTATAAATATTACCATTAAGGCAAGTATTTATGCAAGTATTTCCCAGAATGTCGGTAAGAGCCTGACTTCAAAACCACTAATTTAGCTGCAATGTTAATGTATAAAGTTAAGTCTTAATACAAAACAGATAATAAAAGTCTTAATAGTCAATCTTCGTGGGTCTTATATTTCTCGCTATAGTTTCGCCTGCAGTTTTGCTCGCGTAAAACTAAAATTTCCAGTTTTCCCATTTTAGTGGAACTTTGGGAAATTGATACAACAAAATTCAATTGCCAAGACTCAATATTTAATCAAATGTTTTGAACATGATTTTTGTTTTAAATAATTAAAAGCCTTTAGGTTAATTGCGAATTTAATTCCACTATCGAAGATAAAATTAAGGGTTGCATAAACATAATTTACATAAAATAACGTTTAAGAGACTTGTTATTTGATAGGTATTTAATTATAGGAATCAAAATTGTTGCTATTATTGACAGCGGATAAAAATCATAAATTTAGGTGGCATTATTATTTCTTTGTTATTATTTGAGAAGATATTATAGATAACCAGTATCTTTGGTCTAGCCGGCCCTAGTATTTGTGCACATGATGTTAACAATGTCATTTGCCTTAAATATGAGCACTAAGGTGTGCAGGGTTGGTTGATCTGACACAAGCGATAAGAAAAAAAAAAGACTTAATTAATTATCACTGCCAAACGCCGAAACACGATAAGATTTATTTTGTGATGTAAGTAATTATAATTTATATAATTAAATAGAAATGTGTGTTTATTATAGTTTCTTTAAAGTATTTTTTTCAATGATGCCTTTCCTCTTTTTTTGTCCAACTTCATAACCGCAGCTTTATATGTATAAGGAAACTTTTTAGTAAAATGATAAGCCATTTTCAATTCTAAAGAAATATTTATTCAATATGCTTATTATTTTGATCAGATTACATTCAAATTGAAGTAAAAAAAGCCAATGCAATTATCATAATTTATCTTAGATTAAGTATAAGGTATAAATTCGAAATTTGTTATTGTTTTAATCTAAAAAATAAGTACTAGTTAGTAAGAAAAGGAGGCTTTGATAGTGGGATTCGATTAATAAATGTAAAGTCAACAGCACATCAACCTACCCAACTTCACTGCAAATTCAGCTCTATTATCACGTCATAGAGTTCCATGAAGGGTAACTCGATATGCGGTTGTCTGTACCTTAATGGCTTTCAGAATTCGGATATCACGACCGTCGTAACTACGTCTTAAAAATATGATCAATTTCATATAACTTAACAAAAAATTATGTTACCTTTAGATCAAATAAACATTACAATTATTTTGGTTTTTTAATGTCGCGATATAAAAACAAAAAAAAAAAATAAAAAAAACTATCGTTATAGTCATATAATAAGCGTTATTGTTTTATCCGATTTCTACTTTATAGTATGTAGTGTAAATTATATCTTGTTGATAAGATCTTCTAAGCTATATACTAAGTAAATTAAAATAAACACTGGTGCCTTTAATCGTGAAAATATTCGGTGACAGGGTAACTGTATTTGTTAAAATATTTTTCTTCATTATCGTTAGACATCTGTATAAAAATGACTATGTTTCAAAAGAATTTAAACAAGTTTTAAATAATCTTCTAAATGTATCTTTTAAATGTAGTCAATAGTAATTTGAGTATTTGTTAATTTTCCATCAAAGTAGTAAAGATCTTTATTTATGACCGTTCACCGTTTCTAGAATGCCTTAAATCATATTTTGGACTCAGTTATATCGTTAAATATTTCGGTGCCATATATATAAAATACCATATTTCTAACTCAAAATTTTATAATATTTAAAAATAAAATAACTTAATATTTTTTTACAACGTTTAATTGACTACTTATTGAAAAATATCACCATTTATTGTTTTGTGAAATTACAGTAAATTAATTTTTATTGTTAACTTAATTGTCGCACTGGTATTTAACATGTACAATTGTTCTTTTTTTTATTTACTTCTAAATTAATTAATGATTGTATATAAATATTAATTTGTAACAATTATTTTAAACATGTTCTTTGTGATGTAATTAAATTAATAAAATTTTAATGATATTGTAATTATATTTGTTTTGGAGGATTGGTAACAAAAACAGTATAAAATTTATTTTAAGTATAATTACATATAAAAAAAAATATGTATGTACTAATTAAAAATATCTTCCGATGCAGGCTTAGGTATATCCAAAAGTGACAAATGTATCAATAAGATTATAGCGATTATTAAGTATATTTTTCTGCTGTTTATTTTTGTTACCAATCTGCAAGAATTTGTATTATTTTGTTATATAAAAAAGCACAAAGTGCGAAAATATTTAGGTTTAAATAAATTTTTGTTCTGAAATAAAATAAAAAAAAAAATGAAATGAAATTATATTTTTATTCAGAGAACAACACTTCATCTATTTTCTGGTCGTGTGCGTCCATTGGCACGTAATCCACAACTTGACAGTTAAATGAGACGCCAATCACCTGGAAATTAAATAGATAGATATACTCTTTATTGCACCATAAGAAATAGATCTTTCATACATACATACATATCATCTTTCATAGATTTTTTGACCTTTACTAGATCTTTCATGTTTCCTTTTAACTGATCTAAGTTGATTACAAAAAGATTAAAGAGATTGGTGTCATACATACATACATATACTCTCGTCTATATCCCTTGCGGGGTAGACAGAGCCAACCAGTTTTGAAAAGACTGATAGGCCACGTTCAGCTGTTTGGCTCAATGATAGAGTTAAGACCCAAATAGTGACAGGTTGCTAGCCCATCGTCTAAAAGAAGAATCCCAATACTATAAGTTTTATTATAATATTATATGTATGTATGAAAAGAATAATGAATGTCAATAAAGCAAAAGAAGTATGGAGGGTGCCTTCACCCCTTAGATTTCGGAGTCTGCTTATTGGGAATATCTCTAAAAGTATAATAGTGTCTTATATCTCATCCTTTCATTCCTCTCTCAATCATTCAAATTCTGCATTTCTGAATTGATTTGTGTCAAACCCTCAGCATGTTTGTAGTGTATCAAACACACCCATGATGAACGACTGCATCAGAACCCTTACCTTAGGAGCAGTATTGGGGTTGAGACGGGTACTGGCGATGAAGTTGTCATAATACCGCCCACCATGACCCAGTCTGTCCCCAGAACGGGTGAATGCTGCCCCAGGGGATATTATCAGGTCGAGACCACCTGGAATTGTTTGGTTATATAGTAGATGTTGACTTCATCGACCAATTAATGCACTACCTATCGCATTGTCTAGAGAATTGATATGTAGTTTCGCTAAATAGTCTAGGGGTTCACTAAGTGGGGATTTCTCGGAATTTATTTTTAGAGAAAGCATTCAATTTTATTACTTAAATAAAAATTTAAGCTTGATAATAACGACAGAATGATGAATAAGACTGTAGGACTGAATTTCGACGGAAAATTATTTCGACAGTTTCTTAATTTCGAAAAACAAGTAGTAGATAGTGCCGTGTGGTTCCCGGCACCAATACAAAAAAGAATAGGACCGCTCCATCTCTTTCCCATGGATGTCATAAAAGGCGACTAAGGGATAGGCTTACAAACTTGGGATTCTTTTTTAGGCGATGGGCTAGCAACCTGTCACTATTTGAATCTCAATTCTATCATTAAGCCAAATAGCTGAACGTGGCCATTCAGTCTTTTCAAGACTGTTGGCTCTGTCTACCCCGCAAGGGATATAGACGTGACGATATGTATGTATGTAAGTAGTAGATACCTTTGAAGTTATAAAAGTACATGAACATGAATGAAGGTACCATTTTCCATAGCATCCTCTCTGACCAGGTCCCTCGGGTGCTGCTGGATCCCGTGCCTGGTAAACGGCATCAGATCTTCATCGCCCTTCTCCATACGGAGCATCCTCATTCTCCGGCCTCCAATGTATTGGGGGACAAAAGCTGAACCACCACGATCCCTGATGTGGTTCAGAATGGGTCGAGTATCGATTTCTGTCCCAGTGCCGAGGAAGACTGAAACCCGTTTGGCTTTTTGGTACCACGGGTGGGTGATTAACTGAAAATTTGGGTTACATACATACATAAAATCACGCCTCTTTCCCGGAGGGGTAGGCAGAGACTACCTCTTTCCACTTGCCACGATCTGGCTTTTTGGTACCACGGGTGGTTAATTAACTGAAAATTTGGGTTAATTGACTAATTTCTGGATTTCATCGTTTTGATAGGAAATGAGTTCAGAAAACAACTATGATAATGAATCAAAATTGAAAAATTATGTGTTTATGACTGATTCCATCTGAGTTTCAGGTCTATAAGCATCAAAATTATGCCATAATGTAATGTACCATATAATGGTATAATAATTTTTGAGCACATCTTTCGCACAATGAGTTACGCATCTACTCGTAATCTAGCCTATTATGCTTATGACCCATTATTCCAAAGAACTGACCTTTTGGAAGACTACCTCTGACTGCCTCTTCTTCTCCTCCTCCGTAAGGGCTGCTAGACGCTTATCTATCTCAGCCCTGAGTGCAGCTTTTTCTGGATTCGGCTTTGCATCACTCATTATGATCAATTATAATTTAAATAAATTGACTGTCTCATATAAAATGAGACGATAAACTGCCAACCGACGGTATCAATAATTATTGTTTACGATATAAAATGGTTGAGATAAACCAAATGACAAGCCATGCTCTTTGCTCCTTACGTTAAGATCTCTTATTTCAACACAATAATAGAAGATCGACATTTTGACGTAGTGTGTGCCAGTTGGCTCTCTTTCTGTGTAGATTGTAAAAGCAGTTAAGGGAAAAGCTTATAATAAAAATTTTACATGAAATATTCGGAACAATGTGAATAGGAATGAAATAAGGGATGAAATAACAAACACAACTTTAATATAATGTATTTGTTTAAAAATATACAAATCTGAATAGTAATAATAATATCAGTAATCAAATTAAGCGATTTTCTGTGTAGATTGTAAAAGCAGTTAAGGGAAAAGCTTATAATAAAAATTTTACATGAAATATTCGAAACAATGTGAATAGGAATGAAATAAGGGATGAAATAACAAACACAACTTTAATATAATGTATTTGTTTAAAAAAATACAAATCTGAATAGTAATAATAATATCAGTAATCAAATTAAGCGATTGAAACAAAATAAATACAAACGGAATGTAACTTACTTAAATATTAATTAATTGCATAAGTATTGATCGCTTACACCCTGATCCAAATAACTTAGGATAAAACATGTGTATGATATGGGAAGTATAATGTTAGCGCCACCGACTTTAACATACAACTAATACTAGTTCGAGTTTTGAAATAATATAAATTGGGGGTCGCGGACAAAATCTTTAAATGTTTATTCAAAATGTTTCCTTTGATTTCCATCATCAGGGTGAGATAACTAGGTCAATTTTCTGATCATGCGCATCCATCGGCACCGAGTCCACAATTTGACAGTCAAACGCCACTGCAACCACCTGAAATACAAATAACTTTTGTAGAATTAAGAAACTAAGATATAATAACAAGGCGCTCAGCAAACCGCTGAGAGGCAACAGGTGACCCTCGCGCGGGCAGCTCTCTTGCGCAGCGTATTGCTATTGCAATACAGCGCGGGAATGCTGCCTGTGTGATGGAATAGGGTTCCAAGGGGACCAAACTTAATTTTTTTTTTGATTTAGGAATTTTACTTTATTTTAATTAGGTAGATTTATTATTAGTTTAGAAATGTAATAGTCACATTTTGTCAACATAATACTTAACTTTTTATAACACATGACACGTAATACCTATAGGATCCTATAGATTACTCTGTAATTTTAATAAATGAGTTTTCCCTAAAAAACAATGAATAACTTAAAATATTATGTTAGTCGAGGACTCTATTGATTTCATCATCGTCATCTTATTATTGGCTTTAGTCCCGGCCAAGTCCAAATTCATGTCAAGCTCTCTTAAAAGGACTCCGGGGTCCTTTGAGTTCCTTTGATCTTTGGGTAAGTCTGATTTTTATAATGTCTGACCTCCGCGATCTTTGCTGGGGAACCTTACCCATATTTCATCATTTACACATACAGTTGTTTGAATGTGCAGATTGCCTCACGTTTTCTCTATCCCAAAGCCAAAAAATGTACTATAAGTATTATTACTAATATAATTAGAAAGTGACATATTTTTTAATGGAAAAAATATGTCACTTTCTAATTTTGTATAATTTGTAATAGTAATGAATTGCTTCGAGAAAAGGATGGTACGGCCGTGCCGCTTTTTTTTTGCTCGACTTGGCGAGAGCACTGCCGTGCCCCCAGATACAAGATTTATTTTAGTTCTAATATTCTTAATTATGAGTTGGTTTTCCAATTTGGTTTGATGGTCATTAGTCGAGACTTAATGATAATAATACCTTAGGTGCCACATCAGGGTTGGCGCGGGCGTTGGACAGGTACTTGTCATAGTAACCCCCGCCGTGCCCCAGCCTGTCCCCAGATCTGGTGAACGCTACTCCCGGGGCTATGATCAGGTCAAGACCACCTGGAAATGAATCGATACTGTAAAAAGATGTCGCGGCTATGTGAGGCGTAACGTATATCGCCAGCCCCCCTAGAATTGGGGGTGTCCCTTTAATTTAATACTACTTAGTATCTCTTTAAGTGTCCCTTTAATTCAATACTAAGTAGTATTGAATTAAAGAGATTTTGAAGGGAATCAAGAAAGGGTGCGCTGTTCTATGATTGGTCGTCAAAATGGCCTGTCATCCTGAGATATAAATGCGAAAGTCTGTCTGTTTCTCTTTCGTGCATAAACGCTGGACCTATTTTGATGATTTTTCTCAGGAAGGCACTGCCTTATTTTTTATTGTATTACCATCAAATTAACTGATTTTGATCTATCAACACAAGTTTTGTAGTCCAATAAGAGGCCACTTTACACCAAGGTGTCGTGTGGTTCCCGGCACTTTATAAAATAACTACTCCATATGTCATAACCTTTCCAATTGATGTCGTAAAATACGACTAAGAGAAAGGCTTATTAACTTGGGTTTCCTATTGTAAGCGATGGGCTAGCAAATTGTCACTATTAGAATTTTAATTCCATCATAAAGCCGACAGCTGAACGTGGCCTTTCAGGCTTTTTAAGACTGTTGGCTCTGTCTACCTCGCCAGGTATGTAGATGAGACTATATGCATGCATGTATATCAAGACACCAAGACAAGACGCAACGCGACATATAATTCTGTATTTATATTTATTTATTTATTTATGTACACAAAATTATATACAGGAGCATTTATTACAGTAATTCTAGTACATATAGTAGGTTATTATATAATGTCTCGTCTGGTCTCCTCTCGTTATGCCCCGATAGTCCATTTTCCTTATAGAATAGATTTATTTACAAAAATGGATACAAGGTATCACTTATTGACGTCACATAACTTAAATCTAATTATAACTACTACCGCTTCCAAAGCGCATGTGTAGAAGAAGCGGCGGAACAAACTACACTGCAGCATTTTCATCGGACGTCAATTTACAAAATTATAGATCTCTTAAATCTAAATCGTGGACGAATGCACATTGTCTACATTAAAAAAACATGAATGAATGTAGAACTAATTATGTCAATACGAATTTATTAGCAGTGTCAGGTGCAATACAAGGAGAGTGTGGAGGGAAAGGTCGGAGTGGGAAGACCTAGACGAACGCATCTCTGATCAAATTAAGGACGTCCTGGTAAAGGGTCAGGTCAAAAGTACCCGAAACCGCCGAGCTTGTATGAAGAGAGTTATGAATGTGGATGAAGCGAAGGAAGTATGCAGAGATCGTGGCAAGTGGAAAGAGGTAGTCTCTGCCTACCCCTCCGGGAAAGAGGCGTGATTTTGTGTATGTATGTATATATAGGATACTTCATATCGCTTAATAATTGTCAAAACGTTTGGTTTCACAACATTGGTTGACGTCATATAAATTACTTCTGTATTTATCCGTAGGTTACTACTTATATCTCGTCTCGTTATGCCCAGATTGTCCATTTTCCTTATATAAACAGTGTCAAGTGCAACCTACCGCTTTCCATGGCATCTTCCCTCACGACCTCCTTAGCGTGCTGCTTTATCCCGTGCTTCGTCTCCGGCATATAGTCTTCATCACCAAAATCCATCTTCAGCATTTTCATTCGACCCCCTGCGTATTGAGGAACGAAAGCTGCGGCACCTCTTTTTCTGATGTGGTCTAAAATTGGCATAGTGTTGATTTCCGTGTCAGTGCTTAGGAAGAGTGAGATACGCTTGGAGTTCTGGTACCAGGGGTGGTTTATCAGCTGAAAATAAAAAAAAAATACTAAATAAGTGTTTCTGTTAATCGTATAGCAACTTTTAACTCTGTCTACTCGAAAAGGGCTTTGATAAATGTATATGTACATGTGTGTTTTAAACGATAAAAGATAAATGTTTTAAAAGATGTAATTTTAAGCTTTGCGAGCACTCTTTGAAGAAGAGTCAAGTTATTAATTTCGCACTTATAAAGGAAACCCTATAATTTAAAGGATTAAAAGATTAAGACGGCTTCTACGGCCTAAATCTTTTATTTACTCCTTAATCCTACTCCTCTTTTAATTACGGCCTCTGTGGCGCAGCGGTAGTACGCTTGTCTGTGACACCGGAGGTCCCGGGTTCGAATCCCGGCCAGGGCATGATGAGAAAAGAACTTTTTCTGATTGGCCTGGGTCTTGGATGTTTATCTATATAAGTATTCATTTTAAAATATATTATCGTTGAGTTAGTATCTCGTAACACAAGTCTCGAACTTACTTCTGGGCTAACTCAATCTGTGTAATTTGTCCCGTATATATTTATTTATTTATTTATTATAATTTTATATGCAGGACTGTTTTGGTTCTGTCTACCCCGCAAGGGATAAAGACGTGACCGTATGTACGTATGTGCAATGAAGGATATTCTATCTATCTATGTTCCCCATGAAAACAGTCCTATTCTCCTCTGAATAAAGGCAACCCCACGGATGGTCAATCGATCTTGCACTCTTAAGTCAGCTATCTTCTGTTCACTCACCTTTTGAAAGACGATCTCTGATTGCCTCTTCTTCTCTTCCTGCGTCAGTGCTGCGAGCCGGGAGTCTATCTCAGCTCTTAGCGCAGTTTTAGCTGGATTTGGCTGTACTTTACTCATTTTCGTTATTCTGAAAATATAAATTTATTTTATTCACTTCATCAAAAAACATTGTAACCGCGGCCTCAGATGTGCTTCAAACTTAGGGCATTGCTTGTACTTGTACCAAGTCAATCGAGCGGGTGATGTAGAAATATTGTATTAAATCTATTTGTCAATATTTCCAAAAATGTACCTACATTGTTTATTTCATATGAAAGTACAATATTTTAAATTCTTAAATTTAAATTTCCAGAGGAATCAAAAAAGTTGTACGCAAAGTTGAACACTTCAAAAGGAAAACTTGGTAAATGACATTTTATTATTACAGAATTTTTTTTTTAATTTACTTAAATTTTTAGAAAAAAAATTTTTTGGCAATCAAATTGAAAATAAGTTAGAAGTATACTAAAAATATAAATAAATACCTAAATTATTATTAAAATATATAACTCACAGAATATATGTTTTCGATTTCATAACCATCCAGCAACAGCAAATTCAGACGAACAAAACCAGACTGATATCTTTATTGATAAATTTATTTTCATTGTGATAAACGTAATGAGTATACAAGCAGAAGTCATGTTCTCTACGCTACTATGCACGTGGGAAAAGAGCGCCATCTACTTGAATATTGTGGAACTAAATATAACGCACAAAATGGCTGTATTTTGTGCTATGCTTTAACATTTTGAAGGTTCCGTAGCAATTTCGTAGTATCTTTAGGGTTATGCTTTTCGGTAGCATGCTTTTTATGTTTCTTAGTTTGTAGAACTTGCATCATAATCTTGCTTGATTGTCAATTTAGAACAAATGATAATGTCATGATGTCATAATTGATAAGAATTTTGGTACTGTATATGAATGTATAATTTTTTGTGACTTTTAAAATTTGATTTTACAAATTAAATATTGAACAAATTTTTTTTTATATTCTTAAGTATTGTTTTTGGCAAAATAGCACTCGGGTGATTTATATTATCATTATTTCTGTTTTAGAATAAATTGTAAATTGTAAGCATTTACAAAGCTATTGTGAATAAGATATGCAACTCGTTATTGAAATAATTGTAAAATAACTCAACTAAGTACTTGATGTAAGTACCTCTCTAATTCCTATGATCTGATTAGACTAGACTTAATCTCGGATATTGCAATGAAGCTCAATAAAAATAAATACCTACAATAAATACGTACTCTTACGGGTTGATCTAATTATCTTTGCTAAGTAGTTGACGTCTTTTTCTATCGTGTCAGAGATTAATTTAGATTAAATTAAGTTATTTTCATTGTCGTCTTTATCGTTAAGATTATTCTGTTTCAGTACATACCTACAAAAATATTATTTTGCGTAAAATTGTAAAAGATAATTGTTGAACGTTCAACTTTTTAATTAATGTGCCAATTATTTTCCATTTTTTTATTCTAATTAATTACTAAGTTTATAACTCAAAGTAAAACATTCGATTAAGCATTTAATTTCTTTATCTGTATTTTTACTTTTTTTTTAGTAAAAATCTTCAACTGTATAGTGAAAGTCGAAGGGTACTAATGTGTATTATAAACAGTAAACATAATGGATGACTACCACATGACGATAAGCTTCGTCACCCAGCCAATCAATACCCTGATACTGTCATAAAAGCAATCAGCAATTGTGTGACAGTGAGACTGCACGACTTTTGATAACAATAGATTTATTATAAAACTAGAACAAAATCGTTAACGTTTTTTATTTATATTTTTATATATTATTATTAATATCGTTTCGTATTATCATACCCTGCTTACCTTACAGTAGGCAGAGTTAGTTTAATATTTAAATATTTTTAACAATTTCAATTAGCTGGCTGAAATGAGACGTAAATTACCTACATAGCGTTGTTTTGGCAAATAAATTATGGCGTCCAATATGATGTGTGATATGTATGATGTGCTTTCGTTCTAGCTTTTAAAAATACATATCGAGTTTAAATATTATCAACTCAGGCCAAGAAGGTCAAGATTATGTCCCTTGAAAAACTAAAGTTGCATTCATGAGAAAAAAAAAGAAACTAAAAAAAAAAGAAGAAGAGACTGAGCATGATAAGTAAATAAGTTTTAGGCAAGATTAACAAATGGGATGTGACTGATTAAAATATTTAAATAAAACATTCATTTAACGTTACTGTTATTTTAATTATCGAACAAATAGCTTTTTTTTTTGTTAATTCAATGTGAATTTTTAAGATAATAAATTCACAACATTTCAACATATTTTACGGTGCGGTTCCCAGCTTTTCACTGTAAGAACCGCTCCATCTCATTCCCATGGATGTCGTTAAAGGCGACTAATAACTAAAAAGATTCGTCTTTTATGCAATACTTTTCGAATTTCAATTCCATCTTTAGCCATACAGCTACACGTGGCCTATCAGTCTTTGTAATACTATTGGCTATGTCTGCCCCGTAAGGAAAAAAGACGTGGTTATAATTATGTATGTATTCAACATCCTTATAAAAAGGAAATTATTCATGCCTGTTTAATCATATTCATATAAAACAATGCCTAACAGTAAGATGTAACATCCGGTTTGTTATTATTACTCGTAAAAGCAATCAATGCTTCTATTGACTATAATATCGTCTAAGTAGAAAATTATTGATATGTTAGATAGAGCTATGACTGAAATAAATAAAAAGATTTACTTGTTACCTGTACTTTTTTCCGCTGGCAAAATTTCTGACCCAAATTATGTGGAAAATCAACTAAAACCAAAACATATGTAATGAAAATAATTTAAGTTGAATATTATTAAAATAAAATTTTATAACTTACAAAACACGTCGGTGTTAAAAAAATCCAAGAAGATTCTAATAAGAGAAACATGTCTAAGCGTATAGAAAACTTCAGCTATATACTTTTAAAATTAAGAAGTATATGTTACAAAGAGCTATGACATTATCTTACCAGCTGATTGCGAGGCCAATGTCCCATCTTAACAGTTTTACAGCAAAGGTGTGGCTGTAGCAGTGCTGTGACTGTTCTTTGTTTAGACTCGACCACGCAGGGGGCATTACCAGCTGCCTTCACATCAGTTCGCTCGGCGAAGTCCCCGCAGAAAGCAGTCGGGCTTCGCACTTGGCCGGTGTAACACGTGTCCCAAGCACGCGCGCCAATCAAAACTTTGTTACGTCAAATCAATGGATATAACCTAACTCGCGCCGCGTTTTGGTTTTTAAAACATCTAAAATGCCCTGTGTCGTGATGTCTCGATAAAGTGTTGTCAAATCCCAGCTAAGTGACGTGCTTGTGCGTGCCAACGATGTGAATTTTTAGTGCATTGTGTGTTGTGTTACAAAAAAAAGTAGCAATGAGTATCCAAAAGTGTCTTCTGGATAACTCCAGTAGGATGATCAAGGCGATGTCCACTGCGAAGTCGAGTAACAGCGAAGTCAAAACGGTGAGTGTGAGTTAAAAAAAAATTTTGTTTATCGCTTAAATTATGCAAATGGTTTACGACCTTGCTCAGTTTATTTCAGAGCTACATTATTTTATAGGTTATTTTTTTTTTAACATTTCAAATAATACTTACAATAATGCAATGGAAGAGTTTCCGTCTCAGCTCAGTATTTGTGTTAAACGTAAAATAATTATACAAGCAACTGGTCGCGATGACGTCTTATTGGTATACATTACTCGTGTGATTTGTACACGAATCGATATACATGTCGATGTGAGGTCAAATGCTAGGACGTATTTATTTATAGTCATTAAAAATAATAAATAACAAATCATGGATAACGTTCAAATATACGCTAGTCCGCAGTTATCTTTATAAATAGGTGTGAAATACGTGAACCGTGAACAATGCTAGTTAAAGCAGAGATTTGTAACACTTACGTGATTTTCAATATTCCATTGTTTAGTCTTGAGTTTGTAAAATAAGTAATTGGCAGTAAATTGAGTTTTTATAATGATTTACTCACATCGCTATAATATGCGTGCGTGAAACTATTATTTTGTTATAATAACTAATGGGTTTGAGGATAGCAGAGTATTTATCTAATTTTGTCAGTTACCTGGTTATACAAAATAACATACGAATATATCACAAAATTTAGTTACTTTGCATTGAAAATAACGTTTGGTTTTCGAGTAGGCAAGTACACGCATTTATTTAAAAAATATATTACAGGTACCATTTGATATTATATTTAATGAAAAAATAAAATTTTCAACACTTTAATCAAAACAAAAAATAAGTTAATGTCATTAAGAAATTTTACGTACCTACGTACTCAATAATAAAAAAAAATTGTTGAGAGTAAATAAGTAGGTAAGTTATTTTTAACCGTTTTATAGAAAACATTTCTAGAACTCTCTTTTTCAAAAGGCGGTGAAGCGGGTTCTGTCGTTTCTTTGATTAATGATCTCCCCGTAATAGTAATTTTATTGGACATTATTATATTTAATTTATCAAAAGATTTAAATTTGATGACTGAAATTAATTAGAAATTATTTCAGAACCGCTTTCAACCTTTGTCTTCGATCCTCGGTCAGGTCATGGTGGAAAATTAATTTATATAATTGGATTGGATGTTTGTCTTTATAAATCTTTTCCACTTAATCTCAGTAATATCCGTTAATCCTAGCAACATGCCTATCACTGTGCATAAAAGCTTGTGATGTAGGTACCTTTTTACCTGAATTGGGTGAACCAGGTTTTTACACGAAGCGACTCCCGTCTGATCTCCAAAACTTCATAGGAAAACCTTACCAATAACCATGTTAAAGCTATAAGAATGTTCATATTGCATTAACACCTTATACTTACGATATTATAGCCGAACGTGGCCATTCAGTCTTAACAAGGCTGTAGGCTCTGTCTACCCCGCAAGGGATATAGACGTGACCATATGACTTGATGACTTACGATATTGACGAGAAAGAGATAGAGTGGTCCTATTTTGAAGTGCTGGAAACTACAAGGCACGATAAAACACCAATTAGACCGATAATAATAATAGTATATGTTATGATAGTACCCCATAGATAAAAGTAAAATTATTATCAATTTATTATAACTATGCCGTGTGGAATAGTAATAACGTATACTTCTAATACCAATAAATAATTCTATTGTAGTAGTTTTATTAGTTTAATCAACATGCATCATTTGTGGCACGGAATATACAGCTTGAGTAGATATAAAAAATAAACTAAGTACGTTATCATATACGTCTATCATCGTCGTATGTCTTTATTCCTTACGGGGTAGACAGAGCCTACAGTCTTGAAAAACTGATAGGCCACATTCGGAATTTTTGCGAATTGCCCTACAAAAAGTGACAAGTTGCTAGCCCATCGATTCAAAGACGAATGCTAAGTTTATTACCTTTTCCCTTGATAGACTTTTACAACGAGCACGGATGATACTATACAATATAGGTAGAGACTATATTTAATATTAGGCACAATTTAAAAATAATCAATTTTCAGAGGCAGAGACTGTAAGTAGATTAAATTTCACTTGTAACAATTACAATCCCTGCATAAATAATTCCTAAATATTTTTAAGCAACTCTTAACTTGCATATTTATCAAATGTACAAGTTCGTAGTGCATCAAAATCGGTTTACAAGTTTTCGTGATATTCACAATTTTGTAAAAATTTAAATTGTTTGCAAAGTGTCAAGTTAAGTTCGCGGCTAAAAACTATGAAAAATAAAATATATTTATTTAAACTTTATTGTACAAAATACGAATGTATAGCACAATTGGCGGACTTAATGCCAATTAGAAGCATCATCTACCAGTCAACCATGTAACCAATATAGTTTAAGTCATGCACATAAGAAAGCTGTATATATATACATACATACATACATAAAATCACGCCTCTTTCCCGGAGGGGTAGGCAGAGACTACCTCTTTCCACTTGCCACGATCTCTGCATACTTCCTTCGCTTCATCCACATTCATAACTCTTTTCATGCAAGCTCGGCGGTTTATATATGTATGTACGTATATAGTTATCAACATGAACACTAAACAGATGGTACACCCGAAGCTGTTAAGTAAACAATACTTCGTACCTGTTACTACTACTGTACAAATTTAGATTCAGTGTTTCACTGCAAAGGAAAGATTTAAGATTCTAATTACTACATATTACATTGAAAATAACATTTTAATTTGTCAATTTTATCTTCGCTTAAGGAACGGCTGACGTTCCTTTAAAATGTCTAGTTTAACACGGCGTCACTCTAATCTGTAATACTTATCTATAAATCTAAATCTATTCTATTCTATTCTAAACTATTCCACGCGGACGAAGTCGCGGGCACAGCTATTATTTTAAGAAGCATAATGGCGGAGCCGCAACTGGGCTTAAGTACCACAGTTTATTTCCTCTGATACTTAAGCAATTGAAAATGACATTTCAATAAGTTCATTTTATTGTTAGATAGAGCCAACAGTAACTTCTGTTCAGTACTTATTAAACACAAACACTAAACAGGTGGCACTCCCAAACTGTTAACTAAACAGCAGAGCTAATGGAAAAGTACGTAAATTATTCTTTGGTGGAAATATATAAAAACGTAACCGAGAAAAAAAAGTATAGACGTAACATACAAAATATATTTGGCCATTTAAAAATAATAATGACACTGATAAGTGTGAGACAAGAAAATTGTTAAAAATAAAGATAAAATATAAATACGCTGATAAATGAAAGAATATGAAGCACTATAAACTTTATTTTATTTTTGTCAAGTTATTGCTCTTTTCATTATAATTTAAATTTAGAACTAGCTCTCGCCCGCCGTTCCGCTCCCAGTGTGCAAAGTATCTTCTGTATGTAAAAATTCCATAGAGAACGTGTGGTTTGTTAACAGTTTTCTTGACGTTAAAACGGTCAATGTATCATAATTCTAAATACCTACTCCATTCAACTGTTTCTGATAAGTTTATTTTAAATCTTATTTATTTTGCATACGTCTGCGAATGCAGGAAATAAGAATAAATGTATTCCTGTATAGTTCATTTTAATGAAATTCCATTAAAAATTAGCGAAAATAAACAAAGTTTGTGCGAGTTACAGAAGAACTACAGAAAGGCTATCTCATATCTAGTTTTTTTATTGTTAGTAAGTAGGTTGACTAGAAGAGATCTCTTCATGAGATACGTCCGCCATGGCAAGTGATTTATGTGTTTTATTACTATGAACTATTTCTTGTAACTGTGTGTGTAAATTTATTTGCAATAAAAATATTGCAAACAAACAAATTAAGGCTTATTTACGTAGTATTCTCCTTTTGGGCTATGTGCTAGTAACCGGCAACTATTTGAATCTCAATTCCATTATTAAACCATACAGCTGAACGTGGCCTTTTAGTCTTTTCAAGAATGTTGGCTTTGTACACCCGGTAAGAGATAAAGACGTTATGTGATTTGTTTGCCATTGGAACTATTAATAGCTTATCCAAGTCGGTACAATATGATACAACAATATGTTGAGCATGTCGGCATAGTGGCTTCATGAATCATGAGTCTAAATTGCAATTCTAGGAATATTTACGGAACATTGGTATTACTTCACTCTGCCAAATAATGATAAAAATTTAAGTTTAACCTATCATTCATTATAAGACGCCGTTATCACTTACGGAGTAGACAGAGCCAACAGTTTGCAAAGACTGAAGGAAGGCCAAGTTCATCTGTATGGCTTAGTCTTTTCAAAACTGTTGCCTCTGTCTTTCCCGAAAGTGATATAGACATGATTATATGTATGTATGTATGCGACTGAAGTCATCTCAAAATATGCATTCTACCAGTAGATATGTTATTTCTACAGTCTACAGGTCAGTGTCGCGTTGAGATAAATAGGGAAGGAAAATGAAAATTTATTTCCTCGTATGAAATTAATTGTTATTTATCCTCAAGTTATATTCTTGGCAAACACAGTAAGTACCTACTTTATAAGTTATCTGTAAGTTAAAATAAAAGTTTATGTATTTGTTTATGTGTATATGTTAACGCAAATGTATGTAATCCGTCATTGTATACAATTCCTAGGAAATGTATGTAATTCCTAAAATAGCCCGGAAATGTGTGAAATAAATTATATTAGACACATTTCCTAGGAAATCTATACATTTCCTAAATAGCAATCGGAAATGTAAAACCCGTGGTGGTACGCGGGGGTAGGCGAGGGGCATCATTCAGAATGTTAACAAACGCTAAGAACACCGCTTATATCGAAGATGAACGTTACAAAGAGTTAATAGAAGAAGTTTCCACGGCAAAAACAACAGCTAGAAATACGGCAGCATACAAAAGGGCATCGTTGTTAAGCCTATCATATCGTCAGAGTTTAACTCTATCTAAGCAAATATTATTTCTTTTTTTTTTAAACTAACTTAACCTAACCTAAAAATATTATTCTCATTTAAACAAGGTGTTTCATTGCAGAAAGCCTTCTTTTTATACATTTCCTTATACGATATAGGAATTATATACAGTTCCTAAGAAATGTATACATCTCCCAGTAATTTTTAAAACAATATTTTATACATTTCCTAAATAGCTTCGGAATTGTATACTTTTCCTAGGAGTTGTATGCAATTCCTAGATTTTATACATTTCCGTTAACATATATAAATAAATAGTTGTGTGGAGTGGGGTTCACTCCTAAAAACTTTCTCTTTTCATATTGAACCCTCAGACATACTTCGGTATATGGGGAAATGTGATTGAAGAAAATGCTTTAGTGCAGTTTGTTGCCGCTTCTTCTGCACTGACGCTTTGAAAGCGGCACTTAATTTAAATTCAGTTATTTCTTCCAAGTCAATCGATGGTGTGTGTTTATCAAGTGATGTTCAGAATGTCCTAAAAAAAGTTTTTTTTTTATTATTTAGGCAAATGTTATTCCATGGCCAAAATGTACATCACAATGAAATAAAAAATGAAATGAAATAAATGCCGTGTGGCTCCCGGCATCAATAGAAAAAAGGACCACTCCATCTCTTTTTCATGGATGTCGTAAAAGGCGACTAAGGTATATGCTTATATAAACTTGGGATTTCTCTTGTAGGTGATGGGCTAGCAACCTGTCACTATTTGAATTCATCAGGCCATACAGCTAGATGTGGCCTTTTAGGCTTGACGAGACTGTTGGCTCTGTCTACCCCGCAATTGATATACTGTATGTACTAGCTGTGCCCGCGACTTCGTCCGCGTGGAATAGTTATTTTGGGCATCATTGAATCAAGGATGAATAATTTTCCTGTTTATGTTCACATTTCCCATTATTTCTTTGCTCCTTATAGTTACAGTGTGATGTTATATAGCCTAAAGCCTTCCTCGATAAATGGTCAAACAAACAAACTCTTCAGCTTTATAATATTAGTATAGATGTATGTACAATGAAATAAATCAAACGCCTAACCACAAATGATTGTCACTGACTCTTTTTAGTAAATTACATGTTCCACTTTTTGCAGGCGTTGGAAGTGTTATTGAAACAGTAGGGACATTGTGAGTCTATGGTATGTTGTTTTTTTTTTACCAACATGAGCACATAAACATAGTCGTACGTAAGAATAACACGTCTATCACCCGTTTACGGGGTGTACAGTGCCAAAAGTTATAAGACTCGAAAGCGATGATCTGGGTGGAGTGATGGAAGATTTAGGAATTGTCATTGTCTCACGCTAAAATAATAGCGATTGATACTAGATTTTACCCGCAACTTCTTCTGCGTTAATTTAGCGCTACCTACAAAAGAATACAGGTTAGGTTATTCACAATTTGTATCACGAATTTCACATTATGTACGCGAAGTTTCAAAAGGATTCAGGTTCAGGGGATAGCGCGTGAAAAGGTGACAAACAAATACAGAAACTTACTTTCGCATTTATACTTATTATATTACTAGGATAGGAATCTCTAAACCAGGACGTCCTGGTAAAGGGTCAGGTCAAAAGTACCCGAAACCGCCGAGCTTGCATGAAGAGAGTTATGAATGTGGATGAAGCGAAGGAAATATGCAGAGATCGTGGCAAGTGGAAAGAGGTAGTCTCTGCCTACCCCTCCGGGAAAATGGCGTGATTTTATGTATGTATGTATCTCTAAAAATCTCTATCATGCAAATCGGTTGAGTTGTTAGCAAGACAAACGGACTTTCACATATCTAAATAATCTGAAGATGGATGAAAAAGTAGGTGTGGGAAGGCCTAGACGAACGTTCCTTGATCAAATTAAGGACGTCCTGGCAAAAAGTCAGGTCAAGAGTACCTACCCGAAAGTGCCGCGCTTGCATGAAGAGAGTTACGAACCTGGATGTAGCGAAAGAAGTATGCAGAGATGGAGATGGTATGGCAAAAGGAAAAATGTAGCCTACCCCTCCAGAAAAAAGCGTGATTTTATATGTATGTAGCTGCTGCCCTCGACTTGGTCCGCGTAAATTTCGAGTCAAACTGATTTTCACTTATATTTATATGTTAAAGGTATAATGCCGTCGTACAATGATAAATGACTTTGAATTTTAAATTTTGTAACTTACTTGCAGGCGAACTCATGCCTTGACTTCATTCAAATGACGATAACTTTTTTTTTAGTAAACCGATTTCGATGAAACAAACTTTAAATGTTTTTGTGAGTTAAAACAAAGCAATTGGTGAAAGTTTTAATAAATTTAAGTAAATCGGTTCAGTACTTTCGGAACTAAGCGTGATCATACATACAGCCAGACAGACAGACATAAAAAAAATTTTGCTTTCTATTATTCATTCTAAGTGTCCCTCTATCCATTTCAGTAAAAAATACTAACAGACATTGTACAGACAAAATATTTTTACTGTTTTATTATATGTATGTATAGATTATATTTTATTATTATAGAAATGGATGATCGCATTTATTATTAAAATAGATTATGAGTCGAATGCATACAATTACGTCTTTGTATCGTATGGCGTAGTTCACATCAGGTAATTACAGTCACACAAGATTTATTAGGGGAATAGTTTATCTTATCTTTGACATTGATAAACATGGGATAAACTGAAGGTTATTATATTTTACCTGCAAACCACAGCTCAAAGTGTAATTACTTGTAGAAGGATAATTACTTATGTCATTACATGTACGTAGGTACATATGTAATTACCGAGGAACAATTATTGGCGTGAATGACTTGTGGTTTTTGGCTGAATAGTATTATTATTAGTATTGTGCCGTGTGGTTCCCGGCACCAATACAAAAAAGAATAGGACCACTCCATCTCTTTCTCATGGATGTCGTAAAAGGCGACTTAGGGATAGGCTTACAAACTTGGGATTCTTTTTTAGGCGATGGGCTAGCAACCTGTCACTATTTGAATCTCAATTCTATCATTAAGCCAAATAGCTGAACGTGGTCATTAAGTCTTTTCAAGATTGTTGGCTCTGTCTACCCCGCAAGGGATATAGACGTGACGATATGTATGTATGTATAATTATTAGTACTTAGGTAAGATATCGCTCAACTATATTCTAACACCGATTAAGGTCTAAACCTTACACAAAGGGAGTCTAATTAGTCTATCAATTAAGCCCTTCAAACGCCGGCCACCCAGAAAGGTATCAGGTGACAGTGTAGTCGTAAAGTGAATTGTAAACATGCGCCTGCGCTGCACCTGACCCGTTGTACTTAACTGCAGATCCGCAGACTCCGTTAAGATGGTATGTGCGTGAATGAATGAATAACACTTTAATACTGTAAAATAAAATACTGAATTTTCGAATTACGGTGTGCCAAATGGTTTTTGGCAGTTTGATAAATAATGAAAAAGAATAGGACCACTCCATCTCTTTGCCATGGATGTCGTAAAAGGCGACTAAGGAATAGACTTACAAACTTGGAATTCTTTTTTAGGCGATGGGCTAGCGACCTGTCACTATTTGAATCTCAATTCTATCATTAAGCCAAATAGCTGAACGTGGCCATTCAGTCTTTTCAAGACTGTTGGCTCTGTCTACCCCGCTAGGGATATAGACGTGACCGTATGTACCTATGTATGCACACGGCATTTTAGAATAATCATCGATTATCCTCTTAAATAACCAATTAAGTTTAGACAGATACAGCAGCCCACCCAAATAGGTGTCAGGTAGCAGGTAGCTGTGTTGTACAGCCAACAGCTCATAAAGCTATACAAACGCTTTGATATAACGCATAAAAATGAATATAATAGTCTAATTTTTCATGTATTTCTAGTATTAAGCCTGATATAATGTTAGTTTTCTCATATGTATGAAATCTTTTAAGGATTTTTTTTGGCTAAAGTGAAGTCAACATATAACCCTTCTTCTGTTCTAAATAATTAATTTGGAAAGTTTATGACGAGCCGATGAAAATAATTCAATATAAGTTCTTTTGTTACTCTTTTCCCACGCTAAGTAACACATTGACGGGAATTTACCTAATTCTTAGATCATGTGCCGTGTTGTTCCCGACACCAATTATAAAAAAGAATAGGACTACTCCGTCTCATTCCCTTGGATGTCGTAAAAGGCGACTAAGGGATAGGCTTATAAATTTGAGATTTTTCTTTTAGGCGATGGGCTAGCAACCTGTCACTATTTGAATCTCAATTCTATCATTAAGCCAAACAGCTGAACGTCGCATATCAGTCTTTACCACTGTGTCTCCCCGCAAGGGATATGGACGTGATTATATGTATGTATCTATGTAGATCACTAAAGTGGATAAAAACTATCTTTTTTTAGAATATTGCTGATTTTCAGTCGGTCGGTGACCGCGGATCATTGTAACATGATTCAAATGTCCGATATAAAGTAAAAGTACGTAACGTGCGAGTTTAATACCTGTAGTATTAATACACAGACCGACTTAACTTGCAGTTGTATGTACTAAGTACAATTTGAGGGCACCATGTAGACATACAAGGCGGCTCGCTTATGTTCGCGTTTGTTTATATTTAGATAGAACGTCCAGACTTCTAAATGATTTTTCAGAATGTTCGGTGACCTTTGGACTTTCAACAAGGTTCAGTTATCCATAAATATTATACATACATATGGTCACGTCTATATCCCATGTGGGCTAGACAGACCCAACAGTCTTGAAAAGACTGAATGGGCACGTTCAGCTATTTGGCTTAATGATAGAATTGAGATTCAAATAGTGACAGGTTGCTAGCCCATCGCCTAAAAAAGAATCCCAAGTTTGCAAGCCTATCCCTTAGTCGCCTTTTACGACATCCATGGGAAAGAGATGGAGTGGTCCTATTCTTTTTTGTATTGGTGCCGGGAACCACACGGCATAAATATTATAAACAGAAAAATTTTGCTGCTAGCTTGCACGAAGGGAGTTATGAATGTGGATGAAGCGAAGGAAGTATGCAGAGATCGTGGCAAGTGGGAAGAGGTAGTCTCTGCCAACCAATCCGGGAAAGAGGCGTGATTTTATGTCTTTATGTATGTATGTATAAACTCAAAAACTACTGGACCGATTTTTATGATACTGGGGACTCAGTCAGACAGAACGTTGATACTCCATCACCACCTAAGGCTCTACCGACCTGACGATTATCGTTAACGAATCATAGAAAAGGGATTGCTCTCTCGCGTTTTATTCTCTGCAGCGCACCCTGTCTTGACTCCCTATAAAATATCTTATGTGTCCCTTTAGTTTTAAACATACATACATATAATTACATTTATATCCTTTGCGGGGCAGACAGAGCTAACAGTCTTAAAAAACGAATAGGCTATGTTCAGCTGTTTGGCTTAATGATACAATTCAGATTCAAATATACATATACTTACTTCTCTCACGGTCTGGGGTTCCTTTTTTAAATACTTAATTCTCTTATCCATATAATGAAGAAAGAAATTGAGATTTTTGGTATATTTATTGTGTTTGTTTTTACCGAATAAAACTAAAATGTAATTAATATAAGTTAAAGTGGTATTTCAAATGCAGATATTTTTTGTATATTTCAAAGCGAAGTTATAACAATTCCACGGAAATACTTCGCTAAAAAATTTCCTGAAATAAAATAATCTCAGTTTCTAACTTGCAAAACTTTATCCGTGGAACTTTCAATAAAAGTTCTCAACGTTTGTGAAATGCATTATTGTTGTGATGAAAAATGACAATAACAACCACTTTTCAAACTCTGAATGAAAGTTTTAATGTATTTCATGAAATGTAAAACCAATAAAATGTAAAAAAAGCTGAACGTGGCCTATCAGTCTATTCAAGACTGTTGGCTCTGTCTACCCTGCATAGGATATAATTTATATGTTTGTATGTAAAGCCAATCATTGTGATTTAATGCATATATTCAATTTTTACGGTTCATTGTTTTAGGTACTGGTATGTTAAATGTGAACAATCTTTATATGTATTTTAGTTCAAAAATAGTCTATAGATAAAAAATAATAAATAGATAAAAGTCTTGTCTTGGCGCTAAATCATCACTTCTTGTAGGTGGCGTTTAATTCGTCGCTTTTATGAGAGGTGCTAATTTCGTCGCTTTTTTTGTAGATGGCGTTAAATTAGTCGCTATTTGTAGTCGCTAAAAGCTAGTGTACCTATATATTTTAGATCTATATCTGTCTAATTCCTATATTACAACAGCGCAATATTTATTTGTACAACGCACTGCAGGCTGTGGCAATGACATTTATAACCGCAGTGAAACGCAATGACTTTATTGCGCGAATAATTTACACGCCCCTTAGGTAAAGCGTACAGCCGTTAAGTTTAGTGGAAGAAATAGTGTCTGTAAAGTCTCAGTTGGAAAGTTAAAAGAATTAATAAACTAATGTAACATTTAGTTTTATCTATCTATCTATTTTTCTTTTATTTTACATATAGATCTTACTTTACTTTTTGCTATTATACATTTCCTGGACTTTCATCGTTGAAACATACTTAAATCAACAAATAAAAATACACCCGTAGAATAATTATAAAGATATATTACTCATTTTTTGGCGCAAGACCCGGTTTTAACCTGATAGGGAGTGTGGTCTTGGAGTGGGTAAATCAGGTTTTTACATGAGACAGTGTTACCAAGTTAGCGCTTTCGGTGCGAGATTTACTCGCGCTTTTGTGGCTACGTCTGCGCCCAATTTTTGAGCTTATCGCCTAAATAAAAGTGGGTTTCTAGTAATTTGGCGCTTTTTATCAAACTTTTAATGTTCAAATTCAGCTGGCAACATTGGAAGCGACTCCATAGGACTTCTGACCTCCACTACAATGAATTACAAGATCTCTCAGTTTGGACCATGTTAACACATTCCATCTTTATTCTCATTCACAGGTATTCTCACTCACTCGCTCGTCGGTTAGCAATCTAACTAATGTTCGTTTATCTAAAAAAATATATAATATATTATTTTTATGTATTTGTTGTTTATTTTCTACAGGGTGTCCAAACTAGCCTCAAAAGTCTGGTGGGACTGGCGATGCTGTCACTGTCCATTCCTTTTGAGGACAAAAATAAAGTCAGTAGCTCGGATTGACATGTTGAGCATGGTGATCATCGTCATTCTAACATCAACCTTCATTGCACTTTCATTGTGATTTTGCACCATCATACATGGAAATACTTACACATAAGTACATACATACAATCACGTCTATATCATAAATCAAAAGAATAGGACTACTCCATCTCTTTTCCATGAATGTCGTAAAAGGTGACTAAGGGATAAGCTTAAAAGCATACTGTCACTATTTGAATCTCAATTCTAACATTAAGACAAACAGCTGAACGTGGTCATTCAGTCTTTTCAAGACTGTTGGCTCTGTCTACCGCGCAAGGGATATAGACGTGAATATATGTATGTATGTATATATGTATGCACATCTTGTTACAACGGGCTTAAATAACCCGCAGGTTATGCTTGCTCAGAACGTTAAGACTGTTGTTGAACTGATAACAAAAAATATACTGAAAGAGGTGACGCCATTGTGGTGTTTGATTGTAAAAAAAATACATGTATTTATACCGCGACTTTGTACATCTAAGCATTAATATTAAGTACCTACACTAATTTGAAAAGAACAATTGACGGCCTCCGTGGCGCAGCGGTAATACGCTTGTCTGTGACACCGGAGGTCCCTGGTTCGAATCCCGGCCAGGGCATGATGAGAATAGAACTTTTTTCTGATTGGCCTGGGTCTTGGATGTTTATCTATATAAGTATTTATTATAAAATATAGTATCGTTGAGATTAGTATCTCGAAACACTAGTCTCGAACTTTCTTCGAGGCTAACTCAATCTGTATAATTTGTCCCATATATATTTATATTCAATATTTATATATTTATATTAATTCGACCACCGACGCGGACGCGGTCAAATAACTTGACATCATCCCTCCATTTTCCATCATCATAACATGACATGGTATCATCTGTTTGAAGGTTTGTCTCTATACAGGTTGTTGCATCCACGATGGAGTGGCATGTGTCTGATTTGATTTTAATTTTTTGTGGACTTTTTTGTGTGTTTGTAAATATCGAATGATTGAATTTCTCGCATTATGTTTTTTGTCTCTATATGTATATGTCTTGAAATTTATAGTTCTATGAAGCAAAAAATGATCGCATACAAATGAAATTGAAGTGGAAATGATGATTCGGGCTCGACCGCCCCAAAAAGATCTTCCGCCAGGAGTGTGATGCCTGGGGAACCGCTGCTCATTCGATGTTGTGTCGAAGGTTGTATTTATGATCCAATCCGGGAAATCTTTGCTTGCGCGATTTAGTATACGCGCTGTGATTGGCTTGGTGGCGTGTTACATTAGTGATGTCGCCACAAAGTTCCAGTTATTTGATAGTCTCCAGTAAAAATTGACTCTTTTCTCCTGTAAACATACCAAATTTGTAATGTCTTCCAGTAAACAATCTATAATATAACATGTCTCTTGGGCTGTAATAGTATATGTTTATTAAAAAAAAGCTTATTTGCACTTTTCTATTGACGTAATCAATGTTAATTGTACCAAGGTGAATTTATCAACGATCCGCTAATGCAAGGTGTCGCCTGATTTTTAGCACATCAAGCATTGTTCATTACTTGGTTTTGTTATCATATCACGCTGTTTACATCGATGTGGGAACTAAATTAACAGGTTATTATTTTTACATCTATATAAGCACCTCTATATAACTTGCGGAATAGACAGAGCAAACAAAACAGTCTCAAAGAGACCAATGCGCTACGTTCAGCTGTTTGGCTTAATGATAGAATTGGGATTGAAATAGTGACAGGTTGCTAGCCCATCGTCTTGAAAAGAATCCCAAGTTTGTAAGCCTATCCCTTAGTAGTCTTTTACGGTATCCATGGAAAAGAAGTGGAGTGGTCCTGTTATTTTTCTATTGGTGCCAGGAACCACATGGTACTTAAAACCTTCACGAAGTATGAAGTTGAACATTGAAAACATAACATTCAATTTTGAAACATACTTACGCGTACAATACACGTTATCAAAAATAAGTAGGTATCTAAACTAAACGGTTTTATCACGTACCAAAATTTACATTCCTGTTGCAAATATTTTTCTTACCGGAAACAGCGAAATTTTATCTGGATAACGTGTGCTTTGTTAGTTTTTGGTTTCGGACGACGGGCGAGACAGGATGTTTGTTGTTCAAACTGTTTTTTGTGTTTTCATTTGTCCATGTTCATGTTTCTTCATTGTGATATTAAATATGCAGTATTTAGAGTAAGTTGTTCAGTAGTTATATAAAGCCTTTTCTATATTACAGAAAAAAATAGATGCTGATTAATTAGCGAAGGAAATCATGTTGTGTACAAGTTGTATCGATGGTAAAAGCCGATCAAGGGAAATCTAAAAATGTTGTCACCTTCTTCTAGTCGACTTTGACGGCCTCTGTGGTGCAGCGATAGTGCGCTTGTCTGTGGCACCGGAGGTCCCGGTTTCGAAACCGGCCAGGGCATGGTGAGGATCGAGCTTTTTCTAATGGGCCGTTCTTTATAAGCAGATATTCATTATAAAATATAGTAAAGTTGAGTTAGTATCTAGAAACTAGAAACACAAGTTTCGAACTAACTTAATCTGTGTAATTTGTCTCGTATATATTTAAATTGATTATAGTGATACCGCTTAATGTGGTTTCGAGTCTTCAGATTTTGGCTCTATCTTCCCCGTAAAGGATGAAGGCAAAATAATTCTGCAAGACACTTGCCTTGTTCGCATTTACACAGAACAAAAGCCTCATGTTTTTGCTCCCAGAGGGTCGAACCTAGGGAAATTAGTTGAACAGAGTATTACGAGACCACAGACTAAATGCTGAATTGAATCTTGATAGATTTTCTATATGAAAATATAAATAAACTAGTTATTGACAGCAGATCCGCTCGAGTTAAACTTGAATTCCCGTTTTTCTCAATACCTGTGGGAGGAATATCAGATGATGTATTCTATTTCAGTGCCAAAATCGATCAAGTAATTTTTGAGAGTTGCAAACAAAAACAAATTTATTTATCTCTTTACAATATTAGGATTGATGGTTGGAAAGTTATTGCGGGGTAGACAGAGCCAACAATCTTGAAAGGACTGAATGGCCACGTTCAGCTATTTGGCTTAATGATAGAATTGAGATTCAAATAGTGACAGGTTGCTAGCCTATAAAAGAATCCCAAGCCTATCCCTTAGTCGCCTTTTACGACATCCATGGGAAAGAGATGGAGTGGTCCTATTACTTTTGTATTGGTGCCAGGAACCACACGGCACTTAAATATATACATAAATACATGTATGAAAAATGTATTTTCGCCACAAGTTGATTGGACCTTACTCTCTTTGCTTGCTCGATCAATTATTTTCCCGCGCTCGGAATCAAACCCAAAACCCCACAAAATGGAGGAAACTGTGTCGTGTCACCGATATTTTGTTTGCACAATGTGATAACAAGCGTGAATGACAAACATTCTGGACATACCTCACTAATGAGGGTTTTTCATAGTTAAGGACAATAAACAAGCCGTATTACTTATTATTTTTTACTTGTTTCCCACCCAATGTATTTTTCGGTAGAGTAAAACATAAATTGTAATGTAGCATCCATGAAAAAAAGCAATTAATGTTAAGGCAATTTTAATAAGATATTTCTCCTTTTTTTTCTTCTTGTCGTCTGATTTCCGGCACTTAAGATTAGGTCAAAAGTACCCGAAACCGCCGAGCTTGCATGAAGAGAGTTATGAATGTGAATGAAGCGAAGGAAGTATGCAGAGATCGTGGCAAGTGGAACGAGGTAGTCTCTGCCTACCCCTCCGGGAAAGATTCCGTGATTTTATGTATGTATGTAAGATTAGGACCACTACATTATCTTTTCCATCGCATGATTGAAAACAAAAAAAGAAATGTATCCAAAACTAATTGAATAAACACGAAATAGTGAGCAAAACCTAGGTGAACAATGGTTCGCTATCCTAAAATAAGTGCATTTGCACTCAGGTATAATGCACGGCACGTGTAGTGTGCATTACATCATGTGCCTACCTAGATGATATTATGTAACCCATTAGTTACATTAAGACAACATAATAATCAATTTATATATTTATCAAATTAAGCTATTGGCCCTGTAGCTAAGGGCATCCTTGCTGATGCTATTAAGATAAAGGAAAACTCGTGAGGAAACTTATACATCCAGGCAACTGGATGGTTGCCAGTTGGTTGGTTGTTGGTTGTTGTTGTTGATGCCGTGTGGTTCCCGGCACCAATACAAAAAAGAATAGGACCACTCCATCTATTTCCCTTGGATGTCGTAAAAGGCGACAAAGGGATAGGCTTACAAACTTGGATTCTTTGTTTAGGCGATGGGCTAGCAACCTGTCACTATTTGAATCTCAATTCTGTCATTAAGCCAAATTGCTGAACGTGGCCTATCAGTCTGTAGGCTCTGTCTACCCCACAAGGAATATAGACGTGACCATATGTATGTAACTAGATATGTCGCTCCGCAAACTTTAAAATGGGACCACTCCGTCCCCTTGCCCCTCTCTCCTTCAATCCCTCTAGTTAATTTGGAACATTATCTTACTAATGGTTATATGCTTGTCTCTGAAGTACAAGGAGCTGGGTCCGGACTCTGGTCATGTCTTAGGTATTTCATATAGGAATGTAGAACCACTGAGTGAGTATTCCGATCCCATTAGTTTAAACGTTAAAACCTTTGAACCGATCGGTTTTTTAGTAAATTTAATAAAAAAAACGAAAAAATAGGACATCCTGTGAATTTCCGAAAATTTAAGGAAATCCTTTTTTGCAACACTAGACTTAGAGTCCAAATTTAAAATCTTTATATCCAGCGGTATAAACTATGTCAGAAAATCAATGAGTCACTGTCCTCTTTTATAAGTATATTTCGTAGACAATGCCAATATAATCATGAGCATGAGGAAGATGAACAAAGCCCTGGTGTCAGTCACCTCTAGCTTCATCACAAGAGCCGCCAATGACGTCAATACTATTTCTTATCAGCATTTAGAAGTCAGTTGCCTAAACCTACAACTTCCTATCTAAACCGATGCCAAATTACAAGAAAAGAGTCTGGTGTCCACACGACATGTCATACATATTTAATTTCTCAGGCTGTTGTAAGGCGAGGCTGTTGCCAACTGTAGCGGTGGGGCCACTAAAAAGAATGTAAGAACGCGAAGCTGAGGGATATAATTTTGTACGTATATTATGTATTCTCTTAATAAAATAAGTTCGCGAAGCCGAGGAATATGATATTGGACGTGTATTATGTATTCTGTAAGCAAAAGGTGGAAGCTTCTTAGTTGCGTTGGCTTTCAGATAAAAATTAGTAATCATAATATAGTTAAAGTAATTGTGAAGTGGACGTTAATGAAGTAAATGCTGCAGTGCAGTTTGTTACCGCTTCTTCTGCAATATCGCTTTGGAAGCGGCAGTTAATAAACTTAGTTTTAAGTAATTTATTTATCTATTGTTATTTATATATTTATTTTATGTATTTTTTAAACCATAAGATATGACAATTATTAAGTGATGTTTGAAATGTTCCATCACAAAGAATAAAAGGTAGAATTTGAATTTGTACCACGATTTTTTAAAAGTAGTAATGAGTTAAATTCATATTATACATATTTAAATAGCCTTTTTCGTGGCCCCACGTAAGAGATAGTCCGTATAAGATTACTTTGCTTCGAGCTGACCTGTATCTTTACATTATTGAGGATTTAATTTCAACATTTGATAAGCTAAATATATATCTGATATTTCCATTACTTCCGTAACGTAGTTTTGCACAACTTTTGATAAAATTAAGATGTGGATTTTTCCTCATTAGCTTTCTCCCGCAATACTGTCTGCGATAAACTAAAATTTAAGTTTTTCTCGTTTCAGCAGGCAATATCAAAAAAAATATATGTTAGTACCAAGTCTTATAAAAATCGGTTTAGTGGTTCAACAGTGAAGAAGTTACTAACAAACAAAATTTTGTATATAAAATAATAGTTGGTAAACGTATGTAAATGTGTACTAAAATACAGTTGAGATAGACCTGACAAGGCGATCACCTCGTTCTTTGTATGTCAATCAAGGCCTTTTTTCTCGGAAACCTAGTGATATCAAGTAGAACACTTTATGAAATACAAAGGATACCTAATAGTCAAAATTATAAACCAGTTATCATAAGATACATACATACACAAATCACGCCTCTTTACCGGCGGGGTAGACAGAGACCACATCCTTCCATTTCCTACGATCTACTTTGATGGGGATCATAAGATATGCTCGGCACAAGTATCAATAGTTATCATATGTCACGTCTCCATCATTTTACAGGCTAGACAGAGCTTGCAAACGTTGGCACCACGTTCAGTTGTAAGTAGGGCTAATTAATGGATTCACGAAATCATTTTTCATCAAAAGTTTAACTGCAAAGATTGATTCGTTAACAAATTCCTCGGAGGTAATTAAATTTTGTAGGATACACGTTCAACTTCCACGCTTAAGTTAACGCGAGACCCCTCATAATTACGCAGCAATTCGTCAGCCGTTTTGCTGTAAATTACTTTGACCTACCCGCTCTCATGGGGGCATAAATTAGAGTCCCGTACAACGCCCATGAAATCACACAATTTGAGTTTGAGATATAAATAAGTGTTAAGAATGTAATAGAGCGGCTAGCTACTAAAGTTACATATATACATATAATCACGTCTATATCCCTTGCGGGGTAGACAGACCCAACAGTCTTGAAAAGACTGATAGGCCACGTTCAGCTATTTGACAGGTTGACAGGACATAGCTATAGTGACAGGTTGCTAGCCCATCGCCTAAAAGAAGAATCCCAAGTTTATAAGCCTACATGGGAAAGAGATGGAGTGGTCTTATTCTTTTTTCTATTGGTGCCTGAAACCACACGGCAACATGGTAAATATTTCAAAAAACTATTTCACACCAACTAAAAGTTGCTATATACAAGATTTAAAATTTCATCAAACCATCGGTTTCAAAGTTATTGTGTTACAAACATATAAAAAGAAATAATGTAGTCCCAAGTTGATTGCTAGATCAGTCATAATAGTTTCCAACCCTAAATCATTTTGCAGGAAACAAGTCAACTTAAATGAGCCAATTATGCTACAATTTTGCTAACCTACTTCAAACCGTACATTCGCCCGCACAACAACAGCTACAATTTCTATTACCTTATATTAGAGTCTATTTCAAGTTGTGTTGCAGTCCACTGTACTTATACACCCACGTTATCTTGCTACCACTCTGATTAAACAATTTGTTTGATTGCAATCCCCTTATTTACACGAAATACTTGATAAAACTGGCGACGATGTGATCTTGTCACGGCGGCTTTTTTTAAATAGGCACATACAGACATACAACGAGTCATTAGCCTTAACGGGAGACTATCTCTTTCTCGAAAATAGGAAGGTAGTTTAGGTAGGCAGAGACAACACCTTGTACATCCTTGCATATATCTAATAACTATAACTTCTCTTCACACAAGCAACTAAAGTACCTATTCGTGTTTCAAAAGGCTCATGTATTATGTTCTTAACTGTATTTGTATTATTTCGATATTTCCTTTTCAAAGATGAAAATTTTACTTTTAGAAAATAAATGCCCGTTTACCAAAAGCCAATTATACACAGCTTTTATAAATCCAATTGGATAATTGAATTGTCGCTGAAGTATGACTCAACCAGAGTTTGAGTTTTCTCATTTTCGTTCCATTTCCAGTTTTAATTTTCTAAAATTTTTAAAATTCTCTGAAATAATTTCCAGATGTAATGCCACCCAACTTCTTTGGTTACTATGAGTTATACCTCTCTCGTCGTAGCACTGTTTTAATTTTTTTTATTTCTTAACCGTTGCCATCATTGTAAAAGCGTTATCATTGTCATGTAGGTAAGTGACATATGCTGCGAAATCCTTGGCAAATTTTATTCAAAAAAAATCTAAAACGTCTTTCCACGAGGTCTACCCGTGTAGTGTGTAGTGTAGGCACTTCAATACGTATAAATCCAGAGAATCAAATAAAATCCTCACATAAATCATTTTGCATAAGTGTTATCGTTTTATAAATATAGAAATGTTCCCCTGACGAGGTTACTGTAGCCACATTCTGATACATATTTTGTTCAGTCAGTTTACTACGCGGTGTCCGCGCATTTTGACATTCAAAACGTTCGGTGTTCAAATTTTGACAGTTTACTTTTTTTGCATTTTAGCGTGTGTAGTGCAGGAGGTGTTGTTATTTTTTTTAACTTTATTTACGATGACTTTTTTAACATAAACTAAGGAGTAAATAGGAATCAATTGGGACTGTTTTTTGTTATATTCAACAGTTTCATTTGGCTATATATACTAAAGTAAAGACATTACGAAATAATTTTTTTTAAAGGATCGTCATTTTTTCTTATTATATTTTTCAAAGGAAATTTCCTTATACTATGAGTAGTTACACTGAATAGGAGGCTTGACTATGTTTATCGTATTTTATCGATGCCACAGAATTTTCCATTGAGTTGAGATTTAAGTTTTCTGTAGCGTTCTTGGTACAACCTGACTTTTTTAACGAATATTATAATTATCCAGCAAAGCCTCTCTTATTGAATTCACACAGAAAAATAATTGAACTAGACGATTTCTGCAAAGTAAGATTGTACAGTCGGTGTCATAGCAAACCTTAAACGTCAAGGTACTCCACTGTATTTTTTTAATTAGGTAGAATATATAAAAATAAGATTCTTTTGGACACGAGCTGAATACATTAAGACCTCGATATTAAGGTGATCATTTTATTTATCTGTGTTTGGTACTAGTTCTCTTAGGTAGTTAGCTGACTAAAATTGTGTTGTTTGAAAAAACAATAACACAATTCAATTTTTCATTTATGAAAAAAAATGTATATAAAGTTTTGTTTTCACTGTACCTTCATCATTTAAAAAACGAACACAATAACTAAAGCTTTTATATTTTTGCTTTATAGTAAAATTTAAAAAAAAATTAGCATTCTAATAATCTGGTGTAGTGTTTGAAATGTGTTCGGTATGACGTCACTTGGAATACCGACGGAGGCGCCCGTTCATACTATTCTATACACATCGGCCTACCCGCCAAAACCCGTGAAGGCCACGCCAAAAAAGGTACGTTAACATCAATATTTGATTTTTTTCATTAACGGTATGAGGTTATGAGGAAAACGAGAACTTATCGAGATAAGTATATTTTTTGAGGTGAAAATATTTCTGTCTAAGTTTTTCAGGCATACAAATGATAGAGTTCACTTTATTCTTCATTTTTATTCCCTTAACGCCAGCCTGATTAAGTGTTTATTTAAAAGATTGCTTTTACCCGCAGCTCCGCCCGCGCCATACTTATGTTCTAATAACTATTACAAAGGTTTTCATACATCATACAAGATCTTTATTCAGAAAATTTGAAAGATCAAACGTTTCGGAGTAAGCATAATTTAAACCTAAACAGAAAAACGGGGTGATTTCAGAGGGAAAATTCCTCTTTTGAGGAACGAAGACGCCATTTGTGTACAGAAGATATATATACTTTTTTCACGAAGTATACTATTATAGCTACATCTGTTACTTATATTTTTATGTTATAAGCACTTTTAAACATGTTATTTATTCAGCACATAACCTTAAGACAAAAATACTTACATACATATATATATAATCACGTCTATATCCCTTGCGGGGTAGACAGAGCCAACAGACTTGAAAAGACTGATAGGACACGTTCAGCTGTTTGGCTTAATGATAGAATTGAGATTCAAATAGTGTCAGGTTGCTAGCCCATCGCCTAAAAGAAGAATCCCAAGTTTATAAGACTATCCCTTAGTCTTAAAAATACTTAGTATAAATAAATAGATGGATGCAGTTTATTTGTTAGAATATAAACACGTTAGTCAATTTTACTTGCCGAGATGATTTATGTGAAGATATACTTGGGTTCACACATGAAACTCCTTTTTCGAAGTCGGTTAAGAAAATTTATTTAGTAGTTGTCGGAAAGCATAGTATTATTAAGTTCACAATCCTAACATTTCTAATTCTCTATTTACATAAGAATTTCTCTTGATAAATGTATTAAGAGAAGAATTATTGTCTTATAGAGTGCGTGACGTCTTACATGTTTATTTGATATAAAAAAACATACTTCAATTAGGCTTTATTTTTTAATATTGAACAAGCTGTAGACCGCGATTTTGTGTGTGTTGTGGTGAAGTCTAATAAGTCTTATGTATATACTAATTAAAGCATCCAAATTCAAAATTTTTATTCATTATTATAGGATACTTCATATCGCTTAATATTTATCAAATCTTTTGGTTTCACAACATTGGTTGACATCAAATAAATCACCTAAAACTAAATTTACTGCGGCTTCCAAGGCGTCAGTGCAAAAGAAGCGGTAACAAACTGCTCTGCAGCATTTTCTTCCACAGGCTGAGTTAAGAAACATAAATGCCGAATTTTAAATCTGTAGAACCAAATGGTTTGTACCGTGTCATTATATGTCAGACTTCTTATTCCTTCTGGCTTTAGTCTCAATTGCATTATCATCACTCTGAAGTATGCCTATGACCCGGGGTAAGACAATGACCTGGATTAAGTGAGTCAGGTTTTTACAAGAAACTACTCCCATCTGACCTCCGCAACGTTTTGGATCGATCATTGTTACACATTCAGTTGCTTGAATGTGTTAGTTTTGTAAACGTAAGAGCATCAGTTAGTGTTAAAACTAATGTACATAACTTCGAAAATAGTCGTTGGTATATACTAATGACTATTTTCAGAGGTGGCCGAGGTGAGATTTGAACCTGTGCCTTTCTGCGCATCAGGCATTTTAACCGGGCAATTTACCGATTTGACCACCGACGCTATACGTCAATATGTCGTTTTTTTTCTTTATATAGAAAGGTATGGGCTCTGAAGTAAGTAGGTTAAAATAAAATCGTATTTTCCTTAGGTACATCACTAAGAGTGGATTATAAAATAAAAACATTTATTTCAACCTTGAGCATGGTTTTAGATATGGTGTGTATTTATGACTTTTTTACGACACCCATTAAATTGATCATGTAAAAAGTTTCCGCTATTGACAGCCCTACATAGAAATATTGGAGGACAACCGCTTATGGGATTTTAATCTGTATTACTTTCGAGTTAAGGTTTCTGTTACTATGAAATCCTTGTGAAATATCCTTATGAAAAAATGCAATAAAATATTTTCAACAATGTTTTGTAAATTATATGACTATTAGCTATTGGCCTTAAAATTCACACGTACACGTATCACTTTATCCCTTACGGGGTAGACGTAACCATCAGACACAAGGCGACGAGTTTATTTTAGTTATGTATATGTATGTTAGTTTGTAAGATATCTATGGGCCTTTGATGCCCGAGAATAAATAAAGAAATAAAATAAGAGTTAAATCTACAAACTTTTCCTTGATTGCCTTTTAGAATTTGCGCTGAAAGAGAACCTGGCATATATATCTACAAATATCACGTCTTAATACCTAACGGAGTAGATAGAGCAAAAAGTCTCGACAAAACTGAAAGGCCACCTTCAGCTTACCTACAAATATCACGTCTTAATCCCCAACGGAGTAGACAGAGCCAACAGTCTCGACAAAACTGAAAGGCCACCTTCGGCTGGATAGCTTAGATTTGCCACCGGACCAGCATGTACTATTAATTTCCATATAAAATTCTTTATCTATCTCAATACGTCCTATACGTCAGTAAGCAAGGTTATTCTATTTCTAGCAGACTTCATTTTAAAGTAAACATTAGTGTTTTCTTTCACCGCACTTACTAACTTTATTTTACAGTATTCTTCCTCCTGGCTTTAGTCCAGGTTGCGCCCTCACCACACTGGAGAGGTGCATGGGGTATGCCTTTGATTCAGGATTGGATGAGTCAGGTTTTTTCCCGAAGCGACTCCCGTCTGATCTCCGCAACCTTTGCAGGGGAACCTAACCCGTATTGGATCAATCATGATGACAAAAAAATATTACATCCTGTTGCCAAAATGTAAGAACTCCCTTAAAATGTTTTTTCTCACCGTAAGAGACCCAACTCAAAAAGACTGATAGGCCACGCTCAGCTGTTTGACTTCATATACGGTACCCAATCGCCTAAAAGAAGAATCCCAAGTTTATAAGCCTATTCCTTAGTCGCCATTAACGACATCCATGGGAAAGAGATGGAGAGTGTATTTTAATCTCAATTCCATCACTAAGCCATACCTACAACTGGGCGTGGCCTTCTAGTCTTTTCAAGATTGTTGGCTCTGTCCCCCTGTATGATCAAGACGTGATCATATGTAGGTATGTATGTATGATTTATGAAGATTTTATTCTTGAAAATCTTTTAGATTTCTTAGCATGACGTCATCTATGTAGCGGGTCATTGCGATAAGCGTTTTATCGCTGTAAACTACTCATCAACTTATAAACTAAATTTTAATAGTTTGATTTTTAATTAAGGAAAATGTTTACTTAACCAACTGACTGTACTCCTAAAATCATACCTATTTTAGTCTACATAGAAAGACCTCTAACCAATGTTAGCTATTAATTTCCATCCACTTGCTCGTAAAGGTAGAGTTGGGAAAATAGCCCTAGACCGGAGATTGTCTACCAAAGATGCACTCGGAGCAAATAGAAGCTTTAAGTCGGTGCTCTGCTTCACAGTAATTTGCTCAGTACCGACGACAAAAAAAAAGGTTTCATTTGAAACGATACTTTTGATAACATTCTTTTTTAATTGTTATTACTTTTATAAAACGTGATAACTGATAACTACTATAAAATAGTACATTGTACATATAGTCACGTCTATATGTTTTGGGGGTAGACAGAGCCAACAGTCATGAAAAATTGAAAGGCCACGTTCAGCTGTTTGGCTTGACCATAGCATTGAGATTCAAATAGTGACACGGTACTTGCTTATCGCCTTAATGAAGAATCCCATAACATATAAATAAAAATTGTGCAAAATAGTACTTACTAATTTTATTAGTTACGACTTCTGTTAATCGAAACCTCTGTCCATAAAATATAACGATTCATTTTATGATTCAAGTGTATTTTTTTATAAAAGTGTATAAAATTAATTATATTTTATCGAATACTTTTCCATTAAAAATATTTTTATTTTCCGTTGCTTGAGTGTTTCTTTATTCTCTTAGGCTTTCTCTTAGGCTTTGGCTTATCTTTTCATAAAAAGTCCGGTTGGAAAAAAGGAGGCTCTAATTAAATTTCAATTATATAATAATTTCAATAAATAATTTAATAGTAGTTTCAATTGGGGTAGGCAGAAATGGTCTATTATCAATAAGTATAAAAATATGACATTGTGGCTGAACTAGAGAAAAAAATATTTCCGTCTCACTCTAGATTTAAGCTAGAAACCATATTTTAGTCGGATAGTTAAAAAAAATTCAAATTTCAAATTCAAATTCAAACTTTTATTTGCATAATATGAGTACAACAAGGTCTTAAATATAATGTATAACAGATCTTCATATTTACCCTTTCGGATGTTGCAAACATTTTTTATGTATTAGTAGACATACAAACTTATACATAGAGGTACCTACTTAGTATCACATTATAATTTTAAATCTAATTAGAATTGTTTAAACCTAGTATTGCACAATTTATATTTATCTGTTAATAGGTGCTTATTTATTATTATTGTAAATATTTATAATGTTCTAATGTTTTCAAGTTTACAATGTAAAACTATTATAATCCCACTACCTACTTATTTAAATTAAGGTACTCATCTATAGAATAAAAATTGTTTTGAAGAAGCATAGACTTAATTTTTTTATTAAAGTGAGTTAATTTATTTTCATTTTTTATAGAATTTGGTAGTTTATTATAAATTTTTATTCCCATATGAAATGGGCTTTGGTGGAGCATTTTTATTCTTGCAGGTTGAATGCATAAGTTATTTTTATTTCTGGTGTGATATGTATGTGTATCTTTTATTTGAGTAAATAAATGCTTATTTTTGTGTACAAATTGACATATATCCTGAATGTAAATTGAAGGAAGTGTTAGTAATTCAAATTTTTTATAATATGGTTTGCAGCTTTCAGTATTTTTTATTTCTGCTAATATTCTAACACATTTTTTCTGTAATATAAATACTTCATGAGCGCTACTACTATTACCCCATAGCATTACCCCATACTTTAGCCAGGAGTAAGCATACGCATAGTAAGCCGATAGTGCAGTTTCAAAATTTGTGCAATGTTTTATTTCGACGCATCGCAAATTAGTTTCTGATTCCAGCCCAATAAATCTATTTTATTTAATACTAGCGACCCGCCCCGGCTTCGCACGGGTGCAAAATTCGGAAAAAATTATACATAAAAACCTTCCTCTTGAATCACTGTACCTGTTACAAAAAGTCGCATCAAAATCCGTTGCGTAATTTAAAAGATTTAAGCATACAGACAAACAGACTAAAATAGCGACTTTGTTTTATACTATGTAGTGATGCTAACCGTACAAAAGCAGATTCCGCCAACACAATCCGCCGTCCGGTATTACTGCTCCGATCAACTGAACTTGCATCTTTTTACTTTGCAATTGAAACATTTCGCTCACAGATTTCTTTGACAAATTTATAATAAATTAACATAACATAACGTATAACCACGTCTATATCCCTTGCGGGGTAGACAGAGCTTACAGTTATCAAAAGACTAAAAGGCCACGTTCAGCTGTTTGGCTTAATGATAGAAGTGAGATTCAAATCAGAGACAGGTTGCTAGCCCGTCGTATTAAAGATGAATCCGAAGTATATAAGGCTAGTCTTATTCGCCTTTTACGAAATCCATGGGAAAGAGATGGAGTGGTCCTATTCTTTTTTCTGGAGAACCGCGCGATAGACGATGTTGTGTAGGAGGTTGTATATATGTTTCAATCCGTGAAATCTTTGCTTGCGCGATTTAGATTTTTTGCTGTTTTGGACTGATAGCGTCGTCTGAATTTATTTTTGTAATTTGAGGCGTATAGATGTCACCACACCAGCATGAAAACTCCTATGCTGAAGGGTATACCGTCTCACCAACTATGAGTTAGGTTCCCCTGCAAAGGTTGCGGATGTCGGACGTGATTTGCTCTAATGTAAAACCTAACTTACGAGTATCTTGCTCTGTTTGGTTTCCTTCCACCCAAAGGTTGACTGGAAGAGATTGCATTAGCGATATGCCCACCCGTACCATCTCCGTCTGTTTTGTGCTGTTTTGTATGTTTTACTCTTATGGTGCAATAAAGAGTTTTATCTATCTAACTTCCCATCCAGGAATCAAAAGGCGCGTACCTTGGGCTCTTCTTCAGGGAGGTGAGGATGAAATTATGATTTACGCTTGGAAGAAGAAGAATTAGTTCTTCACCTTGGAGAACCCAGCTCATTTAAATACTTAGCGATGCAAATATAAACCTACTACCTGTGCCCGCGACTCCGTCCGCGTGGAATAGTTATTTTGGGTATCATTGAACCCCGTAAGGGTGAAAAATTTTCCCCGTTTTTTTCACCCTTACGGGCGTCTCACTCCATTATTTCTTCGCTCCTAATAGTTGCAGCGTGATGAAATATAGCCTAAAGCCTTCCTCGATAAATGGTCTTTTCAACACAAAAAGATTCAATTCGAACCAGTAGTTCCTGAGATTAGCGCGTTCAAACAAACGAACAAACTCTTCAGCTTTATAATATTAGATAGATGGTTACATGCAAATATCTATATTAATTCAGAATCTCCGTTTGTTATTTCAGTTACCCTTATTTCAGTGGTTTAACGCCCAGTAACATATATTATGTGTTAGAATCCACAAGTGAGAGTCCCTTATTACCACTATGCTAGGTTAAGCCAACTCATTTCCAGGCGGCCATATTTTTTTCAGATTTAACGAAACCCAACATTCCCTTGGGGAGTCCACCTTTTATAGATACAAGCGAAAATGGAATTTATATTTACGTTAACAAAGTTATAATTTGAACATTTTGTGTTAGACATAGAAGAAAAATCGTATTGTATCGTGTTGTTACCATAATTCCATTTGACAAAGGATTTTTTTTTGTACATGGTATTGATATTTATTTTAGTAACATTTATATTATTATTTTTGTATTTGTTTATGTATGTTTAAAATCATCCGCCCCAGTTTCGCACGGGTAGTATTTTAGAAGTTGATTTTTGAAAGAAAAATATGTTATGTTAGAACTATATGCATACCAAATTTCACTCGAATCGGTCTAGTGATGTAGTTGTAAAAGCGGAACAGACATACAGGTAGAAGTTATTGAATAGTGAGGGATTATATGGAGTACCGCCTCTCCCCTTTCCATCATGCCTCCTGGAAGAGATTTCTATAGAAATAAGCAAATCCTATGTACTACTGTTTCTTACGTTTATCATTCCTATGTGTTTTCTGTGTACATGAATTGTTTAATAAATAAACATTCTGAATCTTAATTTAGTCAGTGATTCGTGAGAGGTAGGTACCACCTTCAAATTAAATAAAAGGGAATTGGTTTGGCTCAGTTCGGTGCCAAAACGGCTATCTCTATAGAAAAAAAAAATTACTATCTGCAAAACAGTGTGCTACAAAAAGTGCCGTGTGGTTCCCAGCACCAACACAAAAAGGAATAAGACCTCTCCATCTCTTTCTCATGAATGTCATAAAAGGCAACTAAGGCATAGCCTTACAAACTTAAGATTCTTTTTTAAGCCGATGGGCTAGCAACCTGTCACTATTTGAATCTCCGTTCTATCATTAAGCCAAATAGCTGAACGTGGCCTATCAGTCTTTTCAAGACTGTTGGCTCTGTCTACCCCACAAGGGATATAGACGTGACCATATGTATGTATGTACAAAAATGTGATTGAAATATACAATTTCAAACTGAAACATTACTGGTAACGCCTACATTTACGTGGGATCTTGTTGTTTAACGTTATTATCATAATGTGTCAGTAAATATAACGGCTATATTCTTCTTGTGTTTGCTTTGGCATCCACGTTCGGAAATATTTACATATATTCTACCTACTTGTAATAGAAAAAAGAATAGGACCCCTCCCATCTCTCTCCCATGGATGTCGCAAAGGCGACTAAGGGATAGGTTTATAAACTTGGGATTCTTCTTTTAGGCAATGTGCTAGCAACCTGTCACTATTTGAATCTTAATTCTATCATTAAGCCAAATAGCTGAACGTGGCCTATCAGTCTTTTCAAGACTGTTGGCTCTGTCTACCCCGCAAGGTATGTAGATGTGATTGTATGTATGTATTCTCCCTACTTGGGGTGTTGTGTTATATATTTTTCAGTCGGAATGCGAGTTTAGAACTTCACAGACTATGCTGGTCTGTAAAAAGAAAAATGTCAGCTGCTTCTCTTTCCGTGCAGATCGTTAAAGTCAACCAAGGGAAAGGCTAATAAACTTGGGATCCTTCTTTTAGGCGATTAAGTCTGAGATGAGTCTTTTAATCATGATGCTGGATTACAAAATACTTATATGGTAACATATATATGTATTTGCTTGGGCAAGTCAAATTTTTTAACGAAACATCTCCCGTCTGACTCTACTTCCTTTACAGAGGAACCTAACCCTGAATTAGATGCATTTGTCTTTTCCCTTAGTCGCCTTTAACGACATCTATGAGAAAAAGATGGGTGATACTGTTCTGAAGTAACGAAAACCACACGGCAAAATTGATCTCTCTATCTATATAGTTCATTTTAGATTTCTTTTCCCTTAAACCTTAATTTACATATAAATGCTCATAATCTAAGGTTTGTTTGAAACCGCCGAGCTTGTATGAAGAGAGTTATGAATGTGGACGAAGCGAAAGAAGTATGCAGAGATCGTGGCAAGTGGAAAGAGGTAGTCTCTGCCTACCCCTCCGGGAAAGAGGCGTGATTTTATGTATGTATGTATGTATCTAAGGTTTGCTAGTCATTCTTAAAGTTAACTTAGATTCGGTATTTTTCGGCTATAAATAACTAGCTGTGCCCGCGACTTAGTCCGCGTGGAACAGTTATTTTGGGCATCACAGCATAAAGCCTTTCTCGATAAATGGTCTTTTCAACACAAAAAGATTGTTTTCAATTCGAACCAGTAGTTCCTGACATTAGCGCGTTCAAACAAACAAACTCTTCAGCTTTAAAATATTAGTATAGATAAAGGAAATCTTGAAATCAATAACACGAACGGCCGCCAACCGCTTCGTGGCTAGCTTCAAAGTTCCTCTTACTGCTAAAGGCAATTTTCCATTAGCTTTGATGAAAAATTACCTCCAGGCAATGTGTTGCGTCTTTGAGAACGTTCAAGTAGGGAAGCATTTTGACTCGCCGTTTTGGAAGTGATTTAAATCTTGTGAAGTAAATTGATAAGGAGTTTATTTCATTAAGATAAATCAATACATATGTATACTATATACATCACTAGAGGCCGCCCGCGACTTCGTCCGCTTGGAAACCCTATCATTACGTAACAATCAATCCCGCGGGAACTCCAGGATAAAAAGTAGCCTATGTGTTATTCTGGGTCTTCAGCTACCTACATACTAAATTTCGTCGTAATCGGTTCAGTAGTTTTTGCGTGAAAGAGTAACAAACATCCATACTGACATACTCACCATCCATACTGACATCATGACATACAAACTTTCGCATTTATAATATTAGTAGGATAATCTTTGCATTTGACCGTGTTATCTATTCCCTGAATTGAGTAGGTAAGACATATATTTCATCTCTGCAACCTTTGCAGGGGGACCTAACCCGTATTGGATCAAGCTGCATCAGATGAATATGCCTTCTCTCTAAGTCTCCTTTTGCGATATTCATAGGAAAAAATGAAGTCCTATCTTAAAGTGTCGTGCAAAACACGGCACAGTCCAGCAATATGAAACTTACGCAAATTAAGTATGTATTGAAAAAAGAAGTACCTACCGAAAAGTAGAAGAAGACCACTCCATCTCTTTTCCATTGAATATCGTAATAGACGACTAAGGCATAGGCTTATAAACTTGGGATTCTTAAAGGCGATAGGGATGTCACTATTTGAATCTACTAATATGAAACCGTATTTACGATAATAAGAAGAATTGATGGACACCCACCACAAAACATTACCATGTGTATTGTCTGGGTAATGGACGTGTCTAGACTTGTCTAATGTACGCTACAAGCCATTAGGTTGGAAGACTGAACACTTTACATGGCGTGGGACCGTATCTATTTGTTTTGATCCATTTTTTTCCAAGACTATGGTTATTTAAATGTAAACAAAAATAAAAAGCAAATGGTTGGAGATCCGAAAATAGGTTAAAAATATTTTACCTCTGTACCAAAAGACTTGTGGTGACATCACTAATGTCACACACCAATTGTCAATTATAGCGAAGAAAATGACGCGCTCAGCCAATAGCAGCGAAGAGTCTAAATCGCGATTACGAAAATTTCATGGATTGAAGCATAAATACAACCTCCGCGGTTCCTCAGGCGTAACACCTAGCCTGGCGGATGATATTCCCTTTCGTGGCGGTCGAGCCGAATCATTGCTACAGACTAATGAAGTAAAATAGGAAACTTCTACCCATTTAGTCAACTCTGTAACTGTACTTTAGGATGTGTTATTAATATGGTTCCCCTGCAAAGGCTGCGTAGGTATCTAATATTAGTCACTTCGTACAAAAACCTCACCCAATCCGGGATAGTAGCCAAAAGGCGCAAGCGGTCTTCACCCCAGAGAGGTGAGCGAGGTTGCAATCGATATAAACTATAGTCAACAGAAAATGGAACAGTGCCGTGTGTTACCGGCACTAATAGAAAAATAATATAACACTCCATCTCTTTCCCACAGATGTCGTACAAGGCGACTAAAGTGAGGGCTTTATAAACTTGGGATTCTTCTTAGGCGACGGCCTAGAACCAGACGGACATTTTTAAACAATATTTAATTAATGATTTTTCTTTCTTTTGTTTTAGGTAAGTCGGCGATGTCTTATATCTTTCCTTTGAAGAAGTAAGTAGAAGATCAGCCCATTATTTGATTCACCATTGATCTTTACAGAAGACTTCAACCATCCAGTCGTAATAATTAGCTAAGGCTTTGATATACCTATGAGTATAAATAGTTTATTTTCGCGCCAAAATCTTTTACTTCTTGTGGTATAAGTATATATAGTTATGGACATGGACTAGCCATTTTTGAATCTCAATTCCAGCTAAAGTGGGTGAAAGTGTGGAGGGAAAAGTCGGAGTGGGAAGACCTAGACGAACGTATCTTGATCAAATTAAGGACGTCCTGGTAAAGGGTCAGGTCAAAAGTACCCGAAACCGCCGAGCTTGCATAAAGAGAGTTATGAATGTGGATGAAGCGAAGGAAGTATGCAGAGATCGTGGCAAGTGGAAAGTGGTAGTCTCTGCCTACCCCTCCGGGAAAGAGGCGTGATTTTATGTATGTATGTATTCCAGCTAAACGTGTCCTTGTGATTTTTGCCTCTGTCTAACCCGTAGGGCATTAAGACGCGATACTATGTATACATTCTCAGTTTTATAAACTCGGTTAAAACGAATATAACCTGTAGTTGGAAATTACTGAGTAAATAAGTCCGCATTTTTCCAAATCATTGATCTTAATATCATTGGATTTCTATTAGTGGGCATGGCAAATTGGATGCAAAGTGTTGGCATAGAAAATTACACTTTATTTGTATATAGCATATGGTCGAGATTGCTTTTGAAGTAGGGTTCCCAGTGACATTTTCAAGGAGTTTCAACGCATATAGATTTGTCCCTAAGGACTTGCTGACATCCATCAGATTATAATTTATTGGAAGTAAGATTTCCAAGCAATTCGGGAATTTTCTTAATTCAGATCTTGCACTTTAGAATAGAACCACTCCATATCATTCCTATGGATGTCGTAAAAGGAGACTAAGAGATAGGTTTATAAACATGAGACTCTTCTTGTAGGCGATGCGATACTATTTGCATCTCAATTCCACCATAAAATTTAACGGCTGAATATGGCCTATCAGTTTTTTAAGACTGCTGGCTCTGTGTACCCCGCAAGGGATATAGACGTGATTATGTGAATATATATATAAAAGTTTTTAAAGGCTATAAATGATGGTCCGTATCCATGCACTTATTATTCATCTTGAACATATATGTATAATGAATTAATGAAGACAGTTTTTAATAATAAAAGAACATACATTTTTTTAAGAACTAGCGACTCGCCCCGTCTTTGCACGGGTAGCACGTATGCATATAATCCTCTTTAAACTCTACCTATAAGCAATTGAATATTTTTTGTGAAAATAGTAAGAAATAATAATAAAAAGGGGCCTGAGGTTCCTAATGTAGGTATCTCAACTTACAAAGAATGGTAGAACTACTTACATGTATCAACGACAATGAATATAATTAATTAATCAACATTCAAAAGAAAACTATTGATTTTTTCACAATATATTATTCTTAATATCATAAAATGTCAATGAATTTAAGTAGGTAATACTATCTTATACATTTAACACACTTTAATTCGTTAACAAGTTTACGTAAAACTATTAAACTTATCTTAATCTTAATTTACATAACTAGTGTCAATTTCATAGTATAGTAAAACAGGCTGATAGCGATTTTATTGGCACACAATAATTATTGTACTTCTAAAAATTAAAAACAAATTAATTCACTAGTTAAGTTTTGTACATATTTGACGTATTTGACAAATAAAAATAGAACGTGTTTTTTAAATTTTGAAATTAAAAAGCGAAGAATACCATCAAATTAATGTTACAAATTAACACAGATAAAAAAACTTAACTTTTTAAAATGCTAAAATTTGGCACATTATCACAAGCAGACTTATTCCTGCTGCTTTTGATGCGGAAGACACTGGAACTGGTGCCTTATAATATTTGGAATAGAGTTGATTCCAGAATGTCATCCTTTGGGTGTGGGGGTTAGTCTTCGACTCTTCGACCATGGGGTGGCCTGGTGAACCTCCGAAGTAGAAGTAGTTCTGTGATGATGGGGAAAATGGAAGCCATTGGGTAACGTCGTCTCTGGGCACCGCAAAATTCGGTACGCTGAAATTAAACGAGTAATATATTAGATAAGAATAAAGTCAAATATTTTGAGAAACAACAATTAACATGGAATAGGCCTGATTTCACCATTACTTCCTTAAAATGGCGTTAACTTATCAATTATAAAATTATCATAGAGATGTTAAAAATATGTAAGACCAATCCAAAATCGACAATTATATGACCGTCTCATTCGTTCGTATTGAAAAATCATTTAGGTATGTCTTCTAACTTTAACTCTCTTTAATCATATTAAAGAGAGTTAAAAATAAATAATTTACGTCATTGATAAAATAAATTAATCAAGAAAAAAGCTAATTAACACGGGATTTTTGTTTAAGGTGATGGGCTAGCAACCAGTCACTATTTGATTCTCAATCCTATCATTGAGCCACACACCTGATCGTGTCCTTTCAGTTTTTTCAAGACTGTTGGCTCTTACTACCCCGCAAGGGATAAACACGTGACTGTATTTATGAACGTTTACACATTATACACGGAAAATCATTATCAATGATAATGATACCGAATGCATACACCAAGATAGTGACGATAAAGCTGATATTGTTATATGCAATATTGTCCTCCAGTTAGATTTAATTGCTCGGAAAACTATTATGTGTAGGCATGTTGGCAATCTAGATTGTATAATAATAATACAAATATTGGCAAAAAAATGGAATCATACCTATCTTCTCTTTTAACATATTATACTGACTAACTGAGGACATTGGATTGATTGACTGACACACATAGCCCAAACTGATAACCATTTGAAATTTAGCATGTCCTTATGTTGTCTAGGAATGCTCTAACAGACTCGCTTTACTTTTTAGTAAATACACATACTAGGTATACCATACACACATTTTACAAACCATGCCATGATAATATTTACTGTAGCTATTATTACTGGCCTTCGACACTATGTACTCAATATTATACGTCGGAATTGTAGTACTAAGGTTGAAATTTTATTATAACGTCCCACTCTGGTTTAGCAAATATACATTATAAAGAACTTTAGTTATAGTTAGTTTCCTGAGTTAAAAAAAACTTCATTTCAAATACCTATTTTAGTATAAACACACGTGACAAAAATCAGTTCTTTTTTGGTCATTTAGCCAGTGGTGTTATCATCAACCACAAATATAATAGATCAACTTACATACGCACCCATTCACATTAGACACGTCCTTATCCCTAACTGGCTAAACAGGGCCAACAGTTATTAAAGATTATAATTAAAGTTTAACTTAATGAAGAGAGTTATGAATGTGTATGAAGCGAAGGAAGTATGCAGAGATCATTGCAAGTGGAAAGATGTAGTCTCTGCCTATCCCTCCGGGAAAGAGGCGTGATTTTACCCCTATATTGGGTATGAAACGTTATGGTGTAATTGTTAAAACTTACGCAGCATTAGCAAACACCACCAAGCGCCTGATGAATGTCCTCATAGCCTGGACTCCTTGTTCGGTCAAATTTGTTTCAAACAGATAATCCAGGATTCCACCGTGCTTCACACCATTAAGAGGAATTGCTGGATATGTCCAATCATTATTCGTAGATCCTCTGTACGCAAACTCGAAGAGAAATACTCTAGATGTCGAAGTGGACGCTCTTTCTAAAACACCTCTTATAACAGGAACTAATACGGAAGTGTCTCCGTGGTAATCTAAGTAATCTTCGATGTCCATTTCTGTGTTATTACCATTGTAAAAGTTAAAGATTGATGCAGAAACGTTCCTTTTAATAGCATCAGTGTCGAACGCTAAATCAACTCCAAGGAATTGTGTGAAATTTTCTATCATCGCTTTCTTCCAGTTATCTGCTTCAGCTGCCCTTATGGTACCTTCTCGATCCGTATAACCAATAAGATATGGTATTTGACTGTAGTTGCCTGAGCGTAATATATTAATTGGAGCATCTGTTAAGAATGAACCGTTCAGATGCTTGTTTTCAATGCACGGTGCAAACAGCACAGAGTTGTTGGTAAATTGGGCTTCTAATGCAGATATCAATACGTCATTGTCTGTGTTAATTAGAGCTCGAGCGAGTTCAACTGGGCTTTTTCCATTATATGCAAGTTTAGCTCCGACGATTTGAGCATAGCCAATGGGGTCATAAGCTACAGCCCACGGCGCTAATGCTGATCCACTAAGGACAATAGCTTTATGTATCAATCCATTAGTTAATGGAGACAAAGTCAATAAATCTACTATTGCAGCGCCCGATCCGTGACCTAAAAGAACAACATTGTTCGGGTCTCCACCGAATGCAGCAATATTATTTTTGATCCAATTCAGTCCAAGTACGATATCTTTAAGGCCAGCGTTTCCTGGCGCTTCTGGTACTCCTAGACATAAGAAGCCAAATATTGATACTCTGTAATTCAGTGCTACAATTACAACGTCTCTAGTTACTAGTTGTTTGAAGGAAGGTGTCATTCCTGATGATAGGTATCCTTCGCCTTCGAGCCATACGAATACAGGCTTAGGAAATGTGGCATTTTTGGTAAAGATATTGAGGTACAGGCAGTCTTCTCTCCCAACATGGCCTGATGCAGTTTCTTGAAGACACCGAATGTTTTTGTCTATTGCGTGAAACTCTGACGGCTAGGCCGTGGCTGGTGTTGGAGCCTGAAATCAAAGAAATAGATGTATTGTATAAGTTAAGTTTTTAATTAATATACATACATACAATCACGTCTATATCCCTTGTGTGATAGACAGCCAAAAGTCCTGTAAAGACTGATACATGTATAACTGTTTGGCTTAATGATAGAGTTAAGATCCAAATAGTGATTTCGAATATTTGACTTGGCTAGTTTTTATGATTGACTTAGTTAGTTTTTAATTAGTACATACATATACATATATATCATATCTTCATCCTTTACGAGATAGACAGTGGTAAATGTCTCGAAAAGACTGAAAAGTCACAGTCAGCTCTGTAGCTTAATGATAGAATTGAGTTCTAAATATTGAAGAATTGAATCTTACGTTACATAATTTTAGTATGGAGGGTCACATAAGAAATTCTATAATACAGTAAATATAATTTTACTCAACGGTAAAACACGCTATCAGTGTTGATAAGATGAAGGTGTGGTCATCCTAGATAAGGTCAAGTGAGGGCCAAGAACCGATTTATTGACACTATGGCGACGGTATGCAATATGAATCATACTGAATGTATGTAGTTATAGTATGATTAAATGTAAAGAAGGTTGGCCCACGAGGAAAAATGAAGGAAACTTGCGAAAGCAAGCATCGATGGTTGAACCACTCCATCTCTTTCCCATGGATGTCGTAAAAGGCGACTAAGGGATAGCTTATAAACTTTGGATTCCCCTGTAGGCGATGGGCTAGTCCCAACCTGTCACTATTTGAATCTCAATTCCATCATAAAACCATGTAGTTGAATGTGACCTTTACGTCTATTCAAGACTGTTGGCTCTATCTACCCCGCAAGGGATATAGACGTGACGTATGTAACACTCAACAGACACAAAATTGTTATTATATAGTTATAACGGTCCAAACGTTCCATATACAAACCTCGAGACAAAACAAATGGTCAACTTAATAATAAAAAGTGAATTACTACAAAGAAATTGCACATATTCTAGCCACCGATAATAAATATTTCATTGTAACAATGTCAACCGAATTACCATAACAAGAAGGTTTACTTTTAATGGTCATGTTTGTTAACAAGCCGATATAGTTTTACTTCGAAGTAGGTCTTATTTAAGAATGCTTGAAAAAGTTAAGAAATTAGTAATTTTCATACAATATAATATATATAAAGTTTAAATTTACAGATAGTAGGTATATTGAATTTTGATCTTGTTTCTTCTGACTTCAATTCCGGTTGCATCCTCGCCTCTCTGGAGAGCAGCCCGGAGTATACCTTTGACCATGGATCCTGGATTGGGTCAGTCAGGTTTTTACAGAAAGCGGCTCCCATCTGACCTCGGCAACCTTTTCCAGGTAAACCACCTAACCCGTATTGGATCCATGATTACACATCCAGTTTCTAAAATGTGCAGATTTCCTCACAATGTTTTCCTTCACCGTAAGAACTACAGTTAACATCAAACTAATGTACATAACTTTCAAAACATCAAACTAATGTACATAACTTTCAAAAAAGTCATTGATACATGGTCGAGGTGGGATTCGAATCTGTGCTTTTCTGCGCATCACGAATTTTAAGCGCACCTTACCAATTTGACCACCGCAGAAACGAGAGTGAAACCAAGTTCTTATCATGTATTAAATTTATCCTTACATGCGACCTTAAGATTTTAACAAAGCATTGCTTTCATTTAGATATACTTAGCAAGTTTCTTGGAAAACCTGGAAGATAATTTGCCCCAAAATGGTCTCAGTTTTTTTACCATGTTAACTCATACTATTCTTATATTAACCATATAATCAGTCGACATTTAAAATAATGTCGCAATAATTAGGAGAGTACGATTTTACTACGAATTTACAAGACGTCCGTGTTTAACCCTCTGTGACTCTGACAACCCCGGAAGATTGAAGACGTGACAATATGAGTCGGTGCAAATATTGTAAAATCGCTAAGGAAGAATGCGTACAAAGATTTCAAATCTGCAAAATTATCACAAAGATAGAGCAACCAATGTCATATCTAAAAATAAAATAACAACTAATATTCAACACAAGAGAAAACAAATTGAATGAAAAACAAACAAAGGCGGACCGGACAATCAAAAAAATTAGGCTATAAAAGAAATAATATTTACAAACATACCTTAAACCTGTTTACTCCTGACACAGGTCCACCATACCTCAGACCGTAAAATTCAAAGTATTCTTCTCCATATCCCACTACCACACCTTCTGTGGTATTAACACTTAACGTCCTCTGACCACTGGTTACCGCTAAAACGGCACTTAAAAATATTAATAACAACATTTTTAAAACACACGTGCGCTCATTAGAAATGTCTTCAGACGAATGAATGAAATGAAGTATAAAATGCCGGCTCGTTGTGCGCTAACGCAATTATTACGTTCGAGAACCACTTCAAAGATTACGTGAAGAACGTCGTCCATTGACGGGTTTCTTCTTTGTATTGACGGGTCATGCGTATTGAATTGTCAATGGATGATTTGTTTTGCTTTTGGTCTGGGTTTCGTAATGCATTGTTAAGATTGTTTGGTCATTGTATAATGTATTTAAGTTACCTTAATGGAAGGGGTTCCCTGTAAGTCATCTCAAGATAAGGATTACCTGGTATCATTATGGTTATATTTATACTACAAATTAGTCTGACTTTAAAGCCGTTAGGTGTCCGACACCAAGAGAACAAAAAATAAGACCACTCCATCTCTCCCATAGATGTCGTAAAAGGCGACAAAGAGATGGGCTTATAAATTTGAGATTCTTCTTTTAGCCAGTAACCCGATACTATTTGAATCGAAATTCTATCATTAAGCCAAAGAGCTAAACGTTGTCTATCAGGCTTTCAAGACTGTTGAAGATAAGAATGAAGAGAAGAAGAAGAGAGATGTTGCAAGCATTTCAGTCCACCTAGGTACAAAAAAATTAAGTACAAAACAGTCAAAGATGACGAGGTAACGTTTTAGTCATGTCATGCCCAAGTATTTCCCTAGATTAATAAATCTGTGAGTAAGGCATTATGACAAAGCTAATTAGCAGAAATTACAAAATGTATTTTGTGTGCGTGCCTTTCAGAATTGTTTTTTAGGGGTTTTGCAATTTACGCTAGTGATTCAATTCTGATTCTATGACTTTTCTGGATATGGTACTGGGGCAGAAACTATAAAATGGCACCCCAGTGCTTCACTACAGAGTATAAAGCAAAGTCGCCTCCCGCGTCTGTATGTCTGTATGTATGCTTATATCATTAAAACTACACAACAGATTTTAATGCGGTTGTTTTAAAAGATAGAGTGATTCAGGAGGAAGGTTTATATGTATATGAAAATTAAATTTAATAACATGTTTGACATATTAGAGAACCACTGTCACTATTTTAAATTCCGTCATAAAGCCATACAGCTGAACGTGGCCTTTCAGTATTTTCAAGACTGTTAGCTCTGTCTACTCCGTAAGAGATATAGATGTAATTCAATGTATGAATTTATCAATTACAAAGATATTATTAGACATTGAAAGCAGCCACAAATCAGTACCTGGGTTCTATTACAAAGACCTATTTACGGTCACACCTCAAGTGAGGCGGGAATGTCATAGGAAGATGTCAAAGGGTTAATATGCGTAGGCGCTGGTCACATTACGTAGACTTTAATTAGTAGTAACGTCGACGATGTGAAGACGAACAGTTCTGATTTTAAAATACACACACATCACATAATCACGTCTCTATTCCTTACGGATTAGACAACTAATAGTCTCTGAAGGACTGAGGAATGATAATTGAGATTAACATAGTGCTATGTTGCTAGCCTATTGCCTAAAAAAAGAATCCCAAGTTTATAAGACATTCCAAATTCATAGGTACAGCAGCTGGAATACACTATATTTTATCTTTGCTGCCAGACCAGCATGATAGCTTGCACTGGATGAATTTGCGCGTATTCCCTTTTTTGCCTTTTACGATATCCATGGGAAAGAGATGTGGTTCTATTTTAAAATGCCGGGGACCACACGGCTATCATTTCTATATAAAGTCGTAAATATATACGATACGTATTTATGTAATGAAATGTCATGATAGTAAATGACGATGACAACATTAAAATTTCTAAATTATAATGGCCGCGTCACGCGAATATCGATCCAGGTTTAATTACAGGTAAGGTTGGATGGTTAAAGTTTTAATTGGAAATTGATTGCTAACATTAAATAAAATTGGTTGGTTTTGTAGAGTATTCCTTTGTGTTCATGTCTTCCATACATACATATAGTCTCGTCTATATCCCTTGCGAGGTAGACAGAGTCAACAGTGTTGAATAGGCTGAATGGCCACGCTCAGCTGTTTTGCTTAATGTTAGAATTGAGATTCAAATAGTGACAGGTTGCTAGCCCATCGCCTAAGAAAGAATCCCAAGTTGGTGAGCCTCTCCCTTAGTGGCCTTTTTCGACATCCATGGGAAAGAGATGGAGTGGTCCTGTTCTTTCTTGTATTGGTGCCGGGAACACACACGTGTCATTATAACGCTTTACTCCAAACCCAATTAGCTAAGACTGTGAAGGTACTGCCAGCAACTCGTTTGCAGGTAAATCATAAGACTTTAGACCCTAATGCCTTTGTTGACAGTTTGAAGCAACTGCAGAGATAATTTTGCAAAACTAGTTCACTTAGCATTTCGCGCACATGCATATATTATTAACATGGCATCAGCTGGCTATTTGCTGAAGCTAGTAGTTTATGGGTTTTAATTAAAATTTCATTATAAATATACACATAGATATATCTCGTCTCTAGCCTTTACGACGTAGACAGAGTTAACATGTATAAGACAAAAGGATGGCGTGTGGTTTCCGGTGTCAATAGAAAAGAGAATAGTTCCAATTCTTTCCCATGGATATTGTAAAAGGCGTCTAAGGGATAGGCTAATAAACTTGGAGCAACCTGTCAATATTTAAATCTCAATTCTATTACTAAGTTATACAGCTGATTTTTGCCTATTAGTATTTTTAACACTGTTGGCTCTGTCTGCCCCGCAAGGGATATAGTATGTATGTAAGATCCAAGGGCTAAGTAAATCAAACAACATATCTACCAAGGGACTATTACACCTCTTTCCTGAGCTCCTTATGTTAATTTTTAACAGGCGTTTTTATGGTACATACATACATACATATAATCACGTATATATCCCTTGCGGGGTAGACAGAGCCAACAATCTTGGAAAGACTGATATGACACGTTCAGCTGTTTGGCTTAACGACAGAATTGAGATTCAAATAGTTATTAGGTTGCTAGCCCATCGCCTAAAAGAAGAATCCCAAGTTGATAAGCCTATCCCTTAGTCGCCTTTAACGATATCCATGGGAACGAGATGGAGTGGTCTTATTCTTTTTTTTTATTGGTGCCGGGAGCCACATGGTACATTATGATTTTCTGTTCTAGTTAAATATAATAAAATTCAATTTCAAATAGAATGCATCTTTTGTTTTTGCTTTGCTTAAAGGTTCGCGTTATTCAGTTACGCTGTTAAGAAATATATTGGGTTACTATAAATTGGTTTTGTTAAAATTTGTTTTCCGACATCAAAGAGATCAGGACAATATTTTGAGCCGTTTTACCATGAAAGAGGAGTTTGATCTTATTGATCCCGATTTACCGACTTTGGTACCACTAATCATGGAGTCATGAACTAATATATGTATACATTATCACATGAGTTCGACATGTTATTTTATAGAAATCTAAGTAAGTATTAAGTATGTTTCATAATAAATACCTACATAAAATTTTCTCAAAATTGCGCACATACAAAGGACTATTAAGAATATGGAAAAGTAATTTTTGTCCCGGAAAAAAGTCATATTCTTATAGGATTTGCTATTATTAAACCTATACCCAAACGGGGAAAGTTAGGTAGGTAAGCTTAACTTAAGTTTGAAATTCCCTAGGATGAGTGTTTGATGAACATTGATAAAGCAAAAGAAGTATGCAGTGATGAGGCAAGCGAAAAGATGTTAGCTGCCTACCTTTCCGGAAAAAAAGCGTGATGTACCTAAGTCAGTAAATGGGAATTTCCAGATTTATCCGCTCCCGATTTTGGCTTAACGTCAAAGCCGAATTAAACCACAACCTAACTAACTAACTAACTACATCGATTAAGTATTCCCGCGGCGTTTCCAATTTAACCCTGCAGTTGCGAGCATGCAATATGCACTAATTTCGACGCCAACTCCGTTAACTAGCCTCGCTTTGATAGTTGTCACGTATTTAAGACTTCTTTTCGCGTAAAATCGTGTGTATGATGGAGTGTGTAAAAACTGAACTAATTAAAAATCTTCAAATTAACAAAATCGATCGAAAGCATTGTTTCTCCTCCCGTGAAAGTAAAAGTCAATCAAGGAAAAGGCTAGTAAACTTGGAATTCTTTTAGGCGATGGGATAGCATCGGCAGTTCTCCGAGCGCGCTAAGATCTGAAGTTTGGACGCAATTGAACCTTGATCTATCCGAATTTTTTTAACCATTTTGGCACTGAGGAATTGATCAATTGAATTCTTAAATAAAAGTACTTATAAACCAACATTGCCGTATTGTCAAAATTAAAGAGAAAATTGAACCAAAACAGAAAAAAAGCAAAAACGATCAAAATGCAGTCATTATACTAAACGTCGTTTTTATCGCGCGAAAAGCTATCGATGTTTCGCTTTTTATTATGACGAGAAAAGGGACAGCGATAGTTTTTCGCGAGCTAAAACGGCGCTGCGCGTGCCATGCTGCGGGGCAGCTTAAGTTGTGAGTGCGATCGGGGAAGAGGTCATGCACGTTGAAAGGTCGTATCGGACGATATATTATTGCTGATCCTATTGTTATATATCACCTGGTGAAATATGCAGAGCAAAAGTTATGTAGTGCGTCGTCAGGCGCTAGCAGGTTGCGACTATACTTTCTACAGTATTTTTCATGCAAATTTATGACCGATTACTTAAATGTAGGATAATAGCTATGGTTGTAATTTTTTTAAGGTTATTTCAGGAAATTATAGGTTATGTTGCGTATTTATACGATTTATAGAGAACCATCTAAACGTTGTCTTCAAGTCTTGGGACTGTATGCCCAATTCGTGAAAAATATGGTGTGTTGTGTGAGAACAAAGAATTAAAATTATTCTAGAGCCTTCTTGTGGCAAATGTCTTGCCGCTTTCTTATTTAGACCAATGGTAAAAGCCCTCAAAAAATTTGGTTATTTCTAAAATTTACTAAGGATAATTTTGCTAAGTTATCATTAACTGGTTGCAAGTTCGCCTTGGATTTTTTATTAAATAATATTAGACTTCAGAAATCAGACTTAGAAAGTATTTTTAGTAAAAAAATTCCATAAACCCAGAATGGTATAAAGTTTAACACTACATAAAAACAATTTCATACTTATTTTTTAATAAGTTAACAATACGTTTACTTTTCACCTCCCTTTCTTAAGACCATCTTTGTCGTTCCTGACCTAACAGTACTATCTTTTTTGCGACACATGAGCAAGTTCCCTTTCTTACAATTAAAATGGGAACCGCATTTTTTCAATACACATTCAAAGCAAAATGCGATTCACTACGCCGAATGTCGCATCTTATCTTCCGTCCACTGTACAATAAATACGACGTGATATGGACAGGGGGAAAGAGATAGCGTATTTTTAAATACAGATAGAAAGAGATGTGTATAGACAGCTGTTTGTTTTGTAGTTGTATTAGTTAGTTTACGAGATGCGATGCGAATGATGTGAACGCATATGCCAAGTGGACGTTTAAATTTAATTTCGTGTTGCTGACATACATTTGTTTTCGTTATTTGTGTATTATTTTAAAGGAAGTGTGATTGTTCCGTGATTTTTTTTTATGTTTGGATTATGAAGAAGCAAAGGTTGTACAATGTGTGCTGGCATCGTTAAATTAATAAAGGTTTGAATTATATCTCTTCTCTTTTTGCATGTTTTCATTGTTGATTTTTTTGATAAAATACTATTCCGTGATAAGTAACGTTACTGTCCAATTTATGCCAAGATAAATCCATATCAATTAACAGTTGAGGCGTGATTGAGAACCAAACATCCAAACATCGTGTGAATTAAGTAACCCTTCTTTTAACTTAGACGTTTACGTATCAAACTCTACCGGTTGCTTGAAATATAGGTGACAGCAGTTAAATAGTGTAAATCTGCGTAAACGCAGAGTTGACAGCTTATACAAATAAATGCTGGTGCCTATACAAAATATGTTGTCTATCATTTGTCTGAAAATATATCTAGAACTTTGTAGAATAACCTAGTGAATAACAGATGAGTAACTGAGCATGTAATTGAGAACAATCACGTATGAGAGAAATGGATCTGTCGGATTGAAAGATAAGATTGTATGTGTTGTTATTTTAGAAAAGAATAGATTTATTTTCAAAATTGGATACAAGGTAGGTCACAAGGTATATACATATATTGACGTCCCACACATCACTTAAATCTAATTATATCTACTACCGCTTCCAAAGCGCATGTGTAGAAGAGGCGGCGGAACAAACTACACTGCAAGCACATTCGTGTGGTGAATAACTAAAGTGGACTCTGAAACGTTCTTAAAGACCACTATTCGTGGCCCGTGACTTCATTTGCCGTAAAGGTTCATTGACAATTTTAATTATTCCCTCAAGAAAAGTAGCCTATATGTATTCGCTACGGTCAACTCTATCTCTACCAAGTTTTATCGAAATCGGTCCAGTGGTTAAGGCATGAAAAGAAAAAAGTCATTATTATGCATTATATGCATTTTTTTTTTATTTATTAAGAAGATGGATGTATATTGGTCGTACTTGAGTATATATGTATAGTCAGCAAAAAAAACGTCCATCATGATTTCTCTATTTCTTGCATTCAAAGTCAATTATGAACAAATGAAAAACTTCATTCTTTGACGCTGTCAGCATTCTTTTGAACTCTATTTACCTTTGGAAAAAACTTTTAATGGCTTCGGAGATCTGGCTCTGAATACAACGACTCGTTAAATGTTATGTGTTTTCTGTCTTTTTTTTGATAATACTTGTTTATCGAAGAGACATTTAAAACGATTCTGCGCGACCTGCAATACGATGTTATATTTTTTTAGACGCCACAGAAAGAAGTGACGGAAAATATTAATTTTGTAGATAATATAAAGGAGGACATTGACTGATATTGTATTTTATTGACATAATCAATGTACATCCCAAACAGCTGGGCCTTATATGGTTTAGAGGTGCACTAACAGAAGATTACCCAAAATTTCTCGCGGGAAAGGAAATAAATGGGCCAATTTGTATTTCACATATAATACAATAACAACAACAGTACTAAAGTAAAGTAAAACAGTACTACAGTAGTGTTTTAGATAACAGTCTTGAAAATGCCCTGTGGTTCCCGGACATAAAAGAATAGGATTACTGATTACTCCATCTGTTTCTTATGGACGTCGTAAGGGATAGGCGTACAAACTTGCGATTCTTCTTTTAGGCGATGGGCTAGCAACCTATTACTACTATTTTACTTACACTATGATAAAGTGACTAATTCAAAATTAATTCTTTTGTACCTCATTTAAATGATTTTAGTCATTATCGTTACATAGTATTTAATTGTCTCGTTTGTAAGGTCAATATTACACCACTAATTACGTTGTTTCGGTCTCATTTCAATTGTTTTCATTGCCTGGAACATCTAAAACGGGCCTTAAATTGTAATACTTACATCCTACTTTACTCTGCACGTTTTCATGGCTTAGAATCTTTCATAAAAAATCAACGGAAACACATAATTTGTGAAAATTTTCGGCTTTCTAGCTATCACGGTTTATGAGATACAGTCTGGTGACAGACAGATAGACAGACAGCGGAGGCTTAGGCTTAACAAAGTTTTTACCGTTTTTACCTTTTAGGTACGGAACCCTTCAAACAAAGCATTAAGCAAATAGCGATTATCCTGATCTCTTATTTTCTTTTGTAAGCTCGTTAAAATGATCACGGTAATTAATCGGCGAGAATTATTCCCACTGAATAGCTATACTCGAGATATACAACAGACTTTATCGTTCTGGGTACAGCCGGCAACATTTACATATCAATACAATTTCATGGCAATTTAGTTTAGGCGATAACATACATACATACATATCATTTCTTTATTCCTTACGATGCTAACAGTCATAAAAAAACTAGAAATCACGTTCGGATGGATGGCTTTAACATGGAATTGAGATAGGATTGTGACAGGTTGCTAGCCTGTCGCCTAAAAGCATTAATTAGGACGCTGAAAATAAGTCTTTATATTTAATAATCACCTAAGTTTTTGGTGTAGTTTTTAACCAAATGCGGTCGATAAGGATCCGTGTAATGGAGTCTCAGATTGTTTGTTGAAGTACTGGGTTCACTGTTTAGTCTCAGATTTAAGACTACATTCTGGGTATATTAGATACGTTAATTGATATTTGTGTTGTTAGGCTGTTATTACATAGCATATTACCACGTCTAAATCCCCTGCTAGGTAAATAGAGCCAACATCAAAAGACTGAAAGATAGAATTGAGATTCAAATAGTGACAGGTTGCTTGCCTATGACAGCTTAACTAGGTAGCTAGATTTCCGGCACAGACGCGCCGGGCAGCCAGAGGGCATCGTGGTGAAATGCCTGCGATCCCACGATGCCCTCAAAATGGCAAGAAGGGCGCACGGTTTTAGTGGGTAGGCTGGTATTAGGTGCCAGGAGTCCTTCACTCTCCCGTAGTAGCCCGAAGAAAAGGATTTCCCCTTCGAAAACAAAAAAAGGCCGTCATTCTAAAAGATAAATAAAGTATCTTTTTTTTTCATTTTTTTTTTAATTGTTACTCCAAATATGTAGGCGACTGTACGTCGTTTATTGCGCCCAATTATCTTGAGTAAACAATTATGTTTGAAACAAATAACCACTTCTCAATTGTTTCCGCTTTTACATCTTTTATTAGCCAGATGTTTAAAAATTTATTGTGAAGATTGTTCTACCTAGTCCCATTTGACAGTTGACATTTTCTATTTAGACTAACAACATTATCACAATTCCATCAATAAGCCATTAAGCTGATGGTGGCCTTCAAGTCTTGAGCCAATTGGCTCTATCTAACTCGTAAGGGATTGAAATGTTATATGTACTCTCAGAAGAACCTTCCTCAGAAGAAAACCGTACGATATGGTATATGCACGATACCCAGCTATACCTGTGGCCATCGCAAAGGCTTGGCTTTGGTCCAGCTACTTACTTATCGAGCTTTCCACCAAATTAGACCGTATTTCAAAAATTGTATCACAAATCTTATATTCCTCATTTCTAAAAATTTAAGAAAATTTCTTTAAAATCTTGAACTTTTGTAGATAAGTAATATTTTGGCTTTTCCTGGAGGGGTAGTCAGCGACTACTTCCCACTTGCCACGAGCTCCATAATTATTCCGAGCAAAGGAGTTTTACGGAGTTTGCATATAATTTGACAATTTTTTATTAAATATTTTTAATAATTGACATAATTTTCTTTGTAAACGTGGTTTAATTAAGATCGAAAGGGATGATTAAGACCCCTGTTTAATCTAGCTTTTGGAAGTGTCTTTAAAAGCTGTGTAAGTTATTTTTTAAACTGATCAAAGATGTAGATAACGTTATAGCGATAAAGCGCACAAAATGTCCCAAAAATGTTTATGAAAAAAATAATAACAGACTTTTCTTGTAAAGACATTATAACAATATACCAATTACCGTCAACCATATATGCCTATAACTTGAAATTTTACACAACAATGAAACCATTCTCATTCACTGATTAAAATTCTTTCCACAAAATTAAATTCCTAATCGTTCTACTTAAGAAAATCCTTTGAAAAAACAAAGCGAAATTATATTCTCTTTCAAAAGCATTAAGGTCCCGATTTGAATTTGAAATTAAAAGAAGGCTACATTTATTTGAAAGTGGAATGTAACAGATTGGAAAAGGTATTTAAAAAAAGAATAAAAAAGAAAACAGCCGGCGTCTTGTCAAATTAAGAAGACACGAAATTGGTTAAAACTTGGACTACTGTATTATTAAATTTTCTTTATGCAGACGGGACCAGAGAGCAAATTTGAATTTTTAGAACTGGAATCTTGAGTTTTCCTTTTTTTTTTGTGAAAATTTTTCATGCCAGTGTTATCTTCTCTAGATAGCATTTTTATTCGCTTCACTACAAATAGACATTTTGGGATCTAATTGTTTTAAGGGTTTCTTTTTTTTTATTAAATACCTACATAACTTTTTATTTTTATATTCTATTTTTTGTTACAGGTAAGCTTGGTTTCGAGTTTCTACTTCGACCTTTACCTCTTTTGAAGTCAAGATAAGTTTATTTTCTTCGAAGCGCTGAATGACATCAGCTTCTTTTACGCAGTATTTATTAATTACCAGCAACCTACGTAGTATTTATATATGTATTTTAAACCTTCCTCAGAAAATCCTCTATTCAAAATTGCAAACAGGAACAAAATCCCTCTACAACTTTCCGACATTAGCGCATACAGACAAACAAAGAGAATTGGGGGAAATAATAATATGTAGTGATTCTGCGATTGATGGGTACAACTCACTATTGTGTTCTGTGGTACTGTGGCTCTTTCTGTTACTACTTATAACAAGTTCCACCTTTTTTATTTAGTACTAGCGACTACTAAACCAGGGGTTACTTCACACGTGGAACATTTATACATACAAGCCTTCCTCAATCTATTTAAAAAAAGTGCCTTAACATCTGTTGTGTAGTTTTAAACATCTAAGCATTTTAAACATCTATACATACAGACATAGAAATAGACGCGGAAAGCGACTTTGCTTTATACTATGTTAGTGATCACACCAGTATGCGCGATTGTATTGTAGAAACTAACGAGTAATTAATTACTAAAAGCAGAGATTTGCCAAAATTTCTATGACCGTTTTCAGCCCCTTACCAACACGCCTTTAAAAAGAAAACTTCATATTTTTTTTTACTAGCTGTGCCCGCAAGTTTGTCCGCGTGTAGTTATTTTGGGCATCACTGAAGCCCTTAAGGATGAATAATTTTCCCCGTTTTTTTACATTTTCCATTATTTCTTTGCTCCTTATAGTTGCACCGTGATGTTATATAGCCTAAAGCCTTCCTCGATAAATTCAACGCAAAAATAATTTTGCAATTCTAACCAGTAGTTCCTGAGATTAGCGCGTTCAAACAAACAAACAAACAAAGTCTTCGGCTTTATAATATTAGTTTAAATTTCGTTCATAATAATATATTTATGTGGTTAAAATCCTGAAGTTGGCTCGTTGGCTAATAGAATAGATTATTTTGTTAAACACGATATTTTGCGAAGAGCTCTCAGCAGTCTTATCTCAGCGCGTCATAGCCAGGAGCTGAGCTGGATCGATAGCTTTAAGTGCACTTTTGGTTATCACCTTGCTCGACCTAATTCCTGAATACCTAGATGTTAGGACTCCTACAAATCGTGCCAAGCTTTGCCCGTAGCGTCACCTGCGTTGGATGCCATCCTACTACTATTATAAAGGCGAAAGTTTGTATGGATGTATGGATGTTTGTTACTCTTTCACGCAAAAACTACTGAACCGATTACCATGAAATTTGGTATGTAGGTAGCTGAAGACCCAGAATAACACATAGGTTACTTTTTATCCCAGAGTTCCCGCGGGATTGATAGGGTTTCCATGCGGACGAAGTCGCGGGCGGCCTCTAGTAGATACATATAATCCCTAGCGGGGTAGACAGGGCCAACAGTCTTAAAATTCTGAAAGGCGTAAGACTAAAATTCTTATTTTACCGTTTCCGTTGAAATATTTGGAAATATCCCTTGCGGGAAAGTTAATTTTACGATGCCCTACGTAAAATTTACTATTTTCATATGATAACTGAGAAAACTAATTTAGAATTTCCTTCATACGCTTGAGCGCGCTCTACAGTAGACAGGGCAAATTCTACTTGTACCTACTGGAATTTCTGAAGTCGATCAAGCGATTAGCTCTACGTATTAACTGGATCGGAGTGAAAATATTTATTTAAAAGACAACATAATTTTTTTTTAACCGATATTGACGTTGTAATTGAATGGGATTCTCGTTGTTTCAAGGCAGTTAAGAAAATGACAACTCTTACACCATTTTATTGTCATGGCCGTAGATAGAAGACGAAAAGGGAAATAAGCGTCCCTGTCAAGAATCTTATGTCATATCTATTCTCAGCTTTACCCGCGCGAATTTTAAAAACAATACAGGTTTTTCGCAAATACCTATATTATGTATTTGCGAAATATAGTTTTTACGGGGTAGACAGAGGCCTGATAGGCCACGTTCAACTGTTTAGCTTAATTATAGAATTGAGATTCAAATAGTGACAGGTTGCTAGCCCATACCCTAAAATAAGAATCCCAAGTTTGTTAACCCCTATCCCTTACTCGTCGTTAAGGACATCCATGGGAAAGAGATAGTGTGGTTCTATTCATTTTTTATTGATGCCGGGAACCACACGGCGGCACCATAATCAAACAAATGGACCCAAACGGCACCTCTACGATCTTATTAATTCCCGTAATACCCAATTAATATTAAATAGATTTTCACATTTAAATTAGTCCTGCGTTTATCAGGGAAATGGTCCTTTCAATGTGGGGTGACGAAGGCAGGATAAATAGGGAATTTGCATATTTTATCGGGACTTTGATTGCTGTTAGGAATTATAATTTGTTTTACTTACGAAATGAGAGATTTTAGCATGCCCAGAGGGATGCAAATGGGATTGGGGGGCAATGATGGAATGTGAGATAATAATTTTGGGTTTAGTTTTAGTTGGAAACTTTTGACAAATAGGTAAATTTATAGATGGAGTCCATTGTTATATGACGCAATGCCTATGTTTAGTTAGAAGTGTGAAACATTACCTTATCGCTTTTGATAAAGGATCCCTAGTGCATAAATCTTACAACTGATTTATAAAAAAAAAAAAATATTGTTCTTTTGTTTTATCTTCGTTGCCGGACCAGGTAAGTAGAATAGGCACATATATTTATAAAAATAATTAATACACTCATAGTATCGTTGAATTCAATAAATAAATAAAAATAAAAATACATACCTACATACATATGGTCTTGAAAAGACTGAATGGCCACGTTCAGCTATTTGGCTTAATGATAGAATTGAGATTCAAATAGTGACAGGTTGCTAGCCTATCGCCTAAAAAAGAATCCCAAGTTTGTAAGCCTATCCCTTAGTCGTCTTTTACGACATCTATGGGAAAGAGATGGAGTGGTTTTATTCTTTTTTGTATTGAACCACACGGCACGTTGTTTAAAAATTTATTTTATTTGTATTTTTTTCCATAGAATGCTTGAAGACTAACAATGGCTGTATTTATGTCTAGAAATCCCCACGGAAGCGGAGTCCCGGGCTAAAATCTAGTTACTAAATATAAATTCTCTTTCCGTTCCTATTTCGCAATTTGTGATACAATGTTAGCCGACCGTATTGTGGGCTAAATATATTTTTGCGTATCTGTAACCGCTACCAACTTATCTGTACCTACATAGCTTGGCCCGAATCTGTGTTTAACACTAGGAAAATTAACTCTTAGACTTGCATACCGTATATACATGTACATTTGTGCCGTGTGGTTCCCTGGTGCCGTGTGGTTCTCGATACCAATAGAAAAAAGAATAGGATCACTCTATCTCTTTCCCCGTGGATGTCGTAAAAGGCGACTAAGGGATAGGCTTATAAACTTGGGATTATTTTAGGCGACATGCTTGCAACCTGTCACTATTTGAATCTTAATTCTATCATAAAATATCATAAACTTGGCCTATTAGTCTTTTTTATGATTGTTGGCTCTGTCTACCCCGCAAATGATATAGACTTGATTATATGTATGTATGTAGACTTGCACACGGATAAAAAAAGGATTAGTTTTTTAAAAGTTACGATGCAATTGTATAACATAAGGTTTTGTTACGTGTCCAATTGTCCATACCATAAACATTCATAGATGTCGTAAAAGGCGAAAAAATATTGAATGAGGAATAATGAAAATCTTTAGAAGTTGTTAGTTACTACTGATGGGAATCACCGAAATCGTAACATCATTCCTTTAGTTTCAAATACGATATGGCATTTCTATTGGTTACATTATTCCAATTTCTTTGCATATTAAAATAGTGCATGCCTTGGAGGAGTCTTAGATTGACCTATTATCAGTTCAGTAGTAGTTAAGTTAGGTGAGTATCTTACATAAAAGTAGGTACAAATTAAAATTGGTACACTCTGTACATACATTTTATTTAAATTTGACATCTCATTCCAATCAATTCATTAGAACATTCTATTATATTCTTTCGTCCACATTCTCAAAAAAGATAATTTAAAAAAAAAATTTCTTCGCTAGAATGTTCATATTTTTACCGTAGGCGTAAATTAAAAGAGTTTTTTAATTTCGAAGGAAAAATTCACGATCATAATTAACCGGTTCGATGCATTATTAAAGATTTGTTTATTGCCTAAAGTTAATAAGTTGATTGGATTCTGAAAATTAGGTTACAGTGTAGGAGCGAAGGATTAATTTTCAGTTCGCTATGAATTTCTGAGTAGCTAATTGTTTTTTAGTACATCGTAGGATTTAATCACATTATTTATGTAACAGGGTAAGCGTGGGTCATTCGTCTCCCTTTAATAATAGATTAGAACAATTTCTATTACATAATGTAGTTTCAGTCTATATACTAATACAACAAAATTTTGCCATACAGATTTATTTTGGTAATGAATTAAATGACATTTACTGAACCGATATATTTTTAATACTTCATGTACATTTATAATGAAATTATACATCATTTTTCACGACTGATATATTTGTTGCCGTGTTCATTTCCCATGGATATCGTAAGAGGCGACTAAAGGAAGGCTTATCCTAGGCTTATTAACTTGGGATTCTTATTTTAGGCGATGGTTTAGCAACCTGTCACTATTTTAATCTCAATTGTATCGTAAAGCCAAACAGCTAAACGTGATGTATCAGTCTCTTCAAGACTTGTGGCTCTGTCTACCCCTCAAGAGATATAGACGTGACTATATGAATGAATGATATATTTATTTCTATCATTCTCTCATCCTTGCACCATAGTTGCACCCTGCACCATATTTGCTCGGCCTGGGGTCAGTTCTCCAAAATTAATCTTTCCACTTTGTCCGGTCCGCGCGACGGCTTGACGCCGTAAAAAATGATATGTGTGCGAATTTCGCACAACGTCAAGTCAGGATGATGTTGGTATTTTAAGCAAAACGACAACCACCATCAAAATCGGATTAATGGGATGATATTTGCCGCTCTCGCTTAAACTTATAAACGAGATGTTAAATGCACTGCATTCACGATTTTCACGTGACAAAATAACAAAGCGACATTGTTCAAAATGAAACCTACATAAAGCTCTCAACTTGTCGTAAAACATTAATTATAATACATTAACAACTTTAAGCACGCGATCTGCTCAAAGCTGGGTGTTGTTAAAAATTAAATGTCTACTCAAAGGAACGAAACCTTTGTCTGTGTTGATGTAATTGTCCAATTCTGCTTTGTTGATACTTTTAAAATATTAAATACATTTTCTAATTAATGTATAACTTTAGTTGCTTACTTAACCGCAGATTTCCCGCGCAAATACGAGTATTGACGCCATTAGGGAATAAAATGACATTAGCAAAATGTTAATTTGTTCTTGATTATTTTTTAGCTATATTAATCTGCCATTTGATCAATGAATATTATAACATCGGATATTTAAGGTTTTATTTGTTACAATTCGATTTCATAAGGTATTACTTTTATTTTACCTTCAAAATAATCGGAGATTTCCATGCTATAAAGCTTAATTTTGCATGCCTCTCAAATTGTTCCTATCATATATCCTCGATCATTACTTTATGAATGGGAACAACAAACTTTATCCTAATTAATCTTAGATTTATTGATTCATTACAATATTTTCTGTTTTTTTTTTCTTGTTTTAATAAATAGTACATGATGTTAACAAACGGGCGCAATGGCTAGTAATAAACATAGAAATGACATGACCCAGATATCATAGGAATGAAGTAAATACGGGCTCGACTTACCAAAATATTTGTTTTTGGGTGGTGCCTTTCCGCGCCCGAATAATTAAGGTGTGAATTATATATAAACAGGTCAACCTGTGTTGATAAACACCTATACACATACAGCTGAACTTTTAGAATAATATAAAACATTATATAACTGTCGTGTGGTTCCCGGCACCAATAAAAAAAATAGGACCACTCCTTCTCTGTCCCATGGATGTCGTAAAAGGCGACTACGGGATAAAACGCACGTTGATTAGAAATAAATATTATGGAAGCGTGAAGGGATCTTGGTTAGTGAAAAATGTCGTCTCTGCCTAACCCTGAGGGAAAGAAGCGAGATTTTATGTATGTACTGAATCCAGCACATTATATTTTGTAAGTAGGTACTCAATTTATATGGATCTTATATAAACAATCCACAACACATTACAGTAATATCCCACGTTAGTATTTTTTCTTTCGAAACACAATATACATACATATATACTTAGTCACAAAGTACTTTGAGTCAGTTTTATGCTTGGGGTGTCTTGTGTTGATAGTAATACCTACCTATGTTAATTTATACCTATAAGATATGTGTATGGTTCAACTGTAAACCAAAATTCCTAGTTAAATATCTTTGTTCGTTCGTTACCCTATCTTAAATGACATTGTAATAAATTGCTAACAAAGTTAAATGGTAATTAACGACAAAATTTACGGCTCATTGTTCGCGTCCCCAAGAGTTTATGGCTTCAGTTTCTTTTATTACCTTTTTAAAGCAAAACTGTTAAATTTTTAAGTATTTTTCTTTATATTTTGGCGCCACGTAGTAGAAAACTGTTATCCATTGTACTTTTTCAGTTATAAGAGTTTCGTTATTTTTAAGACAAAGCCAAAAGTTTTTAAAAGACTATAAAGCCACGTTCAGCTAAGCTCCACGTAGAGTTTTTAATACAATTGGTTCTGCCTACACCGTAAGGAATAGAGATATGCCTGTATGTATATAATTATGTTTTCTATAAGAAGCACGTTGTTTTCATGCCAATCTAGCTAGATTTTCGAATCTTAGAACATGCAGTTTTAAAATGTTTAATTTGGCATATATACATGATTTAAAGTTTAGAAATGCAAACAGTATAGTCGCTTTATAAACTTTAGAACTCACCTTTGCCCGCAGAGTGAATTTTTTCAAATTTTGATTGTCTAGTTTTTTCAAAGACACAGGTGTGACGTTCTTTTACATTTTCAAACGTTAATGTCTTTTAAGAGGCAAAAAAAATTGTACGGAACGTAAAACGGAGGTAATTACTAAAAGCTAGATGTAAAAAGAACTGACATATTGCATAATGTACTTTTTAATATTATTATTGCGCTTTCATTGGTATTATCTTCTACAACTTAAAACTATCCGTTTTCAATTGGAATATTGTGGAAATAAAAATGAGTTGCTTTTTCATGCTAGGTATGCATTACATACAATTCATACTCTTTATTTCTTAATTAATAAAGCTTTTTAACCAAAATTTATCAAGACTTTTGTGCCTTTGCTGAAGACCACGGTTGTGTCCAAAATTTTAAATAGTTTGTCAGGCTGTGATAACTAATTGAAGTGGGACATGAGAAAATGCGGTTTAAAATCCGTCATGTAATAAGTAATTTCATTCAAAAAGACTATACAAAAAGTCCTCGTATGAAGAAAGGTAAAAAACGTAGAAATAACAAGTGATTAGCCATTGTCTCCGCCTATCCCGAGGGAATAAGCCATAATACGTTAGTTAATAAATAATTAAAACTACATAACATTCACTCGCTTAGTCAATAAACAACATATTTACAACAAAAAATCAGAGTAATCAAATATCGTCTATAGAGTCTTCAATTCATTTTCATATTTATGCATGTATACTCTTTTAGGATCGTATTTGTTGACGAGCTCCTTCCAGGATTTACTTTCATGGTTGATCAGGTGTTTTATCACCTTTTTAGCACCAGAAAATTGCGCTTTTGTACATTTCGCGCAGCCACTTTGAAGAGCTTCGGCGATGTGGGCTGTAAGTAAGTAAATGTACACTTAGAATATTTTTTTATTAAAGTTACCTAATTATTATGGGATATTTTACCACACACACTGGACTTTGCTCCTATAAGAATTTCTAAAAAGTCATACTGATGTTATTTATTCAAATTTCACTTCAAATATTCAAATATTGATAGTTTATTTTGATTGGTATTAGCTTTTTGTACAGACAGCGACAATAAGATACGAATTCGACATTTTTCCCGAAATTCCCACAGGCGCAAAGCCCATATCCCATCGAATTTAACTTAAATTTGTCATAAACTTAAGGTGCAATAAAATTAAAATTAATAAGCTCATTAAAAATAAATCTATCGATGTCTCCAGCCGATGATGTCTCAAATTATAAAGGTCGTCAATCATCAATGCTATCTGTACTTTGGAGACAGCTGCTCAAAATAGGAATCGCGTGACTCTTTTGTTTTAGGCTATTTTAATATAAGGCCGCTCCTTGAAGTCGCCCTTTGTCAAAGACTCTTTATTTTTGGCCATTTTACGATAGCAAAAATCATGCCAATTACATTAAACTTCTTAGATGTGCATTAATTTGAAAATATTTATACATATAATCACGTCTATATCCCTTGCGGGGTAGACAGAGCCAACAGTCTTGAAAAGACTGATAGGCCACGTTCAGCTGTTTGGCTTAATGATAGAATTGAGATTCAAATAGTGACAGGTTGCTAGCCCATCTCCTAAAAAAAGAATCTCAAATTTATAAGCCTATCCCTAAGTCGCCTTTTACGACATCCATGGGAACGAGATGGAGTGGTCCTATTTTTTTTTATTGGTGCCGGGAACCACACGGCACTTTAAAAATATATATGTAGATTTCGCACAAAAGACATGACCCTCTGCCACTCTGCAATTATGGCTCGAAACGGCCGATGACAATGATTTTTGTACTAAATCGCATAAATAGTGCATTTTTATTGATATAAATCTTTTCAGCATAGAAAGTTACTTGTGGTCTCCTATTAATTGAAAAGTCAAAAATTAATGTACCATCATCATAAGTTCAAATAAATATAGAACAAATAAAACTCACATTTCAACTCTTTGCCCTCAGAAGTACACCTTCCTTTGTCCAGTATACATTTGATATATGATGCCGTGAGCCTCCTGTTATGAAGTACCTCGTCCAGTTTCAGGGAATCATACCGGTCGGTGTAGGTGTCCTTGTCTTGTCCGACCACGAAGCTGAGAGGCAAAGCTAGTAGGAGAATAAGTACGTGCATGATTCTGAAAAGAAATACAACACAAAACCTCTTTATTGAAAACATAAAAAAATACAAAGAAAATTCGCGAATAAGTAACAAAAGACGATGTCATCGAGATATCTCAATCTAGTAGTGGGTTTGAAAGTGGCGCTGAGCTTAGCTACCTATAGTCTTAATAAAAATTTATTTAGAGTAATAAATTTATGCAGTAAGATATTAAAGAATTGAGTCGATCAAAGATGAATCTATACTAATATTATTAAGTAGTTCTTGAGATTAGCGGGTTCAAAAAAACAAACAAACTCTTCAGTTTTATAATATTAGTAAGTACAGATCTGAAGAGTTTGTTTGAACGCGCTAATCTCAGGTTCACCATTTATCGGGGAAGGCTTTAAGCTACATAATATCACGCTGCAACTATAAGCAGCGGAGAAATAATGGAAAATGAGAAAAAACCGGGAAAATTATTCATCCTTTAGGGCTTCAATGATGCCTAAAGAAAGGAACATTCATCTTATGCAGATTGTATCATAATCTTGGTTTGTTTCTCCAACAAAGGTTGCGGTTGTGGAGGTCAGACGGGATTGTAAACACCTGATTTACAGAAACCAGGATCATGGTCTAAAGGCGTAGCCCAGGTTCCTCTGCAGAGAGGTCAGAATATAACTGGGACTAACGCCTGCAGGAAGAAGCGAGTTCCAGAGGTTCAGATATAGCTCATCGCCAAATGAAGATACCAAAAGGCTTCTAGGTTTTATCACGATTCACTTTTACAAACTGAGCAGGAAAAAATTTTACTGGTACACACTATGTTTTTTTCGCTTTAAGGCTAGTATGGTATGCCTATTCTACTAATATTATAAATGCGAAAGTTCGTAAGTATATCAGGATGTCAATATGGATGTCTCTCTTTCACGCAAAAACTACTGAACCGATTACGATGATGTATATAGGTAGCTGAAGACCCAGAATAACAAATAGGCTACTTTTTATCCCGGAGTTCCCGCGGGATTGATTCCACTCGGACGAAGTCGCGGACGGCCTCTAGTATATTTATTATTTAACTCACTTTGATGTTACTTCAACTGTAGCTTAACAACTCGAAAGAGCGCTAATATTTCACTGAACTATAAAGTGATGAAGCAATACCTTTTTATATAATTTCTAGGTCTAGATAATTAATGCCCTAGGTTGTTCTAATTGCGGGATAAAAATAATGTCGATGCGATCATCTGTTTCAATGCCGTCTCTCTCATAGTTTTTCCTTTGTATTACTTTCCATCTTTCCATAGTATGGTACAATAATAGCAATCGGAATATTATAAAACAATAGAAATGCTTTATAAAACTTGAAGGTTTAGTTTACTTGAAAATCTCGTAATAGACATGTTTAAAAATCACGTCTATATCCGTTGAAGGGTAGACTAAGCTCACAGTCTTGATGACTGAAAATCTGCGTACAGCTATATGGCTATATGGCTTAATGACGGAATGAGATTCAAATAGTGACAGGTTGTTAGTTCATCGCCTACAAGAGAAATCACAAAGTATTCAAACCTATCCCTTAGTCGCGTCTAATTTTAATCTAAAAGTATCAATACATACATATGATAATGTTCACACAACATTGACTGACTGATTGACTGAAATATCAATACACAGGCCAAGTTCCTGGGTACGGAGCTTTTGAAATTCGCATTATAGACCTTAAGCGGACTAGAAGTGCATTAATAGAGGATTTTCCGGAATTACCACGGGAATGGATATTACCAGGATTTTTTCCTTTTGAAGTGGGCTGAATCGCGGGCGTACTTTAATTATAATAAAAACAGCCAGTTATTTTAACATAAATACATACATACATATAGTCACGTCTATATCCCTTACGGGGTAGACAGAGCCAACAGTCCCGAAAAGACTTAATGGCCACGTTCAGCTTTAATAATGGAATTGAGATCTAAATAGTGACAGGTTGCTAGCCCATCGCCCAAAAAAAAAGGATTTATTCTTTTTTGCATTGGTGCCGGGAACCACACGGCACTATTTAGTTATTTTAACTTACTTTTAAAACATTTAAACGTTATTACATGGTAATTGAAACTCCTTGCCTTGCGTGCTAGATTCCCTGACGATATTAACATAATTGTTGCGCCACCCTTAACCTTCAAGTTTAATTATTTTGTGACCATCTCATTGTGTGCAGATTATGACCACTTATAGTTGTTCAAGGGTGGTCATGGGAGGAGGTCGTGGTCACAGATCACAATTGCTTTTGTGAAAGAAAATTGTTTTTTTTTTTTACCTAAACGTTGGTTGATTTTCCATGTCTAGACTAATATTGTGTAGATTGAATTGGACTTTTATCAGACGAGGCAATTCTTTTGTTGTAATAACTCTTTGCTATAATTAAATTTAAATTTTCTTAGACATATTGTATACATGTTTTTAAAAATATGTGCAGAAAAATGAATATATGTCAGACATCGCTAACATATAGTGCTAGAAATATAATTGTTACTTTCATTTTCATAAAAGGAGTGTTATGAGTGATCGTGTATTAAATCTCATTCCTAAATTGTAATGTGTTCTTCGTGTGAACTCTCCTATAGGATATTAAGTGAATTTACAAACTTCGGAGACGCAAAGGTATAGGTCACATATGTTTATCTAATCTAATAAGTGGTTTGTCTTTTGTGGTAACAAGTTTATCTAATTGTGATACTAACATTAGTTACTAACAAGACTTATGCAGGAACAGATGAAAGCAAATACTTTCAAAAGCTTACGAGCTGTTGAGAACATAATTTTTAAGTAATGTTTCACATCTTAAAACACATGTATAAACACTCGTAGATCAACGTCTCTAATCCCTTTGGGGGTAAACAGAGGCAATGATAAGACTTAAGGACCACGTTGAGTTGGGTGACAAATGAGTCAAAGTCAGAGATGTGACAGATTGCTAGCCTATTGGCTAAAAGAAAAATGTGAAAACATTAAGCAAATTTACACTTACCAGACACCAACCCACCCCGTGAACTAATTACGTTGTTCTTTTTTAAATGAAAATGTATAATAAAATTTTTATTAGAAAAACAACCAACTTTATGCCAGGTGTTCTAAAATAACAACAAAACTGTGGAGAAGTTGAAAAATTTAATCTTAATTTTCGGCGCGGTACAACGCTCTGAGCAATCTTCTTCGCCCAAGGGAACTCTGAAGCCATAAAGTAAATATGTTATACACTTGCCGACAATTTATGTATTACAATCTCACTATTTTTCATTTATTTTTAATATTTTGAAGAGTAAAACTTACAGGGAGTGAGCAACTGGCTGGCGCGGGTCGTGTAACGTGGAGCTTAAATAATTCATTTCTTGCACTAGTATGCTATGAAATATTTAATAATACACTGGAATAATTCTTTACAAGTACGTTTCCAAGGATTTTCATTTTGAAAATTCACATTTGGTGGGGTAACATTCATATGTGAATCCACGCTTCTTTTCCGGAGAGGTAGGAAATACTACAATCTTTCCACTTGCCACGATTCCTACATAGGAGTACTTTGTTCGCTTCAACCACATTCATAATTCTCCGATAATAATCCGACTTTGCGCCAAGACGTTCCCGATTTTACTATTAAATGTTTTTTCATTCGTCCTCTCTAATTTGTTTTATATTCCTGTTATGTTTTATTAAAATGCTGAATTAGGGTTAATCTAAAATTAATATTTTTAAATGTATTAAATTTATTTAATTCAGTTCAATTATTTGAATCAGGTGTTAAATCAGACGACATAAATATACAATCATAATTTGCTTTATTCTACCAATATACTCGTAACAAATTTATACATTGCTTTTTGTTCCCTTAGTTTATTCCGCTTATTCCCGCCATTTGTTGAAAGTTCGGACATCTTGTTGACCTAAGCTGACACACGACATGGTGTTACACTAATCTTAGATTGCACACAGCTAAAGATTCACTAGATAATATTAAATTATAACTGGTTTTGACATTATATTCTGAAAACGATTATATTTACTTCATACGTATAGTCACGTCTATATCCCTTGCGGGGTAGATAGAGCCAACAGACTTGGAAAGACTGAAAGGCCACGTTCAGCTATATGGCTTTATGATGAAATTTCACTAAATAACTTAATGATGGAATTGAGATTTCTTTAATAATTAAACCATTACAGTTTCAGACTGACTCAGTATTTCTATTGGATTTTCATTCCGTACAAAATTTTTTCAAAAGTAATTAATTCAAGTGTTTCATTGGAAGAGCACGTAGAGCTTTAAAATTAAATTGCAGGTTTAAGGGCTTAGTGATCTAAAACCGTCGAATTGGGCGGCCTTCTCACGCTTTCAATCTGTCAAATTTACGATATTTTAACCGACTTTATTATGTATTTTTTAAAGTTCAATTTCTTAATTGAGCTATTCAGCTGAACGTGGATTTACGTACAATTTTTAGGATATTGGTTTATTAATTTGTTCCTTTCAAGTTACATTTGTAAACGGGAAGTGAAATAGTTTTTTAATATTTTAGGTACCTAATTCAGCGTACATACATATAATCACGTATATTTGTATACGTAATTATGTGTACGCTGGATCCTTTCGGGGAAGGCAGAGCCATACTGGCATTTCAATCTTGAAAAGACTGAAGGGTCACGTTCAGCTGTATGCCTTAAAGATGGCATTGAGATTCAAATTAATTATGAAACTCGACAAAAAAACTTATTTTTCTAAATTATCCGAACTTTATAATACAGAAACAAGTAAAATTTTAAAATTTTTATGGGCCAGCCGCCCCCTTGCTGTTATAACCGAAATTAGATTTACTTAACATACTGCCCGCCACCTGTTTCACCACAGAGCACAGCAATAAACAGAGTGCGCAACGTTGCCAGACTCTGTGTCAACACAGAGTATTGCAGTGTACAGAGGGGGCGAAGTGCCAGACTCTTATTTTAATATAAAGTATACTTACACGATTATCGAAATAACTGTTTAATAAGACGGAGACATCCTAGCGAGATGTCAGGTCAAGAGTATCTGAAACCTATATATAATATGAGCTTGCACGCAGAGACCACTCCGTCCCTTTCCCGTGGATGTCATATAAGTCGACTAAGGGATAGGATTATAGGTATTCTTCTTTTAGGTGATGGGCTAGCAACCTGTCACTTTTTGAATCTAATTCTATCATTAAGCCTATCAGTCTTTCAAGACTGCTAGCGCTGTTAATATGTATATGAATGAATGAATGAAGCAAAATAAGTATGCAGGGAACGTAGCAAGTGGAAAGGTGCAGTAGGTATCTCGCCTGTTCCTCCGGGAATCAGGCGAGATTTGATGTATAAAAATAAACATCAAAAAGCAAAGAATGAACCATGAGGTAACAGCCTTAAACTCTTTAAGCTACATAAAGAAGGTCACTATAGTACCCACTTTTATTTTAATATTCCATTATTTAATCAACTTAACAAAATTACGCATTTAATAATGCTAATGAAAAATAGACGCTATAGTGTAAGTAATAAATAGGATATTTTGTTATATAGTAGTAGTGTAGTATAAGTCTTTTGCCCCCCGCTTTTCTCCTGTAAAAATATCTGAAAGATATATGTTATTAAAAATTCTACATCTTTATTCCAGTAAATATTATAAATGCGAAAGTGAGTTTATTTGTTTGTACTATATAAATAGGTCGCTTTTAAGAAAATCCTCGGAATAAAGTTGTCCTTTTTAAAATGCCAGGAACGGCACGGCACTTGATAATAAATGCCCAAAGTTAGAAATTGGACTATGGCATCGATTGACATCTCAACGATATCACGATGGCATCGTTTGGTCTTTTGAACCCATAATGTGATTTTGATCAGCCTCTGTAGAATGGAAGGCATTATATGAAAAAGTATCGCTGATAAGCTTTTTATTATGAGTTAAGTATCTTATATAATACATACATACATATAATCACGTCTTGAAAAGATAGATAGGCCACGTTCAGCTATTTGGCTTTAAGATAGAACTGAGATTCAAATAGTGACAGATTGCTAGTCCCAGGCGATGGCCTAGCAACCTGTCACTATTTGAATCTCAATTCCATCATTAAGCCAAATAGCTGAACGTGCCCTATCAGTCTTCAAGACGGTTGGCTCTGTCTACCCCGCAAGGGATATAGACGTGATTTTATTTATGTATGTTTCACTTTTTATTATCACGTGAAACGGGGCAGCGATAGTTTTACGCGCGATATTAACGGCATCGCGCGTGTTACGCCACAAGGGCAGGTGTCGTGTGCAAGTAATGTGCAATATGAATGTTTTATTAACCGGTTCATCCCCGGGACTGCCGTTTGTGTTAGCATGACAAATGAGCCTGCGGCCGGCTGATGTAGGTCGGCGGGTCGGCGTGGAGTTACGATAACTGGAAACGATAAGAGATATTAGCCATTGTTTCAACATATATATATTTAATAAATAAAATCACGCCTCTTTCCCGGAGGGGTAAGCAGAGATTACATCTTTCCACTTGCCTCGATCTCTGCATACTTCTTCGCTTCGTCCACATTCATAACTCGCTTCATGCAAGCTCGGCGGTTTTGAGTACTCTTGACCATTGTTTCAAATAAATAAAAAAATGCAAAATTAAAAAACAAAACCCTAAATTGTCACGCCTTTATCAATAACATGATAGGTAAAGCCACTTATTGTCTTGAACATCGCAAATTAACCTATACTAATGTTTATTTTAAAAAAAGAGCTCTATAAATTTGGGTAGGTATATGGAATTCTTTGATGGTCACAGCACATTTAAAATATTACTATTTTTTACCCGCGGCTTCTCCCGCGCCGCAAATTTAGCGCCATCTACGCAGGAATTCAGGAACTATGGTTTTTACCGGGATGAAAATTACTCTATGTCCTTCTTTAGACTCTTTATTATATATATGTGTGCGAAATGTCAACATGATTGGTTGAGTAGAAAACTCGTGGAAAGGTAACAAACAAACAAACTTACTTTCGCATTTATAAAATTGTTTGGGACTAGAATATGACGTGTAACGTGACTACGTGCGTGCTAACTTCCATTCGCGCGGAAATTTTAGGAAATAATCTTGAACATCGCAAATTAACCTATACTAATGTTTATTTTAAAAAAAGAGCTCTATAAATTTGGGTAGGTATATGGAATTCTTTGATGGTCACAGCACATTTAAAATATTACTATTTTTTACCCGCGGCTTCTCCCGCGCCGCAAATTTAGCGCCATCTACGCAGGAATTCAGGAACTATGGTTTTTACCGGGATGAAAATTACTCTATGTCCTTCTTTAGACTCTTTATTATATATATGTGTGCGAAATGTCAACATGATTGGTTGAGTAGAAAACTCGTGGAAAGGTAACAAACAAACAAACTTACTTTCGCATTTATAAAATTGTTTGGGACTAGAATATGACGTGTAACGTGACTACGTGCGTGCTAACTTCCATTCGCGCGGAAATTTTAGGAAATAATACCATATTGCACATTCTCATTTTTTTTTTAATTTTATTGATTCTGGTCTATGATTTTCATTGATAAAAATACCAGTCACATCTAGTGAACGAAGAGGTCAAGTGGTGCAGGTGTGATACACGTAACTTTACGAGGCTACACCCGACAACGTGTTTGCGAAAACAAGGGCAATATTATAACTCCTGGGAATAATGGCGGCCATTTTTGACTAAATTAAATTACACACATACATATTTAATCAGGTCTATATCCCCTGCTGGGAAGACAGAGCTAACCGTCTCGAAAAGACATGCGAAAAAGATGGACTAGTCCTATTCTTTTTCTATTGGTGCCGGGAACCACATGGCTAAATTAAATTACTTTATAAAAAAATATATATATTATATAAGCAGGTTTAAGGTTCGCTCTGACTTTTTGGCGCGAATGAAAACGTCATGTTGTTTGTGCTCTAATATTATTTAAACTCGACATTGGCAAAAATGTTCATGAAGTGAAATACATTAGACTTTTTTATGGAATTGAAACACAAAGTAATTACTCTTTGTGCCACATTGAAATGTTAGTGTAGAAGTATGTTAAGTATAAAATTACATAATTATAAAAAGTCAAGGCTATATACATATAAACAAACCACGTCTATTTTCCTATGAAGATGTTTCCTTGAAGCCCGGAAGTGCTACGGCGTAGCATGTTTATAACAAGTACTCGTAGCAAGGTCTACGGAACATCGTAGACTTGCTACGAAGGCACTACGTAGTCTCGAGGTCAATTGTAATGACTTTTTAACATGCTTACTTTAGAAAAGGCTAGTTAATTTACATATATGTTTTATGCAAATTTATGAAAAATAACAATTGATGTAACGCTATGTACTTATGACTTATGGCTAGGAGTTCGCTTTTGAAAGAATTTACCGAAAATTCTGTCTTACCAGCTGAGCTATTGATTGGTTTTATTAGAAGAATAAATAAAATTTTAATAGCCGTTTCTAAATAAGCAATATTTTCGCCTTTTCTATGTTAGTAAAAACTAATAGATAATACAGAAAAATGAAACTAGGTCACGTAAAAAGTGTACCTAACTAAGTCATATGTTTTTTTATGCTAAATTGTACGTATCTATGTACCTATTACTTTCTATAAAGATTTCAAGTAAAGGTAAATATTACCTATAAGAAAAAAATAGTAAAATTACAAAAAAATGCTTTAAAATGATTACCCAAGTCATTCGCCATACCTATATTACCTATACATTATGTAAGATATAGGCTTCAAAAAAAAGGTATGGCAACTCATAAATTTTCTATCGTGTCCGTGCCCTCAATCCACGAGGAAAAGCTGAAAGAGAATTCCATTTTCATTTTAAAAATAGAACCGTTTTCAAAACGAATGGACGTACAAAATTACGTTTCGTTTTTCAACACTTAGGAAGAGAATAAATACGTTTTTAAAAGTGGTAGTCATTTTGCTGGATTTATTTTTTGGTAATTTTTTAATGGTATATATTAGTCAGAAAAAATAAAAATAAAACTATTTTTACAGAATATTATTGACAAATTTCCGTTCGTGGTTCTTTGAATACGTTAAAAGTTTCATAATGAGTTTTGATAATAATAAAAATGTGATTGAGAATATCTTTTCAGAGTATTGTGGGGATTCTTCAATAAGATAGATTTTTAATCTATTTTTTTTACATCTTATTATTAAAACTCTAATAAAAGTTATATTTAGTCTTAATACTACAGTCGTGTACGTACAAAATAACTTAAAAAAAAATATAAAAACTATCTTCAAATAAATTAAGTAAAGACCTTGTAGGGGTGTACACACTCATGCATTTGCGCCAATTCAGCATTCCTGTAGCGATAGCTAAGTAGAGCCAGTCGTCCCGTGTCGGCCTACCGACCAACACAACACACATAACCTGTACTTCTATACTCTGTGTAATTTGTGTTATGTGAACTTTATCTTTCGTTTTCTCTATGTACTGTATGTGCTAATTATAATTTCGGTACCAATATAAGCGAAGCTTTCGTGAACTGCATTGAGTTGTTTTACTGGAACACTAAATCCTTCTAAACATTACCTGGAAAGTGATTACCTTAGAGACAGTGAAGTTAATCATTCGATATAGACATAATAGTAAAAGACTAACAGTGGTGACACCCGTGTGCAGTAAAGTGACTTTCAGTGCAAGTAACGTTTGGCGGGGCGACTCAATTTCAAGCGTCGGTAGGTTGACTCACACTCGGTACCCTTCAGTGCACTCTCTGCGGACAGTGAAAAGTAACGAAGATGTCGGAGGAAGATAAACCGGAGGTTGTATTGATTTCTGTAGCGGCGCGCATTCCCGAATTTTGGACGGACCAGCCGGCGTTGTGGTTTATACATTTCGAAGCGGCAGTGGCTCCTCAAAAGGCCAACGATAACGCAAAGTACCAATTACTCATTGCTAAACTGAGCAAACAAGTTATACAGCAAGTAGCAGCGTTCTTGGAGACACCACCTGAGGACAAGAAATATGATGCTTTGAAAAAACATCTACTAGACATCTATGAAGAATCAGAGACTAAACGCATTCAAAAACTCATGGGCGAGATGCAGCTCGGCGATCAGAAACCCTCACAACTTCTCAGGCGTATGAAAAGCTTAGCAGGAACGCGCGTATCGTCACAGACGCTGCTAGTTTTATGGCAGAATCATCTCCCGACGGCATTGCGAACGGTGTTAGCAGCCACCACCTTGGAAGATGCTGACAAACTCGCAGAGGTAGCAGACAAAGTGATGGAGACGACCCGACCAATAGAAGTGGCAGCCGTCACACAGGAGCAGCAGTCAAATCACCTATCTGAGGCCATAGCAAAGCTTACTTTAGAAGTCGCAGAGCTACGACGAGGGAAGTTTAACACGCGCAGTCGCAGTAGGTCGAATCAGCGGTACAGAGGACGCGGTTATGGCCAAAGAAGAGATCAATCTGGTACGAGAAAAGAGAACTACCTATGTTTCTTCCACTACCGGTTCGGGAAGGAAGCGAAGAAATGTAGAGACCCCTGCGCATGGAAGTCGGAAAACTAGCAACCGTACAGTCGGCGACGGGAAGCTGTATCGAGGGAACAAACCGTCGGTTGTGTATCACGGATAAAAATAGTAAGCTAAGTTTTTTAATAGATACAGGTGCCAATGTGTCAGTATTGCCCCCCACGGCTAATAAACGCAGTTTCATGCACGATTCAAACGATTATGTTTTATTTGCAGCCAACGGGACTCAAATAAAAACCTATGGTACTCGCACATTGACCCTAGATCTTAACATAAGGCGCGAATTACGTTGGACGTTTATTATAGCTGACGTTAAACAACCAATTATAGGAGCAGACTTTTTAAGCCACTATAAACTGATAGTTGATTTAAATAATAGGCGTTTAATCGACACGCTAACAACTCTTAATGTTATTGCCAGTGTTCAAAGTTGTATTAACGCATCTGTCACGACTTTATCCGAAAATCATCCGTATCACGATTTACTTAAACTTTTTCCAGACATAACGAAACCCATGTCTTTTAAAGAACCTCCACAGCATTCAGAGAAGCACTACATCGAGACAACCGGACCACCGGTTCACGCTAGAGCAAGACCGTTACCGCCAGATCGTTTGCAGAAGGTAAAAGAAGAATTTAAGTTAATGGTAGAATTAGGTATTTGCAGGCCATCCAAGAGCGCGTGGGCAAGCCCACTGCATATCGTCCCGAAAAAGAATGGAGACATCCGGCCATGTGGTGACTATCGGCAGCTAAACGCCATCACCAAACCGGACAGATATCCCATTCCGCGCCTGCACGATTTCACCTACGTCCTGGCAGGTAAAACAATTTTTTCACGTATCGACGTAAATCGATCTTATCATTTTATACCCATTAATGACGACGACATCGAGAAAACAGCAATAATTACCCCATTCGGACTTTTCGAATTTACGAGAATGACCTTCGGACTACGAAATGCAGCGCAATCCTTCCAAAGGTTCATGCATCATACAGTCTTACAAGGGTTGGATTTTGTATTCAGTTATATCGATGACGTCATCATAGCAAGTACAAGTGAGGCAGAACATAGGGAACATCTTCGACTATTATTTGAGCGTTTAAACAAGTTTGGATTAACAATTAATCAGTCTAAATGTTGTTTTGGAGTATCGGAACTAGAGTTTGTTGGTTTTCACGTTTCGGCACAAGGAATTCGACCTCTACAAGACAAGGTACAAGCCATATCAGATTTTCCTAAACCTACTAATGTTAACCAATTACGACGTTTTTTAGGCATGATAAATTTCTATAGAAAACATATTCCACATGCGGTTCAAAGTCAAGCTATTTTATCTCAATATTTACATAACGCTAAAAAGAACGACAAATCTCCCATCAACTGGACGCCGGATGCTGACGCAGCGTTTCAAGAATGTAAGTTACAGTTACGGAATGCGGTCACGTTGTCACACCCGAGCAGCAACGCTACGCTAGCACTGTTTACAGACGCATCGGACACATGTACCGGAGGGGTTCTACAGCAACTGGACAAAGGTGCGTGGAGACCCCTGGGCTATTTTTCTAAACGTCTATCAGATACTCAAAAGCGTTACAGCACTTACGATAGAGAATTGTTAGCGATTTATTTCGCCATCAAACATTTTCGTAAGTTGTTCGAGGGAAGGCCGTTAACGGTCTATACCGATCATAGTCCATTGGTACACGCTTTTTCGAAAATAGGTACAGAGTCAGAAACACCTCGTCGAACAAGGCAGCTTTTGTTCATAAGCGAATTCACAACGGACATACGACACGTAGCAGGCAGCGATAACGTGGTCGCCGACGCGTTATCGCGCGTCGCGACTATTTCCTGTCCCACAAGCATCGATTACGAGCAACTAGCCGAGTCGCAGAAATCTGATAACTACTTAGCGCAGCATGAAGCAGGAAACGTAAGTAGTAATAATGTTGTAATCAAACGTATACTTTTACCCACAGTTAAAAAAGAGGTGTATTGCGACATTTCAACTTCAAAAATAAGACCATATTTGACGGAGGCGTTCAGACGTTTAGCATTCGATAGCATACATGAACTTAGTCATCCTAGTATACGCACCACGCGTAAAATGCTATCGGACAGATTTTTCTGGCCTAACATGAACATTGACGTAGGCAGATGGGCAAAAAATTGTGTCAGTTGCCAAAAAGCGAAAATCACCAGACATACGATTTCAGAGTATGGCACATTTCAGCATGCACAACGCTTTGAACATATTCATGTAGACATAGTAGGGCCATTACCTACATCACCAGACGGATACAGGTACTGTGTAACCATCATAGACCGAGGTACACGGTGGCCTGAGGCTATACCAATCAAGGATATAACAGCAGAGACGGTCGCCAGAGTCATCTACGACAACTGGATAACCAGGTATGGATGCCCGGTCCGACTTACGACGGACCAGGGTCGACAGTTTGAAAGTCAACTATTTGCAGATTTGCTTAAAGTTTTAGGCATTAACAGGATAAGAACAACCAGCTACCACGCGCAGGCTAACGGCCTTGTCGAGCGTTGGCATCGCAGTTTAAAAGCGTCACTGATGTCTCGTTTAACCAATCAATCTTGGGTTGACGAGCTTTCGACAGTGCTGTATGGTTTACGCGCAGTAGGGCGCAGCGAAAACGGCATAAGCGCAGCTGAGTATACTTTTGGAAAAACACTAAGGCTTCCAAATGATTTTTTTAGCTCGTCGGAAACTATACTTGACGACTCGTATACGTATATAGAAAATATTCGTCAGTCAATTGATAAATTACGGCCAATTTCAAACACTCATCGGGATAATCGCAAATGGTTTGTGCATCCGGATCTTAAGTCATGCACACATGTTTTTGTTAGAGATGATACGGTGAGAAAGCCTTTGAAAGCTCCATACGATGGGCCATTTAAGGTAATTAGGAGGAACGAAAAAACATTCGAAATTCAACTACCAAATCGCCGTTCAGTAATTTCGATAGATAGATTGAAACCGGCATACTTAATTAATAGCTCAGACGTGCAAACACAGGCGCCAAGTATAGTTATCGACACGGGTAAGCAGATGTCGCAACCTAGCATCGCGACTGACCGGGCAACGCAGCGAGTTTCACGCAGCGGCCGTGTCATCAAAAAACCCGTACGTTTTACTTAGAAATAGTAAGTATTTTAGGGCAGATATTTTTTTCCTTCCGCAAAGATACTTTCTTCGGTCACAGTCATAACGCATCTTTGATCAGTTTCACTACTGCAATAAATATCTAATAGTCAATTTTTTTTATTCAAAGACATTCATTCAACATGGGTCAATATTCAACTAAGTTAGAGGAAGTAAATTATACGCAAAACAACATAAATCAAGTCAACGATATGAAGTCAAAAATGGATAGTTTTAACGTCATTTTGATCTGCATAAGTGTCGGTACAGTTTTATGTATGGTTTGCTGCATTTATTTTTGTTTCGCGAGATGCACTAAAAGTACGAAGAACTGGTTGAATAAACGATTGACAGTATCTTTGGAGGAAGCCATTGAACAGCGATCATCACCAGCGCAGGCAGAGAAAGGTAAACACAGAGTGATTATCGCGTAAAGCTACCTACACCTGTGTCTGGAAATCGTTCAAGTTTATGTAATTTTAAGACATTTTTTTTATGTATCGTATTTTTTTGTAGTCGCGATAAGTCCTTAAAACCCTGGCATTCTAAATTATAAATAACTTGTGATCATTGTAAAATTGTAGTCATAACATATTGTTGATATCCTATCGCTTTGTATAATTTAATTCGTAGTTCAGCGCAAATATAGAAATAACAGATGTGGAGACTTGTACACAACATTTTTTTTAACTATTGTAAAATTTGTCGATTTTTGTGTAACAAATTTTAGGAGGGGTGTGATGTAGGGGTGTACACACTCATGCATTTGCGCCAATTCAGCATTCCTGTAGCGATAGCTAAGTAGAGCCAGTCGTCCCGTGTCGGCCTACCGACCAACACAACACACATAACCTGTACTTCTATACTCTGTGTAATTTGTGTTATGTGAACTTTATCTTTCGTTTTCTCTATGTACTGTATGTGCTAATTATAATTTCGGTACCAATATAAGCGAAGCTTTCGTGAACTGCATTGAGTTGTTTTACTGGAACACTAAATCCTTCTAAACATTACCTGGAAAGTGATTACCTTAGAGACAGTGAAGTTAATCATTCGATATAGACATAATAGTAAAAGACTAACAACCTTGATTTTATAAAAATTAATAACTAGATACGAGATTTCTAGCGATTAAGAATTTTTCTGTCAGATTCAAATACAGAATTTTATTCAAATTTCTGGGTATTCAAAGCGCTTTGAAACTAGGTCAGAATTAAGAAAACAGAACTGATTTTTAAACCGTTTTCCAAAGAGAACCTTTTCGGAGAGTGGCACTTTGATTATTTTTTTTTCTTCAACGATATAAAAGTAATATTACGTATTAATCCTTCGACGAAGGAAAACTTAAAATAATTAATCAATATAATAAATAATCATTCTGTCTGACACATAGAAATCGTAAAAATATGAAGCAATAAAATTCCATTCATTGTACTTTTAATTAATGTGACGTATTGTCGTGAAAAAGGTTAATTATTAAAAGGACAAGTTATCAGTTAAATTAACTTCTTAACGTCAAATAAAAACATTTTATATCAGAGAAAGATTTAACATTTGCAAATGAAAACACAAAAATCAAATTAAGTTTAACCTTTACACAAATGGAATAGTTTATTGACTTTGGGTAATTAAACAAACACTGAAAGGTTGATGAAGCAGGCGCAACAAATACAAACTAAATTAATAACTTGAGTTAACAATGCCCCTAGAATCCAATTAAACTCTAACTTCATATCTTTATTAGCGGCAAATGTACTACCATTGTACGTTATTTTAATAAACTTATGGTAAGTAAAACAATTTTTTTTCTGCAAACTTCGTAAGTAAACGTGAAATCTGAAATGTGAAATTATTCACATAATTATTTTGATTTTCTCCGGGTTTTTTTGTGTAGTGAAGCCATAATAAATTATAATTCTTTTTTTTATAGGCTTTTTTATATTCATGGCTGCCACTGGACTTTCCTTGAATCTGTCGGTCATAGTCACAGGGTTTGAAGGTCACATTGAGTCGGACGTCATTTATTGGTTGCTAGCCAATCACCAAACGAGAATCCCAAATTTTAAAGCCCTTCCCTGAATGTTGACGAAAACATCATGTCATTATGTAATTTCTCATAAATTTAAAACAAATGTTTTTATTACCAACAAATAAACCAAAATTAAATAAATAAGCGATATAGCAGCTCTGTCTTTTAGAATTCATGAAAAACTTTTGGAAAATTAAAGTTTATCTTGCGAAAAGACGGCGGCGACCACAAAGCAAACTAATGGATAGGAAACTTTCCTACAATTGAATTGGAACTTTGAAAGTTGGCAGCACTAAGTGTTAGTCAGAATTAAACATTTTGCTTTCAATATTCTCATAAAAATTTTATTTCACAGTGGCAAATGTGTCGTTTTAAAGAATAAAACTGGCGTAAGAAGGGTTCCGTACCATTATCTGTAAGAAAACTGACGTATGATTGGCGATTTTTCAGAATAGGACCACTACATCTCTTTCCTAGGGATGTCTGGTAAGAGATATTCTAATAACGTATGGATTCTTCTTGTAGGCGATTGGAAAAAAAATGTCAGCTAAAAGCCCCTTCGTGGTGTTTTCATTTCATACAAATTTTTATATTTTGAACCTTACCTACTACGAAGAAAATTTGTGCTACTGACATCCAAGTTTTAATTTCTAATTTAATAATAATTCTAATCTAATTTGATATTTTATGTATGTATATGTATTAATAATGTAGGTATTTTATGTATACATACATACATACATATGGTCACGTCTATATCCCTTGCGGGGTAGACAGAGCCAACAGTCTTGAAAAGACTGAATGGCCACGTTCAGCTATTTGGCCTAATGATAGAATTGAGATTCAAATAGTGACAGGTTGCTAGCCCATCGCCTAAAAAAGAATCCCAAGTTGGTAAGCCTATCACTTAGTCGCCTTTTACGACATCCATGGGAAAGAGATGGAGTGGTCCTATTCTTTTTTGTATTGGTGCCGGGAACCACACGGGTGTTTATGTATCTTGTATGTATTTATGCATTTATTTTTTGTAATGTTTTTATGTATTTTTCAGTATGCATGTGCACTTTTATCGTACCACCAACTTAAAGTTTTTCTGTTCTGTCAGCTGGTTGACTGGTAGAGAATGCCAAACGGCATTAAGTCCGCCTATTGTACATTTTTTTTGTGCTATAAAGTTTTAAATAAATAAATAAAGTTTTATCCAATTTTAATTATTGTACTTTTTAATCTGTATAACACCAATGTATCACTTGAAAGAGGCATCAAGTCCACACAGCATGACTTGACAGATCTTTACGAGTTGGGGAGCTTTAAAATTTTACCAATGTCATTTCATGAACTCCGAGTACATAAAGTACGTTTAATACCTCGCCAAATAAAATCCTTTATAGAAAAGTAAAAGATTTACGAGCATTATAACAAGGCTTCAGGTGTGTTCAGATAAGTTAGTTTCGAGTGTCGTAAAATGGTCCCGTAAGATAATAACCTTTTAATTTCAATAGGAAAATGGTTCATTTGAAGGGAGATCAGATTATACATATTATGTCTAGATTGTTATTGTTGATAGTTTGTGCTGACGTAACTTTTATATAACGTAATTTTTTGACGTAATTCTTTTTAGTGCCGTGTGGTTCCCGGCACCAATAGAAAAAAGAATAGGACCACTCCAACTCTTTCCCATGGATGTCGTAAAAGGCGACTAGGGGATAGGCTTATAAACTTGAGATTCTTCTTTTAGGCGACGAGCTAGCAACCGGTCACTTTATATGAGTCTCAATTCTAACAGTAAGCCAAACATCTGAACGTGGCCTATCAATATTTTCAAGACTGTTGGCTCTGTCTACCCCACAATAGATATAGATGTGATTATATGTATGTATGTATGTAACTTTTATATAACTAATTTAGTAAGCTGTATACAGGTATTTATCACGTTTTCATCATTTGTGGGGTAGGCAGAGTCAATAGTTTCATTGGTCTGCTATTTTTAGTAAGATGGCTTAATGGTGGAATGGAAACTGTCGTCTGCCCTAAAAAAAAGGGTTATCTACAGTACGAAGCCTAGAACCGGTTAGATGTTTAGCTTAAGAAGCATTTGTTGCTTTTTATGAAGTCTACAGATAGATTCAGCAGTACGGTTGTATATCCATAGATTAATTACATGCTCCAAATAGCATACGTGATATATATAAGTTTATATCTTTGGTACATTCACTAATAATTACTCTCCGAATAAATATCAAAGACATTGTTATCGTATAAATTGCGACATGAATAATTTGAGTCGTTCGGTTAGAACTCTAAAATGGTAATCAGAAATTTGGGATGAAACAATTTTACTGTAGGTTTGTTATTAAGCCGTGCGAAGTTTGTGTGGCCACGAAACGGGCGGTTATGTTAGTTTTTTTTACTGAGAGAAGATTTGACGTTAATTTAACTGATCGTGTGCCGTGTGGTTCCCGGCACCAATACAAAAAAGAGTAGGACCACTCCATCTCTTTCCCATGGATGTCGTAATAGGCGACTAAGGGATAGGCTTACAAACTTGGGATTCTTTTTTAGGCGATGGGTTAGCAACCTGTCACTATTTGAATCTCAATTCTATCATTAAGCCAAATAGCTGAAAGTGGCCATTCAGTCTTTTAAAGACTGTTGGCTCTGTCTACCCCGCAAGGGATATAGACATGACCATATGTATGTATGTTAACTGATCGTGAACGATGAGGTCTAAGGTGTTACATAAAAGCTCCAATGATGCGTTTACACTCTTACCTTGAAAGTGTCTTATTTAAAGGGGTTTAGATACAGGTTTGGAATACCTCTTTCTCTTTTATCTTTGCGTATTTCCAGTAACGTTGGACCCAGGGATTAGCAATCTATCCCCTTTACACTTCAGTATCCTGAGATATTTAAGTCTTTAAGCTTGCATGACGTCTGTAACGACTTCAAGCGAGGATTTGTTTTGCCTACCCCTTCTACCCAGCGTTGACGACTTGGCCATACATATTATTATAATTTCATTTTAAGATAGTTTACACGAAAATTGCAATACTCTTAACTATTAATAAGAATTTTAATCACATAGAAAATATCGCGCGAATACATATTTCAAAAAATTATGAATCTAAGTCATCTCAGATACATATATTAATTATCTACTTGTACTACTACTATCTTATCATTTTGGTATCTCGAACTTCCGTTAGGTTCGTGGCCCAATCTTTGTATTACGGCCATTACCATTTCAATAAAATATGCAAATTATTATTTTCAATTCAGGCATAAGTACGTTAAACCAAAGAAAATAATCCTCTTCGGCTTAAAACTATTAAAACTTTATTATAATACTCGTAATTACGTGGTTTGGGCTGTGTCGATCAATGTCCTCTTATATATTAATCTAATAGTAGGATAGATAAATAATTGAGTTCTATGTACAAAAAGATAAAAAAACGCCTTTTTTCTGGAGGGGTACAGAATACTTACAAACTTTCTTCTTTCGCTTCATCGATATTCATAACTCTTTTCGAACAAGCTCGTAGGCAGGACATCTGACGATATCCCAAGAAATAGTGTAGTCCTATGCTAAAGAGCTGGAAACCTCACGGCACACCCGTTTGCTAAGAGTATTTTACCAAAAGCAAATAAATGAATATTACAACATTGAAAAAAAAATTAAAATGTTTTCAGCACGTGAAAGTTAAATATTAACACAATGAAATCAGATTCGTCGGTAAAATGCTGATTTAATATGCAAAAGGTTTAAATATAATAAAAGCAATGAATGTTGTGTGGAAATGACTTTATTTGCATAACAAAATTATTATTACGATTATTTATGAACCCACAAAATCGTAAATAGGACCAACGGTCTGAATATGAATGAATGAATTCATGTCAGCACGTATATTTGATAATAATGTATTCCGTGTAAAATTACAGCGTCACTTTTACATTTGTAATATGTGTTGACGTTTTGCATCCGGTTTCTAATGGTCTTTACTTAAAATATCATAAAATGTGTGTGATATGATAATAATGTTATTATTATCATATCACACTTTATATAATAAAGAAAGTTATGAATGTAATTGAAGAAAAAGTAGTCTCCCCCTCTATGTATGTAGTAGCCACCAAGCCCAGTTTTTGTTATTGAATGACTTAACTGCTGGCGATAGCGACAACTTATTTCCCTTGATTGGCTTTTACAACGTTCGCCGAAAAAGAAACAGTTGGTACACACACACTATGTATTCTTTAAGCTACTAAACCAGCGGGGATAGATAAATACTGACATATTTTCTTTCAACTTAATGTCTCCTTATCCCGGTTTCCGACCGTTCCCGGTCCCAATAACCCGGAGACGGCTGCCGGAACTCATTTCCATACGGTTTCCGGTATGACATAATATAAGACAATACTATGTTGTTGTGGGTGTAACCACCTTATTTAATTATATATTGCTTGGTTAAATTTTAGCGAAGACAATTTTAGTGGTAGAAACTTTATTAGTTTACTTTGAAGTATTTGAGATACGATTGTTTACATATTTTAAAATACATCACGTCTTTATCAGTTACGCGAAATACAGAGCCAGCAGTCTTGAAAAGAAGAAAGTTCAGCTGTATGGCTTTGTTTGGATTGAGATTCAAATAGTGACAGATTACTAGCCTTTATATTTTAAAGTGAAAGTTTTTCGATAAATCTGAACCTTTTCGAGGCCTTAAAATATTGTAAAAATTAATATTGTACCAAAAAATTTAAGCACAAAATCAAACAAGTCTTCCTTTTTCTTTCAGCGTATTGACCGTTAAACTTAAACTTTGCAAGATCCAACAAAATTTCCATAACTTTTTTACGTAGAGATAAGTAAAATCAAAAAGCCACCGCTTTGTTTTAAGTCCCTCCAAATTTTGACTATCTTATGCCTTTGACTTTGCCCGCTATGATTTCCATATTTTAATTTTCATGCTTACAATATTTGCATACCCGACAAGGGTACATCAGCCTTCAAAAAGCTCACTACATACATACATATAATCACGTCACTATCCCTCACGGGATAGACAAAGCAGACAATCTCAAGTCGTGTCAGCTGTATGGTTTTATGATGGAATTGAGATTTAAATATTGATAGGTTGCTTGCCCATTGCACAAAAGAAGAATCCTTAGTTTATAAGCCATATCTTGAATGACTTACTATCTTTTCTATTCACTACTAAGATATTTTTTCCTAGCGTGCACTAGATGAATCAGCTTATTCCCTTAGTTACCTTTAACAACATTCCCGGGAAGGAGATGGAGCAGTGGTCCTTAAGCACCAATAACCGCACGTCCAAAGATGAGAGAGAGTGTGTTAGACTTATATCCACCCCTCTGTACTAAAGTTATAAACTTGCAAAATTATCACTGAACTTTGGTCGTTTGAAATTAGTTTCTTTTACTTACATTGTTACTCTGATTAAGTTTGGTAACGTTGTTAAAACTCCGTCGCAGAGCTAAGCTCACTCGCAGCTTGCTTAACACACCTACATATATAATCACTTCTATATAGAAGTGATTATATATATGTACATACATACATACATACATAAAATCACGCCTCTTTCCCGGAGGGGTAGGCAGAGACTACCTCTTTCCACTTGCCACGATCTCTGCATACTTCTTTCGCTTCGTCCACATTCATAACTCTCTTCATACAAGCTCGGCGGTTTCGGGTACTTATTATATATATGTGATGATATTATATAGTAACGCCGCATATGCCTTGCGGCGTTTACTATATACAGAGCCAACAGTCTCTAAAGAGTGAATGCCACGTTCAGCTGTTTGGTTTAATGATAGAATTTAAATTCAAATAGTGACAGGTTGCTAGCCTATCGCCTAAAAGAAGAATCCCACGTTTATTAGCCAATCCTTTCCAAGTGGTGTGAATAGAGTTATGAATGTGTATGAAGCGAAAGAAGTATGCACGGATTGTGGCAATATATCCGGGAAAGGAGCGTGATTTTATATATGCATGAATGAAGTTATAACTTATTTCTTTTTTTACAAAATCTTAAAACACAAACCTTGTGCAGGAATTTCAGCTGACAGCATACTTTTTAGTCCAAATTTCCCCATTTTATAAATACATGAAAACGGACACTAAATGGGGCGCACGTAATTAGCCCGGGGTCTGGAGGGAGTAAAATTTGGGCTTGACTTACTTTACACGTCACATACATGGTAGGCACCAGTGACATAGGGCCAGCTAGATACTGCAGTGCCGTCACCGATTTCATATGTACCTAGTCTTCTATATGTACGTCAAGGATTTTCCATTTACTATGAATTTAAAGCGCTCCCTTGCAAACTTTTGCTTAGGACTCAGTTCTTGTGAAGATTTCAAAAAATGACACTTTGTAACTCCCGAAGGTTTATTCTATTTCTGTGTTTGAATGTATTACAAACAAAATGCAATTCGTTTCTCTTTATTTAACTCTGATTATGGGAGTACTGATTTTGGTATATTTTAAAGATCAAACTCGTTTACTGTGATAAAACATTCAAAGACTTCGGAAAGACTTATACCTTTACCTTTAGACATATACCTTTTCGCCCTTTTGCTACGCGGTTTGAAACGCAAAGTAAAAACGTTTGCATGGTCTAGCTTTAGATCTATGTCATGTAGGGTACATTTAAAATTATGTGAAAAATTACAGCTGCTTCACTTCTCGCGCAGATAATCTTTTAAAAAGTCGGTTCAGACTTTTAAAACTTTAGCATTAACTGAATTTCTATGCAGCTATGAAGCGAGTTTATAACCGGAGCGATTTCGACTCTTCCTATCTAAAGAAACTCTTACAAAATAATATCTATATCGGTATAGCAAGGTAGTCCTGAAAGTATAACAGACAGACAATGTACAGTAGGTACTAAAAAAAGTAGCTGGAGGACATAATATTTGTTTTTTTTTCGATGGTGTTATCAACATGGAAGAAAACTTATACGAAGGTATATATCACGCCTCCAATGACGCATATTTTCTCTCATCTAAATACTCAAAATCTATCTTATTATCTCTGTTTAATGTCTTAAGACCTTACAATATCCGACCTGGATCGGATATTTGCTGATCCCGGAACTATTTTGAAAACGGTGACCTGTGAAATCCGCTCCGATAATAATTTGGTTTTAAAAGGATTTGAGTTTAAAATCCGCTTTCTGCAAAACGAATACCTTAAATCGCGAGCTTTGAAATGAAATCGAAAATTTTATAGGAATTGGAATATAATTCTTGTATAAATGTTGTTAACATGAAAGGCTGAAATCGGATGAAACTAAATTTTGCGTATTTAACCTGACATAAAGAACCATAACAATTTAAGCGCTACGATTAACTACCAATTTACAATGAGACAAAGCCACCAGCCACTTGAAGTTTGGTACGAAGTTTCCAAATTTGGTCTATGAACACTAAGAAAGGATTTCCCGGAATTCCCACGGGAACGAAGTTTTGTCTTTTACGCGGACGGACGAAGCCGCGGGCGTCTTGTAGAAGTATTATAAGGCACAAATTAAATACCTTCTAATTTCGTCAAATATTAAAAAAAAATGTGTGGTTCCTGGGACTAATTCAAAAAAGAATAGGATCACTCGCATCTCTTTCCCATGGATTTCATAAAAGGCGACTAATGGAGAGGCTTATAAAGTGATTCTTTTTTTAGGCGACGAGCTAACAACCTGTCAATATTTTAATTTCAATTCTATTGTTTAGCCACACAGCTGAACGCGGCCTATCAGTCTTTTTAAGACTGTGGGCTCTGCCTACCCCGCAAGGCATATAGACGTGACTATATGTTTGTATGTATCAAAAAATAAAGTAGCAAAAGAAACAATTCAGCATTCCTGATCCTACTTTATCCAATGATTTACAGCTCGGTTTCCAAAACCAATGCCATTAACATAGCCCACCCATCTACATCACGTGTCCCGCTTCAATGCAATCTTTCTGTTGCAAATCCTCTACGAAATCGCTTTGTTCCTCGTCCATTGACGCGTGAAATCATTGCTATTTATCTTCCTCTGAAGTAGAGTGGTAATGTATGTCGATTTGCGGGATTGTCACAGTTTTTAAGAATTCGAAAGAAATATGCGATGGTCCCTTGGGAATAGCAATAGAGATCGATAAACCGCAGACTTGAATTTCTATTGTCATTTCTTTGTATAAACATCAGACTCTTCTCTTTCCTTTGACTTAGAAAACTTACATATTTATTGAATCCAATCAAGTAAGATCTCATCTATGTTTGCGAAATTCATTATGTGAAGAGAGAGGTGATGAGAAGTCTTTATTTTGTAACTTTTTTGTACACGTGCACAAAATTCTAAGTAAAAGATAGGAAGGTGGCACGTAGCCGATCGTATTTTTTTTTTTATTAAATTCTTTTAACAAAATTGAGAAAATAAAAAAAAAATCTGTGTAAATTACCCTACCTTATCTCACCTATCATAAAACGACAATTATGTACAAATATATTATAAGTATAGATATGATTCTACTCGAAGTGCCAAGATTGGTCCATACTCCATAACTTGTAAAGGAACATAACGTTTTATTTGCAATGTGTTAGGTCGCAAACGATCAAATAACAGTAACGGCGCCATTAAATTTATCTATAGCTGATATGGAACTCAATCGTACTTTGATTGCTAATACGATGTTATGTGTACCTATATTAATTTGAATCCATACAGATATAAAACTGGAACTGACCGATGATTGTACTTGAAAGATTTTGAAAAAAAAACGATATAGACAGACCAACATTACAACAAAAAAATAATTTTTTAGCATTTCTGTCTGTTTTTACTACTCCGGTTAAAACTACTGCTCCGATTATAATGCGTTTTTTTAGATGTGTATAAATACGAGTAAGTTATTAAGCTGGACCAAAATTTTAAAACTGATATAAGAATATATGAACCTTTGGGAGGTCAGCTTTTTTCATTTTTTCATTTTACGGCGTACGAAGTCGCGGGCAACAGTTTGTAACATATACATATAGGGTAGGGTAGACAGAGCTGACAGTCATCAAAAGACTGAAAGGCCACGCTTAGCCGCTCGGCTTAATGAAAGAATTGAGATTAAAATAGTGACAGGTTGTTACCCCATCGCCTAAAATAGGAATCCCAAGTATATAAGCCTATCCCTTAGTCGCCTTTTACGACATCCATGAAAAAGAGATGGAGATCCTATTCTTTTTTCTATAGGTGCTGGGAACCACACGGCAACAGCTTGTGGTTAACTTATATTTTACCTTTTATGTGCTGAAGAACATAAAGATACGTAAAAGAAGATTGTTTCATTCAAATGAGCCCACTCAGTATTCCGCGAAGATCCGCCGATTCTACCTACTGAACTATTCACGAACCTCTTTTAGAACCGAATTTCTTTATAATATTTTTTCATATATTTTGATTAAAAATTATTTTGTTTTTTTATTTTTTTTATTGATAATTAATTTATTGAACTATAATTATAATAAAATGTATAAAGTAGTATGTTAAGGATATATTATAACATACGAGTATCCAATACGGTTTAGGTTCCCCTGCAAAGGTTGCGAAACAAAGGTTTAACACCTTCGCATGGGATAGAATGGAGATTAGTCGACATTTTATTTTTCAACACTTGATTTACCTGCAAAAATTTGTATTGTTTCAGAAAACTACACGCAGTTGGATTGAAAGTACATTCCAGAAGCGAGAATGCAAGTACTTCGTGCCTAGTGCTAAAGACGAGCACGTGTAAGTATTGTTTGTTTGTTTGTAAACTCTTATTGCACAAATAAATGAAATCATACAGTTACATATAGACATAAAATCACGCCTCTTTCCCGGAGGAGTAGGCAGAGACTACCTCTTTCCACTTGCCACGATCTCTGCGAACTTCCTTCGCTTCATCCACATTCATAACTCTCTTCATGCAAGCTCGGCGGTTTCGGGTACTTTTGACCTGACCCTACATGATCATACAGTTCTTGGATTTAAAAAAAATTACAGTATTCATTCAAATTCAAATCAGTATTCATTATTACGGGTCATTCAATAATTGTCATATCTTTTGGTTTCACAACATTGATTGGCATTAAATTAATTACTTTAAACTAAACTTACTGCCGCTTCTAAAGCGTCATTGCAGAAGAAGCGGTAACAAACTGCACTGCAGAATTTTCTTCAATATCGACGACTTCACAATTGTCTAAACTTACAATTAGAAATGTGGATGAGAGTACATTTGTTATGTTGAATTGATTTAATTGAAATTTAAAAAATAAGATCATATAATTTTAACTGGAATGTCAAATTTAGATGATTTGATGTACAGAGTATTACCAAATGATTTACACAGATAACACAGGAATGATAATCATAAGAAACTACGAGGTCATTTTGGCACGCTACGATGTTTGTATATGACTCGCAATCATTACGCCCTTGGCCAATCATAAACGCATATGTTTCTTATGAACTTCATCTGAACTAAATATTTATTCTTGTAAATTTTATTTGCACAAAAATTTCCAAAATGGCGTAGCTAATAGCTTACCAAACAAAGATTAAATAATGAGTGGTGCGAATGTGCACAATGGATGTCTTAAATTCTTCCATTTCATCTTATAATTTTAGCTCTAACTGAGAAGGCGTATTTTCCTTTAACTGTAAATATGTTATTTTCTTCTTATAATGCACTTAATTTTTAACTCAATTAACAACGGGTAAACCGTCTTATCAAACCCTGGGTTTACACTAATAGAACAAGAAATATTCTGTGCTACAAGACAGAAAGATAAAATACCTCAATTAATCCCATTGAATTTAAAATCGGCGTTCCAAAAAGCGCAGGTCGCTGTCTTCAATGCTCGTATTTTGCATCTGAATAAATTATACTGAATGCGGGGTAAGCTTCGTTGTCTACGGAATTTCCTTACATTTATTTCCTTTTACATTCAAAACAATTGGCTAAGTATACCTTTTTCTAACCGATAACTTACAATTAAAACGCCAGCTAGGGATAAACACGATTATATGTAAGTATGTGGCGCTTTTATTCCAAAAAAAACCAAACCTATACTTCTCAGAGACTTAGAAACCTTTTATTGTGTAGCCATTGACGTCCGTGTGACGTCATATTAGAAGCAGATTTTCGCAACGGCGTTTTTCTACGACATTAATTTAAGAAATAAGAAGAAAACCCAAAGTTTAAGCACAATGGCCTGCTTAAAAGATGAGTTTTATGAATGAAAATCTTAACGACAGGTTAAATTTCAAAGATATATAAACACGTGGTTCAGTAAAACTTAACTTAGCCAAATATTTAAAAGCATACAAAACAGAATTTGGACCATCCTAATTACTGTCACTTTGCAAATTTGCAAGAGTAGAGGGAATATTTCTCTTTGCCGGCGTAAATTTTACATTTATTTTTACTTGTAGGATCGCTCCCGTAATAATTGAAAACAATTAGTTACACCCCACTAATTGTCCTGCAAATCTGTACCGTGTAAATTAAAAATAAAATCTGGTTAAGTGCGAGTCGTACGTACGTACGATGTTGTATATTTAGTGAAATAATCTTTATATATATACATAAATTCACCCCTCTTGCCCGGAAGAGTAGGTAGAGACTACAACTTTCCACTTGCCACGATCTCTGCATACTACTTTCGCTTCATCCATATTCATAACTAAATAAATCTTTTATCGGTCAAATTGTATATACGTTTATCGTTTACAAAATATCTAGCCTTTGTAAACAAACGAAGGTGAAAACACTGAACAACTGCCTTGCCAAGAAGTTCTTTATGAAATTTAATGAAGCACAATAATTAATAATGATAAACTTTTTCTGTGGACCAAGCATAAAACCAAGATAAAAGTTTCCATTCTGAAGCGCTCCTATTTTACATCTGAATAATTATAACCCTGGTTGCCTCCCTAGCTCTCTTGATTCAGACGTTTCCTTGAATATCTGTCCTTTGACATAGATTGCGACGTAGATTATTCTTGTGCACATTCAACAAGAAATATGTTGGTGTAATTACTTGTTGTACTCATTTTTCGCATACATATGTACGAGTACATTAAATACCGCTTCTTTTCCGGAGCGTCAGATGGAGACTAATTTTTTGATTTGCAATGATTCCTGCACAATTTTTTCCCTTACATACATACATATGGTCACGTCTATATCCCTTGCGGGGTAGACAGAGCCAGCAGTCTTGAAAAGACCGAATGGCCACGTTCAGCTATTTGGCTTAATGATAGAATTGAGATTCAAATAGTGACAGGTTGCTAGCCCATCGCCTAAAGAAGAATCCCAAGTTTGTAAGCTTATCCCTTAGTCGCCTTTTACGACATCCATGGGAAAGAGATGGAGTGGTCCTATTCTTTTTTGTTTTGGTGCCGGGAACCACACGGTACAATTTTTTCCCTTCTTCCACATTAATAACACTCTTCATGCTAACCCGTTAGGTTACTCGATTCAAGGTACTCTTGACCTGATTTTCTGTCAGATCTAGTTAATTTAAGAGGTATGAACCAGGATACCACATTATGACCACTATAATATTGATATGGTGATCAATAGCGTTACTCTTAAAAGGACTCCTGAAACAACTGTATAATCAAATACCACAGTACTACGAATTAACATGATCTAACATGTCTTAGGTCCTGCAAAAGTTTCGTAAGTCAGACGTGAGTCGCTTCGAATATAAACCTGACACCCCGGACTCCACTACAGAGAGGTAGGAATTACTGATACTTGATTACTGAAGGAAGACGAAGACTACAGAAATGAACAAGAATACTCTTATTTGGACAGTCGGAAAAACTAAAAAAAAACATAAAAATGTTGACGTAAATATTTGATGAAATATATGGAACCTTTTTCCCGGACCTAATAATTTAAAAGCTTTACTATAAAACAGTTTTGTTTCGCTTCTGTGAATGTTAAATCAGATAATGGCGGATATTTCGCCTGACCTTTTGTAAATGTGGTAGGTACTTTTAAATGTGTAACTGTACAATGGAAAGCTTTCAGGTTTTATTTTAGCGTGTTCAGTAGGTGGCTTTGTTTGGATAGGTTATATTAATGTAGTAGTCGTTTCATGCGGATTTGCACGCGACTTATTTGGCATGAACATCTTTGAAAGGATTTAATAAGAAGTTTGAGCTCTTAAAGATGTAAAACATCGTGTGGTCCTGCACAGTTAGGGAAATGGATGTGTAACCATGACACATTATGGATTAGGTTCTTCTGAAAATAATTACAGAAGCTTTTATTTGGCTGCTAACTGGTGTGATCTTAATGTGGTCAAAAACATCGCCAGGAAAACAGCACATTTAAGCAAATGGATGTATAACATTCATGTACACTACACTAGTATTAAGAGTTACTTTAAAAAACAAATAAACGCAACTAAATAAATTTCATCATAATTTTTGGCAGACTTCAAGACTTATTCTCAAGACTGTTAGCTCTGTCTTCCTCGCAAGGGATAAAGAAGTGATTAAATGTATGTATGTTTGTTTTTGGCAGAAGCGTATTTTCCACTAGTTAGCTAACCTTATAATCTGTTCCTTCTACTCTTACTTCTTCTACTCTCTAAAAGAAGATGAAAATAATACACTAAGGCATTACACCTTTGCTTTCACTACAAGAAAATACATCAAACGAGTACAATAAAACTTATTGTAATGAAAATAAGTTCTATTTTATTTTGACAAGTCAACAATTTAAAGCTCGATAGTGCAGCGGTTTGGACATGAAAAGCTCCGAATAACCCTCGGACTGAAGCTTTCTCTATGCTTTTGTTATTGCACTGAGAAACAAGCGCATTTTGTACATTTACACATGAAAAAGTTGATAGTTCAATTTGTTTGTAACAAAATAATTAAAAATATATTTTAGTACATACATCGTTTAGGCCGTCTGTGACAACTTCCGCGTCCTCTTCTGGATATATATCGTCTTTATCATTTACGGGATAGGCAGAGTCAACAGTCTCGAAAAGACTGGAACGTACAGTTTTTTTGGCTTATGATGGGATTGAGATTCATTCAGTGATACATACATACATAAAATCACGCCCTTTTCCCGGAGGGGTAGACAGAGACTACATTCCTTTCCTAATATTGATTTCAACAATATGTGTGGGAAGAGAACATTGATAAGACATGATTGATAAAAAATCTCGAAAAAAAGAGAAAGATATTTATTGACTGATTTACTGATGTGCACAACCCTTTTTCATGTATCTTAAGATTTCAAATTTAGAATCTAGGATCCTCGTTGCGTATGAGCGCATTATGACAGGATTTGCCGTTATTCCTGCGGGATGTTTAGTTTCACGCGGGCCGCCCCACGAGCGTACTATAGTTACTCATATCTTGGTAAATACAATAAAATATTACATTAACTTCACACTGCAGGCGTTATAAGGTTTAATAAGATAAAGTAAAGTCATAGAAAAACATTACTCGTATCATATTTATCTACTCTGACTACATACAGCGTGTTCTCAGAAATTGGAAAATAATGATCTCAAAACTAATTCAAACGATATCATGTCTATTCAGCAAAAAGTTGAGCGGGTTTTGGGGGCCCGTTTGATCTTCCTTTGTCTCTTTGGGTGTCTGAAAAAAATATATATGTATGTGTCGATTACATTTAAAGTTACACTAACAGGAAACGTAATTTGTAGGAAGGATGTAGTCTTATTCTCTATTTTTTTTAGAATTCACTTTAGAATTGGCCCACTTTATTTCTTCCCTTTTACGCTATTCATGAATAGAAAGAAACATACATACATACATATAGCCACGTCTATATCCCTTGCGGGGTAGACAGAGCCAATAGTCTTGAAAAGACTGAATGGTCACGTTCAGCTATTTGTCTTAATGATAGAATTGAGATTAGAAGAAGAACAATAGAAAGAAATTAAGCGTAAAAGGCGACTAAGAGAAGAGACTCACATTTCTATAAAAGACAGAAAAAAACATAGTATACTTTTGTCTTTCCGTGTAGATTGTATAGGTCAATCAAGGGAGACGCTAGTAAACTTCTTTTTTTTAGGCGATGTAAAAGCAAACTGTCACTATTTGAATCTTAATCTCATTTGGGCATACAGCAGAACGTGGCGATACAGTCTTTTCAAGACTATTTGTTATGTCCGCCCCGTAAGTGATAAAGACACGACTACACGTATATGTATATAGTTAGCTTACAAAACTCACATATTCTAGAGTTTCATTTTTCCTCTGTATAGGCCTGAGCGTGTCGGCGTATATTTGCCAGAATTTCGTGACGTGATTCATCGTCATGTAGCGGTTCTGCAAACGACAGTTGAGGCACCAGCCGTTGTCCACTCTTGTTATTATTTCTATGAAAAATAAATACATATCTTGGTTCTTGGTTTTAGTTCTGTCGTAATAGGCGATTAAGGGATAGGCTAATAAACTTGGGATACTTATAGGCTAGCAACCTGTCACTATTTGAATCTCAATTTTATCATTTAGCCGAATAGCTGAACGTGGCCTATCAGTCTTTTCAAGACTGTTGGCTCTGTCTACCCCGCAAGGGATATAGATGTGATTATAGGTATGTATGTTTAAAGAAAAATGTAATCATATGAAAAAAGAGAGTTAATAACTGACTGACCCATCAACGTTCAGCTCAAACCGCTGGGTCAAGATACTTGAAATTTGGCGTGTAGGTTCTTTATGAGGTCTAGGGGTGCATTCAGAGAGAATTTCCCGAAATTCCCTCAGGAACGGGAATTATGGCGATTTTATGTTTTACGCGGGTGGAGCCGCGGGCGTTCTCTAGTTTAAGACATTATGGATCATTTTTTTACCCGCAAGAGCCGCTATGTCCAGTTTTTCCTCCAGTTCCGATTGCAACTCTTGTTCTTCGGGATTCACGGGGAAATGAGACTAAAAAAAGAATAAAAAAATTACTATAAAACTGTGATCTTTACTTGTTAGTCTCTGTCTACCCCGTGTGATAAGAGCGTGATTTTATGTATCTTTTTTTATATTATGGAACAAGCTCTTGTGAAAATAAAATGATAACAAACCTTTATATACAGAAAAATCGCTGATGTAAGCGCAAATTGTTTCCACATGGTCAGTTTACTGATGGCCTCAAATATCATTTCTGGGGTGATCTGAAAATGTAAATATTTATTGAAGAAATCGTGTTTTTATTTGTCTGTTTAACTCAAAACTTTTGAACGGATTTTGATAAAAATTACCGTAAATAAAAGAAAACGGGCTTTTAAATATGGCGTTCTATTTATGGGTGATAGACTAGCAACCTTTTTTTAACCACATAGTTTAAGGCGGCCTTTCAGGCTTTTCAATACTGACTCTGTCTACTAAGAGTTACAAACATGATATACCTATTACCTATACATATGGTAAAAAATATGAAACATTTTATTTAACGGAACAGATAAAGGGTGATTGTCGTGATTGCATAAAATCGTATTCATCCCCGGAGCAGCCACTGATTACGGCCGATCGGAAAACGATCAGCTGTGCGTGGCTTGAATATTTCATAGCCGATCAAGGGATTACCGATATACACCCGGTTGCACGGTTGTTACATTTTATTTCGGTTAAAGTCATTCGCGCATGTATAAATCAATTGATTTGTACATACATCTCGCTCTTTCATAATATTCCGATTGGATTTTTTGTGAACAGGTTTTTTTAATTAAATTTTTAAAGCTTACAAGTAACATAACATTATTAATAGCTGAACTAGATTTCCTATTCTATAACGTTAGTACGTTATACGCTTTTAATATAGTAGGAATACTATGGGCTTTTATTTATTTATTTACTCATTTGTATGCACAGATAAAATCGAAAATTATAAACACAAGAAACAAAATTACATTTTTCATTTTAGGTTCTGCTTATTTCAAAAGAAATCTCTTCCAGCAGACCCGAGATAGGAAACATTATGGAAAGGGTGACACGCGTGTACCTTACACACACACAACTACGTATTAATATAAATACATAAACCTAAATAAATTATAATAAAATACATATGTATCTAAATACTAAATAAACAACCGTGAGCGTAAGCGAAACCGTGGGCTACAGCTAGTATAGAATAAAGATAAATTTATTTCCATTTCTCACTTCACTGTACGTAGCTTTATCTTCTTCCAATTCAAGCGGATCCCTATTAGTATTGATGAATAAAGGTGACAGCATCATGCTTCTAGATCCTGCCTGGATGCTCTTGGCACCTGCAAAGGGTCAACCATTGTCACTCTTGTATTTCTGCATACATAAAATCACGCCTCTTACCCGGACGGGTAGGCAGAGACTACCTCTTTCCACTTGCTACGATCTCTGCATAATTCCTTCGCTTCATCCACATTCATAACTCTCTTCATGCAAGCTCGGCGGTTTCGGGTACTTTTGACCAGACCCTGACCAATTAATTCTTGTATTTCTTTAGGACATTATCCTGGCGTTAGTCCCGGTTTTGCCTCTTATGGACCCTGGATTAGATACATGCATTTTTATATAGTCACGTCTATAACCCTTGCGGGGTAGACAGAGCTTACTAGTCTTGAAACGACCGAAAGGCCATGTTCAGCTGTTTAGCTTAATTTTAGTAATTTAGATTAAAATAATGACAGGTTACCCATCACCTACAAGAGGAATCCCAAGTTTATAAGCCTATCCCTTAGTCGTCTTTTACTTCGGTTAGCACTTAAACTAAGCAAGATTCCCCTGCAAAGGTTTCGGAGGTCAGATGGGCGTTTTATAATAACACTACTCGTTCCCGAAGGGAACAAACCATATCTTTCCAATTCCTGCATACGTCTTTCGCTTCATCTACATTCATAACTTATCATGCAAGCACGTTGGTTTAACGTACTCTTGATCTGATTTTTCTTCAGGACGTCCCCGATTTAATTCCATACATACATATAGTCACGTCTAAATCCCAGAGCGATTTGATTCCCGACGTTTTAATTGTGTCTAAACCACAATACACGATATTAAATCTATGCATTGTCCTATCAATTTAATCAGTATGTATTCTGCAGCGACAATATGAACAATGCACATCTTCGTAGTCCGTTTGTTTGAGAATCTAATAACGCCTTCGTTAGTGTCGTGTTAGACATCATATATTACCTCAGTTGAATCTATATACTTTTATGTTTCCTGTACCTGTTACGCGTCTTATATATACGATGAAGGTTTACTTCATCTATGGCTCCTTTTAACAATGTTAGAATCGCTTCTTGATGATAACTCGGATTAATTGCTATCGCTTTGACGAAGGCGCTTTGTCGATTCATATTTAGCTAGGTCTATATAATAGAAGGATAAAAAATGGCGTAAAACTGAATCGAAATTTTGGATAACTATCCACATTCATTAATTTCAGGACGTGAAGAGAGACTCTCTTAAGGAGACATACTGGTGAAAGGTCCAGGTTCAAGACTTGAGACGACCTTTTGCCAGGATGTCTCGAAATTGATCAAGATATGTTTCTATTGGAAATCATACGCATTGAAGAGTGAATTCAGACTTAGGTATAAGTAAATAAAATATACAAGCAAATACGTTTTCCACAAATAACTTTTCAATTCCACAACTGCAAATGGTTTTCCAATTCCACGGAAATTCCGCGTGGAATGTTAAAAGATATTGCCGTTTGCATTACGTGCTGCGAGAGCGACGTATTAGGGCTTTGGCAGACTTTATCGATCAGTTTTAATCCGTCGTAAGAAGTTTTGGGTAACTACACACCATTAACATGATACCTTGATTTCTATAATATATTGATAGTAGATGTGACATTATCTAATAATAATGGTATAAAATTATTTTTATATTTAATAATACAAATTCCGTGATGTTAATACATATTTCACGTCTTTATCTCGGACTTATTTTGACAAAGACAGAGCCAGTTACTAGTTTCAGTACTTTATGTATTTTATTGTTAACTTTATAACATACATATTTACATAAAGCATGCTCATTAACAGTTATTCTTTCCCGAGTGAAGGCGAACACACAAAAAACCTAAATAGTGCCGTGTGGTTCCCGATAGGTTTACAAACTTGGGATCCTTTTTTAGGCGATGGGCTAGCAACCTGTCACTATTTGAATTTTAATTCTATCATTAAGCCAAATAGCTGAACGTGGCCATTCGATCTTTTCAAGACTGGTGGCTCTGTCTACCTCGCAAGGGATATAGACGTGACTATATGTATGTATTCTAAATAATCCTAAAAGTCTTATAGTTGGACAAGTAGAAAGATTTTGTCCGAGTAATGCCATGGTGACACTTACGAAATTTCTCAATTTTTCCACAATGAAACTACTCAGTGGACCTAGTGGAATATCTAAAATTGACCAGGTGAACAAATGTACAAATATTATGGCAAGTAAAACGCGTGATGTGTGTAAGGGGCCTTATTAGTACATAGGTTGATACGTATATGGCTCACGTCAAATGCAGTTCTTCAACATTATAAAGTTAGATGAAGATGAAATAAAGTTTCTGAGTGACGAAACGTGAGAAGGCGAAGGATCTTCAGAGTGATCTTTAATGATGTTGAAGAGTGACAGCTGTAGTTATGTTGGTTTAGGACCTGTATATGTTGCTAACATATCATCAAAATGTCAGATGATTTTATGCTCGTAGTAAATAATGTTGTAATAGCCGATACTGTGACTGAGCGATATCAACTTGCGTGTTCTGATAGTATAGTTTTTTTAATCTCTTGCGCAATTTTCAAAAGTCAAGGGAAAGACTTATAAAAAAGGTAAAAAATTCCCGTGGTACCTCCCAGGGATTATCACTGGGACCATGAGCAATAAAAGCATTTAGCTGGAGGATTTAGTCTTTTCGCGCCTATTGGCTCTGTCTACCCCATAACTGATAAAGACTATAAATATTAAAAATCGTAGAAGACCTAATACCTACTCCCCAAAAACAACTTACTATAAAACTTTCTTTTCACTCTCCTTGAAACAGCATTCATACGTTTTCTTCTGTTTACTCTTCTTCTCTCCTCATACATGTAACTGATAAAAAAAACAGTTTCATCTTACTTCCAAACATATTAAATCAAACAACGTTATGAAGGGACAAGATTTTTAATAAAACATCACAAAGAAAATACAATTAATAAACTACCTTCTTCGGCAGCAGCGATGCCCACAAAAATTACATCCTTGAGATCCGCTTCCTGAAGTTAATCTACCAAAAAAGAAATCATCTCATTACATGTCTGAATAAAAGGTGAAATAAATTATAACAAAATGACTTGGATAACAATAAAAACTAAAACAAAATGACCCTAACCAATGAGAAGATTGAGTTGTTAAAGATGCTTGCAAAAACATAAAAGATAGAACTACACACATAACATTGGACCCAAAACATCTAATGCTCCGTTCACTTCTACTCGACGTTAGGTTAATGCGCCATGCCTCTCTGTTCCCAACAATTCTATATTTTACGATAAATACGTATATAAAAACATCAAAGACCCTAATATAACCTGGTGAATATTGTAGACACAGAAGGCTCGCGCTCTTTCCGTACCCTGGGCTTCCTTTTGGGCGCTGCCTTGCGTATGACCCGGCGCCTGGTGGCCGACCGGTTTCTCTTCTCAGCTTTCCCAATAATCCGTCTATTTGGCTTCTTCTTCTGACCTTTAGTCCCTCTAAGTTTAGCCTCCACGATCTCAAGCCTACTTCTAGCAGAGTAAGACGATGTAAAAGATTCGCTATTTGAAACAGCATCGGTCCCTTTCTCGTCACATTTCTGCCTTGTCTCATATTTCCTTTTATCATCATGTGGACTATGATCATCTCCATTATTAGCCCTCAAATTCTCTTTCTTACTTGATGTTGGTTGTTGTTCTTCTTTTGCAGCATCTTCGTCCATTGTCAATTTCTTCCAAAGGTAACTGATAATTTTGAATTTTTGATTTTATAAATATATAGAAAAATACCTGTGTAAAAAAATATTATTGAGACTTGTCAAAAAAAACATCGAACAGTCTTCTTTTGTTTCTTGTCTCTTTATATTTTCATGGTGACAGACGTTCAAGAAGAATTTATGTTGATAGACTCCGAAACAATTCACAAACCCACGCTCGGTATCACCCCTCAAAATTGATTTCATTATAAATTTTATTGCCCCCATTTTAGTTTGCTCGGGTGTCATTAGAACAGCAAATAGATGCTCCTGTAGGAATATTTAGAATTGATCTTTACTGTTGTAATTATTATGTCCTTTTTTTTCTTGTACCTATTGTAAATCTTGTCCTTTCGGCCGCCATGGCAACTAAACTTCGCAACCAGTTGAGAAAAAGACATTTTCATTCTTTGTCGGCAACCAGTTATGAATAAAGATTTTTTTTTCTTTATAAGCAACTAGTTGCCAACAAGGAATTTCTCAAAAACACTAGTTGCAGTATAAGAATTTAATTTCTTCTTACGCAACAATGTAGTAATGTCCTCATCGAATACAAACACTGATCAATAAGTACATAGATTTCGTACTAGCTGTAGCCCGTGACTTCGTGAACGCTCAAACCACTACCTACACCACGGAGGCGGTTATTGTCCCTGTTATATTAAAACAAATATATTTTAATAGTGTTCATTTATTTATATTAACTGAGTGACTTAAACCGCTAAAACGAAATTGCAAAAGGGCTAATAATCTCCAAACAGTGACCAACAGATATCTTTTTTTCTACTAATTCACTCAACGCCTGGTCAATCTCCTCGTCAATTGCCTTATACTCTTTATTCTTTTTACTTTTAATATTTAAATCATAAGATTTATATTCTGTTGACAGAATATCCAATAATTGTGGCAACGTTGGATATTTTCTTCCAATATATCTATTAATTTTCGCATGCCATCCTTCAAGGCTATTATTAGTTCTTATATTTTCGTTACCACAAGAGCAAGACATCATCATTTCATTTTTCTTTATCCATTGTTTATTAAAGTATTTATTAAATTTTTGCAACCCGTCAGATGGATTTCTAGGGTTTTTGCTCATAACATATTCATATCCTTTTTCTATGTATTGAACAGGAAGACGAGCTAAACCAACGCACCGTGCAACATGCCTCTTTTCGGTTCTTAATTTGACATTTAAAGCTTTTGCTTTTTTCCATAAGCAACGATTAAAATGAAAGTAGCAGCCTTTGAATATAATTTTTGGAAATACTTTTTTAATTGCATTTATTGCTGCCACTTCGAAATCAAGGGTTATTTTTTGGGGGTTCCAACCGATGCTTGTCTTGATTAGGCTGAACAAAACTTTGTATGTTTCTGTTTTTTTATCCGGCAGCAGAGCAAAAATTAAAGGAGCTACTGAATTGTTATTCTTATTGTATCCATGTATTGAATATAGTTGATAAAATCCTTTCGGACAACACTTAAAAGTGCCGTCAGCGTAAAAATGATGATACTTATTCATCTCCTTTCTGTTTTCATTAGAACAGAACACGATGATTCGTTTATCGTCATCCACGTAGTCAGCAACACAAAAATTTTTATATTTAGTGGGTACAATAAAATCATGACAATTATTAAAACGTGACTTTGCAACGCCCAAAACTTTGTTTCTTTCATTATATAATCCCGTCTTTATGTTATTAAACTGTGGTATTTTATTTATAAATTGAAAACCGTCGTTTTTGAGTCCTTTGACAACATCCTCATACTGTTTTTGAATCGATATAAAATTACAACTGCTCCTTTGCTTCAAGTCGTCCATCTTTTTCAAAATTAAATTTTTTCCAATATCAGCTTCACAGTCTGCGTCATGTTCCTTTGTTATTTTAATTATTTCATTTCGTGCATTTATGGTTAAATTACCTCTGCATCCATTTTTAACATAGCATTTATAAAATGAGTCTCCATTTTTATATATTTTTTTACGATGATAACGGCGTCCTTCATGTAATATTGATACACCTCCTCTTCTTGTAGTTATATATTCTACTGTAGAGGAATTTGGATATATGTTTGAAGTAGACATCACAATGAAATAAAATTCGTTTTTTTTCAAGCGAGGCTAGTTCGCGACAAAATATGTGTACTGACTTGACAGGGAAAATTAATGACATATTATTTAATTGACATATATCAATTAAAAGGAAAAATAATCCTGGCCAGTAATTCTAGAAATAGGATTTAATATAAGTACGGATTGACCGCAAAGATTGTCAACCCATTACTTCCCATTATTTTTGACGCAACTTGTTGTCAAGAAAGAATTTTAAATCATTTTTCACAACTGGTTGAGAAACTCAGTTGCCATGGTCGATAAAAATTTTCTTGGTTGGCAACTAGTTGCTTACAAAGAAAAAAAAATCCTTATTCGTAACTAGTTGCCGATAAGGAATTGAAATGTCTTTTTCTCAACCGGTTGCGAAGTTTGGTTGCCATGACGGCCGAAAGGAATCTTGTCATGTTCTTTCAGATGTTGGTGCGGACAAAGCAAGACTGCCCATGGGTCTAACATCGCCGTTGCTGCCCCGGGGGAAGCCTGGGTGCCAGCCAGACACACCCACGCAGTTCCCACTGACGCGTATGGCACAGTTGAGTTCCAAGGAGGACCACATCCTACCAAAGCACAGGTGAGAATGTTTAAGGTTATGTTTAATAAAATCAAAGTTTAATTAACTGGTTCATTAAGAATAACTATATTTTCGTTATTATCATCATAGAATTTTGTTCACGTCCTACAAGTGCCCAAATAAGGGTTTATTCCGCTTTGATCATCTGGGCGATATCACCGAGAATGAGTTTTTGAGATTAAGTTAACGTTGTCTGTAATTTTGTTTACAATAAAGAACTTTTCGTTTAAATTGAGTTAAGGTGTGGCTCTGGCTATGCCGAACTAAGATGTATCTACAGTTAAAAAAAAATAAACAGCTGATATTATCATTAAGAAAAACACAGTCACAGAAATAAATATATATACGGGACAAATTACTTTGATTGAGTTAGCCGCGAAGTAAGTTCGAAACTTGTGTTACGAGATACTAATTCAACGATACTATATTTTATAATAAATACTTATATAGATAAACATCCAAGACCCAGGCCAATCAGAAAAAGTTCTTTTCTCATCATGCCCTGACCGGGATTCGAACCCGGGACCTCCGGTGTCGCAGACAAGCGTACTACCGCTGAGCCACAAAGGCCGTCAAGAAATGCCTCATCGGATCACCATTATGCAGTTTTCGGTTTTCTCTTCAAATAACGTTATATAATAATTCACAAAGGTAACTTTTAAAATTATCCCCCCAAAGATTTAAATATAAAAATAACCTTTGATAACTAACATTATATTTTATACCGTTGCAGTACGTTCGCCTTTCGCACGACACCCGTCCCGAGCTGATAGTCCAACTGCTGACGAGAGAATGGGCTCTAGAAAGACCGAAACTCCTCATCACCATCCAAGGGGGCAAAGCCAATTTTGACCTGAAGCCGAAGCTAAAGAAGGTGCTCAGGAAAGGGTTACTGAAAGCAGCCAAAACAACTGGCGCTTGGATCTTTACTGGTGGCACTAACACAGGTGAGAAACAATGGTACCAACTGTCCAATACCAACATTGTTGCAAACATGTAACAACAACAAGTTTCGCCTTGAAAGAGATTTTTTATTTTTATTTTTTGATGTTATCTCTTTTTTATATAAAAAAGTATCGATGCGTTGGTATCGATCGAGTTAGGTTAACCTGCAGAGGTTGCAGAGGTCAGATGGGAGTCGCTTCGTGTAAAAACCTATTATTGTTATGAATGTGGATGAAGCGAAAGAAGTGTGCAGGGATCGTGGCAAGTGAAAAGATGTGGTATCTGCCTACCCCTTCGGGAAAGAGGCGTGATTTATGTATGTATGTAAAAATCTAGTTCACCCAATTAAGTCGATGGTCAAAGGCATAACAGATCGTCGATTTACCTGACCTTTTGATGCTAAAAATATTAAAATGAAAGTCTGTATTTGAGTTAGTTTTATATTTACGTTTTAGTAATTTTATGTAAGAAGTTTAACGGACTTTAGAGGCTGGGCCAAGAGAAAAGTGAAGTTTTTATTACACCGGGGCGATGTAACGTTAAATCTAGAAAATTTAATATCCCAGGCAACTATTTCTCTTCTTGATAGAGCAGTATTTATACTTCTATTCGTTGCTTTTATTAACGTAGCTATATTATTAACTATACAAGTACATTATATTAACGCTAATTACAAAAAAAAATTATTTGTAATAGAATTAGATAATAAATAGAATAATCTGTCTACTTCGCAAGGGATATAGACCTGATTATTTGAATGAATGAATAAATTGAAGAAAAGTACCTTTGGATGCAATATCAGTTCACAAATCACAAACAAAGAGATGGGGTGGTCCTATTCTTTTTTATATAGGTGCCGGGAACCCCACGGCATGATGATGATGATGATTATAATTCTTCAACATTCGCAGGTGTAACGCGGCAGGTCGGCGATGCTCTTCAGCTGGAGAGGTCACAAAGGGCTGGGCGGGTAGTCAGTATTGGCATAGCGCCCTGGGGCATTGTGGAGGGCGCTAACGAGCTCATCGGGAAGGGAAGGGATGTGCCCTACCACGCTATAGCTTCACCAAGGTAAGATCTTCTTTTAATATATATAAGTCTTGAACTATTTTTGGTAGACGCAGGTAGCATGAGCCTATAGTTTTGTGATGGATCAGTGTTCTTCTTAAATTTAAGAGCAAACTCTTGTCGGTGGCAATTAATGGAGCTTGATTTTTCCATATTACCTCCATGGATAGATTACCTCACTTTAGACCTTACCTATATTATAAATGCGAAATTGAGTCTGTCTGTCTGTTCTACTTTCACAGCTCACAATATACGCAATCAAAATAATGCAATTTTTTAATTAAAAAATATATATATTTGTTTCAACTTACATGATTAATTTTGATTAACAACAATATAGTTATTCACATAAAGATACATTATAAGCAATTTTACAGCACATTTACCTTATCAGCACAGGATGATAAAATAACTGGCACACAACATGCTTTATATTGTCTTCACTCCTTCCTCCTTCGAATCATTTTACTACATACACATAATTACGTCTCCATCTTCCATAGAACCTTTCTCGTCTCTAAGATATAAAAGAATCTCATAGAATTTATCTTTTCCATAGAAGTTCCGCAAAGATTGAAAGGTTATGTAGTATTGTAGTATGGCTGTAGTGGTGGAATTGAGATTCAAATAGTGACAGTATTTTTCAAAATATCATTTTCGTTCTTAAAAAAAAACTTAGAACGTCGTTGCTTGTTCTCCTCCTTACTGGCGGAACGAACTCTTCTTCTGACCACAACACATTTAACAAAGATTTTCATCGTCTGCAGTTTTGTCTTCTAATTAATCAACTAACTTAATCTAATGATGGTCCTGTTTGAACGGGTCTGTCGTCGAAAGCGTTGTGGTTGAATTCAACCCGTTCAACTGCGCTTGGAACAACACATCGTTGATCAACTTCTCAGCTAATATCCTCATGGTCGGTCCCAGGCTCCTTAGTTTGGCTGCCACGTTTATTCCTGCGATTAAAAAATTGATAAAGTTATCAATAAATACGAGTAAATATGGGAATATAAGTTGGATAGAAAGTATGTGTGCTGAAAATCACAAATACAACACAAACGAAGAACACTGATAAGAGTTAGCTATGAAATTTAAGAGGAAGGAGATGGGACAAATTACACAGCTTTAAAGTAAATTCGTGATACGTAAAAACACGCCTCGTTCCAGAAGGAGTAGACAGAGATAATTTCCACTTGCCACAATCCCATTCTTTCGCTTCATCTATATTCATGACTCTCTTCACGCAAGTTTGGTTTCGGGTACTCTTGACCTTTCGCCAGGAAGTCCTTATTTGATCAGGGTATCATCAATATTATTATAATATATTGGTATTAGCATCCTTCTGGCCTTTTGTCTCTGCCTGTTAAAGTTCTTTACGTTTAGTGTTTAATGAAAACACCAGATTGTATGAACACGACCTATGAAACTCAAGTTACACTTTCGGCTGCCTTCATATCTTGAGCTTGGGTCATGCTTACACATTCAGTTCCTAAAATGTTGTTCCTCGGGATATTTTATACCTTCTGTAATATAACGGCTATGAAACGCATAAATCAGACTTAACATACACAAAGGGGATTACAATGCAGCTGCAAGCTATTTCATAGACCTTCTCTTGGGTAGATGTGGCAAATATATAATATCATATTATGGCGTTTTCTAATTGTACACGCGCGATAAAAATCTCGCTTTTTCACTTTTTTATTATGACGTCAAACGGGACAGCGATAGTGTTCAGCAGCTATTGGTTTGAAATCAAAAAGCACAGAGTACTTTAACTCGAGGCTTCCTAAAGCCCGCTTGTATGATACTAAGGTACATACGTACATATATAAAATCATGCCACTTTCCCGAAGGGGTAGGAGAGACCATGTCTTTCCCCTTACCTAGACTTCTGCATACTTCTTTCGCTCTATCCACATTCATCACTCTCTTCATGCAAGTTCGTCATTTCAGAGTACTTTTGTACCAGTATCTATTTGTCGATCTGCATTTTATTCAATCGAATCTAGACTTAACACAATCAAATTAAAGATGATTTCCATATTAAATCGATTATCGATGGTTTTATTAATACGTGGCTTACAAGATTTATGTTTTTATCGACCCCATAAGGATAAGAATGATATAAATGCAATCTTGTAATCTCAATATTCCTTTTGTGGGTATTTAAAATTATAAACTGGTGTGCAATGTAATAATTGTATATAGTGCAGTTTAGGAGGTAAGTTTGCTTCAAAGTACAAATTCATGCAAATGTATGACAGTTAAGAGATAAACAAAACATATTACTGAAGCTCAAGTTTTAGCCTAATCTTAAGTTATGACGATATAAACTGGATTATACGAGTATATTAAGTTACACACTAGATATTAACAAAGGATTTGATGTAACAAATAATCAATTTCAAAATTCATAATTAATTCAGCTTATTCTTAATTAAGCATGCACAATAGTTTTTTCCTAGTTCTTTTGTCCGCTTGTGTGTAAAACCAGAGTCGGTCTTGGATGTTAATCTATACAAGTATTTACTATAAATGAAGTATCGTTGAGTTAGTATCTCCAAACACAAGTTCCGAACTTAATTCTAGGCAAACTTAATTTGTTTATTATTAATTTATAATAGAGTACGCCCATGGCTCCCCCCGGGTATAACGAAGTCTCGTAAATGTCCAAAAAAAACCTACAAGTCAAATTTCAAATCACTAACTCCAGCTACTTGGGTTGTACCTTGATATGTTAGTCAAACGGTCATTGAATGTCCTCTTATATACACGCAAAGATGAGAGAGAGAGAGAGAGAGAGCGATGAGAGAGAGAGATGTAAAGAATACACAGCGTAAGAGACAAGTGTCACCTCACCTATAGCGTCATACTCATCTTCCACCTCCTTCCATTGTCGTTTCTCACTCTTTGTTGGTTCTTCAGTATAATTAACATAACCTTTGGATGAACCGGAGTCCATGTCTACGGCTATATTGCTATAATCTGTGTAAGAGTGAGTCTCAAAAGAAGGCTCATCGTCTCCTAAAATCTCTTCTTGTTCTTCCTCTGATTCCTGGAACAAGAAGTAACATACTTATAATCAGATAATACATACATATAATCACGTCTATATCCCTTGCGGGGTAGACAACCAACAGTCTTGAAAAGACTGATAGGCCACGTTCAGCTGCTTGGCTTCATGACAGAATTGAGATCGAATAGTGACAGGTTGCTAGCCCATCGCCTAAAAGAAACGCCTTTTACGACATCCACGGGAATGAAATGGAGTGGTCCTATTCTTAAGTGCCTGGAACCACACGGCGCAAAATAACAAATTTGAAGTTTTATCTATTACGAGGACCGTTAAGGGAATTCTTTAGGTATTTAATGTCTGATTCGATACAACTTTTGGCAGTTATAAAGTAATGGTGTCATTACTAGAGTAATTAATTTCTAGACTAAGTTTGGACCGCATATTTGCTGCCCTTCAACGGAAAGATGACACACAAACTCTAGTCCAGAATTCTTACTTAACAGATATAAATTATTTATTAAGAATAATATTACATAGTTCCACAGTAATACTACACAGGAATATCAAAATATGTTCGTAACGAATAAACCCAAATCATTCTGGATTTGAACATAAACCTTCAGGCAGAACATGGGCTACTGTTTCTTCTAAAGATTCCCAAGAATTAGCAAAAACATACGGACAGACAGACAGCGGGGGATTAGTAAAAGGGTCCCGTTTTCACCTTTCACCTTAAGTCTTTGGGAAAACCATTAGAACTAAAGATTTCTGGTACCAACTAACAAGCGTTTTCGTAATCTAAACTCATCATACTCGTAACAACAGTTTCAATCAAACTTCGGTAGATTGTATCGAAGTTATGGATACTTGGATAGTGGAAACAGCTTGCGATTTAATTGAATTATTACGAGCAGTGTTATGAAATACTTTTACAGACAGATAGAATTTAAAGTTCAGATTTGTAATACACTATAATATATGTAAATTTCGTTTCATTTTGATATTATTTTACTAAAATTTAAGCCAATCTGTCTAAAGGTCAGTGCAAGTGGCAAATTGAGGTGCATACATACATATAGTCACGTCTATATCCCTTACGGGGTAGGCAGAGCCAACAGTCTTGTAAAGACTGATAGGCCACGTTCAGCTATATGGCTTTAAGATAGAATTGAGATCTATATTTTTATCTATTTAAATAATATCTTGATTGTCTCTTCCGCTCAGTATATAATTTGGCCTTAATACTATCAGTGAGATGATTTAAATGTCTGCCTTATACTAATTTCTCAATTTGTTTCATTTTCCAACAAAAGCCAAATTTCTTAATAAAGTTTTGTGAAACTCCACAGAATATAAAGTAAAAACCGATGTAATAGTTTGTCGTTCACAAACCAATCAACTAATCGACTTTGCACGTCCGTTCGTAAAGCGCATTGATGGAACTAAAAAACTAACTGACTAACTGCAAGTGGACTAGACTAATACATTTCTAAATGCTTTGGAGCTGCGTTGTTTGTGATTTTGTTGTTCTTTTTGTTGAGGTCTTCACCTCTAGGGACCCGGGGTTCGCCTATTACCTCGACGCTGTGTGCAAACTTTTCTTGGAAAAAAAATCTCAGAAAAAAATATGGTTTAATTCGACCCTTAGAACGGACCACGCTTTTTTTGAGTCCACTATTTGTCTACCGATGCCTATGTTTATAAAAACTTAAGAAGCAATTTTTATCAGAGACATTTCAATTTTATACAGGTTTTTTTTATTTTAATCATTAGATTCAATGGCAGTTATTTATTGCAATATATACAATCCTAATTAGACTAGTTTTTTTCCAAAAGCTTGACGCGCATTAGATACTCCTAATAAATTTTCTATTCGAAGGTTTTAAGTGTAAGCATACATTAATCACGCCTCTTTCCCGGAGGGGTAGACAGAGACCACATCTTTACACTTCCCTGCATACTTTCGCTTCTTTCACATTCATAACTCTCTCCATGCAATATCGTTGGTTACGGGTACTCTTGACCTGACCATTTGCTAGAACGTCTCCAATTAGGAACTAACCCAATTATTTGGTCGACGCCAGTTCTAACTTGGTAACTCTCGTTTCAAACTCGATTGAGAAACTATGCAGAAGCTTCGAGTGTGTTCAAGTTTTGCACTTAGAGAAAAGCTTTTCTTACATAATGGCTTGTTGGAATTGTTATTTTTATGAATAAGTTAACTTTGAAACCGTCAGTGCATTTGAATGGAATTTTTATGCAATTTCTTTTTAACACTTGAAAAATACTTCTAAATTTTTTAAAACTTGTTATACATATACTTTTCAGGTTTAAAAAAGAAGGGTTTGTTGCAAAGAAATCCCTAGAGGTATATTATTCAGATTTCTTTGGGAATAGCTAAAAATGTATTTTGACAAGACATTAATGATATTCTGCTGAGCTTCAAAACAATCCTATTACACATTCAGACACATCTTCTACAAATTATTTCAGTGTACTCTTTAGTGTTCAAAGCACATAATAACATCAAATTATCTGAGTTTACAAAGTGGCGTCACCGAACGTATGAAATACTAAACTAACAAGGGTCAGGCCGCGGCAAACTGACAACATATCAGAATTCAGGATATGTATGGAATCTTGTTTATATGTTTTACATAAATATTGTCACGTCTTTATATTCAATGTGCCGTGTGGTTCCCGGCACCAATACAAAAAAGAATAGGACCACTTCATCTGTTTCCCATGGATGTCGTAAAAGGCGACTAAGAGATAGGCTTACAAACTTGGGATTCTTTTTTAGGCGATGGGCCAGCAATCTGTCACTAGTTGAATCTCAATTCTATCATTAAGCCAAATAGCTGAACGTGGCAATTTAGTCTTTCAAGACTGCTGGCTCTGTCTACCCCGCAAGGGATATAAACGTGACCATATGTATGTATGGATGCTTTATATCCAACTAGCTTAGGTGTGGGGCTCGCACCCACGGGAATTTCCTGAAAACATACCATGTTAATTTTGTGTAGGTTTTGTCTGTTTTCTGTGTTAAATATCATCAAAAATTTTCTAGTAGTTTTTGAGTTTATTCGTGACAAACAAAAATACCATTGATGATATTAGTATGGAAGAAGAAGTGTCATGGGGTTACGGTACCGGCACCAATAGAAAAAGAATAGGATCAATCTTTTTCCTATGGATGTCGTAAAAGGCGGCTAAGGGATAGGGCTCATGAAGTTGGGATTCTTCTTTCAGATGATGGGCTACCAACCTGTCACTATTTGAATCTCAATTCTTTCACTTAGCCAAATAGCTGAACGTGGCTATCAGTCTTTTCAAGACGTTGGCTCTGTCTACCCCGCAAGATATATAGACGTGATTATAATGTATGTATGGAATAAGAAATGTTCATTGCGGGAATAACTAAAAATCCTTCTGAAATATAACTGCTACAGGCAGTTCGCTTTTAATATTATTATTGTACTACTACTATATGTGTAAAAAGCATTTAATATTAGTATCAAAACAATTGCATTTTCAAAATAGCAGCACCAGATGTAAGAAATTCTAAAACTAACAAGGGTCAGGCGGTGACAAGCTGACAACATATCAGGGTATGCATGGACCGTAAACAATGATCGTTGGCTAAGCTTTACTAAGAAGATTTATCGTGGATTCATTGTGAACGTTTACATACATTTTGTAGCGTCTTTATATCGAATAAGATATACAGAGGGTGTAAAAAACTAGATCACTTTTAGGTTTCTTGTACTTCTGAATAATGATCCAGTTCTTGTACCTATATATGTACATGTATGTATATCAAGTTGAAAGGCCGATCAACAGTAATACCTAACTCAACCTGACGAAATCACAGCCATTATCACAATAATTATTATTTCTAGATAATTAGTTAATTAACGTTGTCAACATTTAAATCGTTTTGATAAATTCCTTTTTGGACATCAAAGAGTGATACATGTTAAGCCGATTCTCAGACCTACTCAATATGCTCTCAAAATTTCATGCGAATCGGTCAAGCCGTTTCGTTCAAGCACAGGAACGAACATTGTGACACGAGAAATTTATACATAAAATATACTTTTCATAAAACTCAAGTTCCCGTGCGATTTGCGAAAACCCTGTATTCTTATGAAGGTGACGCTAAATTCGTCACCTTTTTTGTAAATGGTTATTCCATTCGTCGTTTATATTCAAATTCAAAAATTTTTATTCATTACTATAGGATACTATGTATCGCTTAATAATTGTCAAAACGTATGGTTTAACAACATTGGTTGACGTCAAATAAATTACTTAAAAACTAAGTTTAGGTACTGCCGCTTCCAAGGCGTCAGTGCAGAAGAAGCGGTAACAAACTGCACTGCAGCATTTTCTTCAACAACGTCAACTTCACAATATTATAATATTATATATTTATTTACTACTTCCAATTTTGTTTCAGATCCAAGCTTGCAGTGCTGAATAACCGTCACGCATACTTCTTACTGGTGGACAATGGGTCAATCGGCCGCTATGGCGCCGAGATCGTGCTGCGGAGGAAGCTGGAGAAGTACATAGCAGCTCAGAAACTACATCCTTGTAAGTACTCACGTCTATATCCCTTGCGGGGTAGACAGAGCCGACAAACAGACTTGAAGAGACTGTTAAGCCACCTTCAGCTGTTTGGCTTAATGATAAAATTGAGATTCAAATAGTGATAGGTTGCTAGCCCATCGCCTAAAAAAAGAATTCCAAGTTTCTAAGCTACAAGGCTTATAAACTAGGGATTCTTTTTTTAGGCGAATTTAATTAAATTTAAAAATAGTATATTTTGACTGAATATTAGAATGATTAACTAAGAAATAACACCGTTGCAAGGTTTTATCGCCATGTAGGTACCTATTCCTTCTTTTACCTGTTGGTTTGCAGACGGAACCTTTCCTGACATTTCGGCGACACCTTAATGTGGTCAAATTCGTAGCAGGTTTTTTTTCAACCCTATCTATCATAGAAGAACCTACCGTGTGTAAATATGAGAAAGTATAACCGCGGTGAGCACAAACGTAATATGTAGTACTATTTAACCGCCATTAACAACTTTAAACCAGCAAATCCGTTCATCCCTAATCGATTTTTCAAACCTATAATTGAAATAATAAATTCTTTAACCGGTTCATACAACCAATGCGATAAGTTCTTATCAAAGCAAACTTTTTGCAATGTACCTACTACTAAAGTTAAGAAAGTACTTTTGTTAGTCTGTCTTTTGACGTTCAAAAGGTTAAGGTTCAAAGATAAGTAACTGACAGCCGATTGGGATATCAATTGTTACCGTTTTTCGAAACTGGGTAAGGAATCGTATGTTAATGAAACCCTTTTATTTGATACCCTATTAAGGTATTTGCCATATACATTGACTGGCTCAACAATTATAGCACCCCTCTTTTAGTCTTAAAATAAAATCAAATAACAAAATAACAAAACTAAAAACAAAAAATACGTACAACTAAAAGAATGCTTACAGCTGATTGGTCATTCGGCTCTGCCTTCTTGTAATTGTTTTCATGATCGTTGAAGATAAATGAAAATAGATCGTAATACCACAGCTGTGGGACGTATATTTCTTCGCTATTTGAATTCCGTCTGCTGTCAACGACACGCTTGTGTTCTCTACGCACACATGCGCGCAAACTCTCGATTTTTCTCAATACGTGAACACGCGTGGCGCATCCGTCGTATTGTTGGACCAACTCAGTCAGCTTGGAGATGGCGTCGTGTCGTTTCTTCTTGTTTTTGTAAGATAAACAATCACGTTTCCACAGACAGGGCGAGTCTCTGTACATAAGGATGAATTCTTTGAGTAGTTTACGCGGGAACACGACGTTGCTGAGGTCCATTTTGTGCATTTGAAGCGCGCGCGGTGAGTGCGTTCGGCAAGATGCGCGCCGCGCACGTCACTGAGCGTGTTGGTCTTGTTGGGTCGGTGACGGGGCGCATGTGCGTCACTTCGTTGTGCCCCCGCATTCCCCCGCTCACCCCCCCTCGCTGTTGTCATCGAGCAAGCCGCGCGTAAAAACAAAATGGCGGGGTGTTCGCTTATCTTTTTTTGTTTCTTGGTGGGCATAGGCATTTTTTTATAATTCTGTTTTAATTTTTATTGCGTTTACCCGATCGAGTTGTGTTTAAGGCTTTTGTGAATACAATAGGACGAAGATTTATACATTGTAAAATAATTGATCGGTACAATTTACATACCATAAACATAGGATTTCCATTTAACGGGGTAGACATTGCAAATAGTCACAAATCTCGTAGTAGGTCATGTTTAACTAGATAGCAGTTTCAGAGATGGTGACAGGTAGCCCATCAACTAAAATAAGTAAATCAAATCACAACTATCGCATTTTTTAAATAAGTAGGTACTTATAATAAAAATATAACATATAATCACGCCTATATTCCTTGCGGGATAGCCAGAGCCAACAGGCTTGTTTGGCTTATTGATAGAATTGAGATTCATATAAAGTGACAGGTTGCCAGCCCGGCGCCTAAAATAAGAATCCCAAGTTTAGGTATAAGCCTATCTCTTACTCGCCTTCTACGACATCCGTGGGAAAGAGATGGAGAGGTCCTATTCTTTTTTCTATTGGCGCCGAGAACCACACGGTAATTTATAATATAAAACCTTCTGTATTTACAGAAGCTCCAAAGTTCGCTCCTGCGTGGGTATGTTTATAAAAAACTATTTAACTTCGGAAAATACAATTCACAAAATATTTCTTTTTTAATGAATTCGTCGAAGATTAATAACGCATCCCAAAAATAGATCTTTCAGTAAGTATTTATTCCCCAATGAATCTGCAATTAATTGAACAAAACAAATATTCAAATCGCTGTTGATTCTCCTTGAATGAGAAATCTTTGATGTAAGGAAAAATGTTTCCTTAAATAAATAAAATTGTAAAAGATTTTCGAATAAAATTTATAAATCTCCAGGGATGCTCGTTTCATTAGAATCACGCGATTTCGGCGTATTTCAAATGCCCTTAATGAAACGTTATTCATTAAAAAATATTTTGTAAAATAAAATACACAAGTCACTCAGTTACTCATACTTTATCGCTTACGGAGTAGACAGAGCCAATAATCTCGAAAAAAAATGAAAGGCCACGTTCAGATAACATGGCATTTAGCGACAGGTTAAACAGTAGGTATCTTTATTAGCCTTTCCCTTAGTCGCCTTTTACGACATTCACGGGAAGGATATGATAGGCCTATTCTAAAGTTCCTGGCTTGAAAACACAAACAAATGACTACAGACTTAAACAGTACGAATTAAAACATCCACTCGAATTAAGTGAAAAACCAAAGTGATTGACACTTGTGATCTGATCGAATTACCGTCCACGGGGGCTGGCCGGCTTCCATCCGATTCATTGAAAGTGAGCCGTCGTAAAAACGTCATGAAAACACGTTTTATTGGCCCAATAAACAGCAGTCAGACGCGACAGGTGGGGTGGCAGCAATATTGGATCAAAGTTATAAGGCCTTTAACACGTTATCCGATTCAAGTTTTTTTTTTTGCACTTCGTTTTGCCTATGTGCAACCACAGTAACGTTTTTATTCCGAAGATAACTTTTCTAAAATTGAACAGCACTTTTTCGTGATGGTGACATTATTTTGTTTAGCAAAATTCATTTATTTGAACAGGATTATCCTATGCAAGTTTATATTTTGATAATAAGTACTTACTTACTTACTATTGGCCAGAACAAATTAATAAAGTACATTACGTACGATAGGGGACCAAATAAAAAAGTTAGCTCTTAAAAAAATATTCACAATAATCAAGGCACGTTTGTGAAAACGCCCTAATTCTATTTCTAGGCCGTCACGTAAATGGGATGTGAAATATCAATGAAACACGTATACGAATATATTTACCTCATTTTTCACCAACACATCAGGGTTAGCAGGCCTAGGTAGACTTTTTGGTTGCCCGGCTCTCACTCGATCGAGAACTCACGAGAGCCAATGGTTCGCACAACTCTCTCTGCCATGGCGACATCTCTAACGTCACATGCCAACAGCCAATCACAGCGACAGAATGTGACGCGTTCAGCCAATAGCAGCGAAGAGTCTTAGCCGCACAGTCCGTTACTACGGATTTGAACATAAATACAACCCCAATCGTAGAAGCTCAGTTCCCAGCCAGCCCAGGCATAACACCTAGCCTGGCAGACAATGTTCCTGTTGATTCGAACGAAGAATGGAGTTAAACGTAAATAAATATTCAGAAAACGCTAGGCATCTTTGTGAAAACGGCCCTAATTCTATTTCTAGGCAGGTTGTTCACGTAAATTGGATGCCGAAGCAACACGTACTCTAATAATACCTCATTTTTCACCAAAACATCGGTACAACAAAGTTTTCAAGCTCATTTTCCTGTATATGACGTCATTTTCTGTCTCAATTATTTTTTATCGTTATAAATGTATTGCGTGCGAATTATTACATGGTAAATTTTATGGGATTAGGCATGCGAGTTTTAACAGAGTAAAATAGATACTAGCTATCTCTAACTTCTGATACATTGAACTTGGCTTAATAATTTTGAGATTTTTGTCTTTGGCAGGACCAATGAGTGGAATAAATATCTACCAAAATACATCAAAACGCACCACCAGCTGTAGATCAAAATCTATTTCAAAGAGAATGGCGAAAGTCGGATTTAGCTATTTTTCCATGATGTTTCCACAACTTAATAGCAAATTTTTTTAAATTCGAAATTCGGTTGTTCTTATCCGCGGACACTTTCACGAGCATCATCCAGTGTCCACATTATATTTACTTCTCCGTAAAATTTCTAATAATATTTTATCGTTCCCCAAAATAACCTCAAATCCCAGCTACACCGGGTGGCCACGTCGCCCCCTTTATGGCCGTAAGCGCAGATTTAAGGCTCCCAGCTATTGTGTAGCAAAATTGATAAAAAATACCGACTCTCACCCGGTTTTTGGACATCGCAGATAAGGAATACCTTCACATACACGGTAGTGATGTAACGAATATTCGCATTCGCATATTTTTAAATATTCATTTTCGCAAAATTAACGGAATATTTTATTTACTTGCCAACCATCATAACTTAGATACCGCTGAAAATTTCATAATGAACACACCACGTCAGATATGACTTTTGGTCGAAACCGTTTCGGAATATCAATATGCATAAGTAGGTACTTCATTTTTTTACTGACAATTTAAAAACTGCTGATTTTCATCAATAATTAACGATCACGAATAAATGAACAAAACGTCGTCACAATCGGTCCGTTAAGCTGGTTTAATGCATCAAGTCATTAAACTGCTTTAGCTACAAAATTCTGTACCTTCATATCATAATTAGTGATGTAATATATATTCGCATTCGCGAAACTCGATTGTTGATATTCGCATCCGCGAATGTTTTAAAAACGGTATTCGTTACATCACTAACATACTATTTTGTACTTGGTCATATAGCTTTATTAAGGGTGGCTGAACGGTAAATCGCTCGCTGGGATTATAATTAAAGATTGTCGCGATAGGAGGCGTTGTACGTTATTATTAGGGTCCGTGTACAGGTTATAGACTAGGTACGTAGTTAAGATGACAATATAAAGGTAACCATAAATTGTCATTACCTTCTTCAATCATGGGTCCTGGGTCCTGCAAGAGGTAAATGTACAACTAGGATTTACCCTGTCAAGATAAAATGGAACGTCGTTTTAATGGCGCATTTGCATTACATTCTTTATTTTACAAAGATAAAATATAATATTTTACAATGAAATAAAAATTCCTGATTGAGTAGAAATTGCGTAACAAGTATTTTTCATTTACAACTTGCTAAATTACATAACAAACCATTATTTTGCTTGAATGAAGCATAACTCTTAAAACTCGAGGGTCAAACTTCGGCAACGACCTCAGAATCCTACTAATCTAACTTCTGTCGCCGGGGGACTTGGCATTTCATTCAAATAAATATTTGCGGGCAACGCCCAGGATTACTAAAGAAAAAATAAAGACTGATAAATTTGTGTAAGTACGTGTTTTCCGGCATTACATATTATCTTCTATGTATTAGCTGCACACCAAACGATAAAGACAATTTTACAAAACAAATTCATACATACACAATTTCAATAACAGTGGATATATATTTTTTCTCTTCAAACAATGCATGTGAAATGATCATGTATTGTTATTTGACCGAGAATGATCTATAAATGGTCGGTGGACAAAATGGAAGGAAAAATGTCGAAAAGCGTAGGTACGAGTACCCCAGTCCTCGACGCATAGTAGCTGAGGGTACAACTGGGAATACGCAAAAGGTGCGTATCTGACAATTATCTAACAATGTTGTATAACTTTGTTGTATAACACGTCCACATTATCTGACATTCTTGGACAACTTCGCAACATGTAACAATATTGTACACATTCAAATAACAATGTTATATAACATTTGAAAGTAACCATAATAACCTGTTAAATTACTTAAAATATAACATACGAGTATTTTATAACGTTGAGGAAAAAAAGAAGACCTTAAGATGTAAAAAATATGTAATTATTTTATATCACGACGCGGCGTCTTTAAATTTTATTTATTCTTAAGGAACTCATTCACTTAAAGGGCTTTTCCTACTCATTTCCATTAAGCCATTATCCGGTCAAAGTTACATAAAGTTACCGCAAAGTTTGTTCAATTGGGCTCTGATTATCTACGGTTTGTAAACTTCTACCACTGTAAATTATACCGTTACTTGCCTGAAACTTATGCGAGTGATTTAAAGAATGACACGAAAATTGAAATCAGTCACGGGTACCTAGTTGATGAAACATATGCTTTTTTCTATTGTTTCTCCCTACGAAATAAAATTAATTTGAATACTGTAAACAGTGACGCTAAATCAAAATGTAAATTGAAGCTGTCTTTCGCAAATATCATAAAATAAAAAACCTTCAATTTTTATAGAAAATTATAGATACTACAACTGAAAGTATGCTTAATTTACGTATGAAACTTTAAAATTAAACCTACATTGTTCCACAAAGACTCCAGGTCTATCAGAACACAACAAGATCTCTAACATATCCGTCAGTGTGCATTCGTCCACGATGTAATTTTAAGAGATCTATATTTGTAAATTGACGTCCGTAAAAAATGCTTCAGTGTAATTTGTTCCGCCGCTTCTTCTACGCATGCGCTTTGGAAGCGGTAGTAGTTATAATTAGATTTAAGTGATGTGACGTCAATAAGTGATACCTTGTATCCAATTTTGAAAATAAATCTTTTCTATTCTAGTGTCTGTGAAAAATACGACATTAGTTCGGCACATCCCACACTGATTGCGAATCAACCATTAATAATAATCATCACCTATTTAATGACGTTCAAAGCAGACCTACCAACATTGCCAAAAATATTCATTTTTTTTTTCAATAAAATATTTTTCTCCCAATTTGCGTCCCAACGGCGCAGCTGCTGTTTATTTACGAGTTTCATATCGATAAAAACTTTTTGTTCTGAAACAATATATGTATGTAATAAAAAGAACAAATTGTATTTATAAGTCTGCTGAACTTATCTCATAAATTAATGCATTGATAGAAATATATGCTAGAAGAATCATACAAGCAAAGTTAGAAAAAGATTATGAGAAACAGTGATTTACTCGTAAGAAACTTTGTGTCGTATGGTTTCCGGCACGTTAGAATAGGACTACTCCATCTCTTTCCCATAGATAACGTAAAACGCGACTAAGGGAATGGCCAAAAATTTGGGATTCTTCCTGTAGGCGATAGGCCAACAACCTGTCATTATTTTAATTTCAATTCCATTATTTAGTTATACAGTTTAACGTAGCCTTTCTGTCTTTTCGAGTCTGTTGGCTCTGTCTACCCCGCAAGGGATATACGTGATTATATGTATGTATAGATAAAATCACATCTTTATCCCATAAAGGGTAAACCAGAGCCTACAGTTTCAAAAAGAAAAGGCCACGTTCAGATGTATGTCTTAAGATTAAATCAAATGTTTCTAAATCATAATCATGTTTCAATTGTTTCAGACACCCATTCATCAACACCCGTGGTGTGCCTGGTGATAGAAGGCGGCACCAACACCGTGAGGGCCGTGTTGGAATACGTGACTGACACCCCCCCTGTCCCGGTCGTGGTATGTGACGGGAGCGGTCGAGCCGCCGACCTCATTGCTTTTGTTCACAAGTAAGTTTACAGAACACAGCCTCTCGCAATTGAAGGTATATAGATAGATAGAATCACTACATAGTATAAAACAAAGTCGCTATTTAGTCTGTTTGTCTGTATGCTGAAATCTTTAAAATTACGCAACGGATTTTGATGCGGTTTTTTGTAACAGGTAGAGTGAGTCAAGAGGAAGGTTTTTATGTATAATAACATTTATAATTTTGCACCCGTGCGAAGCCGGGGCGGGTCGCTAGTATCCTTTATGGCACATAATTTTTTTAAATATACATATAGCCACGTCTATATCCCTTGAGAGACAGAGCCAACATTCTTGAGAAGACTGAAAAGCCACATACATTTATTATGAAATGAATAGCGGAAAAAAGGAAAAGAGGCAGGAATTAGAGAAAGGTGGTGATGTATGACGAGCTAGTGATTCGTTACACAGTCTTGAACGTTTTTATTTACAAGTAAATCTAAAATCGTACCTTAGACTTTTGACTCAGAAGCGAGCACATAACCACATAACGCATACATACATATGGTCATGTCTATATCCCTTGTGGGGTAGACAGAGCCATGGGAAAAAGATGGAGTGGTCCTATTCTTTTTTGTATTGGTGCCGGGAACCACACGGCACTCAGATGCTCGAAAAAAATCCTTAACCACATCAGTTAGCATTCAAATTTGCGCTAATGTAATTTTTCGTACGTGATTCAGAAAAAGAATGAAAAAAATTTTAAAAAAACTTACCTAAAGACTATTTGGTTACAATTTGAGTCGAAATCGGGTATCTTCGAATTTGAGACCTAAATCACTCTTCTACCTACGCACTTTTATATCAAATGTAGTACTTGATGTATGTTTATAAGGAACATATTTAGAAATCCCTTTCGTGCCCAGACACAATTTACGTTCTCATAATATGTCGTAAGCAACATCACATCTGCAAACAACGGAACGATACTCAAACTCATCGTCAATATTAGCCCACGAGATGAACTTCCACCTCGGGTATCATGAATTTATAATGAGTTTTTATTTTCAACCCGCTTTAGAAGAGATGAAGATTCTCAATTATTTATCTTTTTATTTTTTAGTAAGTAAATATCTGTTGTGAAGATTTTTTTTAAGTTTTCAAGACTTTATAATCTTTTATTTCCTAATTGATTTTTCCTCTACAATTCAATGCTTGTGCAATGATCTGAAAAATAAAAAGTTTAAGATTACTTGAATATAAATTGTGTGTTAAACAATAAAAGCTAAATTAATGATTGATTCCACAAAGGATGAAAACTGAATTTACAAGTTTTACCGTAAACTTAACCATAACTTACCCTTAACTTGTTAATTGGCGATTAATCAAAAACAGACCCGCTTAATCACAACACATGCACAAGTTACAAGATTAAGTTACACGATTAAGTTACAAATTCTGATAGGAACTTGGTTATTGCATATCACGCTTGTTTTGATTAACTTTTACGAGTTAGAAGTAATATAAGTGAGAATACATAAGAATGTGGCCATTATCAATTTGTCACGTGAATTTTATAAAAGACGATTAAGGGAATAAGCATTCTCACCTAGTGCAACAATGATCTAAACTATCGTGTTATTCAAAAAATTTAAATTCTTATTCATTATTATCGGGTCTTTCAACATCACTTAATAATTATCATATCTTTTTCACAACATTGGTTGACGTCAAATAAATTACTTAAACTAAGTTTACTGACGCTTCCAATGCCTCAGTGCAGAAGAAGCGGTAACAAACTACACTGCGGAATTTTCTTCAATATCGTGACATAAATAATTGAAATAAATAATATTTTTTCAATATTTCTTTTTAAGCGACGGGCTAACAATCTGACTATCTTTGAGATGGCATAAGATTCTTGTTCCATTGGAGTCTGATAGAGCCTGATTGCCCTCTAGTCCTTATATTATTCAGTTTTATATACTACTCTGTCAAGAAAGTAGCAGGAAAAGATCAATAATACACAAACTGTTTGTTATTCATCCAAATTTATTTTATCACCTTCAAAATATGCTCCTTTAGAAACGATACACTTACGCCAACGAATAATCCAATCATCAAAACATTTTTTAAACGCTGTTTCCGGAATTGAGGTCAGTTCTCGCCGCGAATTCTCTTTTATGTCTTCTACCGATTGAAAACGGGTGCCACGAAGTGGTAATTTGAGTTTAGGAAAAAGAAAAAAGTCGGCTGGAGCCATATCTGGTGAATATGGTGGTTGCTCGATGGTATTTGTTGAGTGTTTGGTTAAAAATTCGTTCACAATGATGGCCTTGTGCGACGGTGCATTATCATGGTGCAAAATCCAAGAATTTTCTTTCCACAAATCTGGCCTTTTTCGTCGGATTTGCTCTCTTAAACGCCGCATAACACTCAAATAATATTCCTTATTTACCGTTTGACCTTCCGGCAAGAATTCCGAGTGCACAACACCGCGATAGTCAAAGAAAACAGTCAACATGACTTTGACTTTTGAACGACTTTGGCGTGGTTTTTTCGGTTTCGGTTCAGTTGGAAGGCGCCACTCCAAAGCTTGTTGACTAGTTTGCATGTCAAACTCGTAAACCCACGTCTCGTCACCAGTAACAATGCGTTTCATGAATGTTGGGTCGGAATTGACTCGTTCTAGCATGTCCTCAGCGACTCTCATGCGATTGAGTTTTTGATAAAAATTCAGGTCTTTTGGGACTAGCCGAGCGGCAACATGTTTCATACCCAAATTATTAGTTAAAATGGTACGGATCGACTCGTGAGATACAGAAAGTTCGGTGGCTATCTCTCTCAAAGTTGAATGAGGATTTTCAGTCACTATTTCCTTCACTTTTGCGATGTTAACTTCAGTTGCAGACGTTGATGGCCTACCAGAGCGAGGCAAATCTTCCATCACATCTCGACCGCTTTTGAACGCTTTGTACCACTCATAAGCACGAGTTTTTGATAAAGTCGATTCACCGTAAGCCTTCTGTAACATTTTCAGTGACTCCGAACACGATATTCCATTGGCAATGCAAAATTTAAGACAAACTCTTTGTTCGATGTTTTTATCCATTATGAAATTAGCAATACACACTAGATATGATATAACTAAAAATAGCACTGTATTTAATGTAAACAACAGATGCAACTCAAACTCCGCGCCAAAATGGAAAACAGTTGTGCCAATCTAACAACAACAAAAAAAAAACAAAAATTTGAATTTGGAACCATAAATAAATAATCCATTCCCGATAGTTTTCTGACTGAATGTATACGAGTTTCTTGTCTGTTTGCCATGACGTGATGACAGTCGCGACCAACGGTTCGGAAAGCATGAAGAACCTCTGGGAAAATGTGTGCCACTTGCGAGTCCACCCATCCTAGTGTGGTCTTCCACTGAGGTTGCTTAACATATGTAAGCCCTTCAAACGTTCACGCCAATTGGGCTATCGTGCTTATTTTATTATCGACCTAAATAAATATTACATTAAAAATTAAGTGGTATGCCGTGTGGTTCCCAGCACCAATACAAAGAAGAATACGACCACTCCATCACTCTCCCATGGATGTCGTAAAAGGCGACTAAGGGGTAGGCTTATAAACTTGGGATTCTTGTTTTAGGCGATGGGCTAGCAACCCGTCACTATATGAATCTCAATTCTATCTTAAAGCCAAATAGCTGAATGTGGCCTATCAGTGTTTACAAGACTGTTGGCTCTGTCTACCCCGCAAGGGATATAGACGTGATTATATGTATGTTAAATTAATATGTCAAATGGCTGACCAAAGATGAAATTTACAGGTACGCGTCAGAAAGTGGCGAACAGACTGTGCTGGAGTCGATGAGGGATTTCGTGATTGGTACCATTCAGAAGACCTTCGAAGTGGGCCTCCAGCAGGCTGAGTGCCTCTACGGGGAGCTGCTGCAGTGTACCAGGAAGAAGAATTTGGTAAGTTTATTTTTAAGTCCAAAAAATTGATTATTTTCAGGAGATGTGTGGGGCTGAAGACAGAATGCAGGTGACTTACATGCTTTGAAACATAATATACGTTGGTTGTTTAAAATATAATAAAACATACAATCACCACTGTCTGCACCCGACTGAAATGATTTACAGCATGTTTTTATTGTGATTTTTTTTTTATGCACGGCGACGCGTCCCGAAAGTTATTGTTAACTGATTTGAGTGAAAACATCCTCTCCTCTCCTAAGACATCTGGCTAGGCATAGGGGCTATTCATAATTTTATAAATGGTTACTGTTTTCTGTGTAAATATAAATTTTTATAACACATCGGTTTTATATATAAATTGGGCTACTATATGCTGAAGTAGATTTAACAAGGTTCATGTTTCAAATAGTAATTTTGTTGCAACCTCAAAGATAAAACACAAAGGTAGATTTATAAAAATAGGCGATCTTAGCCACTGTATTTAATATTCATGAAATAAGTAAGAAAACAAGTACTCTCTTACACTTCCAAAGTGAACAAATACCTACTTTCGTATTCCCAAGCTTAATTAAGACTAAAACACGAATAGACCTCTTGACACGTAATTTAGGTGGTGATTATTATCTTTGAAAACGATGGAGAATTCACAAAAGGAATTGTCTTTTTCTGATTGGCCTGGGTCATAGATGTTTATCTATATTAGACTTGCTCCTAGCGTTAGTCCCAGCTAAATCCTCACCTCTCTGGAGAATAGCTCGAGGTGTGCCTTTCAACATAATGCTATATTGTCATTTCATTATCGAAATTCCGTGAGCCACGTTTTACACTAAGTCAATCCCGTCTGATCTCCGCAACCTTTGCAGCGGACAGTAAAACCCGTTTGGGATCATGGTTACACATCCAGTTACCTGAATGTTCCTGAAGTTATAGAAGTCCCGAAATTACTTCGAAGCTAACTCAATCTATGTAATTTGTCCCGTATGTCTTTATTTAAATAGATACCTGAGAAAACCCACCTCGTCTCAATTTGATCCTTTATCTGTTACGAGTTTATTATACTAAAGCCATTTCGCGGTGAATTTTAATAAAACCAAACTCTCGTGAGTTTCATAAAACTAAGTTAAGACGTAACTAGTTAACTTATCAGACACAGTTACTTTATTAAGATATATGAATTAATTTAAAGGTAATTCAGTTCGTAATATTTTAGATTTTTATTTTATTTTAATCAATTAACGCTTATCTTTTTCTACGCCATCCGGCGATCAACTCGTAGAAATAAAACCGTCTTTATTATTTTATTAAATCAAATTAATCACTACTCTAACATAATGATCGCTCGGTGACCACGGATCATTGTGACAACATTCGAAACGTTCGAGATAAAAAAAATACGTTACGTACTCTATTTTATTTATTTATAACGTATATAATTTATTAATGGTATCACTACGATTTCTCCTTGCATTTTAGGATTCCACAATGTATAAAGAATCATTATAATCTGCCTGTCCATCTATCTATCAGTTTCACCTTATTTTTAGAATTCTTAGCACTTAAAAGCCGTAATTTGTCATGAAAACAAGTCACGTCGACATAGTGCTAAAATAAAACATGGAACATTTTTTGCACACGTTTTTTCACTCACGTGCCCCATACAGGGGGTGTCACGTATCATTGGATACCTAGGTCTTTCTATATTTAATATTGGTGTATTCCTAGGCTGAATACGTTTGCCAAATTTATGCGCGCCTAACATTTTCCACAAATAAAATATAGGTTCTAGGTTTTTCCCGTACAGGTTTTACGATCTAGAAATGAAATGGATTTTTTTAATGCCTTAAAAGCATTAAGAAATTTGCCAAAGGCTCAAAATTTAATACAGTGGAAGACGAAAATGAAATTATTGCCGGCCCAACTAGCGTGACTTTCTTAGTCAATCCCATTTAGTACCAAAATAAAATGTTATTTTCACATAATATTATGTTCAAACAGACAAAGGCAAAATACCAAAAAATGATTTTCGTTTAGTTTTATTATCATTTGAAGACACACACCCTGAAAAAAGAAAAAAAAAGTTTTTCATTTAACATAACATACATTAACCAGTACTTACCACTTCTTCAGTCTAACATTATTCTGATTACTATGGGCAATAGTTTACGTTGAGCCAATTTCCTGATCGACCACGACCGGCAAGTTTCGGACAAAGACCGGAAACCCCGGACAAGGGCCGGAAACACGACGGAACTTAATTTATTAGACTACCACTGCGAGAGTTTGGGAAATCTTATGATAGATTTGACGAGAGTCTTGCAATAAGTCAGTTAGTGTTATATATTTTCGTACCCTTGTACCTACTTACAAGAGTGCTACTTATTGCTCTTATTTCAATGAAACTCTTCTTTTGCCTTTTTTTTAAGTATCATTTCTTTTTCCTTTATAGTTATGTATTTTGTTTTAACCATAGTATTGGATTTGTCCAAAATATTTGTGAAAGTTCACACACTTTCTTTTTTTTTATCGTTAACTTTGAATCTCTTATATTTATTGTTACTGGCCAGTTGTAAAAAAATAAATGTAGTTTTTATAAGAAAGTTTATCAGTGTATAATTTTATAAGTACTATCTCATTACTGTACAATTAACTGAACGTGATACAGTTTTATTTTTCTCGAGTTATATCGCCAATTACCAAGTTACCATACTAAACAGGAGTGAAAAGGCAATAAGTATATCTTCATAGGATAAATCCTCCTGTGCAATTTTTGCTTGACCTTATTATATTCTTAATTGATGTAGGTACCTATTAGTGTAATATTTTTTCTGTACAATAAAAAATATTAAAACCAAACTCCGTAGACCGAAATAGAATAATATATTTATGATACATAAACATACTGAATAATATATTGCACTCTATATAATGATCAGAAGACTAATGATCGTGTTCAAATAAATAGATTAAAAATAATCACATCGCACGAAAGTAAATATAATCAATCAAGTCTATATTTGAAAAGATAAGAATGGATTCAAATGGATTTATTAAATACAACGTTTTGCACGGACTTCGCTCGCATTGTCTCTAAATAAATTTTTTCCGTAGTGGAAGATACCCTATGTCTTTCTTAGTACTTACTTTTGTATATAACCATCATCATCATTTGAAGAAATTCCAAGCAATTTCTTGTATATATAGGTTATAAATTTAGAAAATAAAAGAGGCGTGGGTTCGTCGTCTCCATGTTTATTTCAGAATGTTTTAATATCGGATCTTAATAGGAAATGCATAAAGTATGAAACAGTGCTTATCGGTAAATTCATAACAATGCCATCTAGTGAAAATCGGTGGAACTACAACGCGGTCAACGTGTTCACCTCTAATAAGTTCTGAGAAATTAATTTAATCATAAGTTTAAGATAAGTTATTTTGTTATAATTTATGTGCAATATAGAGTAATAATAATTTATCTGTTCATCTATCTATTTAACTATATATTTTTTTATTTCATTTTGTCTACATCGCATTAGATAAAGAGAAGTGATTAATATTTTGGGTCGCCAAAATCTTTTAAATATTTCTGTGAGATTATTCTTATATAATTATTAATATCATAAACTGTGTAATAAAAGTCTTAAGGAATAATAATTGCTACATTTATTTTAAAGACATTTCAATTAATTGGCAGGGATTCCGTAAATTCTTCCCGGTTAATTTTGACCAAGATGCCTGATTATAAATTGTAACTGAATCATTCATGTCAAAGATTGAAAACCTCAGAGGGTACGTCTCAAAGAGATTTAAGTTGTAACAACTGTCAAACTTCTAGAGCACTGCCTTAATCTGTGGCAGTTTATCCTTGATTTGTGTCGGAAATTGCTTTTCCCATTTATCGTAATGATCTGTCAAGTTATTATCAAAGTTTTGTTTTGATACACAGATACAGAAATCTGTCTCATTTATGTATATTCTCAATTGCAATTTCAACTTTTCGTGGTATTATTGGAGCAGACTAGTATAGCTTGTAATACTTAACAAGGTGTGAAAGGGCTTGATAATACAATTCCGATAACTCATGTAGAAATTGTCCTGCGTGAATCCATTTAACTGTAAGGTATTTTTAATGTTTTGCATTTTCATTTCGTCGCCTCCTAGATAGCGAGAAGAAACGGAATAGTTTTATTTTATTTTGCCTTCCCAGTAAAATACCTCTCCTGAAAATGTCACGACCTTAAAACATATAGTTAATATTTTTTGTTATCGAAAATCACTTTCTTTTAAGAAACGAAAAGAACACAAATGTTCTTCTGTGATATTTAGTAAAATGAAATGTAAATTTTCGTCATCAACTTGGAGGCTAAATTTTCAAGATTTGATAACGTTCGTAGCATCTCGTAGACGTCGTAGAAATTCGTAGATAGCGTAGCAAGTTATGAGTTCCTACGCCGTCTACGAAGCAACGCGACTTACGACTTATGAGACAATTTTCTCAATTTCAATGTTAATGTCTGATCTTTATATCGTCCACGGTTTTATAAATGTCAAAGTTCAAACAAAAGTCAGCATAGAACCCTTATATGGGACTACAATTTCAATAAAAACCTCTCTCTCAGTGTGAACCATCTCGCTTTTGTCATAGGTTCATTTGTCTAACTTTACCTGCTAGCTCATTTGCTGTTGAGGTTGGTACCAACTCCTAGGTCGCGACCACCAACGCTTTTTCAACTATACCTAACAATATTTTGTGTTTTTGAGAATGTTGTAATGGTCTAGTTGTAAAAGTCTAGTCGAACGTACCTTGACCAAATCGGGTATTTCCTGGCCTAGCTTGCCTTAAGAATAATGAAGCGAGAGGCGTATGCAGGGATCGTGACAATTAGAAAGAAGTCTCTGCGAACCCCTCAGGAAAAAAGCCATTATTTTATTTCTCTATAACAAAGTAACATTAACACCCCCATCAAAAGTTACAATGAGTCTGGATCGAGTATAAACGGAGCAATTCCAAGCATACTTCGGCTTAAACTTTGTGACGTACTGCGGGATTACTTGCAATAACTGATGCCATGAATCCCTGTTAGCAGTAAACGGGATCAATTTACGAAATATGTTTCAAAGTAGCTATTTAAACACTAGCCAAATTTTTGAATAAATTTGTAGGAGAAAAGATTTATATAATCGTATTTATATAGTGAATTGTTTTTAAGTTTTCTTAACCATAAATGGCAAAGAAGAAAAAAAATGGAAGGGATGTATCAGATTTAAGAAGTAAACTTGCTCAGAAAATTTCAATGATTTATATTTCTGTTTAGACTAATTTTAAGGGCTAAAAGCCGCAGTTCAAAGAATTCGAGGGCGCCACCAGATTGCTGCCAATCGTCTCAATAAGATAAAGAGAGAATAAATTTTCGTTACGACTGCGTGTATTGAATCGCGTGAATCAGGCGTCTCAAAAGCTGCTCCTATAGTTCATTTCTTCTTGAATATTATATTATTCTGTGCAATCATATCTTTGTGTTTTTTTATGTTTCTGTATATGTTTTCGTTACAAATTATGCATATAAATATGTTTAAAACACTTATAAAGTGTATTTATAGCATACCTGCACTGTAATATTTCGTCAGTATTAACTTATTACTATTATGTAACCATAGATTTTAATATACCTACCTAATTGAGGTCGCTGAAAAATTTTAACATAATAATTCAAAACATTTTTTTATTTCTCAATAAAAAAATTCTGAATATATATAAAATATAAAAGCTGGTGTACCTAAAGCGATTCCCTGTGGCACGCCACCTGTAGTTTCACCTCGAGGCGTCCATTACAGCGCTAACGAGGCCCGCCCACAAGTCTAACAGATCCATTATAATGCGAGATCCCTCAGGAAAATTATATTCCACAAAAGGTGTGTAATTAGTACGATTGGCGCTCTCAGACGGCGAGTCACGTTTGGTTTAGATTTCGGACTAAAATGATGAGAGTTTGGGGTGATGTATCATCAAATGAGAAATTTGGGTGAACAATTTTTGTCAGTAGTTTATTCGTGATACGTGAACAAGCAGAAAGACATAAATTTACCACAGGTTTTAGGTTATATATTTTTTCCCTTCAGAAATCCCCAAAATGCTTTCCTATAGGTTTAAAATATCTATTATTTCGCATATTTCTAGCTTTTGCATCAGGTTTGCAAATACCTCCTATGCCATGTGGTTGCCGGCACCAATGGAAAAAAGAATAGGACCACTACTTCTCTTTTCCATGGATATCGTAAAATGTGACTAAGAGATAGGCTTGTGAACTTGGGAGTCTTCTTTTAGGCGATGTGCTAGTAACCTGTCACTATTTGAATCTCAATTCTATCTTTAAGCCAAAAAGCTGAACGTGGCCTATCAGTATTTTCAAGACTGTTGGCTCTGTCTACCGCGCAAGGGATATTTTTCACACGTTTCAATTCTTCCAATCCAATATCTTTCGTCCTTTGTTCAATCTACGTTTCAAACGGATCATATAATCCAAATGAAACCAGAGATAAAATCCCACGCCTAATTCTTTACAAATGTATACAAATAATGGAATGTGCACCTTGTTACTTTGATGTTGAGTTGTAAATCGGATTACTGTATTTCACAGATCGCATTGAAAGAACACCTTTTTGTGAAGTGTAAAAGCGCAATTAACTGCCCTTGACATGAAATTGTCGTGATTCTTTTAGGGTGTACGTAGAATTCGAACACTTTTGATTTTGGACCTTAACTTCACGGTGTAAGGTTACAATTTATAAAGTACGTGGGCATATTTTTACATACGTATTTAATTCTTTTTTGCATTAATGCCGAAAACCACACGGCAAAAAAATCTTATAATACCTATATAGCTTTGTATGCGAACATGTTATAACTTATTCGTATTTCCTCATGTTTACATATCGCCAAGCACTGAATTCGATGACAGTCACAAATTAAGGTTCTTACAGATATTAATATTCGGTTCTATTGGTACAATGTTGCCGTCTGGTGATCTTCTCTTAACTGGTGAAGTAGCAGGAGAAATATTCAATATTCGTAGCTGGTTATCTAAGGTCGGTTGCAAAGAACAATTACTAAAGGTTTAGGTTAGAGTTAAAAAATGGATATCATAGGAATGTAAAGTTTTTGAAATTTCTTTATGAGAACGAAAAAGGACCGCTGTTTAGTTGTAATATTGTTCAAAAATATTTAAGCTATCTCTCAAAAGTAGATAAAGCTATAATTTTTAGACAACATCTCTCTGCATAAACAAATTAATATTTTAATAAGCTTCTGAAATGCTGATAAAATCGTATTTTTATATATTAGATCAGCTTAAACCCAAACAATAAACTGTGTCTGGTACACAGTTTATTGTTTAGGTTTAAGCTGAAAAATACCTATGCTTTTACAAACAAATAATTTGATAGATTGATTAATATGGAATATTTAAGACTGGGTTTGGTTTTGTAACCTCAATATTTGCGTCAAAGTGAACTGAAGCTAACACTATTTACATCAGCCGGTAAACATTGACACGAGCCATGCAACGGGCTCTTAACAGGGTGATTTTCACTTTAGATATCCCACTTTATTTGTTTCACATACAATTAGGATGTATACTCGTAGTTTAGTGATTTTACTGCTTATAAATACTAAGATATTTCGTTATTGTCTGAAAACTGAGACGCTGCGCGCCAGAAAAATTGATAAGGGTAATAAAAGAAAGCGGACTATAGGCCTTGAGCAACGAAAGATGAGAGGGAAAGAGAGTAACGTCAAAAATCCTAAAACTAGTTGTATTTGGAAAGATAATGTAATCGTTTTTAAATTTCTCCTATTATCTCTTTGTCCAGATCACGGTGTTCCGAATCCAAGAGCGCGCGGAAGGCGGCGAGGTCCAGGAGTTGGACCAGGTGATCCTGACGGCTCTGTTCAGGGCGCAGCACCTGTCTCCGAGCGAGCAGCTGTCCCTGGCCCTGACATGGAACCGGGTGGATATCGCCAGGTCGGAGATCTTCGTCTATGGACAGGAGTGGCCGCCGGGTAAGAAACTCATATTGAGTATTTCTCCTATTTTCAGAGCTTTACATATGGCAGGAACACACATACATACATATATTCACGTCGATATCCCGTACGGGGTAGATAGAGCCACCAGTCTTGAAAAGACTGATAGGCCACGTTCAGCTCTTTGGCTTGATGATAGAATTAACAAGTAAAGAATACTAACAATTTCGACACATGTTAAATTTATATGCTAACTATAAGGTGGAAATTTAGAAACATACAGAAAAATATAATAAAGTTCTCTCTGTATATGTTTTCGACGATATATAAAAATAGGTACGTGAATGTTTAAAAGTACTTGACAATGACCTTTTACCACAATTTATTTAAAGCCATTTCAAGAAATAAAACTGAAGTTACACTGGCATTCTGCAAAATATGTTAGACATTTTACATAATAAGCACTGTTTATATGCGGTTTAAATTATACACCGTATTAAGTCTTGAAGGTTGATAAAGTTGATTGTATAATGTAACTACACCTACACTGTTAGAGCTAAGTGAGCAAGTGCTTTATAAAAATTCATGCGAAATTAAAGTTGAAGGTTGTTCGAAATATTTTTCTAACCCTAGTTTTATGGTAATTTCTTTATGGAATTATTATGGAATAATTAACATTTTTTCTTTTCATTATTGACGCAGAACTCATACATAAGAGATGTCAAATTGAAACCTCCTCCTTTTAAACATACATACATATCATCACGTCTATATCTCTTGCGGAATAGACGGTGTAGCGAAAGCGACGATTTAATTTTCAGCAGTAACAGTCACAGGTTGCTAGTCCATTGCATAGGAAGAATCCCAAATTTATCATCTTTTACGACATCCATGGCAAAGAGTTAAAGTTTTCCTATTTTTTTCTATTGGTGCCGGGAACCACATGGCAATATCTTCTATAATATTATTTATTGATCTATTTTGAAATATATATTTGAAACTAGCTATATAACTTAGATTAAGTCTGATCTCAATGATAAAAATTGTTTCAACTCTGAACAATTCATTGTAAGTTACAAGCTGCTTAGCAACTTTTCTATTAAAAACTTTGCGATATCAATCTTAAAGTTTTCTCTGAGAGCTTATCTATTACCTCTTATAACCCATTCAATTTTCTTGTTAAGATTGTAGAAACGATAGTTTAACTAATCTTAAAATAATACATATATAATCACGTCTTTATCACTTGCGGAGAAGACAGAGCCTGATATGTCCTGATAAGTCCTGAAAAGACTAAAAGGCCACGTTCAACTGTAAGATGGGTTCATGATTGAATTGAGATTCAAATAGTGACATATTGCTAGCCTATCGCCTACAAGAGAAATCCCACGTTTATAAGGCTATCCCTTAGTCGACTTCTTATCGATGGGAAAGATATAAGCGGGAAACCACACGGTTCTTTAGAATAGAAAATCAATATTTTCCTAAGGAGAAAAAAAGAACGAAGTAAAGTTTACTGAGTTCGATTTAAGTGTAGGTAGTCTTCATAGAATATTAGTTCTAGCCCCTGGCTTCGTCCGCACAAATTAATATTGTAAAGTTTCATTATAATCCGTTTAGAAGATTTTGAGTGAAAAAGAGACAAATACAAATCCACATAGTCTAACAAACTGAATATACTGGTCAAATTTAATTACACAAATTAATCCCTAAAGTAAGTTCGAGACTTGTGTTATATGACAGCTAACTCAATTATTGCGTATTTTTTTTTAATTCACTGATGGCATAGTTATTTAAAAGAAATTGACCATATTTAACATGTACATTCTTATAATATTTTCAATTGATATAAAGTATTCATGGTGTCAAAATTAAAACTAAATATCACGTGTATTCAATCATGTTATAGTGTATTTCTCTTGTTTAAGACTTCGTCAACATCCCTTTTGTTTTGTGTTTTGCTAACCTTACTATCCATAAGTATAGTATACTCATAGTAATCATTTCTCTACCACTCATATAGTATATATGAGTGGTAGAGAAATTATTTTAGTGTAGTTTTCAGGCTCATGAAGTTGGAAATAAATAAATGAAAACGAATTTGTAACAGATATTCTAGAAATAGTAAAAACTTATTATCCTTATCTTTAAACGCATTGTTCCAGCAAAATAGCTAAAGCCGTTTTCTTAGGGCTTATAAGTTATCAGAAATCGATTAAGTTCTTAATTAAAGGATCTTAATGGCTTTCACTCAAATATCTGGTTCAGACTGTCATTACTTCAGTCATAAAATGTTGAGATTGCAGAATTAATAATTATTGGACTTTTATACTAGCTAATTTTATTCTGGTTATTCGTTCTCGTAAGAAAATTATCATGCCTTATCAAGAATAATGACAAACTGTAAGCCTAACAGCGAAATTCTTATAATTTTTTTTTTGTATATATATTTTTTTTCAATCACGCGGTAATGGATCGTTTTCATTTTATGATAAATTATATGATGGTTATATTTTAAATATCCCTCTTCTTTTGCCTTCCTTATCATATAATGATGCATAATAAGTAGGTATTCAAATTTAAAAGTTTTATTCATTTTGAAAGGATATTTCAACATCACTTAATAATTGTTATATAGTTTGGTTTCACAACGTTGGTTGATGTCAAATAAATTACTTAAAACTTAAGTTTACTGCCGCCAAAGCGTCAGTGCAGAAGAAGCGGCAACAAACTGCACTGCAGCATCTTAGTCAATAACGTCAACTTCATGTGTACGTGAAACTTATACTTTTGTGAGACTTCTACAACCTCCGTATATTTAGCACGGGCTTAACGTCATCTTAACGTCTCAAGAAACTAATAACGACTACTTTTAATTCTTAAGCTTTCAAAGTAAACCACGGATAAATTGTAAATCAAAAAAGTCTACTTTTTGTTCGAATTATTTTTCATTATTAATTGGAATGACCAATACAGCCTATATTCCGTCTCAATTAGTCAAATAAATATGTTTATTGTATTTATTTAAATATTTATTGAACCTTTAAGGTGCACTAGGTGGACTTAATGCTACAGCAATCTCTACCAATCAACCTTTAGCGAAAAGTAAACAGATAAATAATCCGGTGACAATTTAAGAGTGAAAAAATACACAAATTTTGTATTCATTACTATAAATCTATACTAATATTATAAAGCTGAAGAGTTTGTTTTGTTTGTTTGTTTGTTTGTTTAAACGCGCTAATCTCAGAAACTACTGAACCGATTTCAATAATTCTTTCACTGTTAGATAGTCTATTTATCGAGGAAGGCTATAGGCTACATTTTATCCCGGATTTCCTACGGGAAACATCAACAATGCAGGTGAAAGTTGAATGAGTCGGCCATCTGCGAGCTTTCCACGCGAACGCTGCGCAAACCAACAAAGATATAGAAAAATAATGTACTAAAGATGTGAAGTACTCATTTTTTGCCACAAAAAAGTCAGCGAGAGCATATATCTATCTCTTAAGGTTTACTTACAATAACCATTTTTATGTTTAATTTTTAAGATTATTTTTTCATTATAAACATAAGTTATTTTGAAACCAATTTTCTTTAATTCAGTATTAATCCTTATCCAAATAAATATGTTTATTACTTTTGGCTTTTCATGTAGACTAAAATTGCCATTTACAGTATATAAATCAGACGAATAGGTTTTGAGATATAGTCGTTATAAGCAATTTGCAGCGAAACATTTAATACGGCGAACCAGCGTTCTTTCTAATACGCGTGACCGCCTGACCGAGAAATAAATATGATGCCCAAAATAACTATTCCACGCGGACGAAGTCGCGGGCACAGCTAGTATAATATATGCACGCAAAGCAAAAGTAAATATGAATGATGTCTCCATACTATTTATATAATTGCTTCAAAGCTATAAGGAAAAATAATTTTCCAAATAAATACTGCAAAGGAAAATTATTATTTTTTAATTAATTGCATACAATTTATATACCAAATGTATTATTATCATTAGTATAACCTATTTATACAAAAAAAGGATGTTGAAAAAACATACGGTCGAATTGAGAACCTTCTCCTTTTTTTCTCGGTTAAAAATACTAAAAATTTGTAATATTGTCTTACTCAATGATTAATTCCGTGAAATGACAAATCCCATTGACATCAAAATTTCCACGTTCCATATCAAGATTTCTTTTTACTCCGAAGCCTCACGTCTAAAAGACTTTGACATTAGTAATTAAAGCCACATAGGATTCCTCATCGTGCGGTGTAAATTTTGAGGTTTCGCTCGTCGTCCCTAGCGAAATAATGGTTGCTTACTCCAGCTCACCGCATTCACAAAACATCTAATTTACAGACATCCAATCCGGATGTGAAGTGTAATGGAAACGTTAAAAATATGGTTAATTTTAAGCCGGGAATAATCCATGATAGCATTTTATAAGTATCATTGTTCTTTTTGTTTTTTTGTTTAGTTTTTTTAGTTTAATTATTTTTAATGTAAATTATTTTTTTTACATGATCGTCAAAAAACATTGGATTTACTCAAACTGTTTATTATGTGTCATTTATGTGTGTAAATAAGTAACGTTAATAAAATTTTTGACATCGTATTGTTACATAAACCACATACACACATACTTATAATCACGCGTCGTTTAAATCTTTTCATTGAATGTGACCTAAACGTGATCGTGACCTCGTTACCTAAAATTCTAAACTTAATTCACGTGATTTTTTTTCTAAATATATATTAGTTTTCTTCTGCTTTCTCTGCAATTTGTAACTTACTGTGAGGAAATATTGCTGGAATAGAGAAAATATGTCAGAGGCAGAATCCGAGGTAAAAACATATATTTCTTAGAAAGAAAGCTTATTATGTTTCATTTTTATCAAAGGTATTTAAGTCTTTGCCTTTGCAGTACAAACAGAAATTAAATTTAATTTATAATCTATGGTATTTACATTATAATATTTTGCAGACTTTGATTAAAATCAAACTATTAACTTAAAAGTTACACCTTTGGATTAGTAATAGCATACATATATGTTTTTAATCACATTGTCTTTAAATATTTTTAAAGATTTACTAAATAAGTAGTTTCAATCTTACCTCTTTTTAGGTACGATACTGGCTAGTTGAAAAAAAAGTTTTTTTTATATACAGAATTTTAGTGAAAAAATTCAAATATTTATTTTTAGTTTATTACTTAGTAAACACTCATTACTTCGATATTTAACATAATAAATAAGGCGCTTATTACGCATATGCTACTAACATGCCTGTTAATTAATGCGATCTATTCAAATACAAATATTTTATTTCGATCTGTCCACAATGCGTTTTTTTTTCAAATCAAATCAAATCGTTTATTTTGTGAACATAGGTTATTATAGTTATATATACATACATATATACGTTAGTCTTTTAGATACAATCTCAACTTAAGAAACTAGTATCAGTAACAAAATAATGCTTAATTTTTGCAGGTGCCCTCGACGAAGCTATGATGCAAGCCCTTGAACACGACAGGATAGATTTCGTGAAGCTTCTCCTGGAGAATGGAGTTTCCATGAGGAAGTTCCTCACCATACCTCGTCTGGAGGAGCTGTACAACACCAAGAGCGGGCCAAGCAATACCCTCAGATACATCCTGAGGGACGTCAGACCTCATCTTCCTAGGGGATATGTGTACACGCTCCATGATATAGGGTTGGTGATCAACAAGCTGATGGGAGGGGCATACAGGTGAGGGTTTTGTTATGTTTTGTTGGAAGACTTTAAATAATCATCTGGAGCTTGTTTGGTTGTAAAAAATTGACCCAAAAACAATCAAGATCAAGAAGATTTTAGTCCATCCAAACTAAAAGAGAGAATTTTACTTGTATTTTTGTTTGCAACGAATAACCTCAAAAACCTAAAGGTTGATTGTGACTTAGCACATAGGCAACATTTTTTCTAGAAATTCTCACAAAAGCGAAGCCATGTCTAAAAGCTAGTTAATAATATAATTAGAAACTCCTTTCTGACTACTGCATTCTCGAATTATGTCGTGTTATATCAGGAAATGAGTACAACTCTTTTGTTCAAGTCACGCCGTGAAAAATGGAAAATGCTGGCATCTTCAACGTAAAATAATTAAGATACAGAAAAATCAACCGACCACACTATCCCACTGCGGTTCATTCAGACTTTTCTTATATATTTATAAAAAAAACTTGAGAGTTTTCTTTTAGGCGATAAGTTAGAAACCTGTCTTTCTTACTGTTTGAGTCTCAACTCCTTTATTTAACCATTAGCCACTCGCGTCGGCTTTACACGGGTAGCATTTAATTTAAGATATAAACCTATCTCAGAATTTTTTTTTCCAATATTTCAAGTAAGAACAAAATCCGTCCACTAGCGCAAACTTTCCGAGATTAGCGCATACTTACAGACAGAGACATCATACAAATAAACTTGAACTTTTTGTCTTTTCAAGAGATTTGGCTCTGTCTATCTCATAAAATATAAAGACGTGATAATGTGTTTATGTGTAAAACAAGTATTAAACGAAATTTATTCTCAATAAAATATTTTTTATTTAACTTGTACTTTGATTAAAGAAGCAATTCTGTACCATCCATATTTTAACCTCTTCTTGTAGAAACACATTACTTATGACTCTCTGTGTGATAGCACTGTCTTGTCTATTCCACGCGAACTGTTTGAATCGTTAGTATTCCTAGAACTGACAGTACATTACATTCCACTTCTATATTTTAGTACACCTGTTTTAAAACCTACAAAATGTAAACACATTTTGTACATTTTGCTGTGGATTTAGTACAATTGCTATAAATGTAGTAAAGGTTATAGGTTGTGTTCCCTGTTAGTTTTTTTCCTTTTCCTCTTGAAACACATCACATCTCTGAAGAGAATCACGGAATGCACCTTTGACCAGATCCTTGTTGGGATTAGTAAGGTTTTTACACGAAGCGACTCTGACCTTCTAACCAACCCATATAGATATAGATACATACATACATATAATCACGTCTATATCCCATGCGGGGTAGACAGAGCCAACAGTCTTGAAAAGACTGAAAGGACACGTTCAGCTGTTTGCCTTAATGAAAGAATTGAGATTTAAATAGTGACAGGTTGCAAACCCATCGTCTAAAAGAAGAATCCCAAGTTAATAAGCCTTTCCCTTAGTGGCTTTTACGGCATCCATAGAAACGAGATGGAGTGGTTCTATTCTTTTTTTTATTGGTGCCGGGGACCACACGGCATATTAGATCGTATTATTATATCCAGTTGCCTGAATTGTAGTTTCTCACGTCGTCAGAGCATCGAAAATCACAACACAGAGGTACTATTAAAAATCATATCTCTATACTTATCAGTTACTATTCATATTTTTTTCAGAATACGTATCTTGGAATTTCTAATATATCTCAAAGCCCAGACCGCGGTCTAAACTTCTTTACTTTTAGGAAAAGTTATGTCTGTACTTGAAAGTTTCGACTCCACCGGTCCAGAAATAACTACCTTTTGGGCTCCCCTGGGAAATATCCAATATTCCATGTTAGCTTACTTCAAAATCTCATTTCAATTTTCTGATCCTCTCCGAAAAAATGAGTGAATTAAGTTCAAACTTATTTACATACATAATCACGTCTATATTTCTTGCGAGGTAGACAACCAACACCTTGTTTACTTTAGTGAAATCATGCTTGTATTGTAATAATTTTAATTTCTGTGCGTTATATTTTTGCACCAACTTTCCCAATTGATAATACATGTATCCCTCTTTATTCCCGGTTGCACCGTCCTCTGTAGTGATTTTCGCCGTTCTAATTTTTACCACCTCGCTAATACACCATTAATGTTCATAGTTTCGGTTTTATTTTTTTTTGTGTTTGTTACACGTGATTCATGGAACAAGGAACAAACCAATATTTTTTTTTAATATTGTGTTTATATTTGATTCTCGTAAATCATCACTCAATCACAATAATAATAATATTACAATTTCAAAAATACTATAAACAAATTCACCGAGTAGTACGGACATAAGTATAGATTTTTCTAACGAAACTGTAAAAAAATATTCTGATATAATAAAACAGTATTCCTTTACTTTTTGAAGAAAATTTATTAACCTAACGTAACGGAGCAGGGATATAGAAAATGAGATGATCGAGCAAATGTTGGCTTTTCATTGAGAATGGAAGGCGGGTGACAATATTGCGAATGGCGACGGAACCTTATGCAATAAAATTGTCTATTAGGAGTCGTAGAGAAAATGTAGACCATTTTTTCTTTGAAATGGCTGTGTAACTACTTAAATAAGCATTATTACCATACATTATTATAACATCACATGCATTGAATATCAATGAAGCCATGTGTAACTCTGTATCAATATTAATAAATAGGAACCAATGTTTTTTTTAGCATAAGAAACATTGTGAGAAAATACAGTTCAGAAGATTAAATGCCAATCATCGACTATAATTACATGATCTTTCCAACCCTGCATCATGGTCATGAATGAAACCAAGATTCTTCGCAGGAAGGGCATAACTAGGACAGGGTTGTGACCATATGATCTTTCGCCAAATATAGCGCTAAACGTAAAGAAAGTGAAGTTTTCATTTTATCTGAAAAGTTAATAAAATCTTAAGAAAATATCTTTAATTATTTAGTTAAACCCGGTGGTAACTTAAAAACAACTTTTTAAGTTACCACCGCAGAAAGATTAATTTTACATGTAAGTAAGGAGTAATAATATAAACTAAATCTAAATTTACGAAGCATGAATATATTAAAACCATCTGCTGTAAATAAACGAGAAACCAAAAGATTTTTAGAATAGACAAGACACCATCATAGACACAAACATATTTCTTTTTTAAATGACTCTGTTTTACTGCATAGCAACCAAAAACGAAGGAGTGCAGCAATTTGCAAATTATAAATCCAACACCATCTTTGTCATAGGTGCTACTACACTCGCCGCAAGTTCCGTCCGATCTACGCCAAGGTGATGAACAAGAGCGTCAACGTTCACCGCAACAGTGCTTCCTTCACCCGCCACAACGCCGGAGGCTTATCTCTTATCACCGGGTTCATGCCAGTCACCACCGAGATGGCATTGTTCGACTATCCTTTCAACGAATTGTTGGTGAGTGTTTCCAGCCTGATCTCAGCAATCAGTAGGAAAACGAAATCCATATAGGAACTTGGTTACACATGCAGTTGCCTTATTGGGCAAATATTTTCACGGTGTTTTTGGAAAATTATATATTGTAAAGGTGTAAAAAGTAATTTTATTGTGATAATTCTTTGGACAGGTAATCCGATAGACAGCTTAACCCCTCGTTTTCTGATCTAGATGTGGGCAGTGCTAACAAAGCGTCATCAGATGGCCTTGCTGATGTGGACTCATGGCGAAGAAGCTCTGGCTAAGTCACTGGTGGCCTGCAAATTATATAAAGCCATGGCCCACGAAGCAGCCGAAGATGATATGGAGACAGAGGTCTATGAGGAACTGAGGCATTATGGCAAGGAGTTTGAGAATAAAGGTGATAATCTACTTCTCTGTTCCAACGGTGTCTATAAAATTATATCAACACATTTTATTACGGTTACTCTTTTCTTTTCAGCGCTAGAATTATTAGATTACTGCTATCGACAAGATGACGATCAGGCTCAGCAATTATTGACTTGTGAACTCCAAAACTGGTCTGGACAGACGTGTCTGAGTCTAGCCGTAGCAGCGAACCATAGAGCATTATTGGCCCATCCGTGCTCGCAAATAATCTTAGCAGATCTTTGGATGGGTGGCCTTAGAACTAGAAAAAATACAAATTTAAAGGTAATATTTTATCTGTAACGTTTTGACATTTCTCTTTTTTTTCATCTTGTTAACGCACAGACTTATTATAGGCACGAGCATTGTAGTTTCAGTGTTAGTTCTTGGCTACACTCTGGATATTTTGATATATTTATTAATTGGCATATGATCTGTATGGAAATCTGGTTAGCATTCAGAGGTGTCACATTCGTTTCCGAAATAATCTTACAAAACATAAGAAATTCCCTTAGATTTAGTGAATAATGTTTTGTTTTTAAAATATTATGAATTTATCTTTTTCGAATGAATCAAAGGTCATTTGTGGCAATATGAAACATAAGTTAACTCGTATAATTCGTTTTTTGTGGGAAATGTAAAAATCGGAAACAATTTTTTATTTAAAAAAATTTCTGACCCAGATGTCCATAGGGGAATGCGAATCATATGTCAATGATAAAAAAAGGGAATATGTTGTTAAATTTTAACAATAAAATGATGTGCCACATTTAACTCTTTTTATATCATCCATGAGTGGAGCCTTTATGTTAGAAAATAACATTTTAACGTTACTTGAAATCATTTTGAGTATTTTAAAAATAATTGATGTCTGTGAGTCAATGAGCTTCATGAATTGGACTGCATGCGATGCATTTTACGACGCCGATTATGCAAATCAATGCCAAGAATAATTTTTAATGGAAGTTAATATTTGGCATAATTATCAAAATGTACATTTGAAAACAGTTTGACCTAAGCTTGCGTGCTATGTGAGATGTCCCCGAATTTTTTTCTCGCATTTTCACTGTTTCGTATTTTTCCAATCACTTCACAGTTTTGTTTATTTTGCAATATTCTTTGAAGCAAATTTCGCAAAAGAAATTTAAGGCGCACTTTAACTCTTCTATCAATTATCATTTCTAATTTCTTAGTTGTCATCAAATTTACCACGGTCTTCATTAGTTTTATTTGCATTTAGCAATTGTTTCGCTTTAAATTTCTTTTCGTACTTGGCTGTCCACTTTCGCGTAACCGACGTCCCGTTTCGATTAGATGAACGTAGCATGAACGCTTAAGTCAAAGTGAATTGGCATCGTTCGAGCAGCGTATCTTTGCCACATCGGCTTTGTCGTGATGTCAAGGTAATTCTGAGCCTGCTGTGTCCACTCTACATTCTCCAACTGGAGTTCAAGTCGAAGGAAGAGTTGCAGCTGATGCCGCAGACGGAGGAGGAGCACCTGGAGAACGAGAGCATGGAAGATGATAGGAGCACTAAGGATCCAAACGACGCGGAGGTAAAGTTTCCCATTCTGTTGCCTCTCATTTTGCTTTCACAACCATTAATGACTAATTTGTGCCATACAATAAGGTTAAGGGTTTCATTGCAGTCTTAGACTATTTTGATGGTTTAGATGTTTGGGGGATTTGCGCCACAAAGTTTGTAATGTTTCACTGCAGCCTTAACATACTGCTATAACTATTGCAACAAGTTTAAGATAGTTGTTTCATAGAACCAGACTGCAAGATAATAGATGTTTTAAATTAAGAAGTACAATTTCTTTTCTAATAAGATTCAACAAGAAAGAAGAATTAATACTTAAATAAATTGTATACACAGGAACAATGTGAAAAATTTTAGAACTTTGATCTATTGCTTTTAATTCAATACGTACATATAATTCTAAACAATAGTTTCATTAAACAAAATTGCGTAATGCAGATTGGCGTTGTGAAAAGGCGTACACTTTCTATCAAGAAGATAATTCCTCCGGGACAACAGAATAAGGCTTCGAAGGTAGCTCGCCTATGACGTGATCTATTGTGATACGAACACAAAACTGCACCAAGCCAATACCTACTTACTACATTAGCCTTTACGACTTTCAAATTAAGTGGAAAAATTTTATTTTATATAAATTTTTTATCTATCTTCTGAAAGCTGCTATGCTAAATGCTATCTGTTCAGTTTTAAACTTGTTGCTGTGTTTTTAAAATTACTGGTGGGTCTGACTTAACTATCTTTTATTTTCATGTGGATAGCGTAAAATTTAGAATTTATCTTAGAAAAAATATAGAAGATTACGTTAAATTATTGATTTAAATCAAAAATAGAAACAGAAATGCCACGTGTGCAAATTTCGTGCGTTTCACAACTACCATTCCACAAAACAGAATTTGGTCGATCGTGGTATTTTCAATTTGTTCTTTTTTCGAAACTATTAATATTGACTTACTTTTACCGGAGCAGTAAAGACTAATGTGGATGATTGGCTATTCTGTTTTACATATATGCAATACTAAATGATGTGGTAGATATTCACTCTTATAACAAGATGTTTACGATATTTGTCACTGATCTTTTTGTATGCAAATACACAATGTGCTGACGATATGTAGGTACCATTTTATTACGTAAAAGAAAAAAGAACTAAAATGTTTTATGTGATAATGTTAAGTATTTGGTAAATTACATTAAGACAATAATTAAAAAGGATCATCAAATCAGTTTCATAATAATGCCTAAAAGATCAAACAGAAAAAAATTATGTTTGATTTCCAAGAACGAATAACAAACTTAATTTTTGAATGAATTACATAGTTAATTAAATCTTATTTAATTCAGTTCTCAAACAGATTCAAGTTTATCACACTAAATTAAATCTTAAAGATTTGTGTGTCAATTTTAATACATCACAAGGGAAATATTACATTTACTTAATCTCAACAAATTAGGTATAGGCCTGTGTTTAATATAATTAAGGGACCGTTACCCATAACCGTAAACAATTTACCTCAACAATCACCATTACCCAAATGGTTTATTGCAAATTGTGTCCTCACGGTACATGTTGTATAGTAAACGTCACGGCATTCACAATACATGTTTTAGAGCATAGTATGTTAAAGGAAAATAGTCTATATTGTGTTCGTATTACGGTACAAGCACTCGCTCACCTATTTTAAAGGCGAAGCTTTGCGTCTAAGTAGGCTTCCGTTGCGTTTCGTCTCATGTTCCTCAACCTCTTCCTTTATTCCTTGAAGCCTTTTTATAGACACCGTTATCCGTTTATGTCTCGCCTTGAATTTTACCACGCCACCTACTCATTCAGACATATAAAGTTACAGCCCTATTCTTTTTTAACCAATATCCAAATTACTTTTCCGTATATTGAGGTGACTACTTTTATGTGTAACAATTTTATTGGAAACCTTAATATCTGTGACTTTAATAACATATATTAAAAGCCAAGGTGATACATCAACGGTAACATTGAAACTTTCATGACCCAAATTTTCGTCGATGTGGTAGTTAGTTTTGTTATTAGTACAAATTGATGTGGAGCTATTCTGATGTTGCGATATTTTTTGTCTTTATGTACAACGCTTTTTGATAAAACCAATTTAGACGTCTCAAATATATAACATCTTTTATGTCATGCTTTCCTGTTGGAGATAATATTTAAGCTACTTCTGTGGATTCGTTTAAATTGGCTTCCGCTTCTTATCTTCCTATTAATTCTTTTACATTAATTAAATATTTTGCATTATCAATATTAATATCTTTACCATCGTATCTCAGCTTATTAATATCGCGAATGCTCTATTTATATTTGAAATTCTTAATTTTATCCACGGTTGATCATATGGTTGTAATGTTAATATGTCTGGACTCAAGCAGGCGTTGATTGGCTCAGGGGCCGAATGTGAAACTCGGGTTGATCAGAACGGGAAAGTTGGTAAAATAGGGTGGGAGCCCTCGTACAGGGAGCTGCCTGAACATCACGCCCCGGAGGACAAGAGGATGAGGCCGCTAAGACTGAGGAAGAAGATTTACGAGTTCTTCACAGCGCCTATCACGAAGTTCTGGGCCGATTCGGTGAGTAGATATTTTATTTTTTATACTAATAGTACAGAGGTTGTTTGTAACTGTGACTGTTTGTTTGTAAGGGGTAATGGTCGAAATACTAACGAACATGTATGTAACACGGACGAAGCCGTGGCGGGCCGCTAGTACTGAATATTTTAGGATAATTTAATATAATATTGAGATGAACTGCGAACCTTAGTTATTTCGACACAATACGAATACTTAAATACTCTCCTTATTAAGTTTCAATAATAATAACGAGTAATTAGCTGAAACTGAATTTCTCCTTGTAGTATATAATGTGGCTTTTCCATCTATTTGAGACATTTTTCTGATACCTCGCATATTTCTCATACTTTTTCATGCTAGTAGTTAAAGCGGAAATCGTACTAGTAGAAGCAGTTTTACTCTAATATGTCAGTAAGGTCAACCAATTATGATAACAATTCTCCAGTCACTTCAACAGTTTAAATGTATGATGTTACTTAAACTTTTCGCATAAAACCAAATTAATGATGCCCAGACTTTTATACAAAAGTTTTAACTTGTAATCTTTTAAATTGCGAGGTGACTTAAGAGCGTAATTTATCACTGTTGTTTTTTATCCGCCGTAAACATAGATATAAAAGGGCTAGATTGGCACCATTCATTCTCGAAGGATAACAGAGAGAGAGATCGTACAAGCGTGTTTCTGTTTGAGATTCCACCCTTGAGATTAAAAATACTTTTTTTTACTTATTTAATTAGACACCATCGCTGATTGACCGTGTGGTACGGCAACAGGATTTTAAATAAGACTGCTTTTAAAGTCGACTAAAGGAATAAAGCACTATCATCTTCAATAAGCGTACATGCTGCTTCTGAAAAATCTTAGTGTGTCCTCAATCAAGGGAAAGGTAAAATAGGGAAAGGCTTCTCGGGTTTCTTTCTTTTTTGGGTTATTATTAATTTATTTAAACTTTATTATACGAAATACAAATGTATAGCACAATTGGCGGAATTAATGCTATACGCATTATCTACCAGTCTACGATTGGGTCTGACAGAGAAATTCTTAGTGCGTCGTCGTCTTTAGATTAGAAGACTTACATCACAGTACATTTTAACAGTGTTCGCTTAAGTGTATTACCACATATTTTTAGAACTTTATAAAATAGATTGCCCAATTGGCGTGAACGTTTGAAGCGTTTATGTATATTTAGCATCCCTGGATGGAGTTCCCACTTGGATGACCACAAGGGGCACAAAATTTTCTCAAGCTGGAAGAGCTTGAGAGCATCTTCTTCTTCTCCATCCTGAAGATGCATTTCCTGATCTATTATCAGTTTAGCCATTTACACAACAAACAATAACATTTTAATATTGCCGATCTAGCGTCTATTTTAAATCTATGGGCATAATGGATACAGGCAGCCCTGACATTCATTTGCTTTTTATCGTTCGGGGTAAACAAAAGTTAATTACTTCGTCAATGATTCAACAAAGTGTACGTCGCACAGCCCTTAATACAAAAGGCTCAAAATATTAAAATTTGTCAACCTTACACAATTACATAGGACACACTTAATATAGGACAATATACCAATCTGTATATTGTCCTATATTAAGTTAGTTCAGTAGTAAGTTCGAGACTTGTGTTATGGTATATTAACACAAAGATACCATATTAAGAAACATCTTACACAATAAACAAATAAAACCCAAGCTAATGAGAAAAAGTTATTTATCTATCGTGACATGGGATCGAATCTTGAAACTTTTTGGTCCAGAGACGAGAATCTAACTATTTCATACCCAATCTTGAATCCTGGTCATAGCCGGACCCCTGCCTTCTCTCTCTCTCTCTCTCTCTCTCAGGTGACAATCGAGACCAATGCTAAAAGAATGATAATTAGGACAAAATATTCAGTCAGTTAGTTAAAAAAGTTTATTTTAAATTAGTTTCGTTTTTTAGTGCCCAATGCGATTCTAAGAGTAAACATACGTCTAGTATTAATAATAGGCAATAGTATTTATCTATTGCCTATTATTATACATACGTCACGGCTATATCCATTACGGGGTAGACAGAGCCAACTGTCTTGAAAATGCTGACAGACTGAAGAGATCGCCTTAAAGAATCCTATGTTTAGTTTTTTATCATTTATTTTCCCCGTTTAAAATAAAACAAACTCGTTTAACATGGTTCTTCTCAGCTTAGCAGACCACAAAACTTTGATCGTAAATCATTGCACAGTATTAAAGTTTTATTCTTCATTTCGAACTTAAAACAACAATGAACTTTTGACGAATTGAAAATAAAGTTGGATGTTTTTTGATGACTCGCACTAACATTTCCTGGTACGAAATTACGAGTAACTTAAATATTTTTCCCAGCAATATAATTTGCGGGCCCACACTTGGCTACCACACAACATATCGCCGCAATTTGTTGTCGGGGCCCATAACCCAACCATTTATTACTCCTCCCTTATTGTAATAGTCCCCAATTTTTTTGTCCAAATATGACCACTTTGTCACGTATGAGGACAATCAATGTTATTTATATTAATGAATTCCTTTCACAATAAATAAAGAAAATAAAAAGAGGGGGTAAATTGAAGCTTAAAACTCGTAAAACCTTATTCGGAACTAACGACCACATAAAAGTTTACTTTTTCTAAACTAATTTTTTTATGATTCTCCGGAAAATAAACTGTGAGATCGTTTTAATGCTAGCTTTTGTTTTCAAAAAAATAGAAATAAGAATTAAAATTAAAAATTGTGTGGTTTCCTATAGAAAAAAGAATATAAGAAATAGAAAAAAGGAATAGAACTCCATTTCTTTCCCATGAATATCGTGAAAGGTGACTTAGCGATAGGCTTATAAACTTGGGATTTTTCTTTTAGGCGATGGGCTAGCAATCTATCAGTATTTAAATCTCAATTCTATCGTTAAGCCAAACAGCTAAACGTAGCATATTAGTCTTTTCAAGACTGTTGGCTCCATCTACCCCGCAAGGGGTATAGACGTGATTATAATATGTATGTATGTAGAAATAAAAAACTTAAAGAGTTTAGATTAAATAAATATTTGTCTAACCAAAGTATTTTATTGTTTCAGATTGCCTACATATTGTTCCTATTGATGTTTACGTATACAGTATTAGTCAAGATGGATCCGACTCCATCTTGGCCAGAAATTTATTCTATATGTTATATATTAACGTTCTTATGTGAGAAGATAAGGGAAATAATTACGTCCGAACCAGTTGCTATTAGGTAAGTGACAATTTCCTATGTATTATTGAGACTTTTTTTACTCTATTTTTGATGCTGCCTGACACTCTCTTATAGATTATTTCTTAATGAAACTGTCAGCTATAAATTTCTTCCTTACATGACATTGTGTAAAAAATCTTGATGAATGAACTGTTAAACCAATCAAAAACTGTTAAGAATAATATATATTATATTATATACTAGCTGTTGCCCGCGACTTCGTCCGCGTAAATTTCGAGTTGAATCTTAATCATACAATCAGATACAGACAGACAGACAAAAAATGTAAAAAAAAAATTATCTATCCGTTTTAGTCAAAATATTAAATGTACAGACAAAATATTTTTACCATTTTATTATATGTAGTATTTTGATTTTCAGTTTTTTTAAATAAAATACTCAAACAATTCAAAAAAAAATATTTTTATTAAAAAAAATATCTTGTAATTGTTGGGATTCGAACTTGGACCGCCAACTATTGGACCATCGAGGCCGTTGCGTTGGTGTCGAAATTAAAGTATACTACATACATATGGTCACATCTATATCCCTTGCGGGGTAGACAGAGCCAACAGGCTTGAAAAGACTGAATGGCCACGTTCAGCTATTTGACTTAATGATAGAATTGACATTCAAAAAGTGATAGGTTGCTCGCCCATCGCCTAAAAAAGAATCCCAAGTTTGTAAGCCCATCCCTTAGTCGCCTTTCACTTATATGTTATAGGTATAATGCTGTCGTATAATGATAAATGACTTTGAATTTTTAATTTCGTAACTTATTGTCGATAACTTTTTTTTTAGTGAACCGATTTTGATGAAACAAACTTTAAATGTTATTCTGAGTTAAAACAAAGCAATCGGTGAAAGTTTGAAGTAAATCAGTTCAGTACTTTCAGAGATAATCGTGATCATACATACAGACTGACAGACAGATAACATATTTTAAAAAATATTTTTGCTTTCTATTATTCATTCTAAGTGTCCCTCTATCCATTTCAGTCAAAAATACTAAATGTAAAGACAAAATATTTTTACTGTTTTATTATATGTATAGATGTAGATTAATATAAATTAAAATTAAACTTTGTTGTTAATTTCATAGCTAAGAATTGAAAATATAATCGTGGATTGAAATTTGAGAGAGAATTTAGTGGAAAAAAAAATATTTTATTTAATATTACAAGTTAATAATACAGTAACACATTAGCAATTAGCATTTACACATTTTAATTTAAAACTCAATAAAAAGAAATGGGCAGGACCCTACGAAAAAAGATAAAACGATCAAAGGATGTTTCCTGTAAAGGAATTCATTGAAAACGTTATTTTCTCTAGAGATTTATTTCAACCAAATGCCGGCTTGCCATCAAAAGACGCCAGTAACAGAAAAAACTTTAACATTTTATCTTATACAAAGAAGGCTTTTTAAGACGAAAAGATATTTAATTATATATATCAGATTTTCATGATTTTTTTACTTTAATTACAATTCGTTTCCAATTTGTCGTAATATTAAAAACCTTAAGCTTGCTTCTATTTCGTAGATAGAAGTTTTATTTTTTCAAGTTGACACCTCTAGCGTTCTTGAATAGAGGATCATAAGAACTGACTGCCGGGTATTGTGGCAAGTGGATAGACGTATATCATACTTCTTTTGTCTTATTCGTATTGATAAATCTTTTCATTCTTCGATTCAGGGTACCTAACTCTGACCTGACGTTTAACTAAAACATTTCCGATATTGATCTTGTTTCGAATATCACTCTTATTTCCTTCACGAAGATCTAAGCATTGTGTTACTTCTATAAAAGTTTCATTTTCTGCTTTTGAGATATAAATCTAAAATAAATACATACATGCATCACATATTACTCAGATTGAACTAGCACCAAAGAGTGCTCCTGACTTGTGTGTATTATATGTAAAATACTAACTCAGTAACATTATGTTTATTAAAGTTTATTAAACATCCAAAACCCAGCCAAAAGTTAGTTTTTCATCATTCCCTGGAGTAGAACTCGGATCCTTGTATATCACAGACAAGCACCCTATCGCTGTGATGATAAACCATTGATTTATTTATACACTTAAATTTTCAGACATAAGTTCAGTGTGTGGGCTTGGAACATGTGGAATACGTGTGACGCGGGCTTCATCATCTTCTTCCTCGTGGGCCTCACGCTACGGCTGCGTGCCGGCTCCATGGATGTCGGCAGGGTCATATACTGCGTCGATATTATATTCTGGTACTTGAGGATACTCAATATACTGGGTGTTAATAAGTACTTAGGTAAGTTTTGGGTACAACTGCAGACTGCTTTGAACAAGGTCTGGGTTGTACCTGGTTCAAAGTATACCTATTACTATTCAACAGAATAATGCCGCAAACTTAATTGGGTACCTTTGATCCGGGTACAATCAGGGGTGGCATTTTTGACTAGTAATGTTGTAATTTTTTTTTATAAATCTTAGGTAAGACGGTCTAAATGTCAATAAATTTTGCTGATAACTTTTGGGTGTTTCATAAATTACGCTTTTATCTCTTATGGGATAGAGCTTAAGGCTATAAATTTAAGTAAATATATACTTTTCAAAACCACCCCAAGGACCCTAACCTAAACCGTAATAATGGAAAAGCAATAATGCGAATGATTTGAACCAACTAAAACAATTATGTATTCGGTCCGTTTCCCAGTAGGTAAAGCAAGCTCCGAGCAAAAAAAGAAACGTGAAATGATTTGGCAAAGAATTTACAATTTACTGCTTAAAACAAATATTACTAAATGTAACCAAAAGATTGTGTAATTAGCTAAGATACTTTAATAATGTTTCAACATACAAACATATACATATATTTATCCCTTAGAGGGTACAAAGTCATCAAAGTCAAACAGTATTGTAAAAGACTGAAAGGCTACGTTCAGCTGTATGGCTTAATGGAGGAATTGAGATTCAAAAATGTTGTTACAGGTTGCCTTATACCGCCTATAAAAATTGTAATGTTTGTAGTAATGTTTCTAGCTTAAGATTTTTTTCGATGATATAATTTATGCTCTCGGCAGGTCCTCTAGTCACAATGATGGGTAAAATGGTGAAAAATATGATATATTTCGTGGTGCTATTGTTAGTGGTGCTAATGTCGTTCGGAGTGGCGCGGCAGGCAATTCTCTATCCCGACAAGGAGGCCAGTTGGTACCTCATTAGAGAAGTAAGTAGCTTTTAGTATAGACAACATATCCATTCAATAATTACGTAGAACAACTTACAGTTCTTCCAATTATTATTACGTCACATATCTATCACCATAAACGTGACTTCACTTTCATCCGTTTTGAATTAGGATTTTTTAATTATTAGAAACAGGAAATTTAAAGGTTGTGTTTCCGAAAAAGTGTTTGGAGTATAATTTTCTAACAACTGAGTTTGAAACTAATTTAAAAAAGGCATGTACATATATGACTTGTCATATCAAAAAAGGCAAAAGTAATAACATTTAAAATGCTTAGGAAGGCTCTCTAAGTTATTCTTAGGCTGATGATGATCATGATGAAAATACATTGACTACGACAGTTGTACCAAACCTATCGGTTTCACACCCAATCGATGTATAAGTGCAAACTAGGTACTATCAAAATTATCGGAATTCCTATCAAAGCAAGTTGCTGAAGCTATACTCATATCTCGCCGGTTAATACTAACATGAACACCATCTACGTTTTCCATCAGCACTACTAACATTTCCAGGTATTCTTCCAACCGTACTTCATGCTTTACGGCGAAGTTTTCGCCGAGCAAATGGCGCCCCCTTGCGGGCGGCCCGGGTACGAGGACTGCCGCGTAGGCCACTGGGTGCCACCAGTGGTCATGAGCGTGTACCTCCTCATCGCAAACATTTTACTTGTTAACCTCCTCATAGCGGTCTTCAATAACATCTTTATCGAAGTCAACGGAGTGTCGCATCAGGTTTGCGCCTGATTATTGCGCGTTATTGTCGTAGTTTCGATGTTGTATTTTAGTTTTGCACCTGTTGCGAGATTTGATTACGTAGGGTTGGGAGTACGGAATCTATTTCATCTTTATTATTATTAGATTAAAATTTATTATTTAATTTTAGTTAGTTATTAGCTAGAGTATTTAGACCTTTTATTTTATCACCTATTTTGTTGTCCCTATCATTTATTTTTTGTTGACTAGGCTCCGTTTTTTGTAGATATTCTTCCAGCCGTACTTCATGTTGTACGGTGAGGTGTTTGCCCCGGACATCGACCCTGTATGTGGCACGGACATTGGCGACGTGAAATGTGTCACTGGGAGATGGATCACGCCCATTGCGATGACGATATACCTGCTTGTCGCAAACATTTTACTTATAAATCTTCTCATAGCCGTCTTCAACAATATATTTAACGAAGTCAATGAAGTCTCGCATCAGGTTTATTTTTGTTTATGCTTTTTTACCAACGTTTATTTAAAGATTCATTTGAAATCGTCTTTATTTAACGTTCAACAGACAACTTGTTCATTAATTGACACACTGTTCAAATGCGGAGCTTAATCGAAAATGATTTGGTCGTAATAATGAGATTGTAATTAAAATAGCTAAATTCACAAAATGACTATTTGTAATAATCTATAACAATTTACAAATTGAAGTCTGAAAGGTTTATAATGTATACAAAACTAATGAATATTGAAAACATCTTCAAATTAAATCTAAGAGCATTGTCAAGTCTACTGGAAACTCTTAGACGCATCGTTAGCATAAAATTGAATTTCAAACGTATTTCGTAGGTATTTGATATAATTTCTGTTCCTAAAATAAAGACGATTTTCAACTGAACAATCTTAGATTCTAATAAGATACTAACAAATTCCATCATTATTGCATATGCATACATAATGCTTATTAGTTTATTTTGTAAAACTGTTAAACGCTTTGGTATCTTATTAGACAGTTTTTGATTTAATTGCAGTTTCTGTTAAGTTTTGATTTTAGATCTGTTCACACTATTTGTTATTAAATCCAATTCAAATATATTTTTAATAGTAATAGACTAATATCACTAAAATATCTTTTGATAAGACTAAGGACTTCTAAGTCTATACGATTCTAAGATGAGTACCCCTCCAAATATGTGTGAAAAGTGTAAATGCTTTCAAGCTAAATAGAACTGGTTAGGTAATAAGGTAAATATGTAGACAGACAGATGCAAGTTATTTCTAACAGCTCAGGTTAATGTAGTAACTTCAGATGAGGCCTATGTCCAGAAGATTTCTAAGCACTATTTAATAACTAGGGAATCAGGAGAATGTAACCATAAAATAGAATAATGAACCCAATTTCTTCAACACAATCTTATTCCTCCAGGTGTGGATGTTCCAAAGATTTACAGTGGTGATGGAGTATGAGAGGAAACCGGTTCTGCCACCGCCATTGATAATATTCTGCCACATCTACGCGACAGGGAAGTGGATAACAAGGAACGTCTCCCACAAACGGTTCCAGTACGACAATGGATTGAAACTCTTTTTGGAGAAGGAGGACATGGAGAGGCTCTATGATTTTGAGGAGGAGTGCGTCGAGGGGTATTTTAGGGAACAAGTTAGTTCATGTTTAATTATTCCCATAAATTGATTAAACATGTTATACATTTCTAATGTCCAATCTATAACAAAGGTTGGCCAAGAACAAATTTTGTCGTATTGTCTTTTATAAGAATCCTTATGAGCATGCAAATTTTATACTATATCTATTTTTATGATTTTTTTTTATTAAATATATAAAAAGGATATGAAATATGATTTTGTCAATTTCAGGAAGTTAAATTATCTAATTCTATAGAAGAGAGAGTAAGAAACACAACTGATAGGGTAGAAAATATAACGACCAAAATGGAAGACTTGAACCAGAAAGCTAATTGCCAAATACAGTCAATGCAGGCAAGTATACAGACTCACAAATAGGAAAACTTATGGAAAAAAGGTTAACTTATATCCAAAAACACAGTGTCGTTCTCTTACCATATAAGCGACCAGTACATAGTAGGTACGGTGGCTTCATAAAAATATTTTAAAGACATTATTATCTTAAGAATAAAGACCAACAATAACATAATCAAGTAAGTAAAGATTTATATCTTTACTTACTTGATTATGTAATATGAGCATGAATATATATAAGCCTAATTAGACTATTAAATGCCAGTTTCATGAAACCAGTTAGTAATTTGCAATTAATTTCTAATATTATGTTTGTAATAATAAACGAGTATAAACAATGGTATGTATGTATTAAATGTGACCCCCGTGACTTAGTGACTTCAATCGACAATTGTTTACTTTTATCGTGTGCTTGCCATTGTCTCAATTCCTTTAATGCAATTGCATTAAAATTAGCAATTATTTCCATAAATTTGAACATTGTTCAATGATTCTATTTAAATTCTACTCAATGCACATTGTATTACTCCCATATGTATTGTAGATAGAAAAATAAACAAATTAAAGATATAACAAATATAATTTTAATTACGAAGAAATACCTAGATCGATCAATTCACTTTCAGAGTGTAGAATTTAGGTTAAGAAAATTAGAAGATGTAGCTGAACAAACAATGAACCACCTCGCAGTCATACACCGGTTCATGGCGACCCATCCCTCGCTGGTGAACCGGGGGTCCACTGACACCCTGGGACCCCCTCCTCCTACCTTCACATCAGGAGCAGCAAGACTCAGAACCGCCAGCGATAGATCTGAGGTATGAAACATACAAAAAACTACTTAATCACTTATGACTAGAGTTGAATTTCCTATTTCTCTTTATGAACATTGATGCTACCCAAACAAAGAAAAATAAACTCTAACCCAAATAGTTACAGTAAATATTTTAATACATCAATTTTATAGCTTGAGGTAACACCAAAGATGTTACAAACTCTCAATAACTTTAAACTGTATGACACCGCAACAGAGTTCGTTTTTGTACAACGTTTGTTATTTCCGGGTCCCTTATACTAGGACCGTGAATATTTATGGAAGCAGATGACTCTCCCGGCACTCACAACTTGTGTGATACTAGAATTTATACCACAGATCCTGTTTATACTAGTCAAGATGTGTTTAACTAGTATTTATATAGATAGATTTAGTTTAACATTCAAATCCGATTTATATATCGTCGTTATTTGTGTCTCAATCAGATTTTAGCCGCGTATCGTACAACTTGAAATTCTGTTTTTAACCTTTTATTGATAATTTCGGAAAATCGTCCCTTAGCTTTCTCTTTCACTCATCGAGAAAATATGTGTCAAACAGCTTCCTAATCCCAGTTCGATATATAGGTAATCGTTGTATCTAAGTTAAGTACTCATGATCTATCGGTACTAGAAGAGCTTCATATAAATATTGATGATATTGTAGATATCGCGAAAGCAGCTTCCGATAAAGAATAGGTCCCTTTTTCAAAACCCTAATGCGTGATAATGGAAGCCAGTACTTAAATTGATTTATCTTCTCGCTTCAACCAAGTTTCCATGTACAGTTCTCGAACAATGGGAACACAGATATTAATGGCCGCGATCAAACGGATCAGCCAGTCATCGGGGTAACTGCCATATTCACGCGATGGGTCACTTTGGATAATGGCTGCAGATTGTCTCGCTATTTTTGGTCTAGTATTTTTATTATCATCATCCTAAAATGTACAGTAGTTATGCAGTATTTTTGGTGTTATCAGAAGGGTAAACACGTAATAATTATTTATATAGTGACGAGTATAATATTCATTTGTAATGCTAAATAATAATTTAACGAGTTAGATAGTATTATCTTCAACGAATAAATTATTTGTTTTTATTATGTGCTGCGATTTTTTTAAATCGTTACTCTTTGATTGTTTTGTGTTAAAATTCAATAATTATATTCTACGTTTGACACAGCTTCTGGAAATTCAATGTTTCTACTTTCCGAAAATGCTTTAGAACTAAACTTCAGCATAATATCCGTCAATGTTATGTCCGATATCCTAACGTCCAAAGAAGGAATCCTTGTATATACGTGGATTTTTCGCTACGTAATCAACCAAAGTTAAAAGTTACCAACAAAACATTCCCTTTACTTCTTCGCTTGTAAAGAGTATTTTACATGATATTGACGGTCTTTTAATTGCATGACTAATTTAACTCAGTTGTCGTTATGTTGGTGCAAATCGACTTACATTTATAATTAGTGTTTTGTGTTATCAGATTGCCAGAATCGTCACCACTTTTTTTACACAATAATTAATGATTTCCTTAGAAATTCTGTCAATCTAAACTTGCATGTATACGATGATGTGACGTACGAGAAACTTTTATTCAGAGTAACTATAACTACAATGTTAAAGCATAATGTACAATATTGAGATTTAACAGAATATCTAATAAATAACAAAAAAATCAAAAGAACTATGAATTGAAAACTAGATAACTATGAAAACATTTCAAAATTGACTAGAGGTCATCTTTAAAACGGTAAATGCTCCAAGAGCCATCTCCATTAACCTAGAATCATTCAAAACGTTTCTTACATAAATTCTAGCTTCTAAAACATCGTTCGGGCCAACCTGCTTAAAACTTAATTAGGGTCGGTAGTTAAGTTTAAAACTTCCGACGACGTCACATCACCGAGTACACTCAATGGATGTGTCGCTAAGGAATCTTGCACAATTGGAACAATTGCAGTTATAAATTTTAGAATAAGCTTGCTTATAGAATGAGCAAGAAATTTAGAACTCGATTTAGAAGCAGTAAAAAAATAATCAATGATATTTATTATCATCCATGTCATCAATCTAATTAATCCAAAACAAGTTCATACTTATTTCACAATATTGTTAATAGTAAACAATAATATTAAAACCAAATACGGAACTTCTTCATTAACAAAATAAAGAAATAATTTTCATAGCAATTTTGAATACAGCCGACAAATTATTTCCAATGTTCCTTTTGTGGATGATGTTTTCCATGGTGACGCACAGGTGCTGTCAGACTCAGACACAGGTGCGGCGCGCTTCGCGGTCCGCCCAGTGCAGGAGGAAGACGAGCAAGCCTCGCAGGCCTCCGAAGTAAGCGCTTCCATTCAATATAACCCCGCGTTCACACTGCCTAAACGAAATGCCCGCTTTCTCTGCCCTCCCTTTACATCTCCAAAAGGACAATGTCAAAATTGACTCAGAGCTAAATGAAATTTGGAGAAGCGGGCCTGTTGCTTAATGCACATAGAAGTATCCTATTTTAGAGTCTGTGATGTTATTTACAGAATGAGAAACCCAATAAAGAATCTATTGTTGTAAGTAAAGCTACACGTTTTGTTTTTATGAAATTACTTTTACTTCATTTATATATTTTTACATCATGACAATTTAATTGCAATCGTTATAAAGTTTTGACAGTGTTCTCTCTTACGTGTTTGGGCAGTATAATTCGCAATAATTCTAGATAACGTTAGTTACAACTGGCACACTGTAATTGCCTTGCTAAAACAGCAAACAGGACCGCAAATGGCTGCCTTAACTTGTCTCAAACGGCCTGGAAACGGAGCCATGAAAATATTTGTTCAAAATGCTTTTGTGTGTCGTCTGAGATAACACTTCTATTATTTGTAAGCATTTATTCTACACTTTCAGATAAGCTTGTGTGCTTCCAGTATTACATGTTAATTTAATAAAGTCCCACCAATGTAACTTTACACTGTTCACCTTATTTTTGTTATTTGCACACACTTGCAATGTCTTTGTATATCCACTTTTGTTTTTTTCTCTACTTCAACCACTTTCATTTCACGCTATATAAATTTTCTTTGTGCATGGAGGATGAACGTTACATAACTTTGGGGCCCCATGACATATTTGTTATTTTTCTTATTAGGATGAGATAATACATTCCGGTCCTGAAGCTGTAGTGCAAAAGGAGCCAGAGGCTGATTCAGACTCAACGTCTTCTGGTGGAAGTGTTGCTGGGCCTGAGATTACAGTTATAAGAACGCAGCCACCTGTCACACCAGCAAGACAAAGATCTTCAGATAGCAATAGAACAGAGCCGAGCGAAGATAAGAAAAGTTAGTTTTATCGCCACAAAAACTTTTTTTTTATATTTCAGAATTACTCCTATAACTTACTGAATCAATCATCCATATTCATCAGTTACCTGATCTTGATTTTCAACAAGTTATTAAATTATTGCTAATTTGTATTTTTTGAAATTTAGTACCTTCTTCAACGGATGACGCGTTCTTGCCGGAAGCCCAAGAAATGCCTTCAGATCTCCATAGTCTTAGACCTCGCACGACATCAGCTGCTACTCGACGAACAGCCAACACCAGACGGTAGGTTTCTCTTTCTATGGGTTCCTTTAATCGTCACGCAGGAATCAATCAAGGATTAGGGTTATTTATGTGTGTTTTTTTTTTCTTGAGTAAGTACTTTGATGTTCTATAAATATTGTAATTTACATGTTTATTCACATACATTAAATTATCGGTGTTTTACGATTGTGAAAAGTTTTAAAGTACTTTAGTAATCATTTTATAATAACTCTTTGTACTCGTACTTAAAAATGAAAAGAATCTCAAGTGCTTACTCAATTTAGAATACTTCATAAGAGGGCAAATTCTATTCGTAAAGTGGCTGTTAATGTATTATAATTCTGAAGATGTCCATTTTCTAAAATTTCTAGAATATGGCGTCATCATATTCATAGAAGCATGAGTGCTCTGTCATTTTCATTTGAAATTATTCACTTGACCATCCGACCGATACCGACTTCAGTGTATCTATCAACCATTATTTTGATTTCCGTACGAATTGGCGAAATCTTTATTTTAATGAAACCAAAATTTTATCATCATCATGATTGTTTTAATTTAATTTTTGTTACCTTCTTGCATCTGTTAGGAGACGATTATGGAAACAGTAAGTCAAATAGAGTCATATGGTGATTGGCTTAGCTTGTATTTAGCGATGTAGTTAGATATATCACTTCAATGTGTAATCATACACTTGCAATAGCTTATCACAGATGAACACTACTTATCACTTGATATCATTAACAGACTGTTGCACTTCTTCGATTACTGACATCACGCGAGTTTATGTATGTGTGACTACTCATGAACGATATGTGATCTTTTCCTTAATCAAATATTGTTAAAACTACCTCACAAAGAAGTTAATCATTTTCGAATACTACATCTCTTTTATCTTGGCCGCTTCAATATCTATTTCTACGACTACTTCTAGCATTAAAGTCGATTAATCTTCTATAATTTCACTATCCTTTCTATTTACACATTACTTACCTCTATTTTCAATTTTCACAATTATTTTCAATGTCCTTAAGCAAATACTTTGGGGTAAGTGAGAGTTACTTAATACAAGTTCTGTCAAATGAGACTTGATATCATAACATCTCCAAACACGATAACACAGTAAAACATTAACACATTACTTATACCAAGTATTTTAAAGAAATATAAATAAATATAATTAAATCATAAAATCTTGTAAATAATATGTTATGCCAGTTTTTAAAAATACCAATTCAAGCAAATAAATAAGATTATCCCCGATCTATGACACTACCTATTTTAATAATCTGTCTTAAAGATGTTTATTAAAAGATTTAAAAGAACGTCAGCGATAGAAATTTTAGTTCTCTTAAAATTGGAATGTTCAAATTTTAAAAAATCTAAAATGAACTTTCGTTTTACAATTTCAATTTAGATTGTGATATTCCATATATGTATCTTGATACTAGTTCAATCGGCCACATAAAAAAATACTAACTTGATAAGTATATATTCCCTTTTCTATTAGGGTAACTTCACCAACAAAAAATGTGTTTATAGAATAAGATGTTCTACTTCCCAAGCAATCGGTATCATCACTCTTCATCTAAACACATTCTTCTCACACTACTCTCAAGGCCTGGTACATTCCAACAGACGTTCGGAAGGTGGCAACGAATGCGGGATGGGTGGTCACCACTCCGCCCAGCACTTGGCTCCTCGCAGACAACACAGTCAGACACACTCCGAGCCAGACAACTCTGCTGTAGATGCAGGATCTGTCCATAATTCCATTACTGGTGAGTGTAAATAGATCTTTGATGACGATGCATTGGCACGAAGTTCACTTAAAACTGCACTGAACAACTGTTCTACTGAACAGTTGTTCTAATGATTTTTTTTTTTAAATAAAATTCAAATAAATTTTTTATCTAAATCTGGTTTTGTTAATAGGTCTTCGTCACAGAAATCTGAACAATAATTGCCTTAATCCTTACAGTTCTGGGGTGCTCATTTCGTTCTCTCCTTGTATTTCTTGTTCGACTATATCTTTCTTTTTATTTATATCGTGGAGTTACTTTTTACAAAAGCAATTATTTTTAGTACGTCAATCATGATCTTAGTTTGATGAGTTTACCTGGTCTAATTATTAACATACAGATTAGAGAGGCGCACTTCATAATTTGATAAAAAAGACAATTTCTCACCTGTAGATTTTTCTCGTGGTCGTCTAATAACAAAGCTACACCCTAGTTATAAGATAAAATAAGGAAGATACTTTATCTCATGCAAATGAGGTGACGGAAGCTTTCCTGAAAGGTTATGAGAGTGAAAGAAATTCCGAACAATTTTAAGAAAATTTATGGCGTGCGGGCTAAAAAGGTTCAGCGCTGGGTGTTGGCCGTACATATATTCGCCGACGTGAGTTTTTTACTTATGAGTTATTTATATACTTTTGCCTTTTTCTGTGGTTTAAAAACAACGTCCAACCTGTACATTAGAGCTAAATTAACAACGATTTTTTATCCATGCTTAGTTCAACTTCAGTTTGACGTGTTAAAAAGATTCATATTAAAAATTTCTTCGTCCTTCTAGCATTTGTTTCGGCTACGGCGCGTGTTAACTATAACAATGTATTAGTATATTATCTTTATACACATAGTATTATGGTAAAATAATCACTTACCATTAAGTAGGCTCTAACCTTGTTCACCAGATTAAAGTATATTGGTTTTTTGGGCTGAATAATTCATATAAATAATCTAATACATCCCCTCATTCCCTATGGAAATTACTTGATATGCCGCAAATACTCGGACCTACCTAATTTGGGCTTCATTACCGATATCATTGGGGTCTTCTATATCTGGTTACCGATTACGTAAATTGGTTTTTGTGGTATGACGATATCTGTTTTTGTTAGTTTGTCTGGACTTTACCTAGACTTGAGTAATCTCTATGATATTCATAGCACTTTTCTTAAATAATAAATACAGCTGTATTAATGTGAATTTCGTCAACTGTGCAATTACGAATACTAAAGTTCTTTGAATGAAAAATGAGAACTCGATGGAGAGACTGGTGATTCAGGGCCAGGTGGAAGGCAAGAGAACAAGCGGCTGATCACCAACTCGCTGGACTGACCTGATCAAAAAAGTTACTGAGTCTACCATGGTCCAGCGTACTCGCAACGTCTGTAACCGGCAGAAATGGAACACATCACTGAGAGAACAATCCTTGGGAAAGAATACGACCCGCCGAACACCTCTTCGTGTACCTCATCTGCGCAACCACGACCACTCTGACAAGATTGTTCGACTAAGAAGAAGAATTAATGTGACAACTAACAAATTAAAAATCAATTTAACGTTAAAAAAATCGTCTTCATCGTGCGAAATGGCTCCTGTCTGACCGCAGCAACCAGGGATACCTTACCCATATAAGATCATGGTTGCTCTTCCAATTGCATTAATGGGCACACAATATTTTCCCTCACCGTAAGAGGTTAGCAATTAGAAAGAGTCAATGATATTAGATTTGAACATGTGCCACTGCAAATCATGCAAAAAAATTCAAAAATTTTCAACCAATGTTGTGAAACCAAAAGATAGTCAAATCTCTACTTAAACCTAAGTTTACTGCCGCTTTCAAGGCGTCAGTGCAGAAGAAGCGGTAACAAACTTTACTGCAGCATTTTCTTCATGCATTTTAATTACTTAATGGTTTAATCATAGGCGCTCATAACTCCGAAAGACATCTTATGTCATAATATTATCCCCCTAAAGAACAGCTTCTCCACCAGGTCCATCTGGGTGGGAAGCCACTGGCGGCGCGGCCGGAGTACCAGGTCGGACCAGAGTGGGTGCTCCTCCGAGATCGTTACTCCTGGCGATGCACGAGTACACCAGCATCACTGATGAGCTGGAGACGGTATATGGGCTTTTTTCGCCACCACATACCCCAAGGTAAGATCGATTTATGACACTAAGTTTGTATTGCCGTCCAAAATAAGAAAACCGCAATATTTGTTTGCTTCTTTTTATTACGTGCGCTGATTTATCTGCATTAGCACCTTGGTCATAACTGAAAATTATCATTTTGCTATAATTTCGTTGAGTTATGACTTTTTTTGTATTGCTGCAACTCAGGCCCTTATTAATTTGTTATTTTATATGTACATTGTAAATTTGGTGTAGCAAATCAAATACATGAATATATAGTATATTATAACAGCTAAAACTACAGCTAACAGGTAAAAATCTCTCAACTATGCCAACATATGTACGGTCTAGGTTTCGCATTGAGAATAAGTACATTTGCCGGATTAAGCTAGGTTCAACACTGAAGATGCAATCTACGAAAATAGCATACACTCAAAACTGCGTGCTTAAATCTATTCCGATTTCCCAGGTCATTATTAGTTAGTATGTATTTACTTACCAGATTTGATAGACCGCCTTTAGAGCAGTGAGGGTATAATCCCTGATAGCCCGCAAGCATCACCTTAATTCATAAGGATTATCAGCGAATCCAAACATAGCGCGCTGATTCTCCAAATTGTCTTAGCTTAAATGCTTAATATATCAAGGGCACCAATCACGTCGCGTCTCCACTTCCCTGCCAGGACCGCTTCTTCATCAGCAAGGCGTCGGCATGCTAGTGAAATGTCAAACCCTGAATTCGTATTAATCCTTGATAATAATTATGTGGACACAAGATTAAACATGCTGATTCACAACATTTTCTTGAATATGCTTATCTCCAGATTTTACCGGATTCACCTAGGCTGGTCTTATAAGACTAAAAACAAACATTCAGTGTACAAAATCGTTCGTTGACTAAAAAACCTGTTTATCTATCGCCCGATAACTACAAACTATGACGTCGAACCGTTCGTCGTTCAAATCACTATCGAGCATTCAAACTCAAAAAAAAAATAAGACAAACATTCAAAATTGCTTGATTAATCCAGGACACCAATCACGTCGCGTCTCCTGTCCCCTGCCAGGGCCGCTTCTCCATCAGTAAGGCGTCGGCATGCTAGTGAAATGTCAAACCCTGAGTTCGCACTCTTCATGGAGAAGGAGCATCTGAGAGGCGCCGAGGAGGACGACTATATCATGATGGAGAACCTCATTCAGAGACGGTGAGTGTTCGTTTTAAATTGTCTATATGCAAGTTTTATGTACTGTCAGATAATCTCCGCTTTTTAAGTAAACAATAGTACACAAAGTTGCTTGTAGGTATATTCAAAAGTAATAGACATCATAATATTTTTTATTAATAAAGAACTTTTCTTAGAATTATCAATCTTTGATGTATATATGTAATATGTCTTAAGTCTTGTTATCCAACATGTAGGGTCCAGTTTTGTTGTACCATTCTACAAAGGGCATAACAGATAACGCATAAGATATGGCATCATACCATTCTCGACAAAAACGCAGGTCTCGAAATTGGAATTTGACAAGTACCAAGAATTTTTCATTTTTAAAAAGTCTAAAACTTCACTTTTTAGTGAAATGAAAAAAAAAAAAGTGAATTATTTAATTTTTTTTTTTGAAAGCAAAATAAAAATTGGACCCTTTGTGCTTGGAATATCAGTAAAATGTATTATTATTGTGTGGTGATGGAAATTTCATGTGCTGGGTTGCTCTGGTTGTCGTTTTACATCACATCCGTTCCATTCCCGATTGCTGGCAATTTATGCTAACGGTCCCGATAGCAATACCAAATAGCTCTGCGATTGAAATATGGCGAGCTGGAAATACAAATATAGCGCGGTTGCAATGAAAAGTAGATACTTAGTGTGAATGTATGTATATGTTTTGTGAAATATATAAGTAGTCGGATAGGTAATAGAAATAATATTTGTTACTTTTGATGCCTTATTTTTGAGATGTGTACTCTAATACCTAAATGAATGTTTGTACTCTTAAAAAATTATGACCTTAATTACTCAAAACATCGAGCTAAATACTCGAGAGTGGATTAAAAGGCAATTTTTTTAATCAGAATATTGAATTTTAATAATAACTAGAAATCAACAATCAACAACAAAATCCATACACACTTAATTCAATAGAATCATTTCAAATAAAATCACATGCACAAACCACAAATCAAATCAAAGTGCTTTAATCTTCATGTTTGAGGAAAATGTGTGATTTGTGTTAAGACACGACTCATTGTAACCTTTCGTAATTTGCTGTCTAATTGCTATTGTGAACGTATTAAATAAATGTTCCCAACAAATGTGTATCATGAGTTTTTCAGCTTGGACGTTAGCGACTTTAGTGAATCTGAATGGAATTCTACAAGGTAATTTCGATTTTTTTAATTACCTACATTCATTGATAAAGGCAAAAGGAAGTGTTTGGTTAATTTACGAACCAATGAAGTTATGAATTCCATACAAATTCACTAAAACCGCTTAAGACTGTCCCAAGCAAAACTCATGAACGTCGTACAGAACATAAAACTACAACCATCCAATCTGCCAGTAGCCTAGAATTGGGGTGTGTGCTGGACAGATACGACGAGGAGAGTGGAGAGGCCGAGGGTGGGGAGGCGAGCGGGATCAGCATCAGCGTGTGCGTGAACACGAGCGGAGAGGAGCCGGCGCCGGTGCCACACCAGACTAGCACACTTCTGACTGTTAGCGATAGACGGTTGCCGCATCAGAGGTAAGTTTGAGACCTTTAAGACTATGATAACCAACCCGCTAGTAGTTACAACAATGAAAGTGAAGAGACTCAGGGTGTGGAGCAGCCAACGACGGTGCCACACCAGACTAGCACACTTCTGACTGTTAGCGATAGACGGTTGCCGCATCAGAGGTAAGTTTGAGATCTTTAAGACTTTGATAACTAATCTGCAAGTAGGTACAACGAAGAAAGTGAAAAGACTCAGGGTGGGGAGCAGCCAACGATGGTGCCGCACCAGGCTAGCACACTTCTGACTGTTAGCGATAGATGTTTACCGCATCAGAGGAGTTCGAGACCTTTAAGACCATGATAACCAATCCGCTAGTAGGTACAACGAAGGAAGTGAAGAGACTCAGGGTAAGAAGCAGTCAATGATGATGCCGCACTAGGCTGGAACACTGCTAACTGTTAGCGATAGTCGGTTACTACATCAGAGGTAAGTTTGAGACCTTTAAGACCATGATAACCAATCCGCTAATAGGTACAACAAAGAAAGTGAAGAGACTCAGGGTGGGGAGCAGCCAACGATGATGCCGCACTAGGCTGGAACACTGCTGACTGTTAGCGATAGACGGTTACCGCATCAGAGGTAAGTTTGAGACCTTTAAGACTTTGATAACTAATCCACTAGTAGGTACAACGAAGGAAGTGAAAAGACTCAGGGTGGGTAGAAGCCAACGATGATGCCGCACTAGGCTGGAACACTGCTGACTGTTAGCGATAGACGGTTACCGCATCAGAGGTAAGTTTGAGACCTTTAAGACTTTGATAACTAATCCGCTAGTAGGTACAACGAAGGAAGTGAAAAGACTCAGGGTGGGTAGAAGCCAACGATGATGCCGCACTAGGCTGAAACACTGCTGACTGTTAGCGATAGACGGTTACCGCATCAGAGGTAAGTTTGAGACCTTTAAGACTTTGATAACTAATCCGCTAGTAGGTACAACGAAGGAAGTGAAAAGACTCGGGGTGGGTAGAAGCCAACGATGATGCCGCACTAGGCTGGAACACTGCTGACTGTTAGCGATAGACGGTTACCGCATCAGAGGTAAGTTTGAGACCTTTAAGACTTTGATAACTAATCCGCTAGTAGATACAACGAAGGAAGTGAAAAGACTCAGGGTAAGAAGCAGTCAATGATGATGCCGTACTAGGCTGGAACACTGCTGACTGTTAGCGATAGACGGTTACCACATCAGAGGTAAGTTTGAGACCTTTAAGACCATGATAACCAATCCGCTAATAGGTACAACAAAGAAAGTGAAGAGACTCAGGGTGGGTAGAAGCCAACGATGATGCCGCACTAGGCTGGAACACTGCTGACTGTTAGCGATAGACGGTTACCGCATCAGAGGTAAGTTTGAGACCTTTAAGACTTTGATAACTAATCCGCTAGTAGGTACAACGAAGGAAGTGAAAAGACTCGGGGTGGGTAGAAGCCAACGATGATGCCGCACTAGGCTGGAACACTGCTGACTGTTAGCGATAGACGGTTACCGCATCAGAGGTAAGTTTGAGACCTTTAAGACTTTGATAACTAATCCGCTAGTAGGTACAACGAAGGAAGTGAAAAGACTCGGGGTGGGTAGAAGCCAACGATGATGCCGCACTAGGCTGGAACACTGCTGACTGTTAGCGATAGACGGTTACCGCATCAGAGGTAAGTTTGAGACCTTTAAGACTTTGATAACTAATCCGCTAGTAGGTACAACGAAGGAAGTGAAAAGACTCGGGGTGGGTAGAAGCCAACGATGATGCCGCACTAGGCTGGAACACTGCTGACTGTTAGCGATAGACGGTTACCGCATCAGAGGTAAGTTTGAGACCTTTAAGACTTTGATAACTAATCCGCTAGTAGGTACAACGAAGGAAGTGAAAAGACTCGGGGTGGGTAGAAGCCAACGATGATGCCGCACTAGGCTGGAACACTGCTGACTGTTAGCGATAGACGGTTACCGCATCAGAGGTAAGTTTGAGACCTTTAAGACTTTGATAACTAATCCGCTAGTAGGTACAACGAAGGAAGTGAAAAGACTCGGGGTGGGTAGAAGCCAACGATGATGCCGCACTAGGCTGGAACACTGCTGACTGTTAGCGATAGACGGTTACCGCATCAGAGGTAAGTTTGAGACCTTTAAGACTTTGATAACTAATCCGCTAGTAGGTACAACGAAGGAAGTGAAAAGACTCAGGGTAAGAAGCAGTCAATGATGATGCCGTACTAGGCTGGAACACTGCTGACTGTTAGCGATAGACGGTTACCACATCAGAGGTAAGTTTGAGACCTTTAAGACCATGATAACCAATCCGCTAGTAGGTACAACAAAGAAAGTGAAGAGGCTCAGGGTGGGGAGCAGCCAACGATGGTGCCGCATCAGACTAGACACTGCTGACTGTTAGCGAAAGACGGTTACCACAACAGATGTAAGTTTGAGGTCTTTCAACCTAAGAAATGTTTAGTATATCCTAGATATTACCCTTAATTAAATACGGGGCTGCTGTCTAGTTTTAAGAACTTTTATCTTTTTTTGTTCTCATGTAAGTGGATTTATTGTAATATTTTATGAGAATAAATTCTTTATACCTTAGTCTTTTAAACTATAATAATCAATGTGCCACAATCGTATTGGGGTGTGTACTAGATATACAAGGAAGAGATTGAGGAATCGAAGCTGGGAAGGTAAGTTAAGAGGAACCAGCCAGGGTGCCGCAGCAGACTTTCACTCTGTTGCCTGTTAACGATAGGCGATTACCTCGACAAGGGTGAAGTGATGTCAATTTCCTGCAGTGACTAATACACCGACCTTATACAAAGCAGAAATTGGTTTTTCTGTCAAACGGGACACGGGTAACATACAGGAATCGCTCTTAGATTTCTTACACTATAACTTTTATCACCTCCACTGAGAGGACAAACGCTTAGGGTGATGATGGTCATGAGATTGTAGGGAATAGCAAAACAAGACGAGTGTTTTAAAATTTTGCTACAATTTTTTTATGGTAGAGATTAATTGTGATTAATCAATGAATATACAAATGTCATCAGACACTCCCTGAGGAGGTCGTCAGCTATCGACAGTCGTGAGCTGCCGTCTCCTCTGCAGCCGCTGCTGGGTGACGACGCTTGTGGCGAGGTGCTACTTCCAGTCCCCAGGCAACCATCAGGTAACTTGACTGAAGCCTTCAAAAATGCGTTATGTAAATTGTTGTTCATGTTTGTTCTTTGCTCGTGATCCAATATGGGTTAGGTTCCATAGAAACAGGTTACGAAAGTCAGACGGGAGCCGCTTCGTGTCAAAACCTGATTTACCCATTATGGGGACGTGGTTAAAAATGCACCTCTGACTCCTCAGAGACGACGCTCGTAGTGAAGTGGTGCTATTTATCCCTAGGCAACCATTAAGTTATAGCCATATTGTAAGTACGTAATCTTGTTACTTGTGTTGGACTCACTATATCGACATTTTATAATGGCAGCCATATCGAATTTATAAAACTATAATTGAAAAACAAATTAACAGTGAATCTGACTGAAATTTAGCTCGCTTCAATTAGTCACTCCCAAATCGGGACAATATTTATTTTATTTATATGAAAAGCAAAGACCTAAATCTTTAAAACCGATTTTTATTATTGCATCTATTCTTCTCGGATTGGAAACAAAATAGAACAGCAAAACATTAATCATAATAAATATTCTGTTAGTTAAACTCGCTGACATAATATTTATTACACACTCAAGTGTAGGAAATTAAAGTCATAGACTCGTAGATATTGTGGAATGAAATTCCCATGAGCTTTCGAGCTTATTGGTTTTCCATGTAGCTTTACAATTTCGTAAAAGCAATTTTATATGAACAGATTATGTTGTTGTTTGTGTTGCTACAGGTTTTTATATAAAAATAGTTCAATATATATTATTGAAATGATTTTTAAAATAGTTTAGAAGGTTAATCAAATTCTAACCAAAATAAAATTGTGGCTTAAGAGATAATAAGATTTTGTATCTTCAAAATGGAAAGAAAATTTTCATTATACTTGTAATATGTTATAGATATTGTTACCGATACTTACTTGTTATGTATTGTTACTAATGTTACAAAAAGTAACGCTAATCTCAGAAATTTGTGGACCGATTGTGTCCTATTTGAAACGTTGGAATGATTGTTTTGTGAGGAAGGTTTACTCTGTATTAAACCCGTACGAAGCCAGAGCGAGTCGCTAGTTTAGCTACAAATGAATCGTATCTATCTCCATCTCATTCCTACCCGCAGGCGACACGAACGCCTCGAGCGAGCTGTCTCTCTCGCACATGGTGAGCGAGAACCTCCCCCCGCGCCCCTCCATCGTGCTCGACTCGTCGCAGCTGCCGCGCCAGCGCTCGGCCGAGCAGCCGCCGCAGCCGCAGCCCCCCACTCCGGCCCGTCCGGAGACCATGTGCTAGACTTGGTGAGATCTTCAATTCCGAAACCCGTCATTTAATTTATCTTCTAGTTTAGTTTATCTGACTACCTTTTTACATTGTACTTTCTGGTCAGCAAACTTGTAGACAATATGCTTTTTTGATGAAGTCTTGGTAAACTGGTGGAAACTTGTTTAATATGAAACTTAAGAGTTTATGAAAACGGCGCGACATGTCCAAACGAACTTGATTATCTGGCATCTGGCCACGAAGTTACGTAACATACTCGTAAGTATGTTACAAAATTGTACTTCTGGATAGGTACATTATCTTGTTTCATTTGCTTCGGATATATAATAAACTACAAAGTACATATATATAATTTAAAAAAACTTTAAAAAGGTCACACACTTGAAATTCAAATAGAGATTAAGTTTATAGCAATTGATCATAATAAGTTCGTTCCGATGTTAACAAATTCTGGTAAAAATGTTGTTCTTTCCCATAGATGTCGTAAAAGACGATTAAGGGATAGGCTTACAAACTTGGGATTCTTCGTAAGACGATGGGCTAGCAACCTGTCACTATTTGAACCTCAATTAAGCCAAACAACTGAACGTGGTTTTTGTCAGTTGTCAAGTTCAAGACTCCTGGCTCTGTCGTTCCCGTAAGGAATATAGATAGACATGATTATATGAATGAATAAGAAATATTATCTAGAATTAAATTGGGTAATTAATATAATTAATTGATCCCTACTTTTGAAACTACGACTGAATACGATTAAGTTATTTGGGACTTATATTACTTCTTTTTAGATAATACAACTGTAAATATATCACTTTCACAGGGAAATCACACAAACAATCTTTTATTCAGCCCGCAGATGTTACGAAAATCGGGTCGAGCTACATCTCACAGAAGCACACGCGAAGCATAATCGTAATAATAAAAAAAAACACCAAATATGTTAATGTTAAACCGTTTTCTGACTCAACTTCTCCCGTTTCCATTGAGAAGGCCATTTTGGAACCCCTTATCACTGTTATGCCTTTAGAACGATATATTTTGTTACTGTATCTTCAACACTGCTACTAGACTGACCTTTAACCAACCATATCGAACTAGGGTTTCATACTTTATGATCTAGACTTGTTAGCATTGTAATATAATGAAGGTGAACGAATAAGACAACTTTATAAATGATCTATTCGCTTAATACTTGGGCAATACTATTTTTATCGCCTCGCTTAGTGGCACAATATTGCTGTAAATAAGCTGAACATTGATCTTTTTTAATGTTTTCCCTCTGTTTATAAGTATACGGGCCAGCGCATATTTCTTTCGTACTTATTCGCTAATTGATTGATGTTTTAAATTTGAAAATGCATTCAATATGTGAACTTATAATATTCTTATGAAATAAATTTATTTTGACTTATATATTGTCTTCATACATATTATATCAGCAGCAGTTAATGAATCCATTTTATTTCACTTGCCATTTACTATTTTCTCATTTTCAAATTTAAAGACCAAATCATTCAATTTTAAATCTTGAACGTATTACACACTACAAAGAATGCTTGGAAGCGCGAAATTAAGCTGTGTTCGAAATGATGTTAAAACTTTATGAGAATTGTACAGAATACTAAGGGATGACAAAGGACAATACAAGTTAGTGCTCACTATGTATATAATTGTCAGAGTGTTATCAAAGGCTTAAACGAGTTAGCGACAACACTTTTCAATCCTAGTGAAACCAATAAATAGTTTAACAATAAGGACAAATAATGTTTTGCAGATATTTCTACACTACGAAGCTTATGGTATGGTATGATGGACCCATCCATATTAGTACAGTCAAGGCAAATTTATAATGAATTGGGGTAGGTCGATATGCTGTTGACTGTACGTCTGATCAATAATCGCATTTTTCCTGAATATGCTGAAAGTTTTTTATATGAACATCTTGCTTCCTTTAACAATAACGTTTATTTTTTTATATTTTGTAATTTACTCTGTGAAATCATTAATGACCACGGTAAGCAAAATAAAGTTTGAAATAATCTATCTAGCCTTTATTGAGAAGTGTTGCTACATAACTAAAAATGATTGAAACCAGAACTGAGGAGTTACATAAAGTAGGTATTATGTTAGATATAAAATCTATAACTAAGTACAGCAATTTAATTTACCAAAAGGAATAATGAGTGTGATGTTGTACATTATATCAATCGGAATATCAGTGAGCACTATGAATCTATGTTTTTAAGCTTCAATTATAAGTTAATGTAACGATTTCCATTTACGACATATCAGAGAAATTGAGTTATGATATTTCTTTCATACAATTTTGTACGTTACAACTGATGCCTCAATAGAACTTTATATCTTGAAATTGTTGACCAATTTTATTGATTAAAATAAAATAATATGACAGCATGCTTCACATAAGTGACGAATATTAGTAAATTGACAAAATAAGTACTTATTATATACATATAATAGAAAAATATGTCCGAAAACTTACCATTTAACTTATGTAACTTTTTGATTATTTTTAATGTCTTTCTTGTTCATTTTCTTTAAAACCTCCAATAAAAAATGGTCATCACAATGTGTTCAATTATACCAAATATTTTATCCAAGTTTCCATTTTATTATATTTGCAGTACAATCAGACTTTCATCTTTGTATATAATTGTAGAGAATAAACGTTCGACGACGCGACTATGTATATTTAATAGATTTTTTAAAATAATTCTATAAATTAAGACAAAAATGCAATAAGTTATTTTAATTTGTAGAATAGTGTTAAATGTTTCATCATATCGTAGGTTTTCTGATGGATATTATGAAAAGCAATAAAAATGTTTAAATTGTGAAAACAAACGACTTCCATGGTACAGTTAATAAAAGAATTGAAATAAATTTAATAGCAACCGTGATCTTATTTACGTATTTACACATTATGCTGTGTACATTGATAATGTTTGTATACCTTGAATTAAAATTTCTTACATCCTTAATAATGAATTACTTGTTTTGTATGTTTCCGTCCACGTATCAGTTTAACGCATTAATTTATCACGTGAGTTTATATATTTTACTTTTATTCAACTATTTTTATATCATTTAGATACCTATAAATATATGTTATACTTAAGTATTCCATTGTATTTTTTGTCCAAATGGTTCCAAATCAGATACCTATTTTCTTAGTTTAAAACTTAACTTTGTCAATGAAAAGATGAGAGAGTTTTGTATTGCCTTATTTACATTTCTAAGCATACAACATAATGTGTTAATACCATCAAATCATCTGGGAACTGCTTTGCCTCTCGCTGATTGAAGCGACACTTTATATATTTTTTAATCTTTCATCTTACCTTTAAGCACAATATTTTAATTATATTTAATCCTTATTGGGAGTTTTACTTCGTACTTATTTGATTCGATTTTCCAGAGTGATTAGAAACTTCGTCTGTGTTATGTAAAACATATGTACAATAAAACAATAAATATATTTGTGATATTACAGACGTGTTTTCATTTATACAATTTTGTTTATTTATTTTTAAGATGCCAGGCTTTTACCCGGGCCTATACTCCTATAGATATTTCCAGGAAGAATGTAACTAATAAAACAAATTTCATCAAATTATATTATGTATAGGTATTTATTGTAGCATTCTAGCAATTAATCCAAAATGAATCGAAATTTTTCTCGTTCGTGAACTTTTTCAGTTGTGTAGGAATCGGACCCCAGTAAACAAAAACACAATAACCTTCTAACTACATGCAACTATTCTGCCGGTGAGGTACAGTCCAGTAAATTCTTATGATTTATGCAGAAAGTTTACTCTTTGTGCCGGCGAGAATTTATGGAGTTTTGTTAAACCTAACTACCGCTAACGATACTACGCTAAATTGTATATTTTTAAACTGCGGTTTATCTTGTAAAATAGATTAGTAAAAAAAAGAAATGAAGTGAGAACCTAGACAATTATGTTATGTCACTAGTCCCTTCAGACTACTGAGACAAAATCTACTCAATAGGACTAGTGGGAGACTGAATCAGTTTGTTAGCAGATGATCATACGGTGAAGGAAAAACATCGTAAGATAACCTGCACTTTCAGGCAACTGGATGATTACACACCATGATATGACTTGAGGAGTTATGTTCCCCTGCAAAGTTGCGGAGGTCAGATGGGAGTCATTTCGTGGAATCTTAACCGATTTTGACTTACCCAATGCCTGATCAGTGAAAAACACACAAAGGGCTCCTTTTTAAAGAATCGAGGATGAATAATGTCAAAATGACTACTAAGCTGGTGTTCACTTGCGCAAAAAAGGTTACTGATGTCTTACTAAAGTTAGCTTAGCACCTGCGAATATTGCCACATTTTAATTTAACTTGTATAATACCTTTCAGTTGTGTATACTTTTCATTGCGTAGAAAAAAAAAACAATTTAATATTTAGTTCATTTATTCGTTGGAAATAATATTTTCTTCACTTGTACTTAATTTATATTTTCATCATAAGAACACAATGACATTATAATTTCATAAATATATTGAATTATTCTTACAATACCTAAAATGTTACGTTGAAAATGGCACTTTTTTTACAGAAAATACAATAAAATAGGAAATTAATACTTAATAACATTTTAACTTATTTATACAATGTCTATGTGTAGATGAAATCGTGGTCGACTTCCAACTTTTTCAGGAGTCTGGTTGGTATTTCGGAGACTATGTTCGATGGTATTTTATCTGCAATAAATAAATAGTTGATCAATACTTAGATGTCGTAAAAGGGGACTAAGGGATATGCTTATAAACGAGAGATTCTTCTTTTACATTATTTGGATCTCAATTATAGCATTAAACCAAACTGCCGAAAGTTTGAAAAATAAGTCGAAGACGTTTCCAGAATCGGCGACTAGGCAGTTGTTTTCATACATTTCGAGTCACATACTTTCTTATATGAACAAGATCCTATATTATATTTCCAGGATTGACCATAAGATGACGATTCTCATACAATTTTTAAGTCTTACCATTACATCTGTAGACCAAGTTGGACCAAATGATCATCTCTTGCGAAAAGCAGAACACCCTCAGTCTAACTCATAAGCGCATCAAGTAAAAGAGGTTTCCAGAATCGGACAAAAGGCGGTAGCTTTTAAATATTCTAAGAAACGACTGTAGCACTTACCATTGCATCTGTAAGAACCTATTATATTTCCAAGATTGACCACAAGATGACGATTTTTAAGTCTTACCATTACATCTGTAGACCAAGTTGGACCAAATGATCATCTCTTGCGAAAAGCAGAACACCCCCAGTCTTCCCCCTCTGAGCGTCAAGTCGTATACGTTCCCAGAATCGGCGACGAGCCGGTTGTTCTCGTACACTTTGAGTCGGATGAGGCCGATTTTCGGTCTGTGGAGAAGTCGCCAGCGGTAAGCGGTCTTCTCACGCCAACCGACATTGCGAGGGTCTTTCCATAGAAGGGTGACCTAGGAAAAGAGCAAAGATTTTACACCACTAAACTATATTTTCTGAAGCATTTCTTCTAGAGTACTGTCTTCTATGTCTTTTCGAAACTTTTGGCTCTGCTAACCCCGCAAGGGATATAGACGTGACTTTATATATGTATGTACTTCTCCTAGAGGTCTATTGGAAAGTAAGTAAAGAACTTCCATATACACAATAATACCATGTTATTTCGCATATTTGAACTTTTATTGCGAAGTCAAGTTTTTTATCATAATTTTAAATTGGCATAAATTCATATAAAATCTAAACGAATATATACGATTGAGTTGCTTTATAAATTAAGGTTTCGTCTCAAAAGACCTTCAATGAGTTTATAATATAGGACATAGGAACCTGTCTCTTGTAAATTTTCACTCAAAGGGAGAGCTAGATTGAATCCTAATGGATGGAAATTATAAAGATACTCGTAGTTTGCTTACTCGAAGAAAAATTTAAATGTAAACTCTTTCAATATTTCCGATTTAATTTTCTAGCAATAAATCTTTTAGCTTCGTGCTATATTTCTTACAAGGTTTTTCTTCAACTCGAACATTTCTTTCCTAGAAGCTTTCTTGATCTGGCGTAGACTCAATAATCAAAAGCGCGTATTCTCAAAAAAAATTTGGTTTAATATTTAATTACCTGTCTCCTAAAGATGTTACTGTCTCATCAAGCAAGTTTCCGAAATAGACAGGTATAAAAAATTTATAGAGTTAATTTTTAGAAAAAGTTAAGAAGTAAATTTCTAGTACTCTAATAAATACTTGAATCATCAGTTTCATTCGAATCTGACTGACTGACCTGATCTGGCGTAGACTCGGTATTCCAAAGCGCGTTCCTCAGTGTCTTGCCCGGTCCAGTTTTTGACTTGACCAGTTTGAGCTGAATCCCCGGCTCGGCCACGGACCGGAACGGCGTCGTCTGCCAGTATGTCTGTGTGTTCTTCTTCCACATCACCACGTAGAAACGCTTGTTGTTCTGATATCTGATTAAGGAATTGTAGTAGTGTTATTAGAATTATATCCATCATTCATGTAGTCAGTCCCGGGTTTATACCCAAATTTAATTTGGACATAATCGAATACTATTTTATGTCCAGTATTTAGTCTAATAGATACAATCGCCAGCAGGAAAACTTCACCGCTATGAGTTTGGTTATAAAGAGGGGTCTCGTCTTTACAAACGAGTACCTATACCTTAAGTTTGTTTTTGAGGTGTCCAAAAGAAGGTATAAAAGAAAATCTTGAGAATCGGATCATTTAGTCAGTGGGGTAATTACATCGTTATGATCATCAACAAAATAAGCCAGATCAATCAAATTTATCTATCCATCTGTCTAGAAATTGATAAATAAATTAAACTCACCCAAAAATGAATCCAACGTAGTCATCATCAATTTGGGTGTCCACAAAGAGAGTTCCCTCGAAATCCACGCCGCCGAAGTACTCGAAGCCCACCGCGAGCCCCGGGTCCGAGTTTAAGGTCTGGAGGATCTCCGCGCCCTCGTTGTTCACCTCCCAGTTAGGGTCCTGTTGCGATTCGCCCTCAGGGTCTAGGCGGACTGTCATGTATTTCCTAGGATAAAGATAGAACATTTTATATTTACATTACATTGTCCAAAGAAGTTTGTTTGTTTGTTAATACTTTATTGTATATAACAGATTTTAAAAAAGAAGTATTTAAAAATCTTGAAAAAGAAGTATTGATAATATCACGTCTCCTTGTCAAGCAGTTGTTGCCTGCTGTACTTATAAATCATGGCCACATTTAGATTTTTATGAAGTTGTGAATAAAAATCGGAATTCTTGGCGCCTTTGAACTTCTAATTAATATCGAAAACTAGGGAGACTCATTTAAAAAATACACCATTTCAGCTCATTATTTACCAACCATCATAGATGGCAGAAATTAAAATGCCTTGAATAATAATTTTGTGGATCATATGTAATTTGACACAATTAATTTGATAATCTCCTAAAATACTTCCAAAAGTAGCATTTTTCTTCATTATATCAACAATACTTTTCAACCGCTGGACAAAACAGAAATTACCTTGACTTGTTCTACATCCGAAATCTTAACTGCAGCCTTTATTTCCTCAAATTTACAAAAATACAATAACGAGATGCAGATTTACCTGAAATCAGTTCTGTGAATCCTGGAGTTGTTGGGGCAGTTGTCCAGCTCGTTGATAACTGTGTCACCGTCGTAGTCATTGTCACAGACGTCTCCGATGTAGTCATCTATAATGTTTTAATGACAAAATGTCCACATTTTATAAAATGATCCTTTGATATAATTAGAATCCATACAGCTTTGACTTAGACACAATTGAAACTCTGTTTAGAGGCGTGATATGTACCTATCTTTGTGTTTATGTTTTCTTTGTATATTATTACATATTTAGCAAAACTTCAAATTCGTCATTTAGTGTAATTATTGCAAATCGTATTTTTATTACATTCTCAACTTACTGTTAGAATCCCTCTGATCAGGATTGGCTACCAAAGGACAGTTATCCTGGAAATCAGGGATGCCATCCCCATCATCATCGTCATCACACGCGTCCCCTTTTTCATCACCGTCCACGTCTTGCTGGTCGCTATTAGGCACATTGGGACAGTTGTCCAAACCATCTTGAATTCCATCCCTGTAAGATAAGTTAGTTTTGTAAATATTGAACTCGTCGATAATTTGTCTCAGGATAAAAGCGATAGTTTTCACGCGATAAAAACGGCTTAACGCGTACCTTGATACAGAGGATGGTTATACTTGCAACATAATAAAAAATAACATCATAAGCATCACCAACACTATCGCGATCGTTATCCTCTTGAGGGGAGCTTGGTACTAAAGGAAAATTGTCGCAGGCGTCACCTTTTCTGTTACCTATTGTATCTGTAATACACAGATGAACATCTTCATTCATTTGTTATGTACTCAATTTATTATCTTACCGATCTCTATCAACATCGCTGTCGCAAGCGTCGCCAACATTATCGCGATCAATATCCTCTTGAGAAGGGTTCCGTACTCGTGGACAATTGTCGCAGGCGTCACCGACTCTGTCGCCGTCCACGTCGTCTTGTCGAGGATTGTATACTATTGGACAGTTGTCTTCTTCGTTGGGGATTCCTACATTGGCATAAATGTTGTTAAAAATGAAATTGTATAATTGGACCAACTAGAAACGTAATTTTTTTAATGATATAGTATTTGTTTGTGGTAAATGTATCAGAATGGATTTGCAGTTCTGCTATTTTATGATTTAAACTTAATATTCAGATAATAAATAAATCTAAGCACGGTTGACACGATGAATCAAAGAGGTTTTGAATGAATGATTTTTTTAACTTTTGCGCTTCATTTGTTTAACAGAATTGGTTTTGCCATGTGATTTTTTACTATTCGTAAATACTGCTTAATAAAGCACTATATAATGATATAGTCATGATTTGTCTCACAAATTTTACACTTTGACCTCACGTCTTACCATCGTTGTCCATGTCAGGATCACACACATCACCAATACCGTCCTTGTCCGTGTCAACCTGCTCCGGGTTATATCTCCTGGGGCAGTTATCACACACATCCCCTCTTTTATCGCTTCGATCCTCGTCGCGGTCCAATTGGTCGGGATTAGCGATCAGTGGGCAGTTATCCTGTATATTGAAAAAGTAGATACCATGTTTTTTATTAGTAAGTATCAAAATATACACTATAGCTTCTTTGGTATATTTATGAAATTTCAATGTTAAAAAAAAATTATAAAAATTAAAAATATCTATTTTAACAGTATTTTTTTATAAATTGTCATCATGACAATTCTAATTCGTGACATAATGTAATTACAATTTTATAAGTAATGTTAATAAATAGTGTAATATTGCATATCTTCAAATATTTTACGATATTTTTTATAAATCAATCGTCATCAAAATAATTATAATGACTGACACTGCACAATTCATAAAAAAATTAACACAGACGATTAATTTAGATATCAATACAGTTAATAAAGGGTTTTTAATTTAAATACAAAAATTAATTAAAAATATTTAATGAATCCCCAACGGCACTAAGTTTAAAAGTACTCTTACCGGATGATTAGCAATTCCATCTCCATCGGCGTCAGGGTCACAAGAGTCTCCCATGCCGTCACCATCCGCGTCTTCTTGCCCAGAGTTGGAGACATCTGGGCAGTTGTCAGCTTTGCAATGGATTTCGGAGCAGGGTAGCTCTTGATCGGGATACCCGTCTAAATCGCGGTCTGGACCGCAAACTGTGCCGTTGCCAGCCCACCCAGTCTGTGAAATGGTACATTTTATTATTTTGATAATTAATTGTGACCTTATGATGAAGCATGTTTCTGAAAAGGTATTAATTCGACTGCGAATAAAGAAGCATTTTGTGTAGGCCAGTTTCCGATCATGTAGGTACACTCACTTAGGTGCTAAGCGAGGCTCTTACTTCTCGAAGAAACCTATACATTCAGGCAACTGGATTTTAATCAACTATAATCCAATATGGATTTGAAAAAGGAGAATGGAGGTTGCAGAAGTCAGACGGGTCCTGACATACCTAATCCAAGACGTTTAAGATGACACCGGAAGAATGTAAACATCAGAGCTAAATTCTAAAAATGGCACATTACTCGGCAAATTGATTTGGGAGCAACACGCCGCTTTTCAGCAGCGAATGCGACAAGAAATTGTTTCGTTTCGTGTAACATTGAGCGTTCCTTTGTGATGCAAAGTTGGCACTCGCGCGGGAAGCACAAAGTGAATACCGGCGCAATATTCTTGTTTACTGGATTAGATCTTGTTTCATTTAGTAACTGTTTAACCACCGGTTTCTTAGACTCTGATATCTATCAAGTTAATTAAAAAACAATGTTGTCTAGAAGTAGTTTTTGTCCCACAATCTACTTTCTGATTCTTTAGTTACGCATCCTTTCAATGTACTTTTCTTTTTTCCCTAGGTATTCTATATTTGTTCCTGTTTTCGGCGTCATGCGAATTGCAGGAACAGACCTAATTTAAGACCAACCTTGCGAACTGTACCCATATCGAGCTTGAATTAGCCCTTTTAATTTGATAAATAAGAAATGACTTACAGCACAAATACATTTAGCTCCATAGCCGCAGACTGCGTTGTACCGCCGGCAGTACGCGGGGTCACAGCGAATGGTCAGAGACTCGGCGATGTCGGACCGTGGATAGCACGGGCGAGTGGTATTGATGTAGTAGTTACCGCCGCAGGGAACGCAAGTATAGGAGCCCTGGGATATAGTAGTAAAGCAGTAATTTCAATAGAAGAATTTAAAAATAATCAAATAATTTACAAGATACTTTGGTACCTACAGAAATTAAAATGTAATTTTAATATCAGTCATTCGTTTATTTAACTACATTTTTATCCCTTTCGGGTTATACAGACCACAAACTAAATAGAGATGCTATGTATATACAGACCCAGCAGTCTTGAAAGACTGATAGGCCACGTTCAGCTGTTCAGCAAAATCATTGATTAACTTTTACTCTACAGTTTATCTATTATTTTTTTAATTAGTTAATTACTTTATTTAATTAAATGAGTCAAAACTTCCCATGAACTTTTTCGTCCAACTCTTTGGTTGGAGGAGTTGGACGAAAAAGTTGGAGAGACCACTTTCCCGGACGATTATTACCATGCATCTTAATAAAGTTCCTTAAATTGGCGACTTTAAATCAGTTCAACTGCTAGTAATACGTCATCCTTAGCTAATTAACTTACCGGAGTATTAACACACAATCTCGCTCTAGGACAATCGGCTCTTCCATCGCTACATTCGTCAATATCGACACACTGTTCTCTTCTCTTCTCGTCTCCGGATCCTCTCCATCCAGAACTACCCTCGTAACCAGATGGACAGGGGCCGCAGACAAAGCCGCCTTCTTCATTTCGACAGGAGACCAAGTCGTCACAAGGCCGGATTAAATCGCATTCGTCTATGTCAGAACACTTGTATCCTAGAAAATTTTGAGATTACGATTACTGAATTAACCGAATAAATACCAAACAGTGAACGACATCAAAATTTAGGTATCAATATATCTATACGTGTTTTACGCTGCAGATTTTAACACGCAGCTTCGGATTTATAATTACCTATGTTACTTGCGGTCAATCTAATTTCACAAAGTATTTTACGACATGTGATGACGTACAAAAGAAATTTTTACAGTATCACTTTTACAATAGAATTACACATAGTTTATACATGTTTATACACGACAGCAAAGCAGTAGGCAGCAGGAATTACTTAATAAGAGTAACTATGATCATGAAAAACTATTATGTATGTTTGAGGTTTGAATTATGTTGTGATGTTTTAACTTCTCTTGCCACTAGTCACTTTTAAAATAAATGATAACGAAACGAGTAACAACTGAAATCTGTAAATTTCACATTCAGTTCACATGACATGATCGATGCCTCAAACAGAACCGGGCAGCACGTCGTAAGTTAATGAAGGTAATTGCTGCGCCCTACATATCTCGTGTGTGTAATCTGAATATCGTGTGCAATATGCTTTCCATGCATTCACAGATTCCTGGAGCTCGTTAAATTGAGATATCAATTGGAAATAAACACGCTCTGCCAATATTAATTATTTATTTTCTGTGGTACATCTATTTAATTGGTATTTTTATCTTGCTTTATGAGGTACGGACTGTCTTCCGTCTGCCCTTTTCATCAGAGTGTGAATGTATTATTTGATGTTCAAGCTATATTACTAAAGTTTATTCTAATTCGTTCAGTAGTTTTTACGAAAAAGAATGATAAACAAACTCACAATTTTTCGCTTTTATAATATTTATGTAAGTTATATTAAAGTTTCTTTAAGTTTCAAAATTTTCTTTCGGCTATAGCTCTATAAAAATATTTAAAGACGATAAGCACAATTGATAATGGATCGACTGGCTCCCGAACGGCAAATGAATGCACTTGGCTGTTTTCCAAATTGAATGACAGGAGTGCAATTTCACACCTACCACAGCAACTGGCTGAAGCTGAACATCTGAGCTTGCAAAATTCGAAGCTGAATGAATGCCATACACAAATTGTTTTATCATGATAGAACAAGACTTTTAAAATTAAATAAGTAATACCTTTATTTATTTTTAATATTTTACAAGTCATTACCACTACATCGTCTAGATAGCTTAATGTCATGAAGGAATTAGTAACAAATCGAATATTTTTATCATTCACCTGTCTTCTTATCACTTACCATTCCATTCATATCCACTAGGGCAAGATTCACACTCGTAAAATGGGCTCCGACTGAGAGGTCGGCACGGTCTGTCACCACATGGTCTATGTGAATCGCAGACGTGCTGGCAACGTATGCCATCTCCGCTGTACCCTTGAGGGCAAGACCCGCATCGCGGACCTTCAGCAGATTCCTCGCATTCCACTCCTTTGGGAAACCAAAATGTAATCTTAACAATTATTCTTAAGTAAGATGAGCCGAAAGAAGATATAATGCTGATACTTCCACGGAAAACAATAAATTATAAAATCTTTTGTTTATCTCTCAGTTAAATAAGTGAAGCGGTTTCATTAACTTAATTTCATTATTATTATTAATATTTAATATATTAGCATTAGAATTTAAGTGAAACAGAAATAATTCTTTATCTTCAGTTTCCAAGTGCCCACGAATGCTAAGTTTTTAAAGGAAAATAATGTAAGTGTATTACCTTCCTGATTCTGTTATGTAACATTGCCTTCATAATCCTAAACCTATTAAGTGTATAAGCATGTTCTCTTTTTAATTCTGGCATAGTGAAACTTGCACACTATGAGGAAGAGTTGAAAAACTCGTAAAAGTATTCCTTTATGGGTGCCAAGCTTGAAAGTTTCAAGAGCCCTCTTGTAAAATAGTTTTATAAAGCAATTTTAGTTCACCAATTCTTAACTTTGTGCAAAAATTAACATAGTGTTTTGTAAAGTATTAATTTTGTAGAAGGATGCTTTTTTTCATTCATATCTTATTCCTGTTTGCCTATATTTCTAGAATTCAAGATTAAGTTTATAATATATCTTATTTATTTATTATTTTACCTGGAAAGATACTTTATTCAAGAAAACAAGTGACAATTTCCTTTTTGAATTGGCATCTTGTAAAAATAGTCAACAGAACACAATACTGTTCGATAAGTATGAAACCTTACCTTGAAAGCAAGAATTTTGAGTACAGGATAGCCTGTAACATTGTTCTCCATTTCCATGGTAGCCTGGAGGACAGGAGGCACATCGGTAGCTACCGTCGGGAAGGTCTTGACATTGGACCCCTGAAAATAGAATCAACATAAATATAGTTTCAATTATTAGAATAAGGGCGTAGGTAGTTCTGCGAATAATATAAGATTTCATGCGAGTCTGATAACGAAAAAAAATTTGTACAGCTACTTCTTTTCCAGAGCAGACAGTATAATAAAAGCTAATTAAATTCAATAAACTTTGAATTTTTCTTTTAGGGGTAACAACGTGACACTAACTGATGAAGATGAACGAAAGCAAAATCTCAGATTTTTCGAGACTGTTGGTGGGTCTGTTTCTACTTAAGTGATATACATATGTGTGCAACAATTCATGCTCACGATTAATTTACTCACGTCCATCAAAACAAGGATTTGAGCTACAGGCTGATAGGCAAGTCTGACCGTCACTGCTCTGGCCTCCCGGACATCTTTGACAGCGGTATCCACGATCACTGTCGAGGCAGTACTCCCCTGAAAACGGACATAGGTTGTTTATCATCAGCCTCTCAGACTTTAATAAATAGGTGAGGTAATTTCATGATAAGTGTGATCGCTACCCTCTTTGACCTTTTGGACCCTGTGAACTAGGAAAATCACTAGTGTTGAATCACTGTCGCATATTCCATAGACTATGCACAGGTTATCTTACGATGTATCAGCATGATAAGAACATTATGTAAGCATTAAACTCTTACTATGTAACTCAGAAAAAAGATCACGGCAGCATTAGGATTATAGCCCGATATGTTTTCTGCCACAGACACTCTTAAAAACATTTTATTTATTTCCTACTTCATATAAACCTCTGGTTCCACTATTTCATATCCGTTAAAGTTAAACACGTCTCACAACTCAAGGTGGTGGTGGTATCCTTTTTGGCACTGAATTCTAAATCGAGTAGTTGAAGTGATATACCTTTTTTATTGCAGTCAGAAAGCGAAATACCCCTAATATCTTTGAGTAGATCTATCGTAAAACTGAACCCACACCTGTTGTCGCATTTATTCACTTCTATTTATAAACCTCATCGTTTCTGTATTTTGTGCATCTATGCGTGTGTTGTATATTCATGTATCCATAGAAATTGAGATTCTATAAGACAAAATAAATGCTGTATTTATTATATTTCAAACTATAGCATGATGTGTGGTCGTTTTGCAGCACGCAGGTTTATGCGCGTTTGTAAAGCTGCCACCAGTACTTAACACTTCTATAGTCTCATATGTTCCCTAATTCTATGGTGGGATCCTACTTTCACATATGTACAAGCGAAATTTAGATGGATACTTACCTCTAGAACAAGGTCTTCTGTCGCATGTTATTGGTCTGCATCGTCGTCCGTCTCCCTCCATGCCCTCAGGGCACGGCCCGCATTGCACACCAGTAGGTATGTTACGGCATTCCACGCCTGTCGTGGGTATATGCAATCTTTATTATAATTTTCGATGTTAAGTTTTATTTAATTTAAATTTTCAACTTAGTTATTTTTCCACTTTATTTTCTATTTTCTAATTTATCCAAAAGCAAAATACTTACCAATTGTTTACTAGCCCCACACCAGTTATTTTTTGGTTTTGAAAACATACTTCGGATCAATGTTTTTATTATATTTTTAACTACTTTGATACCTACCCATATCGATTAAAATTATTAAATTGATTAAAATTACGCTGTTTGCATTTCATAAAGCAAAGCTCAAAAGTATTAGTATTAGGCTTTGCTTAATCTAATTCATTTATGTAAATGTAAATTATCCATATGATTATCTATTTTGTGCTTTAAATTTATTCAAACCAGCCTACAGAGTCACTAAGCCCCCACTACTGAATTACAATCAATATTAATTAGTAAATTTCAAGGTCTATCAAGCAAACGAAATGGGTGCCAAATCACTCTGTAGGCTTAGAGGAGGTGTCTTAGAAATAAAACAATAAATATATTAGAAATATTTAATAAAAAAAACCCACACGGTTGCTTGATTTACCTTTTAAGTACTAAATAATGGTAAATATTATAATGATGGTAACCTGATTCTAAGGAATCTTGTAACATATTGTAAAAAGAAAATAATAAATGCGAACCATAATCTACAAAAAAGATTTCAAAGATTAGTAAATCAAGAAATAAATTTAAAAGTAAATAAAATGTCAAAATCATAGAAATTCAAAAAAGTTGGATATACATTGTTTTGTCTATAAAAAAATTGTTTGGTAAGTAGTTGATGTCATGTCAAAACAGATTTTGATTTCCCACGACACTAAGTATGAAGTATTAATTTTAAGGGATGCGAATTTGATTTCGTTCATAAAAGTAGCTGCAATCGATAGTGTAAATGTGACAATTGATGTCAATAGAAATATGATGACTAAGAAACAAACTTCAAAATGTTAAAAAAAAATATGAGTGCAAATCAAGAATATTACAATTTGACTACTAATAAAGATATAAACTAGAATGAACCTAAAGTTGGTCAAATAAAGAATGATATAGAAACAGAAAAGCTTAAGTTACTCAAAAAGGTAACAATATAGGAAACTAAAGTAAGTAAAATGTCCAAATAAAGTAATATATAGAAAACAATACCAATACTAAGTTGTTGAAATAATGAACGACATAGAAAACTAAAGACTAAGATGTTAAAAAAAGAAAGATAAAGATTGCTAATAGGAGATTAAATCATTGAAAATTGTTCAATAACCATCGTAGCAAGTAGATCCAGTGCAAGTCTCCACCCGGGGTTGATTGTTGCAGCACTGGCGGAGCTGGCCTCTCAGGTTGTCGATGGTGCCTTTCTGTGCAGCGATCTCGTTCCGAAGGTGGTCTATGGTCTGCCGCAACATTTGTAGTTGACGCACCACTTCATCTGTACAAAAAGGAAGAGAATTTTTTTATGGTTTGGAAGCCTCAAGAAAACAACAGGCAATCCAAACTACTAATATGCTAATATGCTTTATTTTTTATTAACTTGTCTATCATTTGAGTGGATTTTAATTATATTTTTAAGAACTTAACTTAAATATATTGACACTCCAGTTCATTTCAATGAAATCAAGAAATTATTACCATCACAAGTTTCAATCACACCAGAGGGTATATCTCCTCTTTGAGACTCCGGTTGCGGCGAGCGGTTACCATCGATATAGTTATTGTCTGTTCTATAGTCATCTCCTAACATTTGTTCTCTTTTCCTTCGAGCTTCTTTGGCTTTAAATTCACTGACTTCTTCCACATCTGACTCTTCATCATCTACTGTAAGAAGTGCTGGTGGTTTTATTAGATCTTCTTGGACATCACAGCTTAGAGAATTGAGAGCTGCTCTTTCGCTGCTGTAGACTTCTACGGGGGCGTTTTCTTCATGGTACTAAAATTTAGTTTCAAATTGTTATTATATATACTCAAAACAGTGTCTTCCTTATTAAGAACTACAGTACTCCCACAATTTCTCCCGCGTGAATTCACTATTTGCTATTCCCTATGAAGTTTTGTAAAATCCTTTTTTTATGCAGCCTTAGATCACATCAGGCCAAATTTCAAATCTCTAGACCCACCGATTGGAGCAGTGTGTTGATATAAGTCAATCTTTAAGTCTCTTTTGTTGATGTCTTTGAACTTACCAGTTTCAACTTCAGGTTGGTGAATAGCGCTATCATATTATGTTTGCCTGCCATCGGATGCCAGTGAAGGGTGTGGCAGCCCACAATTAGCTTCACTCTGCTGGTGGTGGTCACTAAAACGAGGGTTGATCTGGGAAATGTCCCCAGGCTCCAAGATACTGAGCGGAGAAAACCGCCATTGAGACTCTCCAAGGAAACTGTAAAAGAAACAATTGTGAGGTTGATTGATAAATTATAATTTTATAATTTTGGCGTAAAAGTACTACTTAATAGTACAATGGGTATGTGATATATGAGTCTTGTCAACAAAAATTCACTAGTGTGCAATATTATCAAAGTAATTTTTTCTTTTTCTTTCTCCTGGCTTTAGTCCCGGTTGCTTCCTCACCACTCTGGAGAGGAGCCCAGGTTATACCTTAGACCATGGGTACTGGATTGGGTGAGACAGGTTTTATTGGCTAGATCCAAAGCAAACCATTCTATGTGGTAATATTACTACTACGAATACTAAAGATATAAATTTCACAGTCTCATCACAGAATTCTATGATGCAATTCTAGATTAATGAACCTATTCGCTTAGTCGCCTAAACGTCCATGTGAAAGAGATGGAGTGGTCCTCTTGCTTAACGACCACGTGATTTAGATAAGAGAACTGTACCTTTATTAGTCTTCCTATTATAATACAGGGAGATGGAATCGTCTTCAGCTCCCTTTACGTGCAAGAGTTCTTCTCTCCTCGCACTCTTTCCATGAGGACCTCTCACTACTATCGCCACTTCTTCAGTTTGATGGGAAGAGCTCGCTACTGATATCAAATTGTTTGTGGCATCTGAAAAATAGACATAAAAATAGATATAAAATTAATGACATTGACTTTAAAGCAATATAGTACCTACCAATTTCCAGGAACCACTGGAACATTTCGTAAGAAATATATATTTTTAAAGCTAGTAGAAGACCACAAATGGTGTCATTTAAAGCCGGTATATAACCTGTGGGTGTCAGTTGAATTTACTAACATTAGCAAATAATTTTAACGCATTACCTACTGTGGACCTAGGCTTTTAAGCCAACTACTAATAAATAACTTCTGATACGGCGATCGGGAATACGCTATGAGAAAAAGCTAAAAGTGTCGAAGAATAACTAGACTAGCCACGCTGGATGAATGAAACATATTTTTTTCAACAGACTTCAAAAAACGAAATGGTTCTTTTATTTATTGTTAAGACTCCTATGTTGTATTCAGATCATGTCATGAAATTATTAATATCAAGTCGTCACGAGACACTAAAACATCATGATAATAAACACGGATCTTTAACGTTGCTTTAGTTCTAAATAAATAAAAGATATACTTATTTAGAGCTAAAGCAACGACAATAACCACAATAAAGTATCTATCGTAATCAAATTTACAAATATAGAAATAAGGTCATCGTGGGACTATGGCAAAGATCACAAGTTTGCAGATAAAACGTCAATTGAATTCGTGGATTTCTGATAAGAGTACTTTAACCCACTGAACTATTTGTAGGCCACCCGTTTGATTCAACTTCGCCTTATCAAATAGAAGGGTAGATACATACGACAAATGATAGTTTCTGTAAGCATAAGAAATGTCAAAAACCCAATTTCCGGTCAGATGATCTTCTTCCTGGCTTTAGTCCCGGTTGCATCCTCACTACTCTGGAGAGGAGCCCGGAGTATCCCTTTGACCATGGATCTTGGATTGGGTGAGTCAGGTTTTTACACGAAACGATTCCCGTCTGACCTATAATTTCAGGTTAGAGGATATCATATCTGAATTTCAATTCCATCATTAAGACATCCAGCTGAATGTGACCTGTCAGTTTTGCGAGACCGTTTGACTCTGTCTACTCCACAAGTGATAAAGACGTGATATATTTATGTATTCAAAATTAACGGGAATTCGTTCATGCAATACCTACCTGTTATTCTAATTAATAACGATAACAGAATTGTAAATAGAATCTGCCAAAAATAAAGGTAAGTCTTCATAGAAAGCAGAAAGCAACAGAAATGCTCAAACCTACTTAAAGTATAAGTGTAAACCAAGCCACATAATTCTTCATTCTGTTTGTTGTTTAATTATATTATAATTATTGTTATAAAATTCTGGACATTTAACATTAATTATCCGGGGTTCAGGGATAAGGCAGGTGACTTGAGCTTTTCCTAACCCACATTGTTTGTCCAACGTAATCTCCTTTTGTTTGAATTTGCCATATCATCAGCAAGAAAGGAACACTTTTCTTGATTTACGCGACAAGGTCCATAAATTATAATATTTATTTTTTCTTTACAACTATATTCATAAATATAGCAAGTAAGCAAAAGTTATAACATAGTTATAAAAATAGGATAGACCTAAGTATCATGGTCAATAAACATACTATATCTCAAAATACATGCGATTAACTTTCACATATAAGCTGGTGCACATGAAACCTGATGAGAGGGAAAAAATACTTTTAGCCAGGTACTTATCTACAATTTTAAAATGAAAACCAATTCAAATTAGACCAGTAGTTTTTGAGAAAACCGTAAACACACCAACTGGCACAGGCAGAAGCGGCAGGTCGAAAAAACCACTCAATTGAAGTCATTTAAGACCGATAAAAGACAAATGAGAAATTTCAAAAAGGGATATCGCAAAGTTTAGAAAATATAGATAAAACAAATAGAACAAAAACCCCCTTCTTTGAAGTCGGTTAAAAATAATTCACAGGAGTGAGCTAACCGTGACTCAAACAAACTTTATGTCATCAACCGCACGGCAATCTATATTTACCGAGAAGTTAGTTAGAATAACTATCGTATAACTCAAATCCATACCGCGTTGTGCAAAACTAATATTCTAACTATATCAATCCTCAAGCACATAATAAGTTTTATTAAGACAAAAAAAATATAAAAAGTGATTTATTCTAAAAATAAATAAAAAGCCGAATTCGCAAAAAAATTGCTGAATTGCTACATAACACTACAGCGTACAGAATATTTTTCTCGAAAACTTTATTTAACTATATTAGGTTTCAAATATTTAGATTTTGAATTCCGGGTGACTTTATTTTGAAGGAAAAGGACCGTGAAAATTTCTTAAATTTGAAATAATTCAGTGAAAATGGAAATTAAAAGAAAAAATGGGATTTTGAGAATCGAAGTCTCAAATTAACGGTAGCGAAGTCCCGGACAGAAGTGAGGATGTTATTATATATGATAAAAAAAACATTTCACAAGTCCTCCATGCATGTATCTTATTTTCCTACTCTTCTGCCCGATTTAGAATACGGACTAATGTATCTCTCAAGTCTGTTTAAGTTGGACTCGAATTAAATTTGCCACGTGTGGATTTATAATTAAACGAGCAAATCTTTTTAATTTTGTTACGTTGTATAAGGTTTTAGACAGTAAATCTCAGTCTTCTGAAACCTTCGAAAAAAGCCGCTAGATATAAATAATGTTAATAAATACGATGATGATTTGAAAACAGTCGAAGGCGTACCAGTAAAGTGAACTTGTAACCGAAATTGACGCCAGGAAGAAGAGGAAGGAATAAAATTTTTAAATAAAACCATAATAACCAAAAAAAAATAATTATAAACAAGACAACAAATTAAATATAAATTATACTTGTGTGCTTAGTCCCAACCCAGAAGCCATTTAGTGTTCGTATCGTACAAAAATGTATCCAGAGTGTGCAAGATAGATTGAACTAGCAGCGACACCCGTTTATAGCATTCCTTAAATAACCTTAATGTTTACAAAAACATGATTACGTATATTACCTCACATAACAGTACAGTGATGTCACGCAGACCTAACGGTTGTAATAAAAAGTAGCCCTCTCCTTGCCTGCCCTATATGGACCTCCAAGTCCTGACTAGCCGCTGGGACAACTGTACCTGGAATCTGGACTAATTGCTAGCGGTACCTCCTTTGATGATTTACTTTGTTTTTCTTGACTTGATCATTTCAGCCGTAAGACGACCACTGCTGCACGTAGGCCTTCCCCAATGACAAACATAAATACACTACAATACCCAGAATCAACAAGCTGTAATGCAAGTAGGTACAAACGCATTAAATTGAACACGAATCATAAATTTATCTTGAATACTTACATAAATAGCATGGAACAGACATCATGCCCTTACAAATTACGACAGAAATGTACGTGGGTGATGTCTCACGCGACCTTATATGGTAACCGATCCGGCCGAATCAGCTGGCTGGTAAACGAGTTTCTTGATAGTTGAAAACACAATGCATGCATACATTTTATCACATCATTAACCGTATTAGGATAGAGAGATTTTGTTATACGCAATGGGGTATTTTTTTTAATGTCCTTATTGCGTGACATCTGTCCCCCCGTCTATGGCACACCTACTGTCCTATGCCCTACTCGTCCTGGCTCACTGAAAGAACTGTTCGAGTACGATGACTTTCATCGAGGGTGGAGACTGTCCGCGCAAGTACTTACAACCACCACAGCCGACACGCTAAGAATTTGACGAAACTCATCATGTTGAGATAGCTTGGATCGGAAACTGGTGTCGCGAAACCCCGTAGCTTGACACGCGCGTCGCCATTCCTATCACGCGAAAAACTATCGCTATTTCGCTTTTTACTATCGAAATCCATATGAGAAACACTTTTGAAGGGAAAAAAAGCGTTTACGCCGAATCGGATTCTTAAAACTATGTGATTATATGTATATTTGACGGCCTCTGTGGCGCAGCGGTAGTGCGCTTGTCTGTGTCACCGGAGGTCCCGGGTTCGAATCTCGGCCAGAGTATGATGAGAAACGAACTTTCTCTGATTAACCTGGGTCTTGGATGTTTATCTATATATGTATTTATTATAAAATATAGTATCGTTGTGTTAGTATCTCGTAACACAAGTCTCGAACTTACATCGAGGCTAACTCAATCTATGTAATTTGTCCCGTATATATTAAAAAAAAAATGTATGTAATTATATTATCTATATAAAGCTGAAGAGTTTGTTTGTTTGTTTGAACGAGCTTATCTCAGGAACTACTGGTTCGAATTTAAAAATTATTTTTGCGTTGAATAGACCGGGGAAGGCTTTAGGCTATATAACATCACCCTGCAACTATAAAGAGCAAAGAAATAATAGAAAATGTGATAAATCACGGGGCAAATTATTCATTCTTGATAATTATTTTTTATATATTGAACAAATCATTGATCCTTGGGCTTCAATTATGCCAAAAATAACTATTCCACGCGGACGAACTCGCGGGTACAGCTAGAACACTATATATGTAACTCTGAAGATGTTACTTTTTTATCCACCTTATAGGATAGGTGTGCTCTAGCGCACAATCGTAGATTCAAATCGAATTCCTCAAAATCGGTGTTCGTACATAAATCCCGTAAAATCAACAATTAATCCTTTGGTCGTCAATTCTCTTATAGGTAATATGCGTGGGTTAACCTGAATCCTGGACCTAAATTGATAATGATGTCACTGTTGCACGTGCATTACGACACTCCTGTGGATTTCATTATAATTTTCTTTGATGTTTTTTTATTAAAATTGGTTTTTACACGCCTTTTGCGTTTTTTAAGAATCATTATACTGTTTCGTTTCGACCAGTGTTAAATTATTGGCAATTTTTGCGTTAAATTATTATTTTTTATATTTTCATTTTGCCATCTCGTATTTTATCTATACAGTTAAATTAAATTAATAAAACTTAACTGTACTGTAAACAGCAGAGATGCAAATATTTTATTTAATTACACAATCATCATCCTGGCGTTATTTCTACCTAAAAGAACTCAAAGTTTTTACGCACTGAGAGAGAACCTCATTTTGTGAAGTCGGCTTACACTAATCCTTTTTTTTACGCACTGAAATGAGAACATCTTTTTGTGAAGTCGGTTGACAACCAAATCCTTTTTCCCATCGGATATAAAAAGTAAATAATTTGCAAATCTGAGCAAAGGGATCGTGCGATTTATGAAGGTCTGCGCCTTATGTGTACACATTTATTACAATACGCCTACAAATTGAATCATTTACATGTCTCATGGATTATTATTGGGATAGCTTAGGTAATGATTTTTTAGAATAACTCCTTTTGTTAAGAGAAAACAATCATTTTGAATTAATCCAATGAAAGCCTTGTAAAAGGTCTTGGATTCTTATAATATTCCATGATTACAGGGAATTATAACATCACCCAAACGTTTCCTAATTCGTGTGACTATGTCTATGTACTGTCTACCCCGTAATGATATAGACGTGATAAATATACGTCCGTTGATTCGTCAAGTACATTATTTATCATTCGGAGACTTGCGTGACCCTTACACGACCATATTCGACCCATAGCGAGAAATATATAAATTACGCAAGCAAACCTATATGGAAGGTATGCCTTCTTCTCTCCACCATATGTTCTGTGACCCACTAACTTTTGATCCTCCGATTTTTGTCATTAAGTGACCATTTCGTTAAATTGAATAGGTACTTTACATAGAAGGACCGGTTATAAGCAAGGAATTAAAATTAGTTTTATATCTCCATATCTTTCCTATTGATGTCGTAAAAGGCGACTAAGGCTAATGAACTTGGGATTCTTCTTGTAGGCGATGCGCTATCATCCTGTCACTATTCGAATCTCAATTCTATCATAATGCCAAACAGCTGAACGTGGCATATCGGTCTTTTCAAGACTGTTTAGCCGTGTCTACCCCGCAAGAGATACAGACAAGACTATATGTATGTACGTACATACATACATATGGTCACGTCTATATCCCTTGGGATAGACAGAGCCAAGAGACTTGAAAAGACTGAATGGCCACGTTCAGCTATTTGTATGTATTAGTTTTTATAAATTGGCAACACTTTAGCATCAATAAAGACAAACTTTAACAAGAGAAACCTTCAAGAAATGGTTACAGTTCCCAAGTCTAACATTTAAGCGACGGTAAGTGCTCACACGCCGACACGTCACAACTAACTGTGACAGATGGATTAGCCGGGGTTTGTTTAAGAGGCGAACAGACGATTCAGTGGCGAAAACTGTTCACAATAGCTTAGTATTTATTGATGCAGCTATGAAAATGAAGCATACTAATACTCGTCTGTTAATAAAGCATACTAATAAGACTCCTCTGTTAATAATTATACTCATCCTGCTACCTAAACATATATACATACCATCACGTCCATATACCTTTCAGGGTAGATAGAGCCAGCAGTCTTGAAAAGACTGACAGGCCACGTTTAGCTGTTTGGCTTAATGATAGAATTGAGATTTAAATAGTGACAGGATGCTGGCCCATCGCCTAAGAGAAGAATCTCATGTATACCCATATAGGCTTATTACATAGTCGCCTTTTACATCCATGCGAAAGGGACGGAGTGGTCCTTTTCTTATTAATACTGCAATGTTTCATGCAAATCCGTCTAGTAAATATTTCACGAAACAGTAACAAACACACATTTTCGTATTAACTTATAATATATATATATAGGTAGGCTCATAAACTTGGGATTCTTCTTTTAGGCGATGGGCTAGCAACCTGTCACTATTTGAATTTCAATTCTATCTTAAAGCCAAATAGCTGAACGTGGCCTATCAGTATTTACAAGACTATTGGCTCTGTCTACCCCGCAAGGGATATAAACGTGATTATATGTATGTATGTATACGAGTAGTATAACAGGACTTATACACAGTCATAACCGACAACCGATGTCTTCATAACTAAGCTCGTGTGAATTAGCCGTATGTACCTATTGAATTATGTATGGTGCCTTCAAGATGTTAATTGGATATACATAGGTAGGTATGTACTGATAGCGCAATGTTTGCTTAAAAGCCTAATTATATGATGTTAAATAATTCAAACACAGGTAACTATAGAACACACTTTCGCTTCATAATGCAGAATAGAACATTTTTTATTTAGTTAAGAAATAAGTAGATATATATTTATTTATTAAATATTCACACGAATAAAAAAATTCAACCAAAAAATATCGCAATTTCTTAACATACAAATCTGAATCAAAGATTATTAGAAAATGTTGTCTTATTGCATCCCACCTCGATTTCCCATTCATAAGATATTGTTACTAGGCTAGGTCTAACATTATTCGATAGTTATTGCTTGCCGAATAGGTATTATTAGGTCGTATCCACAGAATATTATAGCACTCTAATGTCTGCCCACACGTACGTACATATTAATGAGCGAACGGATATCTATCCCTGAACCTCATTTACGATTTCGGCCTCTGCCACCTGACGTCATATCCACTCGCTTTAATTTCTATGAAGCAAAATTTTTGAAGGTAGCGCTGATAATAAATTGGTAATGTCCAATAAAATCTTTATTGCAGTATATTTTATTATTGCCGTGTGGTTCCCGGCACCAATTCAAAAAAGAATAGGACCACTCCATCTCTTTCCCATGGATGTCGTAAAAGGCGACTAAGGGATAGGCTTACAAACTTGAGATTCTTTTTTTAGGCGATAGGCTAGCAACTTGTCACTATTCGAATCTCAATTCTATCTTAAAGCCAAATAGCTGAACGTGGCCTATCAGTCCGCTCAGGACTGTTGGCTCTGTCTACCCCGTAAGGGATATAGACGTGATTATATGTATATGTATGTATGTATGTATTTTATTATTAAACATATTTGCCAGAGCTTAACCTAAAATAGTGCGTTAGTCGTCGTAATAAGAATGAATTAAGGTATCAGACGCAAAAGGCAACCAAGGGTCGAATACCACTAGTACTATCGTTCTTTGTCTAAAGAAGCCATAACTGTTAGCCGATGTTCGTTACGACAAGTTAAAACATTATAAAAAACATAAACTTACACACCTACCTATCTCTATCAAAAATTACAGTTCCCACAATGTCTAATGGGGACTGCAACTCGGTTAATATTTCCACAACACAATACAGCTGCTTTTCGTGGCAGCTTCCGATACGCTGCTACGAAGTGTTGGAACAGTCTTCCGCCACCTGTGCGTAACTGCACTACGGTATCACACTTCAAAGATAAACTGAAAAGTCACTTACTACAATCTCAATCCAATACATAACAGCAAACCTTTACATACCCTTTGCATTTTTCTGTAGTTTCCTTCTGCCTACCTTTTGTCTACTTTGCTTCAACAATAAGAACATACCTAGTTACACTCACGCTCATACTCAACATATATTAACTCCCTAGCACTGCTGTCTTCTTGTTATTTTGTGTTGATATTTTTAATATGTATCCTTCATATTGAATGGCAAAGCCTCCGTACTAGGTTCCACTGAAAATCAGCGCATTGTGTAACCTCATCATACACATGCATATGCTGAGTGGAAACCCTTTTGGTCGCATCATGTATTTTTTTATTTTTATCTCTGTTTATGAATGAAAATGTTATGTTACATATTGCGCCAAATAAAGATTTTTCTTTCTTTCTTTCTTTCTTTCATTCTAGCAACTGAAGAAATAAGCACATTGAAACTGTGTCTTTCTTACCCACCTGATACACAGTTACAAAACAGGAGTAAGTAGCTCTATACTCATTATTTAGATAGATATTAGTCTTGACATAGTTAAAAAAAAATTCTAGTAAAAATAACAAAACTGCCAAGCATGCTACCGGAACAACAGCGGTTAATCATCCCGCGCCATATTCTTGCGTATTCTATTCCTATTCCCGCGTCTCTGCTAATGAGCACAGAAATAGCACCTCATTCGGCTTTAGTAAACGGCTGTGTTAATGTCGTTTCGAAATTTAAAATATCGTAACATAAGACATCATTCGTTTCTAAAATTAAAAAATAATAATAACGTTAAGTTGAAAACATTGACCACTTCAACCAACCACCGAATTTTAAAGCCAAGTTTAAGTCACTTAAAAAAATAATAATATTTCGTGCCATCCCAATCAAGAAGGAAGTCTGAATTATGAGGTTTCATACCACTTTAAATTTGTATGAGAAAATTCCTTTTGTGTTATAGTTATTCTGGAAATTTTAAAAGCGCTTTAAGGCTGAAAAAATAATTAAACCTACACGTTCCTTTTTTATTTAGCGCATGAATCGTACCTGAGTACTTATGAATCACATTAATATCTAATAAATAAATAATTTTACCTTCATCCATAGTGAGAGCATTGATCATCGTTGAGAAGACCAACAGCGCCAGGGCACTCGCATGCATGGCTCCCGAAGCCATTTTGTTGGCCCTATTGAGAAAAACAAATTGTACTTTTAGCTCGTTTTCTTTTGACCAGGGAGAAATTATTTCTCTGTAAAATAAATGCAATAGCGAACAATAAGAACACTAGCGCCAAGAAACTCGCCTTCAAACTACGATTACCTGCCTTTTTTAACCAAATTCGACAAAAAAGGCAGTTCTTAATTTAACCGTATTTTTTTTTATAATATTTGACATGCGAGCGCAGCATCGTACTGGATAAATAAAAGCGTTTGCTTATTACTATTACACCGCGTTTGCATAAATTAAATAAGTAATTTGCAAAAATCAGAAACCATTTTTTATAACTGAGAACCAATGTACGTCCATAAAGATAGCCGTTCCTGTTTTACTTAGGCAATTAATTCTTGCATGTATTGACCTCTAGGTATATATAGCCCATACTGGGTATTGTAGTAGGTACCTAGTATATATACCTAGCGACGACTACAATAGCGCGATCATAAGTTTTATCAGTGCTCAGTAACCCGATTTTTTGTTATCTATTTCAGTAACATACAAATATATAGTTATCACATTGCTATGCATATTTTAGAGGATATATTTTAATTGGAACGTTAATTTGATATCTTACTGACGGGAAAAGGCGGGAGCTAATATTATGTACCTACATTAAAAATTACTTACCTTAACAGAAATTACTTACCAAAATTATTTTAATTTATTTACATATATCATAATTAAATTTTTAAAATAATAGGTATCTTTTATTCAGTAGAAACCACTGAGTTGGTATATAGTCCCTGCCTTATGTTATGTTTCTTTCCCAGAGGGGATCTGGGAAAGAAACAATGATTCATGTGTAATTATTAACTATGAAACAATTGTGTCATATCATCATACCTTTAAAGTAAGTATACCTACCAGCCTGACAAAAAGAACTACCTATAAATTGTACCTCAGAAGGCCTATATAAATAGGTAGTTTTAACTGTTTGTTACAGTCTGAAGACCTTCTTTAAGAATCCTACACATTATACCTATTACACTTTTATAATTGTAATCAATATAAAAACTTCCTTTTTAAAATCCTGATACATTAAAAACACGAAAAAATAATCACCCTTTAATTTCTATCACAATTTTCCCGCGCTTTTATTTCGAACTTTATAATTCGAACGCGAGCGTATCTACGAGGGCGCATGCGCGAGCCCCCGCTTCTCAACTGACTGCGGTGCGCACTGAATCAGTCAGATCAGTCACTTTTCGTACGTAAGTATACATCCGAATCCAAAGTACTCATCAGACAACTTATAAACTTTAACTATAATAGCATTTGCCCGAAGGTCCGCTTAATACATAGATAAAATCACACCTCTTTCCTAGAGGCGTAGATAGATTTTTATGTGATTATTGAGATGTATTCTTCTTTTCACTGACCACGTTCCGTGGATACTTTCTTCCTTCGATTTTTCCACATTCATAATTGTCTTCATGCAAGCTTTTAGCTTTTACTCTTGACCTGACCTTACGCTAAAACGTTCCCGATTTATTAAGTTCCGCGAATGTTTGCTATAAAATCCCGTAGTTCTATCAGTCCGTCAGTAATATCTGTAGCGATAGTTTTATTTTGAATTGATGATTTGCAAAACTGAGAGCAGCAGAAGACATTTGGCATACACATAGGTGGATTCTAGATTATGCCTAGGCAACCAAAACAAATAGGATGATAACGAGAACTGCCTACAACTTTCAATACTTCATCGACAGGAAGTGGAATAACTGTGTCCTGTGTCCTTGGTATTACTATAAAATATTTATTTACTTCTCTAAATAAAAAGAGAACTAGGTATATTACATAAGTAGTAAAAGTATTTCAGAATTCAGTTGATAATTCCAATTTAAACTCTTTTATTCGTAACAGCGCCATCTAACAGCAAAAATAAAAAATCTTTAGTAGTAACTTTGTCAAATCATCTGTCTGTTGCAAAATAAAATTATTAGTTGTGATTGCCGCTAGTAAAGAAATGAAAGAAATAGAATAATAATAATGTATACATTTTTATTAATAAAACGCAAAATACGAAAATGCATAGACAAATAGTTTGTTAAGCTTGCAACATTATTAGATATAATTTTTTTTTTCTACTCCTTTCCTCGTCTTGTCTATGACCATTGTTTGAGTGATTTGTCTAAAATCATAAATGTCATACTAGTATTTTTTGAGCTCAATAATAATAGGATGGCCGAGAACAGAGAGGAAATTTTAGCAAACTTTCAGGTAATTAAGACATTTATTTTCAATATAAAGTAACTAATATATACTCAATCAACTGTTTTACATTTCTTGAAGGTTATGATCTTAACAACAACAGTGACTAGGAAATATCCTTTATCTCTTTGTAGTTATTGCTTGTAATGAAAATGTTGTATTTTTTGGCGATTTCCTATATCGTTTCATCATTTAGAATGAATTATATTTATGTTATACCCACAGTAAAGTTACAGATGATACTAGAAAATGATAACGATACACATCCTTTGTGTCTAGGGTCAATGATAATTTGAATCGTAGTTCCTATATTACAAGGTAAATGTGATCAATTTAATTGCGTATGAAACTTGTCACGTTGCATTAAAGCACTTTGGAATGATTAGAACTATTAAAAAATTCTCTGTGGTTTAGTTATGGAAAGTTATTTATTGTTTTGCTTTTCAGGGTATTACAGCTATAGAAGATGTGGCTGAGGCGATATACCACTTAGATGAAGCCAACTGGGACTTGCTTGTAAGTACATATAATTTTATATAAATTATCCATTGTCCTAGAAATCGGTTGCAAATTATGTGTACTTTTCTTGATGTTACACTTTCTTATAAATCACAACCAGAGGTAAGGTTTTTTCGTCTGTGTCTACCTGCTGCCTGTTTATCTAGCTACCAGTGAGATAAATAATAATAATAATAATAATAAAAGTTTATTTATTTTCTCCACAATAAACAAAGTATTAACCTAGTTACAGTAAATAATTCAAAACATGTAGGAGTGGAGACTGGTGCCCGTGCTAGGCTCCGAAGATCCTGTGTTACTGTGTAAAATCTTCTAATGACATGTAGTAGATCTTCTCTCCATTTCACATTGCTTCCAGAAAACAGTGCAAATCATATTGCTTGTTTTAAAGTTTTCGTAAAAGCCTACAGAATGTATTTATTTTTATAAATCAATGTTAGATTGATAAACAGCCATATGAAGCTGCAAATACAAAATTTGAGTTACTCTCTCTAATTAAATTTACTTTATAGTTATTTTAATGTCATGTGGCATTTTCTGCTAGTCGAGTTAGTCTTTATTTTACCCGACTTAAAGAAAAAGAGGAGGTTCTTAATTCGGCCCATATTTTTTGATTACCTTTTTCATAAAAAAATGTTTATGTTGTAATAAAATATCACACAAATAAAAAAAGATCTGTTGATATTTCAAATTACTAAATAATATTTTGAATAATTTCTTATATTCATTTTATCTGGGAATACATATGGCATGCATATAACTGGCAATTGATGTAATAACTATAGGAGTAACCTTGACATAATTACCTAGCATTGTTTCCTTTGTGCAAACTCAGGCAGGTTTACATTGCACTGATATATAATTTATGAATTATTTTTTATTTTTTATGATCTTATCTTTCTATGTAAATTACCTGCATGACCCTCTGATATTACAGGATTCACTGTCCAACACATATTTTTTGATATAACTCGGTCAATAGAAAAAAAAAATCTTTATATTAATAAAGAATATACCACATTGTGTATATAAACAATATGTAGTTATATTAGTATGTTATAATTATATTAAAGTGAGTCCCATCTGATCTCTACAATCTAAGAAGTCCTATTCTATTAAAATGCCAGGAACCAGATGACCAATTACTCACTCACAAATAAAAGAATCAAATCAACCAAAAATGTATTCTACACTTGCACTTTATAAGTGGTAGTACCTAGATATAAAGTTGACATCATTAAGCGATACCTTGTATCCAATTTTGTAAATAAATCTTTTTCAATAATAAAAGAGTAAATTGATTGATTGTTCCCCAGGCCGCCATAAACCGAGTGATGCCGCAGGACGGCAACAGCTCGGCGCCGCCCACGGAAGACACGCACGACGTCGAGATGATAGACGACGACATATCTGTGATAACTCCAAAAACACACCCGCCAGGTAACAATCAAGAAAGTGATATTTCACTTCATTCTTCCCCACAACGCCATGATCAAAGTTTTTGTTTGTCGATTTCAGCTTACCTCAATGGTTTGCGTAACGGATTTAAGAGTGTTACTAATTTTGACACAGTAAAGTGTCATTGGCTACTCGGACAAACTACTACAGACTAATTAACGCGTAAAGGTGTCCATGTCGCTCAAAGGGTTAAAAAATTGATTACATGGAAGAATCAATCAGGCAAAGACCCTACATAGTATGTACCATAAGCTGTGTACACGCCTGGTTGACAACTTCAGTTTCATATAGGTACCTCTCGTGGATGCCGTTTGGTGGTTGGTTTTGGGCCAAAGCTAACGCCTACATTTTAGAGCTAATGGACGTGCGTGATAACGTTCATTAACCTAGATGTAATTTAAAAAATGAGAATAACTTTTTAAGAGAATTTCAACCACAATCAATTTCTCCATAGTCAAGTTGCCCATAGGTACTGGGTTGTCAAAAATATAATTTATTATGCTAAAAGTGTAGTCTACTAGATTAGATTTTATATAAATACATGAGATTCATAATCGAATTTACTTTTGATACGCAGATAAACAAAGCAGATTATTATATATTGTATATTATTCAAAATGATAACATTATCTGCATTATCAAGGATAGGTGATTCATATAAAGAAATGAGATTTAAATCCTTATTGTTCTGGTGTTTGTCCTCATTATGTCCTCCCTGAAAACAGTCCGCCTGGGAATAAGATCCAGAAGAGACTGCCATCTGAGCTCCAAGACCCTGGTAAATGGGAATCCTAACCGACCGGCACTAGCTTTCTCCTGGCATTATTTGCGGTTACATCACCTTCTCGGAAGTCACAACAAACGCGCGGATGTTCGCAATAACCTATAATTTAGATCCTAGATTAGATCACTAGATACATTTTGGACAAGACAAGAAGACAAAAGAGAGGAGGAGAGACATTATCTATTCAGCAACACAGTCATGGCCGTCAATATTTATTAACAGAACCATAATATAAAGAACTTAGACTTTGTTTATGGGGGCTAATCTTTGGAAATACTGAACTGATTATGAAAATTTTAGTTAGTAAGTTGTTTTAGACTACATAGACTTGCCTCCATGGCGTCGCCCTTGGAATATACACTATAAATATATATATCTCACGGGGTAAGCCGAAGTGGGCCGCTACGTTTTAAGTCTCCTCCTAAAGAATGTCCTGTAATCCCGTACATCATCATATGTTCGCAGATCGGGTAGACCGCAACCAAGCTTCGACCTCATCGCCTAGAAATAAATCCTCGGATATGATAGAGTTGCAAGTCCACTGTAATAATAAGATTCATGAAATCAAAATGTCCGGTGTAGCCACAGTCAGTAAGTACAATTTATTACTTTCTTCCTTAATATTTGGATCTCAATACCATCATTAAGCCGAATAGCTGAACGTGGCCATTCAGTCTTTTCGGGACTATTAGCTCTGTCTACCCCGTAAGGGATATAGACGTGACTATATGTATGTATGTTCCTTAATATATGCATATGCGTACCTACTTATCCCACACATACGTACACAAACTTACACTATGTGAGTGATGCGTTCTTTTTCACTTGTTTGTTTTTGTAACATAATATAATATCTGTTATAAGCATATCTTTCTTTTCAGTTTAATGTTAAATCTATTAAGGTGTTCTCTCTGATCAGCTGTGTGGCTTTATGATGGAATTAAGTTTGCGTTTGGGCCTCATCTTGCTTACCACAAGGCAGATTGTGGTCAAGCGCACTCAAGTCTATTATAAAAAAAATAAAAAATTGAGATACAAATAGCAGTAGGTTGCCATCCCATCGCCTATAAGTGGAATCTCAAGTTTATAAGCCTATCCCTTAATCGCCTTTTATGATTACAATGGAAAAGATATAAGAAATATAAGGAGCGGGTTCATTTCTAAAATGCCGGAAACTCAAGTTTATAAGCCTATCCCTTAATCGCCTTTTATGATTTCAATGGAAAAGATATAAGAAATATAAGGAGCGGGTTCATTTCTAAAATGCCGGAAACCACACGACACCTTTGCAGAATTGTATATCTATACTAATATTATAAAGCTGAAGAGTTTGTTTGTTTGAACGCGCTAATCTCAGAAACTACTGGTTCGAATTGAATTTTTCTTTTTGTGTTAAATAGACCATTTATCGACGAAGACTAGGCTATATAACATCACGTTTTAAATATTAGGAGCGAAGGAATAATGAAAAAAAAACGGGAAAAATTATTCATCCTTGAGGGCTTCAATGATGCCCAAAATAACTATTCCACGCGGACTAAGTCGCGGGCACAGCTAGTAAGAAATATAAGGAGCGGTTCAATTCTAAAATGCCAGAAACATTACATTTATATTAATAACTAGCGACGCGCCCCGGCTTCGCACGGGTGCAAAGTTATAAATGTTATTATATATAAAAACCTTCCTCTTGAATCACTCTACCTGTTACAAAAAACCGCATCAAAATCCGTTGCGTAATTTTAAAGATTTAAGCATACAGACAAACAGACTAAAATAGCGACTTTGTTTTATACTATGTAGTGATAATTGGATTCCTCCATCAGGTGACCTGAAGAAGCGGCTACAATCAGTGTGCGGCATCCCCGTGTGCAGACAGCAGTTGTCCGGCCTGGGCGGGTCGCGCGCAACTGCGTCCGCGCAGCTCGCCAGCCTCGGGCTGCGGCACAACGCCGTGCTCAGGCTCAAGGCCGCTGACCACCTCATGGTGGATGACGAGTGAGTCTGCCGTTTCCGTTTTACTATTCATTCATGTGTTCACCGTTTTACTATTCATTCATTCATTCATATATCTTTATCCCTTGCGGGTAGACAGTAGTGTTGAAAAGACTGATTTTACTATTGACAACCATATTGACGAATGATAATCAAATTTAGTGCCGTGTGGTTCCCGGGACCAGTACAAAAAAGAATAGGACCACTCCATCTCTTTCCAATGGATGTCGTAAAAGGCGACTAAGGGATAGGCTTACATACTTGGGATTCTTTTTTTAGGCGATGGACTAGCAACCTGTCACTATTTGAATCTCAATTCTATCATTAAGCCAAATAGCTGAACGTGGCCATTCAGTCTTTTTAAGACTGTTGGCTCTGTCTACCCCGTAAGGGATTACGACGTGATCATATGTATGTATGTAAAATAATGTTACCAAATACTTTGATTGCTTTGACATGCGTCTGCTGTGAACATTATGCCGTAACTCCAAAACGTGGTAGTTACTACGGCTTGTACAACTCATTAACAAGTTATTATGACATTAGAAAATACGTTATATTATTACAACTGTTAACGTCGTTACGAAAAATGATAATTAGTTAAGCAGATGTTATTAAACGATAACAATCCAACATTCTGCTTTGTCGAAAAATAAATTAACGTTTGTATTATTAAATGAATATGCAGTAATTTATGTTATTATTTCCCTGATCATAGCGTATTCCTGATTTTGTATATATGTATTATCAGCTGTTATTTAACAAGTTAAGCTAAGTCTGCAATGATTTGTAAAAGATATACCGATTGTCTGCTTGTTCTGTTTTCCACTAACTAGAGAAACTATTAAGCTTGTGTACACCGTGGCATTGCATTTATCATAAAACCAGCTGTGCCCGCGACTTCGTCCGCGTGGAATAGTAATTTTGGACATCATTGATGCCCTCAAAGATGAATAATTTTTTAAAAGGATGAATAGTTAAAGCGTGGTGTTATATAACCTAAAGCCTTCCTCGATAAATGGTCTATTCAACACAAAAATATTTTTCAACTCGAACCAGTAGTTTCTGAGATTAGCGCGTTCAAACAAACAAACTCTTCAGCTTTATAATATAAGTACCTATAGATGTTGAAATGACCCATAATGATGAATAAAAATTTGAAGAAAGGATGGGATACCTTAGGAAAGAATTATCCCATAGAATACAAGTCCCCTAAAATACGCACAATTGATCAATATGTTCCGTATAGTCTTTCAAGACTGCTGGCTCTGTGTACCCCACAAGGGATATAGACGCGATTATATGTATGTATGTATGTATTTTGTCAGTATGCATGTGCACTTTATCGCACCATCAACTTAAAGTTTTTTTTCTGTTTGGTCAGCTGGTTGACTGGTAGAGAATGCCAAACGGCATTAAGTCCGCCTTTTGTACATTTTTGTTTTTTGTGCAATAAAGTTTAAATAAATAAATAAATATACTCAAAAATGTTATTTTATCTCTAACAGGGTTGCAGAACGGCTAACAACAACATACGTCCTTCACGTGAAACACGACGATAAAGAGTATACGCTAAAATATCCCGGGACAAAGACGGTGCAGGAAGTCAAGAACGATATATACTCGCTAACTGATATACCTGCTAGGCATCAGGTATGTTGATTTTATTTATTTATTTTATTTTATTTATGTACACAAAACTATATACAGTGTTATTTAATACAGTTATTGTAGCACAAAGGTGCTACTTTTTTCAATTGTTATTTCTTCCAGTAGACCCATTGAGTTAATTTTACAATTCAATTTTAAACTTCTATGTTATTCGCGTGTCGAGCTACATTTTTTTTATTTGTGTATCAAGCAACAAAATGTATTTAAAATGAAAACTACACATGGTCACGTCCTTATCGCTTTCAGGGTAGATAGAGCCAACATGTCTTGAAAAGACTGAAAGGCCACGTTCAGCTGTATGGCTTAATGGTGGAACTAAAATTCATATAGTGGCAGGTAACTAGACCATCGCCTTCAAGAAGAATCCAAACTTTCTAGCCCATCAAATAGCAACCTGTCACTACTTGAATCTCAATTCTATCATAATGCCAAACAGCTGAACGTTGCCTATCAGTCTCTTCAAGACTGTTGGCTCTGTCTGCCTCGCAAGGGATATAGACATGACTATATGTATGTGGGAATGAAAAGTAAAACAGTGCGGAATTATATCGTAAATCTTCCTATTTTATTGGACTTCTTAAAAACAATCTTATAACGTCTTACATCGTACCACTAGACTCCCTATTCTATCTCTTAATGTTGCCAGCGTAAAAATAGGTAAGAGGTTAGCTAACAAAAAGGATTTAAATAAAAACCAAAAAACAAAACCCGTTTGTCCCGTATATATTTATTTATTTATTATTTATATTTATTTTCAGCAATGGACCGGTTGGCCCCCAGTGACGGGGCTGGACGACACAGTGCTGGCCATGGTGGGACTCGATTTACCCCAACACGAGTTGACGGTTGAATCGGTAAGTTTTACGGTTAAAATGCGATATGCCAATGCGGCACAGGTTCAAATTCCACCTCGGCCATGTACCAATGACTGTTTTAGAAGTTGTGTTAGTTATGTCAGTTTGAATACTATCCGATGCTGTTACGGTGAGGGAAAAACATGGTGAGGAAACCTCCACGTTCAGGCAACTGGATGTGTAAACATGATTCGATACGGGTTCATTTCCATTGCAAAGGTTGAGGAGGTCAGACGAGTGTTGATTCGTTGAAAAACTTGGCTCACCCGTTCAGGATCCATTGTCATAGAAGTACCTACCCTCGGACTCTTCTCCTTATGTGGTGAGGATGTAACCGGATCTAACGCCAGGAGGAAGATGTTCTACGGTCGATTTAAGAACCTCCTCTTATTTTAAGTTTGTTAAAAAGAAGATGAATAATTGGCATTATTTTAAATTTCTAACATATTTTTTTTTTCAACTTTATCAATATTAAGACACTAACATGAACCAAATCCGTCCAAAAAAATACAGACAGAGAAAATAGGGGGGGGGTACTTTTGACAGTGATTTTATTAATGTGTAATTTCTTCATGACCGAAACCTTCAACGAATGATCTCTTGTACATTTATAACAATATTTTTCTTCGCCAACAGATAATAGTTGAGAGTTCGGACAGCGACAACAGTTCGGTTGAAGAAATCGAGGACTCCCACGACGTGTTCACCGGGGATGACGACATGTTTGTCGATCTCGTGCGCACGGACAGACTGCAGCCTCTGAGTATGTATCCTATAAATATAACAGTTTTTCTAACAATAATGCTGCAGTGTAGTTTGTTCCGCCGCTTCTTTTACACATGCGGTTTGGAAGCGGTAGTAGTTATTATTAGATTTAATTGATGTGACGTTAATAAGTGATACCTTGTTTCCAATTTTGAAAATAAAGCGCATATTACGCGCAATAAACCGCGAAGCAGGGTGCCCAGTACAGTAAGCTGGCAGCATTGCCTCTGCTCTGCACTTTAGGCGAGGTAATTGCCCTTGGATCACGCGTGTAACGCGTTGAAATTTTGGTTACTAGTTAGTTTATCCGCAGCTTCGCCCGCGTGTATTGAGCGCCATCTACAAAAAAGTGATGAATTAATCGCGACTACCAAAGGCGTCGAATTTACCTACATATATATATATGTAGGTAAATTCGATAAACACATAATAAATATATGTATAAATACATATATTGCAATAAAGGAGGATTTCCCTAAATTCCCGCGGGATCTAGAATATATGATACATACGAAACGTCCGAGATAAAATAAATAAAGGTAACAAATAATTATATTTATTTTCAGTGTCGGAACACGTAGAAGACGAAGCGTTAGGCTGCATAGAGTTCGCGGCGCGGTTCCGTTCGCGGTACGGGCCAAACACGCCCAACTTTTTCGAAGGGACGCTACAGGACGCCATCAAGGAGGCTTGTATGAAGCCTGCCAAAGAGGTGAGAACATACATACATACATATAGTCACGTCTATATCCCTTACGGGGTAGACAGAGCTAATAGTCCCGAAAAGACTGAATGGCCACGTTCAGCTGCTCGGCTTGATGATGGAATTGAGATCCAAACAGTGACAGGTTGCTAGCCCATCGCCTAAAAAAAGGATCGCAATTTTATAAGCCTATCCCTTAGTCGCCTGTTACGACATCCATGGGAAAGAAATGGAATGGTCCTATTCTTTTTTGTATTGGTGCCGGGAACCACACGGCACATACGTAGAACATACATATGTATTATCAATTCTATATCCCTTGCGGGGTAGAGCCAACAGTCATGAAAAGAGTGATAGGCGTTGAGCTGTTTTCGCTTAATGATGGAATTGAGATTCAAATAGTGACAGGTTGCTAGCCCATCGTATAAAAGAGGAATCCAGGTGAGAACAAGTTTACTATATAATCACAAAAAAATATACATATAATCACAAAGTTATCTCAAGTCATCTATGTGGCTTTCTTTTAAAAGATTTCTTACAAACATTTTCACAGTACAATTAGCTACGATAAAATTTTGCAAATATACAGTAAATTAATATCGTAAGTCTAGTCACATCATCATAGTTATCATAGTTTACATTGAAATTTGATAATACCAATATTTTAGTTTGTTTAAAAAAATATGATCTTATTTTTAACCAATTAGTTTTATAAAATAAATTAATTATGTATCTCTGCTACATGTGTAGTAATTTATCAATATCACATTGCATTCCTTTAATTTGTTTGCTATTTTAAAAGTAAACTCATTTTTTTTATTCTATTGAAATCATTATATAGATGACATTTTGTTTAGAAAATATAAAATATGTTAACTTTTATTTTCAGAGAAAACTACTAGGCCTTTACCTTCATCACGAACAATCAGTACTTTCTAACGTATTCTGCGCACAACTTCTCGGTTGCGAAGCGGTGCTTCAGACGCTCGCGACCAACTTCATAGTGTACGGCTGGGATCTCACGCATCCTGACAACAATAATATGTAAGATTGCTTTAAAATATACTTCGTTTTTTAATAATATACTTTGGTTTATACATTAGGTATTAACATCCATGACATCCAAGTGTACTAAATAAGATAGATACATTCAACATTGTTACATGCGCGCTTTTATCTTTTCAAATATATTTTTTTTAAATATTCTATATTTGTTCTTTTTTTTTTCTTAGTGGCCAGCAGTAACACTTTCAAATTATTGTACAAAGTTATTGAAAGTGAAATTCGAAATATTGAATATAAATTAAAAATATAGAATTTTTTTTTTCAGGTTACTAACGTCAGTAGCCAACGCCCTGGGTCCAGTGGCCAGCATGACGATACGCAGCATCCCCACGGACCGACTGCCCGCTCTGGTGATCATAATGCGTGTGCGGTCCAACACTGAGATATATTCCGTTATAAACGGTAAGTTAATACTTAAACTGCAAAAAGGACATTAGCTGACTGATTGACTTGACATATCAGCGCGCAACTTAAATCACTAGGTCTAGAAATTAAATTTGACCTGTTTCTCATGTGGTCTAGGGTGCACTAACGGCTGGCTGTAATTAGTCCCATATATTTTTTTTTTGTTTTATTCCAATTCTAAGCTGTTTTAATATTGATAATTACATCATTATTATTGATGATATGCAACTGTGAGTTAATCCCATCACTTAGTACATAGTGACACTACATTTATATGCAAATACTTCAACTAACATTTCAATTCATTCAGATTTAGGTTTAGAATAACTTTATTCTCATAAGATTTACATAAAATAAATCACTTACAAATTAATTTACCAGGTAACGTAGGCGTGTCAGAACTACTTGGCGGTCTGATGGAGGCCTTAGAGAGGTTCGCGTCACAACGCGACGAGGACGCCCGCGTGGAGAGAGAGCGAGACGCGAGACAGCGCGTCAAACTGGAGCAGGACGAGGCCTACCAGCGGAGTCTTGAGGCTGACAGGTAAATATATATTGTTCTCTTTCTTTCCTCGCTTTTAGCCTTGCTCGGCTTAGGGGTTAGTACTAGTGTTACTAGATCGTCGAGCAAGTAAACGCGAATTTATATGGAATTGCATTAGTGCCATCGCGTGTCCGCTAGGTGGCGCTGATCAAATTACATACAAATTAATATATTTTATAATATAAAACTTGACATTCACTAAACAATAAACATCAAAGTACTGCAGTGACAGCTGTCAAAGACAATAAACGAATGGAGTAGATATAGAAATAAAATCATTGTTTTTATTTTTCAGAGCAAAAGAAGAATTTAAAAAACAACAAGAATTAGAAAGAAATCAAGAATTGGAAAGAGCGGAATCTGAAAGGCAACTTGAAGAAGCTAGGAAAGAGGTGGGTTATCATATTTATTTTGATAATTGTAACATTTGACAGAACCCTCAATGAATAAGCGAGTTCACCAAGCGATAAAGAAGGAGGTGCAGTGTGCCTTTGTGGAGACTTTACTTAGATTAAGGCGCTTTTTGAAGATACTCAAATTATATATATTTTAATCATCTAAAACTGTATTTACAATTCCAGGCCCTAAAAGCGAGTGCCGCAGCTCGTGTGCCATTAGAACCTGAAGGCGGGGGGGACGTGGCGAGGATCCGGGTTCGACTCCCGCCGCCACACGAGAACTGTCTGGAGAGACGCTTCCATCCTCACGATACGCTCGCTGTAAGTATCTCCATTTTTTTTTTTCTAATTTACCGTTTATATATTTACTAACGTCTCGCCCCGGCATCGCGCGGGAAGCTATTACAGATAAAAACTTTTCGCACTAAACCCTATTTTAAACAGGAACAAAATCCGTCTACAACTCAATCAACTTTCAGAGATTAGCGCATACATACAGACAGAGAAAAAGTTATTTTGGGCATCATTGAAGCCCTCAAGGATTAAGGATTTTCCCCGTTTTTTTTTTCACTATTTCTATTATTTCTTCGCTCATAATAGTTGCAGCGTGATGAATAAATGTTGATGAATGATGAATGTTCTATTCAACACTAAAGAATTTTTCAATTAGAACCAGTAGTTGTTGAGATTAGCGCGTTCAAGCAAACAAACAAACTCTTCAGCTTTATATAATATTAGTATAGATAAGTTCTAATTTCTCATTTTGAATTTCTCATATTCCAGGCGTTATTAGACTTCCTCGCATCAAAAGGTTATCCACAAGAAAACTACAAGGTTATATCTAGCTGGCCAAGGAGAGACGTAAGTTTCTTTCCTTTTATTATATTAATGATTTTATTTTACTTTTAATATTATTATTCAAATTTATTCTTCATTTATATCTTTTAAGTCGGTTACAAAAGAAGATCATGGCCGTTTAGGATCTTCTATTTCGAAAGTTGATTTATACTTTTATAGCTTAATACTCATTCCAAATTAATTCCCCTTTTCATTTTTCAGTTAACGACAGAATCTCACAGCAGTACACTGAAAGCGCTCAAACTATACCCACAAGAGACGGTGATGCTCGAAGAACGGTGAAAAGGAACGCCACGACGCCCGCGCCGCCGAAATACGCTCCCCATTCCCATATACATAAAGTGCAATTTCCAATGACGCCCCGATGTGACGCGAGATCTAAATAAACGCTATTCTTTATTCAAATATAGGCAATTTTATTTTTTTAAATACTATGTTATTTCTTATGTCAAAATGGCCATTGGTTCGCTGTTCTGTATTAAAAAATAACAATTATTTGTCAAACTCGTCGTGTTTTTGATGAAAACACGTCCGTATTTGCATTGTTTTAAAAGTGATAATCTGTTTTCATTGCAAGAAGATGCTAAACAGAATGATGATTGATAGCATTTTTTTTTTTAGTTTAGGTCTAATTAATACAATTTTCTTTAACGTACCTGGTTTTTTCTTTTTATAAACACAATTTAGTTTCCATTAAGGCAATATACAGCTTATATATTTATTTCACGCCACTTCTGATGTTTCCTTGAAATAAACATCTAACATGTGGGTTACTTGGCAGCAATGTTATGCTACTTTGTTCAAAATATTTTTTATAAGACTTCTATACTTTGGCATAGTTGCTCAATAGTGCTTGCGACATAATTTTTCAGTGAAAGGACGAATATTTATTGCAATAGGTATATTGCATTTTGCAACAATAGTTTTCTGTACTTGCAGTAGGAAAATGGACTGACATATATTTCTATTATCGCACAACCATCAGCTGAACAGATTTCGTTAAAATTTAGGATTTCGTTAACGCTTAGGAATTTTAACGTTTTTTGATTTTAACGTTTGTTTTCAAAAACAACTACCTAGTTATGTATGTATATTATGTAAGACACTAATTGCCGCCATATTTCTTATTGTATTTTTACATGCATTTTTGATGATTCTAAAGTTATTGATTATATATAAAGGTTGCATGTTCTTACGTGTGGATAATGTAACCGTAACTTTCTTTTCAATTATTAATAAATTTTACAAAAAAGGTATTTACTTAAGAAAATACAAAAATACCAACTGTCTCTTCGCTGACGAATCCTCATATATTAATTTGTTATTACTACCTTTTCAGAATCATTATTTGCAAAAGAAGAAACATAATCTTAAGAGTTTATTCTGTTATTTGAATATAGCCCTCAAAATTTTTAAAAGTCTTTATTTGCATAATTTTTTTAAACACCAAAGCAGCCACTAAACGCCTTGGTTTATGAGTGTTATTTATTTATCTGTACTCACATCACACGTGTCATTTGTAAAGCGAAGCAGCTCACCACATTCGGGCTTTAATTTTTCATATTCATTTTAATAACAATTTGTTCGATCCATTTGTATTAGGTATAAACTTTATGACGAGACGGTGTTAGTGTTAGGTCGCATCCTCACCTCTGAAGGGAAGCCCAGGGTGCCCTTATGACCATGATCCTGGTTTGGGTAGATAAAGTTTTTACACGAAGCAACTCTTGTCTGACCTCGCAAACTTTGCCCTGCAAAACCTTACCCATAATGGATTATGACATACATTTTTTTTCTATGTTCCATTACAAATACCACAGTATTTTGTCAACGGCACGCGGCGCCTTATCGAATATTCCAGATGCTGCATTCTAGAAGATATTGAGGGCGAAAGTCAAAGCTTACAAATTATTTAGATACTATAGTCTATTAGGTAAACTTTTCAATGATTTATATTGGGCAAGCTTTGTTTCATTCATTACAAAATCTACCTTCATGCAAAAATTTAAGATCCATATTGTAATGTATATTTTTATAAGAGGATCATGTGTAAGAATCCAAATAAGCCGATGTGTTATATAATTGAGGTCAGCGCATGATTTCTTAATTCATATTTATATAAATGATTTAAGCTTAGGTATATACCTATATAAATTACTTAATGACTGAAAGTTTCAAATAAGTCCGCTTTGTTAATTTTTCATTCCCATTAAAATCAAATACATAGATACCTACCAACGTCAAAAAATATTTGTTTATTTTTTGTTTAATTTTGCCTCTGCAAATAAATGCATATGGGTAACACTTATTGTTAATATATTTTGTTACCAAGGTAAATATGCGTGACTATAAATATTTAATACCATTTTTAAGTTAATTTAAAGTGTGTAATTTCTTAAGACAATTGATAGTCATTTTAAAGCTGCTGTATCACACTTGATAATATTGAATGGAATTCCTAATCGCATTTTTGATCTTTGTAATTTTTCACATCACAGAGATTGTAAGTGTATCGCGAGGAAGTTGATGTATCCGAATAAATAAAAAGAAAGCTAATTTGTTGTTTTTATTCACCTTTTAAACATCTAGAATATGTAAACAATTTCGACAAAAAGCTTATTTTGTCTCCACTACTCAAATAGGTACTTAAATAATCAATGTACATAGTGCAAATTTGAATGTTAATGAATTTGATATACACATCAAATATTAGCCACTTTTTTATGCTATTCTATAAATACATAAATATTACTAATGTTAAGGCAAGGTGTTTTCATAAATATGTTTATTTCAGTTGCTGCCAACCTTCTTTATTTGCCTGCGAATTTTTTTACTACTTTTCAATCTGTTTCTAAACCTAAACACTATAATTTCTCCCGCCAAAATGATTACAGCTGTCATAATGCCCACACAAAGCGCTACTAGCGCCATGGAGAACTCGCGGATGGAAACTGTTATCATGTTATTGTTGGCGGTTCTTACGCAATGGGGCTTTGGCTCGTCCCACACAGTGCGCAGGCGATGTAAAAGGCCCGCTTCCAACATCTTACGAACGCTGAAAGAAAGAGTAAGGGGTTTTGAGTTCTATTATAATATTATCATCCATGTCTCTGTCACTTGGAGTGCGTTGAGGAGAGTGTGGAGGGAAAGGTCGGAGTGGGAAGACCTAGCTAGACGAACGTATCTTGATCAAATTAAGGACGTCCTGGTAAAGGGTCAGGTCAAAAGTACCCGAAACCGCCGAGCTTGCATGAAGAGAGTTATGAATGTGGATGAAGCGAAGGAAGTATGCAGAGATCGTGGCAAGTGGAAAGAGGTTATCTCTGCCTACCCCTCCGGGAAAGAGGCGTGATTTTATGTATGTATGTCTCTGTCACGCCGTCATAGCGAAACGAATGGATGTATATTAGACTGTTTCTTTTTAACACCGCAATATTTTGTCCCGCAATATTGAGCCTTTTGCTAACAACTAAAGATTCATCCAGAACCGTCGCCAGAGACCGCTGCGTCCCACCGAAATATTGGACCTTATTGCTTGCACAATAGGTGCATTTATGGCCACGTCTCAAATTCAAAAATTCGTTTATTCTCATTATTGGTCGCTCTATCGAAGGGTATCTACAACCCAGGATAAATTTAAAGGGTAGTTCATAGTTCGTTTATTATTCGGTCTTACCAAATGAGGATCGATTCGAATTCGATGAGGATCGAGATGAAAGTTATTATTTCATACAAACCCGTAAGTAACATGCTCCTTATAAGGCGACCGCTTCGCAACAATCACTCCCATTTTCTGAGGCGGGTACATCGGAATCTCATGGGCTTCGCATATCTCCCTTTCAGTGAAACTCTTCCTCATGATACGGTACGCCACGACACTGTCCACGTGGAAAGCAAATCCGCCACGTTTCACTAGGGCCATCCCGGATTCAGGCGTATGGAAATTGCCCTCTGTCATTATTTTCTTGTGGTACATTTCTAAAGCTATGGGATCTGTCGTACGCTGAAACAAAATTGTGAAGAAAAAAAATTGCTACTCCAAAAATTGCGTGTGTGCGTTGCGAACGTACAAGAACCCATGTTACGCATTTTCCATATTATATTGGTATAATATCAAAATTGCATAAAAAATTTTGCCAAATCATCGTTTCGCATAACGTTTTAGAATTAAGATCGTTTAATGTGTAACGTGTGTAAGTATATAAAACATGAAATCTTCAAATTAATCTACCAAAATATATCAGTGTTTGACCAACTCACCTATTTTACTTATTACGAAGAGGCTCAGATATCAAAACTGAGTGTCTGAGACATCGACACCGATTGAAGACCTAAAAGAAAAGTCTCACGCAAAACAAATGAAAACTACCTTGAAAAAATCCCTAACATACAGCACGTCTTCGGCCCCCGCCTTCAGGCTACTCCGCACCAGGTCGCCCAAGGTCCTGATGTTCTTCGGCGGCTCCTGCAGCAGCGTGGACACCACGGCCGCGTTGTAGTACTGGTAGATAGTGATGGAGTACACGAACGTCGCTAGGACAATGATCTTCACGGGCGCAGAATTTCGCTCTATTGACATTCCTGAAACGGGAAACCCTGATTCTAAGTACCGTGTGGTTTCTAGCACTCTACAATAGAATCATTCCAAATCTTTCCAGTGGATTTCCAGCGACTAAGAGATATGCTGATAAACATGGGGTTCCTCTTGTAGGCGATGGACTAGCGACCTGACAGCCATACAGCTGAACGTGACCTTTCAGTATTTTCAAGACTGTTGGCTCTGTCTACATCGCATTTCATGACATCCATGGGAAAGATATAAAGTATAAACCCGCCGGGAACCCCACGGCTTTTATTAAGTACGTAAAATTTGCGCCATTTGTAAATTAAGATATTGTTTTAAACCTACCCTGCTGACAATTAGCACTCCAAGTGAACAGCAGAGCCAAGCTGGGTGACGCGTCATAATTCCCACCCATGAGCTTCAATATGAACGCCATGATGGAAGATATCAAAACTAACATGGCCAGGATACAGTACCAGACCCGAGTGGTCAGCGGGCGAGTGTAGATGGAGAAGAAGCTTCCGGGATGCTTCGGATGGCGGAGAATGAAGCATTGTCTGAAAATGGATAGGTAAATCGGAGAACACGAGCGACCTACAGCCCCCGTAGCATGGCAGGTGACATTTTTATCGCGCGATAAAAAAAGTATCACGCGTGCCATTCTTCTGCACTGAGGCTTTGGAAGCGGCAGTTAACTTTAATTTATTTGACGTCAACCAATGTTGCGAAACAAAAATATATGAAAATACTAATTTAAATGCAAATTTTTTAATTAATTATTTAAAAATTTGCATTTAAATTAGTATCTACGGATATCATCTTTCGCGTCATCAAGCCAAATTCCCGAAATATAATCAAATCATCGAAATTCTAAACGACTTTTCATACATTTTTGATTCTTTTATTACCTAGATGGCCACAGTTCCACAATATAGTCAACCAGCTTAGCTCTATCGCCTCTGAAGAAGGCTGTGCTGCCCCCGACGTCAGCTTCGCCACGCTGCAAGGCTCCCACCATGCCATCAAAGCTACCATTGCGGAAATATCCCCATGAACTGACACGTTTTAGTTCATAGCTGAAATTGACAGGCTCCATAAACTTCTGCCAGATATAAATAAGGGCATGAAGGGTTAACGTGAAGATCATGGATGAATAGTGTAAAGTAGTAACCAGGTAATGGGAGCACCTACCAAAGGAGAACTCAAAAGAGAATAACTTCTTGAGAATGTTTTCGCGGGTTTTTTTTTCTTTTTATTATGTACAGCACCTACTGTGATATGATGATATAACTTATTTATATTATATCTACACTAAATATTATTATTTGATACTCAAAGACTTTATTTTACCTGTAATTAAACATGTGTTGTAAATACAGCAAAACAGAATAAAATTTCAATTTGTTCAAAGAATCTATATGCGGCTTCTTCCCAGCCAAATAATCGTCGAAAGTTTCATTCACAATTCTCTCAGCAACAACTATGGGACATCTCATCGTTACCCCCGTCAAATCCCATCTGTTGATCTTAGTTACATGTAGCTTTGAATCCCAGTACCCAACACTCTTCATAGTAAACCATCCTACATCTGGCCCATTTTTGTAAACTTCAATCAATTCATAATTACTCCCATTTTGGTATGCAATTGTAACATCAGAAGTTACAAGTATTGGATAATAAAATAATTTGTTTACAGTCTCATTAAAATCCTCTGTAGTGATCAGCCAAATAAACTGAGGTTGAAAGGTAAATGTATTTAAGTTATTGAATACTCTTTCCCATCCAACACATGATGTGTTCAATAAAATTCCAAGTTTTTCATCATGTACAGTAACTGAGAAATTTTGATACATATCCCTTGCTGAAGTATACAAATTATAATGAGAAAGTACAGTCTGCATGCCAACTACTGTAACAGGTTGATAACAATGGAACAAAACAACATTGCCTGTACTTTTCCACTTAAAAAAATCAACAACCAAAGGCATTAATTTAAAAACAAATGCACTGCCATCCATTTTGAGCAAAGAAAAACTAAAAAGTAGTAAAATCACATTTAATTTGTGATCCATGAATGACAAGAAAATTGGTATTAAACAGAAAATAAGCTCTATTACTGTCAGCATCTAGTTCATAAAAAATAAACACAAAGCAATGTCGACAAGAAAATTGGTACCATTTCTTGGACTATAACTGAAATGTTTTTAATATAAGATGATCAATTTTTTTTTTAAATTAAAAAGTGGTAAAGACATCTTGGAAGGGAAACTCTGCTTTCTCTGGTACAATGAGATCGGATAAGAAGCAGACAGTGCCTGCTGTGCCTTCATACAAACTCTCCGGATTGTCTGGAAGTCTGGCATCTCTCAAAAAATCATCAGTCAGCATAAAATCAGCAAAAAGCGTTGCTTGATGTAAATATTTATGATCCCCAGTCAGCCTATACAGAAGCAGGAATACATAGCCATTCCCGGCAACCCCGTGGCAGATCCCAGGACCTTTGCGCAGCAAGCCTTTTTGCCAGACCACTTTGCCAGCTTTGATGCACGCATTCAAATATTTCTCATCCTTGAATACTAAATATGCTTTAGCCATAAGGTAAATGGTACCTGGTGCTCCATGACACCAATGAACTAACTTGTGATCGTTCTGATCAATCTCATCCATACAACACGGCCAGTTGCCGTCCTCTGTCTGCAGGGAAGCTATAAATTCTACAGTTGTTCGAATATCTTTAGCTGCTTGAGTATTGTGTTCAAGGTAGCCAGGCACAGTCATGAGCATTTGTAAAATGAAACTGATACCATGTGCTGCCCCAAGGTACTCAGTGTTATAATAGTGATACATCAATGGGCAAGGACTTCTATGTTTACTTGCATACTCTTTCCCTGAGTGGACTATCATGTCACAAATTTTATACAGCTCATCTTTTGCCAGAGCCTCTGTTTGAAGTTCACGGCTTATCCACAATGCACCAGCAATATAACCAGCTCGACCCACAAAAAATTCATCACCACCACACTTTAAGAACTTTGGATTCAAATAATAACTCTGAAGAGCCCTATATTTGGCTAGTGAATCTGCAAACTGGTTACCTGATTCTTTATTCAAAACCGAGGCTAAAGCTAAAGTGCCAGCATCGCCCAGTAAAAAAGATGTTTTGTCGCCGGCTGAAGTTTCTAAAGCTGGTTTCAAATACTCCAAACTTTTTTCCAAATAAATGCGCTTAAATTCCGACAGGAAAGGATTTTTAGCCAAACAGTAAAACATGTAAGATATTCCGGTACATCCCACATACAAACCACCATCCACAGTCTTACGAGAAGGTCTCAATCGTTTGGTGATATTTTCTACATGTTCGTTGATCTGCGAGATTATCTCTTCTTTATTTAAAGTGCTAGCAGCAATAGCAGTCTCCTCGTAAGGGTTCACGAAGTATCGAACCATTTTTAAAGCGCTTATATTGGAGATGAGCCGCCCTATGGTTTGAAATCGAAGAACTTTAAACCAACTCTTTAACATTAAATTGATAGTAAATATTCTATAATTTTCAAAAATATGCCATTGTTTTTGTTTTGTTTTCTTCTTTTCTTTTCTTCCACCGGCACTGTCACGATCTGACATTGACGTTTTGTTTAGCTTTGCTTAGGCTGTTTCAATATTATTTACTACTACTTATTAGGTACTTACTCTTTAGATACTTAGTATCTAAAAACCAGAACTACAAATAATCAAATTTTAGATTCAATCATATTTCGGTCATTGTCTTGTCACGGTTCATGTCATGTTCCTATTTTGAGTTTTCCATAGGTGGGTCCCATAGAAATAATGAAACGAACGAAAACTAGGTACGCTAAGTTACATGATTTCTATTGTAGCCTTTCGTGCCTTTAAATACCTACCTACATACATACTCTTATCCAAATACTCCATATTATTCAACTGATGTACATTATGATATGAAATAAAGATTTGGAATTGAATTGAATTGAAATAACTAGACGCACATATTGATAAAGTACCTACTTATTTAACCTTTTTTAACATTCTTTGAGTACCTACCTACTACTTATATATAGGATAAAATAGAACCAAAGTATAAAAAAATCGTAGTGCGCGTGGTGTGCGTATCATAAAGGTAAAAGAGCGATCCTATTACTAAGCCCCCGTCTGTCTGTCTGTAAATCCAACCGTCTGTCTGCCACCACGCTTTATCTCATAAAACGTGATAACTAAAAAGCTGAAATTTTCAGAAGTAACGTATTTCCGTTGCCGCATGAACAAGAAATAAAAAATGAATATACTATGGGGTACTTTTTATACTATGGTACGGGCGTAGACAGTGTACGGGTACGGGCGAATAGAAAAGTCTTAGTATTTTTATTCTTAAACAGATAATTATCTCTTCGAAAAAAATATGTGTACCTAACTGCTTAATTCTTTAGACATTCTATAATATCTGTGCTGCTTAATAGTAAAATGTTTTAAATGTTGGTTATACTTACTTAAAATCACGACTATATCCTTTGCGGGGTAGACAGAGCCAACAGTCTTGAAGATACTGATAGGCCACGTTCAGCTGTTTAGCTTACTGATAGAATTGAGATTCATATAAAGTGACAGGTGGCTAGCCCGTCGCCTAAAAGAAGAATACCAAGTTTATGAGCATATCCCTTAGTCGCCTTTTACGACATTCATGAGATAGAGATGGGATTGGTCCTTTTATTTTTCTATTGGTGCCGGGAACTTCATGGCACAATTTGGTTGTATATCATTATTTTTGCGAACTCAATAATTATGGATACCCTACTGTGATACCGTACCACTTATTACATCCTTGTTTAACATTCTGATATATTCATCAATCATTGATCGAGAGTCGGCGACTCGTCGGTATGGTAACGGACAAAAAGAAATTAAAGTTTCCGAGTTTCCTAGCAACGGTTCTGATTGAGGATTTAACTCAGGGTTTTGACCTCATTAATTTTGACACTGTTAAGATATACCAGTTGTATGGTGATGTAACGAATGATGGACCAAAACTGCCTTTTGTACGAATTTATTTTTCATTGAATATAAAAATTTTCAATCGGGGCCAAGTTTTATATGTGTAACTTTTATACGTTGTTATAAATATTTTGCTACTGATGCCGATCACATATAGCCGTGGAAATGTAAGTACAATAGGCATAGTTTTATCTTGTACCTAACTGATTCAAAAAGATTTATACAATTATTGTTGGTTAATGTTATAATACGAGTATGACAACAGGTTAGGAAGTTAGCATTCCGCACAAGAGGCCGCTCTGCACAATCGTTAGATACAAACGCACCACCACCAGATCCTGGCGCAGCAGGCGATGGACCACTTTTCTTACAAATCAAACCAGCAATTGCTGATCCTAGGGGAGCACTCACAAGATCGCAAACCACACTTTCTGGGTTCGTATAATTTTCGACTATTTCTAAGGGCAAGAGTACCTAGGCTTGTAACCTTGGCAAAGAAATCGGAATGATATAGTTATTCAGATTTCTATGGATCGTGATTATGAGCGGGTTTATCGTCAAGGAGGGAATGCAACCGGTACTATCGTCATGACGATGATAATGATGGAATTTGTAAGGGCAGCAGGGGGATAAGAACTCAAACAATTGTAACAACGAGTATAATTTAGGTAGTAATAAGAGAATATTTTTTTCATGGAAAGTTTAGTGATCGAATAACAACAAATACTTTTTTTCTATAAATATATATTCTCTATTTCCCAGCAATGATTTACAGCGCAAAGACGATGGACGAGACGGGTCAATTAACTTGCAAGCAGTGGGAGAAGGTAAAGTTCAACTTTCTCGGACACCACAGGAAAAAGACAGGCTGCCAGATAGAATAACCCTCGACAGGTAAAATGTATTTTTGTAAACACGCTATAAATTCTCACTTTAAAGAATATTATATACAAGGCGAGATCTCAGCGATGAAATTGTAAAGTTAATAACAGTGTCTATTAAAATTTCAGGCGAGGGCTATCGTCTATTCCTCATATTGTTGGTGAGCCAGGTCTTCGGCTTCTATCACTACAACATAACTTAATAAATAGTCTTTCAGGTCTAACGCCACTGGATTTAAGCAAATTAGTGTTCCTAGATGTATATGATAATCAAATAGATAAAATCAGTTCTTTAGAAAGATTGTTTAGCTTGAGAGTGCTTCTAATGGGGAAAAACAGGTTTGTCATTTTTTTCTAATAAATACTTCTTTTTTTTTGGTACCTTAATTACGTACGCGGCTTTCTGTGAACCATGATTTTAATTTACAGAATTAAAAGGATTGAGGGTCTTGCAAATCTAATCAAGTTGGAAGTTTTAGATTTACACGGAAATAGAATAAACAAAGTATGTGGCTTGTCAAATTTAAATGACCTTAAAGTTCTGAACTTGGCAGGCAACCAAATAAAATGTATTGGTGCAACAGACTTACAGGGCTTGGTATCTTTAAGAGAATTGAACTTAAAGAGAAATCGAATACGACGTTTGCTTGGTTTCCAGAATACTCCAAAACTTCAAAAGTTATATCTTGGGAATAATGATTTGCAGAGGTAAGTTCTTTAAATTTGGAAACCATTAAAATGTTGCATTGCACTTACATAAATATTTATATGCTCTTCCTTATTTGCAGTGTTGAAGATGTCTCATCACTTGCCGAGGCAAATTCTTTAATTGATATATCATTGGATGGAAACCCAGTGGCATTGGGTGGGGATTGCACACCTTTCCTAGTGTCATATTTACCAAATTTACTTACCTTAACAAATATGCACGTGACAGACCAAGTAAGTAGGTACTTACTGGTCCGATATTATTTATTTCTAGCCATTCAATGTATAGTTACTTATATTCCGGTTACATGACTGTAACCCGTAAAATTAATCTAGAAAATTTTTCTTAATACTATTATTGTCTTTTGTATTGCTTTCGGCAACATTGCTCAGTACCCACACAGTGCCTTATTTCACATTTATTTGTATAGGTTCGTAGAGCAGCTATGGCTTGGAGGGATAATAAAGAAGCTGCTCATGCAGCCTATTGCGCCCTTGGAGGATCAGCACAACAAGCAGCACGTCGTGACCAAATTATAAATAATGCAAGGACCAATTGGGAATTACTTAGGTCCGAAAACAAATGTTTTATTAATCCGACAATACCAGAAAAAAACGTTGAAATGGAGAAAGTTTTCGTTATAGAAGCCTCAGCCACTACAATGCAATGTGCAACTCAAACAATCGATTTTGGAAATCTTCCTGACGTTGTAATTTCAATGCAACAAACTGAAGTAGAAGACTCTGACGCAAAAAATAGTAGCGATAATAATATTAAAGTAACCAAAGAAAACGGACCAATCACATCGCCAATGAAAAAACTACAAAGAAGTGCAACTTCACGCAAAACTTCAGAAAGGCGAGTCAACTTTTCAGATCGAAGTGCTTCTCAAGACACAGATGTTTCACATTCTACATCTACTAGTAGTGACTTAAAGTTGCCTCCCATACTGTTGCCAATCATTTCAACATTAGAAAATGTGAAACTTTCTGACAATAATGAACCAATTTTAAAAAGATGGGAAAGTATATCTAGTGTAGATCCTATTGTCGATTCATCATTTAGCTCATTGCCATCTTCTTCAAGTGATAGTGATGAAGAAACCAACAAAAGACAAGTCCGACGCATGCCCACCGCTTTACGTAGGCGAGAAAATTTTAGTACAATGCGATCCAAGTCAGTATGTGACCCTGAATGTCGACGTGTCAAAGGAAATGCAAAAAATTCTGACTATAGTGAAAATGGCAGTAACATTTCTGCAACGACAAATATAGGCTCTGTTGCAAATTCATCGACATCTGGGAGTGATCATAACAGTAAGCTCTTAAGACGAGAAGGATCTGTAAACAATCGAAGCAGTAATAGAAATATAAGAAGCGCTACCATTTCTCGAAGGAACGAGCGAGCTACATCTGCAAGTAGAGCTGCATCTGGAAGAGCTAAGTCTGGAAAAAGTCTAGCTAGTTTAAAATCTTCTGAACCAGTACCTAAACCAATGCCTACATCAAAAGATAGGGAACAAGGTCGACTTCTTTTTTTACTCTTAATTTCACTTGTGAAAAATACTGTGATACTTTTTTTGAGTTTATATAACTCATTTCATTTATGTACCTTACCTACCTTGAATTTCTGTGCTAATATTTTCTTGTATTTTATTGCAGGAGTGGATTACTTAGTTGAAGTTTGTGATGGAGTTGTAAGTGCTTGGGGGGCAGGAGCCGTTCGTCGTTTAGCTAGAGACTGGGACTGGGAACGAGCGAGAGCAGTAACCAAAGCGGCATTTCACTACGTTCACTTCAACGCAGTTGCGCAGTCGCTACCTGAATTAAAAGTTAAGTAAGTACAATTCTTAATTGCTCGCAAAAAGCTCAATAATCGCAATCATAAAAAATACGTATATTTCAGATTTCCAAATGTGGTTCACTTGTCAGTACGCGCAACAGGACTTCAATGGCTTGGCCAACTTCATGCATTAGCTGAGCTACGAGGCCTCACAAGCTTAAATGTTGTTCCAGAAGGTAATCCCATACACGGAAAAATTTGGAGAGAATATGCGATATACAGGCTTGCTCATTGGGGTCTAAAAGAGATCAATGATGAACCGGTAAGTTATTTGTTTTATTATCAAATTTATTAAATCCGTACTTCAACTTTACCATGGCATTTATTTTATTTTAAATAGGTGACAGAAGAGGAATTAAAATCTGCAAATGAAACGTACATTGGATTGAGTGATATAGTGCTGAGAGCTCTTCCTGATGCCCCATTGCAGCCTTTACTGTCCCGTCTTGGCAGAAATGGAACTAGCAGCAATAGTGCGAAATCATGGCTTAGAGCTGCTGATCCAGCATTGAGAGATGTGATAGCAAAAGAAGCCCTTCAGTACAAAAAGGGTCATGTCTCTCAAGTAAGAGAAAAAGTAATAATACTTCTGTATTCCTTATATTGTATATTGATCAAAAGTAATATAGTATCTATCACACGTATACGTACGTCAACGGTTTATTGCGCTTCTATATGTTTTGATTCATTTTATTAAATTTAGGATGAACGAAAGATGAGTGGTTTAACGAAATTATACAATTTATAGGAAGATGTAAGTTGGCGGGTTCGAGGTCGTGGACAGCTATCGCATGCCATTGAATTGGCTTGCGGAGCGGCACAAAGGGTGAGAGCCTTGGAACAGCAGTGGCCAAGTATCTTAGTGGAAATGATAGAAGATATCCTAAGAGACTTTTCTAACATGGATGCTCATGTTAAAGAACAAATGGCCATGCTAATGGAATCAATGTAAACACTTTTGTTTAAAGTTTTAAAATTAGTTATCTGTAAGGTTAATTAGTTAGCATAATTTAATTTAATTTTTATTAATAGCTTAATTTTCTATTATTAGTTATGACAAAAACTTAGTCACTGAATTATGGCACAAAATAGATTTGTTTATATAACGCATAAATGTCAGAAAACTTTATAAAATTTTGTGCGTATATGTACCGCAGAAATCGTACCTACATTACTTAATAAGTATGCAGAATATTTTTTTTTTATATTTCCAAAATAGGTCTCCACAAGATAGGCACCTACATTAAACAAATTCACTATATTAAGATAACATACCTAGCTAATTCAACTATATAATTAGTATTATACGTTTTGTTATTTATATAACAGAAACGACTGAAACTAAAATTCTAAACTCGCAATTGCTCAATGACCCCTTTGAAAATTAAATGCAGGAAGTAGATATTGAATTTTGTAATGAAATATGAAATAAATTTTATAGCTGCCTTGCCTTTATTTGTATGTTGGCAATAGTTCAGGAAAATGATTTTATAATAAATGAAATGGTTTTTCTTTCTCCTGGCTTTAGTCCCGGTTACATCCTTACCACTCTGGAGAGGAGCACGGAGTATACCTTTGACCATGGATCCTGATGTGGGTGAGTCAGGTTTTTACCCAAAGCGACTCCCGTCTGACATTCGCAACTTTTGCAGGTAAACCTAAGCCGTATTGGGTCAATCACGGTTACCCATCCAGTTACCTGAATGTGCAGGTTGCCTCACTATTTACGAAGTTATGTACATTCAAACTAATGTAAATAACTTCGCCAATAGTCAATGGTATAAGGCCGAAGTTGGACTCGAACCTGTGCCTTTATGCGCCCTAAGTATTTTAACCGGGCACCTCGACCACCGACGCTCAAAAAATAAATAAAATTTATTGGTAGATATCCAACCATATATTTTTTTAATATAAAAATAATATAGGTAAGTACCTACCTTTTCCTGCCTAGTTGCTACTTTTCTTCAATACAATACTACAAGTTTAGGTTTTCGTCTGGTGCAAGAACTGTGATCTAAAATCCCATAAGTAAATAAAAACTTTTTTGTTCATTAAAGGAGTACATTACAAATATAAAACAGTATTAAGATGCAAAGAAGGGCTTATCCATAAGTGTCTCTGTGATCTCTTCCAGCCAACCTGACAATAAGAGGATCGCATACAAAATTGAGGTAGTGATGGACACTGAAAAATAATATCGATGTCTTTTTCGATGCAATACATCGGTTAGTTGTATCGATATAATAAATACACATCGAGGTTTTCCATACATCGATTGTTTTTTCCGTAAGTTAGATATAAATGTGGTTGAGATAAGAAAAAACAAGCACGTAGTACATACAACACCTTTAATATTGATTTTATAAATTAGACATAATTAATTATCCCAATAAAGTTATAATTAAAATTAATTAAGGAGAGTGTAGAGGGAAAGGTCGGAGTGGAAAGACCTAGACGAACGTATCTTGATCAAATTAAGGACGTCCTGGTAAAGGGTCAGGTCAAAAGTACCCGAAACCGCCGAGCTTGCATGAAGAGAGTTATGAATATGCATGAAGCGAAGGAAGTATGCAGAGATCGTGGCAAGTGGAAAGACGTAGTCTCTGCCTACCCCTCCGGGAAAGAGGCGTGATTTTATGTATATTGTATGTATGTTAAGTTATAATTAATAATTAACACGAGACGAGTGCAAAGAATCAGGCTTTAAAACAAAAATTCAATAGTTTATACTGTGCGGGTGATATAAACTTAACCTTATTAATAATATCAATTACTTTAATGTCAGTTAAAAAATTAAATGTCACATGGCAGTAGCTTTTTAATGGATGTGGCTTCCATTTTTCTTATATACTCCTTGGTCATACGTATTGGTTTGTTTTGTCTTGTCAATGTCATATTTCAGTTTCATTCGCCAAAGCACGGATTCTTAGAGGTCTTAGACATTTTCTAATGGGCACGAATTTACCCAGCTACTAGGTTGGCTATTCTCTCTGCAAGAAAATAAATTGGCAAAAGCAAGTGTCAATCTGTGGTGTTATTTGTTATACCTCCTAAGTGACTACTAATTATTTACATAAAAAAAAATATCGAAATGGAATAAACTTTGTATGAAAACTATGGATGACACCGAAAGTACCACAACGTCCGCTGACGAAAACACTGGGAATTTGTGTGATAATCCAACCAGGGATACGCTTGCTGAAGGCCTTCTAGGTTTACTGAAGCCTACGGTTGATCAACTAGACGACAGAGTCCGAGCCACTAGGTAAGTATTATTAATCACACTTTTTGTCCAAATATGTATATTCATGCCACATTTGTTTGCGCCTAAATCTTCCTATTGTTTCACAATTCTTATACGTAACGAGTTTCATGTATAATGCTAACCAGGTAATTCTATTGTTAATTAAAACTGATGTAACTCATCAATTGCAATTTCGCTTTTTTTATAATAAACATTTATAACATTTGAAATAATTAATCACTCCTCCAAATACTCTATCAATTTTCTTTAGCTAATAGAGTTATTGCTTACTTTACTGTTCCAGAATTTCACAGTTAGAATTGAAACAGCAGATAGACTCATTGAATGAAGAGCTATTGAAAGTGCGCGAGGCACTCAACCACCACCCCGACTTGGACCCATATGTGAAAAAGCTAATAGCTTGCAAGCACAAAGTTACAGTAGTCCTTAATGTCTTACAAGCCTCACAGGTGAGTACTTTTTATATAAAAGCTTAACTTAGAGTACATAACACCTTATCTTCCAAAAGGTATATACTACTATATACAGAGCTTAAGTTTGCTAGTAAAGATAGTATTGAAGCCAATTTGTGTATAAAAATAAGCCTTTATTTCGGTTGTGCAACTTTGAATCTGTCTGTCTGTTGTAGAAGGAAGATTTACACATATTAATTTATACTTGTTAATGTGACTATATTTATTTCGTTTTTTTATCCTGATTGTAATCATAATGATATTTGGAAGTGACACATTTACAAATGAAAGACCATGATAATAAAACATTACTATTTATTGTATTACAGGATAGACTTAATGAGATTAGACGTTCTATAAGCAAAGAACAGAGTGTTCGCAAAGCTGTGCTACCAGACGCACCTCAGGAGCCTGTGCAAAGCACCAGTGGTGTCTCAAATCAAGGCAGCATCAACTAACATGGAGACTCCATATCAAAATCATATCGCTAAGGCTGACTTTGACCATGTCTACGAACCAGCTGAAGATAGTTTTCTACTTATTGATGCCTTAGAAAGAGATTTAGATTTTTTAAAAGCAAAAAACCCCACTTTTTGTCTTGAAGTCGGATCAGGCAGCGGAGTTGTAATCACAGCACTAGGAATGGCATTACCCAATGCATTCTGTATAAGCACGGACATTAATTTCAAAGCTTGCGAAATGACTAAAACAACAGCTAAATATAATAAAGTCTTGATGGATAGTGTTAACATGGACCTTGCTGTTTCTTTTGTTAATAACAAGTTTGATGTTATATTGTTCAATCCACCATATGTTGTGACAGAAACCAGTGAGTGTGGGACGTGTGATATAACCGCAAGTTGGGCTGGTGGCGACAAGGGCCGTGAAGTAACCGACAGACTGCTTGACATGATACCAAAGAAACTAGCACAGGACGGTATATTTTACCTGTTATTGATAGAAGAAAACATTCCAAATGAAGTGGTTGAAATCATGGCAAAATTTGGATATAAATCGCAACTGATTGTAAGCAGGAAACTTAGGAATGAACAGCAACTGGTGATGAAGTTTTTCAAGTGAGATTGTTTGTAAAAAAAGTTGATTAATTTATCAATTAAATGTATATTAAGGTTTAATATAAAAGCTATATTTCGTTGTGTGGGTTTTACTACTATTTTATATTAAACCAAACTGGTGATTTATGGAAACAGTGGTGAGCGAATTTGTATCAAAAAACTCAAGATGGTTCCACTAAAAAAACAAAGGTAAAGAAATATTTATATTTTTCAGTTAACAATTGTAAATATTGTGAAAATATATGAATTAAAAAAAACCCTTCACCAAAAAATTTTAAGTAGCTCTGTGTTTGCACAAATCACTGCTTTAAGTTCTTCTTTACTGCATCTCCAAATTGCTTAGCACCTTCTTGGTTTTCATCAAAACCTGGTAATGAAGCACAGTTCTTATACCATCTCTGGATGTTAGGGTAATTGGTTAAATCCCAACCAATAGCCTGAAAAGATAATAATATAAATTTACTTAACATAAATATTGTCTCATTAAAAAATAACGAATTTGTGTAGGTATATCAATAATTTTTTTTTATTTATATTTAAATTTAAGTAATTGCTTTTATTCTTTTTGATTTGATTTGGCAATAAAAGCAGTAGCATTAAAAATTGGATAGCACAGCATAGAAAAATATTACTATACACTTACAAAAAGGTTAGACACAGAGGAGCAGATAGATGTGTCGGCAATGGTTGCATTATCTCCGGCGACCCATTTAGTACTGCTGAGGAACCCATCAAGGAATTTCAAGGTGTTGTTCAGGTCGTCTCTAAGGAATGGTTTAATTTCTGTCTCACCCAGGAAAAGGATGGGGTGCTGAAAATGTTTACAATAATAGAAGGTTAGATATAAAGGAAAGTTGTAAATAAATATTTTATTACAATATTAAAATATTTAAAAAAAAATTAAGAGGTGCGGGTACTTGACATTTTTATGTAAATGGCTTTTTTTTTATGTAATCTTTTTTCTGAAAACTCTATTATATGGTGGGTATGGGTAATTAATTTCATATACAAAAACTAGTCTGCTAGTCACTTCAAAGGAAGTATACGAATGGCTAGAAACTTTAAAAATTATAAAGACTTACACATATAGCTCTGATCTTCACATACAAATTTGAACCATCAAAGTACAGCCTTTGGTTAACAAGGGCCCGACGTTGCAAATCCTTGGGGTACCATTGGTCATCCTTAGCAAACTTATCAGCTAGGTAGCAAGCAATAGCCCTGCTCTCCCAAAGAATAAAGCCATCATCATCCAATGTAGGCACACAATGCTGAGGGTTAATCTTCAAGAAACTTTCTTTTAATTGCTCCTTTTTCATCAAATCCACTTTTTCAACTTCTATTGGAACACCAATAGCTCTGGCAGCTAACAGGGCTCCTCGTGATGGGCCACTTCTGGGCTCGTGGTAAAGTTTGGGAGGCGCCATGGTAAAGATTTGTTTGTGTAAAAATTTTGTTGCCGAGCCGGAGCGAAAGTACAAATTACTCTGTGGGTTACAAAATATGGCACAATAATGAATGTATCATGAAACGGAAACCGGTTCAGTCGGCTTTGCCATTCACAGATATTAATATATATTGGCTCAAGTATGTACGGCTTAAACTTTCTTAAAACTTAGCTGTAACTTGCTTCTAACTTGGACATGACATTAAAATCTTATCCACAGATAATAATATCTTATCCTGCTTGGGTATCTTGTCTTGACATTTGTATTGTTGAAGTGGCATGACAGTTGATAAGATAAAAGTGGTGGTCTTACATAGTATCTAGATAGGTACTTTTAAGGTGCTGCAACACTGGTCCGTTGTACAAACTGCATAAAAAATGCAAAACACGTTTCTAGTTAAATACGGCACATTGTGTCAATGGAAATAACTTAAGGGACGACAATAGAAAATAAAAATAGGGTTGTCAAAACTTTAAAAACTCTCGGATTTGTGTAAAGTTAGCGTTAAGCAGCTTATGAAAATGATGTTCAATTCACCTCGTAATTCCTATATACCCCATTTTACGGTAAAAAGAATAGGACCACTCCATCTTGTTTCTATGGAGGTCGTCAAAAGCGACTAAGGGATAGGCTTATAAACATGGGATTTTTCTTTTGGGCGATGGGCTAGCAACCTGTCACTATTTGCACCTCAATTCTATTATTAAGCCAAACAGCTGAATGTGGCCTATCAGTCTTCAAGACTGTTGGCTCTGTCTACCCCGCAAGGGCTATAAACGTGATTATATTATATATATGTAATCACTACGTTTTAGTCAAGTACATGTCACAGATGTCAATGCCAATAATTGTCATCTCGGTTCGCCGTCGTTATTATTCCAGATATTAGCAAAGAAAATAAAAACAAATAAAAAGACGAGCAATAGTTTAAAAATTAAAAATATTTGTACATTAAACATATTCTCTTAGAATTGATTATTTATCTAGCAGATTTCAAGACCAAACATAGGATGAAAAGTTTACTTAGTGATGTCTATACGAAATAAATTTAAAAAATAATTTTTTTTCGAAAATTTTCTTACTCTGAGAAAAAAGTTCATGTTCGATGGTCGAAATAAACAAGTTTTCGTATAATGGCGAAGAGTCAATGCAGAGTATGCTTAAAAGAAGGTGTGCTAAACAATATTTTCAGCCAACTGGGTTCATCTATCATAGCGAACAATATAATGAACATAGCAAAAATTCAGGTTAGTATAATGTTTATTTTATTTCTTATTTATTTTGTTTGAACATACATACATTTAATATCAATTATTATAGAAAAAAGAATAGGACCACTCCATCTCTTTCCCATGGATGTAGGAAAAGGCGACTAAGGGATAGGCCTATAAACAGGATTCTTTAAGGCGATGGGCTAGCAACCTGTCACTATTTTAATCTCAATTCTATCATAAAGCCAAATAGCTGAACATGGCCTATCAGTCTTTTCAAGTCTGTTGGCTCTGTCTACCCCACAAGGGATATAGACGTGATCATATGTAAGTATGTATTAAATGTTTTGTTTCATTTTAGATACATCCAAATGATGGTTTACCTGATAAAATTTGTGTTAAGTGTGTCAAAGCATTACAAAAGTGTTTGGCATTTATTCAGTTATGTGAAGAATCAGATCAAGCGTTAAGAGCTACAACAACAATAAATAAATGTGAACCTTATGATAATTATGAATTGGAGAGTAATGAAGAGTTATTTGATGATATAAAAGTTACAGATTATGAATTAACTCAAAAATGCAATAAAATTGAGCCTTTTTCAAGTAATGATAAATCTAATGAAATCCTTAACTTTAAATCCTTAAAGGAGGAATTGGTTCCACAAATAATAGAAGAAAAGAAGTCTCGACAACAACAATGTTTTACATGTGGAAAAGTTATGTCTTCACGGTAAGTAGTCTTCATTTGGTCTCGCTGTGGAAACTAGCAACATGTTTTTTATTTTACTCCACTGATACTGACACAACTTGTAAGGTATGTAATTGTTAGTGTAGAGTATCCTGAAATTAGGCATGATTTTATGTAGGTATGTATCTTAAACATTTGTTTGGCTAATGACCATTATCTTATACATACATACATATAATAGCCAACAGTCTTAAAAAGACTGATAGGCCACATTCAGAGCTGTTTGGCTTAATGATAGAATTGAGATTCAAATAGTGACAGGTTGCTAGTCTGTCGTTTAAAAGAAGAATCCCAAATTTATAAGCCTAGTCGCCTTTTACGCCATCCATGGGAAAGAGATGGTGTGGTCCAATTCTTTATTTCTAATGGTGCCGGGAACCACACGGCACATTAGCTTATATCTACCATTATTTTGCTTTTTTCAGGTTTCGTCTCAAAACTCACTTGAGGACTCATACTGGTGAGAAGCCATTTTCCTGTCCACATTGTAATAAAAACTTTTCATTGGCTCAAAATCTTAAAGTTCATTTGCGAGTGCACACGGTAAGATTTCATATTTAGTTATCAGTTACAAGAATAGAGTAATGCATTTAGATGAAATAAAAGACTATATAGGGATTGTAGCAAGTGGAAAGATGTTAACTGTCTATCCAATTGGGAAAAAAGCTTCATAGGATAGATTTTGCCACTTTTTGCTCGTAAACCACTTTGTGTAGAGTTAGAATTAAGAGGAAAAAACTCGTAAATAGCACTTTAACTCTGTTTCAAAAGGAATCTTAAAAACATGAAAATCTTACCTAATATTTTTGATAAGGATTTTTTAAAAGTTGTTGTCTATAGGTATGTACAAAATATATTTTTAATATAACTTTCAGGGCGAGAAGCCATTGAAGTGTTCTACATGCGGCTCTGCGTTCGCGCACTCAGCCGGTCTCGCCGCGCATGTGCGCAAACACACCGGCCAGTTACCGTACCAATGCGTGTTGTGTCCGCGCAGCTTTCGGACTTTTGGACATTTGCAATATCATATAAGGTAATTTACACACATACATAAACCACGCCTCTTTCCCGGAAGGGTAGACAAAGATTCCCTTTTTCTACTAGCCATGATCTTCATGCACTTCTAAAGTGTTATATTGTATTTGCTAAAACAGTCTTTTCGCTCTTAAGATTTCTTTATTATGCATTTTTCACCGTTATCTGGACAAGGTGGACGAAACCAAATAGATAAATATAATTTATTTATTTGATTTGCTACCCACAATTTACAATGTATATATAAAATAAATTTATAAGGATGTGAGTTGCAGCAATACGAAAAGGTTTATTACTCTAAGAATTAATTGTTATAGAGCAATACACTGATTTTCAGTTATGTGATCAACCTGCACACTTGTGTGAGAAAAACGTGCTTTGACGAAACTAAACAAACTACGAAAATAGGATTTGAATCTATGCCTTTCTGAGCATCACGCATTTTAAACGGGCACCTTACGGATTCGACTACAGACGCTCTCCGGAAGAAAACAGTATTGTAATAAAAATATATATATTTTTTGTTTCGTTTTACATTATTTTTTTTCCATTCCAGACACCACACAGGAGAGAAAAACTTCGAGTGCGACACTTGCGGGCGAGCGTTCATAACTCGTAGTGATTTGAAGCAGCACCTTCTGACACATAGTGGGGACAAACCCCACGTGTGCTGTATATGTGGCGTACGGGTCACGAGAGCATCTCACCTCAAAAGACACGTACAAAACGCCCACAAGTCCAAACAGTTTCCCTGCAAAGAGTGTTCAGTGAAATTCAGTCTCAAATCTGAACTTGATAAGCATGTGAAAGAACATTGTCGAAATGTTGAAGAAAATGTTATAATTGGAGTTTAGTTGTGGTAGAAGCTTATACCTATATACTATTTTATCTTTAAAAGATAATTGACAGAAACAACGATATAGAGATTTTATCTCTTTTTATTATATCTTAAAATGATGATTGCATATATGATCAGTAAAATTAATTGCATATTTTGGTTATATTGAGATGTGACCGAATAGACAATAAATTATTTTGACTGCTTTCATTTATTTTAATAAAATATATTGTAAAACATATTGTGTACATGTTTGTGAAAGCTAATAAAGTATTATGTAATTTTAATTACTGGACTGTTTTATTATTTCCTTTACAGTACCGTAATACAAATAATAAATGGGTTAAAAAATTACCAAAAAAAAATTAATACTAAATAAAACTAAATGTTCAATCCCACTAATGATCCCAGTAGTATAGTAAGGACGGAAGGAAATATTCGAACTGCTACTGGGCTATTTATAAAGATAGGTACTTACCTTGTATAAGCATAGCCTTTCTAATTTTTTCCCTCCATATTTTCGGTTACACGCTATATTAAAATTACTTTTAACACTATGTTGAAATTAGTGAATAGCCCCACGGATGATCTTTTCTCGGTTGTTACCGATTGATTTAATTACAGGATATAGCGGTTATATTTCTGACATTGACATTTATTTACTAAAAACTGTCAGATCAGCTTTCCATTCGAATTTTGAAATACGTTAACGTTTGTTTCCATTTTGTTTCACTTCTTTGTCGTAATATTCACAACAAAAAAACGAGTTTTCTTCGTGATTTCTAGAAATTGTGTAAAGATTTGTTGTAAACACGAATAACGGAATATAACTGGGGTTGTGCGACATACTGAAAACTTCAAAGTTTTGTGTGTTTTCGTATATAATTTATTAAAAACCTTGGTGCACACATTTAGGAAATGTCGCGAGACATCTATTATTCCGACAAATATTATGACGAAGAACACGAATATAGGTCTGTAAACTTAGGTCAGAGTGTCTAATTTTTATTACTAACTTCTTTGTGTAATCTTTAAAATGGTAATCTCGTCCTAACCTAACAAAATCATAGCCTTATCTCACAATTTATATCATTTTTTTTATTCTGCAGATGATAACAAATTGTTTATTTTGCAGGCATGTGGTGTTGCCTAAAGAGATGGTCAAATTAGTACCTAAAAACCACTTGATGTCTGAGCAAGAGTGGCGTAGCATTGGGGTTCAGCAGAGCCAAGGATGGGTGCACTACATGACCCACCAACCTGGTAGGTTTCGATTATAATTACATCAACTCTCTCAATCAAATATATATTTAACCCACTCCCAACTTAGAAAATATGAAAATGGGTCTCTTAAAAGCAAATGAAGATTCTGTTTTATATTTGTCAAACCATTTTCTTTATAAACTTACCAACACCTCCAGACTTCTTAAAGCCAAGAGTACTGAGCAGGACATCGGTTTGACGTTATGATATAGGTGCAAAGCCTCTGTATAAAGCAAGTAGCAATAATGTGAAGCTTAAGTCATTTTAAAGTAATGTTAATGGTGTAATTTTGTCTATTTGAGTTTGATCCATTTAGTTTTTATTTTTTGTATTAGGCATCTTATTGGAAACACATTGTTACTACAGTTGTAAAGCGTAACACTGAGCCAGAATATACTGCCTTATTGTTCTTCTTACTTTGTAATGTTTGCCCACAGTTATCAGTTTTACCATCCCAATAGGAATTTGGGAAATCCTCTGTTACTAGTTCACCATAATCCAATTATATTCTTTTGTTTTATGTTGTCATTCAGTCTGTCACTCAGAGCTGTGCAAGAGTTTTTTATTTAAATGTTCTATACATTTTTACCCAACTTGTACTACTTGCACATTAGACCAAGACTAACAGCTTAACGTGGCCTATCAGTCTTTCAATACTGCTGATTCTGTTTACCTCGCAAGGGATATAATCACTATAGAACTGTGTCAGTAACTAACACTATTGAGTGCTAGCTGAATTACTAGATTTACTAACACAGTTCAACACAATTTTTTTACATAAATACAATCACTTAATCCTTTGTGATAGACAGAGCAAAAAGTCTTGTGCAAAGAATGATATGTTATGTTCATGTTAAGATGTACGGCTAAATGATCAAATTGAGATTCAAATAGTGTTTGGTTGCCCCAATCTATCCCAAGTGTATTAGCCTATCTCTTAGTCACTTTTTACGACATACATGTGGTACCCGCCACATTAGAATAGGACAAATCTATCTCTGTCATAGTATAATGTATGTTGTATTGTATCAAAATATTATTTTATTTCAGAACCCCACATTCTTCTGTTCAGGAGAAAGAAGACGACACCACCAGAAAAGAAGTAAATCTTATACGGCGAGGTTGTGAATGGGGTGTGAATGTAGTGTAGTAAGATTATTCTTACAAACAGCTTGTAACATACATGAGATTATATGTGATAATTTAGCCAGCATACTATGAGACCACATAATGTCATATACATATATCAGATTTAGAAAAAATAGGTACTCTATACCTTAACTTTTTGGAGTATAACCGCCATAATTAATATATATCAAACATAAATTAAATGCTTGGTAATTTCTTTCAAACCAAATAATATAAAAAAATTAATTGTAAAAACCAATATATTTAGATGTCAATAAATTTGTTTAGTTGATGTGACAAGCAAAACTTATAATATAAACCTTTGTCTAACTTAATCAAAGTTGACAGAAGAATTATAAAAAATAAATTTTTAACGTTTTAAGTTACAAGCTGTTTGGAAGTGTTGTAATGTTTCATTGTATTAAATTTTAGTTTTAAGTTTTGCTCATGACAAACTATTGTATTGAATTTAGAGAATTGGCAAAGTGAATGATTGATATTTTAAACATATCCTGAATGCTATATTTATATCTGATATTAGTTTTGGCAGTCTTTAACAACTTTCATCAAATTTTCTTAACTTTTTGCCAATAATTATATCTTTTATGAAAAACACACATTAAAAAAACATATATTTGGAATTTATCTACTTAATCCTTCACCAAATTTAATAATTGTATTTAAGTTTGTCCTGGGTGTATGATCGTCATTCCTTAGTTTAAGTTTCTTAGCATGTAATTAGTCATTACCATTAAGATTCATCCACCATATATGTGAGTTAATGTAAGCCATTGTTAAATTAACACGTGGGTAAGGTCCATGTTATATAGTTACATTTAAAGCGATATCATGCATGTTTCATTGTTAAATAATTTGGTTTTATGTGATTATTGTAAATTTTAATTGGAAATCAATGTTCTTGTTCACTGTAAATATACATTCTGGAATTTGCCACTTTAATTATGAAATCGGTATGAAATAAAACTTTCCATACAAACATATAATCATATATCCCATGCAGGGTTATGGAGCTCTTCATCTCATTTTATTTTTTTTACTCAGAAAATTGTGGATTCTATAACTTTTATAAGTGTTGTGTACAAATATCATTCATTTGAATTAGCTTCCAATCAAAACACATTTTAAATTGATGAATTAGAATTAATAATCTGTGGCCTTAACCTATTTACATTGAAATCATTGTGATAAAAATTAATTATACACAGGTTAATATTAATTGGAGTGTTTTTTTAAACCACAGTGCCTTCACATCATCATTCATAAATAAACTATTTTTTTTAATTTTCTCATACTGCTAAATAATGTTTATAATAGCTAATCCTTCAACATTTTGTATGGAGAGAATTTACTAGGCTCTGCTAAAATTAATTTTTCATGAGTCAACATGGCAGGTCAAAATGATAAGTATTTAAAATTACTTATCAATTTCACCATCTTGCTAAACTTGAGTAGAATGATGTCCCAATAAATAATAATGTTTACGTATTGATACCTTATTTGGCAGTTGTGATTCTATTAATTAAAATAGTTTTGACCAAGGGCCAAGGGCGCACGAAGGTACTCCCTTTCCATTTCTTGTTCTTAGACGCCTTCTCAGATGTACTTCAAAATCTTTTTAAACATTTTACTCCATTAAACTCATTCTTCATGATCGAAATTCGATAGTAATATAATTGTATGACCTTTTTTAATATTTTCTAAAGTCGCGGTAATTTTGTGCCATACACTTTGAAATGATTATTATTTACGTACAATACGTGCTTATAAAAATTAATGTGGTTTTGGAAAATATTGTAAATACCATTTATTAAAAAAACTTTATAAACAAAATAACAAAACTGCTGAGTATTGATATCTAACATAGGAACTTATTGCAAGTGGGAAAATGAAGAATGATTATGGAGTAGAATCGGTAGGCCCGAGCACACCTTAACGCAGGTCAAAAACGGCGCAACTTGACATCGTATCAGCACCAAGTTGTAATACGAGAAACTATTCAAAGTTGTCACACTGCGCCACGGCGGCAGAGCAGTTCGAGCGCGGGCCCGCGTTTCAATTTGATGTGACGAGTTCAAAGACTTTCTTGTATTACAACTTGGTGTGGGTCTGATTTCAAACTGCGCTGCTTCTGACACGCTGCGCATTAGTTTGCTCAGGTTTCAAGGGTGTTAATTGTGATCAGTTTTTCAAGTTACAACAAAATTTGCATCATCTGAGAGCATTATTAATTTAAGTTTTTAAAGTTATTTCCATGTCAGTGAGTTTATCATAGTATGCATATAATAGAACTAATCTTATAAATAAAAGAGCTATATCCGATAAATTTTTGGTCCCAAGCATGGCCTTGGTGTTTGGCTTTAGATAGATAGATATTGAATCACCGAATTTCAGTAATTTTTATTCTTGCAGGAGTCATAAGTTGTGTTAAGTTAAACACGTCTCTCATTTTTAAATAATTGACTAATGTTTTGCATTTGTAAATAGTTTAAATATTATCATTTAGCAATTAGCATCAATCTGGCAGTTTGAATGATGAATCAGAATCAAATAAATTATTTGGTGCTATGTTATTGTGTTTATTTTTTTACAACTTTTTAAGTTATGAATGGATGAAGCAAAAGTATGCAGGGATCATGGTAAGTGGAAATATGTAGTCTCTGCCTACCCCTCCGGGAACGTGGTATGATATGTATGTACCTCCTTCATTGCCTTTCTATAAGAATAAGTTTCCTTTGATAAGGAAGGCTTCTGAGGAAGCAAGGAAGTCTTATATAAAAAGAACCGCAGGTACAGATGATCTAGAAGTAAAAGGGGGAAGATCTGTTAAGATCATAGTAAGGAATATTATAATAACAAGGATTATGATTAAAAACAATAACATTCTTTCTACATTTATTTTCTTTTTTTCTTAGCACTTGGCGATAGGGAAGGTATTTTGGCACTGGTTTCAGGCTGTGCAAACTCCATGGGTTCGATTTTGATGTCATCTGCTGTTACTGTGTCCAAGAGGTCCAGTCCTAACTGCTCTTGTTCCAAACTGTGAAGCATCTGGAAACCCGGTTCCAGGGATGGCGTGAAGGCCCCATCTAGAGCCGCAGGAAAGTGTAACTCTGGAACTTCTTCCAACTTTAGTTGCGGGGCTATATCTCCTATCGCCAAAGCTTCACATTGATTTCTTAGGTTCTCGCATCTCTTTTTAATACTAGCATGATACCTTACAATTCTATTGTTGTAAAAGTCATGTAAACTTCCAACATTAAACTCGGCAAATACTTTAGATATAACATCTGGGTAACCAGAGTTGAGACCACTTGCTTCTTTGTCGACTACTGTCCTCATTAATTTGCACATGTTTGTCATGTAGAGGTCCAGAGCGTCGGCCACTGCGTTCAGAGCTGTGTTGGTACATGATGCAATACCGACGTGGCCTATTGCTATAGCAGCACATTGTCGCAAAGCGCGTTTGTGACTTTCTGGCGTGAAAGGGAGGATAACTGGCCCTCTTCCTAGAGAAAAATCACAGTACTGTTTTTGTAGAAAGTTGATAGGCGGAGTAGCTTCGTGTTCAAGTTTCATTACAGGTTCTGGTGGTATAGGAGGCAAGCTCATTGAATCTAACCTGGCACCTTCAAATACCGCGTTTTCTGTCTGCTCCAAGATAGCTGATAATTGTCTCGAACACGCGTGTAGCTGTATGGTATGAGTGATCAGATTCGGCTTCGGCAGCTCGATTGGAGATGTTTTCACTGTGATTGGGATCTCCGGAATATTTTGCATACCAAGTTCAATAATTGGATTGAAATTAACATTTTGCTGAATGTTATCGTCATTTCCACTGTCTTCGAATTCTCCCCAGAGTTTTCTTGAAGACATTGTAGCTAGTTTTGTTCAAATTCTTGATGGACAAATTAACAAAAATCTAGTTTTAAAAACAACAACAAAAAAATTCGATTTGTTTATTCATGGTTCGACACATGTGATGTGACAAGTAAGTATGATGGCGATGACATTGAGAATGACAGATTACTTTTTTTAATTTCATTGGTCTAGGAGCTTCAGTTTTGACCTTGACAAAAAATGAGAGGTGTTATAAAGAGGGTTTAAATATTGTACATTAGTTTTTTCTTCTTATCTTATGAGCGTATTGTCAGTGAAGTTTAGTGAACTAGTCAAAACTCGAAACATATAAATATAAGGGTATTCGGTTTTTTTCTTCAATATAGGTAGAATATAATAATGGTTAATAAAAGACATTCGTATTCCCTAGTAAAATTTGAAAACCATAAAATATACTTACAACTTATAGAAAAATAATATACAGAAAGCGCAATGCATTTTCAAAATCATTCATGAGTTGAAATAAATAACATTAATTCATATTCCCTAGTAAAATTTAAAAAACTATAAAAATATACCTCTTTTTTATAGTAAAATGTAATATACTATGCGCAATGCATTTTCAAAATGTTTCATGAGTTCAATTAAAGTGCAAAGAGGATGCAAATAATTATTACCAAGCACGGATAAGGTCAATATAATTTGCAGTAATATTTTTAATGGCTTGCTAGCTATCCGGTAAATACTGCATTTGGCACGAGGCCTGATATACAATATGATTTCTAAATTCCAGCCGCGTCCGCGATCTATGAAGCTTTTGCCCGAAAAAACTCAAACCAAAACAGTTTGTGCCAGTTCGCATCCCATGGAGAGTGTAAAAGTTCTGTCTACCTCGTAAGGGATGAAAACCTGACAATTATCGCATCTTTAGTAGTATCTTGAGTATCAGTAGTACCCAGTTGTAATAATAAAGATGAAATTATGTATTCGCAGTCCATAAATATCGATTCGATTTATACGATACGAGTTAGTATTTATGAATAGGTTCTGTGAATCTGGGATAAGTACTGAACGGACAAATAACTTTAGAATGAGGAGATCTTGTAGAAGAACGAGAGTCACCGTTATAGCTTTGAGGATAAGCGAGTTAAATTGGCATACGGACAATGTAGTATTCGCAGCTTTGTAGCAACGTAGCTTTCATAGCAATGTAAAATTCGTAACTTTTCGTAGCTTCGTAGCAACGTAGCTTTCATAGCAATGTAAAATTCGTAGCTTTTCGTAGCTTCGTAGCAACGTTGCTTTCTTAGCAATTTGTAGCTACAATTCGTAGCTTTCGTAGCAATTTAACATTCGTATCTTCGTAGCAAAGTGGCACTTGTGGCAATGTTGCTTAGTATAAGGTTAGCATTATTATAATGTGTTTTTTGCTCAAGATTGGCAAAGTATAATGTGTGTTTAATAATATCAGATATCTATTTAAATTTCGGTTCCATCATTGAGCTGTACAGCTGAACATGGCCTTTATGTCATCCAGTTTTTACAAGGCTGTTCGTTTTGTCTACCCCGCAAGGGATATAGACATGTTAATATGTATGTATGAAATAATATCAGATCTTCAGAAGCATTGGTTCAAGTATTTAATTGTTTCTATTTTAAACACCATATAATTAAGAAAGATTTTTATAAGATCCTTTTTTTTTATTAATTTTTGCTTTTCATCCATTTTCGTTTTGAAAGGATTTACTAAACATATCTGCTTCAAAGAATCTAATAAAAACAGCACGTAACTACACTTTACGTGCTACGAAAATATTTATATGAAAAATCTTTTAAAAAGTTGTCATTATCGGTTAAGAAGTAATTGCAATAAGTATAATGCGGTCAAGAATTGCCACTATCAAAGACAAAACAAAAATACGCCTTCGTAACGCCTACGGACTCGCGTACTACGCGCGTAGGGCGTCCACGGGCTGTTTCATTCAGGACATGAAACGGCGGAAGTCGATTTGCAGATCAATCGGCTCATCCCCCCCTCCCCTGCCCTCCATAACAGTCCTCCAGCCACAGGACCAAAGGTAGTCCAGACAGTGTGGCTTCCAAACAGTAAGGTCCCGAGACCCAAGCGCGGCGGACGTGTCGCGCGCCAATTTTAAAACCAAACCGCGATTTCAGTTATGCAGTTTTTATTACTCGAAAATTGAGTGTATTTTGGTGACGACTGATTCTGTTCTTAACTGATATCGGTAAGTCATTTTGATAAATTTTTCGATTAATCCAATAATTTCGCAAATTATACAATTTTTTTTGTAGGTAAGGGATGAATTAAAACGAAGGGTATAAATATTGATTTCAATCAAAAAGCACTTAAAGCGAGCTTATTGAGTGGTGGTCGTTAACAGCTAACAGCTAATGACAGATTCGAAAATCTCGCGCAGAAAGAATAGTATGGATAAACCATGAATAAGTTGGTATTTGACAGACCTGAAAAAAAAAATATTATTTATAAAAAATAATAATACTTCATCTCTTCACCGAGGATTTCATGAAATATGATTTAGAAAATAAGCTTTTCCAACTAGTCCTTTCGTTTTTATCTGTCGCATCCATTCCCGAATCGTGACCATAAGTGGACTCCGGGCTCTTAAGGACTTAAAGACGCAAAATGACAAAGAATAAACAAACACATAAATCAGCATCATTATTTATTTACTAAAACAATTTATCACGCTGGATGCGTGTTATTGGCTGAACCAATTAGATATGGAATTATAACCGGATTGAAATTAAGTGCCATGTGGCTTCATAATGATAAAATTTAAATAAAAAACTTTTCTTAGATCAAATTGGAATTTTTCTTTTAAGCGATGGGCTAGCAACTGTCCCTATAAGAATCTCAATTCTATCATCAAGCCATACAGCTGAACGTGGTCTATCAGGATTTTTGTACTGCGTTCATGAACCAATAATTGTTTTTCTAAATTACGTACATTAGTTTCGAATCGAGGCTCTTACGGTGAGGGAAAACAAGGCGAAGAAACTTACTTGTGTGTACTTGATGCGGTGTAGCCACAAATCAAGGATCTTTGTTAAAAGATGAACGCCATGAAAAAAAAAACGAAAAAAAGAACTGTCTGTACAATTTTTCTGGCGGGGTGGACAATGTTTGACGTAGCTATGTTATTGCTAGATTTAAATAAAAAAAATAAAAAAACTGAAATAATTTTCTCATATAAATTGCGCTATACGGACGACACAGTTCTTTTTATTCATTCTTTTTTAATGTAAAGGAACAACTGTGTAGGCTGAAGGTAGAAAGTAGGAATCATTCATATATGTACGAAAAGTGGTGTTGAATAAATAAAAATAATAATGTTAATTCATTACGTTATGTTTACAATGCGTACTTTTCACTTTTGATCATAAAATGCTTAGGCAGGATGATTCTCTTGAAAAAACTGATCATTGTAGGCAATACTCAGGGTAAGACATCACGTAGCCGGTAACAAACTTATTCATTCAAAATATGATGGGGAAAGTCCTTAAAAAAAAGAAATTAAAAAAAAATACTTTGTGAATAAAAAAAATGTGGAGCAATTTTAAAAAAACATCATACTCGTATCCATGAATTAAAAATCATTAGTATATCATGTCAACGTTTGTGAAAAGTTTGGCAACTACACTTTGAGGAAGCAAGTACCTAGGTCGTATCCACATAGTGCCGCCACTTGCTTCGCCTTGGCAGCCGGATATGCTCGTTGCCACAATTGCATTGGCCATAGTTCGTTACTATTCGCTTTTGTCTCGCGAAATCTTTGTTGGTACTGATTGATGTTAAATTGTAAGTACGCGAGTACCATTTAAGGACGTAAGTAGGTATCTTTTAAGTACGTAAATACCTTTTAAGTACGTATGTACCTTTTAAGTTCGTAAGTACCTTTTAAGTTCGTAAGTACCTTTTAAGTACGTAAGTACTTGCTTAGTCTTTTTTTGTTTAAATTAGATTACTATTAAAGTGAAGGTTTTAGCACAACTCTGATACAGTTACATGGAAAATTATTTTCATGCCATTAGCTTAAACATTAAAAAAGGTATGAAATGAAAAATTTTAAATTCGCCACTATTGCTACGGCATCCAAAATTTACATTGAATTGTCTGAAAATAAATAAAAACAATATTGTTTTTTGTACCTTTTATATAATTTTCTTAGCTCAGTCTTGTTTTGTGTAATAAAAAGTACAGATTTCGAATATTTCACTGTGCCCATTCAAAAGTAATAAAAACACACGTGACCAGTATAAAATGAACTCTTGGCTCTTCACCAGGATTGCCCACTCATGTCTACCTGGAATGCGGTAATAACAGAGTTCAACGTAGAGTGGTCACAGCTGGAGAGCTCAACAAGTGTCCTCGGCGTGAACTTTGAGGCCTAAAGTACTTCACTTCAGTGAAAATTACCTAACAATTTGCTCGTTTACTTGCACTATTGAATAATTTGGTAATTATTGTTACGTACATATAATCACGTTTATATCCCTTGCGGGGTAGACAGAACAGTCTTGAAAAGACTGATAGTCTACGTTCAGGTGCTTAGCTTAATGATAGAATTGAGATTCAAATGGTAACAGGATGCTAGTTCATCGCCTAAAAGAAGAATCCCAAGTTTATAAGCCTGTCACTTAGTCGCCTTTTACGTAAATATGATTGTTAACATTGATAAAAAAACTGCATAAACACCTAAGGAAATAAATTTTCAGTTTAACGATTAATTTAATTCATCTATCTTCCATCATTAAACTAGACCCTGCTGGGTACTTAGCTTCAGATGCCAGATTCCACTTTTAAAGATAGTGAAATAATTAGTATATATAAAAAATTCTGTCAAATTATTTGATAATATATACTGACGGCCTCTGTGGCTCAGCGGTAGTACGCTTGTCTGCGACACCGGAGGTCCCGGGTTCGAATCCCGGTCAGGGCATGATGAGAAAAGAACTTTTTCTAATTGGCCTGGGTCTTGGATGTTTATCTATATAAGTATTTATTATAAAAAAATATAGTATCGTTGAGTTAGTATCTCGTAACACAAGTTTCGAACTTACTTCGAGGCTAACTCAATCAGTGTAATTTGTCCCATATATATTTATATATATATATTTATATTTATACGGTAGAACTGGAGAAATGCAATAAAGTTTGTGGTATTCTATAGATAATATGCGCAGCGATATCTCTACGTCACAACACAAGCCACAATATACAGCGAAAAACCTTAAATTTACCTTAAGTTTCAACGGCTTGTAGCATATAATACAACGTCCGATTCACCATCGTCTGTCGCGCGGTTCCCCAGGCATAACACCTAGCCTGGCGGAAGATCTTCCCTATGGTGGCGGTCGAGCCCGAAACATCACTCCCGCAACACCAACAAAACTGAATTCAAAATTCAAATTGAAATTCAAAATTTTTATTCATTATTATAATAGGATACTTTTATATCGCTAAATAATTGTCAAATATTTTGGTTTCACAACATTGGTAGACGTCAAATAAATTACTTAAAACTAAGTTTACTGCCGCTTCCAAGGCGTGCAGAAGAAGCGGTAACAAACTGCACTGCGAATACATAAAGAACCACGATATATGGGACAACGAAAATGATAATCGTTTATTGACTGCAATATACAAAACAGCACAGCAGCTGATATATACTTATAAATGGTCTTAGGAACATCTAGTCTACGTACGGTCGCGTTCATAATTGCAGTCATAGTTCGCAAAACTTTATAGCTTGCACCGCTGCTATCACTCACACATTCACACAAATAACACAATAAACAACAAGCGGTAAAGCGTTGGGTAACGCGCCATTAAGAAGAGGGTAGTGTAAAAAGTCGACCGCGCAGCGGCCGTCGTCCGCTAATCAACACAGCGACACGCCACATAGCGGAGATCCATGGTGGAACAGTACGAAAATAATGGCTTCATACCGACCAGAATATTTGCGGAACAGTTCGACACATCAGTGGTTACTGTTCGTCGAGTTTGCACCGTGAGGGACTACACCACAGACAGCCAGCAAGAAAGCCGTATTTATCCGAAATAAATAAGCAAAAACGTTTAGAATTTGCTCGACGGATTTGGATTTTGACTGGAAAAAAGCGATATTTACGGACGAAAAGTTCGTTTACGTCATCGCAACACGGTAGGCTTCATTTATGGCGAAGAAATGCAACTCGGTATGAAGAAAAAAATATGGAGTCTGGACGCATATCTGTAAATATGTGGGGCTGGATGAGTGCTGCTGGACCTGGGGAACAGATGTGGATAGCAGGACGCGCTACAGCTGCTCATTATGTGCAAGTGCTGGAAGAAACCATGTTACCAACTGTGCGGTGTATTTATCCGATTGATGATATACCAACAATATCATTTGTGCAAGACAACCGCCCTGTGCATCGAGTCCATATAGTGCGTGAAAGGTTCTGCCAGTTTATATTAAAACTACTAATTACTTAGATAGTATTTTAAGGACAGCTTCAATATCTTTTCTTTATGAAAACGAATAATTAAGTAGATGTTACAATTAGTGCAATATGCTGTATGTATAGCTTTATTAATCATCAATATGTAAACAAAACTATAGGTAAACTATTTCAATAAAATTTACTAATTTTAATTATTGAATGTTTTATTTTGCTCCCTCTTGTTTAACATTTCTTGCTGATTTCCGTGTTTGAAACACGGGTATTGTAATTCTTAGATATCACTTAGTTAGTTAGTCAGTCAGTTACTTAGTTCAAATGGCACCTTGAAGCATTAAAATTGTCAGTAACACTATTTTTTTTTAATAGACAAAAAAAATCCTTGAATAACTTCGTAATCCAAGTAACGCTAGTAACTAGAACAAGCGAGTGTGAGTAAGCGAGATTATCTAATATATCTTAGATCTCACTTGCTCACACGAAGTAATAAAATTGCTACCCAATAACCACTACCTATGTTAGGATCGTGTGCAGACAAATTTTCAACCTTATTGAAATGACATAAGTCTGGCAGTCGCAGGCTTCCCTCTATAGGCAAATCTTATGCAAATAATGAGAGACGACGATATCTCGATCGACAATTATCGGGCCCAGTTCGGCAATCGTTGATTACCGTCTCTTTCTGTTTTGTTATGTTATATGTCATAGAATAATAAACTGTTTTACTTAGTAATCATTGGTTTTAAAGACCGTATTCATTTGATGGAAAATTTATTCTTTTTAAACATGCATGTGTGTGTGTATCTAGTGGAACCACAGTGCACGCTATTTTAACCCGTAAGAATTTTAAAACTATGACTGCAGATATGAACGCGATCGTACATTGCAGATTATATGTTTACATCTAAATCTTAATCTATGGTTTCCGCACTAGACAAGTCTGTGCCGAGGAAGCCAGGTACTACCACAATTATAAATTTCAATTGGACTAGTGGGTTAGACCGATTAATTTTGAAAATCCATCATATTCCTATTACAGATATTGCCAATTTCAATCATAGCAATATAACCGGTTCTACAAAATACGGATTTCGGATATAGGCCGTTATTAAGTATAATCCCTGAATGTGGGTTGACTACCCCTCTGCAGGGAAGCGGGACGAGTGGGGATTATCTTCTGAAACGATGGCGCAAAGGTGCGTTCTAATAGATGTGGAGCTCTGTGGGAACCAGCCAATCAGAGGCGTTCTTTGTAGCCAAGCAGTATCTAGGAGCTAAATACTAAACAACTTATTAGGAATTCCCAAGGGATTAAGCAGACAGATTTACTTAAACTTACTAAAACTTGTAAATTTTTTCATGAATTAGACATAACACGTCTTCATACTTTAAAAGTATGTTTGCAACATCCGAAAGGGTAAATATGAAGATCTGGTATATATATAAATTTAAGACCTTGTTTTTTGATTTTTTTTAATTTTTTATTTGCATGATATGAGTACAATATCATGCAAATAAAAAATTTGAAAAAATTTGGTGTGTCTAGTATGTAACCATGACATAAAATTTATTAGGATTTTCTCGTTGAATGATGTTACGATTTTTCGGAAGCCACATCCACATTCCACGAGGCAACTTAGCAACTTCCGTGGTTTTTTCACCACGGACGTTGCTTAGTTGCTTCGTGGAATGTGGACTGGCTTCCTCAGTGGCAAATCTCAAAAGATGATGAGAATTATTTTTATTTTAGTTTATTGTTGTTTCGTAGTTCTGCACATGATGAACATAGCCTAATGTCGTGCGTGGCGGTATATAGACCTTGTTATCGTGTCAAAGGCGGCTCGCTCCCGCCTCTGTGGGTCTGTGACACAAATGATGGATTATTCCAATTGCGAATATAGTACATAGTGTATATGAGTATTCGCTAGTCTTATACACATATGACATTGTAGTATGAGTATTGACTTACCTCAATACATAAAATCTGCAGCGAGGAAGTCAAAGGTTACATCAAAACAAAAGTATTAACTATGCAGTCCCAATCCCAACTAATATTATAAATGCGAATGTAAGTTTATTTGTTGACTCTTCACGCGTCATCTGAACCAATCTTCTTGAATTTTTGCCTATATATATTTTTTTTATAAATATTGCTTTTTGTAGGTGGCGTTGAATTCGCGCGGGCGAAGCTGCGGGTAAAAGCTAGTCTTATATAATTTAGATTTTTATGGTTTTGACATCAAGTTTGGTTTTGTACAGGTTACATTTGTGTTTGAAAGAAAAATTGAATTGTTGGCAATGGCATTTTTAAAATGAATTATTCATATTGATTGCACGTTATTAAATAAGTTATTATTTCTCTGCCAAATTAAGTTAGGGATTTTTTTTAATTTTATAGCAGTCGTCCTAGGAACACTTTCATAGTTCAGCTTTAAAAGATGACGAGCATTTGTTACATCCATCACGTTTTCAACCCCTTCGGGATATGGAGGATACACTCAAAGACCACATTTAAATTTTGATAAAATTTTAGATTTTTCTGAGAGTTGCGATATGAATTCTGTTTTAACATTCACACCTGTAATCCGAAACATGTCTTCAAAGCTACAGTTGACAATTAAACTTTACGAATTAGGAAATATGATGAGAGAAAATTATAAACAATGATTCACTATAAATAATGTAGTCTATATTATAATAAATGTACACATACCTACATTATTTTGAGCATACTCGTATCTTTGTCTACACGTCGTAGACTCATAGCTAACTTCGTGCTACGATGACTGGTGTCGAATACTCTTTTATTACAATATACACCTTCTTTTTTCATGTAAACTATATACAAACATTAACCACATCTTTATCCTTTTCGGGGTAGATAGAACCAACAGTCTTCAAAAGAGTGAAAGGCCAAGTTCAGCTGCATGGCTTATTAATGGAATTGAAATTTGAACAATGACACGTTGCCAGCCCATCGCTTAAAATAAGAATCTTAAGTTTATTTGCCTTTTCCTTGACGAGGTGAAACATCTAGAAATCCTGCGTTTTTACTTCAGTACCAGGCCGGTAAAAGGAGTTTAAAAAAAAAAAAGTTCTTTTTTAAATTCTCAAACTAGTTTTTGCCAGCCAGGTATATGCGGTCGGTAGGTAGGCGGCGCGCGTGTGAGCGACAGAGGGGATCGCGGTTGATCGCGATCCTACTAAATCAAGATTTCCGTGGCAACATCCGCGCGGGGGCTCACTCCCACGTGTTGTGGCACGCAATTTTTAGCATGCATTATACTTTGTATCTCAATTCCATTGTGGTGGAAAAATGGGTCGCGGGAAGTCCAAAAATTTAGGCTCTGCCTATCCCTCTAGGGAAGGGGCGTGATGTTATCGCTTTTTTAACACTTTGTGCCCATGTAGTGAAGAAATAATATTCTCGTTCCGTGCAGTTTATGTAAATATATATATATAAATAAAGTATTTTAGACCCTGGGGTATAATTGATGACCTCATTGTCTGGAAGCCCTGCGTCCGCAACAGCTTCGGCGGGCTCTATTGTGACGCATTTCAAAAGGAACGGCTAATGGCGGATATCATTTAATAACAGCTCTAAATTTGATTTCGTTGATTTTTAGAAGGTTTTTTTTAAGTATTGTTTTACGTTAGCATCTTTTGTTCATGGATTTTTAAATTTGTTTTTTAAATATATTCTTGACAATAAGAAAAATATTTCACTTTACGGATTAGTAGCAAAAAAAAAATTGTGTGTCACCAATAACAGGAACAGTTTTGATTAAAAAAAACTTGGTTCTTTTCTTTTATGCCATGGGTTCAACTCTTCTCAACTCCATCGTTAAAAGTCATTCAGCCGAAAGCGGTCTTTCAATCTTACCGAGACTGTTGGCTCTGTTTACCCCGTAAGAAAGTAAGACAGCAGGTACCAGCTAATGAACTATTTTGAAATCCTGACGTGATCGGAGCTTTGGGTAGAATATATTAAGTGTTATTTAATATGACCCGTGTTAGGAAAAGTTCATAAACTTAATTTAAACTTTGACAAATATATCAAAAATATTCTCCTTACTGGTTCCTTTCAAATTAGAAAAGTTGAAATCTGCTCATCAAACTTTAACTCTGTGAAAATTAATTAAATAAATAAATTTGCGAGGAATGAGAAAAGCGAACTCCAGGCCCCGAGCCGAAACTGAGAAATTTGCACAATTTTATTCGTTATCAATGATAGAAAACAAATTTTAAGGGAAAACCCTGCTAAAAATTATGTTTTGTCACGTGAATCTCATGAAAACAGAAAAATCCCAGCTAGCGCCTTTTTTTTGTTGCTTGGAGTTTTGAACCTGTGATTTAACTTTGAAATACCGATACTATGAGACCTCATAATAATATGGGACCTATAGTTTCCAAACGTAAGATTCTGATATAAAAATGCAAGTCTATTTGATACTTTTACTAGTGCAGTACGTACTCGTAGTGTACGTACACTAAATGGCATTTATAGTTAATTTTAGTAAGCGGATCTTGGCACTCGGGCTATTGTGTCAGGAGCGTGGCGAAAGCGAGAGTGTTAATATCTCGAAGTCCCTTAAATATCTTAAGTATATTAATTTTTCAAAGGTCCTCCAATTTATTTCGTAGTTTGCCTATGTCACCAACGCTTGTTATACAAAATTTCAACGAAATTAATTAAATCAACGTTACCTTTTATAAAATCAACTTCACTTATCCACAGAAACAGCACCGGCCTCACCATGCCACTCCAGTTCGGTCGGAACAGGTGTTCCACCTTCATGAGGGAGAACCTCCTCACTATGATGACGGTCATCGGCGTGGTCTCAGGGACCCTCCTCGGGTGGGGCCTCCGCAGTTCCGGGTACCAGTGGTCCAGGCGAGAAGTCATGTACTTCCAGTACCCAGGGGAACTGTTTTTGAGAATGCTGAAATGCCTGATAGTGCCGCTTCTAGTCTCGTCCATAGTCTCCGCTATAGGATCCCTCGATCTCAGTCTTTCGGGCAAGTGAGTTATTAATTTATCTTTTTTAGATGTTAGAACTAGCTGAGTACTAACTCCTTCTTCTAAGCCCCTGCTAGGATAACTTTCATAAACGGTGATTCGAATAAAGATCGACGATTCATTCTACTTGTTCAATAAACATGAGATTCAGGTTTAGAAAAGATAAGCCCTATAACTGGCTTATCTGCTGCTGCAACTGGTAAAGTAACTCAACTGGGCACCCTTTTAATGAACAGTACGAGTATTTTAATTCTGAGTCCATTCGCTCTCTCTCGTCTTTATGTGTTCTCAGTTGCGCCCTCTGTGGGTTTGCTTCAGAACTTATAAAATCACCCAGCCCATGAAGAATAGTCCCACTGGGAACACGTAATTATTAGAGAGAGTGTCCGTTTCTCTACCATAGATTAATATTTAATTCTGTAATAATACTTTTGCAGGGTGGGTCTCCGAGCCATTATATATTACATGACGACGACGGTATGCGCAGTCATGCTGGGAATCGCTCTGGTCACCACCATTAAACCAGGCAAGGACCCTGAGGCCTTCCAGCAACCAAACGCGACCAAACTCGTCACTAAGGATACGCTTACTTCAGATACATTGCTGGATCTCATAAGGTAAGTCTTTTGGAGAAAGTTTAGAAGAACCTTGATCAAGCCGGGGATTTTCTGGTATTTGAGCAGGTCAAGAGTACACCGACGATATCATGATGATGATTTGACGAATTAAAAAGTGTAGAAGAAGTAGAAAAGACGTAGTCTATGTGTACCAACCTTCTTCTTCTCCTGACGTTAGTCCCGGTTACGTCCTTACCTCGTAAGAACCTATCGTTGGATGCAGGTCGCCTTTAATAGAGTGAGGTGGAAGTCATTAGGAGACGCATAGGAGCAGCAGTGGACCTTCCACGACTGAAATGATGATGATGGCATCCCTACCTCACTGCAGAGGAGCCCAGGGTACGCTTTTGACAATGATCCTGGATAGAGTTAGTCGGATTTTTACATGATGCGATACATCGGATCTCCGCAACCTTTGCATGAGAAAGTAACCCAAATTGGCTCATAGCAAAAGAATTCTTTATAGATAAAAGAATTCTTTCTTAAAAAGAAAACTTTAATCAACGAATTACGCAATTGCCATAATTTCTCGAGGGACCTACACGTCCACACTAACTTTTCGGAATCAAATTGACAAGTTTTATTATTGATTTAGCTTTGGCGTTGTTTTTGTTTAGCTTTGGAAGTTAAGTTAATTTCTTCTGTTTAAACACTAAACTATTGCTGTGAGATTTGGGATACAACAACCAATTTTATGAAAGGAGCCTTTTTGTTAAATAACTATTTCCTTAGTAACTTTCTGCTTATAACTTGGGATTCTTCTTTTAAAAACATATATCAAGGATGGGGGCTACCAACTTACCTTAAGACATCTATCTGAACGTGGCCTTCGAATCCTTCTTCGGACAACTGGCTTTTTCATGTCGTTAAGGATAAGAACAATACATGGAAATATTTATATGTATGTACTTTTCCTAAGACCAAGGCAAAAACCTTGATTTTCATTATTTCGAATACCCTGATATCTCTTTTAAGTGTGTTTAATGTTTACTTCCGCTATAGCTACTTTGTGAAAGCAGTACTGTTATCCTCGTATCTGAAAATCAAAATTCGATTCAAACAATAGTCAATTAATTAATAACATTGACAATGTCTCTGTTGCATCAGCTTTTATTTGTGACTCTCATGAAGTTCAAAGTTACTTATCCAAACAAAACAAATCTTTAAATATTCTAACGCAAAACATACGAAGCCTATCCGCTAACTTTAATAATCTCGAAATTTTACTCACTAACTTTGACACTCCAGACATAATAATACTTACAGAATGTTTTCTAGATTCGAATCCCACTTTCCCTTCTCTTACTGGGTTTTCCGCAGTCCCTTCTACAAACCCTATAAATAAAAATGACGGTGTATTGGTCTTTCACAAAAACAGCCTTTTAGGCCTTTCTGTAGAAGAACCCCATCTAGCAGAAGCTAGTGCTTTATTAATAAAACTTAATCAGGATATTGTTATCATAGCGATATACAGACCATGTGCCTACAAAAATAAAACCAACTTTATAAATTCCCTCAATTCATTACTAGATTCATTACGACAGTATAAAAATATTTTAATTATGGGTGATATCAATCTAGACATTATACCCCAGCAAATGGAATCTGACGCTGAAGATTACCTAAATATGACAACACACCACGGACTTTTTCCTGCTCATTCATTTCCTACTAGATTCCCCACTAATACTTGCCTTGATCATGCCATCCTTAAATCTTCAAACACTGCCCTCGCTCTTGTAATCCAATCATCTATAACGGATCACAGTGCCGTACTACTATCCTTACAATTGAAAAAAAGTATATCTCGTCCCAAAAAAGTCACCAACAGAATAGATTATGCTGGAATTACTGAGTTTCTTTCTAGCACAGACTTCTCTACTGTTCTCAATTGTTCAGATCCTGAGCGGGCGACAAACCACTTCATTGATATCCTTCAATCAGCCGTTACTGCACATACATTCGTAGTTACATCATCACATCGCTACAAAACTCTCAAGCCCTGGATGACACATGGTCTCCTTAGATGTATAGTCAACAGAGACAAAATGCATAAAAATATTAAAAACGATCCTGATAACGAGATTTTACGTACAACCTACTACCGATATCGAAATTACTGCAACACTTTACTCAGAAATATTAGGAAAAATTACGAAAAATCTTTACTGCTTGAAGCAGGAACGAACTCTAAGAAATTATGGAGTGCAATAAAAGACGTCACAAATCTAAACATAAACCAAACTAGATCTAGCGAACTTCTCCAATCCAAACCCACTCCCAAAGAAGCGACAGATTATGTTAACACTTTCTTTTCAGAAATGGGTAAGTCACTCGCCGAGGATATTCTATCTAGGAGCCATTCTCGTCCCTCCTGTCTTAGCTCATTAACTCCTCCCACACTTGATTCGTTCGTGTTACTAGAAACAACTATTGACGAAGTGGAAAATACCATCCTGTCTCTGAAGGAGAGTTGTGCTCCTGGCTGGGATAACATATCCTCTGCCTTGTTGAAGCGTAATTATGGAACACTAGCTTCACCTATAACTCATATATGTAACCTCAGTATATCGAAAGGTATTTTTCCTTCTGCCCTTAAAAAGGCTATTGTCCATCCGATCTTTAAGGGTGGGGACCGGGGCCGTGTCAATGATTATCGTCCCATATCAATTCTTACTGCATTGTCCAAGATCCTGGAGCGTCTAATAAACAAGCGTCTCGTACATTACCTTGAAGACAAAAAACTACTTTCATCCAGTCAATTTGGCTTCAGACGTCAGAAATCAGCATCTGACGCCGTTCAAGAACTCACAGACCACATCGTCAGGAATTTGGACAATCATAATAAATGTTTAGGAGTTTTTTTGGACCTTGCAAAGGCATTTGACACGATCTCGGCTCGCACCCTGCTTGATAGATTGGAGGCCTTGGGCATTCGGGGTAGTCAACTTGCTTTATTCCAAAGCTATCTCAGTGATCGTAGCCAGTGTGTGATCATTGATGGGCATTCCAGCTCATACTTACCAGTCAGCTATGGAGTCCCGCAGGGGAGCATTCTTGGACCCACCCTCTTCTTAATCTATATCAATAATCTCTGCTCCCTCAAAATACCTAACTGCAAGATCATTTCTTACGCAGACGACACTGTTCTCCTCTTCTCTGCCGATTCCTGGGAACAGGTCTTTAGCTCTGCTCAAACTGGATTCGATAGGGTCTCTGACTGGCTACGTAACAATCTACTTACCCTGAATGTTCACAAGACTTGCTACCTGACCTTCTCCATATATACTACTCCTCCGCAGTCGATTCCTTTCAAGCTCACTGGCCACTCCCATCCCTTTGTATCTTCTGATCCTTGTTCTTGTCCCAATTTAATATGTGCAAAAACTGTTAAATACTTGGGCATAACATTAGACGACAGACTAACCTTCGATGCCCATATTAAAACTACGGCTGGCAGGGTCCGAAAACTCATGTACGTTTTTAAAAAACTGCGACATGTAGCAGAGGTGCACGTTGTCAAAATGGTATATACCGCACTCTGCCAGTCCATACTCACATACGGTATCGTGACTTGGGGCGGTGCCGGCAAAACCCACTTGCTTAGTCTCGAACGTGCTCAGAGGGCGCTTTTGAAGGTGTGTCTGTTCAAGCCTATTCTATTTCCTACTCGTGACCTCTATCAGCAATCCAAAGTTCTCACTGTACGTCAGCTGTTTATACTAAATTCCATCCTCAAACAACACCTAGATAAAAAAACCATCCCTTCCCGTTCTGGCCGCCGACCTCCGTTAATTTTGACAACTGCCTTTCAAACTGCTTTCTCCCACAGGTTTTACTGTTTTTTAGGTCCCTACCTCTATAATAAAATTAATCGTAACTTACAGCTTCACTTGCTTTCAAAGTTTGTATGTAAAATAGCCACTATAAATTATCTCTCAGGTCTTGACTATGATAGTACAGAAAACCTTTTACAAACACTTGTCTAAATTTAGAAATTAAGTTAATTAGTAATTACACATTTATTTTTGATTCAAGTAACTTGAATAAACCCATGTAATTATTAGGTAGATTTTACTCATAAAATTCTCCCTGTGAAGAGGTTTCCCTTTATATCTAAATAAGTGAATACTTTGTTTTTGGTTTACAATTAACTGTCTGATTTATCCATGTATTTGTTTTTTTTTTTTTTGTTTTTGTAAAGGGAAACCAATCTACATTATTATTGGCAAAACCATAGTAGCTACTTTTGTGCTGTATACACTTCGTGGGGAGAGGCTGGTGTACTGAGATACAAGCTCTGCTTAGTTCAGACACCAGTCTCTCACAATCTTAAATAAGTTAAACCGTGTAATTTTTACTATAAGTCTGTGTCATGTTTAGATTGTGGAGAAAAATAAAGAAATTTGAATTTGAATTTGAATTTGAATTAAGACGTCGTTGGTGACGTTCTGGCGACTGGTCAGGTCAAGAGTACTCTTAAACGGCGAACTTGCATAAAGAGAGTAAATAAACGTGGACGCAGCAAAATGAGTATGCAGGGATAGTGGCAAGTGGAAACATGTAAACTCTGCCTATCCCTAATGGAACAAGGTGTGATTTTATATCCGTTTGTTTGCTTAGTGATAATATAAACCGATGATGATCAAATTGAATGATTGAGTATTGAGGTAATCCAATCGTTAGCTAATTTGCATGTTACAGGATCATTGGCTTAATAGGTGTTACATGACAGTTTAATTTTGCCATCCGCCTGACCTGCCCCAAACAATTATGTTGTTATGTGATATTTATTAGACATAGGAAAATGCTCCATGTCAAATAAATTTAATATCAGTTGATTCATCCTGGCTTTTGTTCAGTTGAGTCCTTTCTAGGTCACAGGGGTCGCCCATGTCAATCGAGGAGTGGGAATGTCAGATATATGGCAACTCTAAAATGTGATCCCAAAATGCAATAAAGATAATGGTTTTAAGTTCTCTACCCTGAGATTGCATAAAATTACTCGTACCATTTTGTTTCTACGTAGTACTTACTACATACTAACATGAAGATTACATACATGCAGATGTATACCAAACTATTGGGCTTTCTTTCCTTTTTCTTTTTATTTTTTCTTACGCAGATGCGGAATTTTTTAAATAATTTCCTCGCTATATTTTCCTCGCTACAAGACCACTGATGAGGTTTTTTTGCCATTCATTAAATGACAATTGAACGAATCAATCTGCCGATACCCGGTATCTGTGAAGTGCACAGTGATTTACGATCTGACCCGTCACATGTTTATTCACCTCTTGTTCGCACTTGTATTAATTTCCTCTTTGTCTTGTAGGTACAGTCGCCTGCAGAGAAACGTGGCCTGTTCATACAAATTATGACTCCCCTATGAGGCTCAAGTTTCTTATACATATGAACAGTACAATTCAATGTCACATTTTGTGTTTTGTTGTATCCTTTGTAAAATGCAGTCTCCTTCATGCTAAATTCCGGTTGCATTCTCATCACTTTGGAGAAGAGCCCTTTTGCCCTTTGTAAAATGCATTTAGTTTGGGTAAATAGTTAGCGTGTTACCAGACAATGTCATCTTTAAGTTAGTTTCTGTTGATTCCATGACAATGCAACCGATGATGAGATCCGGGGAACGTCTATGATTCAAGTCCAGATTTCTGTTACGAATATAGGTTTCGAAATATTTTTGGTTTTTTTCTCTCAAAATGGACCGTCAGTTCGCGAGTTCAGTCTTCTACCCAAAATCTAGTCTTCTACCAATCGCACCTCTCTTTCTCATCTTTTTGCATGTTCCCACCACAAACTTGGGTCTTTCTTTCTTAATCTCTCTCTCTTTTGTCAATGCTCGGTCCATGAAGGTGTTATAAAAAGCGGACCTTATTGTGCTACTTGAGCTGAGTATTCACTCAATCTACTGTAGGCACGTGCATGTTTTGTGCTATTGAGTTGTCAACTAGTCATGTGTGTACTTTGTTCGAGTAATCGTATATTTATAAAAATAGAAAGAAAATTGATTTTGTTACCTATTACAAACACAATAAGATACAAAACATAGAAAACAATTAAAGCTTAAGGCGTGTTTACATACATATGTGCAATACCTTTCCTTTTTCTCAAATGGACGTACGAACATTTTGTTTCGGATACATTTTCAGCGAAATGTTGAGTCTATAGATACTACAGTCAACAGCATATCAACCTGCTCAAACTCACTGCAATATCACCTCTATTACCGCGTAATAGAGTTCCATGAAGGGTAACTTGTTATGCGGATGACTGTACGTCTATGGTAATGACTCACTTATCTATGCTAGGTGTAATTGACAATTGCGGTGTCACAGAGTCGCCTGCGTTCCCTCGTCAGTCTTCATCAGAGACTATTTGTGGACGCCCTACTTATTACTATCAGGGCTGTCGACAATTTATTAATTAATTATCTTAGAAATGCGATACTAATTGCACTGCGTTATTGATGTCATGCAAATTATAAATGCGTTATGCGATATGATGTGAAGAACATAGTCTTATTTATTTTTAGTGTTAAACTTATTTTAGAAAGATCTAGATGAATATGTCTATTCTCTTAGTCGCCTTTGACATACACGACAAAGACATTGAAGTTCATATATTCTAAAGTTCCGGGAACTACACGGCATTAAACTTTTAATATATTAAGTCCTTTAACCTTGCGAGATGGGCAAAGTTGTTTTTATACGATTAAACCAATTCGTACCTTAATTTACATTCAATACACCAATATTTGTCTTATGAAATATTTACAAACATACATACATATAATCACGTCTAAATCCCTTGCGGGGTAGACAGAGCCAACAGTCTTGAAAAGTCTGATAGGCCGTTCAGCTGTTTGGCTTTATGATGGAATTGAGATTCAAATTGTGACAGGTTGCTAGCCCATCGCCTAAAAGAAGAATCCCAAGTTTATAAGCCTATCCCTTAGTCGCCTTTTACGACATCCATGGGAACGAGATGGAGTGGTCCTATTCTTTTTTTTATTGGTGCCGGAACCACACGGCACACGTATAAAATACTTTCATACATTTAATCTGAGTCTGTGGGACATCCCTGTGAGTTCACTAGAACAACAAAGAGTTTGGCGACATCACATAATGCCAGGTGCTATTACGTCACATTTTCTTTCTAGTTCAGGGGTAACAAATTGTTTTCGTTATCAAAATAAAAAGAATAGGACCACTCCTTCTCTTTCCCACGGATGTCGTAAAAGGTGACTAAGGGCTTCTAAATTTGGGATTCTTCTTATAGGCGACGGGCTAGCAACCTGTCACTTTTTAAATCTCAATTCTACAATTAAGCCAAAAAGCTGAACGTGGCAGAGCCTAACAGAGCCGAATAGTCTTGAAAAGCGCGGCGGAACAAACTTCACTGCGGCATTTTCATCGGACGTCAATTTACAAATATAGATCTCTTAAATCTAAATCGTGGACGAATGCACATTGTCTACATTAAAAAACATGAATGAATGTAGAACTGATTATGTCAATACGAAAATTTTAACGTTATAAAATCGAAGGACGTCCCTGATTTGATAAAAGTTCGACAATCTAGTCTAGGCCTTCTCCTTCACAAAAATTAAATTTTTTCCACTATATAAAATATTTGATTTAGTATAAATTCAATACCTAATTGAAGTAAATGTGAAAAGATAAACAATTAATTAATTCATTTTATCTTTCCATAATTTTCTTTTCAGAAACGTTTTTCCTGAGAACATTGTGCAGGCGACGATAGCTACTTACAGAACGAGGCTGGTCTACGACAAAAATGATACGAAAGCAAAATTTGGTAAGCACTGTGTCATACATACATGATATTCTTTGAACATATGTATAATGAACAGTCTGGCGAAAAATAGCTGCTTGAAGTTGAATCACCTTTTGAAAATAAATAAATAATATGTATGATAATAATTTTCATTGTCCGTGTGATTCCCGGCACCAATATAAAAAAAGAATAAGACCACTCCATCTCTTTCCCATGGATGTCGTAAAAGGCGACTAAGGGATAGGCTTACAAACTTGGGATTCTTTTTTTAGGCGATGGGCTAGCAACCTGTCACTATTTGAATCTCAATTCTATCATTAAGCCAAATAGCTGAACGTGGCCATTAAGTCTTTTCAATACTGTTGGCTCTGTCTACCCCGCAAGGGATATAGACGTGACCATATAAAAATATTACCTTTTTGCCGCGATTTCTCTCGCGATTATAGATTATCACAAATACTACAGAAATAGTAAATCTAACTTTCCTTGTGGAGATTAAATATAAACACACCACCTAATTATATAAAATTATATTATGCAAACAAAAAATTTGAATTTTCAGGTCACCTCGAAACCTACAAGATAGAGGGTGATTACCAGAGCGGCAGCAACGTGTTGGGACTGGTCTGCTTTAGCATAGTCCTGGGAATCACCCTGGGCAAGATGGGGGAGCAGAGTCGGCCGTTGCAGAACTTCTTCCATTCTCTGTCGGAAGCCATGATGATCATCACTGGATGGGTTATTTGGTACGGTTAAAATGAATTTATATTTAAGTTTATTTATTTACGCCGTGTGGTTCCCGGCACCATTACAAAAAAGAATAGGACCACTCCATCTCTTTCCCTGTCGTAAAAGGCGACTAAGGGATAGGCTTATAAACTTGGGATTCCTCTTTTAGGCGATGGGCTAGCAACCTGTCACTATTTGAATCTCAATTCTATCATTAAGCCAAATAGCTGAACGTGGCCATTCAGTCTTATCAAGACTGTTGGCTCTGTCTACCCCGCTAGGGATATAGACGTGATCATATGTATGTATAAACATCAGTAGATATAAAGCTTTTAAACAATATTTTTCTATTTATTTCAGGCTATCGCCACTCGGGGTGTTCTTCCTCGTGACAGCCAAGATCATGGAGATCGATTCTTTTGCAGAGCTTGTTGGGCGTCTAGGGTTGTACTTCATGACTGTACTTTTGGGGCTGTTCTTGCATGGGTTCGGGACGTTGAGCATACTGTTCATATTGGCTACCAAGAAGCTGCCGTGCCGGTATATCGCGAAGATGGGACAGGTCATGGCGACTGCCTTTGGTACCGCTTCTAGGTAAAGAAGATTTTTGTTAATTAACTACGTTATTGATCTGAAATGAATAATCCTATGAGTATTTTCTCCTTATTTACTGAGAAGAGTTTGCTTTTCTTTGCATGTAATTCTACTAAACCGTTACTAAGCCAACGAACTTTTCGATCTTTCTGATTGAAAACTCCACGGGATTTATTACAACTGGGCTTCTAAGGTTGTACTTTATGGCAGTTCTTCCGGGGCTATTCCTGCATGAATTGGCGGCTCAGTCATGGCGACATTTTGACATGACGCCTTTGGTAAATTATTTAAAGCGGGTTTAAGATGTCTCTTTTTTTGTTGTTTAAATGGATAGGTAACTTCTTTACACACGGATCATCATAGAATGTTTCTTTTAAGTGTAGGTGGATCTGGGAGGCTTCATGCGGTTGAAAATCGTGGCCGGTTAGTTTTGGCATGGTCTTGAATTGACACTGAAAAAAATTACTTATATGAAATTCAATAATTGGTCGGACAAAATCGATCTCATACTTTAAGAAATACGGAATAATTTCGATGAAAACACAATAGTATGAACCCTTTATATGCGAGTTCGACCCGCACCGGATTTATCTTTAAAGTTCTGGTGAATAACGCCCAACCGCGAAAAAGTTACCAGGAAAACGCTATTTTAAAAGTATGTTTACTAATACAAATGTTTTGGTTTCAGTTCAGCGACGATGCCCATCACGATCGGGTGCTGCGACGACATGGGCCTGGACCCGCGGATCACCAGGTTCGTGATCCCCATCGGAGCCACCATCAACATGGACGGCACCGCGTTGTACGAAGCCGTGGCCGCCATCTTCATCGCGCAGCTGAGAAAAGTGGACATGTCGTTTGGGAAAATTGTTGCTGTTAGGTATGTATGTTGGTATAGTTGCCACTAATCTATAGACTAACATTCTTACCACCTTCTTCATGGCGGGGTAGTGGAGGTTACATTCTAGTCTATATGGAGCCTGAAGTGCGACCATTATCTTGGATGAAATAAGTCAGGTTTATACACGAAGCGATAACCGTCTGACGGCCGCAACCTTTGCAGCGGAGCCTGATTCATATTAGATCATCTTACACAAACTCCCTTACCTTACCTTAGGGTAACCTAAGATCATAAAACTAATGAACATATCTACGAAAAGAGTCATCGGCGCTGTATGATTGGAACCTGGGCATTACGCTTTTTTATTTTGGTCCTCCGTTCGTTCACCGACGCTCTGAGGAACTTTTTCTTATTAGCCTTATTGGTATATCGTTGAATTAGTATCTCGTAGCATATAAGTTTCGAACTTACCTCGAGGCTAACTCAATCTATGTAATTTGTCCCGTATTTATTTATTTTTAGTTACACATTTGTTTAATTTCAGTGTGACGGCCACAGCAGCTAGTATCGGCGCGGCTGGTATTCCCCAAGCTGGCTTGGTGACCATGGTGATGGTGCTGGACACCGTCAACTTGCCAGCTGAGGACGTCTCCATCATCCTGGCTGTGGACTGGCTACTGTAAGTACTTATTTTTTTTTAAATTCATAGCACCAGCATTTTTAAAGTGTTTACCGTAGAAAAGGGCCGCAGAGTTATTGGATTTCTGCTGCATTCAGTTTCTTTACGCTCCTTAGGTTTTACTCAAAGGACTGCTGATCATGGTAATAGTGCATGATATGTGGTACTTCTCTTATTGCCATTTTATTCTGCTTGCGGAACTAATTCGTCGCAGACTGCTCTTCTAACATATAATATTAGGCAGGAGTCTATCTCAGTTTAAGTGGAGAATTTGACGATTTCCTGTTTATCATCATCCTCTTAGCGTAAGACCCTATTGGGTTCTCACCTCTCTGGAGAGTCTCCCTGTGACTAAAATCCAGGATTGGGGAAGTCAGATTTTTACACGAAACGACTCCCGTCTGACCGTCCGAAGCCTTTGCAATTTCCTAACCCATATTGGGTCATGGTTTTCTAATGAATCTTCTACTCGGCTTAACACGATTCCTGAATGCGAAGGCCTTCTTCATGATGTTTTCCCTCACCCTTTAAAATTTTCCCATGATTTTTAGTGACCGATTCCGAACCACGATCAACGTGGTGTGCGACGCGTTGGGCGCCATTATCGTGTCATCTCTCTCACAAGGCGATATCGAGAAATCGCGTAATCTTCAAAATGAACGCGAAGCCGCCGCGCAGGAGCTGACCGAACTAGGGAAGGCCGATCATTAAAAGACGCACACGGCCAAACGTTAACGGTTACAATAACCGTTCTGTGTTCAAATAACGAACGTTATTTCGTGCCAGGACAATAATGCAATAGTGTAATTGATGTGTGATTTTCCGGATGTTGGGTTAGTTTGTTATCAACTTGATGTATAGAATCTGTGAAATAATAAGCAAAAAGCTATTTTTCTTTATTTCATTAATAAGCAACCCTTATTTACTTTGTTTGACAGAAACCTGACAGCGTTATTATTACCTTCCTTCGTAAATTTTGTATGAACTCGTTGTATAGGTAACAGATTGTATTATAATAGTTTAAGTTATACTATTTATGATGTGTGTGATTAAATAGTGCCAATAAGTTTTAGAAACAGCTTGGTTGTTTAAAACGGTTATGAGTTTTAAGAATGTCTTTTTGGAAAATTGTTAATAAATTATTATAACCATTCTGACTAAGTCATAAGTTAAAACACGACTTAATAATTTATTTAAACTTTTTCTGTCGGAAAGCGTGACAATGAGTAAAAGTCATATTTGTTATAAAGTTTATAGAATTATTAGAAAGAGCTTATTGTGTCGGTGTGTTCTATATGTGCCATAATAACAATAACAAAAATTTCAATTCAAATATGCATTTGAAAGAAATGTAGCACAATTTTATTATTAGAAATATTTAGTACTTAAAAACTTTTTCACGATATTTCAAAAAAAATATTTGATTTGAATATGAATATTTTTGAGATTTTGTGAAATGGATTTTGAGCCAATATATCTTCTTATATATTCTGGTATTATAACATTTTTATATAGTGTTGTATTATCTTTAATAACGCGACGTTTTTAGAAAAAATAATAGTAGTCACTGGACGACCTATCTATTTTTGTATAGATATATCATTTATGAATGTCTATTAATATATAGTTCTACTATCCTATTGTGCCATATTAGTTTATCCTGATATATTAAAGATGAAAATGAACTACTCTGAAAAAAGTTCAACCTTTATCAGTCATTCATGACGTTAAAACGTAAAATCATTGCATTCCATTTAATGTTTTTAGAGTTGTATGTTTTGTGTAATAATTTGAGTATCTTTTAAATTTTTGCCTAATCAATGAAGTATTTGTTAAGAAGTTTTATACATATTTTTATGTGTATTTGGTACCCACTGTTTTCTGATTAATATGAAAAAATTTCTTTTCAGTCACGCTGTCATTTATATAAATATTCCAAGAAAGAATTTAGTTACAACTAATTTATTATAAGAGATTTTAATATTTCTATATTTATTGTAATCACAATTAAAAGTAGGTCTTCTATGTAATAGTTCTAGTCTATTTATAATAATTTATCTGCGATTAATGTATAGAACAACCATTGATAAATTTTCTATTGTTGAATTGTTACCTTCTAGAAAAATGTTAAAGTCGTAATGAGCAGTTTTGAGGTCATTCATTATATTCGAATAGTCAAAAAATTGTGAACTTTAAGACGATATGAAAATAAAAATTATGATCAATCCAAAAAAGTACAAAACGTCTCAATGTTAGTAGCTTACTAGTTTTGTTCAATGGTAATTAATGTGTTAAACTTTGATATAAATCTATATGGACATAGTTGATGTGAAAATATTTTAATAAACACTTGTTGTGTGATTTTGTGTATTTTTTCTTTATAATCTAAAGGAAAGGGAAGGCTTTTGGCTAGCAGTGGGATATAAAAATATGCTAATACAAAAAAAAAACTAAAAGAAAAATCGAAGATCTTCTCCCTCATGACCACCACCATTCACCAATGGTGAGTTTTTGACTATATTCCTAGATTTCGAAAATATAGCAGACTCTTAGTAGACGTGCGCAATTTTTGAGATATGAGTCGCAGGAAATTACTTTTAGAATGCCTACTACATTCGGCTCCGTAAAGGTACTTTGAAACTTATTTTCTGCAACTGAGACATCTTCAATAAAAATCTTTCTATGGGCTTCACCAAAAGGCGTTACGTTACGTAATACAGTAATAATAAATAAAAAAACTTTAATTTCGATTCAAATTTTAATTTTAAGTTAAACTTATATTACACGTAAAAATTTCTTTAAAATTTATAGAACAAAGTCTATAGAGCCTCACAGCCAACAACCAAATTAAACCAAAATGAGTGAAGCACTCGAACATAAAAAAAATATTTGGTAACAAAAGAAAAACCATCAAAAGAATTAACAATCCAGTATCGCTGTCCCGCTCTGTCGTCTGTCAGTCAGTCTTATCATATAAATATATTTTTTATAAACTAACTCATCGGTTAAGCGTGATATTTGGAATGTTTTCAAATTGGCAAGCCATGAGTATCATAGATTATTAAAGCTAAGCTTTATATAAAAATATAATTGTAATTTATATACATACAAGAATGATCAACCCATCGTAAAATCAAAACGTTGTACAAATTATAACACCCAAAATTATGCTACTGTGCTAATCACATAAAATTTTACCAAATTTTCATTCGACCTAAATTCGATTCAATGGTCACTTTTATAACAATTAAAATATACCATCTTCCATTATAGAAATAAAAAAATATTGTGACAAATATACAAAAAAAAATATTTGTATGTTTTAGGAACATAAGAAAGTTATGTATAAACTACATAATATTGTTTTCAATATCTAAGCTTCGCACACAAAAGTTTTGAAACGACGATAGATTACCACGGGAATGTTAACTTTTACTGACTAAATTTATATATTATGTACAAGGCATGGTACAAACCTCACGAACGACAACCGTAAGAAACTTATCCGTCATCAATCCTAGATATGTTTTAAGATTACGCTTAAAGCTTTCTTTACATATTTAGGAATTAATTAAACCTATTTAAACAGTAACAAAAATAAATTTCGGAATCTATTATTTACACATCTTTAAAAACAGTTCTCTCAGGCATCTCTATGCATCTTAATATTTCTGAGTATCTCATATTATTTATAATGTCAAATGACACTTGTTAAACTACGCAACATTTTTTTCAAAATGAGCATGATATGCATTGCAGTAACCGTAATTTTGAATAAAATATCGTTTTGTAAAAAAAGTAAAGACTAGCTGATCTCTTCCGCTATTATATTATTTTATTAAAAACATTCAATCTTAAAATTAAATTCTTAACTTAAGCTTAAATATCTACGTACGTTGGGCCACAAACGTGTATTCAGGGCAGACACTTTGAACATTTTTGTACTAAAAAGACACTGGCCACAAAGAAACCACTAGTGTTGGACTTTAACCGGAAAACCGTAAAATGCACGACACTACACCATTCCGTTACCCACGTGGTTATTGTTAAGACTGTTCAAATGTTTTTGCGTTCCATTTTGCGCACTCGCATCGTGCGCGGAGTCCCGTCGCCCGTTTCTCTCGCCGAGGGAACTCCTGGCCCTGGCGAGGGTTGCTGCTGAAATTTCCATGGATTCACCGTAAAATGGCATTCGGGAACCTCTTCGAGCACTGCCGCCACGGCACCTTCCGTTCTGAAATATAAGACTACTCGTTTATATCTGATGAAAAATATATTTATTCTAGACTCTGTTTTATTATTTAATCTGGAGATTCAAGGGTATCAACTCATGATTCCCTTGAATCTCCTTGAGTCGTTAATTGTTGTTAACTATAGAGCGAAGACCGTATTCGTGACTCTGCTGACCTTATTAAACTTCTGATATTTAAAAGCAAGCTCTGTCATCACACATAAGACTCATAAACGTTGATAAGCTATGCCTCGTTAGAGCTTCTTATCAAAACCGAGAGAGAGAAAAGGAGAAGATACGACATGTGTAATACAATTTCCTGCCAACGTATTCTATTACTAGTAGTAGTAGTGCTGTGTGGTTCCCGGCACCAATAGAAAAAAGAATAGGACCACTCCATCTCTCTCCCATGGATGTCGTAAAAGGCGACTAAGCTTGAGATTCTTCTTTTCGGCGATGGGTTAGCAACCTATCACTATTTGAACCTCAATTCTTTCTTTAAGCCAAATAGCTGAACGTGGCCTATCAGTCCTTTCAAGACTGTTGGCTCTGTCTACCCCGCAAGGGATATAGACGTGAACATAAGTATGTATGTATGTATTTTATTACAATTTTTTTTTGCTTACTTACGTTCCCTGACCCCCAGGACCACCGGTTCCTGTTGAAGACCCCGTACACGATGGGGTTGGCGCAGGAGTTAGTGCAGGAGAACAGCCACATGGCTTTCTGCAGCGCAGGGTCCAGGTTCCTCAATGTGTCTTTGTCTATCCAAAACCTGTAATAACAAAATAAACTGGACTGCCGAAATCTATTTCAACAAAATTTCTATTATCTATCATTAATTCCTTTATAGTTTGTCGGTTGACTGGAAGAGATACCTTTATGGGGCAAGCCCGCCCTTGCATGTGATTTATTTCTTTTATAACTACCTATGTACTATTTCTTGTAAATTTTGGTGCAATAAAGATATTCCACACAACCAAAATTTCCTTTCTCGAAGGAATTAAATTTCATAGCCGATGGGCTAGCAAACTGTTAGTATTTAAATAGCGTGCCCTTTCAATTATTTTTATGACTGTTGGCTCTGTCTCCCCACAAGATATAGAGGGATAGATATGTATGTACATATATATACAATACCACGCCTTTTCTCAGAGGAGTAGACAGATACTACATCTGGTTTACATACAAAATTTCAGTTATTGCACATAAATTAGGATTTTTTACTATTTCTCTAAGATATAAGTACGAGTATCCTTACCGATATTAATTATTACTTTACAGAATAAGGTGTAAAAAGTTCGTTGGATTTTGCCTATTTATTTACCTTAGCCTCGTATCTATATACGTTCAACTAGTATCTAAATAAACATAAAAGGCAATCGAGAATCCAGAATACATATAATGTATTAACGAAAATTCTACACCCAATTTGAAAGTTCGAGGATTGATTAAACTAATAAATACGGTTTCCGTGGTAACTTCATGTGAACTTATGTTACTTTAGTTGACTTTGTCAGTTATACAGGGTGTCTGGTAAATCGCATTACATATATAAAAGTGCCATTCATTTATATGATTCTCCATTTATACATATAGTCACGTCTTTATTCCTTGCGGGGTAGACAGAGCCAACAACATCTTGAAAAGTCTAATAGGCCACGTTTAGCTGTTTGGCTTTATGATAGAATTGAGATTCAAATTGTGTCAGGTTGCTAGCCCATCGCCTAATATAAGAATCCCAAGTTTATAAGCCTCTTACGACATCCATGGGAAATGACATGGAGTGGTCCTATTCTTTTTTATATTGGTGCTGGGAACCACACGGCACATCTGTATATGATTCTTATGCCAAATAATTATAAAAAATAGGGGCTTGAAAATTTAGTTAAAAGTATTGTTGGCGACAGCGCGGCGGTGCCGGCCGTCAGTCTCGTTGGGTGCGCGCGTGTCCAAACATTCTGACACTTTTGTAATTATTTTGTTCCTTTCAAACTAGTACCTAAGTATTTTGTTGGTTTTATAAAGTTAAGTGTTCATGATTTACTATTGCCCTTAAATATGAAACGTGATTTATCAGACATCCTGTATATTGGGGTTATAATGAACCCCGAAGCCGACATCCAGATATGTTTACATAATCAATGAATAATAGAAGCTAAATTTCAAATTTTCCCTTATTGTATACACCATCTTTTGTTATTCATGAGGAAGGCCATTTTGATTTCATTGAGAGACCTGCAATTATGGGTGTAATTGAATGCATAAAATCACGTCTATTTCCCTTGCGAGTTAGACAGAGCCAACGTTCTTGAAGACTGATAGGCCACGTTCAGCTGTTTGGCTTTATGATAGCATTGAGATTCAAATATTGATAGGTTGCTAACCTATCGCCTAAAAGAAGAATCCCAACTATATAAGCCTATCCCTTAGTCGCCTTTTACGACATCCACGGGAAAGATATGGGGTGGTCCTAGTCTTTTTATGTTCTATTCTATTGGTGCCGGAAACCACACAGCACATTATTGAATATTACAAATAATAAAATAAATTGACAAGGAATTCCGATAAACCGAAAACTTTAGTCATTCTAAAACATTTTATGCCCATGTTTAAATATTTCATCTTGATACAAAGTACATAAATATTGTCTCGTTCTTATCCCTTACGAGGTATACAGGGCCCATTACCTCCTTTTGGAGACTGGAAGACCACGTTTAGCTGTATGGCTAAATGATGGAATTGAGATTCAGATAGTGACATACTTATCGCATAAAGCAATCCTAAGTTTATAAATCTTTCCCTTAGTTGCCTTTTAAGATATCCATAGGAAAGAGATGGAGTGGTCCTTAACTAAATTAGGTATTGAGAATCACACGGCACTCGTCTTGTTAAAATAAATATATTATATAACTATTTAAAAAAATTAAGAAAAAGAAAAAGTTATCTACCTATTTAAATATAAGATACTAGAGGCCGGCCGCGACTTTGTCCGCATGGAACCCTATCAATCCCACAGGAAGTCCGGAATAAAAAGTAGCCTATATGTTATTCTGGGTCTTCAGCTACCAAATTTTAACGTAATCGGTTTAGTAGATTTTGCGTGAAAGAGTAACAAACATTCATACTGACATCCTGACATACTCACAAACTTTCGCATTTATAATATTAGTAGGATAGTATGGACTAGATTTACTGAGATATAAATCGGTTAAATTATCTAAATTTCAACATTTACGTCGGGTACACTCCCGTGTTTTCGATATAAGACAATGTGTAACATATTTGCGTTAACATATCAGTAACAATACCAACATACAAGTAATAATATCGCGGGTGGTAAATTTCACAAGGACGCCAACCAATCCAGTTAAGTGATGAGACACAGAATCACAACGTAAACGGTTACATGCCGGTAACCGTTAAAACGGTTAACCGCTCAAGTGGCATAGTATTCTGTTAGATATCGTGAAGTACTCTCAGCGGCATCATGTTACAAAATTGTCCTGTGTAAACGTTACATAAGTAATTCATTCGTACACATATTAAATAAACTAGTGCCGTGCGGTTTCCGGCATCAATACAAAAAAGAATAGAACCACTGCAACTCTTTAGATAGATAGATACATAGATAAAACTCTTTATTGCACCATAAGAGTAAAACATACAGAACAACACAAAGCAGATATAGATGGTACAAAGGCTATCTATCGCTAAAGCAATAAAGCAACGCTAAAGCAACTCTTTCCCATGGTTGTCGTAAAAGGCGACTAAGGGACAGGCTTTTAAACTTGGGATTCTTTTTCTAGGCGATGTACTAGCGACCTGTCATTATTTAAATCTCAATTCTATTATTAAGCCACACAGCTGAACGCGGCCTATTAGTCTTTTTAAGATTGTTGGTCTGTCTCTGTCTACTCAGCAGGGGATATAGACGTGACTATATGTATGTATTAATTATACTAAAGACGTAGATCTTTCTTTCTGTAAACCTTTTAGAAGCTGTTTTATTTGTCTTTTTTTATAATAATTTGAGTGCGTTTGACCTCAATCTGTCTGGCGGTAACCAAGATGAGGCCTAAGGTGGTGCACGCTCATACATTCAGTCAGAAAAGTATCGGGAATGGATTATTTATTTATGGTTCCAAATTCAAATTTTTGTTTTTTTTTGTTGTTGTTAGATTGGCACAACTGTTTTCCATTTTGGCGCGGAGTTTGAGTTGCATCTGTTGTTTACATTAAATACAGTGCTATTTTTAGTTATATCATATCTAGTGTGTATTGCTAATTTCATAATGGATAAAAACATCGAACAAAGAGTTTGTCTTAAATTTTGCATTGCCAATGGAATATCGTGTTCGGAGTCACTGAAAATGTTACAGAAGGCTTACGGTGAATCGACTTTATCAAAAACTCGTGCTTATGAGTGGTACAAAGCGTTCAAAAGCGGTCGAGATGTGATGGAAGATTTGCCTCGCTCTGGTAGGCCATCAACGTCTGCAACTGAAGTTAACATCGCAAAAGTGAAGGAAATAGTGACTGAAAATCCTCATTCAACTTTGAGAGAGATAGCCACCGAACTTTCTGTATCTCACGAGTCGATCCGTACCATTTTAACTAATAATTTGGGTATGAAACATGTTGCCGCTCGGCTAGTCCCAAAAGACCTGAATTTTTTTCAAAAACTCAATCGCATGAGAGTCGCTGAGGACATGCTAGAACGAGTCAATTCCGACCCAACATTCATGAAACGCATTGTTACTGGTGACGAGACGTGGGTTTACTAGTTTGACATGCAAACTAGTCAACAAGCTTCGGAGTGGCGCCTTCCAACTGAACCGAAACCGAAAAAACCACGCCAAAGTCGTTCAAAAGTCAAAGTCATGTTGACTGTTTTCTTTGACTATCGCGGTGTTGTGCACTCGGAATTCTTGCCGGAAGGTCAAACGGTAAATAAGGAATATTATTTGAGTGTTATGCGGCGTTTAAGAGAGCAAATCCGACGAAAAAGGCCAGATTTGTGGAAAGAAAATTCTTGGATTTTGCACCATGATAATGCACCTTCGCACAAGGCCATCATTGTAAACGAATTTTTAACCAAACACTCAACAAATACCATCGAGCAACCACCATATTCACCAGATATGGCTCCAGCCGACTTTTTTCTTTTTCCTAAACTCAAATTACCACTTCGTGGCACCCGTTTTCAATCGGTAGAAGACATAAAAGAGAATTCGCGGCGAGAACTGACCTCAATTCCGGAAACAGCGTTTAAAAAATGTTTTGATGATTGGATTATTCGTTGGCGTAAGTGTATCGTTTCTAAAGGAGCATATTTTGAAGGTGATAAAATAAATTTGGATGAATAACAAACAGTTTGTGTATTATTGATCTTTTCCTGCTACTTTCTTGACAGAGTAGTATAATGCCTTTTTACTTTTGCCATTAAGAGCCTAGCCATGCCGTATTCTGTAAAAGTCAAGAGGAAGTAGAATTATATATTGAAAATCGGTCTCAAAGATAATCCATTTTAAGCAAATCAACTTATTTTTAAAATAAATTGCTCTTCAAATTTATCACTAAGGGAATTTTTAATATAACTTTGAAGCACTTCACCCGGTATTCGTAGTCGGTTAAAACGGCGTGGTCTTAGCAGATATAATAAATTTACTTTTGTGTATGTTGCAATTTTAGAAATGAACTAGCTAGGTGCCGTGCGGTTACCGGCACTTCGGAATATAACAACTCTATACTATATCTTTCCTATGGATGTCGTTAAAGGCGACCAAGGGAGAGGATTATAAGCTTGGGATTCCTGTTCTGGCATTGAGGTAGAAATCTGTCACTATTTGAATCTCAATACCATTTCAAAGCCATACAGCTGAACGTGGCCTTTCAGTTTTTTCAAGACTGTTAGTTCTGGCTACCCCGTACTTGCCTAAAAAGTATCACTATCCAGTCCTGACAATTTCTTTTAAGTATTATCATTTCATTTGTAAAATTATAACGTGTTCAAAAGGAAAATATGAATAAATTTAAGATATTTATAGCTAGGTCAATCTGCGTGATGTGACAATAAAATAAGTAGAATTAAATAAATCTGTGGATTTTTGTTACTATTTCAAGCAAAAACTAACCGAACCGATTACGATGAAATTTGGTATGTAGGTAGCTGAAAACCCAGAATAATATATAGGCTACTTTTCATCCCGGAGTTCCCACGGGATTGATTGTTAAGTTATGATAGGGTTTACACGCGAACGAAGTCGCGGGCGGCCTTTAGTAACTTAATAATTTTGGTCGATAAAAATATAGAACTTACCACAAACAATAGCAGTAGTAAGGAGACCAACACGTGAAGAACACTAAAACTATGGTGATAGTCATCTTTAGCGTCCTGGCGCGGGCTCGGCCCAGGATGCCCACGCCACTCCTGCGCATCCGATCTGAAATAACAAACAATTCTTTAAAATTATTCGTATACATACGTAATATTTCCAAGAAAAAAAAAATAAATAATGTAATATGTAAATATCAAAGCTATTGATAAAATCATAGACGGAAAGCTTCAAGATCAACCTTCATTGAATAACTTCAATTTTCCGCGTACCACGATAGTCTTCGCAATACGATAGGATCGCAAAGTTTGCTTACCATTGGCGGTGTTGGCTCGTCTGATGATTTCGAGTAGCGCGGCGGAGGAGCAGTAGAGCGTGGCTATGAGTGGTGCGACGTACATAAGCAGCATATTGACGAGGAAATACGCGAATTCATGCGTCTCCGTGGGCAGGGACCCGTATGACACGCATTGGAAGTATCTGGAAATGAAGACGGGTCAGTGAGTGACTAAACAAAGGAACGATAGGTTTTCGAATGTGACATACATATGTATATACATAAATGCCTCTTTTGTAGACGGGAAGGCAGAGACTACAATTTATTTCTATATCTATAACTATAATTTTCAATAAATCATGCTTTACTTAAAAACGAGTCGAGTGTCTTTAGTCGTCTATTCTAGATTTTTTTGAGAACGCAATATAATTTGGCAAAATGAAATATGATATCACACAGTCGTTCGTCGTTTTTAATGCTTTAGTGATTTTTTTTCAGTATTATATCCGACCAATGAGAGCAGATATACAAATATGTGATTTTTTTTATGACAAAACAACTCCTTTTATCCTTTATCTACTTTTTTTTTAGTAACTTTATTAAAATACAAGTTGTGTAAGTTGTCAGCGTAGAGCTAACGAGTTATTAGAATTGGAGATAAAGCGCTGACGAGGCTTTTAGGCTGAAATTCGAATTATTTTACGCAGATTGGGAAGTTTGTTCCTTAGTTTCGTTCAGTAGATCTGGCAAAAGGTATCTCTATTAAGAGGGAATACTTACACCGTTTGTACTGCTACATTTTAACTATTGTTACCAGTAATGTTGCATAAGAGAAATAAGACACCTTATTCTGTTTATATCATTATAACTATTTATATAAAAAAAAATTCCAGGCGATTTCGTGGCAGGAGCTAGACTAGACTTAACCACGGTGCTAACTTTGGAGCCGACAAAAGAAAATTCAGGAATGCGCTATGACGGCACAGTAATAAGTGTCTTAAACAAACATTATTTTTATTATAATTGCAGTTAACAATAGCATTGATTTAAATAACCAAAATGCTCCCCTTAATTTTATGTTCTTCGATTAAGTATAAAAACAAGTCATCGGTATGCCCTCTTAAGCGTGTTCATTCGCCCGCAATATTTATGATGTTCCACTGTTCCGCGAAAAGATTAAGGTTCAAACCTATTTTGGAATTTTGGAAAATAAACATCATAACTAGTATCATATTTATGATGGCAGTACCAAACTAATTGCCCAAGCTGAGTTGTTGAGAATAATTTGATCACGAATACAATAATAATATAAATAGCTTTTGCCCATGAAATTCGCACGCGTGGCTTTAATAAGCTTTTACCATATACGAGTAGCTAATGTGATAACCAGACGATAAAAGCTGTCATATCTTTGAATAACTAAAATGTGTTTCCATTCCCACTTGTGAATTATAGAACTTGAGATTACTCGGGTCACCAGTTTGCAAGATATACCTAAATAATTATGTGCATAAAGTTCTGTACATACATACATAAAATCACGCCTCTTTCCCGGAGAAGTAAGTAGATATATCTTTCCACCACCATAAATTCTGTACATATTCCTTGTTGTTTTTATTGACCTTCAAAAACTACATAAATGTCCTAAACTATATTTGCAGCAACTATATATTGTTTTTAAAGATATTTCTGTCTTTCTTGTAATCCTCTTGTTTTATTGACCTATACTTGTCCGAACCTGAGACCATGTACCTTAGAAGCAGATACACAACCACTGCGCTATATAGGCTGATATAAGTACAAGTAAATGTTATTTCAATATATTAAAATTCCCTAAATGTGTTGTTAAGTTACAACAACACATTAAGAGCCTTTCAATATACTGTTTATTTCATGTAATAAGTTTATGCACATACTTAAGCAATAATCTATTCAGAAAATACAATAACTTGAAGATAAAACAGATAAAAGCGTTTAAATTTAGAGTATTATAATGTTGGTAATATTGTTGAAATGTTTTTATTAAGCAAATATTCTAATGTTAAAAAAATGTATCGTTTAATCCGAAATCAATTAAGAATTTATGCAAACAAAAATCTTGATTGGGTTTTTCCCCGCTATACTTTATTTTCGTTCTTATAAAATACTAATTGTAAGTGAAATATTGGTCTTTGAATTTTCCTTGTGGATGGAGAGATGTTGTCTCTGCCTACCCGGAGTAGTAGGTTATACTTATAATCTTGTTTCGAGTGTGGATGAAGCGAAACAAGTAGGCAGTGAAAAGATGTAGTCTCTGTTCTCTGTGGTCCCCTTCGGGATAGAGTCGTGGTTTTCATCTTTGTACGAGTTTACGTACGAGTACGTAACTTACTCGTACAGTCAATGACGAAGTAATGTGACCCTCTAATTATATGTATAAGCCAAAAGCATAAGGAGGTGACGTTACTTTGCTGTTAACTGTACATGGGACGAGCATCATTCAACACAGGCGGTCTTAAAGGAATTCATTAGAGTAATAATTGAATTTGCTATGATCAAATGGATGGCTGCGACGTTCATTACGGTGACTCTGTCTATGACGACAAAGTTTACTGATTTCTCGGTGGACGGTTTTGTTCCTTCGGTTAAAAAATAAGTTTAATTTATATAAAGATGGCGCTATCTAGTGTTATGTTTTAGATTTATGTACGAATAAAAGGTAACTGCGGAGAATTGAGTTAATGTCTTCGTTTCGGGAGTATGAATTTAATTCATTATATATACCTATAAAACTAAACTGCATACTGGAAACACAGATCTTAAAAACAGAGTATGTTGATAGACTCTCTCTTTCATACGTATCTAGTAACTAGTTTTTACCCACAGTTTCGCCCGCGCGAATTTAGCGCCTGCTACTAAAAAACAGGATTTTCACAAACCCTACGGTAACTATAGTTTTATTGGGATGAAAGGTACACGTAGGTAGATAAAACGTTTGCCGTGACAGCTTGTGTTATATTATAAAAAATGTATGTAGGTATAATAAAACTGAATTCCAGCCTTCATTTCGCGTTTAATACTTTGTCTTTTTCACCAATTTCTGAATGTTTTATCGAGGTTTACCAGACACATTCCGTTTTCAAATTGCTTGCTATAAAATTCGATATATGTGAAAATGCCAATGCGCATTTTTATCTTGTAGACCCGAATACTTACATACATTACATAAAGGGTTTACAGGCAACGAGATGTGGTTTTATTTTTGCAATATTATTCACTTTAGCTACAATTTTTATTGTAATGTATATTAAAATCAATTAGAGGTTTAGATTGTTACTTTGATTGTTTGTTTGAATTCTTTCAAATAAATAATTTTACTATTAAAACGGTCCATGGGTGTTAAAGGCTAAGTATGTATGAATAGTAAAGACGAAGTGAGCCTGTCATACATTGTAATTCATAATTTAAATATTTTTTTTAAAATAATTACAAAATTTTTCCCCCAAACGTGCGATCTATATCTTCCAAAGAGTATATTATTATCACTACGTTTATACGTATAATAGGAACTCAATCTACCGAAATCATTTAATTTCTCCCCAAATGTATGTTTACGTGTTAACAAAAAGTCCATTTATTGCCTACTGTTTGTAATAGCACGGCAACACCGGTGGAGAGCCACTCTATTAAACTGCCTAGAGCATGTGTATTTTCACTTTCGCCAAATTACATCTTAAATAAACAAAAGAAGGAGAACTGTCATAAACTAAAGAGGTCACAGATGCTAAGACTTTGTTTTGTTACTTAACTGATGGATTTTGGACTTATTTATTTTTGGGCACTAATTTGTTTTTAATGTGTTGAAAAAATAAAATCGGACAGATGCTAAATTATCATCAGTCACATTTGAGTGTCGATAGACAAACAGTTTATTAGTTTGTGTACTAACGGAGGCTCCTTCGGTGAGGGAAAACATCGTGAGAACGTGCAGGAGGAGGAGGAGTAACTATTGTCGAATACGGGTTAGATTCCCCTGCAAAGGTTGCGAAAGTCAGATGGTAGTATCCTCTCCAAAGAGGTAGAAATGTAAATCTGAACTAACACAAGAAAAATTAAATAGATGCTAAGTCATCATCATTCTCCTCATTCATTAATGTGCCTCGGTTGTGCCCTCGACCTCGAAGGAGCCCGTCGACTGCCTTTGACCACGATCCAGGTTGAAGGTAGTTTTTTGAGGACATGATTGGATTGAAGTTTGTTAACTATGTAGATTGTTAATCCTGGATTTAAAAGTTGATTATTGCTTGTTATCTTTAGAACATCTTGAAAGAGGTCGGCAGTAATTATTTCGCTATGCACTGTGAAAAACACAGCGATCAGTGAATCCAAGAGGAAATTGTCAATCTCAATTTTTATTCTATGGACTATATGAATATATGAATGAGATTTAAAAAAATCCGGAATATTTTACTTGCCAGGAGGTTTATAAGTTTTGGGGTTTATCCGAGATAATACCTGGAGTCCTCCCTTTGAACTCCGTGACATACTAGGACATTATGACCTGTAGCTTTCACTTGATTTCAGCTGTACTATTTAAAAAAAATGGTATTTTACAAGACATTTATGAAACCATGAACCATACCCATGAAAGTTATGCTCTACTTCCACCATCGTTAACAACTAGAAACATATTGGTAGGTACCACACGCCTACCACGGTAAACCTACTTTTGGTATCTCTATCTAGCTATACATACGTATAGCATAAATTCCTTTGCCTCAAATATTGTTCGGAAAATACAAAAACGTAATACGTTTCGTCCTACAAATCACTTGATTTCTAAGTGTATTGAAGTTCGACAAGATGTGTCTGTTGCTTATCCAGTCAACACTCGATATAATTTTCCTTTTCTTTTGGTAAAGTGGCCTTTTCTTTCTGGTATCTCTTTTGTGCTACCGAAATATATTTTGGTAGAAGTACAAGTTATAACTTGTAATATATAAGAGAGGATTGGTGCCGTATGATTCTCGGCACTTTAGACTAGGAGCACTCTATATCTTTCCCATGGATGTCGTAAAAGGTGACTAACAGACTGTTAGGAAAAGCAAGCGCGAGAGCAGCGCACCTATCCACTCATTTGGGTCGTATAACCGTAAGATAAGTTGAGCTATGTGCAATCTGGTGCTTAAAGTTTAAGTGTACTGACCCTTTGACCTCAGGATGCTCCTCCTGGTGGAATATGAAGCTCTGCGGCAGACTGGCGAGCCCCGCGCCCGCCCAGGCGATGGTGAGCGCGCGCCGCACCCGAGCCTCCCACGTCACGTTCAAGGGCTTCAGGATCGCGTAGTACCTGTGAAGTTAAAGTGAGTTTGAGAAAATTTTTTTTTTTAATTGTGTTTTTTAAAAGAGCATTGTAGTATGCTGCCCGCGTAAAATAAAATCACGTTAATTTTTTCCCGAGGGAATTTATAGAAACTTTTGGCGTACCCGTAGACTATTTAAAGGACATTAAAAGCCAAATGTCTAAATTGTAAATTTTTCTTTTACATACTGAATCGACTGTTTCAGTCAACAAAAAAAGATTTACTTGGAATATATTTCTAACTTATGGGAAGACTAACTTTCTGTTTCCGTGGGAATAATGCCAAATCTTCACTTAGGTATTGCTTTGATGGTCCTAGGGAAGATGCGTTGATAGTAATATATGGATCGGCGACCTATATCCATATTACTTTTAAGAAAAAGAGTTTAAAAGAGATTTGTATTTTTGTTTTTAACGAATAAACTAATGGATCAATTTGATAAATTTTGGAACAGAGATCCAATAAAAAACTAGTACTTATGTAGGTATGTATGTATAAACAAAAAGGAAAAATATCATTCCTATTTTCAAAATTAACAAAAATGTATCGCACATTTGCGAAATAAGTCGAAAGAATCTCATTGCACAGTAATTGGCCCATACCAGCCTCAAGGGATTTATTTCATGTTTTTCTGCCTTTTGTCACAGTTACATTTATTACCTTATTATTACAAAGAAACAAAGCTCTTTCAATAAGTCTTAAAATCTGACCTAGATATGTATTTTTGTACCAACCTAAATATTTTAGGTTAGTATAAGACTACCTGTAGTTTTTGTTTTGTAATATCTATATTATATTTTTTTGTACTTATATTTTTGATATTAATTAAAGGGAAATAAAATGGATATAGGTACTTTGCAGTAACTGTTAAACAGTAAAGCACTCTATAAAAAGTAAAACTTAGATATGGAAATAAACTGGGGATGAAGTAAAACTGCACTTTGGTTTAACTTTAAATAAACCGCTGAACTTATAAATACAATAATGTTTAAACAATTTGATTTGTACTAGATATAACATTGGAAAACAAAATCAAATGCACACTTATAAAAATTATTTTGCTTTTTTTGTAACTGGCCAGTTATGACATACTCTGAACAAAACAGATAAGGTTGCACAATACAAATTACATATACCTATATAAAACGGTAACATAGCTAAGAAATTTTAAAAATATAAATAAGTTTCAATTAATTGGGATTTAAGACGGACGGAGTCGCGGACACCAGCTAGTATTATTTTATTTTTTAAATGCTGTATGATAAGCTATGGTCGTGAAGGCAATCCCCGCGCCATAAGGTCTAACCCATTTAAATATCTAAAACTATTCCACGTTATCTTTCGCTATGAAAGTACTTAAGAATCTTCTTAAACTTAATCTTGTTAGTGTAGATATTTAAAAAAAATGTATACGAATAAAAAATATACTTGTAAAATATATATTTAACTAGGTACGTAATAAAGCTACGTTTCCAATTAAGTATTGTAGTTAAATATAAATAAGAATCTCTTCAAACAGTATGTCACTAATTAATATTTGCTAAATTATGGCATCATTAATTTGAAGATACATTAATTTTACAATGTTTAAATAATGATCATGTTTGTTATACATACATACATATGGTCACGTCTATATCCCTTGCGGGGTAGACAGAGTCTTGAAAGACTAAATGGCCACGTTCAACTATTTGGCTTAATGACAGAATTGAGATTCAACTAGTGACAGGTTGCTGGCCCATCGCCTAAAAAAGAATCCCAAGTTTGTAAGCCTATCCCTTAGTCGCCTTTTACGACATCCATGGGAAACAGATGGAGTGGTCCTATTCTTTTTTGTATTGGTGCTGGGAACTACACGGCACCAATCATGTTTGAAATGAATTCAAATATTACAATTAGGATATTTTTTTTGTTTGTTTGATTGTTAACTCTTTATTGCACAGAAAAATAAATATAGAAAAAAATTACAAAACATTTCTTTTAATTGATAGATAAAGTACCTATAAAAAATACACTACGCATGGTATTTATTTTGATACTGGTAGTAGAGAATAAGAAATATTATGTGCCAGCTAAATATCTTCCCGTGCAGAATATACGTAGCAATAGACCATCGATGGGAAAGTTCTCATATATCATTTGAGTTTCTTCATAAATGCGATGGGCTAGCTATCTGTCATTGTCAATATAAATTAAGTGGGCATCGAATATTTTCGAGACTGTTGGATTTGCTTATCTCATAAATCACGTCTTTATCTATTACGGCGTAGACAGAGTCAACAGTCTTAAAAAAGGCTGATGAGGCCACGTTCAGCTGTTTGGCTTAATGTTATAATTGAGATTCAAATACAACGAATAAAGTAGACCCTTTTGTACCACTGGAAAAAATAAATCTTATATATAAAAATGAATCGCTAAATGTGTTGGTAAGCGCATAACTCAAGAACGCCTGGACCAATTTGGCCAATTCTTTTTCTTAATATTCGTCGAAGCTCAAGGATGGTTTTTACGGCGAAAAAATACCAAATAATTGCCTTGCAACCCTTAAAAACAGTCCTTTTCTTTATCCCATACAAACGTTTTCTAACTAATACGTACAGTCAATTTGAGCTTTATTGCTAATATATAAAGTGCACTGTTGTCTAAGCATGTAGGTCTAATAGATAGGAACAAAAAACTGTCATATTACAAATCTTTTTGACAGAACGAAGTCTGTCGGGTCCGCTAGTACACAATAAAATCACACTTCCATTTTTCAAGGATTTACAATTTCAATGACCCCTGTTTGTAATGAGAAAGTCGCTCGTCTCAAGGGAATGTTAGGAGTACCCGTAATGGTCTGTAAGAATCGTAGTAAGTGGAAATCTATAGTCTCTGCCTACCCCAATGGGAAACAGGCGTGATGGTATGTATGTAAGCCGCTCAACGAAACTTTATTTTTTTTTCTTTCTACCGTAATGTAATTTTATTTTGCTCTTCTACATTCAGACGTTTTTGACAAAAAAAAAACAACAATCTCAGAAAATTGTTTACATGAAGAAAATTATACACAAGAATCTTATAAAGAACACAATTAATTGTTGTACCTAAATGAAAAATATAATGAAATTTAATATCGTCTAAGTGGAAAATCAGAATGTTCTAAATATTTATTATGGAGTGAAAATAGCTCGATTTTTTTACAAAATAGCTCGATTTTTTGTGTGTCACGTACTATTTTATAGATCAGCTAACATTATTCTCTGATGAGATGTAGTCTCTGCCTACCCCTCCGGAAAAGAGGCGTGATTTTATGTATTTATGTATGTACATGTGTATGTATGCAACTAATATTATATATTTTCAGTTCGTAGTAAGTCGTTCTTTGTATAATCAACAGTGTGGCCAGCGTACGCAAGAAAAGGTTTTCGGAGCCGCTTTTCCCCCGGATTACTTTATAAATTTTGATTCATTTGTCAGAAATCTAATTTACTTCAAAACACATATGCCTATAAGCATTTTTGTAGTAGCTTTATAATAGTGGAAGAACTGTTTTCACCCAAAAATCTTCGTCAATCTTCGAAGTTCCAGGTTTCGATTCTTCTTTTTTTGTTTTCACTTTTTGTTATTTTTTTGACGTCCACTGTACAGCGCTCGGTCAACCAGGTAGTAGGTATATTACGGTGGATATTGGTCTAATATCTTCTTGCTTAGCTATCGTGTGTCCATTTATTAAATATAACTTATTAATCTTAGATAAAGACAAATACCTAAAAAAAATTTTAAGAAAGGTTTGATCGCATCTATAGAAAAAAGTTCGGTTCAAAATTAAGATACGGCACGTGCGCGTTTATTACCCGAATTATTTATAAATAAATACTCAAAATACAATAAGACATAAAGTTATTAAAATTTTCTTTGTACTTAAATGCCTTTGTTAAAAATACTAAGAATTATATTTTAACAAAAGAGAATACTCATCATAAAATACAAGTCATTTATTGTAACAGACAAGCCGGTCCACTTCTCAGTAATTATAAATGTGTTTGTTATCTTTTCAGTGGAAACACAAAGAGGGTCCTGATGAAATTCTGTAGCCGGGCATTACCGGGATATAATCCCATGGGAACATGGCCTGACAGACACATATGTGTGAAGTTAAGTTTTAGAATGAAAATGATTGAAAACGCTTGTACGGCTAGTAAGTGAAATTCGAATCGGTTAGGATACTTAGTTGAAAATAAAAAAAAGAACCAATAATACATAGTTGTCACTTAATATTAAGAATATCGATTTTAAGGTAGCAAATTTTCAGGCATAAATTGTAAGTTAACTAGCTATTACCTGCAACCTACAAAAAGCAACAAAATAAATGCCACCTACAAAAAGCGACGAGTTTAGCGCCACCAGGTTATTTGCAACTCCCACGAAAACTATAGTTTTCAACTATTTCCTTTTATTTAAAGGTTTGGGCTTCTCTAGACCCTTATTTATATATACGTGATATTTCAAGAAGATAACCCTGGAAGAGGTAACATACAAACAAATAAACTTATATCTAATATTAGTACGGATATGAATAAACAGATGCTTCTGTGTTTTAATGACAAACTGACTATAACTAATGCAAAACAGGACCTACTTTTATGGTACTCAACATTTTATGGGCTCTTTTGTAAATTAACTAGCAAGTTACAACAAGTCCATTGGTTAAAATTATTAATTGACTGAGCTTAATACAAAGGTCAACGCTTTTAAAAAGTAATTTTAGGACCAAAATAATTCGCCATGGTCTCTGATTTCTATACAATAACGCCCACCTTTATCGCTTTCTCTGTCTCAAGTTAAAATAAGACAGAGAACACACATAACTTTAAGGATCTTTCGACTTTTGTGAGGTTAATGACGAAGCATAGTTATTCTTTGTCTTTAACCGCTACGACAGTGCTACGGCTAAGTTAGGTGCTACGGCGTAGACAATCGCTACGACTATTTTTTTTTGGGCCCAAATATAGTAATAATATATAATATGTATATTACATTTTAACCATTATTTCTTTTTTTTTCATCCTGGCATTAAGGTAAAAGCACCTATTACGGAGGTATTTCGCAACATTTGAAAGTAAGAAGCAAAAATAAGCATAAGTAAGTATTTTTAAAGGTTCCAAACAAAATTATTATCTAAAATGGAATTTAAATTTTGTATTGCTGTTGAGTCTAAGTATCCTTTCATGCGATTTCTTATTTAAAAAAAATATTTAAAAAGGCAGGTCGATTTTCCCTAATACGGAGGTATGCTTTTGGTCAGAGCCTATTACTGCGGTAGACGGCTCCTAATACGGAGGGTCAGGAAGTACATTAATTTAGGTTCCGTACAAATAATATGTATAACAATAATAGAAATGTGTAAGTACCTTTATTGTAAGTTTTTCGTTCATTGACTATTTAATTACATTATTTCACTTTAATGAAATTAAAGACGACTTTGAATTTAAAGTATATTATTTATTTGAAGTATATATATGTATATATTATTATTTAGTGTTTTCTACACGCGTGTGTACAGCTTTCACGGATTTAACAACATAAAAAAATGCAGGTTCATTTAGGAATTAAGTTTTATTTTTTATTACAATTAGTTACTTTGGCTAAGAAATAACGACGAACAATAACAATCATCTTAAATCTTTCAAAAATCAACACTTCGTAGAGGAACAAAAAGTAACAATAATGAAATATTTATTACATCAGTCTTTCAAAAACTAACACTCCGCAGAGGAAAGTAAACTGTAACTAAAAGTTTTACATATTAAAAAATAATCACTTTAGTAATGGTAAGTGAACTTAATATAAGATACCTAAGTAAAGTTTAGGGTCAATTCAGGCTGCAGTTACAGTGGTCGACAGCAGCCCGAAGAGCATTTACAGCTTCGGAAGAATTTTAAACGTTCGCTACTAGACTAGCTTCGCTTCAAAACTGCTGGCTGTCGTCAGCAACCGACGCCGCATCAGCCACCAACAGTTTTATTTTTTCGAGCGATTACTGGTCTATAAAATAATGAAAATAAAGTTTAAAACTCTTTTAAAACTTGCGTCAATGCTGCCGGCTGCCACTGCTGCCTGAATTGAGCTATGAAAAAATGAAAAGAACAATTACGTAGATTGCATTAATTGATATTAAAATATTTAATTATTTCAATGTTTTTGATTTTACAAAAAAAAAAAAAACATTTATAAAAAATAAGAATCAGAAAAAAGACGATTTTTTTATTTATTTACGAAACCCTTAAATCTTGTGATTTTCTGTTTAATTAATAAAGCCATAATAGGAAACCATATTACCTAATACAGAGTTACCTGGAAATAACTACCACCGTATTAGGAAAACTACTCGTGTTTTTAATAATCCTAATTCTGACCCATCAAAATTCCGATTAACAAAAGAGTGTAAATTTTTAATCAAACGACAACTATTTTGTGGCTAAGATGTGTAAAACTGAAGTTAAAGTTATACACAGGATATTATTTGTGATAAATTAAAACACACCTCTCAATTTTTACCCCTCCTAAGAAACTAACATTTTGTACTCAACAGTTTTATTATTTAACTAGATTTCTAATTGAGAACACATACCTCAGAATATGGTTATTAATTTATGAGATTAATAATTATTTCAATTGAACTTTTAACTAATTCAAAAACTTAATAATTTGAAAGTTATAAACAATTAAATTTTATCAGTATTTTTCCTATTACGGAGTTATACCACCGAGTTAGGATTAGTCTATAAAATTCGTATCCTATTACGGCGGTATTTTATTTCTTATTTTTTGGGTAAAAACTGAGTTACAAACGTGAAACAAGCTATTTAATTTAAAAATTTAAAAGTAGGGAAATGCTATAAGTTATTCATAAACAAACTTGAACGGCCTATTAATACGAAAAATTGCCTTTGTAAATATTAGTGTGCTTACTTTTGTTGTTCCGCGTTTGTATGAAAACACCTGTCCCGTCGATGCCGTGACACAAACTGATTGATTTTGTTGTGTTGCCAATGTGTTGTAGTTGCAAATGTCAGTTAAGTCGTGCCGTAATAAATTTAGAATAACACATTTGCGTTATGATGTACTTACACTGAATAGAACAGGAATAAAACTAAGAAATATAAATACCACCGTAATTGGAAGCGATTTTGACTACCGCCGTATTAGGAGCTTTTACCTTAGTTTCACTTACATCTACATCGCTTTGGACGGGAGCCCAGATTGCGCCTATGATCATGACCTTCTCACCCTCGTAGCATGGCATCGTATTTTATTATGACAAGAAACGGGACAGCGATTGTTTTTCGCGCCATAAAAACTGCTTCACGCCTGTTACCCTGAATTGTGTAAGTCAAATTTTAACACGAAGCGACTCCTTTTTGACCTTCTCAACCTTTGCAGTGAGCCCTTATCCATATTAGATCATGGCAAAGCTGTACTAGGTGAATGTGGCTTCTTGTAGTAGTCTTTTACGATTTCTCTCTTTCATATTTGCGTATTCCCAGCTGCATTCTCTACCATCGTGCTTCGGCGGGTTGTCCTTAAACTACACATCATACTTTGAGTCACAAATTTATTATTTGTCAACAATATTTTGAGATTTATTTCATAGCGCCGTATTGCTACTGTCTACTTTTCATGCCTCAATGCAAAATATCATCTAGGGGTCGAGTATATACATACAGCCACGTCTATAACTCTTGCGCCAAACAGAGCCAAAAGTCCTGAAAAGACTGAAATGTCACGTTTTGCTTTATCAGCAGTACGGCTTTACGATGGAGGTCGAGTAGCATTTATTTTAAAATATATATATTATGTTGAACCATTGTATTTATTTGAATAATGGATAACTGAAAAGAAATGTGAAAACTTAATGCAAATGATTCACAAATTGAATGAGTCTATTTATTTTATCTTCAAAGGGTTGGCTATTTAAAATATAGATTGATAAAATTATTTTTTAATGTGTTTTGAAAATATTGAGAACAATATTAAAAATATGTCTTCGCTGACATGCTTATCAGCTCTACCAAAATACCAAAATAATATCATAGATTAACTTACGGATTATGTAATAGGAATGTTGACAAATATTTTTATTAAGTGGTTTAAAAATATAGTTTATTTCATTCATAGGTTTAGAGTTCTCGTGACATGACCTTTCGCTAGGACGTCTCCGATATGATTTGAAGCATCAAGTCCTAAGATCCTCAAGCAATTACATTATTTTACAAAATTACTTTCAAACAATATTTTTTTAGTTGTTATTGGACATTCCACTTAAGATAATAAAGGAACTTCCAAATTTGATGAATTTAACATTAATCAATTTAGTATTGCCACAGCTTCTAGTCCAAACCCGTTTAATATCTGATCACTTTTTGAGAGTTTGAGTAAATTGAGATTACGGGTTTCTTGTTCCAAATTGGGGAGTAGTTTCCGGGAAGAACAAATTAAAATTAGATTAAGCATACTTTTCGCTCGATGTACAGTCGGAATTATATTTTACTTACTAACATGAATTATTACGAATTAATTACATTTCGAATTAATATGCACCTATAAGGAAACAAATTAAGGTTGTATTGTCATCCTTTCAAAATATCTACAACATTTTCACAATCAAAACTCTCAATCATATCAAATTTTACCTGCATAAGCAGCAAAAATATTTTGAACATTTTTGCTGCTTGAAAATTTCAGGTATATTTGAAAGACAACATAATCGAGAATGAAAGTCAAACTTTACGATTTTTGATAAAAAGCATGCTTTTTCCCTAACATTAGTAATATGTACCTACTCGAATAGTAAAAACACATACTTAGTTAATACACAATTAGAATATTTCTCTAATTAAAATAGAACTCTCAACAGTCTGTGGAAAAAAACCTTTGAAGTGTAAGTAGAAGGTTATGCTTTTCCTTATGGGGAAGATATAGCGAACAGTCTTGAAAATACTGGAGCCTAGTTAAAAAAATTAATATCTGTTTAACTGTTATTACCATTTAATCATACCAGTGGTAAAAATTGGAGACATCTGAAAATGGCATAATTTTTTTCTTTCTTTTGGAAAGTGTATAAGAGCATAGATAAAACTCTTTTTTGCACCATAAGAGTAAAACATACAAAACAGGCAGAGATGGTACAAAGGCGGATTTATCACTAATGAAATCTCTTCCAGTCAACCTTTACATAAAAAGATGATTTCTCGGAATTCTCTCAGCTACGGAAAACCCGATAAGTGGATTAAATGGAGATGTGAGTAGAAGCTTTTAAATTTTACAAAAGACTAGCATTTGCCCACAGCTTTGCCGTAGCTGTGATACCTTAACGACTGTTTTGAATCCCGTTTGTGATATGGAACACTAAAAATATATTTACATTATATAAACGCTTTTAAATAGCAGCCTAGGGAATGAGTGAAATGTACTTAGTACTTATTTCATTTTTACAAAATAAATCAAAATTTGGTCGTAATATTTATTCTGAACCTTTTCATAGTTAAAACGAATGAATGTGGCAATGCTTTGTTGGTCTTTTTCAGCGTTTCATACATATGTACATATATAACATACATAAAAAAGTATATTGTAGAAATTTTGAAAGGAAAAATTTTAGTGTTTCTTTACTTAAAACTAGCGACCCGCCCCGGCTTCGCACGGATGCACAGCCTATACTAAATATATCTCTATTAGAACTAACTAAAGGACCGCCTAAGCCCGCAAAGCGGCTAACTAAGTCTTGCTCCCGGCAAAAGTGTCACTTCTGCCTGCAGTCCCGGGCCGTGCAGCAGAAATCGTAATATTTTAATTTCACCACAACTTCAAAACCAAACGTCCAATTTTAATCATTCAAAGACCAAATATTATCTACATAAACTGTACTTATTGATGAAATTATTTATTTTGATAAGGATTAATAGCATGAGTAAAAAAAACGCGTTTAAATGTAGTCCAAAAAAAATTCAAGATTTTAAATAAAAATGTGGTTGTTGTGCCTCACTCGACATACGAGTAGATAGGTATAGTGTGTCGCGGACTTTTTTGTAGATATTTATAAGATCTACAGTTAATTTAAACATTTTATGGTTCTATCTTTTGTAGTTTAGGCAGCGTACGCAAAATAAGTAACTTTTTGGTTGATTTTTTTCAGTTTGTGTCCGAAAAATTCAAATATATTACGGAACCCTATTTTTTTCCAAAATAAAATATAGTCTATGTTACTCGTGGATAATGTAGCTTTCGAATGGTGAAAGAATTTTTAAAATCGGTCCAGTAGTTTTTGAGCCTATTCATTACAACCAAACAAACAAAGTTTTCCTCTTTATAATATTAGTGTAGATAGGTGTATAAATAGTTACATTTCATTACCATCATCAGTTACAAAATTATATTTGAGCCTTTCTCCTGGTTTAATCTCAATTACATCCTGACCTCTCTGCAGAGGAGCTCGAGGTTCACGTTTGAAAAATTAATGATTTAAATTTTCTATTATAACAACACCTCAAAATGTAGCGTTAAGATACATTGAAAATGTAACAAGGGATTCGTTAGTGCCCGCTTCGGTTCAATCAATAATGTATTTATTGCAAGATACCGGTAAATCTTCATCGTGAGAGCTAGGTATCTGAATCATATTTTTTTTATAAATCTTCCTTTCTCCCTCCTTCCTTTCCTGATGTGGTTCTAGTGGGAATTCCGAATAAATACAGATTCTTGTTGTTATTGAGAAAGTACATAAATTCAAGATCATCGACCCTGTTCAATTTGGTACCTACATATTAGATTTTGTAATATAGATAGATTATTCTCATCTGTCTTTCCGTTACGCTTTCAAGGACAGATATTGAAGAATTAATTCCTAGATCAAACACACGCTACTTATTCATGGGAATTCGCACGAGAGCCAAATCCTAGTGTAGTATACATGAAACTAATAAACTCGCCTCCTGGAGAGAAGCCCTGCCCCCGATTGACCATATTCCTGGATCAGGGAAGTCAGGTTTTTACACAAAGCAACTCCCGTCTGACCTTTATAACTTTTGCAGTGGAACCAAACCAAATTGGATCACGGTAAAAGCTACACTTGATCAATATGCGTATTCCCTTAGGAGAATCCATCTCTCCCCAATGGATATCGTAAAAGGGTCTGTTTAAACTGCCGGAAACCACACGGCAAAAAACGAACTCACCTATCTATAGATATGCAGATGAGCACGAAGCTGGATAGGTAGAGGCCGAAGGTTCTGGTGAACATCATGACCCTGCACATGGTGTCTCCGGCCAGCCACTGCACGGTGCCCGCCCAAGCGATCTCCAGAGGCATCATCAGGAACGTGACCTGAGGACACGCACTGCATGCAGTTTAGTCCTAAGAACAGGCTTTTAAATTACATCATGTAAGTGATGATAAATTTCAGATTCTTTTTTTGACTTTAAAGTAAGGTTTCTCTGCAAGACTGTTGGCTCTATCTACCCGGCAAGGGACATAGCCGTGATAATATGTATGTATGTATGCTCCTCTGCAAAGGTTGTGGAGATCAGATTGGAGGCGTTTCGTGTAAAAATCCAATCCAGGATCACTGACAGACGCATCCCGGACTCCTCTCCAGAGAGGTGAAGATATAACCGAGACTAGCGCCAGGAGGAAGACGATAAATTAAGTCGAGTAACGTAACTATAAACCACAGCTACTATAACAACTATGATAACATACATACATATAATTATGTGTACATCCCTTACGGGATAGACAGAGGCAACAGCCTTGAAAAGACTGATAGGCCACGTTCACGTTTGATTTTATGATAAAATTAAGATTCAAATAGTGACAAGTTGCTAGCCCAATGCCTTAAAGAAGAATGCCAAGTTTATGAGGTATCCCTTAGTGGCCTTTTACGACATCCGTGGGAACGAGATGGAGTGGTCCTTTTTTTTATTGGTGCCGGGAATTACACGGCACTAATAAAAAAACTATGATAAAATACCACATTTTAGAAGAAAAACAGTTTAATTTTATTAGGTGTCGTTTGCTGTATATTAAACAAAAATGTTCACCTTTTATCTCAAATGACGATGTCAAAAAAATTTACATGTCTTTCCCAAAGTCCATTACGAGACGGAGGAAATGAAAAATGGCGGCAAAATTGATGATGTAAAAGCAATTTAAAAGACCATTACTTGTACTTGTATGCAGCGTTTCAAACAAGCATGAAAATTATGAGGAACTATTTTTAAAAATAACGGTTAGTGGTCACCAGCTTTATGGTTGGCAAAATTAATTAAAAATAATTAATTTTCGCACATTGTTTACTCACGAAGTATTCCGTCACCGTAACGGTTATTATTCAAACTTATCTACATAACTTTGAAAATAGTCATTGGACTGTACATGGACATGGCCGAGGTGGGATTCGAACCTGTGTCTTTTGCGCAGAACGCATTTTAACCGGGCATTCTTGTAACCTGACAAATAAAAATAAATTGATTGATCGGTACGTTTTCCTACATTCCTGTGCCTAACTTTTTTAACCTTACAATTTTACTTACTAAAAATATTTTATAAGATACCTATAAATCGGTCAAGAGACCGGTGAAATCTTACCATAAGGTCGGCTACAGCTAAATGCATTAACAGTACGTCAAGTCTGCTCGCGCGCCCCGCCCGCCTTCTCTTCATCAACTGTGACAGCACTGTGAGGTTCCCCGTCGCCGATATCACCATCAACACACTATACACCGTTATGGACACTAAATGACCATGATTAAACCGCATATCCAATGGCAATTCATCACTAGTATTCAAATGAGTCCAGTTTTTCTGGGACGCCCCGCCGGGCCCAGACACTTTTTCGTCTATATTCATAGTTGTATCACTGATTTCATTACTTGGACTTCTTCATAGGACTATGAACTATGGCATTTTGAGTATTGTTTTGATGCAACGGCGGTGCATGTAGACGGCGTCTGAAACAAGGAAATAATATTAATTTTAACAAATATGTATATACTTACAATAAATTAAGTATTTATATTTATTACAAGATGATTTGGCTGCAGATAAGCTCACACTAAACTAAAACTTCAATTTTTCTGTTCTCTAAGGAATTTTAAAAGTAATTAGCTTATAAATGTTATCGGAAAATTTTGCATACCTATATAAAATATCATTAAGAGCGGCCCGTAAACGCGTAACAAAAAGATTTTCGCATTTATGATATTATGAAGAAAGAAGCTTAAATTCTACTCTGAACGTATTATACGTAACATAGGCAAAATGTTTCAATGGACTATCGACCTTGCGTTTCTGACATTAAATGCTATACCGCACAACTTTATTTCTTCAACATAATCTTGGATCAATTTACAAAATTTACTTTAAATTTCTTTAATATGATAAGAACTACTGTCTTATTACAGTAGCCGTCTAGAGAAAGAATCGAGATTGAAATCATATGAATAATCTTTATGATCGGTCTTAAACGTCTTATAAGTTAAAATTATATTCCGTGGTGTAGTAGCAAAGAAAAGCTGTATGTGCCAGTTTCGCCGTTAAGTGAAAGCTAATAGCGGGAAAGGAAACTTTGCAATTTTCTTTCAGACGATGGGTTAATAAATCAGACAATATTCTAATTATAAATTCGAATGTTGCGACTACGTGCTCTATCTACCCGTAAAGGATATAAACTGTATATGTGTACGTTAACTCGTTGAATAAAACAATTTCATTAATAATGCTTTCTTATTAAACAATTTACAATATTAAACTCTAATCTTCTTAAAAATGTCGCCTATGTTATGAAATATTCGAGAAATTTTGCTCAATTCTGGATATTTTGTGTAAATATCGGCTAAGTGCGAGTCAAAGTCCTTCCCTATGGTTCCATAACACCATAATAAGTGAATGAATGAATAAATAAATAATTCTTTATTGAACATAAAAAGTGCTTAATACAATAAAAAGCAATATAAAATTTAAAGAACTATATTCAGTTCTATTTCTTATGGCGATTTATTCCAGACAACCTGTAGCTTAAAAGAAAATTAATTCATCAACGATCATCTTTATCACATTTTTTGTACCCTACGGCCCCAAAATAATTATTTAATTTTTTTATGGTTAGTTTTATTTGAATATTTAAATTCCGTATAAATAGACGGATGGACAGCGAAGACTCAGGAATTGGGTCCCGTTTTACCATTTGGGTGCGGAACTCTAAAAATGGCAATTGGATTTGTCTCTGAAACAAACTTTTCAAATATTCCCAGACTTACCAACTGTTACGGATAGGCCTTATTCGTAACACTGACCAAACTTATAACAAGATCTAGAAGATTTTATTCGGTCGGTTGTCTATTTGAAAAATAAGTTGATAATGTTTTTATTCATTATCATCAGTTATTTTGTAATTCCGTAAGGGTATCAATGTTTTAAATGTTACGTCATAGAATAATTTTCTTTCATGTATTTTTGGTGGTTGGTCCTATCATCATCATGTGGAAACTCGAAGTTATTTCCATGAAGTTCAAGTGAATGAAGTTGCGGTTACCAGGTTTAGACAAAGATGACAAATTAAAGAGCACAAATTGATTGTGAAATAATTAAATTTATAAATCAAGAGAGGCTTATAATCAAATGTTAAGGGAATTCGATATTTCGTCAATATAATGTCGTCGCAAATTATTTCGAATTTTGAAAAAAAAAAATTCCTCATTGCTTTCGGTCTTATGTGAAAGATCTTGGAATGGTGGAATATTTCTCCAAAAATGATACAATTATTCTTAAAGTAATACTTCAGCAAATTACATTATTCAATACGTTATAATATATGAATAGGTCACACGCTTGTGTTTTTGTCCAAAGCTTTGTTGAGAAAAAATGAGCCTGTATTTGATCTTGAAAGTTATTTATCATATACACAATTTGATCAAACTCACAAACAAAGATACTTTCGCATTTGTAATAATAGTATTGATTCTTTAGAAAATTCTGGTACTTTCATCAGAGTCTATCCACTCCTATTAATGTATGTGATAGGCGAGGCTTGGCAGAATAACAAAAATATTATTCTCTACCTAATTAATTTTATATTTGTAAGTTTGTTGTTTTTGTAATAACAAGTAGGATAAATATTTATATATAGACTTTCTCATTAATCATAATAATTAAAATGTAATTTATAAAGTTTCGATTCCATGTAACAGACCATGTTGATCGATCGTGGTTTCTGTGCAACTTTCAAAGTCAGCTTAATATAGCCCTTAGTGTTGCCATGTCAACAGAATAGTAATAGTTGCCAGACTGCTGTGAGACCAGCCTTTCTGCACACTACAACAATATTGCGTCGACTTTATGGTAAGTTCAACAGATATAAATTTATCTAGATATGGACGCATTTTTATATCGCATACTTTTGTACAATAATCATTTATATAAGTACGTAGGGATACGTCATAGAATTTGAAATTAAATAAGTTTTATTATTGGATTACCATGGCTGCCTCACCGCCTCGCGGTATATCTAGGTAATATATATCTTTGTGTGTAATGTATGTCCAATCTCGTAATTAAACCCAAAGGATGCAAAGTTTCGAATTAATCCTGGTACATTATGGTCTTACCTTTGTTAGCTACTACGAGTACTTTAGGTGACGCCATTGGTAAACTTGTGACCTATAAGGACGACCCTAAATCTGGATCACTATGGATCAAAGTATTTTGACGAACGCAGGAGGGATTTTTATATTCACGAAATAGTCTAAGATTACATATTATGAAATTTTCTTAAGTAGAAATGACTTGATCCCTAAATTATTTAGTCTTATAAGTTTTTTACCCTCAAAACCTTTTTTCTTATTTTCGCATCAAGTTATTGAATGCTTAAAAACTTACTATAAAACTGAACTTGATATTGTTTGGAAAAAAAATATCGAATCAAATAAAAAACCGAACTACGTTGTATAATTATGCCAAGGAGTGACAATTAAGTCGATGCAATTAAGTTTTTAATGATCAGATAAGTTACTGGCAACTTTTTGTAGAGTACAACAATAAAAAGTATTACACTCGTCTTTGATCTTTTTTTGAAACACAATGACCCAAAAATTTTAAAATGTCTGAAGGGCTTGCTAGATTCCAATCAAACTAGGCACTGAGGATAAAAATAACAGCGTTTAGTCTAGTAAAGCAATGTTTTTTTAAATAAAAGAAACCCACTACATGTTCTTTGTAAAAATATTAATATAATTAGTTATTTCATGTGGTCCTGCAGATAAAATATTGGTTGAAAAATCTTAATGATTTTTTGTTCACTGTAAACCATACCTATCGTGATATCACATGGATGAACAAAAAGGAGATATTTTCTGTACTTATTCCAATTTGGTGTAATTTCACCTCGGTGATATCCTCAGGGGCAATAATTTAATATAAATAGATAACTTTGTTCACCTTGGAATCAATTGAAGGAGGTAAACAGGTAAACAAAAGCTATATTTTTTGTTAATTTAGGTGTTTTATCTAATAATAAAAATAAAAGGTTTGTAACAAATAAACTCAAAACCAACTGGACTGATTTTCATGATGTTTTATTAATGAGATGAGAATTCATCAACATGTATTTATTTAAAACTTTATTAAGTCTTAAATCTACAACAGGTAAAGTTTAAAAGTACCCGAAACCGCCGAGCTTGCATGAAAAGAGTTATGAATGTGCATGAAGCGAAGGAAATATGCAGAGATCGTGGCAAGTGGAAAGAGGTAGTCTCTGCCTACCCCTCCGGGAAAGAGGCGTGATTTTATGTATGTATGTATGTAAAGTTTATGATTAGAGCACTATCTGCCAGTCAACCTTTAGAATATGGCAAACAGTTAATAAATCAAATTTTATGCGGGAGGATCCGCGGGCGTTTTTATATAGAAGAATAAAACTAATGTTCAAACTCTTTGACTCTCTATGACTTTAAACGGATTAAAAAGTTTGCTGCTGACTTTTGGGAAAAACGTGTCGTGCATAAATGTTGGTAAGTTTTTGACGAAACGTGTTGTTACGGTATAAAAATTTTCATTTACCTGTTCGAACATGAGTTTAACCACTTCCGAGTGGATTGTTGGATGAGTGGTGAGGAAAGTATGGTACACGAGTTTGAATATCAATTAAATTGTCTCTATAAATTATCTCGTATATATTAAAATAATTTTAAGACATATACAATTATATTGTTTTAATCCCATTAATATTAAAAATACGAAAGTTTATAATGATTGGATTGTGTATGTGTGTTTATTGTAACTTTTTCACACAAAATCTACTGAACGGATTTTCATGAAACTTTGCATCATACCTATTAAAATGACATAATATGTTTAAGTCGAAGGCGTAAGACGTCGCGGGCAACAGTGTGCACTTTATATTTCTACATAATGTTTTTCTACATGGGAAATGTTTTTTTCTTACTTTTTACATTTTTCTTTTTAGGAGTAGGTACATTATGGTTCCAGTATTTTCGTGGTTAGCTCACAATTAAAAT